>NC_140418.1:32655000-33905000 GCF_965140295.1 Lepidochelys olivacea
TTTAAAAAATTGAAATTTCTCTAACTATGTACTGACAATCTGTTGTAAAGATTTAGAACCAAATATTTTCTGTTTCAAAATTATATTCAATTTGTTGTATACAAACACCTTAATGAAATGTTTTAATTTTTTAACTATAGGTATTGGCAAAACCTTTAAACCTTCAGGATCAACAACAACAAAGTTTAGCAATGCATCTCTTGAAACTTGTCCTCAACTGTCTTAACTTTGACTTCATTGGCAATTCAGCAGATGAGTCCGCAGATGATCTATGCACTGTACAAATCCCAACAAACTGGAGAACAAGTAAGAAAAGATCATAACTGTTAACACTAAAGTACATTCTACATGAAAGGGAATATGTTATGTTTGTTTTGATACAGTACTTGTAATTATAAAGTTATCTAAGATCTTTTCCTGTAAGGTAGTCTTGTTTGCTGATATATTAAACGGGAAACCTCATGTGGCTATTCTATAATTTGTATCTATAACAGAAACAGTAAGAAAAGAGACAGTGTACTATGCCACACCACGGTGTGCAATTCAAACTGTTCTCTGCAGGTTCTTATACCATGCCCACACCAAAGTATCTTGAGTATCTTGAAGTGCTGCAGTAAGCTCTCTGTGTGTATAATACAGGTCGCTTATAGAATCACGTTCCTGGGTATCCATGTGTGACAGGGCAAGGTCCCACCCCTTCTTCTGCTCTGTCTATACAGACTATTTGGAGACGTTCAGTTGTTAAACACCACCATGTAGTTTATTTACATTTGATCTTAGTGGGCCATACATATATAGCTGCAGGTTCTGCTCAATCCTCTGCCAAGGAGGAGAGAGGGAAGAGGTGTCTCCACCCAGAGATCCTTCTTGGTTTTGCCTCTCCTAGCCTGTTTTTCCTTCTTGTGCCTTCATTTACCCTCTGCCTTAAAGGGCCAATTAGCTGGTTAGTCCAACCTCCAGCCCATTCTAATTCACTGATTAGGCACAGTCAGGTCCACTGCCTGGGTGTGTGAATTAACTGGTGTTTAAGTGATCAGACAGCTTACTCAGCTGTTGTTCCCAGCACTTTGTCACACGACTTGTTGTACAGATAAATTTTTTTCTTTTAATGTATAGAATAGATTAATTGTGCTAAAAGAGCATTACAAGGTCTTATAAACTATACATTGTTTGAGCTGAGCTATTTAGTACACTTATATTAATATTCTTTAATCAAATTGTACCTCACTCTTAGCTCTTTTATGAAAAATAAAAACAAATCTGGTGATAGATATTTAATTATTACTGATAAACAGTGATAAAAACATCTCTCTTTTTTTCCCCCCCCTCAGTCTTCTTAGAACCAGAGACCTTGGACCTGTTTTTTGATTTGTATCATTCCCTTCCACCAGTGCTGTCGCAGTTGGTAAGTAAAGCTTAGTGATTTACATTATAATAATTACTAAAAACCAGTTCTCTTTTGACTTTGTAAATTTATTAAACATACAGGCTAAATGTTTACTCCCTGTCCATCCCCAGTGACATCTTTGGTGCCACCTGCATATAATTTGGGCCATCCCTTGTAAATGGAGATGTAAATTTTTTTTGCATGTTTAATAACTTCTGTAACCTCATGGTCATGATTTGCCATTTGAAATATACAATAAATACACCAAATATGTTAAAAGAATATCATTAAGATTGCAAAGTCAAGCACTCAGAAGTTAGGACATGCCAGAATTAAGGTTGTCTGTGCACCCTTAATTTGACCCTTAATGTGTGTGCATTATGATACAGTCTTTAATTATGATTATACACTATTTTATCTCCAGGACTGCTGCCTCATTCAGGGCAACCAGTGCTTTGGGGAGGCTCACTACCATCAGCTCCCAGTCTTCTTGCCCAACCCAGTCAGAGCCTCACCACCACCAACTACCAGTCACAGTTTCTGTCCCTCCTCCATCCCCTCTTACAGTCCCAATCTCATCCGTCTCCTTTTATCTAGCCTATTTCTTGAACACAGCTGAATTCTTTTTGCTGACACTTGCCCAAAAAAAAAAAAAAAATTCCACCTGAGGCAGACAACCAGCATGGAAAATTTTAGCCAAACAGTTGTTCTTTAAGTAGTGCCCCTATAGGTACTCCACTGTAGGTTTGGCAGCTCCCTTTGCATCTTGGATCGGAGATCTTCTGTAGCAGTGCCTGTTGGGCCTCACATTCACTCCTCTCCATCTCGTGCCGGGGTCGGCATCTATATATAGCGTTGTGCGGTCCAGCTGCCCTCAGTTTCTTCTCAACCACCTTTGGTGTGAAACCGAATCCAGAGCAGAGCCCTTCTACCTTTAGAGATACTCTAATTAACTTACCTTACTTTAGTAGTGATTAGCCATTTTCATTAATTTTCTCCCCCTAAAAAGAAACCAAAACTTTGCTACTCTTCCCTCCCCGTTACCTTACGCTTACCTGTTTCCCGCCCACCCTGATTGGGAGTTCTCCCCCTTGGGACTATGCTGGGATCCCCCTGGTTCAAGAGGTATCTCTCTTCTTGGTAGGCCTTACCCATAAGCAACAGTCACTCACAGTGCATCCGCTGCCTTGGTGGGGGCCACATCACAAAGAAGTGCATCCACTGCATCAGCTCAACCACCCGGACCTGAAAGGACCATGAACTCAGACTGAAACTTCTCCTCATGGAGAGTTCTCTATGGCCAGCTTTGGACCCCAGCCCTGATACTTCTCAGGCATGACTCTCGCACTCGACTTGGTCATCAGCTGACCCCTGCTTGTTACGGCCATCCAAAAGGAAATCCTCTCTTTCCTGCTCAGATGGGAAGAAACTGGCCACTACATCGCTTTCAAAGGAACCACCTCAGAGAATGCCATCCCCTGGGAGGTCAGTAGCCTCACCATCATCAGGGGTCAGACTTAACTCCCATGACCGTCTGGATACCTCCAGTACTGGAGCTAAACAGAAGTCCAAGAATCATAGAATATCAGGGTTGGAAGGTACCTCAGGAGGTCATCTAGTCCAACCCCCTGCTCAAAGTAGGACCTATCCCCAATTTTTGCCCCAGATCCCTAAATGGCCCCCTCAAGGATTGAACTCACAACCATGGGTTTAGCAGGCCAATGCTCAAACCACTGAGCTATCGCGCCCCCCACCCCCAAGGACTCTAAATGGGCAGGGTCACAGGTGGACACGCTGTCTCTTGGGACTGAGACGCACAGTGAAAGAGCTTCCAAAACAATACCTCCAGCTGCTCAGCCACATGGCAGCAGCCACGTTCGTGGTAAAACATGCTGGGTTGCACATGCACTGTCTCCAGGTGTGGCTATGCACAGTACCTCCCAGACAGTCTTCACTAACTCCAGTCTATGCCTATCAAGATCAAGGATTCACTACATTGGTAGAAAAAACACCAAAACATCTGTATGTGGGTCTTTTTTTCTCCAACCAGCAATATCCCTGATTCTAACAACCGATGCCTCCCTAATCAGTTCAGGAGCACACCTTCAGAGCCACATGGAGCAGGGAAGGTGGGCCTCCACATCAACCTTATAGATCTAGATTCACAATGCACGCTGACATTTCCTACCACTGATCAGACACTGGACAGACAATATCGCCTGCATATTCTACATCAACAGACAAGGCGGAGTGAGGTCCTGCTCCCTATGCTTGGAAGTACTGAAATTGTGGAATTGGTGTATCCAACACAACATCAACATTTCAGCCACATACCTGCCTGGACACCAGAATACTACAGCACGCTCACTGAGCAGATGATTCTCACAAGACTGTGAGTGGGAACTAGAGACAAGAGTCCTTCAGTGCATATTCAGCCACTGGGGATTTCCCCGCATAGGTCTCTTTGCCACACCAGAGAACACCAAATGCCTTCAGTTCTGGTCATGGGAGGGTCTAGGCCATGGGTCTCTGGAAGATGCCTTCCTCATTACATGGGATACTCTAGGACTTTATGCCTTTCCACCTTTTCCCCTCTTGTTTAAGGTACTTCACAAAATACAGGTAGAACAAGCCCGAGTCATCTTCATAGCCCCAACATGACTACGACAAATGTGGTATTCTTACCTCTTACGCATGACGGTGTGTTCTCTGATCATCCTGCAATTGATTCCACACCTCCTCTCTCAGGATGCAGGCTGAATTCTCCATCCCAATCTAAGTCTTGTTCATCTGAAGGCATGTCTCTTTCATGGTTTAAGGATTCGGAGATGACCTGTTCAGAGGCAATAAAAGAGGTTCTCTTAAATAGCAGACATGACATGACTCACCGTACTTACCTCCAAAAATAGGAAAGATTCCAATCCCAGTACAAAGCCAATCATGTCTCAGTACAAATCCAAATTCCAATCCCAGTACAAATTCCAATCCCAGTACAAAGCCAATCATGAATGAACACCCTGTTAGCACTCATTCTGGATTATTTCTAGATCTTAAAAGATCAGGCCTATCTACAAGCTCCATTCGTATGCACTTGGACACCATCACAGCATTCCATCCCAAGATAGATGGCTATTCCATGTTCACCCACCTGCTCATGAAGAGATTCCTTCAAGGCCTTTTGAACCTTTACCCTCACATATGACATCCCACCCAACCCTGGGATCCCAACCTCATCTTGCACCCTCTCACCAATTCACTATTTGAGCCCATGGCAATATGCTCCTTCATTCATCTTTCCATTAAGACAGCGTTTCTTGTTGCCATCATGTTGGCCCGATGAATAGGACAAATAGGGGCTCTCATGGCATACCCCCCATACAACATTTTTCCTAAGGACAAGGTCATGTTACACACGCATTCAAAATTCCTACCCAAGGTACCATCCTCCTTCCATTTGAACCAACCTATCCACCTTCCCTTTTTCTTCCCGAAGCCATACACCGACTAACAAGAAGCAACTCTACTCACCCTGGACGTTAGGAGAGCTTTAGCCTTTTACCTTGCTAGAACTAAATCGTTTAGACAGTCGCCACATTTATTCCTCCCAACTGCCAAATGATTGAAGGGAGTGTCTGTATCCAAACGACATCTTTCCAAGTGGATCACACAGTGTATACACCTTTGTTATCAACTGCACAACCAGCTACCTCCACCTGGAAGTTGAGCACATTCCACTCGCTCTGTCTCCACCTCGATTGCCTTTCTCAACAATGTGCCGATCACTGACATTTGCAAAGCAGCCACCTGGGCATCTGCGGACACTTTTAGCCAACACTATGCAATTATCCATGACACAGCATCAGATACCTACTAGGATGCACTGCCTTCTCCTCCTTATTAGACGGCACTCCGTAGCCCCAGCTTTCCATCTAGGGGCACTGCTCTACAGTCACCTACAGTGGAGCACCCGGTTACTCACCCTGTGCAGTGGCTAGGTTTTCCGAGATGTGTGTTGTTATGAGTGCTCCACTACTTGCCCTTCTCCTCCTCTGCTTTGGAGCTCAAAGATAAGCTCTATGTTAGAGAAGGAACTGAGGGCGGTTGGATCTCACATTGCTCTATATAGATGCCACCCATGGCGCGAGACAGGGAAGAGCGTATGCAGCCCAATGGGCATTGCTATCAAAGATCTCTGATCCCAGGCGCAAGGGGTGCTGCAGCACCTACAGTGTATAAAGTGGAAAATACAGTGAGGATGTTTTTATACACGCATATAAAAACATCCTCACTGTATTTTCCACTTTATGCATCCGATGAAGTGAGCTGTAGCTCACGAAAGCTTATGCTCAAATAAATTGGTTAGTCTCTAAGGTGCCACAAGTACTCCTTTTCTTTTTGCGAATACAGACTAACACGGCTGTTACTCTGAAACCTGTCTTATAATGGGAGGTGTTGAGCAACCTGAATAATAAGTGGTGCAACAGTCCTGGGAAAAATCCTTCCAAGAGAGGGAAAGATGACTGGTCAGGCAGCAGAGATTTGCTTTTTTAATTTTACAATTATTTTCCTTTTTTTAGGCACTTTCCTGTTTGGTTCAGTTTGCTTCTACAAGAAGATCTTTATTTAGCAATCCAGAACGCGCCAAGTATCTTGGGAATCTAATCAAAGGAGTGAAAAGAATCCTTGAAAATCCTCAGGTATTTTTGTTTTTTAAATTCTTTGCAAATGTTAAAATTATTTGTGAATTTCTGTACCCTGTCACAACCCTGTTGCCTCTCTTTATCCCTCATGACCTTCTTCAAGAGGTCTTCCTTTAAACTTCCAATCTTCTCCTCCTTTCTTAACCAGAAATCATTTTGGGACACGGTTCATACAAAATAAGCTATGCACAACAAAGTTGTCATTTGTTAAATTAACAATGTTTGGAGAGATGTTATATGGCCTTGTCTCGGCCATGCAGGAATAAAGACAAGAGGCAATGGAGGTGGTTTAATTAGGCTGCACCTTTTGTTCACACAATGCATCTGGAAATATCTGGCAATAAATCTTACAGTGCTGGTCATCATTCTGTCCTTAATTGTTTTCACTTATTTGGGAGGGCTGCTGTCAGCCCTTCTTCCCAACCTGGTCCCAGCCAGCATGTTGCTGGGACCCCACTGCTTACCCCTAATGTGAAGGTTAAGGGGGACTGAAAAATGTGGGGGGAATTGTCTTCCTGCTATACCAGCCATTACAAGCACCAACCTCCCTTTCTCCAGCTTCCGTTAGAGGATGCCTCTCCCTAAATCCACTTACAACTCCTGTTTATCCCCTCTATAATGAGTACCTGTGCTGGGCAACGGCCACACTTGCTGCTTATTTAATTGTGACATCTTGGCCTAACCACCTTACCTATCTCATCAGCTAACTTGCTGTGGGGAAGGCTAAAACACTCCACTCTGCCCCAGCCAATCTGGCAGTGAAGAAAAAATTCCTTCCCAGCACCAAATAAAAAAGGGGCTAGCACAAGCCCACAACTGATCATAAAACCTGGTTCTGCTCTGATCCCGTGGTGGGAAGATGGGTGGTGCTGATCAGGGATTGAGAGAGAGCAAGAGAATTCTTTCTGGAATGCATGGGTATAAATACCTCTGCTCCTGCCCTGGTGCATATGGTGGGTGAGTCCCTGGTCCAGCAACTTCCTGTAGCCCCCTGGGCTCCACTGAGGGAAATCTGTCCCCCTCTTCAACCTTCTCTTCACCCAAATACAGTAGGGACCCTTAAAGGATCCTTGTCCTCTTTTCCCTACTGCCCAAAGAGTCACTGCATTCAGTTGCTGTGAGCATATTAGGTTAGTCTGGTGATTTTAAAAAAACTTTGTTTCTTCTGTAATTTTAGGGTTTATCTGATCCAGGTAATTACCATGAGTTCTGTCGTTTTTTGGCTCGACTAAAGACAAACTACCAGTTGGGAGAACTAGTAATGGTGAAGGATTACTCAGAGGTTATCAGATTGATAGCCAATTTCACTATTACTAGCTTACAGGTAAGGATATATACAGCCTTAAATCCTTAACGGATGTGGGATTTGGTTTGGGGGATTTTTTTGTTTTGTTTTTGGGGTTGGGTTTGTATTCAGTTGATGTTATTTTACTTGAAAATGTACTTTGTTCCAAGTTTGCCAGTAATGTAACTTTGTAAACTCTTCAGCCCTGGGCTCACGTCTTCCTATGTGTTTGTGCGAAAGTGTCTAGTACAGGGGTGGCCAAAATTACTGACTCTCTGAGCTGCATATGACAATCTTCAGATGTTTGAGAGCCCCCGGGAGGTGCCTGCTGGGGCTCGGGGCTTCAGTCATGTGGGGAGAGGTGTCTCAGGGCTTCAGCCTTGCTGCTGCTGAAGCCCTGAGCCCTGGCAGGTGCGCCCCCTGGGCCTGAAGCCCTGAGACCCGCTCCCCGCTAGACAGAAGTCAAAGGTGATGCATGGGAGGGAGCACAGGGGTCAGGTTCCCCCTCCCCCCTGCCAGATTTTTACCAGGGTTTGCTGGCTCCACTTGATCATGTGGTGCCACTGGGCCCTCTCCCTGTACTGCAGCTGCTAGAGCCAGCAAGCTGGGAGCTCCGGCCTTGGGGACAGGCAGAGGAGCTAAAGCAGTGGCCCCTCCCTGCAGCTCCCAGTTCTTTGCATCTGCCTCTTCACAAGGAGCTAACATCTGGGAGCTGCAGGGAGGGCCCTCTGAGGGTAAGAGAGGGGTGTGACTCCAGCTTTTGTAGGGGGAACCTTTAAATTGTACCCCCCACTCCCAGCAGGCACCAGTTGTCTCACACAGAAGCTCCTAGCTGCACCATCCGGCTGCTAGGCAGAAGCCCTCAGCCTCCCTCCACCCAGCCTGGTAGGCAGAGAATGCGGGGAGGGGTGTCCACAAGCCACACTTTAACTGTAAAAGAGCCAGATGTGGCTCGCGAGCTGCTGTTTGGCCACCTCTGGTCTAGTATAATTCAGTGGGGCCTTGATTCTGATTGGGATATTTGAGGACTTCCTCAACATAAATAATACTAGTAGGAAAGATAAGGTTTGAATGTTCATGAATTTTCACAGGATAAGATATGCTCTAATGAAAATTACATTTGTTTCTTTGTAGCACTGGGAGTTTGCTCCAAACAGTGTTCACTATCTGCTAACTCTGTGGCAGAGAATGGTAGCATCGGTACCTTTTGTGAAATCAACAGAACCACACCTTTTAGATACATATGCACCAGAAATTACAAAAGCATACATTACTTCTAGACTGGAATCTGTTCCTGTAGTTATAAGGTAAACCTTCTTCAGTATAAACAGAACTTTGCAGTTTTAGAGCACTGATTAGCTGGTACATTGTTCTTTCTGTTGTGCTTTTGTTTTAAAATCAATAAAACTTAATGGCCTTTTTCTCACGTCAGTTACATTAAATTATATTCATTGATTGTAGTCGTCACTCCTGTTTCTCACTGTTGTGAGATCAGAATTTGGCCCAGTGTCTTAAAAGCAAAATTAAAAATGAAACTTGAGTTCAATTTGTTTCTTTTCCAGAGCCCCCTTATTTTATAAAAAGATCTTTGCCCATTATAATCCAATATCTAAAATATTGTTGATGCTGAGCCTCTTCTGCCATTTATACCATTAGAGCAGGAGCTTCCGAGGGTCCCTCTCTACATGAGCAAAGGAAGGCAGCAAAAGCAATCCCACCTGTTAATGAAAGGGTGGGAGAGAGTAGCACAAGATGAGGTGGCAGAATTATTTTAAAGTGTGATTCTGCTCTGAAAAATGACTGTAAAGTGGTCCCTTTTTACTCAGCATATCTGCTCCCTGTTGTATTCGAAGTTATAGTTGCTTATTTTAGTAAAAAAAAAATAAGCTATGAGCTGTTTTTAAAAAATATATATTTATTCCTCTGTTCTCCACAGGGCCAATAAAGCTAGGAGAGAGTAAGTTGGATTCTATTCCAATTCATGTATCATCAACAAAATTGCTCACTAAGTTCCACTTGCAGAATCTCTTTTGTTGTCTATGTGTGAACTTTTTACTCGTAAACTGAGCATATTCTATCCATAACTAACTCTTGCATGCACACAAAAATGGAACACCAGTATACATTTTCTATAGTCGCTTTTCAGAGAATAACTTTTCAGAGAACCTTTAAAAAAATTGAATAAAAGGGTTGTTTAACAATTTCTGTACTAAATGCCATGACAGCTTGGTTAATGAGATACAAATCTGTGCTGATTCTGTATTATTTTTGCTTTGCAGTACACGTTTAAGTGAGTACTACCTTCATTTGCTATATAGATTTATACTTATTGTCCCAGCTAGTAATTCTTATTTATTGACTTGACATTTTATAGCCAAAATCCCTTTTATGTTTTAGACAAATTTACCATAGGATCACAGCAAATAAAGCAGCCAAAGAAAAAATGTGTTTTGAATGGCTAAAAATGTTTAATCCTTCTTCGGGGGGCCTCTGTGCATTCCCACTTGCAGGGTCTAGTTCCTGTAGTGTCAAGCTGTGAAACTGTATAACTAAGCTTTGTGTCCTGTGGGGTGCAGTAGTGCTCTCATGCTAGGATGCTGTCCTCATGTCAGTCTGTATGAGGAAGAGCACAACCACAGCCATCTCAGTTCGTTTGCAGCAAGACCGAAGTGGAACTACTTCTCAAGTCTGCAAGCGTGTTCGCCTATCCTTTTACAGTGAGTGAGTCAGTCATATTAAAATTAGAGCAGATGAGGTCACTTGCCTTGGATTATCCCCTAGGCTGTGTCTAGTCCTGAACTCTGTTTGGAGTTGAAAAGATGTGCCACCTGCTCAACCATCTTTCCAGAGACAGATGAACATGTTTGGTGCCTACAGTGCCTGGGACAGGCTCATAGTCTCCCAGGAGACCGCTTGCTGCACTGTCTCTTCTCAGGTTTCAGAGGAGCAGCCAGGTTAGTCTGTATTCGCAGAAAGAAAAGGAGGACTTGGGGCACCTTAGAGACGAACCGATTTATCTGAGCATAAGCTATCGTGAGCTACAGCTCACTTCATCGGATGAGAATTCATCTCTTCTCAGCTGAGGAGAACAGAAAGTTAATACTGCAGGTGCACTTGGCTTCCTTGGACTATCCTCACATTCTTTTGGGAGTGCTGAGGTCTTCTGTAAAAAGATTTGAGATGCATTTTGCTGCCCCAGCTTCATTGCTCCCCTTGTTGTCTGGCCTCAGATTGACCTTCCTGAAGCAAACGCTTACTTGGGCTGAGTCTCCTGGTTGGTACTGTCTAGTGCTGTATGCTTTATCCAAACAGGACTGCTCTAGCACTGCTGTCTTTGTTGGCATCAAAAATTTCCTTGGTTCGCTCCCAGTCAGCACTGGTCAACATCACTATTCAGAGTCGGGCTTCCAGATCTCCTCATGATCCTGTCCCAGGGAAGAGAAAAGAAAAGAGGAGGAAGCATTCTGATCTGTGAAAGGAGCCTAAGGAGAACAAGAACAGTGCCTCCTTTTCTTTGTCTCCTCCACTGATGCATGTCCTCTGTAGAGACTGCTTACCTGTTTTGACATTACTCTTGGCACACCCACTAGCTGTACATCTAACAGTGGGGAAGGAGAGCATACAGGCAGACATCCTCAGCAGGAAATCTTACAACCAACATCAGTGGTCCCTAAATGAGGTGGTATCCTCATTATTCTTCAGCTATGGTCAGCCACAAATTGACTGATTTGTGTCCATTCATAATGCCAGGTGTCATCTACTGCACCACTGGTCACAAAGATAAAAAATCTTCATCGGATGCATTGCTGCTCAATTGGAGCAGTCCTCTCCTAGCCTTCCTTCGATACCCAGAGTCGTAAGGAAAATCAGAGAGGACAGAGCCAACATCATACTGCTAACACAAATGTGGCTGTGGCAGCATTGGCACACTGTTCTGTCCAGAGAACTGTTGGTTCCGCTTCCGTTGTGCCCTGACCTCCTTTCTCAATGCCAACGGTGAATTTTTTTAGTTATGGCCTCTGAACTCATTATAGTGTTACATAAAGAAGTCATTTTGAGACCTCACCCCAGCTTTATATCTGTGGTGGTGTCAAATTTTCATCTGTCCCATTATATCTCCCTTCCTGTTTTGTTCCTCAGATCCCAGGCTACCCAGTGAGGTTCTGCTTCTACATCTTAGATGTTGAGCTTTGTTAATCCTTAGCCAAATAAACAGTATCTCTTGGCTTAAAGATGTATTCTGCTAGGGCCAGAGCTGCCTATGTAGCTGCCTGAGACTGCTATGGTAGAGACTTGCAAAGCAGCAACATGGAGTTGTGCTTATTCTGTCATTAACAATTATTCGTTGGACTTGGCATTGCGATCTAATGTTCAGTTTTGTAAGGCATTGTCATAGCCAATTTTTGCCTAAAATATCTTGTCCACCATCCTCTAATAGGAGCACTACTTACTACTTTCTCATAAGCGGAAATGCAATGAGGCCCTTGAAGAAGAAAGCGGAATTATTTACTAGTAACCATTTTTCTTCAAGAGTTATCTCTGTGCATTCACATTGCTCATCTGTCTTTCCCCTCTGCCTCTGAGTTCTTTGTATTTCAGGACTCTGTCGGCTCGGGAGAAGGATAGAGGTGGTTGGGGTGTGTATGGTCCTTTATATAGATTATATGGTTTAAGCCAATGATGACATTGCAGCATGAGAATGCTAATGGACTGCCCTGAGGACACAACTTTGTTATACAGTCCTGTAGCTTGATGCTGGAGATGCTAGTTATTACAGATGTGAATGCACAGAGGCAACTCTTTAAGAACAATAGTTTCTAGTAAGTAACCCCTATTTTATGTATATTGCAGAGATGGTTTGGAAGATCCTCTGGATGATACAGCTACTGTATTTCAGCAGCTGGAGCAACTCTGCACAGTCAGCAGGTGTGAATATGAAAAGACCTGTGCACTTCTTGTACAGTTGTTTGACCAAAACGCACAAAACTACCAAAAGCTATTGCATTCTTCTAGTAGGAATCCACTAGAAATCACAGTCCAAGAAGGTTAGTATTTATTTCATTTATGATTGAGACTGCATTGTTCTCTGTTATGTGGACTTGAAATGGTGCAAAATTATCCATCTGTGTATGAGAGGGAAGTGTGATCCGGTGGTCTGAGTACATGTCTGGAAAGTGGTAACTCTTGAGTTCTAACCCTGTTTTTACTTCACTTAAGTCAGTTTGGCTCACATTTTCAAAAGTTGCCTCCAGCATGGAGTGCCTCAGTTTTTGGGTTCCCAGTTTTAGAACCTAAAGTTCTGACTTTCAAAGATGATGAAAATCCACACTTCAATTAGAAGGCAGTGGGAGCTGTGAGAACTCATCACTTCTGAAAACCAGGCTGTACATTTCTCAGGTTGGATACCTGAAAACTGAGGGACCCAAACTTGACAGATACTTTTGAAAATGTAGGCCTTAACTTCTCTGATTTGACTGCCCCATCTGTAAAATAAATACACTAATTATCCTTACTTCCCTCTGAGTTTTGTGAGGATCAGTTAGTAGCATTGGAAAAGCAACTTAGTTATAAAGAGATAATGTATGTAAACTGTACAATATTATGGCCTATGTAATGTTATTACATAGATTAATTGTTCCTATCTGTGCCTTGTTTAACTTGACCATGTAAATGACTAACTCTTTCCTAGTGTAGCTGTTTTATAGTTATTGCATCTTTATATGACTGAATTGTGTTGTTCCCCCCAATACAGCTGTTCTTTTGTTGTCGATATTTTGGATCGGATATTGCCATTCATACTGCTGCTTTTTGTTGACATCTTGAAAATGCAGAGTTAAATGTGGGGAGCCATTTTATTCTAGCTTATGTAATGCACGTGGTCTGACTCTTTCTCTTACTTCCCTTCCCTGTATGCACCTGTCACTTCCCCTTTGTGGTCCATTAGCAAACTTGCATTGAAAGGCAGTTTTCTGTTCTCCAGCTGCAGTCTGTACTTCACTGCTGTTATTGGATTCTTCTACACATAGAGTCAAAGGGGAATGATCAGCTACAATAACGCAGGAATGTTCCATAGGCCAATACTTGGGCATAAGAGAAAGTTTGGTGCAGTTTAATTCTGTATTGCTCCTTGCAGAAGAATTCAGTTTCTTTTCTGCAAACTAAACACTTCTGTTCATGCTGAACAATAAATGTTACATCCCTTAGTTATACATACTTTAATTTAGATGTTTAATGGCTTTTAATGTTACAAAATAAGTTAATATTATATTAAGATCTCATTTTATTATATTGTCTTGCTCTCTGTATCGATGGTGATGCGGTCATGGTTTACTAAACAATAATCCCCAAGAAATGGGTCATTAACAGTAGTTAACGATTACTTGTGATCTATGGTAATGACTGATTTCTTTGGGATTATTGCTATTATAAACCATAATTACAGATTATTACAGCAATAATTATTTTGCCAAAGAAAAAATATGTAGTCTAGCTAAGCAGCTGCAAAAGCAAGTGCCCTGAACGCTTCATATAGTGGAAGTAGAGAAGAATAGGGAAAACTGTAATGGTAAACTGGTTTTGTGTTGAGTTGAGATTCTGCTTTCCACAAATGAGACTGGAGAGAGAGTCATCAGAAAAATAGCCTTTGTTTAAATCTGAGCTACTTCAATAAGTGTCAGAGTAACTAGTTTTATGTTTAAATACAAATTGTTGACAAGAGTGTGTGGTTCAAAATAGTGGCTCTGCTGTTTGAATCATACAGCTCTGAAAAGCAGCTGCTGTTTGCTGCTGTCTTTTGAAATAGCCACTCTTTACTGGGTGGCTTTAGCCTTTCAAGTCACTGGAGAGCCTGCTGTTGATTTGGTCATTTTAGTTATACAGTCCTCTGGTGCTGCTTTTTCTATACGTTGTGTAATTTGGCTTAAATTGGCTTCTGTACGTTGTGTAATTGTGGAATATTTTTGTGCATGGGTGGGTCTTTTTTTATTTGATGGTGGTGTCTGTGTGTGTTTGGAGAGGCCTCTTGAGAACCACGAATCTAGTAAGTTATTACAATGGTCTCAATACTCTCTGGAACCCTTCTTTAATAATAATTAATAATTTATAATAGAATATATATGGTCAAGTATAAACATTAGCTAATGAATTCTCATAACATTCCTCTGAAATAAGTAGGCATTCTCTCTTTTTTTTGAAAAACAGATGAGTAAATTGAGACAAAAATTAAGGCCAAATTTTCAAAAGCATTCAGTAATTATGGTTGCCTCCGTTGTTGCATGTGCAATTTGAGATGTGTGCAGCACATAAGAAAATTAGGCTGGAGGTGTATCAGGCATCCAAAATCAGTGTTCACTGCTGAAAACTTTGGCATAAGCTACTTGGTTAAAGTCTCACTTAGGGTATGTCTAGTTGCGATGTCGACACACCCAAAGAGTCCAAAAAGAGCCGAGTTTAGTTCTCAGGAGCTTCTTTTTCAAACAGCTGGTCTCATGTTCAAACAACTGGTCATGCTGCCTTCCTAGAGAGGGGCTCTTGTGCAGGGCGTATTTTACCTTCATAGTTCTTAGAAACTTGTAAATAAAATATTTTTATTGCAGTGTTTGGCCATTTGGCAAACATCTTATTTTTTGCTGCTCCTTTGAATTAGCTTGCTTTTGTAATCATCTTTCTCTGGCTGTGCATTAGCCCCATGTCATCAGTGATGAGTTCAGCAAGTATTTCACAGTCTTTGGAACACAGTTGTCCCCATAGGTGATTAATAGACACCTCCTTTGTTGATTCACTAATGTTCTATGTGATTACGTACAGTATGGTTGGTCAATGTATGATATCACATAGCTTTTTAAAAAACAGATTATCTAGAATCCAGGGGACGTTCTCTCGGATTATATATTTTTTGACATTGTCCAAGTGTAAGTGCCTTAACAGGTTGTTAATTCTCCTTTTTAACTTAAATTTTTCGACAGCCATCACAGCAAATCTCATAGATTTTAAGGCCAGAAGATACCATTATTCTGACCTCCTGTATGTCAGATTGTAGAATTTCACCCAGTACCTCCTGTATACTGCTCAATGAGTGCCAAATCAGCCTGTGACAGAATCACAAAAATAACACTTATTTAAAAACTACGTGTTTGACTTAGTGTGAGGAGTTAATTTTATAATTTATTGGAATAGAAAAAGTTACTAACATTTGGTACTGTTAGTCCAGATTGTTTAGACATACTGCAAAATCTTTGCAGAGAATCAGTCCCCCTGCGGTCTTCAGTCAGAGGTCCCCTCTGCCAGTGGGTCTGAAGTCATCTGAATCCATCACATCACACCTTTCCTCAAGTCCACAGAGGACATATTGGAAGGTCCAGGATAGGCACATGGGGGGGATGAGGGTTGGGGTACAGATAACGGGCCTCCAAGGGCAGCCACTATCTGGCTGCATTGCATGAAAGCATGTGTAAGGCTAGGGATTAAAGATAAGTGCAGAGAGACAGTGCCTCCATGCAGCTGGCTCTATCCTTCTGTAGGTTGTGGGGGGCTGACCTCCCTGCTTTCTTATCTTGGGTGTGGGAGGCAAACCACCATTTCCTTGACCAAAGAATTTTGAGAAAACTCTGTACTGGAGGGGCAGAAATGGGGGATTGCGAAGAAGTGATGGGCTGAGAAAATGGCCCAGTGAAGGTCTCAGATATCTAATGAATTTTAAAGTAAGTGTCATCAGTGTCTCTCCAAAACTGTAAAATAATTTATTAATGTTCCTTTGTGCCTTGGAAGTAAAAGTAAACATTAGCATATGTATCCCTAAGCTTTATCTGCTGGTGATTTTAAATTCTATTGCAAAAGTTTTTGCAAGATATTTAAAATATAGATCAGAATGCTCTGTTATAAATACTTGTATTGAAAATCATGTCCCCCTTATTTGCGTTCTGTGGTACATTTTAGTATCTATTTTATCATTGCTTATGTTCTTCCCATTAGATTACTATCACAGGGTTTAAATGTAGGGCCTGATTTTGTTGTTGTTTACATCAGAGTAACTCCATTAATGACATGGAGTCATCCCTGATTTACACCAATGTCAGAAATCTGGATCAGACCTTTAATGCATAGGTGTGTATCTCGGAAAGATTTACCTGAATGGGCCTGGGCAGCGAAAATTCATTGCCCTTCAGTTCTGTACTTTCAGAATGTGTCACTGTAAAACTTGGGGGAGATTAAATGAAGCTCAGTGGTATACAAATGAAGAATTCAGTAAAGAATGTGAAACAAACTTTAAACACTAACATATATGCAAATTGGAGCATACTATACATATATCAAAAACTCTATTATACACTACTTAGAATAATTTTTCTCTATACATGCATACTTTTGGGTAATGTGTTTTGTCATGAAGAGATTTAGGATCTTTCCAAAAAGACAGAACAAACAAATCTGAAAAGTCTGTCTGTCTGTCATACTTTCTTTCTCTCTCTCATTTTACCTATTCCTTTAAGATAAAATATAATATTTTGCCCTCATTCTCTGCAGAGAAATGCCATGAAGGACAGTATGTGGCCATTGGTATGTTGTTTAAAAGGAAAATATTGCAGTGTTCATGTGTCTAGGTTTTCCTTGGCATTCAATATTGAAACATGTTTTGGTCAAATCTCCAAGGCCTTGTCTTTACTAGGGAAAAAAGGTGTGTTCGTAAATCGAGGTTAAAATCCTAGGGAAGACCAGGCAGTTTCTGGCATAAGTTAGCTGGTGGAGTTAAGGAATATGCTCCACCATAGCCTTAACTCATGTGTAAACTACCTTATCTTCACTAGGATAGTACTTTGAGTTAGTTAACTTGAGTTAGCAGTACAACTTTTTTCCTGGTGAACATACTGGCCGGGAGTAGCATTGTAGTTGAGGGGACATGTTAATGTGCAACTGGAAGCTCTAACAATCTGATAAATCTCTTACAATTCATCTCTTAGATCAGGCACTGAAGTGACTCCACCTTATGGGAAAATACTATTTTAATACCACTATACCTTTTTTCCCAATTGAGGGTATTCCTGGTTACTAGGTCTCATGGTTAAACACAAATAATTTAGCTAGGGCTGCCATGGTCTAAATATTGAAGATCAGGGTCTTGTAATTAAACTACATGGGAGAAATTTAAACTGTCCTAATTTCTGCAACATGGCATTGGATTTCCTGAGTTTTTGGGATACACAGTTTACATGATCTGCAGGTATAAAAACTCTACAGGGATAGTACTGTAACAGTCCTGAAGATCCCATACTTATCAGGATGGAGCTTACAGTCTGCATGCTGTCTAAGCCCCATTGGCAATGTATACAGACCTTGTAAGCACAAGGGTGGTAGGTATGGATCTTGCAAAATTTACATATTGATCCTACAGATATTCTAATTGTTGGGCTGTACCTGCAGACCTTGTAACCTCTGAAGTGGCAATCACATGGCTTACAAGATTGGCAGAATGGGCCTGCAAAACTTTTAATGGATGAGATGCACCTTCAAAACTTTTCAGCTCTGATGGCAGTGCCCATAGACCTTGAAAACTACATGATGGAAAGCTACTAATTTTCTGGAATAGGAAATATTTAACTCTAAGAGCATACAGGCTTTGCCCTGTGTCTGCAAAACTTCTGATTTCATTGGCTCAGAACTAGAGCACTTATAAACTACCAAGAGAGACTCTGAAGTTTTTTAATTTCTTACTTGAATGCGAGGTAACAAACTACAAAGGCTGTGCCTGTGGAATTCATACATTTTGCCAGACCTGAAGAAGCTTATAAATCCTGTAGCAACCTCATAGAATCCCTAAAGTTAAAATAATTATTGAGAATAACTCCCAAATGAACTCCACAACCTTTAAAAACTTACATTAATAAAACAAATTTGACTTTCTAGACTAAGTGGTGTTTGAGGTGAAATGCTATGAAAAAATAGAAGTCTTGTCAAAAAACTCTTTCATTTTCCTAGCCCGAACTAACTTCCGTAAACTAAAAAAACAAAAACAACAACTCTTATGGTTAAAGACCAGATGTGAGAGCATTCATATAGAAGGGAGAGTTAAAACTGAGGTGTGTATAGCATCTCATCCTCTTAAAATGGAAAGTAAATTACAGCTTTAACTATGGAATTGCCACCACAGTTGATCTATCCTGTGGATAGGTTCTGCAGGCCGCTAATAAATTGGACATTCCTGAGTCATACTGATAGTCTGTATAGAGTTCCTTCTTCCTCTGAGCAATTGGTTCTGGGCTCTGTCAGAGAGAGGATACTGAACAATATGGAAGTCTGGTCTGCTCTAGTCTAATGCCTATGTTCATATTTATAGTTAAGGTTTTTTTTTTTAAAAAAAAGAAGAAACAACCCTCAAATCTGGCCTTTCCCTTTGTGAGCACTCGATTGTTCCTAAGTGTATAATTTTAATTGGTTTGTCCAGTCCACTTTAAAATGTCTTGAGGGATGACGCTTCCACCACTACTCTTGCAGACTCTTCCACAGTCGTATGTCTTACAGAACTATACTCTGCTAATGTAGTTGCTTATTAGTGGATTTTTCTTTCTTTTTAATGTTAGGACGTCTGGCGTGGCTGGTATATCTTGTTGGTACTGTTGTAGGAGGAAGATTAACTTATACCAGTACAGATGAACATGATGCCATGGATGGAGAATTATCCTGTCGGTAAGTGTATTTTTAAAACAAACCAAAACAGGGGTTGTGTTTTTTAACATGTATTGGTAAACGAGAGGTGCCCAAACTTTGCCCAGTTGTTGGATCCATTGGTATCTGCTACAAATTCAAGGGCTGTACTTAATTTGTGTAAATTTGAGCCAATTGCAACCGTGCTCCTTCATCTTTCAATATGATGGCATGGTTCTAGATCTCAGGATGTAGTGTTTTCATCCTGATCTGAGTGGCCAGGCAGTAAGTCACTTAGGGCTCGAATTTCAAAATTGACCTCTCATTTTCTGTGCCCCAGTTTTTAGTGTCCAACTTTGGATGATTGTGGCCTGAGCACCTGCAGCTACCATTTGTTATGTACATAGACTTAAAAAGGTAGTTATTATTTATTATGCACATGGACTTAAATGGTAGTTTTGCTAATTGTTAGTTTTATCGTTTGTCTATTTCCTGTATTGCTTCCTTCATTTTAATCACATGAGTTTGCAAATAGTGAATTCAGTGGCAACTGCAGGTGCTCAGCACCTTTGAAAATTAGGCAATAGGCATTTGAAGTCAAATACTCAAAATTTGAGGCCACTTTTAAAAATATGGGCCTTAACCTGTCTCTGGGTATAGAGTTTATTGAAGCACAGACTGAGTGAGAGGTTATTGTGGATGATACCACATTCTCTGTGATAAATAGGGAATTCCCACTTGCCCTGGCTCTATACCCAGCGCACTTGAAAAAGGGACTTACACACTAAGAATTGGCTAATGATGCCTCTATTTACATCCTCATTTCAGGCTTCACTAATTTGCCTTGGACTCTGCATCATTATTGATGTTCTACTATGTGTTATTAAATGTGAGAGGTATTTTAAAACAGACCTTGTGTATCTGGCTTCTAATCCAGATATTGCATATTTCAGAATTAGAAAAAAGTCATAGTAATTTTCAGAGCAACCGAATAAATTGTCTGACAATTATATAAATGCTGTACTAAGAAAAAGAGCATTTCGCAAGTTGACAGAAGTATAAAAATGTATTTCAAGGGACAGAGCATAGTTTAGCAAGAAGCATAGTGCTGATGTGCAGCTGTGTGTGGTAGTCATGTTAGTAGTTTATAAAAGAAGGAAATGCAAGGAAGAAAAGTAGCAAATACTAGCTTAGGCAAATAAATAATGGCTGATGGACCCATGAGAAATTAGCTGTCAGAATATCATTTGTGTCTTTGAAAATTCCTCCTGAGAATGTTTTCCCTTGGCATTAAGAGTTTTTCAGCTGATATCCTTGATGGATGCCCAGTTACCACGGTCTAGTAATGAAAAAGTAGAACTCGCGATTCTCTGGTTTTTGGATCAATTCCGTAAAACATATGTGGGGGACCAGCTGCAGCGAACCTCAAAGGTAAGTCTTTGCCGCAAACGAGATTTGTGTAATTAAAATGAAGAAATCTGTGTAGGAAATGGGTTACTAATATATCTTAAATGTATGTGTAAAAATATGTGCTGGAGTGAAAACTGAAGATATTATCTGATGGATATTAAGCTTATAGATATTTAATTTATTAATTTTTGATGGTTTGAGAGGATTTACCACCTTGTATATTTTAAGGTTTGGCATGCAGAGAGTTAATATTTTTAACAGTTGTATTCATTTTATAGTTTTAGGTTAGTTTGCATTTCAGTTTTTTATTTCAAACATTTAACTGGGTTCTGCTATATTGTGTTATATTTCACATCTGGGTACACAAGATTTATTCTTTTAATAGTTCTTTTCTTTTGACAGTTACTCATTTATGCAGTTTCCACTGTATTTCTCACATTATTTGGCTTTTCTGCATTTTAAATAGGGAAGGAATAGGGAAAAGTAAGATACATTCTTGGAAGAAGCAGCAGTTAATTCACCTTAACTGTAGGGGACAGTCATAATATAGATATTATAAAGAGAACATCAGTAAGACAGTATCAGTTGATCTTGAGAATGATTGAAGGAACATTGTTTGTTTGTGTTTGAGCCCCAAGCAAATCTTTAGGAAGACTTTTGACAATGACTAAGATTTTTTTTTTTTTTTATTTATTGTACCCATGCTTTCTGGTGAACAGTCCCAAACCAAAGGATTATTTTATCCCCCTTGGTTTGAATCATACTTTAGGGTTATTGAATGGCTCCTTACTTTGATATTAAAAATAAAGTTTTATATTATGCTGAATTACTTTTTCATGGAAACTTAAGTGTTGCTTTAATTGCCAAAGCTGATTTGTGTTTTTCAAATATGACAAATTGCTTTATAATATTACAATAACAGATTCTGCTCCCAGTCCTGCTCAGATCTGACAAAACTCCCATTGACTGAAATTCAGTGGAAGCAAGGTTGTCATAATCATTCTGATCAATAATATCTGATTTTTGTCAGGTGGTAAATAAATGTATTGATGTCCTAATTCTCCTTATTGTGTGTGGGCTCTTGCTGTCCGGGCTGGTGCTGGGTGGAAATGACCTGTTAATGCATGATGGAGTATAGTATGCTATACTAGACTGTCATGGTTTTTTTTAGCACCCTCTCCCAGCCAATCCAGCAGAAGCTGTGCCTTCCATTATCATTCTGGTGTAGGGATAGTACTGAGTACTACTGGGGGAAGAATTTGGGTCTGGGTGAAATGATGTCCTAAAAATGAAGCATTAACACTCAATTGCCTGGAGCTTCTCTGTCAAAAGAAGATGTAAAGTCTGAGTTCTTGCACACTAAATCATAACATGATGCACACAAAATGTATTACATTTACTGGCTGAGAAGTCTTAAGATTGCTGTCACAACTGCCATTCATATGAAAGCTGAAATAGTTCCAACTGTTGATTTAAAATGTTACTAAATATCAAAAATGTTTTTTAATTTGATGTATTGTCGATCCCTTATAAGAAAAAGAACACAACTAGTTTCATTTAAAGAAGATGGGGGAAATGATGTAAGAATGTCAGGATTTCTGTTTTCCCCAGATAGATGTGTATGGATTAAAGCAGTAGTCACCAATGTCTTATTTGTGACCAAACTGGTCAACTGTCATGATGGTTCAGGAAGGCTTTCTTACAGAACTACTACTAATGGTGAAAAAAATTTGAGGTCTTTTTTAAAAGTCTAGTTACCGTATTAGGAATAGAACAACCAATCTGATTGCAACTCGGTGTCCGTTATATGCCCATTTTTATGAGTTGACTATATCTTCTACCAGTATAATTTTAATTTATAGAGAAATTGTACTTCATATTTTTCCCCATTCAGGGTCGAATTCTACCACCATTCCTTGCATGGTCTTATTGGCCTCACCACTTTAATGTCTTGAGGCCTGTCACTCCACTCCTGCACTAACACCTGATAGAGAAAGAGCTTTGTCCCAGAATTTTCCATTATGAGGACTATACCCCAGTACACAAAGTCAGAGGAGACCTGTGCATGGTGGGTCTGGGGTGGGTGTGTGTATGTGTGTGTGTGTGAGTGAGTGTGAGACCCCTGATTTTTCTGTTATCAACAGAAGTTGCATGCCTGTTCTTGCAATTGGCTCCATATGTGTGGAATCCTGTGTGTCGAACCCCACTGAAGTTGGTGTATTTTTAAAAACTGATCCCAAACTATATTTATTTGATATTTTATGTGTATGAGAAAAATAGAAAACAGAACTTGTGCTATCTTTTTATTGTTTTTTCCTGCTGTAGCGGCATTTGTAGCAGCAGATGGCATTCTATCCTCGCAGTTGTAAATCCTCTGGTACTGCATATTGCTGGCAGGTAGCTACAAATATGCAATAAAAGGATTCAAGCTTGGAAGCAGAAAAACAGATATATATCAATTGGCTAAGTTAATATCCATTTATATAAATATTCACGATGATTCAGATTGTTGTACAAAGTTTTGTTTACAGAACAGATAATGGATATTCTGCATATTTCAGCCATATTGAGATAGTTTGAAATAGTTTTATGTGAACATTGTTAAAACATTTGATCTTATGTTCATATACTCAGAAAACTGAGTAATCTAACTTAATTACAAGACTTGTTCTACAGTTAGTGTAATGTAGCAAAGTTTCTTTTGGCTTGGTGTAAATTTGGAGCTACATTTTAAAACCTCCTATAACATCAAATATCAGATACATAGATTGTAGGAGAGACAATGAAAATAATTCAGCAAATTCATTGCCTATGGTCTGTTGTTCATTAAATGGTCCTCGAGGGTTTTCTTTCTAAGTAAACTGAAAAAGCCGCAAAGGCTGCTCCCATAGTGCCACTACATATTTGTGGTACCACTGAGCAGGTGCTACTGTATTGTCAATGAAAGAGTAATGCACTAGGATATAGTCTTTCCGAGTTGTACACATTAACACATGTAATATGTTTCTAAGTGCTATTGTGCCATATTCTCTGGTATGGTATAGTGTAGCACTACTGGTGTATTTTTGTCCTAAAGCTGATGTAACTGGCCCAACCAGACTAATCCCACTATAAAGCTAATCCTTTGGTGGCATATTGCTGACACAGGAGCCGTTAGTTTAGCAGGAAGGAGATGTATCTGGAACTGCCCTGGGCTGTGCTGATCTTGGGCTGTGTTTTCAACTCTTTGGACAACCGACAGCTGTTCTAACATGGTGCCTGGGGTCTGCCTCTGAGCAGAATATCATTTGGATCAAAGCAATGCAGAGATGAACTTTTTAAACCATGTTTGTGCCACCACCAACAGTCTGTTAGCAGATCAGTCTCACATGAGGATCTGGCCCATTACTTCAGTAACGAAAGTCTTATTTATTACAGAACACTTTGTGTTTCATTATTTGACTAATTTATTAAATGGGTTTTGTCGGTATTCTTAACTTGTGACTAATATGTACATTTATTTTTGTTTTATTATTATTAAAGGTGATTATTTCTTCCTGTTCAGAAAATGTAAGTGATAGGGGAAATGTCATGAATATTTGAGGGAAATAACATACACGCTCAAGAGGGAAATGACCCTTTCTCTTACATGTGTTGTATTGCTAAAGTATGGTTTTTGAGGATATTTAAGAGGATAGATTTTAGCCAGATACATGCCCCAAGTAGTGCTCTGGTATTTGTGAGGGGTGAGGATTGATATCCTAGTGAGATAGTGGGGTGTTTCCTTCCTCCTGACTGGCAGATTTGAAACTTCCTCAGTCACTTGATTTCCCTTTTGGGCTTGGAATAAATGACCAGGTCTTTGAATTGGGGGAAGGAGTGATGGGCAGGAGTGCTTTCTTGGTCCATTGTCAGTGGTTGGCAAACTTCCCCTCTACCTTTGAAATTTACTTTTATAGGGGCATTGTTGATATGCAGTCACAAGTATTGAGAGCCAACAGTAGATGTAGTGTTTCCCAGAATGCTTAGGTCTACAGGAAACCATCACTGTATTGTGTTTAGAAAGAAGTTTTACCTCTCCACAGATTGGTTTTGGGGTGGGTGGGTGGGTGGGGAGGGGTGTGTGTGTGTGCGTGTGCACATGTGAGTTGAGAGGGAGTTTAAACTTACTGTACAGCAGGCATTCTCAAACTATTTAATTATGTTTAATACAATATAATAGAGAGATTATCAGGTGATCTCTCCTGTCATCAGTATTCATATTACTTTCCCATAGCAAGTACAAAAAATGCTTAAATGGAAGAGTAACATTAGGAAAGTAAGGAGTGTATTTTCAGCTGTCTTTTTATACAGTTTAGTAGCAGGAAACAGGTCAGGACAAGATAATCTGTAAATGCTACATAGGCCACCAGCAAGTGCCCAGCATGTCGACAATGGTCCATGGACCATAGCTTGAGAACTTTTGCCCTGGGGAAGTGCTGCTTGTGATAGAGCTGCAATGCATGTTTAATTTAGTCACAGAAAGAGGGCTGGTTTGGATGATTATGGCTTGGGGAGACACACCTCACTGTATCTGGGCTCTTTGGTTCTCATCAGTTTGTGGCTTGATATTACCTTGGGTAAATCTGAATATAGCACATTGGAGAGGTTTTTTTTTTCTTTTCTGGATAATAAATAATGGGAGTACAACTCAGACGATAAAATGCATAAGCTTAATAGGGTTGATAAAAGTTATGGTGGTCACTTAAACCAAGTCAAGTTGGTGGTGTCTGCATATCCTGACCTCACAGTAATAGCAACTGTCATTACTACTAACAGTGTGCTGTTAAGTTTGTCATACATTTAAAGTTTATAGTAAAGGTATAAAAAGTTACTCTTGGCTTAAATTTCCTTTTCCTTTTATAGACTGAGTTGCTATGTTTCTAGGATGCGAAGTTAAAAACATACATATGCACATACACACTCAGATGCCCCACAACACTCTTGGACAAACTGTATTTTTAAAAACAAAAGACTCCTTCTAACTATCAGCTCCTTTTTAATTTCTGTGGTTTTGTTTTTTGAGTATGGTTGTAAGTATGTACTAGATTTGAAGGTGGTGATGGGATTTACTCACTAGATTGCTCTAGTGGTTTTACATACTTTATAACCTAAGATAATTTTTTTAAAGAAATTAAATTCAAAATGTTATGGTGCTGAATGAATTCAGAATCAGTGCTCTAATACTGTCCATCATTTTCATTGCTTTGTGGCCTCTATCTTTAGTCTTCCTCCCTCTTCCCATTTTCCTTTTTCTCCCCCATCACCATGGATTAAGGATTATGTCTACCTTAATTATGCACTTGCCATCTTTACTTTGTACAGCATGTGGTGCTATTTAATAGCTTTTAACCTTGGGTTATATTTTTAGGATTCGGTCATTCTACAGCAATTTCCAAAACACTTAGGGCCAGAATTGGGTCCTATTACACCTTTGGGCAAGGGCAGCCTTGTGAAAGTAGCATTAGTAAGAGCAAGTGCTTTGATTTGGCTGTGGCACTTAACAGAGCTCCATCACAGATTAGTCCTGTTAGGATCAGGAGTGGTCTTCCTGAGGACTTGTATGGTTAGGCAGGGGAGTACTCTGGTTAAAATGTACAGATAACTCCCACATCCTGGCCCAGAAACCTGTTCCATTAATCTGGCTGCAGGTGACCTGCAGGGTGTGAACTCCACAGATTTTGGGAGGAAACCAGAACTGGGTCAAGTAGCTCCAATGAGCTTGTCTACCTCTTTACCTGTTTGTTCATATGCTTGAGGAGGGTGAGTTTTAGCTCCTAATTCAGATAATCAGGTTTTGCAAGTATATATCTGACCGCTTCAAAAGTATTTGTAAAGCAAAACGTTTTCAGTTCCACATTCCAGTACGAACCATTTTAAAATAAGTTTCAAATTTGAAATCCAACTTGCCAGATTCTTGGTTTAGTCTGAGAATGTAACGGAGGCTGATTGTCTTCCCCTGGCTCTGTCCTAACCCCAGTGTAGGTTAGAGCAGTCTGGGGGCTGTTCTAATCTACACTAAATGGCAGTGGTTCCCAAGGGACCACTCATTAGTTTAGGAATACTGGGGGTCTAGTGTGTTCTGACCTGCCACGCTTCTTGCTGCCCCATGCATAAAAATGGAGGGATGCAATGGTAGAGTATTCTAGAGTAAGAGCAAGCTCCCATGCCCAGCTAGGGAGATACGGGCAGTTTTACTCCATTTGTGCCAGCTGAGCAGTCCAGGGAATCTGGTCCAGTATTCTCATTTGGGCGTAGAAGCTATGGAGAAGGGTAAATGGTAGAGATTATTGTATTTTAGTTATCCACAGTAAAAGTTATTCCTAAACTGGGGAATTATTGTGAAGTAGTTTAACTAATTATTGATTTTGGTGGGGGGGAAGATCTCTTGCTGTATATTATGTATAATACCATCACATTCCATCTACTTGTCTGTCTAATCAATATAAAGGTCAAGCTATTAAATAATATTTGGGACTACATTAATATTAAGATGCTTTTCCAATCTTTTAACTTGTAAATGTAAAATATGCGCTTTTGAGAAATAGAGCTGCATCATAATAAACAATAATTAGGAGAGTTAGAATTAGACAACAGTATATTGAGGGGGAAGAAAGGAACAAAATATGTTGATTTTAGGATAATTTTCAGCCTTGGTAAATTGTAATGTGCTATTGCTAAAAGTACAATCCAAGGGTATTCTGACATCATTTAAGCACTTTTTGAATTTAGGGCCACGTTTGTTCTCTGATGCAGAACGTCTGCTATATTGACTTACGTTGATATCTCTTCACTACGCTATCTCTTCATTCATTTATTTGATTGTCTTCTCTGTAGGCAGGATAACATTAGAGCTGATAGGAACAAGAAATACACGTACAGAATTTGGCTACTTTTGGCTCTGATCCTGTAAAGCATTACACATAGTAGGATCCTTGTGCCTATGCGGATCCGCATTGACTTAACTGGAGCTCTGTGTGTGTGCAGGCACTGGCCTGTGCAAGCTATGTAACAGGATCGGGGCCTTAGTGTCTTCGTGATTAATGATATCTTAACAGTTTTGAGTGATGACCCTTTTTCTGAGGTGTAAAATATATACATTGTTTTATTTCATTACAAGAAAGTAAAGGATTGCTGTGCTGACAGGTGGTAGAAATTAGCAGGCAGTTTTGAAATTGTGCTGTGCACTAGAAATTAGATCTCATTTTAATTCAGCTTTTCCCAACTAGTAAATGAGGTTAATGCCATACATATTCAGCTGATATGGATGAAGAAATTGATATAAAGTAGATCAACATAGCTACAGGGCTAGTTTAATTTATAGGTAAAGAGGCAGTGATAAATGGGAGTAATGTAGTAGTGGTCACTAAACTCCTCAGCCATCAGGGATTCAATAGTGTTAGTTGCTCATTAAAGATATTGTCGGGGTGCATCAAATAGAAATTTGAAAAGGAATAGCCAACTAACCCCTAATTATCAAAATATAGAAAATACTAATTATGCCTTAATTAGCTTTTCTTTTAATGTACTGAAATTGTTACTTTTTGTGTAGCACAAATGGATAGTTATAACAACAATAAATAGGTTGTTTTAATAACTTTCTTTTACCTCTGGGAAAACGGCACTCCAATTTTTAATATGCAATAATGCTTCTCTGTAGCCTGTAGGAGATGAAAATTATTAAGTAGCTTTATTTTTTGAAGATTTTACAGCAGCTTTGGGAAGAATTATTTCACCATGCATCAATTATTTTTAATTGAACTGAATATTTTTCAGATTGCATGAAATGCCTCTCACTTGAGTTTAACATGTAGAGTTTGTTAAGGAAGCATCATAATGAGAACTGGGTGCAACTTGCCTCCGTAATACATTCGAGTAGGGGTATGGAATGATTAAAGTTTCAAAAGATGGAAAGAGGAGGCAACAATTTATTTTTATGTAGATAAAACTGAGATAAGCCATGACTTCCTTGTCAAAAATATGCTATAGTTTACAAATACTCTGGTTATTAAAAAACTTGTATCCGAGAATAGGATATTGCCACACACACATTGTTAGTTAATGATCATGGGGAATGAAATTATGGATAAAATAGAAGGGTTCTGATGAAATATTTCCAATTTGGAGTAATGTTCAGTAATATGTGGAAGAACGTATATTAAAGACAGTAATCATTTACATCATAGGGACAGATCTTGGCTTTAGTATTTTCCACAGCATGGCTACCAGACTGTACTCCACAACGACAGAATGCTGTTCTTAAAGTGCTTGCTTCAAAGCTCATGAAGTCAATGGAGAGTCTCCCACCTAAGTGAGTAAGTCTGCCCACCTGGAAGACTTTTGTCAATTTCACTTGGGCAGAAAGTGAAATTGACAACAGCCTTCCAGCCTCTCTGGCAGCCACTCAAGAGGCAACTATCCGCCTCCCCCAGCTATGGGGCCAAAGAGGTAGAGAGCCTGGCCTCACAGCTTTCCTCCCAGACAAAAAGACAGAGAGCCTAGCTACTCAGCCTCCCCATCTCTCCACCAGCTCTGGGAGCCCAAAAGACAGAGAACCCAGACACACAGCCTCCCCCCAAGCTTCAAGGACAGAGAGGAAGAGAGTCAGAAAGCTCAGCCACTCCAGCCTCAGAGCTTGGAGGGGAGGGGAAGAACAGAGGCTGAGTGCCTGGGGTCTTTGCATTGCTGGCCCTAGCATGTGGAGTGGGGTGGGTGTGTGGGGAAGAGAAAGGGGAGAAGCACACAGTCTGTGCAGCCTGGCTTTCTGCATCTCCATGTTACAGAACTGGAGGGGGGGAGGAGAGAGGTTGAGCACCAGAGTCAGGCCTTGGCAGCCCTCCTGGAAAGCTCTTATCATCTGTGCTTTAAGAGCCTTCTGAGGCGGGGGTCATTTCAGTTTTCTCAATGGAAAAATCGAAATTTTTTTGGCAAAACTGAAATCTTCCTGTGGAACATTTTGGTTTTGCGAAAAAGCCTTTTTTTTTGCCAAAAAATCATTTAGATGAAAAATTTCCTACCAGCTCTATTAAATATGCTTTGTTTTAAAAATCCTAAAGGCATACAGAACAGCCTTGATCTAAGGCCAATATAGAATGCCAACAAACAAATATATTACAGGTTTCAGAGTAGCAGCCGTGTTAGTCTGTATTCGCAAAAAGAAAAGGAGGACTTGTGGCACCTTAGAGACTAACCAATTTATTAGAGCATAAGCTTTCGTGAGCTACAGCTCACTTCCTCAGATGCAGTTTCCACGATATGCATCTGAGGAAGTGAGCTGTAGCTCACGAAAGCTTATGCTCTAATAAATATATTACAGGAAGGCAAATATAGTCCAACATGAATAAGCTTTAAATAGTTAATAAGTTAGGGAAGGGAAGACTATTTGGCTATTAGGAGGATTTAGTAAGGAAGCTGCCCCTGGTTACTATAAGTATTTCCAGTATACCTGTATTCAAAATACAACAAAGAGCATTGCAAGGTGAAGCCGGGTACAACATGTAGCCCCTAACAGCTGCTTTGCTTGACATTTTCAATTCCTGAGATGAGTAGATGAATTAATGAATGGTATTCACTTGCTGGTGAAACAGAAAATATTAATTCATGCATTTTGTTTAATTCTCAAATTCTTAAAGTTAATTTGAATCTCTGCCATCCTGTTGCAATGCATTCAGGAGTTAAAGACTGCTCTAGATGTCTATTTTGTTTAAAAAGAACCCCACAAAACACGCAAGAAGCAGAGCAGAAGAGCACATTTTTCACTTTGTGGGTCCATCTGACACCATATATTCTGCACTACTTATTACCCATTTGACCTAGTTTAGAAGTTGTAATATCTGGATTTATGTAAGATGAGAGCAGGAAGAGAATCCTAAGATGTGAGAAATCTCCCCTTGATTATAGTAGGAGCAGAATATGGCCCAAGACAGTGACATGGTATAAGAACACACACTTAACTCCCACTTCAACCACACTCTTGGAATATGATTTGGGGAGACTCCTTTTTTTAAATTCCTTTCTGAATCTCTATACTAAATGCCCTGTAATACAACCCTCATTATAACAAAGCATGCTCATAGCTCTTTCTGACATACTGTGCCATTGATTTATCAGCACTTGGCTTTATATACAACAATACCTCCCCCTCACCCCACAAGATTAATTTGTTCTGGGCAATTGCTATTAAAAAATACTAATCTCTCTCAAATCACAAATTATAATCATATCCAAATAACCTGATAATATATTTGCCAAGCACTTAAGAAGTCAATCATTTGAATGGAAGCAGTATTACTTTTAAGGTCTGCAAGTGATGGTATCAATTCTGAATCGTTTAAATATTAGTTTACAAAATATTGCTTATAGCTTAATAGCATCATAGATGTAGCTTCACAAAGATATTGGCTCTAGACAGTAATTATATCCTCAGCCTAATGTTGTGGTTAATGGACATACACATTTCAGTGATAATTGCAATGCCTGAGCATGATAATGTGCCTTTATTAGCAGCTACAAAATAAAGCTGAGTTAGAGCCAGTTGCAGAACTGAACTATGATCATTATTTATTTTGAAGATTGCTTGATTTTTATTGGAAAAATATTCTCTCTAACAGCACAAAACTTTATAGAAACCAATGTTTTGATTATAAATATAGGATTAAATACAAATTATATAAATGTTCATACAGGTAGTGGCTGGTGTGAATAAATGGACTAACTTAATCACATTATAAAGTAGAGATAAATGAATGTCTAAAATATGCAAAAAAGCATATCTTAATATTGCAATGTCAAATATTCAAAAGTTAGAAAATACCACAATTAAGGTTGCCCATTCAGTCTTAATTTGACCCACCTGTATTCATGCATTTTGGTGTAGTCTTTAATTACATAATGTCATATTACCTTTTCTCCCCCCCAGAAGACCCTTGCCATCCCAGTACGCAGACTGGATGGAGCTGAGGGAATGAATCCTGTTTGTGTAGTGAATAAGGCTGTTTGTCTGTAAGATCCTTGCCTCATGTGCTGCAGAAGTTGGAAGATGTGTAGTAATGAGACAGAAAACTGTAGGAAGAAAAAGAATGTTCTTGTAGTTAAGGAAGCTGAATGCTATGCTGGAGAAGTGGATTTTATTCCTGCATCTGCCACCACAAACTTCCTATGTCCAATGACATAGAATTACTAATCCAATATTTGGTTAAGATCTGCATGGGAGTCACAGAGGAGGTACTGAGAGACCTTATCATGGGAGGTCACGGAAAATGTAACATTTTGCACAAAAGGTTCAATAAAATTTAGATGGTAAAAAATGGACACCCCAGCTATTGTTTCAGTGAAGAGTGCAGGATCCAAGTGTAAGTAGCAGGCTGCTAAAGCTTCTGCTAAACGAGTACTAACCCCCTTACAAAATATTATTTAATACATAAAGTGCAGACCATGACAAAACATGTCATGAAATCTCATTGTTGCATAAGGTGTTTAGTCCAAACCTTTGATTGTAGCTCAGAGAGGCATACCTGTGCTAGCTTTAATCTAGCTAGCGCCACTGAAAATAGTGGTGAAGACATGGTAGTGCCAACCACAGCTAAAGCTAGCATTCAAATATGTATTTAGGTTTCCAAGTGAGCTTGTACAACCCATGCCACCGTGTCTTCACTGCTATTTTTAACCAGCCTATCTAGATTTAAGCTAGCATGAGTGTTCCTACCTGAGCTGTAATCACACCTCTAATTAAAGATCCCTTCCATTTACTTTTAGCTGTGGTAAGGTGTAGAGGAAGACCTTTCCATCTCTATCTCCAAATGCTTTCATGAAGCATCACTTTTAAATGACCACAATAAGATCAGCAATGCTCTTGATTAATCTAGGGGATGTTTTAGTACTCCACCCATTATACTGGACACTTACTATGGAATCACATGCTGTCCTTTAGTTCTTCAACTATATCCCAAGACACTGAAAATTTTCATATTCGATGATTTAGCAACCAGTAGGTAAACGGACAGCCTTCTGCCTCCAATAATTCCTGTTTTTGTCACAAGTTAATAAAAGTGATTTAGAACACTGAAAAAATAATGGAATATTTGATTCCCCAGAGGTCTGAGAGCTGAGAAATGACAGAGTTTGGTAAACGAGTAGCCTGATGCAGCTCAGTATGTCGCCTAATGAGAGGAGGTGCCTTTGGATAACTGCAGCTCAAAGTGTCAGTCTATAACTATTGTGTAGCCCATGGCGTCAGAAAGGTTTACCTCTCCTTGTGGTCACTAAATATAATAAAAGTACGTGCAGAATTCTTTCTTCAGTACAGAATACTCTTCTTTTTATTCTATAGTCGCTTGTGTTTTGACCAGTATATGATGGAGATAGCGACCCATCTATGCTAGGATGAGCTCCCAGACTATCAGACTGGGCACTGGAATGCCACAGACATCTTGTCAGTAAGCTTGTTAGGCGGTTTCCAGACTCCTGCAATTATTACATTGGCTTATTACTGCACAGGTAGAGCACACCATCAGTCCATCACAAAGGCTACCCATTTGCGGTATTGGAATGATCAATTTGAGAGCATTAAGAAGTAATGAGCACCCCCCAGCTCACCAAGTCTATTCAGACTTTGACTAAGCAACTTCCTTCAAAGTACTAGTGGAATGTTTCTCTTAGGCCCAATGGTCTTATTGAACCAGAGATCAGCTTTCAGTGGCTACCAGTTAAAATTCTATTATCTGTACAGTGGTCCTAGTGAGTTCAGAACCTGAGTGAGTAATTCTTACTCCTGATATCATTTAAAGTTATTGCTGAAATGGTGTTTGAAGGAACACCAGAGATTGTTGTGGAAATATTTGTGTTCAAATTATTTCAGCAGACATACGATTTTAATCGAATATTCAAACTACTCAGATTTTTCATCCCCTATGTGAATTCTTGCTGCTGTATGACTGGAGTTATTTACTAGCATCCCACACCACAATGGTTCCCAAAAAGTGGGATAAGTATTTTAAGGATCTCTGCCATGGGAGAAAAAAAAGAAACACTTGAGGACATTGAGCCATATTTTTAGTTTAATATTATAAAGCAAAACTCCAAGAGGGTGGGTGGAGTATAGAAATAAAATATTTGTGGAATGATTGATTTATTAATATGGAACTCTAGTGTGATCTTTTGAAGGAACTTCAGTTGAGTACTCAAAGCCATCTTCTCCATCTGAAAACATGTTTCCTCACATTCAGAGACTTGAAAAGGAAGATCAACAATTTAGAGAAGACATATTCTCTAAACAGCACTCTATGGTACTAACTTGGACTTCTCAGTTTGGAGATTTTGTTAGGTGTGCATTATATACCTCTGGTAAATCTGAATGAAAGAGACCAACAGAAATTGCCATACCTTAAAGACTTGTGAAAAGTCCAAGGTGGTTAAGTCAAATGTGCATGAGATTTTTAAAGCTAGTTGGTACTAAAGCAGTATTTTGGCAGAGGTGTGTGAGGCTGGACAGGTGAGAGTTCTGATTGTTTCACCTTAAACCAAATATACGATCTCTTCCTTTTTGTATTTTTCAGCCTACTCCCTTGGTTGCCTTTGAGCAATTAGGAGAACTAATGATGCTTTCCAGATCAAGTTATGAGGAACCAAAACAAGTTAGAAAAAGATTTAAAGTTAGATTATCTAATTTTTAAATGCTCATATTTTCAAAAAGCCTTGTCAAATTTATCTTAATTTGTGTGTATGTCCATATGTATGTGTATGCATATATAAGTACATTTTATATTAATATTTGTTTTAGAGGAATACTTAGTTTTATCCTTAAAATTATAGTCAATAATTATCATTGAAAATCCACATATTATATTAACGGGCAGTGAAAGTCTAATTGTTTCTATGGATTTTGGCTCCCTTCATAGTGATACCTCACTCTGCTAAGAATACACCTTCAGTCCATTATATGTAAGATCAACGGTGCTAATCCATTTGGAATGAAGCATTTCATACCTGCTAGATAAGTGATAAATGCTGTTTTCCAAGAGGATTATTGCCTCCACATCCTCTACTGCTTAGAAGAGAAGTTGCCTATTTTCTGGTTGTTCCCCATTGGAAGTACAGATATAGGCCTCGTCTGCATGAGAAAATTGTTCTGATTTAACTACATTGCGTTAGAAACTGATTTAGTTAAATTGGTACATTCCCCTTGTGTGGACATGCTTTCAATCTGAGTGCCTTGTGTCAATTTAATTTAAGTCAGTATAGAGTGATGGCCACCCCTTCAAGCAGGCAGTGCTCTTTGCAACTACATGGGGAGAAGAGTTGCTATGCGAAAACTCCCGAAGTGAGAAGGAGACACACTTTTGCCAAGTAGACCTTAAAGAATTATAACAAAACTTCATTTGAGGTGAATTTTTATCTGAGATACAGGGTTTAAAAGAGAACTAGATAAATTCTTGGAGGTTAAATCCATTAATGGCTATTAGCCAGGATGGGTAAGGAATGGTGTCTCTAGCCTCTGTTTGTCAGAGGTGGAGATGGATGGCAGGAGAGAGATCACTTGATCATTATCTGTTAGGTTCACTCCCTCTGGGCACCTGGCATTGGCCACTGTCGGCAGACAGGATACTGGGCTGGATGACCTTTGGTCTGACCCGGTATGGCCATTCTTATGTTCTTATGTACAGCACAAACTCTCTTAAAACTAAGAATGTTCCACTGTATGGGTTTTAAAATCCCATTTTCATTGGCAGATTTAAAAAAATTATATCCTTTGTCTGATAGGACCTACAGACACTGTGTGCCAAAATGCTGGAGAGTCAGTAGAGAGAGTGCAAGTTAATGCCTACCTCTTCCTTGAGATAGGCTAGTGTCATTGATGGTTTTTTGTGACAAACAAAGTAAATAAGTAATACCACATTACTTTTCATGTTCCATTAGAAAGGTTCTTGACAGTGACTCTTTTATGCAGATATCCTTCAGCAAATGTTTACTCTTGAACTCCATTAGTTTTAAAACTATACAGCTATTTTAAAGAACTATGCCGCTTTCAATTAGAAATGAGCTCCAGTATCTAAGGAAGTTTCATTTCAACCAAAGGACTCAATCATGGTTCTTTCATGAGCCTCAGATAAGGGACAGGGCATAGTGGCATTGCCCTTGGAGCAGAGTGGAAGGTAAACTGTGCCTTCTGAGTTCTCCCTTGCTCCAAGGAGGAAGTACCTTGCACCAGGTCTATATTTCACCCACTTGTGAGGGAGGGGAAATGTGGCAGCCTTGTGAAGACTGCTCTCTTCCCCACAAAGGTACCCACAATCTGAAGATAAGGGGGGTCCATTAAACTTCCTTACAAACCAGCCCACTGTTTGGCCCAAAATGAGTGCAGAGCTCATGGAAAACACATTTCATTTTTAAGCATGTTTGCCTCTTAAGAGCCATGGCATATTTTAAGAGAGTTGTGTACCTGAAACCCTATAATTATTTGCATATGTTTAATAAAAACAACATACCTATCTGGCAACTACATTTTTATTTGGCTCACATCATCAAAATGCAGATGACCTAAAATGGTACATTGTTAGAATAGTAATATGCTGCTTGGAAAAAAATACCCTGTGATTTAGTTTTGATTCTGACAATACTCAAAAGGATTTGTTATGTCTTACAGACCTTTCTGCAAACTACTAATGGGATGAACACAATATATCACTTTTATAATAGTGAGCTATTAAAGGCAAACATAAAGCAGTCTGAAGCCCATAAGTGCTGCCAACAGCTCCTACTTTAATGAATTCCCTTTTAGATGTCCATTAAATGCTCATGGCAAATGTACTCATAATGGAAATGGCAAATCTAAATGGGTAGATATGAATAATCCATGGAGTTTAAATTCTGTTTATGATCATCTTCACATTTAGTTTTCAAGACAACGCAGTTTAGTTTTCATTACAGTTTGGAATAAAGAGGACAGGGAGTAATTGATTGCTTCAAGCAGATTAAAATCAATGGCTTTCTTTTCAAAGAACCAGTTCAATGCAGTAATTCCAGCTTTAAACATTGATTTAGGGAACTCAACACAAAATGTTTTGTGCTGTGTGAACTTTTATGTGGAAAGACATATTAATTTTATATCTGTATATGTATATAAAAATATATAGAGGCTGTTAGTGTGTGCGTGAGTTAATAATGATCTATATTAAGATATTTGGATATTATTGCAATCATATAATGAATCACTGAGATTCCCGTCGTCATTGTACTACTGTTTCTAACCCATTAGCATGGAGAAATTACAGCCCATCATACATCATTACTGTGATTGAGGCTTTATTACCATATTCTCAAATTGTTTCTTGACATAAACTAAGTAGACACCAGACAACTATAGGTAAACCATAGACTATGCATTATTGTGCTGGAAGTAATGAAGGATTATTGTAGCGTAATGTGGCAAAACTTATGAGGAAAATAAACTTGGCAGCAATAGCAAACCTGAGTCGTCATACACTTATTTGAAAGGTCAAATATATTTGTTATGATCAGGTTATTGTTTGCTTATTTCATGAATCATGCTCTTCATATTTCAAATAGACCTTATTTATTTTTAATTGCAACCTTTAAAGCCTATAGACTATACGCTGTAATGTTCAACTTCAGAAATTGATTGACAACTCACAGAGAATTGGGATGTTCATCTTCATTGTGGTTGTGGTGGTGGAGTGTACTAAGTACTAGAGTTACTGAAACTGTAATGGCAACTGTATTCCATTCTATTGGCAAGGGGGAAGTTAAGGAAAAAGGCTAAATCAGCCAATGCAATTGAGGTAAAAAGTGATGCAGTTGTTTACCAAGCAGACAGGCAGCATCAGCAGCAACAATTTGAGGTGGTGTATTAAAATATTTTGTTTTGGTGCTAACAGATGGATAAACAGATTGTATTGGGATCTTGGTGGCAGCTAAATCAGCTATCTTGGAGGGGATTAAAGGTCATGAATGCAAAGGAGGAGTGGGACTTTAAAAGTGTGGTCTAGATGTTACTTCCCCTGGGAAAAGAAAATCAAGCCTTCCTTTTTTTAAAAAAAAAAAATTGTCAGTGAATTTAGTGTTCATGAAAAGTAAGAAGGGAAGGGCTTAACCCATAGTTCTAATCCTGACATGTAATTGTCCCTCCCATTCCAGTTCCATGTCTGTCTTGAGCAGAGACTGCCATCTGTGCTGAAGTGTTTGGTGGAATTGGGATGTTGGCAAACGGGGGACTGGGATGAGAATGTTAAATTCTCTTTCACTTGCTAGCAAACAGAGTCAGGAATTGTATGCAGACCTGAAGAGAGAAAACAGTGGCACTATCCACTTATCTATACATACTGACCTTCCTACCTTGCAGCCCTCTCCTTGTAAGTGTTCCTTTTGTGTTGCATCTCTTTAAGGAATGTTGGGACCTCTCCAATGTCTGAGCAGAATCATTTAAAATAACATTATGGTTTTTAGTGTGCAGATTTTGAGATAGGACATAACTGGATTAACTTTGATTAGGCTAAGTAGGCATTATTTGGCTGAGAGGTAATGGAAATATTCAGGGCTTCTGAAATAGTTCCAGCTTATTACGATTATTATCAATTATGATTATGATTCAGTAGTGCCTAGAGGCCCAGGTTTGGATTGGGGCTCCACTGTGCTAGTAACTGTCCACATATATGAGCCACTATTCAGGAAAGTACTTAAGCACATGCTTAAAGTTAAACATGTGCTTAAATGCTTTTTCTGAAGAGGATTGTTTTCCTCAATCAGGGCCATAACAAAAATGTGATCCTTCCTCCAAAGAGTTTACAATCTCTATATATGATGAGAGAGAGATGGATACAGTAGATTTCACTTATTAGCAACCTCTTGGTTGCCAGCAAAAAGTTGCTCTTGTCTGGTAGTTGCTAATAAGCAGAAGGCAAGTTTGTGAGGCAGAAGCCAGGGAAGGAAGCATTGGGATGTGTCTTCCCTGGCTATAGCCCTGCAAACCTGCCTGTGGGCAGGGCAGCAGCGAGGAGGAGGGGCTACAGCCAGGATGCCAGAGTTTTCCATGGGGAGCAGGAGCGCTGGTGGGGCTCATGGAGCTGCATGAAACCTCTCCTTGCACTCTCCAGGGGTCAGGGCTCAATACATCCCAGGATTTCCTTCCCTATGTGCAGTCCCCGAGCCGAGCTCAGCCCAGAGAGCATGGGGATGGGGAGTACCAGGCAGCTCCAGCGTCCAGGCTGCCTGTCCACCCCAACTACTGTTCTGCCCACAGCCTCCCATCTCAGCCTGCAGCCCCTTATCCCCTGTGCACATCCTGTGTGCAGACAGGTTTGCCGGACTGCAGCCCTAAAAGAAATCACTGGGATAGACTGAGCACCAGACGCAGGCAGGTTTGCTTGGCTGAAGACCGGGAAGGCAGATCCCAATGCTTCTTTCCCTGGCTGCAGTCCCGCAAACCTGCCTGCAGGGGGTGGTTGGCCTGTCTCCGCACTTCCTCTTGGAGCTGCAGCCCTGCAAACCTGCCTGCAGGTGGAGCCTTTCTTCCAAAATATAAGGAGTACTTGTGGCACCTTAGAGACTAACAAATTTATTTGAGCATAAGCTTTCTTGGGCTAAAACCCACTTCACTGGATGCATGCAGTAGAAAATACAGTGAGGAGATTTATATACACAGAGAACATGAAACAATGGGTGTTATTATACACACTGTAAGGAGAGTGATCACTTAAGATGAGCTAATACCAGCAGGAGAGCCCGGAGGGGGGAGAGAAAACCTTTTGTAGTGATAATCAGGGTGGGCCATTTCTAGCAGTTGACAAGAGAGTCTGAGGAATGGGGGGGGGGGAATAAACATGGGGAAATAGTTTTACTTTGTGTCATGACCCATCCACTCCCAATCTCTATTCAAGCCTAAGTTAATTGTATCCAGTTTGCAAATTAATTCCAATTCAGCAGTCTCTCATTGGAGTCTGTTTTTGAAGTCTTTTTGTTGTAATATTGCGACTTCTTGGTCTATAATCGAGTGACCAGAGAGATTGAAGTGTTCTCCAACTGATTTATGAATGTTATAATTCTTGACATCTGATTTGTGTCCATTTATTCTTTTACGTAGAGACTGTCCAGTTTGACCAATGTACATGGCAGAGGGGCATTGCTGGCACATGATGGCATATATCACATTGGTAGATGTGCAGGTGAACGAGCTCTGATAGTGTGGCTGATGTGATTAGTCCCTATGATGGTGTCCCCTGAATAGATATGTGGACACAGTTGGCAACGGGCTTTGTTGCAAGGATAGTTTCTTTTAACAACAAAGCCCGTTGCCAACTGTGTCCACACTTCAATCTCTCTGGTTGTGAGCTCAGCCGGGATCTTGAAGAATTAGTTGTGGCTCTGTGATGCTGTTCCTCTTCTTAAAGGAAAATTCAAAGTAACAAGACCAGACTAAATAAGTGTGTTGACTGAGTGAGCAACTGTCCTAGGAACAAATAGATCTCTTAGAGCATCTCTTTGGGGGACTCCTCTCAAATATAAGAGTAAATCTTACTTCACTGACCAGTATTATTGCTGGCTATTCTCATGTGTAGGTCATCTTGTTTCCGAGGGGAATGTGGAACTGATCAAGTAAGAAAATAATACATAGATTAGGCGGAGCATATTTCTTTTTAAAATACACTCTGGTTAGCTATGATATAAATATACAGTATGTTTCTGTATGTGTGTAAGCTTATTTAATTTTCATGGGCTGTGTTTATAGATTTGAAGGCTATTCCCATTTTTTACCAAGAAAAAGATTTTCATAATGATAAATGATATCAGAATCTTCCTAAGTGTTTGATTTTCATATGGTTATCTTTCTAATTAAAAACACAGTAAATACAGGAGAAACACATATTAAATCATTTTAAGATTAATTTGATATTTTTATTTGGAGATTTAGGCTAACCTAAGTCTCCTATAATTGTTACCAGAAAGGCAAAGGGACATTCATTAAGTATATTGTGCCAGGGCCAAACTTTTTGCCTCCTTGCTCAGAACAGTCTTACACCATCACAGTTCTCAGGTGCGTTTTCTGTGACTAAACAGACCCTCTGCTTTCGGTGCTGTCAGTCCACAACTTTCATGAGCATCCAGTTTATATGGGCACATGTAATGTAATTTCCCACTTACGTTAAATTACAAGGGTATGTAATTAAGCTGTTTAACTCAAGTAAAAGTTAAAAGCAGACACTGAATTTGTCATAACTTCTGGCCAACCCCATTACAATAAAAATTAGAACTGGGGAATCTCCAGTGTGATATTTCAAATTGAACCTTCTTTTACTATTTGAAAAGTGTTTAAAAAAAATGCTACCCCATTAGAATATTGCTGGACCTTCCTCATGATTTTATTTTGTCTACAGTAATATAACAGTTAATACAGATTCCACTGCCAGACAACACATACATGTTTTATAACTATGATGTAATCAAAGGCCAATACATTTGAGCCATGATGCTGCAGGGGTGATTTTTTTAAGCGTTAAAAATTACACATATGCACGCACACACAACATAACTGTAAATATCTGAATGTATTCTTGTCCAGAGAAAATGAGCTAGGAAGCATTATTCTGGCAAGGAAGAGCATAAGAAGAATAGTAAGAAGCCAATATGGTTTCATCAGGAGCTCTTTAATGACCTGAAAATCAAAAAGGAATCCTACAAAAAGTGGAAATATGGATGAATTGCTCAGGAGGAGTACAAAAGAACAGTACAAGCATGTAGGTACAAAATCAGAAAGGCTAAGGCACAAAATTAGTTGTATCTATCATGGGACATAAAAGATGATAAAAAGAGGTTATTTAAATACACTAGGAGTAAGAGAAAGACAAAGGAAAGTGTCAGTCCTTTACTTATTGGGGACGGGTAACTGATAACTGATTACTTCAAGCAGGGTGAGGTGTTTAATGCCTGTTTTGCTACAGTTGTCACTAAAATATTAATTGTGTTGAGTATCTGGTTGTAAGAACAAGGGGGAAGGAATGCAAGGCAAAATAAAGAAAGAACAGGTTAAATATGTATACAAGTTAAATGTGTTCAAGGTGGCAGGGCCTGATGAAATTCATCCAAGGGTACTGTCAGGATTAAGGACCCACAGATACTCTGCTTTCCTGATAGTTTAACGTCCAGGCAGTATAACGGGTGCAGCTGGGCCTCAGCTGAGCCGCGTGGGTGGCCAAACTGACCCATGGGCTGAGGGAATCAACAGACCTGCTCTTAAGACAAGCAGCAGCAGGCACTAGCTGCTCAGAGCATTCACCCAAAGCTGCGTGTGCTTATATCTAGCCTTCTCCAGACTTGGTTCCAGCATTGCTCATGCCTTGCCTCACTACAGGTAACCTGGTTCTGACGCTCGGCTCCAATTCCTCACCTCAAACTTCAGCTCTGCCCTTGGCTCTGTCATTAGGCCACTGACTTTGGTTCTGAAGCCAGGCTCCAGTTCCTGGCGACCAACTCCTGCTCTCACCATTAGGCTTCACTCCTGCTCCAGCTACTAGGCATGACCTCCTACCTTCCAGTGGCTAGACAGGCACTTGAACTAGCTGAAGCAATCTCAGAGCAGTTAGTGATTACATCTGAAAACTCATTGAGGATGGGTGAGGTCCCTGGGCACTGGAGAAGGGCAAACATATCTTTAAAAAGGGGAACAAAGAGGACCCTGGAATTATAGACCAGTCAGCCTAACTCTGATACCTCAAAAGATACTGGAACAAATGATTAAACAATCAGTTTATAAGCATCTAGAGGATAATAGTGTTATAAAGAATAGCCAGCATGGATTTGTCTAGAACAAATCATGCCAAACCAATCTAATTTTTCTCTTTGATAGGGCTACTGTTGTATTGGACCGGGGAAAGCAGTAGACAAGATATATCTTGTTTTTAGTAAGGCTTTTGACACAATCCTACAATGACATTCACAAGCAAACTGTGAAATGTGGTCTAAGTGAAATTACTATAAGTGGGTGCAAAACTGATTGAAAGACCATACTCAAAGAGTAGTTATCAATGGTTTGCTGTCAGATTTGGAGGGCATTGTCAGAACCTCTGAGACCCCAGTATTCATCACTGTCATGTAATTAGGATATGTTTTGTACAAAGTATGTCTTGAGAGGTATCATTCTTAAAGTCTTGATCTGCCAGACATTAATATCTCGTTGGATTGTATGTGGTATCGATGTATGTGAAGTTATTAAATTTAGCTATGTATGTGTTACTGGAACATGTGAGGTTGAAAACACCTACAAGCAGCCTTTCAGGTACAACAGTAAAAAAGCCAAAGAATGTTAATGGCTTATTGAGGAAATGCACACAAGCACAAGGATTACCCCAGGAACTGTATACAATAGAAACCTCTCAAAGATAGCACTACACAATGAGAACTGTTTGACCCTGGTTACAGCAAAAGAGTTTTCCAGCAAGTGGGAAGAAGATATAAAAGAGGGACAATGACATCATGAGGATACCTCATTCTCCCTGGAACAACGCACCTAGAAACATCTGAGGGGCAAGGACTGTACTGTGAGAAGTGATGGTCCCAGGCTAGAAGGATCTTTAGTCTGTGTATGAAAACCTAAGAAAGCCAAGGCTACTTGTGCCTTAAGAGTCTTCCCGCTTGTTTATCACTCGGTGAGAATTTGCTAATTTATATCCTACCTATCTAGTGTATTAAACTCAGATTACGGTTTTATTTATTTACTAAGGTAATCTGCGTTGATCTGTTGGCTATCCCTTATAATCACTTAAAATCTACGTCTTGTACTTACTGAACTTGTTTTTGTTTTAAATAATTTGTGTAATTCATAATCAGGGGAGCAAGAAGCTGTGCATATCTCTCTCAACGTTGAGGGAGAGGGCAAATTTCAGTTAGCTTACGCTGTACAGTTCTCCGTACAGCACAAGACAATACAATTTTGGGTTTATTCTCTAGAGGGTGACTGCACTTGAGTGCAGGGCAAATCCATAGCTGAAAGCCTTCCCATGTAGTACTGATTTCAATGTCTCTGTCTTTCTGCAGCTGGTTGTGTCTCTACCTGTGTGTGTGCTAGAGGAGGTTTGAGGGCCTGGCTTAGCAGGACAGGGTGAGGAAGCCCAGGCTGGTGGAACAGGCGGGCTCAGTGGTACCCCAGAACTTCAGGTGGCACCCCGGAGTAGGGGGTAACCTGTCACAGGTATATATAGTGGGTCCCTGCAGGGATCAGTCCTGGATCTGGTACTACCTATATTCAATATTTTCACTGATGACTTGGATAATGGAGTGAAGAATGTGCTTATAAAATTTGCTAATGACACCAAGCTGGGAGAAGTTCCAAGCACTTTGGAGAATGGGATTAGAATTTTAAAAACGCCTTGATAAATTGGAGAATTGGTCTGAATTCAACAAGATGAAATTCAATAAAGACAAGTGCAAAGTACTTCACTTAGGAACGAAAAATCAAATGCACAACTACAAAATGGGGACTAACTGGCTAGGTGGTATTAGTGATGAAAAGAATTTGGGGTTATAGTGGATCACAAATTAAATGAGTCAACAATGTTATGCAGTTCAAAAAAGTCTGTTCTGGAGTATACTAACAGAAGAATCTGTCATATGTAAAATATGTGAGGTAATTGTTTGCTCTACCTGACACTGGTAAGGCCTCAGCTGGAGTACTGTCCAATTCTGGGCACCACAGTTCAGGAAACATGTGGCCAAACTGGAGAGTGTTCAGAAGAGGGCAACAAAAATGAAAAAAAGCTTTAGAAAAGCTGACCTATGAGGAAAGGAGCCTGACCTATGAGGTTGAAAAAATTGAGCATGTTAGTCTTTGGAAAAGAAGACTAACAGTCTTCAAATATGTTAAGGGCTGTTATAAAGAGGACTGTGAAGATAGAACAAGAAGTAATGGGCTTAATCTACAGCAAGGGAGATTTAGGTTAGTTTAGCTATTAGGAGAAGTTTCTATCTATAAGGGTGGTTAAGTTCTTCCAAGGCTTCCAGTGGAGGTTGTGGAATCCCCATCATTGTAGGTTTTTAAGAACAGGTTGGATAAACACCTGTCGGCGTGGTCTAGGTTTACTTTATCCTGCTTTAGCATGGACTTGACTTCCTGAGGTCCCTTCCAGCCCCACATTTCTATGGGTATGTCTACACATTAGGTTGATATTATAGAAGTCAATTTTCAGAAATTGATTTTATACAGTCGATTGTGTATGTTCACACTAAGCACATTAAGTCGGCGGAGTGCGTCCTCACTACCGTGGCTAGCATTGACTTATGGAGCGGTGCACTGTGGGTAGCTATCCCACAGTTCCCGCAGTCTCCGCAACCCATTGCAATTCGGTGTTAAGATCCCAATGCCTGATGGGGCAAAAACATTGTTGTGGGTGGTTTTGGGTACATATCATCAGTCGCCCCTCCCTCCGTGAAAGCAATGGCAGACAATCATTTCGCGCCTTTTTTCCATGCGGATGCCATACTGCTTTCAGCAGACGGTTCAGTAGGACTGCTAACCATCGTCATCCACCGCTTCCGCTGCAACTCTGCTCTCCTGCTCTCATGAATCCACCTCGCAGGTCCTCTCGTCATTCTCTATAAATATCTATTCTTGTGGCATCCATCGTCACCCACCGCTTCCACTGCAACTCTGCTCTCCTGCAGACGCCATACCATGGCAAGCATGGAGACCGCTCAGATCACCGTGGCAGTTATGAGCATTGTAAACACCTCGTGCGTTATCCTGCAGTATGTGCAGAACCAGAACCTGCAAAAGCAGGCGAGGAGGCGACGGCAGCGTGGTGACGAGAGTGATGAGGACGTGGATGCAGACGTCTCTCAAAGTACGGGCCCCAGCAATTTGGACATCCTGGTGGCAATGGGGCAGGCTCGTGCCGTAGCACACTGATTCTGGGTCCGCGAAACAAGCACAGACTAGTGGGACCGCATAGTGTTGCAGGTCTGGGATGATTCCCAGTGGCAGCAAAACTTTCACATACGTAAGGCCACTTTCATGGAATTTTGTGACTTGCTTTCCCCTGCCCTGAAGCGCAAGAATACCAAGATGAGAGCATCCCGCACAGTTCACAAGTGAGTGGCGATAGCCCTCTGGAAACTTGCAATGCCAGACAGCTACCGGTCAGCCGGGAATCAATTTGGAGTGGGCAAATCCACTGTGGGGGCTGCTGTGATCCAAGTAGCCAACGCAATCACTGAGCTGCTGCTATCAAGGATAGTGACTCTGGGAAATGTGCAGCTCATAGTGGATGGCTTTGCTGCAATGGGATTCACTAACTGTAGTGGGGTGATAGACGGAACCCATATCCCTATCTTGGGACCGGACCACCTTGGCAGCCAGTATGTAAACCGCGAGGAGTACTTTTTCAATGGTGCTGCAAGCACTGGTAGATCACAAGGGATGTTTCACCGACATCAGCGTGGGATGGCCAGGAAAGGTACATGACGCTTGCATCTCCAGGAACTCTGGTCTCTTTGAATAGCTGCTGGAAGGGACTTACTTCCCAGACCAGAAAATAACCGTTGGCGATGTTGAAATGCCTATATTTATCCTTAGGGACCCAGCCTACCCCTTAATGCCGTGGCTCATGAAGCCATACACAGGCAACCTGGACAGTAGTCAGGAGCTGTTCAACTATAGGTTGAGCAAGTGCAGAATGATAGAATGTGCATTTGGAATTTAAAAGCTGATTCGCGCAGCTTACTGACTCAGTTAGACCTCAGCAAAACCAGTATTCCCTTGTTATTGCTGCTTGCTGTGTGCTCCACAATATCTGTGAGAGTAAGGGGGAGACGTTTATGGCGGGGTGGGAGGTAGAGGCAAATCGCCTGGCCTCTGATTATGTGCAGCCAGACACCAGGGCGGTTAGAAGAGCACAGCAGGGCGCGCTGCGCATCAGAGAAGCTTTGAAAACCAGTTTCATGACTGACCAGGCTACCGTGTGAAAGTTTTGTTTTTCCTTGATGAAAACCCACCCCCTTGGTACACTGTACTTCCCTGTAAGCCAACGACCCTCCCCCCTTTGATCACTGCTTGCAGAGGCAATAAAGTCATTGTTTCAAAATCATGCATTCTTTATTAATTCATCACACAGATAGGGGGATAACTGCCATGGTAGCCCAGGGGGGTGCGGGAGGAGGGAAGCACCAGATGGGGTGGTGGAGGAGGGAAGGACAATGCCACACTGCTCTTCAAAACTTATTGACTGCCTGCCTTCTGTTGCTTGGGCAGTCCTCTGGGGTGGAGTGGTTGGGTGCTTGGGGCGCTCCCCCCCACCCACCCCCATGTGTTCTTGCGCGTCTGGGTGAGGAGGCTATGGAACTTGAGGAGGGCAGTTGGTTACACACGGGCTACAGCGGCGGTCTGTGCTCCTGCTGCCTTTCCTGCAGCTCCACCAGATGCTGGAGCATATCAGTTTGATCCCCCAGTAGCCTCAGCATTGTTTCCTGCCACCACTCCTCTTGCTCCTGCAACCTCTCATCTTGCTTGTCCCTCCTGTCCTCGCGTTCATTTTCTGCTTTCCTGGACTCTGCCATTGTTTGCCTCCACACATTCTGCTGAGCTCTTTCAGTGCATGAGCTCAGAGAACATTTCACCACAAGTGTGGTTTTTTTGCCTTAGCCTCTGGGACGGAGATGATAGGTGGACCTTTGAAACATTTGCAGCTGCCGGAAGAAAAAAAGGGAGAGTAGTATTTAAAATGATACATTTTAGAGAACAATGGGTAGACTCTTTCACGGTGAAGCAAGCTGTTAACATTACATAGCACATGTGCTTTTGGTACAAGGTCGCATTTTGCCTCTTTATATTGAGGGCCTGCCGGTTTGGTGTGAGAGATCACACACGCAGGGCCAGGCAACAGAATTCGGCTTGCAGGCAGCCATGGTAAGCCACAGTCTTTCAGCTTCTTCAACCTTCATAACATGTGGGAATGGTTTCAAACAGCAGCTCCCTCCTTTCCCGTACCAAGCACCTGTTGGGTTGGCCATTTAAAAGGAGGGGCTGCGGTTTTCAGGTTAACGTGCAGCACAAACCCAACTAACACCCCCCCCCCCCAATTCTCTGGGATGATCACTTCACCCCTCCTCCCACCGTGTGACTAGTATCAGGGAAGATCCCTGCCAGCCAAATGCGAACAGCTCAGCGTGAACGCCCCCACCGTGTGGCTAAAAGCAGGGATGATTTTTTTTCAGCCACAGGCAAACAGCCCAGCAGGAACGGCCACCTCTGAATGTCCCCTTAATAATATCCCTGGAGGATTTCCGCTCCATCCCCAGACACGTTAACAGACTTTTCTAGTAGATGTACTGGCCACGAATGCATCCAAAGTCTTCAGTGCAAATTAATCATTAAACACGCTTGCTTTTAAACCATGTATTTATATTTACAAAGGTACACTCACCAGAGGTGCCTTCTCCGGCTTCATGATCCGGGAGCCTGCCTTGGGAGGATTGGGAGGGCATTGGCTCCAGGGTGATAAACAGTTCCTGTCTGTTGGGGAGAATGGTTTCTCTGTTTGCCTGTTGTGCGCTGTCGTCCTCCTCTTCCTCGTCCCCAAAATCCTCATCCCTGTTGCAGGAGACTCACCCCTTGCAGGGGTCCACTGACAGGGGTGGGGTAGTGGTAGGGGCACCCCCTAGAATTGCATGCAGCTCATTATAGAAGTGGCACGTCTGGGGCTCTGACCTGTCGCGGCCGTTTGCCTCTTTGATTTTTTGGTAGGCTTGCCTGAGCTCCTTAATTTTCATGTGGCACTGCTGTGGGTCCCTGTTATAGCCTCTGTCCATCATGCCCTTGGAGATTTTCTTCAAATATTTTGGCATTTCATCTTTTGGAACGGAGTTCTGATAGCACAAATTCGTCTCCCCATACAGCGATCAGTTCCAGTACCTCCCGTTCGGTCCATACTGGAGCTCTTTTACGGTTCTGGGACTGCATGGTCACCTCTACTGATGAGCTCACCACGCTGGCCAAACAGGAAATGAAATTCAAAAGTTCCCGGTGCTTTTCCTGTGTACCTGGCTAGTGCATCTGCATCGAAAGTGCTGTCCAGAGCAGTCACAATGTAGCACTCTGGGATAGCTCCCGGAGGCCAATACTGTTGAATTGCATCCACACTACCCCAAATTCGACCCGGTGATGTCGATTTCAGCACTAATACCCTGGTTGGGGAGGAGTACAGAAATTGATTTTAAGAGCCCTTTAAGTCGACAAAAATGGCTTCGTCGTGTGGATGGATGCAGGGTTAAATCGATCTAACGCTGCTAAATTCGACCTAAATTCATAGCGTAGATCAGGGCTAAGATTTTGATTCCCCACTACAAAGGGTAAAAGACAATAGATACACAGGTAGAGTCCTATACTGCGGTAGGTGCTACAACTAGGAGCTGGTAATGAAATTGAAATGAGAAAATGAAAATGTTCACTATATAGGAGGAGAAGTACTTATAAAATCAAAAGGGGGGGAGCTTTTATCATAGATTGTTGCAGTGAAAAAACAGTACTATAAGTGATGTGGATAATCACCAAAAAAAAAAAAAAAAAAAAAAAAAAGGTGAAGTACTATGTCCAGTTACTTGTCAATTTACATGATTTGTGTTAATCTCAGGAAACTGAAGTGTAAAACACAGTGAACCAAATTCAACCCTGATGGGTTAATGGGAGTTGTGGCTTGCTTGATTCATTGCATTTTGCATGATGGCGCTTTGGAAAAATAAAAAATAATAATGATTCTGATTGTCCATATGGATTCCACTTCTAGTGCACATGTGCTCCACACACATAAGATTGAATTATTTTGGTCATTAGTGTCAGTTGTGGCTGTATCTGTACCCTTGATGGCCTCACACACTCCCATTTGAGGGCATACAGGATAGAGTGGGCCCAACAGTCCCTAATTTACCTGTTGTCACTGAGTGTGGGGGAGTCCAGGCCCTGTACCTCTCTTCCTGGGATTCACTGAGACTCTCAGCCAGCCAGTAAAACAGAAGGTTTATTGGACAACAGGAACACAACAGAGCTTGTGGGTACAACCAGGACCCCTCAGTCAAGTCCTTCTGGGGGAGCAGGGAGCTTAGACCCCAGCCCTGCGGTTCCCTGCATTCCTCCACTCAGCACCAAACTGAAACTAAACCCCCCCAGCAGGCTCCCTTCTGCAGTCTCTGTCCACATTCCTGGGCAGAGGTGTTACCTCCCTCTCCCCCTCCTGGCTCAGGTTACAGGCTCTCAGGTCTCCCATCCCCCGGGCACATTCCCAGGTCAACACTCCTCCCTCTCTGCTGCGTCAGGTCACATCGTCACACCTGTTACCACCTGAGGCAGTGTAGTGAGGCAGAGTGGCCTTCCACGGAGGGGGAGAAACCCCTCACTGAGCTCTGATGGGTGGAGCCAGGCCACGCTCACCCCTCCTTCCAGAAGTCAATGAGTGTGACGGGAAGTATAAAAGGCGGGTCTGAAAGCTCAGCTGGACAGCAGCTTCCGGAGGAGCCAGATGCCTCCTGCTTGTTCCAAAGCTGGAAGACTACTGCAGGCCCCTGGGGAGCTGAGGACTGGCCAGAGCTGCAGGAGCCATATGCTGATCCAAACATGGAGGAGCTACCAGCACTACCACAGGCCTTCTACCCAGACGATCTGGACAAACCTCTACCGGCCAAGGTACACGCCGAAGTGGAGTTAGGAAGTGGCCATGGAGCAGCCGACCCTAGTCTTGCTGCAGCACTGCCAGAGCATAGGTTAGCGTGTTGTGGTCAGGATTCCCACTGACCCAGTGGCAAATCCCGCTGCCACTGTTAGGGCCCTCGGCTGGGGCGCAGTGGACTGGGTGGTCTTCTGCCGACCCAACCCTGGGATGGCAGTCTCCCCCTCTCGAGGCCAAAAAGCCACCACTTGTTGGCCATCTGCCAGAGCCAGGATGCCCGAACCCCTTGCTGCTCAACCCTGAACACAGGCCCGAGCCATAGACCTTTGTTGCCCCACCCTGCCTTAGGGCTTGGGCTGTCTAACTGTGTTTGCTGTTCGGCCCTGAAGCAGGCCCGAGCTATAGACTCATTGCCCTGCCCTGCCTGAGAGCCTATCTATCTGCCACTGCTGCTCAGCCCTGAACACAGGCCCAAGCTATAGACTGTTGCCATGCCACTAATTCCCCATGACAGGGGACGCTTAGAGACGTCGTGAGGCGGACTGGCCTCCCATGGACCTGGAGGGGGAGGAAGCCCACTGCTGAACCAGGCAGCAAGACAGGACCCCTTCCTTATTTGTTTCTTTATGTACTCTGTGTGTGTTTGTGGCATAGTGAGTATTGATTTTTTTTCTTGTGCCCTTTAATAAAGTGGGTTTTATTTTGGTGGTGTTTTTATGGAGGAGGTGGTTTGTGTTAGGAACTTTCTTGGTACTGGGATTTTTCCACTATTGATGAAACAAAGCTGGGGTTCAGATCTTGCCCCTATGCAATTCTGCTCACTTTTTTGTCTTGGAGAGGCGCACATCACCAATAGATGATCAGTCTGTCACTCCTTTTCTAAGAGGACATGTGAGGCAAGAGAAGCCCATCTTAAGCTGTTTCCCTTGGAGCCCTCGATGAGGCCAGGAAAAAAGGGCATCCCAGGTCTGAATAGACCTCCTCAGCGAGGGCTTCTGTGAGCTTAACTCCAAGATCGTGGTCTCACTCTTAGAAGAGATCAAACCCCTCAACCACCGAGACCAGCTGGGCAGCTAAGTTCTCCTTCACCCAGTCATCAGACTGGGGTAGCAAGGAACATAATTTCCACTGTGAGTGTAAGCATAGGTCATGCTCAGGACCTAGTAAAATGAGGCAAAAATCTCCTTTGGCCACTGAGAAGAAAGGAGGTTTGTGGTCCCACTGATGCCTTGGCAAAATCTGGTCACCAAATAAACATGATACATTCTGAGACAGCAATCCACGCTTCACTCAATACTGACCATCTTAGCACTGAAATTGGCACACATGGTGCCGCTAATTCCAGTGCCAATCCCTGCAGTGAGGATGCTTCTGGCACCAAATTCGTTGGTGTTGAAGTTATTCTTGGTACTGAGTGATCTTGCAGTGATTGCGCGATCTGAATCATCATTGCTCTATTCAGCTCTTAGTGCACTCTTTACGTTGGTATTGATTACTGGTACTGCTACCATTCACCTTGTTCATATTCATGTGACCCCAGTAATATTATGGAATCCAAGGGTTGGACTATAAATATAAACCCATGAAATCTCGGGAACACTCACCTTGGTATCCTCCTTCACTGCCGCATGCGCCCTACTTTTTGTCCCTGTAAAGTGCAGTCTGCCCCCTAGTCAGGCTCTTTGAGTCATGCAACTGGCTATGAAGACTGGCTCTACTGCTTTCCCACCCCTCATCGAAACTTTGTAGGGCTGTCCGGGCAGCAGCAGGTGATAGTCTCACAGCCTGTGCCAGGACAAACATCTGCTGGAAATAGAGGAGTATTTGATTTCAACGGTAATATACTTTTCCTCACCAGATGAGGAACTAAGGCCCTTCACTCCTGGTCAGCTGGGTGACTTCAAAATATTTCAAGAACTTTACATTGTGTAGCACACATTTTAGTAACCTATATATGGAGAGTAATGCAAGAAAAATCCCACAAGTTACTGGACATTCTGCATTCCTCCATACCTGGAAGCCTTTTCATGCCCATCCAAGAAGAGCTATTGGAACCAGCAAAAGAAATTGTGGCAGAGCCTGGCATCCATAGCACCCACCTTTAAAAAGGTAGGTAGGCATTATCAAGTCCCCTCTACAGGGTTTGAATATTTTTACACACACCCAGTTCCTGGATCACTGGCAACGGTGACAATAACTGAAAGAACCAGTCAGCAGGGACATCCAAGAATGACACCAAGAGACAAAGACCCCCAAAAGCTAGACCCTTGTGGCAGAAAGATTTATTCATCACTAGGTCTACAGATGCATATCTTAAATTACCATGCATTTCTGCCAAAATATGATTACCTCAACTGAGTCAAAGTGCCACAATTCATAGAGAAGCTTCCTCAAGAACATAGGGAGGAAGCAAAGTCTATTGTGACTGAAGGACATTGGATAGATCAAACATTGCTACAGCTTATGTTAGATTCTCCGGATATGGCAGCATGTTCAGTGGCAACCTCACTACCATGCGCTCCAGCTTCAGGAATACTAAAGAAGATTAATTCAATGTGTGTACAGATGAAGCCCTGTATTCTCTAAAAGATGCTAGAGCCATGCTCCACTTGCTAGGAGTATATACCCAACCCCTAGGAGAAAGATGGCCAGGTCTGAAAGCTTCACAAGATAGAAGCCCTCCACTTACTCTTATAATGTGCAGATGTCTCAGAGCCACTGAGAAAGAAGCAGCAGTTCCAACAAAGGAGGTCCTCTGCCTTTTCCTCCTTTGCTATGCACCATGTCTGCCTCATGGCAGCAAGTTTGATACTTGTGTCAGGAGCCACTCAGAACTATTAGAAGATCTGTGGCCCTTTTCTTTCCCTTTTGGCAACTGCCTTTTTTACTTTCAAGAGGCCAGGAATCAAATTCTCAGATAGCTTGGTCTTAGAAACTATAAATATTCAATTTCAGTGACTTCTTATGCCTCACCCTCTTCCTGGTCCATCTTTTGGGACCTCTTTCATTAAATACTGTTACAAATAAAAGTGGATTCCCTTCTGACGCTCTGAGTAGTGGAAGAGGTGCCCCTGGAATTCAGAGGGAAGGGTTTTACTCACATTATTTTCTAATCTCAAAGAAGAAAGGGGGCTTGGTGTCCAGTACTAGGTCTGAGATGTCAACAAGTTCTTCTGCTGTTTCAATTTCAGGATGATAACTCTGGTGCCCATAATCCCACTGTTAGATCTGCAAGACTGGTTTGCAGCTCTCAACCTACAAGACACGTGCTTTTCCATATAGATTTATCATGTGCAAAGGGAGTACCCGCACTTGGAATCTGAGTTACTCCATTCTGACAATATGCAGCCACTGCCCTTTGGTCTTTCAGCAGCACCAATGGTATTTACCAAGGGGTTGGCAGTTGTGGTGTCTCGCTTAAGGAGACAAGGAATCCAGCTATACCTGTACCTCAATGGCTGGCACATATAAGGAAGTTCACTACAACAGAGTGAACAGTTTCATTCACCTAATTCTATATCTTTTCACCACACTGGGCCTCAGGATGAACAGAGGAAATTCTACACGATTGATTACCCAGAGAATAGAGTTCATAGGGGCTATATTAGATTTCACATCAGCAAGATATTAGCTACCACAGGAGGGATTCCAGACCATGGTAGACCTCATCAGCTATCTCAGGCTCATCCACAAATGCCTGTAAGTATATGCCTCATACTACTGGGTCATATGGTTGCCTGCCTTATGTCATACAGCATGCCAGACATCACCTGTGCTCCATGCAAGGGTAGTTAAAAAATGTGTATTTACCCAACAGACATCACAAGGACCTGAGATCCCCCTGAGAAGTCCTCTGATTGTTTAATTGATGGAATGCCCTCTCTATGTATGCAAAGGAGTAATATTTTTCCACCTCTACCACCAAGAGACTGATGACAGGTGCCTTTACGTTCAGATGGAAAGCTCTCCTAGATCACCTTCAGATCCAAGACCTCTGGACTCCCAAAGAGATGCATTTCCACATAAACATTCTGGAATTCAGAGCTGTTCTTTTAGTGTGCATGGTATTTCTTCTCATGCTGCTCAGACTAATGATCCAGATAATGATAGACAACACAACAACGCTTTATGTCAACAGATGTGGAGGAGCATGGTCATCCCCCTCTTAGCCAAGAAACTGTTCATCTCTGGAACTGTTGTATTAGTAACCAGATCACATCAGTGGCTCTCCATGTCCCAGGCTTACAGAACCTCAGAGCAGACCAATTCAGCAGGCAATTTTGAGATGACCACAAAGGACTCAGTCTTGCAATGCATCTTTTGCAAATAGGGATATCCAAGAATAGATCTGTTTGTTGTGGGTCTGAGCCCAGGTTCCCTGGTAGATGCTTTCCTCATTTCATGGAGTCTGGGGATAATGTTCTCTTATCCTACATGCCTGTTAATATCAAGGGTCCTGAGAAAAGAGCGGATTCAGCAACAATGATCAGACACTCTTGGTATTCGGACCTAACCAACATGTCAACTCCGGTCCTGATCACATCACCTGTCTTACCTGACATGATCTTTCAGACCAAAGGGTCATGTTTTGCACCTAGACCCAGTATCATTGCATGTGACAGAAACTTCCATCCAAAGAAACTGTTCAGGTGATCCAGAATATTTTGGTGCATAGCAGAAAAGACTCCACTAGTCTCAGCTATTCAGCTAAATGTATTTGGGAAGTACAGTGTAATTTTGTCCCCCCATTAAAAGCCCTAATCCCTGATTATCTAGACTGTTTGCTACCCATAAAACATTCAGGGCTATCGATCAGCTGCATATGGGTACATTTAGCAGCAATACCAGCACATCATCTGCTCATTCAGGGTCACACAATATTTTTCCTCCTCTATGGTTGCAAAATTTCGAGAGGGCCTCATTCATGTCTTTTCCCAAATTCAGGAGCCCCGTCCTTGGGATCTCAACATAGTCTTAGCTGGTTTAATGGAACCTCCCCTCTCCCTTTTGAGAACCTAGCAACTTGTTCTTTATACCTTCTCTTTCTGAAGACTGCCTTTTTAATTGTCTTTACATTAGCTTGAAGGGTAGGGGAAATTCAGGCCCCAGTAGCTGGCCCACTTTACACTGTGTTTTATGGGGATAAGGGAAAGCTTAGACCGCACCTTAAGCTTTTAACTAAGATTGTCACAGATTTCCATTTAAATTAGCTGATTCACCTGCTGGTTTTCTTCCCTAAACCCCACAGGGAAACCAAACTGCACACAATTGATATGGTTAGAGCTCTGTCATATTACCTTGACAGAATAAGACTCTTGAGGAGCTTTCCCAGGATATTCATTTGTAGACAGAGTGTTTTAATGGGTATCTAATTGTATTCAATCATGCTATAAAATAGCTAGATTAGCTTCACCCATGTAGGTTAGAGTCCATTCCAGTAGGGCTCAGGCAGTTTCTGTGTAAAATATCTCAGAAATGTGCAGAACAGTTGTGTATGGAAATCAGTCCACACTTTCACCCAGTTCTATCTCTTAGTCTTGAGGTCTCAAGATCTGATGCTCACTTTGGCAGAGCTGTCTTAAAATCATTATTTAAAGCAGATTCCTAGCACTTCTGATTTTGAAGTCACTGCTTACTAATCACTAGAAGTAGAATCCAAGTGACCAATCATTTGAGGAGGAAAGAAAGGTTACTTACCCTACAATAACTATGGTTCTTTGATTCTCCAGCTCCTCTTCCTCCTTCCCTCACTACTATGGAGCCCTGTGCCATATGGATTCTGTATGGGTGAAAGAACTGATGGTGGTTGGGCCTGCTCCATACTTTATGTTGTTGGGTGAGAGGGGCATGAGGACATCCAGGGTGTTTCAGTGGACACTGCAGGCTAAAAGAATCTTATCTTGTGTGCATGGGGTGCATGTTCACCAGAAGTAGAATCTGTGTGGACAACAGACCTCCAAGAACCACAGTCACTGTAGGCTAACTAATTGTTCTTTGTTGTTAGTTAATTGTATTGTATTAATGTCGAAAGGATATGATCAGGATCTGAACAAAGAGCTTGCCTTTTAAAGTATATTCACGCGTTTACCTTTGTATTTTCAATAAGTTTTTCAAGCAAAGATTTTCAAGTTGGACTGAAATGATTATTTTGAAAGATTACACAGTGCTTCCTCTTGAAAGGTCATCTTTTACAAGCAGTTACCACAAAATCATCCCTCAGATACCAGTTTTCCATACAGCATATTTAGGCCCTGCCAAGGCTCATGCTTACGTACCCTGCCAAGCTGGTACCTAGAACATAAAATAACGGTGGTATTTCACGTATCAGCGTATGGCAGCTGCTGGACTTATTCATGGCCATCGATGGAGCCTTGTGCTGCAATGTATACACCATTGTTGCTATACATTGATATGAAATCACTTTTAGCACAGTGCCTGGAAAAGAGCTTGCTTATTTTGCATTAAAAAAAATTAAGTACAACTGCGTGATCTTTCTTGGTGTAGGAAGTTCAGGATGTCCAATATCCTTTTCACATTGTAGTTCTTGATAACTAGACATAAAATGTATATTAAACTAAGAAACATTTATTCACTGTAATATCCCACTCTAGAGGGGACATGATCTTTCTTTTTGTAACCCTTCCTTAGATTTCTGTTTCTTAATGAGAATGAAGTATACACTTCTTGAGGGACTTCAGCTAAAGAGAATGGTTACAAACACTTCAGTAGTGCAGAATCTACAAACCAGAAATTTCATATTAATGATCATTGTGATACAGCCACATGTAAGAACTTTGTTGTGATGGTTAAAATATGATTCACCTAGAAAGACTTCAAAGAACAGCATATATCAGATGTTCAGCTGAAGGCTTCTTTTTGTATTTACTGTTAAGCAGTTTTTACTGTTCAGATGCTGTCATGCATTAAGTGTATACTTCATTCTCATGATATGGATGTTTGTTTAACTCTCCAGTATACAGCTGTAGTACTCTCTTCAGCGACTATAAACCCAGTTATAGCCTCCCCTCATTATAAAAACACCTTTTTTTCTCAGGCAAAATACTCTGAAGATAGTGATGTGCTATTGTATATGGTGTTATGTAATTCCATTACGTCTTTAATGGATGTTAGTTTAAAAGTAGCTTCCCCAGTGCCCTCTAGTCTTTGAGCCATGAATGCAACCATGGGGTTAGCTCAATTGTCAGTGAATCAGTATCATATTTTTTCAAGGAGAAACTTCTGTCAGTAGATTTGGAGTGTGCCATCTGGGAGCAAACTTGGTTAGGCAGCAATTTTTCTTGAATTGAAGACAGTTGCAATTATAAGCATTCCACAAAATTGTATTTTTTTAATTAGGCATGAGGCATAACAAGGAATAGCTTCACATTAAGTTTTGGGGAGCCAATAAACATTAAACAAGCCTTATTAGAATTTCACAGAGCTGTAGAAAGGTGTTGCAAGAATTCCTTTATCATATGGTTTTACCATTTTTTTTTGTATGGTATTGTACTACATAAACACTTCTATTTTTATATATGTTGAATCTCTTCATGTAAATAACACATTGTCCAGGGTTATTTTTTGACTAATGTATCAGTATATATGTATTCTCTATTTAGACATCTAGCCAAAAACAACTAATAATATTTTTGCCTTAAACTACTTCTTTTTTGTTTTGTTTTGTTTCTTTTGCTAAGTATTAATCTTGGGTATTGCTTGGATGTTTAGACTTACAACATGTTTACATCTGCTTTGCTCATGTAAGGTGGAGAAAATTCCATATTTACTCATAATAAAAGTATTAGAGAAACTGTCAATAAATTTTCTGTCATAATTGAATCATATGATATCTAAATTGTTGATAATGTGATCTGCTCGTTAAACAAAAGTGTCTGGAGAAAATGATGGATTAATTGACTGATGGCTAAGGTTTCTCTCAAATATAATGGTTTACCCAGTTTGATTTGATTTGTGTAAAATAACTTTCTCTAATAAACAATTTGCTCAGAGGCAATAGAAGAAATGAATGGTTATCAAACCAAACTTAATTAGTCTATCCTAGATTGATATTACTTAGGGAGTCTTCGTTTTAATTGTGGAGGGCTGGATACAAAGAGTTCGGTTCATTATATTTTTCCTTTATAAACACTATTGTGTAACTACCTATGGAATAATAACATGTGATTTCATTTTAATAAATGCTTGTAAAGTGAATTAGCTAATTATGCCAGGCTAAAAATGATTCCTTTAATTATTTTGGATATTTAACTGGTACTTCAGTTTTATTATTGTTAGTCTGTAAATGTGATTTGTATTAGCTCTGCCAAACTAATTATAATATATAACTTAAACAATTTGAACCGGTTTGTAATGCTTCTAATGGACCCTTCTGTGCTAAGTAAAACATTTCTATTACACAAACTATATATATGAAGAGGGAATTGTTATAATAAATTCACTGTAAGAAAGTGAAGACCAATAATAGCAATATTTTTTCTTTAAAAATATATTGTGATTAAACAGAAAATTTGAAACCGTTTAAAAGAACCCTTGCATAATCTTGTGCAAAAACTCAACTTATTTCCTTCAGGACCAGGTTGATAGGTAACATAACTCTTTAAGCCATACTGTCAAGTAGTTTAATTACAGCTAACTATTGGGCCTAAAGTAAGGTTTTTACAAAACATACTATTGATAGAACTGTTTTCAGAATAATTTATTGAGGTGCTGACTTAGCAGTCCATCCCTATTGAACAAAGCAGTTAATGGAATTTAAGTGCATCCTAGTCTTCAGAAGTTAAAGACATGCTTAATTGGTTTGCAGAATCATGGTCAGCATCATGCAGGATTGAGTTTTAAGACTGTCAGTTTAGGCTGAATATTTTGCTTTGGTTTAAAAAAAACCCACAAAATAGTATTGGTAGAAATGTTTTCTGAATTTTGTCTTTATACATGTCTATGGAAAAAACTGTTGTTTAGAAGTTAATTTAAAAGTAGAAAAATCACATGAAGGGTGAAGAGTAAATTAGGTGTTTATAGTTTTCTTTTTGAATAATCTAAGGTGTTAGCAGTACAAGTAAGCAAATTGTTTTTCTTAAATGTGATTTTTCCTCTTTTAGGTTACTTAAATTTACTGTAGGTAATTTAATTTTATAGAGACCTGAAAAATCTCTCAGTAGAAATCTCACAGTAGAAGGAATGGAGAGTTGTTTTTTGCTTGTTTGTTTCACCTGTATGTGTTCATTGACTGTGGGTTTACAGTCTCCCTTTGGAGCCTGAAAAGTTATGTACGTAAATTTCTGTGTATGGAGCTGACTGTACCTCTTAATCTGTTTGAGTGACAGAAAACTACTACAAAGTGGGGTGCTAAGTTTGGAGCAGAAATGAACACATACAAAGAATTCAAAATTAAAAATAAATACAGTAAGCCTTCATTAATGCTTTCTGATGTATGGCTACTTACATAGGGAATAGCCACATTGATTCCCAAGTTGTAGGTCTTTAAAAAAAATTACATATCTGCATCTTCACTGTGATTCAGCCTTGCTTTCCAAGAACAGCCTTTGTGAGAGGATATAGTAATCATTAAAGTAATAAAAAGTGCTCTCAGTTAGTTCGACAGATTACTCTTTAAGCATAGTTTTAAGAAAATAAAAAGAATCTAACAAGTCCTAGGACACTAATCAAACACCAAAGCCCAAGAGTGAAATCCTGGCCTCATTAAAGTCAAAGGCAGTTTTCCATTAACTTCAATGGGGCTGGGATTTCACCCCAAGTTTTCACTACCATTTCATGTGAAATGGTTTAATTATTATTTTAATAATAAAAAATACCATATACTGAGATGAAAATACATTGTTCTAACCTTATGCTTTTACCCCTTCAGATTCAAACATTGAGTGGTACCTTCTATCTTACCAGTCCCAGAAATATTTTCAATAATTTGAGAGAGGGGTGTCTGCATTGTCCTGCAGAGCCAAATGTTGCAGATAAGGTTTCACCCCTGCCTTCCGGGAACAGCAGCCCAGCACATTTTTATCATTTTAGGATGGTTTTTTGCAATGTAATACCTGTCATCTCAGCAGAACATTGAGAATGGTGGGTGAAGAGAAGGGCTCTGTCTTCAATGGGTGAGAACATCAACCCTGCTCCAATGCTGTTTAGCTAGGTAAAAAGGGCTGAAGCAGTGTAGAAGGGTCCTAAGAGCCATGTTTCTAGCTGAGGGAGAATTGCCTCAGCTCTGGAACTGCTGAGACAGACCTAAGGCTGGCTTCTGAGCACTCCCTCCCAATCCCTGGCATTCCAGGGATGACACTGGGGGCAGTAGCGATGTGTTGGGGTGGGATGTGAGCACACAATGCTTCAAGAGGTGCAGCACTCAATTACACCTAGTATATTTAAACACGCTCAAAGTTCATACAATCGCTGAATAGATGTACAAGTATAAAATATCACTTTATTGCCTGTTTAAAAACAAATACTCAGTTTTGCACCTGTGTTCTCATGCTGTTAATCCAACAAAAACACACTTATAACCAACACAACTTTAGACATTGTTGAAATCATTGATTACAAATGAAAATGTAATACCTTCTGTAGACATGCCGACTCCTTTCTCTGTGGTAAATAATTTATCTGCGAACTTTGTTTGATGAATGAGGCATTTCAAACGCTCTGGTTTATACTGAACGTATAGGGTGAACCGGGTGATGATGGGTGTGTGGTTTATATCTGTGAGATGAGGCATCTGATTTATTTCCGAGAGGGTGAATATGGAAGGTCTAATGAGGTTTCTGCTGTGCCGCTTCTCTGCTTGTTCATAACAAGTAGGTCAGTGCCCCTATCTGTGGAATTTGGAGGTGACCTAGTTTTGCTGGAATCTCCAGAACTAAGCACTGGCATTCAACTCAGGTCACCTGAAATTCAGCCTCTGGCCATGTGACAAGTTGGCTGTTCAGTTTCTCCTGACTACTTTTGTTTTATAATTTTTATTCATTTTTATGCAATAGCAGCTTCATTTCAACTCCTAGGTCTGCTCTCCCTCTCCTGAGCTGAGGAATCATGAGAGCTTCAAGTATCTACCTCTCTGGTTCCCCTAATAGCTAATGGGCTCCCTATGTGCCCCACCGCAGCAGCAAAGAAGCCCTGTAAGCATCAAACCAAGTCAAAGAGGCAGCTTTTCAGGAGCCTGAGTAAGAGCTATGCCCTGCTGCCAAAAGCCACCAACCCTCTCTCTGCTAGGGCATGGGTCAGATATACTTGCTGCCACAAACCACCAACTTTTGTTCTGCCAGGGAGTAGAGCTTTGAGTCGCACCAGCCTGCTAGATCTCTTCCCCACCAGAAGGTGTGACTCCATCTTGTTAAGGCTTGGCCAGTAGCGTGAGTGAGCATTTCTGAGGAGATGAGAACCCTTCACAGCCTGCTCAGGGGTAAGTCTTGCAAACTCCAGAGACTTGCAAAAAGAAAAGGAGTACTTGTGGCACCTTAGAGACTAACCAATTTATTTGAGCATGAGCTTTCGTGAGCTACAGCTCACTTCATCGGATGCATACCGTGGCAGTTTCCACGGTATGCATCCGATGAAGTGAGCTGTAGCTGACGAAAGCTCATGCTCAAATAAATTGGTTAGTCTCTAAGGTGCCACAAGTACTCCTTTTCTTTTTGCGAATACAGACTAACACGGCTGTTACTCTGAAACCTGTCCAGAGACTTGGGGTCTGAAAAAGACAAAAACAAATGTCCCCTTCATAAGGCAGCAATCTGTATTGTTAATGAGCAAGTGGTGTAAAATCAGTTTCCTCCTTTGTCTTCTTAGACTGAGGGAGTGTTTGCTGGGACTGTTGTCCATTACAGGGACGCTCTGTGATCTGCTCCTTCCTGTCCTGGCAGCACGTTCGAGCATGCAGAGAAGCTTTTACTTCTATGGAGCTCTGTCTCATGCACTCTTGTAATGAGAATAGTACCTGTCTGATTTTCAGCCCATGGACCTTGACTCCATCTGAAGGGCGGGAATGGGTATTACTCCATTACTTTCCCTTTCCATAGTCTGGCTCTTCATTATAGTATAAAGAGCACTTCAGGTAGTTTGGGCCCTGAAGAGAGCCAAATGAGAACTCCATTCCCCATGCAGCTGCACCATCATGGGATTAAAGAGGGAAAAGTGGGAAATCCCTTCCCATGTTCAGAATGCCTCCAGATTTACTGAGGGTTTATCCACAATACCACTTAAATTGATGTAAATTACATCGCTCAAGGGTGTGAAAAAGCCACCCCCATGACCAACATAAATTACATTGACCTAAAGTGGTGTCCACACCGCTTTCCTGTCGGCATAGCACATCTTCACCAGACACACTACAGCGGAATGCAGCTGCGCTGATGTAGTGCTGTAGTGTAAAGCCCTGAGAGGTATTAGTTGTCTCCTACAGTGCTTATATGGGTGGCAGCCATCTAGCACACTATTCCCATAATGAGGATACTTGTTCCAGTACAGCTCCTCAGTTGAGTGGTCCCCAGTCCACAATAGCATATAAATAACCAGGATAAATACCACACAAAATACACACATTAAATGCGTGACTTTCCCAGGACAGGAAATTAGTGATTTGCAAGGAAACTATTAATATTGAGAATAATAAAATATCATCTTCAAGCATTATTAGACACAAGCTTTCCCATACATGCTTCTTTGAGGACATCATAAGATCCAAATGGGGATTTTTATTTAAAAACAAACTTTAAACTAAAATATATGAAAACATCAAGAAATATCCTAAGTTTTGGGAACCTAAAATTGGTCCTGCAGTAGCTCCACCTGTGAAAGACATAGTTGCACCTTCAGAAAGGGAATGTACTTTCAGAAGATCCCATAGACCATAAGAGTGAGGACCCACTATAGTATTATTCAAATAGTATGGGGGACAGGGATTTTATTGGAATTATCAGAAGTTCTGATAACTGAGAGGGCAGAAGCCATTCAGCAGTAGGGTGGCCTCCTCTGTGGCTGGAGGCTGATCTGCCTCCTCACAGTCCTGGATGAAGTTGCGGGGGGGGGGGGGGGTGTTGTTTTGCCCTGTTCACCCATTCCTGTGATAACTGGGCTGCAGAGGGCTGTCTGTGCTGCTGCAGGGCCGGCAATACCCAGCCCCAGCAGGAGTAAGGTGTGGGGCAGAGCAAAGACCCCAGGCCTAATCTCTGCTCTATTGCGCCAGGACCACAGCCTTCCCTGCACCTGGTGCCTGCAGGGATCAGGTGTTGCTGGCCCTGCAATAGAGCAAGGAGCCCTCTGCAGTTCTGCTGTCACAGCCCCACTTACTCACTCCTGTGACAGAGGGGCCGCAGAGGGTCTCTATGCACTGCCGCAGGAGCCATTCAGTAGCAGGGTGGCCTCCACCGCAACCTCAGACTTGTCCTGCTCCTCCTTTTCGCAGTCCTGGCCAAGAGTCTCTGCTCTATTATCTGAATCCCTTCCTTGTCCCACAGCATGAGATATCCAAATCCCTTCCTTGCTCCCAGTATAACATGAAGGTTCAGATAATATGATTTTGGATGAATGGAAGTGTACTGTATATAGCAGTTTCCAAGTCTCAACTGTAGCCATTTCAGACCAAAAATACTTTCTGTACTTAGTAAGGAAGATCAGGCAAGGGAATGATCCTAGGTTTGAGTGTGAGATTATGCGTTTTGTAGAGTCATAGAAGATTAGGGTTGCCAACCCTCCCGCTTTTGCCAGGAGTCTCCTGAAATCACGGTCTATCTTTTGGACGGTACTTCAGCTAAACCGGGAGATACTGGGCACTAACAGACGGGTGCAGCTCCTTTACCTGCCTTGGCTCCATGTCGCTCCCAGAAGCAGCCAGCACCATCCCTGCAGCCCCTGCAAGAGTGGGGTCGGGGGGTCTCCCAGCGCTGCCCCCACCCTGAGCACCGACACCAAAGCTCCCATTGGCCGGGAACTGTGGCCAGTGGGAGCTGTGGGGGTGGTGCCTGTAGGCAGCGGTGCGCAGAGACTCCCTGGCTCCCCTGCCTAGGAGGCACTGCCAGAGGGATGTGCCAATCACTTTCGGGAGCTGCCCGAGGTAAGCACCAACCCCCCGATCCCCTCCCACACCCAAACTCCCTGCCCCAGGCCAGAGCTCGCAGCCTGCACTCGGTCCCAGAGCCTGCAGCCCGCACTCGCTCCTGCATCCAAACTCCCTCCCAGAGCCCACACCCCCCTCTGCACCCCAACCCCCTGTCCCAGCCCAGAGCCTGCACCCAAACTCCCTCCCAGAGCAGGACCCCACACCCCTTTCAAACCCAAACTCCCTCCCAGAGCCCATCCCAACCCCCTACCCCAGCCTGGTGAAAGTGAGTGAGCGTGGGAGAAAGGGAGCGACAGAGGGAGCGGGATCGAGTGAGTGAGGGTGGAGCCTTGGAAAAGGGGCAGAGCAGGGTGTGGGAGTTTGAGTTTGTGCAATTAGACAGTTAGCAACCCTATCAGGAGGTCATCTAGTCCAACCTTCTGCTCAAAGCATGACCAACTCCAACTAAGTCATCCCAGTCAGGGCTTTGTCAAGCCGGGCCTTAAAAACCTCTTAAGGATGGAGATTTCATCACCTCCCTTGGTAACCCATTCCAGTGCTTCACCACCTTTCTAGTGAAATAGTTTTTCCTAATATCCAACCTAGACCTCCCTGACTGCAAGTTGAGACCATTGCTTCTTGTTCTGTCATCTGCTACCACTGAGAACAGCTTTGCTCCATCGTCTTTGGAACCCCCTTTCAGGTAGTTGAAGGCTACTATCAAATCCCCCCTCATTCTTCTGCAGACTAAATAAACCCAGTTCCCTCAGCCTCTCCTCATAAGGCATGTGCCTCAGCCCCCTTATCTGTTTTGTTGCCCTCTGCTAGACTATCTCCAATTTGTCCACATCCTTTCTGTAGTGGGGGGCCCAAAACTTGACACAATACTTCAGATGAGGTCTCACCGGTGCTGAATAGAGGAGAATAATCACTTCCGTCGATCTGCTGGTAATGCTCCTACAAATGCAACCCAATATGCTGTTAGACTTCTTGGCAACAAGGGTACACTGTTGACTCATATCCAGCTTCTCATCCACTGTAATCCCCATGTCATTTTCTGCAGAACTGCTGCTTAGCCAGTCGGTCCCCAGCCTGTAGCAGTGCATGGGATTCTTCCGTCCCAAGTGCAGGACTCTGCACGTGTCCTTGTTGAACCTCCATCAGATTTCTTTTGGCCCAATCCTCCAATTTGTCTAGGTCATTCTGGACCCTATCCCTTTTGGCACCATTTGTGGCATGGTATTGCTTCTGGAGTGTATATAGAAAATAAGATATAATAGAAGAAATCTGGGCCTTATTGAAGTCTATCGGAGTTTTGGCACTAACTTCAATGGAGCCAGGATTTCAATCAAAATATTTTATTCTTGACCAGTGGGAATTTATGTAGGAAGATCTGAGTCACATATTTTTATGTGATGGACAAGAGACGAAAATAGTGGGATGTCTCCACCATAATGAATGGTGAACTAGATAATGCACAGTGGCAGGTTCTGTTATTGGTTTGTATTTGATGGTAGACCATATTGGAAATGTATAGTATGTAATATGGGTATTTGTAAAAGACTCACTAGTCCATAAGTTGTGGCTAGGTGCCACTTCAGGGACATAATTAAGGATTTTCTGTTGGTCTGTTTATTTTCCACATTCATATTTATTTAGCGATTGATAAATTCTGAAATATCTTTATAGTTCACACAGTCTTCCCTTCACTCACTAATCATTATATTAAATACTTCTTGTTAAACTGTAACTTTCCTTAGTATGACCATGTTTTAAATTTAAATACCATCTTTACCCATAGGTTAATCAAGTTCTTATTGGTTTTATGTATAGTATTCATAGCAAGATATACTGAACAGACTAAGCTTATATGTAAATAAGCGTTTTTTTAAGAACCATGCCTGTTTTGGGAATTTTTTCAATAGTATCTGTAATAACGTCTCTGGATTTGGTTGGTAAATTCTCTCACTTCTTTCTTCTCTTCCCTCTGCCTCTAAGCACAATATTGAAGTTGGTCCTGGAAAACAGAAATAAAGAACAGTAGGAAAACTCACATTAGTACTAGCTAATGTGTATATCTTTAAAAAAAAAATAGAAATTTGGTCTGTTTGCTTAAGTTAAGTCTGACAGTTTTCAAATATAGAACCTAATTTCATTAGGTAGTCTTTTTCATTCTATTAAAGAAAACATTTGTACACAAATTTATGTCCCACAGTCATGAAATTATTAAAGATTCTTTTGCTTTTTCAAGTGTGTTTTTATGGGTCAGTGAAAGATAGTAGTTTTATTTAATAGCAAATAAGTGCAAATCAGAAAGTGCTGCTAAAACTTTCAGTTGGATTAAAAATGCAAGTTTTTCCTGAAAGTATTAAAACTTTAGCATCAGGATTGAAAATCTGTCTTATATTTATTTAAAGAAATATTATAGGATTTACCTTACAAGACAGAAAGCAGTCTTGCAAAAGAACTGATGGTATCTATAAGATAAAATTGTTACAAGCATAATGAGCATAGTTAGGGAAAATACTACTTAAATATTTTAAGCTAATGTATATAGAATGTTTTTTTTAGCAGTTCAAGTCTTAAGTATATGATAAAGAGATATATTTGGTATCCTTTTACTGTGTGTGAACTCATTTAATTTCTGTTATTCAATATGCTGGGAAACTCCTATGTCAGCTGACTGGTATAAACTGATAAATATTTCATATACATTCATATTAAATTATCTCTCACTACATACCATAATTAACCTGTATTTATCAAATAACTGTACAATCAAATGCCACATCACATAGTGTTTTGTAATTAGTGTGTGTGCGCATGGAATTATGTGAATTTTTCAGATTATTTTAAGCACACAAAATCATGACTTGGTGGGGGTTGAGGGTAACTAGTATCTCTCATGATCAGGTCATAAAAGTGTACATAATTCCCTATTTAACTAATGGCTGATCAAGGACAACTCTTTAAAGTTGTCATAAATATAAAGGGAAGGGTAAACCCCTTTGAAATCCCTCCTGGCCAGGGGAAAGCTCCTCTCACCTGTAAAGGGTTAAGAAGCTAAAGGTAACCTCGCTGGCACCTGACCAAAATGACCAATGAGGAGACAAGATACTTTCAAAAGCTGGGAGGAGGGAGAGAAACAAAGGGTCTGTGTGTCTGTCTATATGCTGGTTTCTGCCTGGGATAGACCAGGAATGGAGTCTTAGAACTTTTAGTAAGTAATCTAGCCAGGTATGTGTTAGATTATGATTTCTTTAAATGGCTGAGAAAAGAATTGTGCTGAATAGAATAACTATTTCTGTCTGTGTATCTTTTTTGTAACTTAAGGTTTTGCCTAGAGGGGTTCTCTATGTTTTTGAATCTAATTACCCTGTAAGATATCTACCATCCTGATTTTACAGGGGGGATTTCTTCATTTCTATTTACTTCTATTTTTATTAAAAGTCTTCCTGTAAGAAACTGAATGCTTTTTCATTGTTCTCAGATCCAAGGGTTTGGGTCTGTGGTCACCTATGCAAATTGGTGAGACTTTTTATCCAACATTTCCCAGGAAAGGGGGGGGTGCAAGTGTTGGGAGGATTGTTCATTGTTCTTAAGATCCAAGGGTCTGGGTCTGTAGTCACCTCGGCAAATTGGTGAGGCTTTTTACCAAACCTTGTCCAGGAAGTGGGGTGCAAGGTTTTGGGAAGTATTTTGGGGGGAAGGACGCGTCCAAACAGCTCTTCCCCAGTAACCAGTATTAGTTTGGTGGTGGTAGCGGCCAGTCCAAGGACAACGGGTGGAATATTTTGTACCTTGGGGAAGTTTTGACCTAAGCTGGTAAAGATAAGCTTAGGAGGTTTTTCATGCAGGTCCCCACATCTGTACCCTAGAGTTCAGAGTGGGGGAGGAACCTTGACAAAAGTCAATCAAGATCTTTTGTATCACTATCAGAAGTTGAATCATAAGCATTCCTAATAGATTGGCTTCAGTCCTATTTGATTCCCAGTAGACAACTAGATTACATGTGGCTCTTGATGAATAACTTTCCTTACTTGTGTTTCACTCCCAGAGATTGACTCCTCCAGTTTCTCTATCAATGTGTCTTGAGGATGAGGATAGAATTAAAAAGCTAGGCACATTTCAAATCATAATTGTGGACATCGTTATTTTGAGTCAAAAGGATAACCAACTAGTAATTAATTAATTAGACAAGCACAGGAACTAGTAGGGTTTTACTGTGTCTGAAGATCTTTAATGGATGTACGCATGTATGGTGTCCTGAGTCTTTGCTTGTTTAGCTAGGATGCTATGGTATATCATCCAGACAGTAAACTCACCACACAAGTTACCTTTTGATTAACAGGTGGGGAATGAGATGTTCCTTTAACATAGTTAGCTGTTAAAATGTTTTCTTGGAAAATTCCTATCCTTCATTTATAAACATTTTTTTTTAAATTGCTTTATTGTATGAGAGCTGTGTGGACAGCCATTTTAAAATTTGTTTTCTTATTGCTAAATAGCAACAACAAAAGTAGATATTGTATGATAGTTTCTGTGTCTAAAAACTTCTACTGACAAACTATGTAGAATGAATATAGCAGGATTATTGAGGCATCTTTTGTATTTAATCCACACATGGATGCAAAAAAGATGCTGCCCATGTAGATTTATCCCTGAAGAACAAAGTTTTATCATCTCATTTAGTAGGCCACCACCAAAGAAGCAAGTCAGCAGATTGACAGAATCCACCTTGTAACCAAGAAGAATTATGTTTTAATCTGTTTCATTGTATCTGTAACATTCAAACTTTGACTTGGAAAGAAACAGCTAATAAACACATTTTGAAGCATTATTTGTGCTTAGTGAGCTTTGTATGAAAAAATGATGCCCTGTAGCACCCTTGAAACAACATTTTGTGGACAAATTTCAGAAGTACATCCATGAAATTTGTGAGCACAGAACTTTGGGAGCCTTTTCTGTTTTACTGTTCATCTCAGAAACAGAGTTTAAGCAACTTGTCCAAGGTCACCAAGGAATTTTATGGTGGAACCAGGAACAGAACCCAGATCACCTGACCTTTGTCTTTTGATTCGGTCTCAATACTTAATCAAATGTTGTGGTTGTTTGGCTGTGATATTTCTGTTGACATAGGCAATCTTTTTCTGATAAACTTACACCAACTAAAGTCTTTCAAAATATTTGAGATCCTCAGTAGGTGTTCTGTGAGTCCGAAGTGTTGTAGGTTCTTGTGATTACTATAAAACACAGTCCAAATGTGTACATGGGGAGGGATTTTTAAACAAAAGAGTTTGTTCATTGAAAAATGTCAGTTAATTGAAATGTATCAGAGTCAATTAGTGAGTGAGTGCCCTAACTGCTGAGCTATAGAGACCACTTTACATAAAGAATTGTAACATTCACTGTGCCAGAGAGAGGGAGAAACTGACTCTCTAGCTTGGTGGTGTGGGAGACTCAGGTTCAAGCCCCTGCTTTGAATCAACCTCCTATATCTCAGGTGAGTGCACTAACCCCAGACTATTGGCTATTCTGGGGGTGGGTCTCTCTCCCTTATGTATTTTAATGAAATTTTTTGAAAAGTCTCATTTTTGTTCCACGTTGAAATGAAAACAAAATGTAAATTTTTCGCAAAATGGAATTATTTTTCCAGCCAGCCCTATCCACAAAGAGCTTTTTCCAAACGATTTCTCTTTCCCAGCAGTTTACTACACATGCAAAGTTCTTCTCAGGGTATGTCTACACTACGAAATTAGGTTGAATTTATAGAAATCGGTTTTATATATTCGAGTGTGTGTGTCCCCACAGAAAATGCTCTAAGTGCATTAAGTGCATTAACTCGGCGGAGCGCTTCCACAGTACCGAGGCAAGCATCGACTTCCGGAGCGTTGCACTGTGGGTAGCTATCCCACAGTTCCTGCAGTCTCCGCTGCCCATTGGAATTCTGGGTTGAGATCCCAATGCCTGATGGGGCTAAAACATTGTCGCGGGTGGTTCTGGGTACATATCGTCAGGCCCCCGTTCCCTCCCTCCCCCCGTGAAAGCAAGGGCAGACAATCATTTCGCGCCTTTTTTCCTGAGTTACCTGTGCAGACGCCATACCACGGCAAGCATGGAGCCCGCTCAGGTAACCGTCACCCTATGTCTCCTGGGTGCTGGCAGACGCGGTACGGCATTGCTACACAGTAGCAGCAACCCCTTGCCTTGTGGCAGCAGACGGTACAGTAAGACTGGTAGCCGTCATTGTCATGTCTGAGGTGCTCCTGGTCGCCTCTGTGAGGTCGATCAGGAGCGTCTGGGCAGACATGGGCGCAGGGACTAAATTTGGAGTGACTTGAGCAGGTCATTCTCTTTAGTCCTGCAGTCAGTCCTATTGAACCCTCTTATGGTGAGCGGGCAGGCGATACGGACTGCTAGCAGTCGTACTGTACCATCTTCTGCCGAGCAGCCATGAGATGTGGATGGCATGCAGTCCTTCTGCACCGTCTGCTGCCAGCCAAAGATGTAAAAGATAGATGGAGTGGATCAAAACAAGAAATAGACCAGATTTGTTTTGTACTCATTTGCTTCCCCCCTCCCCTGTCTAGGGGACTCATTCTTCTAGATCACACTGCAGTCACTTACAGAGAAGGTGCAGCGAGGTAAATCTAGCCATGTATCAATCAGAGGCCAGGCTAACCTTCTTGTTCCAATAAGGACAATAACTTAGGTGCACCATTTCTTATTGGAACCCTCCGTGAAGTCCTGCCTGAAATACTCCTTGATGTAAAGCCACCCCCTTTGTTGATTTTAGCTCTCTGAAGCCAAGCCTGTAAGCGCCCCTCCCAGCGTCAGAGCAATGGCAAACAATCGGGCATCTGAGAGTGCTGTCCAGAGCACTCACAATGGAGCACTCTGATGGGGCTAAAACATTGTCGCGGGTGGTTCTGGGTACGTGTCGTCAGGCCCCCGTTCCCTCCCTCCCTCCGTGAAAGCAAGGGCAGACAATCATTTCGCGCCTTTTTTCATGAGTTACCTGTGCAGACGCCATACCACGGCAAGCATGGAGCCAGCTCAGGTAACCGTCACCCTATGTCTCCTGGGTGCTGGCAGACGCGGTACGGCTTTGCTGCACAGTAGCAGCAACCCATTGCCTTCTGGCAGCAGACGGTGCAATACGACTGGTAGTCATCCTCGTCGTGTCCGAGGTGCTCCTGGCCACGTCGGCTGGGAGCGCCTGGGCAGACATGGGCGCAGGGACTAAATTTGGAGTGACTTGACCAGGTCATTCTCTTTAGTCCTGCAGTCCTATTGAACCGTCTTATGGTGAGCGGGCAGGCGATATGGACTGCTAGCAGTCGTACTGTACCATCTTCTGCCAGGCAGGCAAGAGATGAGGATTGCTAGCAGTCGTATTGTACCATCTTATGCCAGGCAGGCAAGAGATGAAGATGGCTAGCAGTCGTACTGTACCATCTTCTGCCGAGCAGCCATGAGATGTGGATGGCATGCAGTCCTTCTGCACCGTCTGCTGCCAGCCAAAGATGTAAAAGATAGATGGAGTGGGTCAGAACAAGAAATAGACCAGATTTGTTTTGTACTCATTTGCCTCCTCCCCTGTCTAGATCACACTGCAGTCACTCACAGAGAAGGTGCAGCGAGGTAAATCTAGCCATGTATCAATCAGAGGCCAGGCTAACCTCCTTGTTCCAATAACAACGATAACTTAGGTGCACCATTTCTTATTGGAACCCTCCGTGCAGTCCTGCCTGAAATACTCCTTGATGTACAGGCACACCCTTTGTTGATTTTAGCTCCCTGAAGCCAACCCTGTAAGCCGTGTCGTCAGTCGCCCCTCCCTCTGTCAGAGCAACGGCAGACAATCGTTCCACGCCTTTTTTCTGTGTGGACGCCATACCAAGGCAAGCATGGAGGCCGCTGAGCTCATTTTGGCAATTAGGAGCACATTAACCACCACACGCATTATCCAGCAGTATATGCAGCACCAGAACATGGCAACGCGATACCGGGCGAGGAGGCGACGTCAGCGCGGTCCCGTGAGTGATCAGGACATGGACACAGATTTCTCTGAAAGCATGGGCCCTGACAATGCATGCATCATGGTGCTAATGGGGCAGGTTCATGCTGTGGAACGCCGATTCTGGGCTCGGGAAACAAGCACAGACTGGTGGGACCGCATAGTGTTGCAGGTCTGGGACGATTCCCAGTGGCTGCGAAACTTTCGCATGCGTAGGGGCACTTTCATGGAACTTTGTGACTTGCTTTCCCCTGCCCTGAAGCGCATGAATACCAAGATGAGAGCAGCCCTCACAGTTGAGAAGCAAGTGGCGATAGCCCTGTGGAAGCTTGCAATGCCAGACAGCTACCGGTCAGTTGGGAATCAATTTGGAGTGGGCAAATCTACTGTGGGGGCTGCTGTGATGGAAGTAGCTCACGCAATCAAAGATCTGCTGATATCAAGGGTAGTGACCCTGGGAAATGTGCAGGTCATAGTGGATGGCTTTGCTGCAATGGGATTCACTGTGGTGGGGCTATAGACGGAACCCATATCCCTATCTTGGCACCGGAGCACCAAGCTGGCGAGTACATAAACCGCAAGGGGTACTTTTCGATAGTGCTGCAAGCTCTGGTGGATCACAAGGGACGTTTCACCAACATCAACATGGGATGGCCGGGAAAGGTGCATGACGCTCGCATCTTCAGGAACTCTGGTCTGTTTCAAAAGCTGCAGGAAGGGACTTTATTCCCAGACCAGAAAATAACTGTTAGGGATGTTGAAATGCCTATATGTATCCTTGGGGACCCAGCCTACCCCTTAATGCCATGGCTCATGAAGCTGTACACAGGCAGCCTGGACAGTAGTCAGGAGCTGTTCAACTACAGCCTGAGCAAGTGCAGAATGGTGGTAGAATGTGCATTTGGACGTTTAAAGGCGCGCTGGCGCAGTTTACTGACTCGCTTAGACCTCAGCGAAACCAATATTCCCACTGTTATTACTGCTTGCTGTGTGCTCCACAATATCTGTGAGAGTAAGGGGGAGACGTTTATGGCGGGGTGGGAGGCTGTGGCAAATCGCCTAGCTGCTGGTTACGCGCAGCCAGACACCAGGGCGGTTAGAAGAGCACAGGAGGGCGCGGTACGCATCAGAGAAGCTTTGAAAACCAGTTTCATGACTGGCCAGGCTACGGTGTGAAAGTTCTGTTTATTTCTCCTTGATGAAATCCCCCGCCCCTTGGTTCACTCTACTTCCCTGTAAGCTAACCACCCTCCCCTCCTCCCTTTAATCATTGCTTGTAGAGGCAATAAAGTCATTGCTGCTTCACAGTCATGCATTCGTTATTCATTCATCACACAAATAGGGAGATGACTACCAAGGTAGCCCAGGAGGGGTGGTGGAGGAGGGAAGGAAAATGCCACACAGCACTTTAAGCACAGCACTTTAAAAGTTTACAACTTTAAAATTTATTGAATGACAGCCTTCTTTTTTTTGGGCAATCCTCTGTGGTGGAGTGGCTGGTTGGCCGGAGGCCCCCCCACCGTGTTCTTGGGCGTCTGGGTGTGGAGGCTATGGAACTTGGGGAGGAGGGCGGTTGGTTACAGAGGGGCAGCAGTGGCAGTCTGTGCTCCAGCTGCCTTTGCTGCAGCTCAACAATACACTGGAGCATACTGGTTTGGTCCTTCAGCAGCCTCAGCATTGAATCCTGCCTCCTCTCATCACGCTGCCGCCACATTTGAGCTTCAGCCCTGTCTTCAGCCTGCCACTTACTCTCTTCAGCCCGCCACTTACTCTCTTCAGCCCTCCACCTCTCCTCCCGGTCATTTTGTGCTTTCCTGCACTCTGACATTATTTGCCTCCACGCATTCGTCTGTGCTCTGTCAGTGTGGGAGGACAGCATGAGCTCGGAGAACATTTCATCGCGAGTGTGTTTTTTTTTCTTTCTAACTTTCACTAGCCTCTGGGAAGGAGAAGATCCTGTGATCATTGAAACACATGCAGCTGGTGGAGAAAAAAAAAGGGACAGCGGTATTTAAAAAGACACATTTTATAAAACAGTCGCTACACTCTTTCAGGGTAAACCTTGCTGTTAACATTACATACATAGCACATGTGCTTTCGTTACAAGGTCGCATTTTGCCTCCTCCCACCGCGTGACTACCCCCTCAACCTTCCCCCCTCCCTGTGGCTAACAGCGGGGACCATTTCTGTTTAGCCACAGGCAAACAGCCCAGCAGGAATGGACTCCTCTGAGTGTCCCCTGAAGAAAAGCACTCTATTTCAACCAGGTGACCATGAATTATATCTCACTCTCCTGAGGATAACAGAGAGATAAAGAACGGATTTTGGTTGAATGCCAGCAAACATACACTGCAATGCTTTGTTCTACAGTGATTCCCGAGTACGTGTTACTGGCCTGGAGTGGTAAAGTATCCTACCATGAAGGACGAAATAAGGCTGCCCTCCCCAGAAACCTTTTGCAAAGGCTTTAGGACTACATCTAGGAGAACCGCAAATGCCAGGACAAAGTAATCCTTTCACATGCTTGCTTTTAAACCATGTATAGCATTTTAAAAGGTACACTCACCAGAGGTCCTTTCTCCGCCTGCTGGGTCCAGGAGGCAGCCTTGGGTGGGTTCGGGGGGTACTGGCTCCAAGTCTAGGGTGAGAAACAGTTCCTGGCTGTCGGGAAAACCGGTTTCTCCGCTTGCTTGCTGTGAGCTATCTACAACCTCCTCCTCATCATCATCTTCTTCGTCCCCAAAACCTACTTCCGTATTGCCTCCATCTCCATTGAAGGAGTCAAACAACACGGCTGGGGTAGTGGTGGCTGAACCCCCTAAAATGGCATGCAGCTCATCATAGAAGCGGCATGTTTGGGGCTCTGACCCAGAGCGGCTGTTCGCCTCTCTGGTTTTCTGGTAGGCTTGCCTCAGCTCCTTCAGTTTCACGCGGCACTGCTTCGGGTCCCTGTTATGGCCTCTGTCCTTCATGCCCTGGGAGATTTTGACAAAGGTTTTGGCATTTCGAAAACTGGAACGGAGTTCTGATAGCACGGATTCCTCTCCCCAAACAGCGATCAGATCCCGTACCTCCCGTTTGGTCCATGCTGGAGCTCTTTTGCGATTCTGGAACTCCATCATGGTCACCTGTGCTGATGAGCTCTGCATGGTCACCTGCAGCTTGCCACGCTGGCCAAACAGGAAATGAGATTAAAAAGTTCGCGGTTCTTTTCCTGTCTACCTGGCCAGTGCATCTGAGTTGAGAGTGCTGTCCAGAGCGGTCAGAATGGAGCACTCTGGGATAGCTCCCGGAGGCCAATACCATCGAATTGTGTCCACAGTACCCCAAATTCGAGCCAGCAACGTCGATTTAAGCGCTAATCCACTTGTCAGGGGTGGAGTAAGGAAATCGATTTTAAGAGCCCTTTAAGTCGAAATAAAGGGCTTCATTGTGTGGACAGGTGCAGGTTTAAATCAATTTAACGCTGCTAAATTCGACCTAAAGTCCTAGTGTAGACCAGGGCTTAGTTTACTGTGCCTATTTTCATCTCTGTCTGGGCAGAAGATTACACTCCATCTTTATTGGACCCGTACCTGCCACTGTGATCCATAAGTTTGACCTCCACGCTTGATTATTGTGACACCTGTCTAGAAATGAAGCCACATGCTCTGAAATAGTTTTGATAGGTGCCTGCATTTTGTACCAATGTGCTTAACACCACAAGTCACTATGAACTCCTAACAACAGTATTCCACTCTGTAGTGGCTATACATTGAATACAGCATTGCGGTTCATTAGTCTCTCTCTCCTGATATTTAAAGCCTTCCATGAGGTTGGTCTCAACTTCTTGAGAAATGACCTCTCCCTCCACAGCTATGATCCACTGAAACAATAAAACTGTTAACTAGTGGGAGATTTGTGAATGCAGGAGACAGAGCTCTTTCAGGAACTGGTCCTGGGTTATGGTACTCACTCCTATTGTAGACATACATTGTTAACTCTGGGGTGCCCCTCTGTGCTCAGACATGGTGTTATAGGAGACTTTGCCTCCCAATCTCACACTGTTCATTACTTGCTCAGTCTCAAGAGTAAGTTCCAGATGGTCCTTTCTCTGGACTCCCTTCTTGGGTCACCTGTGGCTCAACCTTCCAGGGTGAACTAAAGGTCCAAGTCCAAACTACCATACAGATAGTCCTCCTGCACCTGCCACTGTTGGGCTTCACCAAAACCCTCTGTTGCTCCTCCATCAGGATTCCTCTACTGCCTCCCTTCTCTAAGGATCCTGACAGCTTTCCATAGGGATTCCCCTGCTGCAAAGCTTCTCCTAGCTACTATCTCTTCTGCCCATTCTGAGCTTCTCTTCTGTTATTTTAGGCCCTAGCTCAGGGCTCCCTGACAGGAGGCTATTCTGCTCCCTATGGGGGTCTCAGACAGTCTTCCTCAGGCTCTTCCCAGAAGGGAGCTCCCCCTTGTTCCTCTTTCCAGGGTGTCCTTCCCTTTACTAAGTTCTCAGCCCTATTTAAGGGCCTAGCTCCGCCTCTTCTGGCCAAAAGCCAATTAATCGTACCCTAGGTGTGAGCATGACTAATTGGGATCAGTTTCTAATTAAGCCCCATTGCACCCAACTGTGTCACTAATTAGCACTTAGGTTGCCAGCTCACAAGAGAGGCTGAGGGATAGTTGCTATCAGTCATGGGCAAAGCTGAGCCCAACTTACCTCAAAGCAAAGCTGAGCCCAACTTACCTCAAAGGGCCAGCTAGCCCATGCCACCCTACTAAAGGTGAGAATGAACACAAAAATAGCCATGTTCATAATTAAATGGAAAACTAATTTCTCTAAAATTGAGGAAAAGCTAAGTTTATGCATAGGCACACACAAATCTACACACACACACACACACACACACACACACACACAATACCTCCAAACTAATCAAGCTATTTTTTTTTCTGTAAGTTGGGAAACAAGGAAGGGAAAAAGACTGTTATGTCTATTTTTAAATACTTCATCAGTGCTCAGATACTACTGATTAGGCCATATAAGACAAGAATAGACACCTCCTTAGCCCTATGTCATTACAGCGGATTAGTGAAATGGAAGCTATTTTTCTATTTATTTCCTATGGAATGTGAATTTGTTCTCTCCTTCTCTCCCACCCCATAGTGAGTAGATCTATCATTTTTGTCTTATGTGTTACAGCAATCTGCTGTTAATTTACAAACTCTGGAGCAAGTTTTAAACTTTATCTGGCTAAATTATACTCAAGCTGGGCACTTAGATGTACAAAATTGGTATTTTCACAGTTAGCCATCTTTGTACAAGATTTGCTCGCACAGTTAGTTTATTCCACACTTACAAGATTCCAGTCACCATGGAAGTTTGGCTGAACAATGTACCTGCTTCAGGCTATTCCTCAAAGTACAACCAGCCTTTTAACACTGATAGTATGTACGTGCAGATGGCCGGGCATGTAATTTCTAGACATAAGTATTACGTAAACAGTGGGCTATTTCTTCGCTTTTTTTATGGAAAGTTTTTAGATTTCTTTTATATCTGTGCCTAATGCTGGTAGTTCCTTCATAGAACTAAAACATCTGCAGAAGTAATATTTGATTTCTAGATTATTTGATGTTTAGAGAATAAAAATAAAACTAGGCTTGGTAGAGTACGATTTTTTTAAAAATTTTGACAGATGATAATTTTTAAGCAGGTTTTTCTGTTTTTAACCATTTTAAATTTTCACTGTTGTGGAAAATTATTTTCACAGTTGGGAGCTCAGACAATAATTATTTAATGATAGTAGACATTGAGATTTAAAAAGTTAAGTCTTTAATACCATTGAAACACAAGTTGTCATTATCACATGTCGAAGTATACAAAGTAAATAGTCTTATCAAACTCTAGTAAGTTCTCAAGCAGTATTTTTTCTTACTTTGCCTACCTGTACATTTTGATGGAAATGTTTTTTCACCTATTTATGTGTACAGTGAAATTGACATTTACTGATAAAAATCTAAATCTTCCAAGCCTAAATAAAACCAACATTCCTTGTAATAGTTCAGTCAGCTAGTAAATGGCATTCAGGATTAGACAAGAGGTGACTTTAAGCTTTAATGGAAAAAGCATTTTTAAAAAGGATTGTGTCAAACATAGTACAATAACTCTAAAATGAGAAAGGGCTGGGAGAATGCAAGAGTGAAAGGATGTGCTCTTACCTGTTGCCAAATGTTTTTTCATGTATACATTATAGCTCTTTTTTGTAATGGTCAGTATTATCCTTATTGTGTACTGTTTACATGTCTGACTTCTTGTTTGGATTTTACTTGGTGATTTAGTATTAATTTTTAATGTGAAAGCACTTAGCATTAGGAGTTTGACATTTTGTCTGACCTTAATCACCAGGAGGATCATGAGAGGTTTATTCAGTGGGAAGAGAACTGTTACAGCTCTGACAGAAATGATGGGAAATAAGTAAACAGCCTTTTAAATCTTCACCAGAAATCAATAGGGTTTAAAGATGATGGACGTTGGTGTTTTTTGCTGCTTAAGGACTTCAACCTTTTACGGGAAAATATCTTCTCAAAGTGTCAGCATTTTTCCACCTTAGCACAATGAATCACCGCTGCAAATAGAACACTCTGCATAGAACACTCTTCATCATTATTATGATGATGATGTTGTATATGACTGTCTTCGATAATGCAAAAGATGTTTTGCACTTTTGTACATAGAGAGATGCGGCCATACTTCATAATGTTGCTAATTATTGTTCCGTACAGGCCAGCAAAATAACTTTATACTTGGTTCATGATGTTTAAACTGATAAATTTGTGCTGTTTGTTCTGTCATTGAAATGGTTGCTGTTTCTAATTTTTCCTGTTTGTTAGTCGTGTTTTCCTCACATCAGTCGAAATAGCTTTATTTACGTGACAGTTCTCAACTTCTTTTAGTAACCAAGGATAAAAGCCGCTCTAGAGTCATTGAATCAAAAAGTATTTTAGAAGTGATACAGGTTTTGAGCTGGTACACAACATATTGTACGGTTTTGCTTTTCGTGAATGATTTATTAGACACTAGGATGCTACAGTATTTAGTAATATATCCACAAACAGCTCTATTCAAATCCAAGTATTCATACATTTATGTCATCATCAATCATATGTTGTGCTATTTGTTTTATATTATACAATATTGGATTCCATTTTAAAATAGATAAGTATATAGTAAATTATTTTCAAATATAGTAAAGTTGCTGTTAAATAGTAATTGAGAACTTGACTTTCAAGCTTTCAGTTAATTTGTTTGCATCCTTATGCAGTCATTTACTCTGAATAAAGTGAACAGGATTTAATTTGTGATTTGTAGACAACCTTTTACATTAGAAATGATAACTGTAGCAACTATGGTTTTATGCTAATACCTAAGTGTGCCACATATACTTGTAGATAAAATTGTCCCTTAAGACCTCCTGATATAAAGTGATCTTTGATTTAAGGATGCAGTACTTTGGCTACATCTATGTTCAATGATTATTAAACTGGAGTTATTATATACAAGCTGATGGAATATTTTCAGTAGTTTATCTCAATTGATTAGCCATATCGAGTACAGGATGGTGAGAAACATTTGAAGCAATTCTTCCTTGTTTTTTGTAAAGCAGCCTGTCTTTCTCTGTTTTGCTTTTAGTTTTCCATTTCCCTTAATATTGCAAACCAACAGAACTATAACATAGCTGAATCAGATTAGGATATCAGTTTTGCAAGGTGCTGAGCACTTTCGCCCTGATGCAGCAATCACTTACGCATGTGCTTAATTTGAAGCACAGCATAGTCCTGTTGAAATCTGTGGGACTACACATGTACTTCAAGTTAGACACGTACTTAAGTGCTTTGCAGGGTTGGGGTCAGAATGCTCAGCACCTTGCAAGGATTTGCATCCTTTTGGACAGTATGTAGGAAAAGCTTCTTGTTGATGTGATGCTATCTGGATTTTGACAATGATAATAGTGTCTCACTTTTGTTCTGGCCATAAAACTAAACTCAACATTTTAAGAATTTGTTAAAGATTGGGATAGTATTGTTAGGCAGCTCTTACTCTTTTGAAAACTTATAATCGATACTTAACAAATAGGAGAGGAGTACTTGTGGCACCTTAGAGACTAACCAATTTATTTGAGCATAAGCTTTCGTGAGCTACAGCTCACTTCATGAAGTGATGAAGTGAGCTGTAGTTCACGAACGCTTATGCTCAGATAAATTGGTTAGTCTCTAAGGTGCCACAAGTACTCCTCTTCTTTTTGCGAATACAGACTAACACGGCTGTTACTCTGAAACCTGTTAATAACAAATAGTGCACTTAGCTGTACAAAAACAAAGCTAGTGTACATGTGGTGGGCCAGATCTTCAGCTAACATTAATCAGCGTAGCTGATTTGGTGTAAAATATGTAAGTAAATATAATGTTGCTTTCTTTGTACTGGACCTTTAAATGTCTAGGAGTTTGCTCCCTGCTGGGAGGAGCTGCCATTTTGCTTTCAGTTCATATTCAACCTGTTAACAGAGGAGATGCACACTGTGCTCTCATGGAGACCTTTCTGTTCTTGTTTCAGTATTTTCCCCTAATCGAAAATAAGTAATTTAGAATGAAAAAATATATTTGCTCTTTGTGTATGGAAAACATAACAATACAAGTAGATAATTACTTGTTGATAATAATTAGAAGGTATACGCATTTTGGAGGGGATAGCGGGTACAGACTTTAAGAAATACTGAACATTGGTCTAATTCGTCTCCCATTGAAGTCACTGGTAAAGCACCCATTGACTTCATAATAATACTGCCATCAGTGCAGCGGACTGCACTAGATGACTTCTCGAGGTCCCTTCCAGTCCTGTGATTCAGTGAGAGCAACATTAAGCCAACACTCAAGTGCTTTGGAAAAGAAGCCCTTCGTTTTAATGAACTTTACAAACATGAACTAATCCTCGTAACATCCCCATTAAAGAGGAAGTGTTATCCTTGTTACTTATGAGGAAACTCAAATAGAGCTTTCATGACTTGTATCAGGTGACAGAAGGACTGTATGTCAGAGCCAAGGTTAACTCCAACGAAAAAAAAGACTACAGCATTGCCTATAATGTTTGAAGAAATTTTCACCTGTCTCTGCTTTATGCAGAAACTTAGATGAACATCAAGGATCCAGATAAATAAATAACCCAAAACAACAGCAAGCCTCAGAGTAGCAGTGTCAACAAAAGAATATTATAAAAGGAGATGGCTTTTGACATGGTTTAGAACTATTTTACTGCCATGCCCTGAGTGGAGAGTCAGGAAAAAAATTGATTCTAAATTGTTTCAACATTATTCTGAATGACAGCTGTGAAGCTAAGATCTTCTCATAAATTCTTTTTTTTTAACCCCTCAGCATCTTCTACCTTTTTCTTTCAGTCTTGATTTACCCATAACTACGGGCACTAAATTAACATTGGAATCTGATTTTCTTTATTTTTCCAACAATAAACTGAAAATCTGCCAGTTTAGTAATTTTGTTTCCTCTTGTCTCCTTGTTGAAGCTTGCTGTGGTACCTTAAATAATTTTTGCCTTTGTTCACGGCAAAGCCCAGAATTCTGAAGATAGAAAGTAATTTTCTAAAGTCATTTATCTGGGTCATTTATGCATACCATCTCATGGAGATGAAGCATTGTGCCTGCTATTGTGATTTGCGTACACGAACTCTTTTCTAAATTATTAATGTGTTTTAAAAAAATCATTAGCTAAATTCTGGGCTCGTATTTTTGCCCTCAAGTTCTCCTTCAGATGCTGTTAGAAGTAAACAGGTTTTATGAATTCATTAAAAATTAAGAATTAAAAATAGGATGAAATCCTCATCCCACTGAAGTCCATTGCAACACTCCCACTAACATCAGTCAGGCCAGAATTTCACCCAAGATGCCTTCCCATTTCCATTTCTTTTACATATGTTTGACTTACCATCTTACTTATGTTTACCTTAGCCAACAGACTACGACATAATTGTTTTATAAGTTACATACAAGGAGTAACCTTTGGGTTTATTTGGTGGTCTTACCATGGCCTGTTGAAATAATTGTTCTGGTTTGGGAGTTACTGGTATCTCTTCTCTGCCCCTCTTTTTTTTAAAAAAAAAAAATCCTAAATCAATAAAAGAAACATAGAAGTGGAGTGCTGGAAAGGACCTTGAGAGATCATCTAGTGCCGTCCCCATTGCTGAGGCAGGACCAAGTATATCTAGACCATCCCTCACAGGTGTCTGTCCAACCTGATCTTAAAATCCTCCAGTGATGTGGATTCCACATCCTCCCTTGGAAGCGTATTCCAGGGCTTAATTACTCTTATAGTTAGAAAGCTTTCCATAATATCTAACTTAAATCTTCCTTGCTGCAGAGTAAGCCCATTACTTTTTATCCTACCTTCAGTGGATATGGAGAACAATTGATCATCCTCTTTATAGCAGCCCTTAATATGTCTGAAAACTGTTACCAGGTTTCCCCTCAGTCTTCTTTTCTCAAGACTAAACACTCCCAGTTTTTTTAACCTTTCCTCCTAGGTCTTGTTTTCTAAACCTGTTATAACTTTTATTGCTGTCCTCTGGACTCTCTCCAATTTGGCTACATCTTTCTAAAGTAGTGCCCAGACTTGGACACAGTAATCCACCTGAGGCCTCACCAGTGCTGAGTAGAGCAAACAGTTACTTCCCAGGGCTTACGTACAACACTTCTGTTAATACACCCCAGAATATTAGTCGTCTTCACAACTGAATCACATTGTTGGCTCGTAGTTGTGATGCACTATAACCCCCAGATCCTTTTCAGCGATACTACTGCCTAGCCAGTTATTCCCTATTTTGTAGTTGTGTATTTGATTTTTTCCTTCCTAAGTGCAATACTTTGCACTTGTCTTAATTTAATTTCATCTTTGTTGATTTTAGACCAGTTCTTCAATTGATCCAGGTAATTTTGAATGCCTAATCCTGTCTTCCAAAGTACTTGCAGCCCCTCCCAGCTTGCTGTCATCCACAGATTTTATAGGCATCCTTTCCACTACATTATCCAAGTCATTAATAGAAGTATGGAATAGTACTGGCCCCAGGAATCACCCCTGTGGGACTCCATTAGATACGCCCTTCAGATTTGACAGCAAATCATTGATAGCTACTCTTTGAGTATGGTCTTGCAACCAGTTTTGCACCCACATTATAATAATATTTATAATAATTGTTTCATGAGAACATAAGAATGGCCATACTGGGTCAGATCAATGGTCCATCTAGCCCAGTATCCTACCTTCCAAGAGTGGTCAGTGCCAGATGCTTCAGAGAGATTAACAGAACAGGGCAATTATCGAGTGATCCCTCCCCTGTCATCCAGTCCCAGCTTATGGCAATCAGAGGTTTGGGGTCACCCAGATCATGGGATTGTGTCCTTGACCCTCTTGGCAAATAGCCATTGATGGACCTATGCTCTGTGAACTTATCAAATTCTTTTTTTAACTCAGTTATACTTTTGACCTTCACAACATCCCTTGGCGATGGGTGACTGTCCATTGTATGAAGAAGTACTTCCTTGTGTTTGTTTTAAATCTGCCACCTATTAATTTCTTTGGGTGACCCCTGGTTCTTGTATTTATATAAAGGGGTAAATAATGCTTCCCTATTCACTTTCTCCACACCATGCATGATTTTCTAGACCTCTGTCGTAGCCCTCATTAGTCATCTCTTCTCTACACTTGAACATCCCCAGCCCGGGAAAGTCACGCTCTGGCTTTCTAGCCCTTAGGGGGCACACACCTTTTCCAAGAAGCCAGACATCAGCCCTGACCACTTAATGTGCAGTGAGGTAAATTCTTCCTATCTTGCATTTCCATTGGAATAGTTTGCTGTTATGCATTTAATATTGTCTCTTTGAGAAACTGCCAGTTCTCCTGAATGCTTTTTTCCCTTAGATTTTATTCCCATTGGATCTTACCTGCCAGTTCTCTGAGTTTGTTATAGTTGTAGGTAAATGTAGACATTTTTAGGCAAAATATATGAAGGTTTGTTCTTTTTTCCTTTGACTTCCAAACCTTTAGTTCAGGAATTTGTGATTTTGTGGCAACTGCAACTATTGATTTAAAAATATATTGCGACTGCAGCTCTCTGCTAATTTTAGGTGTATATTATTCTAGTGCAGGTGAAATAAAGATTTTGGAATCTTACATTTTATATTAGATATAATTTATATATTTATTAATACATGTGCGTGCACACACACACGTACATGCTTTCCTGTATGCCTTTAGGATTATAGTAAAGATCTATCTTAAAGCTGAGGAAATTCCTACTGCAGGATCATAAGATCATCTGAACTGGGTGGGTTTTAATTTTATCTTTAATTTACCCCATTGTGTCTCATGGAGACCATTCCATCCTTAACTGTGAGTTTCCTTGCTTTGTGTCTCTTACATGTATATGTCTGACATATTTCCACCTCTATTTAACATTTAATATTCCACCAGTTGAAGTTAACATTTTCCTTCAAGACTCTGTATTAGTGTCTTAAAAATTTCTGTCTATAATATAATTTACAGGATTTTCATGTTTATTGTCCACCTGAAAAGCTATTGAGTAAAGTTTATTTGTCAAGTATTAAGATTTTAAGCTTGGAGAAGGAGAGTTGGCAGTTTTTCTTTAAGTATTGTCCTTGATACCACCATGGAAGGCCTGGTTAAACACAATGCTTGGTTGCACTTTACATGCCCTAAGAAGTGCACCCATAAACTGAATTTCGGAAGGTTGGAGAGGAAGTACATAAAACATCAGGAAAAAGTTTAAGATGCCAGGACAAAGGCTAGCTGTGGGCAAGACTTGCCCTATACTAGGTTCCATGACATGCATTTCAAGAAGAATACCTGCTTCTTCTGTGGTAAGCTGCAAGCTTGAAGGCATTCATTAAGCACAGTTTCAACACATGAGACAGGTGAGAAACTGCATGAAGCAGTCACCCTTAGAACATTGCATAGAAAGTTAAGTGGGTACATTTACCCAAACAACACCCATGCATTTGACATGATTTGTATGAAGCTTTCAGAACCCAAAGAATTATCCCATGCTCCATCTCTCTATGGGCTCTAGTCAAGAACAGACTAAAGCTGTGTTCAAATGCAAATAAGAAAATCAGAGTGAAGATGTCAGGGACTATTAGAGCTAACCTTAGATAGGTCATTGTTTGCATGCCTCTTGGTAATGTCCAGATTTCAGCGTAACGTTGATCTACATGACACTTTGGGAAAATATGCGTTCTCCATGGTACCACAGTTGACGTTCGACTGTGCTGGAACAATGTATGTGTGTCAAGCGAAAAGCAAACTAATGCTCATCTTGCATGAGCTTCCTAAGCCATGATCTACTGACAGTGTGACTAGTTTCTTATGCCAGCCGTCGTACATGGTATGATAAACCAGAAACTGTTAACATCTACTGAAATTTGGCTGAATATTTCATTTGTGAGGCTACAGAGAAAATACTGGACCTATGAGGAAGTCCACCTCGTATTTGATATGTATGCAGAGGAATCAATTAAAAATATTACCAGAAAGAAGAGACTCTATGGTATCGCAATTGTCCATACAAAAGCATTGATTGCACAAACATCTCCAACTTTATAGTGAAGAAGCTACTCTCGCATTCTCATACAGAAAACACTCCAGCATGCAAATAATTGCTCAAAGAATTTCATCATTGCATAGTGTAATGAAGTTGATGCCTCACATTATTCAATGCAATTTCTTCGTGGTTCCCATGAGGAGGCTGATGCTGAAATTATCTGGCATGCCATATATGACACTAGTAGACAAGGTGCCAGTTTATGCCTCAGTCCCCATGTTTTGGTCTAACACTGACAAATACTGAGCTTGAATCAATGTGGCTCACCTGTATATTAGTATTGTTAAAATAGATATTAGAATTATAAGAATGTGTTTAGTGTTTAAACTTTGTGAAATGCTTGTGAGTTGCTGCATGCAGTAATCTCACTTATAACATCTGTGTCCCATATTGTAAGGTAATATTTGAGCAGTTGTATTGTGAGCCTCTGTGACTGTGTAAATCACCAGACAGGAGAGAGACATGAACTGGGGTGAAGTACTGCTTTCCAGCGGAAGGTGTTATGTCCTGCCTGACAGGAAAGGTCCATCAACACCAGATGGACTATTGTGGGATGAGAAAGAGGACAAAAGACATTTGTTGTTTTGCACCATTCACCCCCGGGTGAAGAGGAGTCATGCAAATGGGTTTCTTCTATCAGCTCAAGAGTCTGTATCTCTATGGTGCTTGAACTTTGGAGTGCCAGGTTTACTAGGCATAAGCAAGAGATCCCCAATGCCTAGCCTGGGTTAGCCCTAAATGTTGTATTGACCTTGTTTAGTATAGAAGCTTCTATTCTAAAAAAAATGTGTTGTTAATTTAAATGGCGGTGGTTATTTGTGAAAATACCATCTTTCTCACATCAGTCCTTCAGCTAATCAAATGCTTGTGTGCAAAGACCAGATGCTCACCATCCTGAAAATGTTTGTCCAGCAATCTGTCTTGTACAAAGAAGTGAAAGTGAAGTGTGGACGACTATCAGTGTGACAACATGTCCAGTGGCATCCTAGACGGAGATGACACTGATGATGACTTTGATGAATAAATGTTTTCAATCCTACATGTCAAGGCTAACTGTTTTAGGATTACTAATGATCAATGTCTTTTTGTATAAACAATGCACTCCTGTGTTAAAGTATAATTAAAAAATAATTTTAAATACATTTTCTCCATTACGTATTTACATAATTGTTCTAGGTTTGTCACATTTGGTACCATTGTGTTCATGGGAGAAATTGCTTTCGAATGATACCCAACTCTGCCCATTTCTGACAAGATTGTATTATCAAGATTTCCACCAACCAGAGGACCTGGAACAAGTCCCCCCCTTCCACGCTGCAGAGGGTGACACCATTAAAAATATGATTCTGTAAATTATTATGACTCAAATGACACCTCCCTTGCTTTTTTGTCACTACCTTGCTCCTGGAATGAGACTGTACTACATTACACTCCCAGAGTTAATTTAAGACAGTGCACCCTTATGCATAATGTTTGGAGTGAGGTTACTGTAGTCATTGCATGGAGATATTACTCTAGTCTTCTATTCAGGCTTGACTGTCAGTGGGAGGCAGGTATAGGGGCTGGAACAAGGGAGTTTGGGGGTGCTGCCGCAGCCCCTGGCTGAAGGTAGTAATGACAACCCGAATACATGGTTCTACCTTTAGCACCCCCACTATAAAAAATGTTCCAGCACCACTGGAAGCAGGTGGTGAAAAAGTACAGAAACTTTTGCCTTCCCTTATTTTGGCCTTACTGAATGTGTAATTGTTGTATGCTTGTGGTCATGAGGATGTGAGGTTGATACTGTTGTGCTATAGTTAGGTGCCATGCATGCTTCCATTTTCTTCTGCCATTTCATCATCAGCAATGTCTGTAATTCTAGGTCTAGTTCTTCTGCAGTAGAGGCTGCTAGTAGAGTATGTTCAAGGGCCATATTCAACTGGTTCCCTAGACTGAAATCACTGAAGTTTTCAATTGTGACTTAACTCCTTATGAGGCATACAATGACAGTTATTTTGATGAATGATGCAGTATGGGGGGCCGCATACGTAAGAACAGCCATGCAAACATACTGTGTTTGTATATATTTCTATACATGCACTGACCACTTCAATGCATGTTCAAATTCAGGATTACAGAGGGAAATGGCTGATGTAACCCATTATTGCATGTTGAGTACTAATAGATAACCTATTTTGGATTGACTTACTATTATTGATTCATGGATTTAATAGAAAAAACTGAATCATTGGCTATCTGAAAGGATTAACAGTGTTATATATTTTCTGAATTAAAGAGTGGCAGGAACGTAAACTGTGAAGCTGCCATTAAATTGACAGAGTGAATGTTAATGCTTGTTACATAGATGTTAGAGGTCCCAATCGTTTGTCAGTGTGCTCCTATAATACATGCAGTACATCTTCATTAGAGAGGCATATAGCAATCAGTTTCATGTTTCCGGATGAGCCTGTGGCCAGGCCATAATTAACCTTTTGAACCAGAATTTGTAACAGAATGTAAAATCAGCTTAGCTTATCAATTACACTCACACTCAATTGATAGTTTCCCAAAGTGGGTTTATGGTGGAAGGATGGAGGTAATAATTTACTCATCTTTTTAGAAAGTAACAAAAATATTCATAATTTCTCCAGTGATAAATTTAAGTAAAGCTGAATGCCCAACTCTCATATTTAACATCACTGTATTTCAGCACATTAAACACTGACAGTGACTGTGAATACTATACCTGCCATAAGTAAGATGCACAGAAGTTTTTGCTCTGAATAAACCTGAGTAAAGAATTATTGTTCTGTATAGAGAAATCTATCAAATTGCTAGGTGAGAATTTTTTAAAGGGAGAGATTTATTTGGAATACATTTGAGTTTTCAGATTTAATAGGAATCTTCTCATTGACATTGCAGAAGCATTTGATTGTTGAAAAATTGTCCATGTTACATCAGAGTTTGCATTAATTTCAATATTTGTCACATTTCAGAAACTTGAGCTTTAGTGTACTTGTGTTCTTAAAATAAATACTGAATTTAAAAAACAGTACTTTAATATGATGATTTCTAAAGGCATTATAAACTATATTTCTGTTTCTTTCTCCTGATGTATCCTGGACTTATATATTGAATTTCAGTTGTACTTGAAGGGAAAGCATTACAGTTACTTAATGATAGTATTCAAAGATAGCTAGCAAAAAGTTTAACATTTTTCTTAAGCAAATTATATATCTCTTTGATTTTATTTTTTAGGGTTGTCCAGTACTGTGTGTACATGCAGAGTGCATTGAAATCGACTTTTTACATTTTGTTTTCCTCATAATGTACTTTATTCAGCATAAAAATGAATAAGACTGTAAGTCAAGAACTGACTGCTTTTTGTTAGGTTTGTTTCTGCTGTTACTATTGTTATACAGATATAGAAGGATTTCCTTCTTAAAGAATATTTTATCATTATTATTCTATGAATCTAGACAGTAATTCCTCAGTCCACCCCTGTAATATCTTAAGATAGCGAAAAAAAATCCTATTGCATGTCCATAATATATAGAAGATTCTTAGCATGCACTCTAATAATTCTGACTGCCTCTTTTCTCTTTTTAGTTCTGAAAATTTGATTTTTAAAACCTATTTAAATAAACATAGAATTACCAGACTGTCTTCTGTGAAAAGCAATAAATGTTATATCATTGAGAAGACTTCTAACATGTTTTAGCTCTTTCATGTGTTATTTAGAAGCTAAACACAATAATATTCGTCTTCCAAAGATAAGCAAACTTTTTTAAGCTTATCTTATGCTATCCATTTTTTCCTACCCTAATTTCTAGTGATTACTGCTAACTCAACAGTGTCCACCAAAGACTGGTTACTCTTCTGCTAGACATAGCCTGTCCCTGGGGAACATATAGAACTGTTTTATAAAGTGGTGATCAAAGATGACCAAACAGAGCAAAATTTGAATCTCATCCCTCTTGGCGAGTGCTCTTCATTAGTACACTTACTAACCAAATTTCGCTTGGGCTGGAAAGTATGCCGCCTCTTCTATTCCCTTCCTTCACTTCTCTGTGGTAATTTAAAATGATTTGAGATGCTCATAATTCTCAAGCTTTTATTTAGTGGTTTTGTAGTTAAGGGCTCTGATGTTAGGATTGAACTCTAAAACTCTTGGTTTTGAAAAATGTCCTTTCTTTTTATTTGGATTCTGTTGTTTTAGGCAATGGAATTATAGACTAGTTGTAAAACAAGTGGCTTAGATTTTCAGTCGTGGCTGTCAGCCAGCTTGCAAATAAGAAGCCTTCAACAGTTTCATTTGGCTTCAACTGCCACCCCAACCAAAGTTCCCCATGAGCTCTTGCTGCCATCAGAAGACTCTCCCCATGTTGCATAACAATATATTCTTCTTAAAATGAGCATGACCCTGAATGACAGTAGACCTTGCATGGAACAATCAAAGTTGGAAATGGGCCAAAGTGTTTTAACCACTTGGAGAATTTGTCAATTTCTTCATAAAACCTGAAACCTGAAAAATGAAATTCAAAAAATATAAGAGGTTTCAACCTAAAAAGAAGAACCCTTAGCAGGAAGTGCAGAACAATCTATCTCAGCACCTTAGATCAGATAGAAGCAGTGACAGAGAGGGATGGAAGAAACTAGTTTCCACCCTGTGCACTAGCATTGGTGTGAAAAGATGTAAAAATAATCAACCTAAAAAGACCCAGAAGCTACCATTGTCAATTCATTTTTAAACCAGAATGTAATAAAATAAATATCCATAATCTGATGTCTGTTGTCTTTGCAAAAGTTCACTGCCCGTATAAAATGTTAGGTTGATGTTTCCAGCAGCTCCGGTTCCTTCCTCTCTGTCCTCTGTGGGAAGCATATTTCCACAGATAACACCATTGCAGTGTTTGTTTAACAAGCAAAGATTGTAGGGCTTTGTTCATTTTAAGTGTTCACTGCAGACCTGTGCTCTCAGTCGCGTGATTTAATATTTAGGGTTTTTTAAAATCTGTTAATGTGTGTATTTAGATTTTTAAGTCCCCCCTAGGAATACTGGGTGCTGTATACAAATATGTACAAAAAATTATCAGTGGCCCTAATCACAAAATGTCATCAAAATCCACTACTGGGTATGTATAAAAATCTCTTCCATTCTAGAAACCCTGATTCCCCATTGTATTCCCACCTTCCCTTTCTGAGGGGTAAGCCTGGGAGATTAGATGTGTTGTAGGTATACTGTAGCCTTTTGGGTTACTGAGAGCTTCTTGAATGAATGTTTTAAGATTCAGCTTTAAAGTAATTATCAATTCTATCAATCACATCCATACTTGGTGGAAGTCTACTTAGCACAAACTTAAGACTCCCCAAATCCTGTCTAGGACAAAACCTGGGATGGGCGGGTTTCTTTGGGGCAGTCTTACATTGTTCCATGTGTTAGTCAGGAAACTAGAAGGGTTTCCTCCAAGATATAAACCTGTAGACTTGGAAAATACTTATTAGGTCATCAGGTCCATCCCTCAATGCCTGACAGTGCATTTTCTCGTGCTGTGTCCAGTCTGCATGGATTTAAAAGTTGTATGGCCTGATTTCCAGATATGCTGAGCACCCACAACTCCATTGAAGTAAATTGGAACTCAATGCATCTGAAAATCAGGTCACCAAATACTAGGATCTTTACTCCTTCACTTGGGAGACAAAGTTTTGAGGTTTTTTTTAGATGATTTCATACTGTTAGGGCAGGGACTACACTATCTGGGAGTGAGCCTCCCAACTGGTTCCATGGACTCATGTTAATGAGACTTGCAGTAGTGCTCTAAAAATAGCAGTGTAGATGTTGCACCTGGGGTTGGAGCTTGGGCTCTGAAGCCTGGGGATGGGGCAGGCTTGAGAGCCTGAGCTCTGAGATGTATCTCAAAGCAACGTCTACATAGTGGTTTTTAGAGCACTTGCGCAAGCCCAGCTTCAACAGGACTGTGGACCCAGACTGGAAGTGTTGCTTGAGATACAGTGTAAATCCATTCTTAGGATCATTTCTTCCCTTATTTGGAGAATGATTTTTGGTTGCACTGTATAGACCAGACAGGTTTCTTTTTTCTTTCAAACCCGCTTTACCTGTTGGTAGCCCTGCTTGGGCATTGCTCAGTCACTCAGGACATTTAGTCCCAGAGCCCAGTTACAGTTAATGTTCCTCTACGTAAGAAATTTGAATTAAACCACGTACAGGTGTTTGGAACGTCAGTTTTGGGACTTTAATAAATGCTTATTTTGCTCACTGTAGCAAATGTGAAACATCACAAGGTGGAACGAAGCCCTGTTTGAGCACTTGTTTCTGTTTCACATTACTTCTCCACTGTACAATAGATGAAATCTTCGTGTCTGGAAGTTCTTGATAAATACGTTGCTTTGCTGTTCTGGGAACATCCTGAGGGGAGATTTTATTCTCAAAGGATTTGCACTGGACTTCTTTCCACAATACCATTGTCTGTATTTAAGAAGATTTGTAATACCGATTCAAGAAATAAGTTCCAACATTCCCAAAAAATTATCTTTTTTATTATTGATATTATTTTAAATAATAAAATATATTTGTGTTACTTTAATATTTATAAAGCAGTCGCTCTTTGGTGAGGGCCTTTTCTAGGGTGGGATGCTATTATGGTCGGTGCTGCATAAATACACAGTAAATGACAGTCCCTGACCCAAAGAGTTTACAATCTACAAGATGAGAGAGACTAATTTTCTGCACGTGTGCGTGTATTCTTTTTAGAAGTGTTCTGGAGTAATGTTTTATCATTCTTTTTTTCCCCTTCCCCTCTTCGTTCTTGCACTCCAGACACTTTTGAGTTTGTGGTCTGTGATCACTTACAAATATTGTATGGATTTAGCACTAAAATAATAAGTGCACCAGCAAAACCATTCTCATTTTAAAAAGAAATAAGATGTCATTCTTCATAATGAGGTTAAACTTAATTATGAAAAAATGCTTGTTGAGAAAAATAGCTAACTTGATGTTAACATATTTTAAAATCACTTATTTCTCTCAAAGGTTTGTTGTACAAAAATCAAGAGAAAGCTAGGGCTGTGTTTGTAAAATGTCTCTTGCCAAGTCTAGCTGATTATTTACAGTGTCATATTAAGTTCAGGAAACACCAACAAAACACAACGTACAGTTTCTTTAAAAGATGTTAGAGAAGAAATGAGGAAACTTTGGACATGGGAGTTAGTTCAAGAGGAGATTAAAAAAAAAACAAACAAACCTCCCATCAAGGAAATGATTTTAGCTGAATAGAAATGTTCCTTTATCTGAAGGGTTTGCTTTCTCATGGTTTTATATAGTATTGGGATAGTAGAGGAAGTTGAACACCAGGGCCCTAGGCTTCTCCCATTCTGCTCTTGCTGCTGCTGTCCAGGGACAGTTCTCTGCTTAGTTGTGGAATGTATGAGCAGAAGTTCCCTACTGCTACACACACACACACACACACACACACACACTTTTCTCACTTACTACATTAGTCTCATAACCAGACGACACAGCTCTAAGTATCTCAAACTGTTTACATAATTGAGGATCACAAGGCTCTGGATGTATTGAACCAGCCCTCCCCTCACCCAGTGCAGTTTTAAAGGAATGGGGGAGATACTGAAGTCATGTACCTCTACCCCCAAAGTTCTACTATTGGCTAATCCCCTCTCCTACCATAGGGTGCTGCGCAGTTTCTCCTTCCTGTTCAATGCTGGAGCAATTTTGAAGGGTCCCTCCCTCCCCCCCCGTGGAAATTCTGTTGACAGCTTCAGCCCACAAGACAACTTCAGTGGAACTTATACCGGTGCTGAAAGTTAGGCATGTGCTTGAAGTGCCCTGCTGAGTCAGGACCTTAGTTTCGACCTACTAACAAATGAAAGACATAAATAGGTGTATTTGGAATAGGCATAAACCTTTTAATTTCATTGAAATAATTGAACTCTCAGTAAAAAACATTTAAATATTTTTCTAGCAAAATATTTAATTCTTTTATAAATAGGGATAATTGGCAGGTATGTGCAGGAAATTCATGTATGTTTACTATAGACATAGCTTTTCTCCTAACATCTTGTGCACAAATCCCTTTTTCCAGTGGATGGCCTGTAATAGTGATATGACTTGCTGCTACTGTACTTACGTTACTATGGCTTTGCACCCATATAGCATTCTGGTATTGTTGGGTTATATGCTATGCTGCATATTGGTGTGATTTTGTTCCCTAATTTGTATGTGCTTTTACAGTTTCTAAAGACTTACGTACTTTCAAATAATGATATTCATTTAAAAGAGACAAGCTTAATATATGCCAGACGGTTGTGATTATATAAATGGGGAAAATCTGCTGTTTCTGCATTGTATTCTAATGGTTTTTATTTGTTGAAAGCAAAGAGACAGAACCTGTAGAAAGACATTTTAGCTCATTATTGTGAAATCAAGTTTCCATTTAAAGGCAAAGGTTGTATATAGATAATGTGTGCTAGAGTAAAGAGTCTCTCATATAAGAATGAGTGTCACTTTCATATCTGTACTGAAATATGCTGAAAAACATGTATGCGCTACAGTAAACAGTCTCATATAAGAATAAGTGTTCCTTTCTTATCCATACTGAAGTGTTCTGAAAAACGTGTATAAGAAAGCTGTGATAATGAGCAGTACAGTAGAGAGAGGTGATTTACGATACTGGTTTCTGACAGCTATAGTGCTGAGATTCCCAGGGTATCTGATCACTGCATTAGCATGCTGACAGCTCAGCATTTAGGACATTATGGTAATTTATCCTGCATATGCTGTCACCTGCACTGTCAGAGTTTCTTTTTAATGATGGTATAACTATTTTGTTTGTTTGTACTGCATTCTTTTCATTTGGCTAATGCCTTCTCATTAGATTGCACCTTGTAAATGAGAGTAATTAAGTGCTTCCTATAGCTCAGATGCAATGATTAAGTTGCCGGGCTGCTGCTGATTATGTTTTGTCATTTATCTCTATTAATCTGAGCATATTCCACATGATAAACACATGTAATTTTTTGCTTATGTTCAATAGGTGAAATTTATAGTTTCTCAGTGGAGGCCAAGCAGTAAGTGTATGTTTATATACCAATAGTAAGTTATTCTGCTCATGTTTGTGTGTTAAATAAACATACAATTATCTGTGCAACTAAGGCAAAACCGCATAACGTCTAGCGCTATGTAGAGGCTTCAGTTTTTTAAAGTGCATACTTCTTATTGGAAGTTACTATTGATAACTTCTAATTAAGTCTGTGTTTCTGTGTGGTTTGTTTTCTGGGATGTCTGCAAAGAGAGCTATGATTTGTAATTCTTTTTCATTTAGGATGCTGAAAATGCTTTCCATTTTCAACAATGGGTTGTTCTCATATCTTTATTACTATTTATTCTTATAATACAAAACCCCATCCCTAACAGGAAAACATAGTTTTGATGTTAATATTTCCACATTAAAGTACATCACGACTAAACAAACCACAACATAACAGGCAGGTGGCAAACTGAACTTCCCTTCTCAAATTTAGAAACCCTTACCTACGTAGAGCAGGAGCTTGAGGAAATAACTTTTGGTCCTATTCCTGCTTACAACACTGCAATAATAAAATATACACTGAATAATAGTCATAATTATACAGTACTTAGATTACCCAGGGTTGTGTATTTTAAGGACCTTAGTATACCCGTCTTCAAAAGATTGCTAGAAGATTAGTCTAATTTCCCTTTATAGTTTAAGATAGGTAATTAGATGACATGATCAGACAATTATCCAGTTACTATTACAGTACAATTATCAGTACTTTGGATTTTTTATATCAAGGTCTAATTGAAAAGTAGCCCAGACAGCCAATGAGTATTTCAAGTGAATAACTTATTTTGAAAAATGACTCTTTCAGAGGAACCATTTCAGAATGCTCCCTCTTTCAAATGTTGCCCAGAATTTGTAACGTTTCTTTGAGTTTCTCTTGCTAAACAAACACAGCCCCCAAACCTCTAAGCTGTACATTCATTCTCTGTCTTCTCTGTCACTTGCTATCGTGCACGCACGCGCCCATTTTGATAACATCACAGATACTAGGTCACTTTTGAAATTTTAAAATTAAACCCCAAAAGAGATTTCCCCTTATTCAGAATAATTTTCTGAACTCCCCGACGATTAGCCAGTAGAACTACTCAGATATGTCAGCTACTCCTGTGTTCCTGTTCTACCAGCCCGTCTCCCTCACTCACCATTTGAACGGGAGGCAGGGGCAGCTGTGGGAGCCATAGAGGGTGAGTGGGGATATGGGAGGGCAGGCAGAGTGAGCCTTTGGAGAAACGCAAGGGATTGAGCACGGCTTCGAAGATGAATGGGGATGTACGAGGAGAATACGAATGGAAAGGGCCTTGGGTGTGTTGCAACCTGGATAGGGGACTGCAATGCTAGGCAAAAGCTGTAATCAGGACTGGAACGTTTGCTTTTCTTTTAGGTTGTCAGTATTTGTCAGAAGCCTAATTGCCTACTTTGTATCCAAAGGGACCTTAACTTGGTGAAATGCACTTGATTTTTCAAACACATCCTTTTAAATCAATACATACCATTATTTAATGATACATTAATTTTAATTATTTTCTTGTACAAAAATATGGACTTTTTATAAACGGTAAATCAATTGGTAGCTTGAAATACATGTTAATCAAATAGAGCTGCTATCCATTAGTAACTTTTGTTTTCTTTTTAGAAATATAACTTTAAGTTCATCTACATTTTTAATGCAATAATATTAAGGACTAAATGCAGTTTGTGTGGGTCTTTTGGAGCAGTTGTTTAAAATCCCATGTACTGAATTCTGTTATCATTTCTCTTGGGTGGATCAGGAAAGCAGTTGAACCCACTATGATGGCTGCTGGGCTTTCATTTCTCTGTGACTGGTAAATGAAACACATGCAGCCTCACCAAACTACATGACTAATGACAACCTCCAGTGGGTCCTGCAATCAAAGATTAATTTGCTTTATCAAGTTTAAAGAATAGTAGGCGATAAATCATGTCAAAAAGAAATAATCAGTGGCAGGCTGATGTCCTTTTGTACAGTGGAGGACAGGTGCAATGGAAGATTCATCTGCCATAGACAGTTAATTTTGTTCTCACACTGTTATGTTAGTCTTAATTTTTACTTAGTTGATATTTCAGTCAGACAACATCCATTGTCAAGATCAACTAGTATTATTTTTTGTCTAAAATGTAGAAAATAGGTGGTTACGTTTTTCAAATTAAATACTTTTTGAGACCATGTCACTTGGCTACAAAATCAAATGCTTTCATCGCATTTTCTTTAATAATTGATGGACATATTTGTACACATTTCTTGTTTTTTTCCACAACCTCATATGGATGAGGATAAAATTAATTGTTATAGTTCTATACACAGTCGTAGTGTACTTTTACAATTTCCCCTTCTTCACATTTGTGGATTTTCTTACTCCATCGGTAGAGAAATATGTTAGTTATAAAACTAGTGGACAAGTGGAATAAGGGACTAATGCAGATTTTCTGTATTGTGTAGGATTTGGGTGATATTTCTTTAAACAGTTTGTGAGCCCTCTAGTGGTGCTTTCTGTGGTTTATATTTAAAAATCTGCCAGAGTGGCAGTGTTTTTATACGTAGCTAGTAGAACTGGCCAGAAAAGAGCATTTTCTTCTCAGGAAAGAGAACCGGGGAGCATGGGAGGACAATGGGCTGGCCAGACAGCCTGCCTTGCTTACATCAAAACTGTCATCAGAATAAATTAGGGCTGTCAATTAATCTCAGTTAACTCACGTGATTAACTCAAAATTAATCACGATTAAAACAATTAATTGCACTGTTAAACAATAGAATACCAATTGAAATTTATTACATATTTTGGATGTTTTCATTTTCAAATATATTGATTTCAATTACAACACAGAATACAAAGTGTACAGTGCTCACTTTATATTTATTTTTATAACAAATATTTGCACTGTAAAAAACAAAAGAAATAGTATTTTTCAGTTCATCTAATACAACTACTGTAGTGCAATCTCTTTATCATGAAAGTTGAACTTACAAATGTAGAATTATGTACAAAAAAAACCCTGCATTCAAAAATAATACAATGTAAAACTTTAGAGCCTGCAAGTCCACTCAGTCCTACTTCAGCCAATCGCTCAGAGAAACAAGTTTGGTTACAATTTGCAGGAGATGATGCTGCCCACTTCTTGTTTACAATGTCACCTGAAAGTGAGAACAGGCATTCACATGGCACTTTTGTAGCCAGCGTTGCAAGGTTTTTACGTGTCAGGTATGCTAAACCTTCATATGCCCCTGCATTCTTCGGCCACCATTCCAGAAGACATGCTTTCATATTGATGATGCTCGTTAAAAAAATGTGTTAATTACATTCGTGACTTAACTCTTTGGGAGAGAATTGTATGTCTCCTGTTCTGTTTTACCTCCATTCTGCCATATATTTCATGTTATTGCAGTCTCGGATGATGACCCAACACATGTTCATTTTAAGAACACTTTCACAACAGATTTGACAAAACGCAAAGAAGGTACCAATGTGAGATTTCTAAAAATAGCTACAGCACTCGACCCAAGGTTTAAGAATCTGAAATGCCATCCAAAATCTGAGAGGGATGAGGTGTGGAGCATGCTTTCAGAAGACTTAAAAGAGCAACACTCCGATATGGAAACTACAGAACCCGAACCACCAAAAAAGAAAATCAACCTTCTGCTGGTGGCATCTATCTCAAATGATGAAAATGAACATGCATCTGTCCACTCTGCTTTGAATCATTATCGAGCAGAACCCGTCATCAGCATGGACGTATGTCCTCTGGAATGGTCGCCGAAGAATGAAGGGGCATACGAATGTTTAGCATATACAGCATGTAAATATCTTGCGGCCCCGGCTACAACAGTGCCATGCAAATGCCTGTTCTCACTTTCAGGTGACATTGTAAACAAGAAGTGGGCAGCATTATCACCTGCAAATTGTAACCAAACTTGTTTCTCTGAGCGATTGGCTGAAGTAGGACTGGGTGGACTTACAGGTTCTAAAATTTTACATTGTTTTATTTTTGAACGCAGCCTTTTTTGTACATAATTCTACATTTGTAAGTTCAACTTTCATGATAAAGAGATTGCACTACAGTAGTTGTATTAGATGAATTGAAAAATACTATTTCTTTTGTTTTTTACAGTGCAAATATTTGTAATAAAAAATAAATACAATGTGAGCACTGTACACTTTGTATTCTGTGTTGTAACTGAAATCAATATATTTGAAAATGTAGAAAACATCCAAAATATTTAAATGGTATTCTGTTATTATTTAACAGTGCGATTAATCGTGCTATTAATCGCGATTAATTTTTTTAATTGCTAGACAGCTCTAGTAGCCAGGCCTTGTACGTTGTATACAGTTAATAAACACAATTACAAACTGCCAATGTGGTTATTTCCTATTTTCTTAGTTGTGTAAAGAACAAGTATCACAAGACTCTTCATGTAAGTAAAATCAATGTTAAATGTTGTGCACAGACTATATTTGAAGAAAGTAGATTATAATTTGGCTAAATTATTAGCAATTGTTGTTTGTAATTGCTATCATATAGGCTACGGACAGGCTCAGGTAACTCTCAGATAGGGCTGTTATGACATCAGAAGTAGTTCAACCAATCACTACCCTTCCTCAATAGCCAATTTGCAGGCAACAATTCTGTTGTTGTAGTACTGGTATGAGAGAGATTGAACATGCATCAAGAGTTTTCATTGGCAGATTAACTGGCCCACGTGGCACCGTTTCTAAAGATTCAGTGGCTGCTTACTAGCATGGACATCAGTGTTTGAAAGTCTCCCCATGCCACTCCTGTCTCAGCTACACTGCTCATTGAAGTAGCACTGTCAAGGGAGCTGAGGCCAGGAGCACATGGGGAGCCCATAAAGTACAGACAAGCTGAAACTCAGGGATTGGTCTCTCCCTGCCCTCCCTCCCCACAACACCAATAAATTGGTCGTAAATTAAGGGCCAGATTCACTAGTACACATCAACAGCTTTGTGCTGCTCTGGTGATTCAAAGCTGCTGTAACTCCATTTTACCTGTCTAGTGCATTCTGACTGCTATGGTGTGCTAGTGAATCTGCTCTTTAAAATAAAGTAAAAAAATCTCAAGGTTAATATTACTTATCCTCAAACCATTAGAAATACTGCATGTTCTCTGCCTCAGCTGAGTAAGCCCTTGGAGCTATGATCAGTGCTTTGCTGAAGTGTCAGTATAACCTTAACTGAGCATCCTGAGTTTATAATGCTTGGTTTAGCAATAATTTAAAACATCCCTGTGACATGTTTACCCATACGTTACTGAAATATTCACTTAGCCATAACTCTATTCTAACAATTGTTTGTCTGGAAATATATATATCATGGACCAGAATCTAATCTAATCAATGTGCTTATTTCCACAGAGCAAGAGATCTAAATTAATTTGGAACCAGGCATTCCATATTAGTTGGAGTTAAAAAATAAATAAATAAAAATCCCCAAACTAAAAATGTTTAGAGTCCAAACTGTCTTATCTCAAGCTTGGAAGAATCTTTGAAATGAAGCTATTTCCCATAATAGAAACTACTTTTTCCTGAGGAAAATCTTGTGTGACAGTCTTCAGTGCACTAGATGTCATGCCATTAGTTTGGGGACCGTCAGTGTGTCTACGCAATTTGCAATAAGCATTGAAAGTAGAGTTGGAAATAGAGAACCTTCTTGTGGAAATCAGTTAAATGTTCTGAGATAATTTAGATGAACCCCTCAGTGCCTACCTTTGATTCTTTTTCAGAACTGTTCTGAGGCTACTCCATTTCCTCAGTACCTCACAGGCCTGGTCTACACTGCGTGTGTGGGGGGGATTGATCTAAGATACGGAACTTCAGCTACGAGAATAGCATAGCTGAAGTCAACATACTTAGATCGACTTCCCTCAGCATCTTCACGGAGGTGAGTCAACTGCTGCCGCTCTCCTGTCGACTCCGCTTGTGCCTCTTGCAGAGGTGGAGTACAGGAGTCAACGGGAGAGCGGTCAGGGATTGATTTATCGCGTCTAGACTTCACGCTATAAATCGACCCTCGATAGATTGATCGGTACTCGCCGATGCAGCGGTTAGTGTAGACCTGGCCACAGAGTCAAGAACTAGAACAAATTTTGAGGTGAAGTAAGTTACCCCTAAGAACATCTTGAGTGTCTGCAGGAACCATCAGAGTTTATAACTCATTGTTTGGCAGTAATTATATTTTTGGTTTTGTTCCTGTTTTGCTTTGTTTTGTTTTGCACCAGTTGTGACAACCATACCATTGAAGTAGCTTGAATCAGTCTGCATGGATGCCCTTGGAGCATGCCGCAAGAGTAGCTTTTGTAAAAGGAGGGAATTGTTTGAACTGGAAGATAAGTGTTTTCTCTGATGAAAAACTCCTGTTCTGTTTTTCTAAAGTAAAAGGACAATCAAGTTCTTTTCTCCAGAATCTCTCAGTCTATCCCATTTATTTTGGAAATCTTAAGGGATATTAGTGCAAGTGTGATAATTTCTTTACATAAGTGGGTTAGAGGAGGGCAGAAGGCATATTCATCTGACCAGTGAGAAGCCAATAATTAGTTGACTATACAACTATCAGAGCAATGGCATGGTCAGTAGTGAACATTGCACAAGTTATCTTATACATAACCATTTTCCACAGCCTTGAAATAATGTTGCAGAATATACAAAGTTTGGATTATTCTCTGTGTTCATCAGCTCTTTGTAAACGTACTCAAATCCTCCCAAGGTTAGGTTATTTTTATTGAGCTACTCACAAACTTTTCCTGCATATTGTGGACTAGTATATGTATGGAATAAAATAGAATAGGCTTATAAGTTGTACTGGTATAACACTAAGGAAAGGAGTACTTGTGGCACCTTAAAGACTAACCAATTTATTTGAGCATGAGCTTTCGTGAGCTACAGCTCACTTCATCGGATGCATACCGTGGAAACTGCAGAAGACATTCTATACACAGAGACCATGAAACAATACCTCCTCCCACCCCACTCTTCTGCTGGTAATAGCTTATCTAAAGTGATCATCAAGTTGGGCCATTTCCAGCACAAATCCAGGTTTTCTCACCCTCCGTCCGCCCCCCCTCCACCCCCCACACACACAAACTCACTCTCCTGCTGGTAATAGCCTATCCAAAATGACCACTCTCTTTAAAATGAAAAGGAGTACTTGTGGCACCTTAGAGACTAACCAATTTATTAGAGCATAAGCTTTCGTGAGCTACAGCTCACTTCCTCAGATGCATATCGTGGAAACTGCAGCAGGCTTTATATATACACAGAGAATATGAAACAATACCTACTCCCACCCCACTGTCCTGCTGGTAATAGCTTATCTAAAGTGATCATCAGGTGGGCCATTTCCAGCACAAATCCAGGTTTTCTCACCCTCCACCCCCCCACACAAATTCACTCTCCTGCTGGTGATAGCCCATCCAAAGTGACAACTCTTTACACAATGTGCATGACAATCAAGTTGGGCTATTTCCTGCACAAATCCAGGTTTTCTCACATCCCCCCCACCCCCATACACACACAAACTCACTCTCCTGCTGGTAAAAGCTCATCCAAACTGACCACTCTTCAAGTTTAAATCCAAGTTAAACCAGAACATCTGGGGGGGGGGGGAGAGGAAAAAACAAGAGGAAACAGGCTACCTTGCATAATGACTTAGCCACTCCCAGTCTCTATTTAAGCCTAAATTAATAGTATCCAATTTGCAAATGAATTCCAATTCAGCAGTTTCTCGCTGGAGTCTGGATTTGAAGTTTTTTTGTTTTAAGATAGCGACCTTACGATAAGATCTTAAGATAGCTCTCCAACACGAGTTTCTACAAGCCATTACCCTCTGATCCCACTGAGAGTTACCAAAAGCAACTACAGCATTTGCTCAAGAAACTTCCTGAAAAAGCACAAGATCAAATCCGCACAGACACACCCCTGGAACCCCGACCTGGGATATTCTATCTACTACCCAAGATCCATAAACCTGGAAATCCTGGGCGCCCCATCATCTCAGGCATTGGCACCCTGACAGCAGGATTGTCTGGCTATGTAGACTCCCTCCTCAGGCCCTACGCTACCAGCACTCCCAGCTACCTTCGAGACACCACTGACTTCCTGAGGAAACTTCAATCCATCGGTGATCTTCCTGATAACACCATCCTGGCCACTATGGATGTAGAAGCCCTCTACACCAACATTCCACACAAAGATGGACTACAAGCCGTCAAGAACACTATCCCCGATACTGTCACGGCTAACCTGGTAGCTGAACTTTGTGACTTTGTCCTTACCCATAACTACTTCACATTTGGGGACAATGTATACCTTCAGATCAGCGGCACTGCTATGGGTACCCGCATGGCCCCACAGTATGCCAACATTTTTATGGCTGATTTAGAACAACGCTTCCTCAGCTCTCGTCCCCTAAAGCCCCTACTCTACTTGCACTATATTGATGACATCTTCATCATCTGGACCCATGGAAAAGAAGCCCTTGAGGAATTCCAAACAGTGAGTTTGTGTGTGTATGGGGGTGGAGGGGGTGAGAAAACCTGGATTTGTGCTGGAAATGGCCCACCTTGATTATCATACACATTTTAAAGAGAGTGGTCACTTTGGATGGGCTATTACCAGCAGGAGAGTGAGTTTGTGTGTGCGGGGAGGGGCGGAGGGTGAGAAAACCTGGATTTGTGCTGGAAATGGCCCAACTTGATGATCACTTTAGATAAGCTATTACCAGCAGGAGAGTGGGGTGGGAGGAGGTATTGTTTCATGGTCTCTGTGTATAGAATGTCTTCTGCAGTTTCCACAGTATGCATCCGATGAAGTGAGCTGTAGCTCACGAAAGCTCATGCTCAAATAAATTGGTTAGTCTCTAAGGTGCCACAAGTACTCCTTTTCTTTTTGCGAATACAGACTAACACGGCTGTTACTCTGAAACCTGGTATAACACTGTTATTACGTAATGATTATATAATATTTTAACATAGCTTTCTTCCTCTTGGAGTTTAGTCTGCATCTCTAAAATGTCATTTGAAGGATAGATAATTGTTTCATTCTTCTATCACTTGCCAGTGCTCCAGAGCATGGAGAAAAGCCATTTATTACAGCTATATGACAGGTGGCATCGATATCTTCTTCACTGAATACCATAGACTATGGAGTATTCCAAGTTGGTTCAAAAGAACTAAAATGGGAAGGCCATAAGCAGGGGTTTGTATTGTTATTTCTCCAGAGTATTCTCACTAGTGATGAGTTGTTACTCCAGGCATGTAGATCTATGGAGAAAGCAGCCTTTTGGGAACACAATTTGTATCTGAGCCATTTTTTATGTCTAAGTATTAAATGATTTGTGTGAATTTTACATGTTATTGAATGTAAAAGACTTGTTTATTAGAATGCATTTAGCAAATGTCACATAATACAATATTAAGCAAAATAATCTGTACTGGGAAAAAAGTTGGAATGAATATTTAATTTCTAGATCTATTTTAGATACCCTGAAGACAGGATACACAGAAAATGATATTTTAAGTAACTGAAATATTGTGGACCATCTTTGAGTGAGTTCTCAAAAGTAATGGCACACTGTTTTATTATCATTCACCTACATGATTCCATGCACTTTATTCAGGAAGAGATTCAACGCCGGTTTGCTGTATGTTTGCTAATTTTTAGAATATTATTAGTTCACTGCTAGCTATATAAACACCTAAATGTCTGTGCTAAGTCATAGCTGAATAATCCAAATTAATTTTTGAAATCTCTTTTTAAGATAAATTAAGTGTATAATAAATGTACAAGTCATCAGTACATACAGGACAAGTTAAGAGATTGTTTAGTCTTTCAGATTCTCTGACATACAGATTAGTCTCATATTTTACAGTATTCCATTATATATCCTATACACATAATCAAATCCAGCTTGTTGGTTTGAGAAGTCAGCAGAACATACTAAAAATATGCTCCATACATTATTAAAAGGCATTACTATCAATCATATTACAAACTGATTGCCTCATGTAGAAAAGGGCAATCAAAATGTAGATGTAGTGGCTGTACATCTACAGATTCAGGCACTTAGGAACATGCATATGTGGTATTTGACTTACCTCTGCATAGGAAATGACTTGATGCTACCTACTTGACTTATTTTGAGACACGAGCCGCTACATCCCTCGGTATGTTAAACTGTTCCTGAAAGTTCTGGATGGCTCATTTTCCTTAGATTGACTCCTAGTGCTAAATCATTTATTTCTAAAATGAGTCACTTTATGGGGCTTGTGATATACTGAATATCTGCACGCTTATGTACAAACACTTTCTCAATATATTTAGAAAATTAACGTTTAGCATTGTCACTGTAATGATTGTCTATAGCAGATTTTATTCTATAGCAGATTTTATTTATAAATGTCTGTTATGGTAAAGGAGTTTTCTATTCATTTAACATATAAAAAAATGTCAGTGCAAGTTGTGTCAATGAAGGTGTCTCTTTGTTTCCACATATCACACAAAGTATTCAGATGATACTGAGTCAGATGCCTGTCCTCCTTCCATTGAAGTTAAAAGGAGGAGCGCTTCTACTTACTTCAGTGGGAGACGGAGAAGTGTCCTAAATAGTCAAAGAGATAATCTGATGATTTAGCAGCTAGAATCTCAATATGTTGCTATACAGGAGAAATAATAATAAAGCTTTAAAGACCTGAGACAGATAAAAAAGGAAATTCTGAACCCAGCTATGTCAACTTTGTCTTTTGTGCTTAGACATCATAGCACATACTGATGATTTGTCTGCTGAGCCCTCAGAACTCTGAGAAATCAGACATACAGCACCAATTTCTTCTCTCAGTAACACCTGTATAAATCTCCATTTCAGTCAGTGGAGTTACTCCAGCTTTACGCTGATGTAAATGAGAGCAGAAATGAGCCACACCGTACTTGCTCCAGTGCATTGAAATAAATGTTTTAGATAGAGAACAAAGTGACAGTCTTACCTGGGAATTGGTTTGCTTATGTATTTTGTGTCAGAAATGCCTGGTAATCAAAATGTTTAAGAATGTAAAATAAAAACACTGAAGTGGAAGTTAGATTGGCTCCTGTCTGGGCAGGGAGTTAGGCAGGCATTATGAAGTAACTGCAAGAAAAGATTGAAAGAAGCAATTGTAACACAGCTGGACAACTCCTCCCTTATGAAAATAATGGGATAGAAAGAGAAAGTGTTGTGTCTCTTGTTTTCCCTATTTGCCAACTGTGTAGATGTATCTTTTCACTCCTATTCTTGGTTTATAAAAATCTCTCTAACAATTTGTGCTCCCCGCACATCAACCAGCTCATAACTGTGTTGAAACTTGTGTTGAAAAGATTTTTAAAATATTTTCCTTAAACAGGAGAAAACTAATGAAGATGGTACCTCCATGATCCTATTTCTGAATAGCCAGTCTGTAACTATTCACTTTATTGTGATTTGATCAAATGTCGGCCCTCTTCTATTAGCTGTGTAGTTTCCCTCGTTATCAACACTGGTGGTAGTCCACGCTTCTCTGAATGTAGGCAAGAGAATTTAGGGCATACTTCGCTCCACATACCATTTGCAGCTATTGCCACACATTTCAGAGAACCCTACAGTAGAGGCTAAAGTGGAAGACTTTCTATACATTACCCAAAATAATTATTTGTTGGGATTCCTGGGTTCCATTCACAATTCTGCTATTGGTCAGTTTTGTGATTATTATTACTTTTGTAACCTATTTAAATATTGATACATTTATATTCAGGATCCATGCTGATCCACTGGGATGGATTTTTTTGTATTTACCCATGCTATACTCACCTTAGGAGTTGCATACCCCGTAATACCTACAGATAGTGTCATATTTCAAGGCTAAAATGTCTAGGTTGGTCAATATCTGATTTTAATCAATGCTTGATATCCATATAATTCCCCTTCAACCCTTCCAAAATGCAGCTGTCAAGTATCTTATTCATCCATAGATCAGACCACATCACTCCTCTTGCCTAATCCCCCACTGGCTTCCTCAGTTTAAACTTTTTACATGAAATCCTCATTCCATTAAAGTCAATGGCAAAATTCCCATTGACTTCAACAGGGCCTGAATGTCATCCTTTATCTTTGCCTTCAAAGCCCTACATTATTCCATCCCAATTAGTGTAATTTTTAATGGTGTCTTTGTTCATTTCTCCAATTTCACCAACCTCAGTGCATCTGTGATTTCCTTTCTCTGTCTTTGTGCCTTCTTCCCGGCATCCTCCTTTGCATGGAACATCACCCTAGTCCAAATATGCCAGGCCCCCGCTCTCTCTTCATTTATATCCCTCGTTAATGTCACACCTATTTTGTGACCCTCCACAAATGTGTATGCTAAGTTATGTCAGACACCCCACATTTTTGCTTTGTTTAGTCCTTTCTCTGGGTTTCCTAATGGTTATGACTTATTTTTTTCTAATCCCTAAATTTTGAGCTCTTTTGGAGAATATTTTGCGTGTATATTGGTGTCTTGTAGAGTGCCGAGCACATATGCGACACACAAAAAGAAATAATACACACTACTCCAGGAAGCCATCAATTATTCCAGGGAGTGGTGGCCCCAGGTAAAGGGAGTGCAAAAGTGTCTTAAAGCCACATGCCCCACCCCATTTTCCACCAAGCACAGCGTAATCAGACTAAACAATCTGCCCCATAACATCTCCATTAAATACATTGATAGTGATGTTGGAAATAAATATGCTGTAGATAGTTGAAAAAAATTGAGCAGGAATACTGTAAGTATATATGTGGTTTTATTTTGGGGGGAGGATGGGTAATATTATTCTTTATACATAATTAAAAATGAATTGATATTTTAGAGGCATTATGTAGGAAGAAAGTTACATGGACAAAGCAATACCGAAGCCACTAATGTTATAAAAATAGCAGGAAATGGAGGAAATTAATAACATGGCAATACTTTGTAAATATGTTTTCGTCATCACGATAGACAATTTAAAAGAATGTATTGCTTAGCTTAATGATTTAGAAGACAATCAGATACTAAAGAACAAATGCATGAAAATAGCTGAGTACATTGACTAAAAAATAATATAGGACAAAAACAAAGGAAGGTAAAATGCACATCGGTTTGTACATAGTTTAGATGTTATTGCTTATACTAGTTGTAATAAGGCAGAACATTATTTGAGAGCAGCTTAATTAATTTAATCTATACATATGGAAGGTATACGGATAATGAAATAAGATTACATTTAATGTATTTCAAAATCTGTTTTTCACCGAAAAATGCTTACTTAGGGATCTATAAACATAATTAATTAAAAATAGGAATACTGGTTTTTTTTGGCTGCATGTGATATAAATACATGTTGTGATTTATTATTGAAAACCTACTGGGAATAGTAGTTTTAACAATAAATAACTGCTAGTTTTGAGGAATGTAATTGAAAAACCAATGTTCCAATTTTCATCAAGGTGATTTGAAGGACATCTTTAAAAATACATATTATTTAAACTATTTTTCACATAAATGATTTAACCAAACCATCTGCTAAATTTTATATTCAATTGTATACTTTTTAGGAAAAGCCTAAACAAGAAAGTTATTCTTTGTATGCTGTTTAATCTTATTCGTAACCCCTATTTTACCCTCAGCTGTTAGGTAAAGGGTCAGATTTTACTAACATGGCTAATAGGACATAAATACAGACATTTTCACATGGTGTACCATGTAAATGTAAACCTTTGTAGTTACAAGTTTTTGTAGCAGGAGAATTGTTTTAAAAGGCATGTAATTTATTAGCTATCAGTAGCTGCTTTATTGCCTTGCCGCGCTGCAGTAATAAATAAAAGAAAGTGAACTGATTTTACAAATGGCACACAAGGTGCACATTTTGTGAAAAAAGTCTTTTTTTAAAGAATTGGCATTAAATCCTTTTTTTGTGATGACAAAGAGTCTAAGAGTGCAAACTGTATTTTCTGTTTATCGAAAACAGTGTCTTTTTTTCTCGGGGGCATTTTTTCCTATGATCATCAAGGGATTTCAAAAGCAATAAAGTGTGGAATCATTGTTCGACTTGAACAGTATTAAAACTTAGGTTTTAATTTCAGTGAAGTAATAAGATTTGAACCTGTCTCACATTACAGCACTGTAAGGCATTTAGCAATTGTATTTTAAAGGGGGTTTTTAAAATGCAGCTCACTTGTAAGCTAACTGTCTGTCTAGTAATTAATAGTTTCTCTTCAGCACAGGCTGTTGTGATCTTACTAGGAAATCTCAGTTTTTGTTAATAACAAATTATGATAATTGTAAGGATGTTAATTCTTAATTAGTTTAAACCTTCAGTCATTTTTTGCTCTTTTCTGAGAATGATTTTAAAATGAAGACAAAGAAAAAAAAGTGAAGTTTAAGGAATTCAACATAATTTTCAGCTTCCATTTTTTTAAAAATGTGACATTACAGCTACCTGTAAATTTCAAGAAACTTTATTACCTAATTAAGAACCTACTTCAGCTTCCTGCCAAGAATGAATAAAGTATCTTATGCATACACACTGCTTATAAATCATGACTGTTAATTATTTTTACACAGACGTACATATAGGACAACGCTGCATAGAAAGCTAACTGTTCCCTGTACTCATGTGTTGAAGCCTAGAACGTTGAGACGTACCTGTACAGCTTAACAAAAGACATAAAGGTTTAAAATACAAATGTTTCTTCAGATCAGCTTGACAACATATTGGCTAATGAGACAGTATTTACCATTGTGAATAGCAGTTGAAAATAATTACATGCAGTTAAAAGAAAAAGTTTACACAAAGATGCATGTTCAAACGAGCCATCAATGTTTAACATTTGAGTAGTGAGCTATGACCTTTCATGATGATTTTGAACAGTAACTGCCTCCATTAGCCATAAGGTTTGTTTCTTTATTTTAGTAGATGGCCTAGATTGTAAATATTAGAGGATCTAAAATAAATCAACACATTATCCTAAGGATACAAAATGTAAGAGCTATTTGTGGTTGGAAACCTTTGACAGATAGTTTGGATGAAGCAGATGATTGCCCGCCTCTCGTATCTGGCCTCCATTGCTATGCCTGCAGGCAGTTTAGTGTTATAGTTGTATATTGATGTCAGGGTTACTACTGAGTGGCTAGCAATGACAGATGTCTATAATTACAGGCAATGCTTCCAGTATTTCAGAAGGGCCAGCCTATGTTGAACAATTATCTTATTTCTGGCTTGCCAAAGAGTGTTGTTCAAATTGCTAGTATTAGCTATGGGGACTGTAACACCTCTCCTAATGCCTTGGGATAAATGTGCAAAAGGCAGTCAGATATACAACTTAAATACAAAATCTTTTTAAAACAAGTAATACTGATAAGATTCAAATACTTAAGGCTTGATGCTGAAAGGTGCTCAGCACCTGCAGCTACTATTGAGGTCAATGGGAATTGCACATGTTGAACACTTCTTATAAATAGACCATTATCATTTAAATGATTAGTTTAGTTTATTATTTGCATGTATCTGACAAAATCTTAATGCATATCAGAGTTCTGAGTGTGCCATTGATCTAGATAAAGTTAAGCACTTACAGCAGAATTTAATTTACCATCTTTTTATAGCTATAACTGCAAGTAGGAATATTACCCCTTAAGATCACTAGTTTTGTCTAAATGTAGCTCTTTTCTTTTGCAGTTTTCTGACTGAAGTGAAATTTGCTCTCATGTCCATATAATATTGGTTAAACTCAATCATTAAAGGGTATCAACGCAGTATTTAGGTTTCCCATTAAATACATGACTGCATATGGAGCTTGAATCTCTGATATAATGCTGATCATCTCCTGGAAACTGCTGCCACAGAGTGGGACACTGAAAACCTACAAATTTAGGCAAGAAGGATAGAAGGGCATGGTTCTGAAATTAATAGAGCTTTTGATGAGAACCACTAGTATTTGATCAAATGTGCATCAAAATGCACATACTTAAACAGATGGAGGATGGAAGTCAGAGAGAATGAGAGAATGCAATTTAAAAAACCCCATCATGGATAGTGACTAAGTAAATATACAAAGTATTATTTACAATTTAAATATATTTAAGTGGTTTACTTAATAGGGATGGATTTTACCAGGTGCTTAGAGTTAAACATGTGCTAAAGTGCTAGGCTAAATGAAGGCCTAATAGATCAATTAAAATGTCTAGCAGAAAAAAAAGGGAACAAAAATTTAAATTATCTTCAATTACGTGAATGTTTGAAGGGCCATGGATACATCTTGTATATTGATCATCCAAAATACCTTTAAACTAGTGACTGCTGGTATCTTCAGTTAGATCAAGTGTAACCCTTTTAATGCTTAAGAATTCAATATTTTGCTTCTATATTGAACGTCCAACTTCTTTTTATGATTATTAATCCAATATAAAGACAGAATGGAATTTTCTTTGTAGGCTTTTTATACTGGCTTCTTACTCTGTACTGTCACAATACATCATAATTTTTTTAGAACCAAGTAGTAGATTTAGAAATGTCAATTTGCATAAATAAGCCTAATTTTCTGTTTCAGAGTGACCTCTTGCTCAGCTCTGCTTCTTACTTTTCAAGCTCTCAAACTGTGAGGGTGGCCAAATTGGATTTTTTTCCTCTCTATAATAAATAAAAATGAAAACTTTGTCCAAAGAATATTGTGCCTATATTTGGGCTTCACCCATAACCACAGGGCTGGACCAGCAACAGTCCCAATAGTTTTGTACTAAGAGCATCAGAAATGCAAATCACTCTCCAAAGAAACTCCTTATTCTCCTCAATGTGCCTTCAAGGTGGGCAGATACCTTCAAGATGGAAGGCAGGGGGGCAACAGAGATCTTGGGAAGAGATTGGAAATATCAAAGGCAGGATGAGGAAAATTAGTGGATTTCACTCCCCACTTCAGAGAAATTTGATTAAATAAAAAGCAATTTCCATTAAAACGATTCTCTCAAGTGGGAAGTGCAGAGATGGACTTCAGATGGACAGGTGGGGAATTTGCAATCCTGGCACCATAGTTTCCTGTGAATCCTGTTCCTCCAAGTAAGCTAATGGGAGTGGGACAAGAATAACCCATGATGGTAGCATTAAGTGCTGATATCATTAGAAGCTGTGCAGATGAGCACATCATTTATATGATGATAAAACATTCCCCCTGTGTTGTGGGGAGAGAGCACCCTTGATGCTGGCATTGAGTCAAAGGGATGTTCATACATATGTATAGTATGCTCATGCTTCTTCCTCTGGTGCTACAGCTGAGTTGCAATCACATTATTCTGATTATTATAGTCACTAACTACTATTTTAAAATGACATTTTATAGAATGCCTACGCCAAGCAAAGGATATTCCTCTACACTATTTTTATTAAACTTGATATACATCTCGTATATAAATGTATCATACTATTCATGTCATCGGTACCCTTCCTCCTCTGCTAGTTGCGGGGGCGGAGGCAGGTGGCAACAAATGGGAGAATGGTGTTTTGATGCCCACTAGAGGGTCAACTCGTCCCCGGTTCACATAGATTCTGGTTGAAAGTTCATAAATACCTATTTTACTTTCCGACCCTCCGACCCCCACAGTATCTGTATCGTACAGATGCTCCCCGGCTTACGCGAGTGTTCCGTTCTGGAACTCCGTGCGTAACTCAAATTTTGCATAAGTCGGAAATGTATCTCCAACCATTATGCAAAAAAAACAAAAACAAAAAACCCTCCTATTTCTATCTTACGGAACTTTTTTCATAAATGCGGATTTGCATAAAGCAGGTTTGCGTAATCCGGGGAGGATCTGTATTCCTAAAGTAGGGAGCTAAACATGCAGCTAAAGAGGAAATGGCTCACCTCGCTACTCAGCATATTCTGTTGGCCTGGTTCTGAGCTGGGGATCTTGAGATCTCACTTTTTAAGACAGGTCCCTGTCCATGTTGTAACTGTTCAGGAATACAGGCATTCTTGGTGGCATAGCTCAGGGCCTGCACAGTGTTCTCCTCTTTGTGCTCAGATACAGGTAAATGAGTTTGGAAAGCTTGAATTATTATCTCAGTCCTTTCTCCTTACTGTCCTGGATGACAGTTAGCCTGATAGTCAATTCCTTGACCTATTAAGTAGGGACGTTAGCAGCTGTGTGCTGTATGTTTGTCTTTATGTATTGGGTTCTTTTTCTCTTAGCTTTTTAGGCCAACTGTTTAAACCTGGAAGCTCATACTTTCAAAGTCATTGAGAGGGGATTTGGAAGTTCAGTTCCTGTTGATCTTACTGGGAATTGGGCATACAAATCCCTTAAGTAACTTTGGAAGTCTCATTCTGGGTGCCTAAACAAAGACACCAAAATCTATATTTAGGCACATGTATTTTTCAGATTTTTAGAAGCCTCTAAAGATCAAGCCATTTATTTAGGTGTCTAACTTAAGCACTCAGCTCCTGACCTGTGATACACTGGTAGGGTATGTAGGGACTGGGGCTGGCTCCACTAGCCCCTTCAGAATAAGTGCAAAATTCCAAACTAAGGGCTAGGTAGTGACCAGTATATGGCCCAGCATATGCACCAAACACCAAGGAAATGTAGTCAGTCCCTCTAGGCCCCCAAACAGATATACTGTTCTGTGCAGCATACACTTGAGGAAGGCTCATACTGCTCCTTTTTGGAAAAATAGTAAGGAGTGTTCCAGAGTAATTCCACACCCCACCCACCCACCTCTTCTGCATTAACATCATGGTTCAAGGCTCAGCCTGCAGCTGTTACCACTTGGCTCCAGCCCAGCTGGCTTAGAAGTAGTAAAGGCCTAGTTTTTCCCTCAGTATCTGATGACAAAATACTTTAATGTTGTGTTCTACATTAGTACTTGTTCTCTGTAGCAAGGCCTGGAGAGTATCAGGAAATTATAACATCTTAAGCATTTATTGTGTGCCTAAGGGTAATAACTTTACTGTAGTTTTCTGAAGATTAATTATCCAGAATCTTAATTCATTATAACATCTTTTATGAAACATATAGAATCAACATTTTCTTGTATTTTCTTATTTGCACAGTGTGTGAGATTCATTGCTCTGTTTTAATTTGTTTCATGTGGTGCATTTGAGTACATTCCATACAGTGCCGTTATTGAATTTCTGTGACTGTCATTATATAGCCATACAACCTTTAGGAACTCATATTCTGAGTTTCCCAGTTCTGTAATCTGTTTCACATTTAAGGATTGACATAATTAGCTTCTTCAGAGTTATAATGATAGTTCCAAAAAACAAAGCTAAACATATCTAGGGCCAAAAGATTACATGAGCATAGAGCAATAAAACTTTAATTTTTACAATGCTTGCTATATTATATCTCTATATTTTCTTAAACTATAATTAAGTTCAAGCAAGTTGCTTCATGAAATTTTGTCTCTGCCCATGTATTTATATATCTCTCCCTCTTTTTCTCCCTTCCTGTTTTGTAGTGTAGCAAATAAACTTCAAATTAGTTGTGAGGGAAAGAATAGCATTATGTTATTTGAGTAGCTGATGAATTAGATGAATTTTGGATCGCAGAATATGCCCTCACTTGTTCACAAGCTCAGCTATTGTCTACTGTAAACCTCTAAGTACTATTGAGTTAGTGTTAATGGTACAGATGAAGAAGGTATATGTTTTGACATTGGTTCACAACATCCTCATCCTATACATGCTCCTTTCCTTCTGACAATATTATTCATTTACTACCCAATTTACTGTGCTGGTCACATGCCTTCTTTTCACTATCATGCCAGTTTCTCTGTTGCTTGATTACTGTGTTATCCATCACATGTTTACTGTGTGAAATCATAGAAACAAAGATCCTAGCCAGTGCTTCCTTTATACAGTGTTCAGTATGCATGGCAATGAAGGAGTCTCTATCAGTGTAGGGTGAAGTTACCACCTGTCCATATTTTCATCCCATGAGCTCAGCTTGCAGAATGGTTAAGTCCAGAATTAAATTGGGAACCTCAAAATTTGGTGGTGTTTCATTTTCTTATTGTGAAGTTCAGTTGCATTGTGGAGATGTTACAACATGACCACACAGCTCTATAACCTGATGGTGGATCTGCATGTGAAGTTGCGATATTGGGGCCGGGCTGGGCTGAGAAAAGAGTATTGAAAATTCTAAAGATGGCAGAAAATTAATTATACCTTTGGCAGTTTCCTTCCAAATTATGCTTAATCCTTCCACTAATGTAAGGGTTATAAAAGGGCCGGAATGCACCAGTATTGGTGCGATATTGCTGCCTAGGGTAATTTAGGATGCAGGTATTTCATGAAAGTATGTCATCATGCAATTCTTCTGTGGCTCAACCCAACTGAGTACATATATGGCACCTGTATTTAACTCAATGAGAGGAAGCAAAAGAACCTGATTCAATTTTAAATTGGAAGTTTAAAATGAGGGCACTTCAGGAGGGACCATGCCACATCACCCTAAGGCCCAACTGGCAATATTACCCTCTGGACCTTAAATACATTCCATACTCTTCTGCTAAAATTTTGTAACTCATTTTATGTCCAAACATAACAACTGACTAATGACTACCTTCAGGAGTCCGAAAAAATGGTACTTACCAATGTTTGCATTCTGTTGCTATGGAGGCCAAAACTATCGAGTTGCTCAATGCAAAAGCATATTTCATTTTGGGTAACGATGTCACTATGTATGTTTAAAATTTTGTAGTTTCAGAACAAACCTTAAATCCAAGTAAGACTGTGTAGTTGACTAATGTCTCCTATACTGTATAAGGATATTGCCACTTGCCTCTGGAAATGGCAAATCTTAATATTTGGCTGAGAAGGAAAAGATTTCTGGGTTACAGAAGGAAAGCTAACCTAAAATGTAACGTTTCAGAGTAACAGCCCTGTTAGTCTGTATTCTCAAAAAGAAAAGGAGTACTTGTGGCACCTTAGAGACTAACCAACTTTCCACAGTATGCATCCGATGAAGTGAGCTGTAGCTCACAAAAGCTTATGCTCAAATAAATTGGTTAGTCTCTAAGGTGCCACAAGTACTCCTTTTCTTTTTGCTAAAATGTAACATAACTCCACTATTACGTTCTCCACATCATAGGTAGAGAAGGAATTGCATGAGTGTGAGAAATGTTGGAACACAAAACCAGCATGCAGTGTTGGAACCAGCAAACCGTGGTTTTGTTTAGATTTTCACGTGTGTGTGTGTGTGTGTGTGTGGGGAGAGAGAGAGTATGAAATAAATGGTACTGTCAGTGACACCTATGATTAAGGTTGTCTAACACTTTTTTATATCTGTATTACCTAGTGTTTATTGAAGATGGGTTTTAACCACTTGATTATCTACTTGCAAATTTGCTAAAGATTTATGTCATCTTACAAAATGTGTAGTAGTCTTTAAAACAAGCACTGTATTCATACACTGCCTTAAAATGACCCTGTCACATGTGAAAGCAAATCAGATTGTTGCTGTTAATGAGCTTTTCAATTTACTATTCAGTGGATCAGATAAGTAGATTTAAGAGGTAATGATCCTGTTTAGCACTCCAGCTTGGCTGTCAGATCCTAGTAGTTGAAGAAAATCCTCAGGGACAAAAGCGTTGACACAGTTCTTGATGGGATAATGGGAATCAAAGCTAATGGATGATAAAAGGAGTAGTAAGAGTTACAAGGATAATTGTGGATTAAAGCACTGCTCTTTGTCAACATTGACTGCTGTTCCAGTATTTTATTTGGTAAACTCTGATGTGGTGAGAGCCTCCTTTGACAACAGAACACAATGCTAATATAGCAGGTGAGCACTTGTGCTGGTATTTCCTATCACAAGAAGGAAAACATCTGAATATCAGTATATGTTAGTAAGGAATGCAAACCTTTCTGGTGAAAAGATTTGATGTGAAAAAAGTAGAAAACAAATACAGAGGTTAAACTTTTGCACACACAAAAATTGGATAGTATAACTTGTTTCAGTGGCATAGTATTTACAGTTCAAATACCAGACTCTGTGTTTTGAATATTAAATATGTATGTATTGTAAATGATAGTTCTTTAAATATTTAACAGTACTTTTTTCAAGGTATATGAAGGGATTGTACTGTCTATAATAAAGAATTTTAGTATTCCAATTGTCTAGTTCACCAAAGATTTTGTCACTATATGATAGTCCTATCAAAAGTTGACATTTTTACATATACTGGAAATAAATATATCCTTGCTGGTATCTCCAGTTATTGCACAAATTGTATTTTGTCACGACTTTATTGTATTCCAATTTGAAATATGTAGGATATGAAAACGTATCTACTTACTCCATCATAGAGTTAAATACTGGCATTTCCTAAGAGTGACTTAATGGGGTGGCATCACTAGCAGCGGTGGAAATGGGTATAAACAAGAATGATATCCTACCAGAAGTATTCAATATCTGTAATTCATTGCAATTTATAAGTGTGATAAGTAACGTTTCAGAATAAAATTGGCAGCTAGATGGCACCAGCCTTTCATGGTTGGGTGGCTTCAGTTACACGTGTTGTGACTTTGATGATCTAATCCTAGATCTTAATACATACTTGCCCTGAGCACATAATATGGCAGAATTACATACAGTTGGTACTCCTTTCTTTGGTGGGATTTAGGGTTAAAATAGGAATACTTAAGGACTGAACTAAAATGCACTAGGTGGTAGAGTTGTGTTTGACCCAGGTCTTTAATGAAAAGCAAGGGTGCTGTAGCTCAAAATGAGGTGCACAGGCAGAACAACATGAAGAATTTTGCCAAGTACCTGTTCCCTCTCTCTCAGATTCTAGTAGAGTTCCATTAAGTAATTACTTTCGTGGTCACTAAAAATGTCACCAAAGTTTGTAAAGAACTTGCAGTAATGCTAACTGTGAGACATAATGCTATTGTATCTGACTTGACCTGCTGATTGATAAGTCATCATAATAACAGATCCCTCTAAATGGCAGAATATAAGGAAAACTTGAGAGTTAATCAATGTCCTGGACCTGGAATGAAGGGTGATCGAAAATCACACAACTCAATGTCTTTACGTTACTTGTAAAAAGAAAAGGAGAACTTGTGGCACCTTAGAGACTAACCAATTTATTTGAGCATAAGCTTTCGTGAGCTACAGCTCACTTAAAGCTTATGCTCAAATAAATTGGTTAGTCTCTAAGGTGCCACAAGTTCTCCTTTTCTTTTTGCGAATACAGACTAACACTGGGGCAATCTGATCATAAAAAGAAATGTCACAGTGGTCTGGAGAAGACAGACAAGGAAGCCTAGTCTGCCTTCCATTTCTTGATAAAATGGCTGCCAAATTATCCCTTAGCAAACACAAGGGTATTTACAGCAAAAAGGACAATAATCTATAAGTGACACAAATAAACACAATACTTTGTATAAGTGCTCTGGCACTACGGTTGATGGGTACCACAGAATTATGTTAGAAAGATAATAATTATCAGGGTGTTTTTTTTCACATGGATTGTTTCTTGGCTCTATCCTATTTAACATTTTTATCAATGACCTGGAAGAAACCATATCATCACTGACAGAGTTTGCAGATGGAACAAAATTGGGGGAGTGGTAAATAATGATGAGGACAGGTCAGTGATTGAGAGCTATCTGGAATGCTTGGTAAGCATACAATACAAGCAAACAATATGCATTTTAATATGGCTAAATTAAATATATACATCTAGGAACAAAGAATCTAGGCCATACTTATAGTATGGGGGACTCTATCCTGGGAAGCAGTGACCCTGAAAAGGATTTGGGGGACATGGATAATCAGCTGAACATAAGCTCCCAATGTGATGCTGTGGCCAAAGGGCTCATGCGATCTTGGGATGTATAAACAGGGCAGTCTTGAGTAGGACTAGAGAGTTTATTTTACCTCTATATTTGGCACCGGTGTGACCACAGCTGGAATATTGTGACCAGCTCTGGTGCCCACAGCTCAGGAAGGATGATGATCAATTGGAGAGAGTTCAGAGAAGAGCCACAAGAATGATTAAAGAATTAGAAAACAGGATGCCTTATACTGAGAGACTCAAAGAGCTCAACCTATTTAGCTTAGTTGTGGTGGATTTGCCATCAGTGGCAATTTTAAAATCAAGATTGGATGTTTTTCTAAAAGATTTGCTCTAGGAATTATTTTGGGGAAGTTCTGTGACCTGTGTTACACGGGAGGTCAGACCAGATGATCTCAATGGTCCCTTCTGGCCTTGGAATCTATGAATCTATAACACGGCTGTTACTCTGAAACCTTTACGTTATTTGGAAGGAAAGGGAAAGCCCACAATTGGATACATGGGGAATGCCTAGTTCTACCTGATTACATCAGTGAAAATGCAACAACTTACCAAATGTAAGCTAAGGTGCAGGAGCAACATTTAAACCTATGCTGCTAAGGCTAGAGAGTGGTGGAAGGTATTGCTTTGCTTCACCCCATTGAGGCTGCTTATAAAGTGCCATTACCTCCAAGAGAGGAAGTGGTTTGCTCACTAAACCACAGAGTAAGTGCATGCTTATACTGAGTATTTACCATTTCTGTTTGGGAGGATATGGTTAAGCAGGGGTGAGTGAAAATCTGTGAGCCCCAAATTCCTGAATCATTGCCTTGGAGGATGAGAGTCCTCTATATATGTGATTTAGCCAGGGCCAGATGGATTGAGAGAATAACCCACATTCATGCTTGTACCCTTTAGCTGCATAAACAGAATGTGGAACGGTTAATATATTTTTGAAATAACAACATTTTTGATACTCGTAAATGTCTATAATGTGTTACTGTTGAAATGTTTATTTTCAGGTGTATGCCCGAATGTCTGAAGTCTTAGGAATAACAGATGACAACCATGTTCTAGAAACATTTATGGCAAAAATGTGAGTTTGTGCTTGAGTTCTATTCTATACATTCTTTTGTTTTGTCTTTAATGTTTATCCATAATCAAAGTTTAAATTGTAAATACCCAGTTGAATTTTAATGAGAATAATTCTAGGTGTTTTCATAAATAGTTTTAAAAATTGAGACATGGGGTAAAAGTTTCAAAAGAGCCTAGGTGCCATTTTGGGCTCCTAAATGCTGCCTGTCAACGGGACTTAAGCTCCTAGGTGCCTAAAATGCTTTTGAAAATGGGATTGAGGAGCCTTGACCACTGAGACTCTTTTGAAAATATTGCCATTGGTCATTATGATCTTCAGTGTGGGTGCGTACACATGCTCCACACACATATATCATTTTTCTCTGTGGCTTAGCCTGCTAGGCCACCGGGCTTTCCTCTCACTTGTATACGGGGCAGTCCTCTCACATGTACACTGGTAACAGCCAGGAAAGACAATCAGCCAAACTGAAGTAACTTCGCTCTCTTTGGTGGCATCTCATCCTTATCTCCCCAGTTTGATACTCACCACATTACAGTACAGATGCTGGGAAGTGAGTGCTATGTCTTGCTTATAGTCACACTCCAGAATTTTCAAAAGAAAAGAGTTGGAAGCTCACTGAATGGGGCAAAATCCCTCCCCTAAGAAAATATAGATTCAGACAGGGATGAGACCATGGAAGACCAAGGTTTGTGAAGCAGCTAGGGAAGATTATAATCACCAGCCCTCTCTCTTGTGATACTTCCTTAATAAATTAATTCTACCTGCTATCACAATGTTCAAATAGATGTTTTTATTCTCCCTCTAAGAATACCTCTAAAAAATTATCAGATATCTTCATGCCTGTTCTCAGGCACTCTCTGTGGTTTCCTGGGGGCATACTTTTCTTTTTCTCACATCCAGCAAGCCCCAGCTTTTGCAAGTTCTACCCTGTCTTTCTGCCTATATCAAGACTCGATGGATTCCCTTCTGAGGCAGACAGGGTTGCCTCTGAAACTGAGGTTTAACCCCTGAAGCAAGCCAAAAGAGTTTCTCAGGGAGGAGTAGGAACATCTGCTCCAAAATGTGAAGGCCGCCAGGAAAACACAGATTCTAAAGGTCTCCCTGTGTTCCTGGGAATGGAAAAGGAAGAGGGCACCTTTCCTTTCTATCCCTCCCCAATTGGCTTCCTCTAAATCTGGTCTATTTAGACTTACAAATAGTTTTCAATAGGGCATTGTCATTGCTAGGAAAACACCCTACTAGAACCATAAGATTAACTATAACCGGTTGATACAATACTAAATATAACAGTAATAAGTCAACAGGACCAGATGATATTCACCCAAGAGTTCTGTAGGAACTCAAATGTGAAATTGCAGAACTACTCACTGTAGTCTGTAACCTATCATTTAAATCAGCTTCTGTACCAAATGACTGGAGGATAGCTAATGTGACAACAATTTTTAAAAAGGGCTCCAGAGGTGATCCCGGCAATTAAAGGCCAGTAAACCTGACATCAGTACTGGGCAAATTGGCTGAAACTATAGTAAAGAACAAAATTGTCAAACACATAGATGAACATAATTTGTTGGGGAAGAGTCAAGATGTTTTTTGTAAAGGGAAATCGTTCTTCACCAATCTACTAGAATTCTTTGAAGGAGTCAACAAGCATGTGGACAAGGGGGATCCAGTGGATATAGTGTACTTAGATTTTCAAAAAGCCTTTGACAGGGTCCCTCAGCAAAGGCTCTTAAGCAAAGTAAGCTGTCATGGGATGAGAGGGAAGGTCCTCTCATGGATTGGTAACTGGTTAAAAGATAGGAAATGAAGGGTAGGAATAAATGGTCAGTTTTCAGAACGGAGAGAGGTAAATAGTGGTGTCCCCCAGGGGGCTGTACTGGGCCCAGTCCTATTCAATATATTCATAAATGATCTGGAAAATGGGATAAACAGTGAGGTGGCAAAATTTGCAGATGATACAAAATTGCTCAAAATAGTTAAGTCCCAGGCAGACTGCAAAGAACTACAAAAGGATCTCACAAAACTGGGTGACTGAGTAACAAAATGGCAGATGAAATTCAGTGTTGATAAATGCAAAGTAATGCATATTGGAAAACATAATCCCAACTATAAAATGATGGGGTCTAAATTGGCTGTTATCACTTAAGAAAGAGATCTTGGAGTCATTGTAGATAGTTCTCTGAACACATCCACTCAATGTGCAGTGGCAGTCAGAAAAGCGAACAGAATGTTGGGAATCATTAAGAAAGGGATAGATAATAAATCAGAAAATATCATATTGCCTCTATATAAATCCATGGTACACCCACATCTTGAATACTGTGTGCAGATGTGGTCACCCCATCTCAAAAAAGATATATTAGAATTGGAAAAGGTTCAGAAAAGGGCAACAAAAATGATTAGGGGTATGGAACGGCTGCCATTTAAGGAGAGATTAATAAGACTGGGACTTTTCAGCTTGGAAAAGAGACGACTAATGGGGGGATATGATAGAGGTCTATAAAATCATGACGGGTGTGGAGAAAGTAAATAAGGAAGTGTTGTTTACTCCTTCTCATAATGCAAGAGCTGGGGGGTCACCAAATGAAATTAATAGACATCTGATTAAAACAAACAAAAGGAAGTATTTTTTCACACAACGCACGGTCAACCAGTGGAACTCTTTGCTAGATGGACCTTTGGTCTGACCAGTATGGCCGTTCTTATGTTCTAACTTGTTCTTTTCTACAGTGACTACAAACGTGTTTAACATTCTGTAAGTTAACATGACTTCTCCAGGTCGTTTTCTATCGTGACCTAATTTCCTAGTGAAGACAAGACCTAAATGGCTTCCTTTCACCAAGATAAAGTCTGCTGTTTTAACTTGCTTTAAGAAAACTGTCCGACCCATCAAATCTAACGTTTCTCTAAAGAAACCCTATGAGCTAGGTCAATGGAATGGGAATGAACAGAAAAATACTTGTTCTGGGGCCTGCACAATTCTATACTACATATTATTTTTCTTGTGTGTCCAGATCAGCTATCAGTCAGCTGACCGAGGTCCAAAAATCTCAGGATTTTTGTGTTTTCCAAACCCACTCTCTGCCCACATGTGCAGGGAGCGGGAGAGTATCAAATCTGATGAGCCAGCAGAGAGGAGTGTTGTGGGAAGTAGGGCCTTTCATCTGCTAACTATCCTGTGTGTCTTGAGGACAAATCATAATAGTTCCCCTAATAAAAAAAACCCCAGAAACATGTCCATGTATTGTATCTTTTTCTCCTTTCCCCTTCTCTGTAAATAGGCTTGGCAGAATTCAGGGTGGTTTTTTAATCATTTTGATGGATAATATCGATGTTTGTTTAAGCATTTTTTAAAATGTTTGTTGATTTAAATTTTCACAATTGCATGAAATAATTTAAGCAGTAATTTTTTATTTTTATCAATTTAAATTTTCACAATTTGGGGAAATTTTGTGTAGGTCAGACAATGGTGGAGTCAAGACAATAATTATTTAATGACAGTAGATGTTGAGATTCAAAAAGTTAAAGCTTTATAACTGTTAACACAAATTGTCAACATCACATGTCAAAATATACAAAGTAAATATCCTTAAATCAAACTCTAATAAGTTCTCAAGCTGCATTTTTCTTACTTTGCCCATCTGTAAATTTCTATTATTTATGGAAATATTTTTGTCAGTTTGTGTTTATACAGTGAAAACTATGTTTATTGGTATTTATCAATAAAAATGTAATCCTTCCAACCCTATTTATAAACTGTTTCTACCTTGACTTGATTATTTGTAATGTGATTGGGGCAGGGATCATGTTGAGTTCACTTATCTATATAGCACCTAGCATTCTTATGCGGGATCCAAGAATAAATAATAATAAATAAATAAAAATTGTTTCCAGGAGGTGAACAGAGCTGAGGTTTTGTTCTGTCCTGCCATGGTAAAAATACATTCTACCTGCTAGTGTATATTCCTGGGCAAATTTCTGCACACCTTCTCTAAGTATTACAGGCATCAGCTAATGCAGCAGTGTTTGGCTGAAGTGTGCTTAGAATGGCCCTCCCCAGAGAAGACCTTTTCTTAGGAAAACAAGTGAAAGAGGTCACTATGGGTATTTCATCATTCATTCCCCTTCCTCTGCCGCATTGGAGCATCTTTTAGCTTCTGAATGCTGTATTCCTACCCACCTAGTGTATATTAGGATACTGTATTAAGAACTCTGATCTGTTTTGAACAGAACAAGCCACAGGAAACAAATTAGTTTTCCCCTTACCTGTGAACATGTTTCCTGTGACTTGGTCAATCAGCACAGATACTACCCTTAATGGACACTTGTCCTGCAATTTCTGGAAGAAGCACTGGCTAGGGAATTAGGCAGTCTAACCTTCATTCTTTGAGCTCAAAATGGAGTAAAACTAGGAATCAGAGGAGGGTCCATTGTATCAAGTATAGATGCTTCAGTATGATTGGCTGTCTTTCCTTCTGTTGCTACCAATGAGAGGAAAACTTTGTGTCTTGTGCCCTATGACCAAGTCACAGAAGATCAATTAACAGGTAAGAGGATAAGTTCTACATGCATTTAATTTTGTCATGTATGTCTTTGCATAACCAGTGTAAACTAAGCAGTAATGAAATCCTATGTATATGCTTAGCATTTTAATGCCATCTGGAACACTTCTGAAAAAGTTTAAAAAACAATCCTAGTTTTTGATTACATGTTCTGTATTTTTCTCATTTCTCCTCCTTCATGGTTTATTACATTTGTATGAAAATAGTATCTTTGTTTATGAATTTTTCATTGATTGCACTGGAGATAATTTTGGTATCACAAAAGGAGTATTTATTTCTTAATGTGGAGAATAAGCAGTAAATACTATTATCAAATGACAAATCTATTTTCTGTACACCTTTTTATGTCCCTAGCCATTAAAATAAACTGTCTACTTATCAACAATAGTGTGCTTAGTGTAAATCTGAACTAGAGTCCATAGTATACTGACACAGCAAATAAAACATTATGGGTCAGTCCTGACTGGCAATATTTCTGTTGCTTTATTCCTAGGCCTAATCTGAGCAGATTCTGACATCTGTGCCAGATAGTCTGCATGTTTTATACTATGGACACATGACTATGCTGAGATTACCAGTCACTTTCCCTTGTGAGCCAAGTCAATACCTTAACCCAGGGGTGGGGAACCTATGGCCCAGGGGCCTGATCTGGACCACATCTTTATTTCATCCAGCCTGTGGAAAGCCTCCACACCATGGGCTGGAAACCCTGAGCCTTGGTGCCCCTCCACGGGATTGGAGCCGTAAGCTCTGGCTCGCCCCACTGCTGGGGGAAGCTAGGGTTGCCAGGCTGTTAAATATCCAGTTAGCATGCAGCTCCTGTAGCCGACATGTCCCTGCAGCTTAGGTGCAGGGCCAGTCAGGGAAGCTCTGTGTGCTGCCCCAGCGCTGGCTCCCATTGGCCAGGAACCACAGCCAATGGGAACTGCAGTGGCGATGCCTGTGGGCGTGGGCAGCGTGCACTGCACAGAGCTGCCTGACCATCCCTGCTCCTAGGAGGCGAACATGTCAGCCACTTCTGGGAGTAGCATGGAGGCAGGGAGCCTGCCTTAGCCCAGCTGCACCGCCAACTGGGGGCCATCTGAAGTAAGCGCCACCCAGCCAGAGCCCGTACCCCGAACATTCGGAACCCCCTCCAGCACCCTATCTTCCTCCCACACCCTGCATCCCCACCTGCAACCCAAGCCCCAGCCCTGAGCCCCCTCCCGCACCCAAACTCCCTCCCGGAGCCCTCACCCCACCCCCCTTCCACAACCCTGAGCCCGTTCCTGCACTCCAAACCCCTTGGACCCAGCCCGGAACCCCGTCCTGTACACCATACCCCTCATCCCCAGCCTCACCCCAGAGCCCTCACCCCCTCCCGCACCCAAATCCCCTGCCCCAGCCCGGAGCTCCCTCCTGCACCCTTAACCCCTCATTTCTGGCTGCACCCCGGAGCCTGCCACCCCAGCTGGAGCCCTCACCCCCACTCGCACTCCAACCCCCTGCCCCAGCCCAGTGAAAGTGAGTGAGGGTGGGGGAGAGCAAGCGACTGAGGGAGGGGGGCTGGAATAAGTGGGGGGTGGGGCCTTGGAGAAGGGGTGTTCAGTTTTGTGCAATTAGAAAGTTGTTAATCTTAGAGGAAGCCCCGAGCCTCCACCCCAGCCCCATGGGGCTAGAACCGCGAGCGCCAGCTCTCCCTCCACCCCTCCCCACTCTACCCCCAGCAGTGCTGTGTGTGGCCCGGGGTTGATTTTTTCTGTCGGTCAATGGCCCCTGGTAGAAAAAAGGTTCCCCACCCCTGTCTTAACCCAAATCTGTAGATTAGAAAGCCATTAACTCTCTGCACAGGCTAGACCCATTGATCTCACCTTTTTTTCTATGTAAGGAAAATGTTAACACTCGTGATAACTATTTTTTTAGTACTGTGTTCTTCATAAATACCACTGTGATTGACTTTAAAATGCCAGTGTTTCTGTGCATTTGTATGGTGGTATGTAAGGCATGACAGTTGCTGTTTTGTTAATGCACTGTGTTATCTGACATAGCACCCTTATTTGCTATTCAGAGGGATAATGCTTCCTCTTTAATGGCAAACACTGTCTTTCATATCAGAAAGTGAGAGAAATTCATTTGTAATGTTGAAGTAATACTTCACCATTGCAATCTAACATTAGAACTATTGAATACCCTTGTGATCATGTTAACTACTTTTGCATCTAATCTATAGTACTAGAGTCTTGAAAGTTGTTGTCAAGGTACTTATAATGTGTGACAAAAATATTCTGTACTTAAATGCTGTGGGAGGAACATAGGGAACACGAATATAATGGTTTGATATGCAGTGGTCAAACAAGTGGTGATCCTTCATGACATTAATGAATTTTTGTATTCCACTAATTAGAGGACTTGTACCTCCTCTTGTAGTAGCTTGCTGGTTCTTATGACAAACTTAGTATCTGGTTGCCATGTGCAACATTCCTTCAAGTCTGATGTGACCTTAGTTGTGACTGAAGTGAACCACATTTCTCTTATCTTGGTTTTTAACACATATTCTACTAAACTATCTTAGCTGCATCTGCTCTTAATATCAGCATTGGGTCATCTTCATTCATATAGTCTTAAATGTCTCCTTTTGATTGCTGTAGCATGAACTTCATGATGCAGAATTGGTCAGCAATATCAATTGATGAATTCTTTAGTCACGTTTATGGTGAACAAGCTGTTTTACATGCATCTGATACCTGCCAGTAGCACTGGTGATATGAGCTAGCTATTGTTTGCCAAGTGATCTTAGCCATATTCAATTCATGTGTTAGAGGTTCTCTTGAGTAGCCATTCCTCAAAGAATTGAGTTATTTTCTGAGGTTGATCACCACAATGAGGTTGTCTAAATTCTGATCATCATTTCAGTTAATTCTGTCAATTCATATGGCCAAATGTAGATCTTCCATTATCCTTCCATTGGAAGTAATTACCAACCTTCTTTTGAACTTCTGGACATCACTTTCTAAGGGACAGGTTTTTATACACTCATATGGCCAATCATGCAGTGAAAGTATCTATTATCAGCCATAATTGTATAGGTGTCCCATCAAGAACCTTGGATTTCACAAGGAAGCCCTTTTCGTTTCCACTGTCCTTGCTTAGCTTCACCTAACTTTCTTAGTGCTCAAGAAAGTTGATCTTCATTTGAAAAACACTAAGACCCAGATTTTTAAATGTATTTCGGCAGTGCAGTGCTCAGCTTTGCATTGCCTAAGTCTCATTTTCAAGAGAGATTTAGACACTTAGGAGCCAAAATCCCAATGAGATTTAGGCTTGTAGAGACTTAGGCTCCTAAATCTATTAGTCATTGCACTGCTGAGTGCAGCAACACCTAATTAACTTTAAAAATCTGGGCCCTAGTCTCAAAATAAGTTCTTCCAGCTTTATGCATCTTACATCACAGCTAAACTCATAGATTTATGTACTCTTGTGACACAACTATGTAAACTCAACTACTCTCAGCTTTTATTTAGTCAGACTTGGGCATATTCAGTTGTGATTGGTAACTGGTTCATGAAAAAAGGATTAAAGTTTGTCAAATTCTTCATTTCAAACATTAATTTGTTTAGCATATTGTTTGTGAACCCATCCTGATCTCTGCAAATATTATGATGTTTAAACTTGTGACATAGTTGTGGTAATTAATTAGTAGTCTTTGGGTTCACAAAATGTTCGTTCATATTATCTGGTATTTGTTTTACATGATTGGTTACCAGAGTCGCATAGTATTGTTTCTGCTCCCTGGTAGGATAACTGAAATGAGATGAGTGAATAACTAATCACAAACATCTCCTGTGAATGTATGGATGAATCCAGTAATTATCTATCCAGGGTACATGTACACATATATATATTTTCCTAGGGTGCTTGTCTTCATACTATCTAAGCACCAAACATTCATGGAAAATTCAGGATTTGTGAACATGTTCCCAAATACCCAGCATTTTCCTGGATGCTTGTGAATAGCCAGTATGACCCCATGAACCGTAGCAAACTACAACTCAAAGATTTTATTTGTGAAGGTATTTTGTGATTTTTTAACTATTTGCATTTACCCAGCTCTAATGAAGAGTATATATTCACTCCTTGTCCATGTACCACAGGAAGTTCTGAACTGTAAAAGATGATAACCTGCAAGAAATAATTAAAACATGCGTATATAGAGCCCTGTTGCTAGCATATTGCCCATTTCCTCCTTGTTAACTGAAACACAAATAGCACACTATGGCTGAGATTTCCAAAGACTTTTAGGTGATTTGAATGGGAATTGGGCATCCAATATTTGAAATTTTCAGCCTAAAATATTAAATGGTGGTTTTGTCTCTTTGAATTTTAAAAATCATTTTGTGTAAAAGTGTCCAAAATAAACTTAGTTGGTCACTAAGAATATCCCTATACTATGTGACTTGAGTTGTTCAGCTATTTTGAAATTTGGCTCATGTCATCCATAGTTAACCTTCTTCAACGTTTTGAATGTTTGTTTATCATTCATATCCACATAAAAATAAATGTCACAACATGCATATATAGCCTTTCAAGATCATAATTTTATTTGCACATCATCTCCATTTTTGTAATACTTATACAGGTTTCCACCCTCCTCCTCTTCATTTAAGGTAGCAAACGATAATACAAGGCTTGTAGTTTTATAACAGGGATGCAAGCAATGATAACTTGAGGAGGCAAAAACCATCACCCTGTGACCCAAGTAGACTTGCAACTCTCTTCCTGCTCACACCTATGCCTCAGTTCTTCAGTCTCCCCTTTCCAACATTCACTGTACACTTTGGTTTTTCCCATCCTCATTCTTTTCCTGATTCTTCATAATTGTCCCATATGCTCCTTTCTCTAGAGTTCCCATCCCATTCCCAATGAAGTAGTAACCTCCAGAGGTATCTTATTCATTCCAATACTGCCACCAAGTTTACTACAGTTCTTTTTTCTGCAGTCATCATGCAGTCAGCACCATGGACAGCTCTAATAGCAGGGTGGGTTTAAAGTTCTGGGTTCACGTATTAAGACGACGTGGTGAGCATCATCAAGGGAAGGAAAGGCAGTAGAAAATTGTTGAATAGTTCAGAAAGGTTGAGTGGAAAGATACTTTTACAACCATCGTTACCCCTCTTCATTAATAGATACCCCTAATTATACAAACTTTGACAATAAGTGTTCACTTGTCAGAATAGTTTTAATTAAGATGTTTGTATGTTTACCTATGTTTATGAAATATATGGTAACTTATTTTTGCTTAGGATTCAAGGCAAGAGAAGGAGAAGGGGGGCGGCGATTATTCAAGTTTTTTTTAAATACGGAGCCTAAAAATAATAATAAGGCAAATAGTTTCAAAGGTACTACATTAAGAAAAGCATAATCTTTGATATGATCCAACCACAAAATGAAGCAGTTTTTACCTTAGACAAAATATCATTAAAGTAGGGCTCACGGGTAGTAGGGTTTACAGGCAGTCTCAAGATCCTCTTGTCTGGTACAAACTCAGAGGCCTGAGTTTGGTTATTCTGATCCCTTGGTACTGGATCTAATACTGGTACTAATAATAAATATGTCTGTATTTGCGTTACCAGAATAATGGTAAATCTTGCCATTTGGATGTTGTCTCTTTTCCAGTTTATAAACACTGGAACAATGTTAATGGCACTATTTCATTTTTTGAGAACATTTACAGCCCAGTATTTTGGTTTTGGTATGCCAAATATGGAAATATTATGTTATTTCTTTGTTGCCACTTCATGTATATTTGCTTTTAAAAATGTGATCTCTGTTAGTCTGTTATGTTAGTTTCTGTCGACTCTGATTGGCAATCCTGTTAAACGTAATTGTTTCCGTCATGCATTTGAAGTTTACTGCTCAGTTGCTTTAACGCTCTTTGACTTAGTATCTTTATCAGTTAGTCACTTAAGAGACAGAGAAAGGACACCAGCACTTGGACTCAAATGCTTGACTTCTTGAAGAGCTTGAATTTCTCTCCTATGTTGTTCCTTGGCTTCTCTCCCTCAAATATTGGAAAATCATAAAATTGGTTTGGTGTTCTGTACACTTAGTTATATTTCTGTTCAGATTTTACAGATTTTTCCTATGAGCTGTTATGGCATAAATGTAATTTGATATATTACATATTAATATTGTCCATCGTTCCTGTTGCGTGGTGTCGATAGACCAAAAACAGAAATGGAAATTGTCGGGACTATGCACTGACCAATATGTCGCCAACCTTTTACATGCATGATTCGTACTTTTCGTCATCCAAATGCAGCAGCATACTGAGCAAAAACAATAGGCCAAAGTGGGAAGAAACATAAGAAGAAAAGGAAAAGTCAAACACGAGTGGGACAGCTTTTTTTAAATGGTCTGTTTTGATTCTTCTCTCTTTAAACATTCAAGCTTTGGATGCTGAAGTTTAGAATAGATTTCTGCTTTTTTTTTTTTTTTTTTTTTTTTTGAGAATTGCCTTTTATGATTTTGGCTTTGATATCAGATATGGATAATCCAAATTGATTTTTATTGCTTTCTACAGTATATATCTGTTAGGGTTTAGTATAGCAGAAACATTTTGAGAACTCCCTACAATAGGGATAAACTGTAAATTATGGACTTGCTAGGACTTGCTAGAATGAGCTGTTTCTTTAAGGCAATATGAGCCATTGTTTTTGTTCATAGTGGTTTTTATTAAATGAGTTAATGCTTATTTTGTGCATTTAAGATGAGAAGCTTTGTTTTTTGCAGTGTCAGCAAATAATTATGGGCAAATAATTGTTTGGCGCTTGTCCAAAACTACATGCATGCACATAAAACCACACACACACACACACCCCTATGAGAAGATACTTCACTTTTATCCTGCATAGTTGTGTGTGTGTGTACACCCAAAAGATAAAGTGGAGCAAAACTATGCTGATTTAAGGCACTTAACTTCTCTACTTCAGGTTCCCCATCCCCAAAATTTAAGTAACACCACCTACTTATGCACCTTGCATTGCAAACAATAAGGGTATACAATGGGTACTGAGATGTCATTGAATTTGAAACATATATTTCAGAAGGGCTCTGATGTTTTCTTTTAATTTCTGTAAATGAATCCAGCATTAGAGTATCTGCTGTATATTTTCTTAGACAACACACTCTTTCTCAGCACTTTGTTCTTTCCAAGAGGTTTACAAATATTAAGAGGTAAATTTATGTTTCTTACAAGCCAGAACTGAGGAGCCATCTTAAGTGATAGCATCTGGAGGTACATGACCTGGTGTGCTGGGACAATGGGGAGTTAAGGGCTTTACGAAGTATCTCTACTAAGGGCATCCACCCAAGGACAGCCATAATTTGGCCTAAGAGGTATTGGTTAATACTTTGATATTAGGCTTGTTTTCAGGTACTGAAAGAGAAAATATAAACCCTTTTGTGTTGTATTGTTTTCAAATCCAATGTTTGATCTATACCAATATACACTCTCATTAGGGTGTTTTGGATTTTTTAACAATACTGCTTAGGAGAGATGGCTGGACCAAGTTTAAGGTGCTAGCTTTAGGATGCCCAGGTTCAATTCCCTTTTCCACTACAAATTTCCTTGTTGACCTTTGGCATGTTGCTTAGACTCTCTTTGCCTCAGTTCCCCATATGGAAAATGGGGATAATGGCATTTCCCTACCACAGCTATGAAGTGCTCAGATACTACATTATCGGGGGCCATATAAATATATAAGATGGATAAGGAGAAGGTTGTGTTTGGGATGGTATATTTTACCATGAAAAATGGTGGCAGAGCAACTGATAGGGAAGTGGTAAAAATAGGTTATTTAACGCTAAATTTGTTGTAGGGTTATAAAATGTTGAAATTACTGGTTCAAGAATAAAAAGTATTGAATTAACTTATTTTTTGTAATGTTTCCAATCTCGTGAACATAAAAAGAACAGTATCTACCAGAAGAATGTATTTGTACAATAGTACCCTTGCATTTTGTGTGTGTGTGTGTGTACTTACTCACTCCCTTCTCACAAAGAGGGAAACATTATTTATTATAAACTCTCTCTCCTTTTTTATTATTATTATTCTAGTGTTACAAACCTTAAATGCTGGGGAAGATGCGAGCCTGTGATTTCAAGAACTCTTCAGTTTCTAAATGATCTTTCTGTTGGATATCCTTTTTATTGTACATTGGGGGTTCTATACAATGAAAATAATTTAGTAAAAATTAATATTTTCAAGCCATTTTCCATTTTATAGGAAATTGTTTTAACACCAGTGAGAATATTAATATTAAAATATGAGTTTGGTTTGGCCTTTTTATATGCATAGCACATTTTAAGTTATTTTGTGTTTCCCTATTCTGATTGTCAACACAAGATTATCCATGTGACTAGTTCATTAACAACATAGTTTTATTCATGACATCCTCCAGAGGACAAGAATGTCATTGACTCTAAAAAAAGAGCAAGGCTGGACCCATTTTGGCTGTGATTCAACTAAGGTACTTAAACCCATGCCTGACTTTAAGTACGTGAGTAATCCCAATAGAATCCATATGACTACTTACATCCATAAAGTCAGGCATGGGCTTAAATACCTTGTAGAACCAGGGCCTTCATTGTTTGTATGTGCAACACCATGATCTTGAATTTTTGTTAACAGTTCAGCTGAGTCCCGGGTTAGATTTTGCTTTGACACAAACTTTTTGAGACTGCTACTTAAGTCATACATCATAAAAGAGGGTGTGATATGTTTACTTTTTGAAATTCTGACAAGTCAGACAAGAAGACCAATTTTCAAAGAAAATTAGCATGTAGTAATTTTTGACATATCAAGATGTTGAAGTGGATACAGGCAATACAAAACAAAAATGTTCAGAACTGATAGAAATGTTCAGTAAAGGAAGTCCTTCGATATTTTAAAAATAAAAACTGCTTTTCTTTCAGTTTCAGGTGAAGAGATTAATGTTATAGATAGTCAGAAAGGAAAGGAGGCTGGAAAGTGCAGCCTTGAATCATTTTATTTTCTCCTTAGAATTCTAGTCATCACAGCAGAATGTTAATATATTTCATTGTATTAAATGCTGCTTATTGTTTCGCAGATTGAATAAGTGCATTTCATTTAGCTAAAATTATGCAGTGTATGTTTTCTCACACTTACTACAAGTATCATTAATCAGCCAACATGGGAGATGTTAAATAAATGTATATCTACTGTTAACACCACCAGATATAATGGGGCACAGGTGAAATCTAAACATCACTAAGGTATTTAACAAAAACAAAAAGGGGATTGATTATTGCATTGCATGAATAAGAATGTACAAGAGTTAATGGGTTAGCTTTCCCACTACTGTGTCTGGTTGTATTCAATACAGTAAGTTAACCAAGAAGTTTAAAATATTGCACCTAATTCAAAATACGTATTTGGTTTGTTGCTCGTTTATGTATGTAAGCTGAAATAGTCACCATTATATTACTGTTAACAGCAATGAGACGGTTATATGTTTGTTATTACATGACTAAGAATTTAGAAGGCAGCTCTGCTTCCCCACCACCACCACCACCATAGGAATGGGGGTCAGGCACATAGCATTTGATGTGCAGGAATGTATTTGAGACCTCCCTCACCATCCCAGCCCTAAAAAATGGAGAACAATCTGCAATTACTAACACAATAAATGCTTGTTTTAAGGCTGCAAGGTGACCAAGGAATATGTTGATGGTTTAACAGTTTTCAGATAGTACTTTGAGTAAAGTAGATGAGTTTGCAGTATGTGATTTGGATACAATATTACAATGAGCTGGGAGCTTAAGCAGGGGTATATACTTAAGTGTCCTGAAGAGCAGATTTGTAAGGAGACAGTTTTCCTTGAGGTAATTTATTACATGTTGCTAAGATCCCTGATAAAAGCAGAGCTTTAAAGCTGTGTGATATGAAAGTATCCAGAAGTAGTGATACCTTTTCAAATATACTGCTATGTAAATGAGACTTCAAAATAAAACGCATTTTAAAATCAATAAGAAGAAAGATGAACTAAAGCCATAAACATCAAAATATATTTAAGCAAACATTCTAAGAACAGTAGCTTCTCTGGTTTAGATGGGTGGGGTAGGACAGATAGCTTTAATGCTGGTTCACTTCACTGTGATGTGTGTGTATTAGTTAAGTTTAGAATTGTGTTCCTTGGCAAACCATAAAAGATTTCAAAAGTATTAGACACCCACTTTTGTGCTGGAATTTAATATGCAACTTTTTATTGGAAAATAATCGTCCTTGTCTGGCAAAATCCACCATGCAATATTTCTGTTAGTAGGCATAATGCAATAAAGACAGGGAGGGCTATTTATCACTACAAATTTTGAGGATTTCAGGATTCTTTTTATTATTTTAATATATTTCTTTGGTATTAAATCAGAAAAATGATAAATTACACCTGTCGAGGCTGTTTTTCCTTTTTGCTGGAAAATGATGTACAACCCAATTTCACTGGTCATTTTGGCTTTTAAAGATATGTATTTTTTTCCTATAAAAAACTTCACCAATAGGTTTTTTTTAAATAATAATGCTGAAGTACTTTTTATTTCTAAATCTATGAAGTGGTTTATAAGTACTTCCTGGCATTGCAAACTTTGGCCTTTTCACACTTTTTTTTTGTTTGCTTGCTTGCTTGCTTGCTTTAAATAATGATTTTAAAGGACTTTGGAAGAAACATTATATTTTTAAGAGACCAGATCCAGTGGCTCCACTTTTCAGCATATGATATAGAGTACCTCTAGATTGGGTTGAAAGGTTAATAACACATAATTTCAGTTCTTGGCCAATATTTGTCATTCATGTGCATATAATTTTCTTATTAGAAAATTAATCTCTACATGTCCAGGCAGTCTCTAAATGTTCATAGAAATTTGGTACTTATCTTTTTATTATGCATAAAAGTCATTATTTCTAAAGATTCTCTTAGTTAAAAAGAAAAATCTTAATGCTAATAAGCACTCTACGTAACATAAAAAAGGAAAAAAACGACATTTTTCAAACAACAAAAGGCAACAATGATTTGTATTGGTGTCGTGTTTTACATTATTTTAACAATGATTCCAGGTTTGCATATTCAGAAATATATTAGCCCAATTTGATTTTAAAGCTCAGTTATTTGAATTATAAATCATTATGTCCCTTCTAGCTGATCATTCATGAAATATCTTTGAATTCATTTACATAATGGAATACATTAGTGGTTCCTTTATGTCAGTGCCGTCGTAGTGCTCCCTCATGCATGTTTAGTTCTTCCTAATAATTAACTTTATTATCATACATTTTCCATAACAAAATAATTATAATTGTGTTGTTATTTTGTAAAGCAACTGGCTGCAAAATACTTAGTTTGTCAAAAAGTCTGCTTTATCCACGTTTATTTTTAAAGATCTCTGTGATAAGCAGGAAAAATTTTATAGCTTTGCATTGTGAAAACAGATAACTCTTAACCAAGTACTGCAGGTTAACGAAAATAAATACACTAAATATTTCCTTAAAATCAGGTTAGCAGGTTTGCCAAAAGCAGCTATATTCCCCATCCACAGCCTTTTAAGGAATTGAATAATAACTTTAAAAAATAGTTTGATCAGTTTGAAGTTAAAATTAATCATTCCTACAAAAACCTTACATCATAAGAACATTGGTTTCAGAGTAGCAGCCGTGTTAGTCTGTATACGCAAAAAGAAAAGGAGTACTTGTGGCACCTTAGAGACTAACCAATCTATCTGAGCATAAGCTTTCGTGAGCTACAGCTCACTTCATCGGATGCATTCAGTGGAAACATCCGATGAAGTGAGCTGTAGCTCACGAAAGCTTATGCTCAGATAGATTGGTTAGTCTCTAAGGTGCCACAAGTACTCCTTTTCTTTTTGCATAAGAACATTAAGGTTGCAAATTGAAGCACTCAAGTCAGGAAATAACAATCTCAACTGCCCACTTGTGTGTATGTGTTACAACAGACTTGAAATATATTATCTCATGCTATTTTTGTCCACAGGGTCCCTACCTCATTCAGTGCAGGGGATGACCAGTGCTCAATTAATGAGACAGCTGTTCAGTATTTCTTTTTATCCTCAAGGTACAGTGTGTGGTCCCATATTTCATTGACTGCACACCATCCAAACGCCATATTACAGACACTCAGAGTCATTCAGAGTACACAGTACAACTGTAGGGAATGGAGAAATGTTCTGGAAAAAGATCCTGTGGGGGCAAAATTGCATGTGATCATGCAGCTGAAGACTGTATCATAATACACGTGCACTGAGGTGGGGAAAGGGTTAAAAGTTATGCAATCAACCTTCCTGACTTTTGAGTGCTTCTTTAATTTAGTTTTGCAACTTTAACTTTTGTTTAGTGTAGTTTTTAAAAGGGATTTCCTACATTTAAAAAAAAAATGAAGAAAAAGAAATCCCACTATGTGGGATAAACTTGGGGCCAGATTCTCAGCATCAAAGCAGGTGGAAGACTGCCCTAAATGGGCAGCAATGGATTCCCTTAATGGAGGAATCCTCAAGGGATTAGCACCAACACAGAGGATGTTTTTGAGGCAGAGTATATTTGCCAGGCCACAGCTCAACCCTTAGAGAGCCATCTGCTCCCCCCTGCTCTGATGTACACTGAGCATCTGGCCTCTTGTGTTTTATTAACATCCTTTAAATATTTTCTAAACATCATACTTTTAAAATGTCATACTTCTGACTTCGTGCTCAGCATTTAAACCTGTGTTTTGGTGCAAGAAAATAGAATACTGGGTAAAGGCCTGAGCAGTCTTAATATTAACTGTGGGTTTTAGTCATGGTTGGAAATTCAGGATGGAAAGAACACCCATAGTGTTAGGCAGTGTAAGTAATAGCACACTGTTGAGCATTGCTCAATATGACATAACTTCACAATATAGTTGTATGCTGTGGCACCAAGCTGAACACTTAAGATCCCATATGTTATGTACTTTCTATCAGGTTGGGATACCCAATGACAGACATGGCAGTTCAAACACAGTTTTGTCTTACATTGTAATGTGGACCAAACCGCCTCACTGAGCCAAGATACAGCTCTGAAGAAGTCAGAGGCTATAATATGATTCCTGAACCTTATTCAGAGCCATATGTATTGTAGGACAGACCATGTTTTAACTTTGAAGACTGAAATGTTACGGGTGAGTCCCTTGTTATGTTAGAAATTAGCATGGATCGGACCTAAGTTCCCAGAAAACTGAAAGTGCTGTTATTGCAAACAAACATGTTCCCTTGAGGGTGACATTGCACTTAGAAATTTGTAGAATTGACTTAAAGTGACCAAAAAAAGCACTACACGAAGCAATTCCGAGCTGTGAGGTTGTGGTCTTGTAAGTAAGATTCCTTCCTCAATCCTGCATGTTTTCTAAAAGTTTAAATAACTAGTAAAACATTGCAGGTATCTGTATCTCTTCATATAATGGGAGCTTCTGTTGGAAAAACATGGAAATATGTTTTTTCTTCGCAATTTTTAAAGGGCGAAACTGTTTTCTTGGATACACATTTTGAAACCACTTCTGTCAACCGTGTGACTTCAAGAGCCAATGGCAAACTGGATTTGCATTGTTTTGGGAAGATTTTGCATAAATGATTGTGGCTGGGATTTTTAGGCACCCAACTCCTTAGCCGCCTTTGAAATTCCCTGTGTATTCATATATATGCATAAAGATGCACAAGCAAATGTAGAGTTCTTTGTCAACATTTGGCCCTTTAGGTCAATGATATGAACGAAACTTTTCTTTTTTTAGTAGTTGATAACCTGCAGCAGGTTTCATTTTTTAATAATTATTGCTTTAGAGTGTAATTAAAGACAGCAAAGTTGGCATAGGTTATGATTTTTAAGTCTTTTTTTTTTCTTGGTTTGTAATAGAGTTCTGCATACACAGTTTTGCAGTAAATACATCTTAAATGTACTGGATTCATCCTGAGAATGATCCACTTTATTGCTCCCATAAATATTCCACTGGCAAAACATGACCTAGTGTTCATTAACAGCATGAATGGGAGAGATTCCTACTATTGGTAGAGTTGTGGGGGTTTTACCTTTTTTTTTTTTTTTTTTTTAAGATATTGTCAGTTTTCGCTTGTCTGTTTGCTGAAGAATCGGAACAGTATATAAGCCTAAGAGATGTCTTATTTGACTTACTGACTTTTCTGGCTAACCAAACCAAGGGCGGCTTGATTCTGCAGTGTGTTGAGACGCCCCCAAGTACCATTTATTTCAGCAGGGACTGAGATGCCTCAGCATCTCTAAGATCAGATTCTTAGCTTAGTTAGCATCATCTTTGGTGGTTGACAACTGATTTTAAGAAAACTAGCGAAATGTTGTAATTCCTCTTGTTTTTTTTAAATGTTGCATATAATTATGGGTTATTGTCTTGGGGGGGAGGGGAAATAAAAGTATTCAAAATCCAGAAGCACTGAAGGATAGTTCTATATCCTGTAACTTTCTCTTTCCGTCTGTGAACCAAATGCTTCTCTAAAGATGCCATCCTGCAGGAGTCTCACCTTTCAGAGTTCAGAGGTTACCTTTTTGTGTGTGACAAGTAGGAGTTCTCTTGCATCTTATTTTTTGTCTTTTTTTCCCCTAAGGCAAGATTATCTTAAATTGCACATCTTCCATACCCACATACCCCTGGGAACTTCATCTCCCATGCAATCAAAAGGAGAGTTCTTATACTCAGTAAGGCTGGCATTTAATGACCAGTAGTTGGCCTAACTGGCCCAGTACACTCCTTCCACTACCCTTAAAGGTAAAACAAGCAAACACAAAAAAACTCTGAAGAGCTAGGGAGTTACTTCAATGTCACATTTAGGAGTGAAGAAGAATTAGAAGTAAGAATTAAAGAAAGGAGAATTAAAAGTAAGGGAATTCCTTTCTGCCCAGTGTGGTCCAATTTAAGGCCCCCAGCTAGCCAATTTGATTGCCCATTGGCAACCTCTCTCAGTAAAGGCAAATCCTATTGACCGGCTGCCACTACAAAACAGCAGTATTTCCTCCACCATCCTAGCCATGTGATACTATCTGGAAAACCAGCACCATTTATTGTTGAAAACTTTTACTTTAATTCTAAATATCGTTTAATTTATTGGCTCTTTTGCGACTAAAATATGTGACATGAAAAGTAATTGCTTTGGTTAATAATAGATCATCATTTTTAATGTTCATATACTATTTCTGTGCTGTATATTTTTTCAGAAACACCATATTTTAAGAGGTGTATTTTAATACTTTGTTAGCAATTTGTATCATTCATAAAAATTATTATATAATTATGCAAGTTAAGTTTACAGCAATATTCACATCTCAGCATAATACTGTAAGGGAGACTTTCCTTAACATCTGCTACTTATATTCTCTTAAAAAAACTTGTGAAAATAGATGCTGTGAAGTTCATGCTTCAGAATCACACAGTAAGTTTTCTTATTATGTTCAAATATTTTAGACTCCTTCATAATTTTATACACCATTTTAACTTGTGATGCACTTATGTTTTGCCAGAGTAAACACTTTCCTTTTTTGGGGGTGAATGATAATTACAGTCTCAGTGACCTTAGATGCCGAACAACTTTCTACACTGCTCTCACTCGCCTCCTCATGGTAGATTTAGGTAAGGTGTTTCTCTTTGATATTTTTGTAATCTTATTAATTTTAGTAACAGAGCTTAAGTCTTCTTAGTGAGAGGTTACTGACACTATTAAAAATAGGTTATGAGTTCAGTACATCTGTTCTAGATGGTGTTTAAAATACTTCACAATAGCTTTTTAGGTTTGTGGCCATTGAAATACAATAGTCTTTTTTTTTTATTTGATAGATTTGATTATAGTAATATGAGTTCTGAAAGTGAGACCAGTAGTTTATTGCACTGAAGGCCTTTTGGATCCATTAGTGTAATTTAGCTACTTATAATGTAAAGGCCTGATCTTGTGACATTCTAAAAAGTTTCACCTTTGACTGACTTCAGTGACTACTCCAAAGACACTGGTTTCAATGTTTACTCTAGCAGATGGTGTACTACTTCATATAAATTCTCAGCCTGTGAGGAATCTCAGCTCTCAGAGTTTGAATCAGAGTATTGAGCAGACACTTAATGTATTTGCTTAATTTTACACACATGAGTAGTCCCGTTTGAAGTCAATAAGATTATTCATGTGCATAAATTTAAGCATGCACATTAAGTGTTTGTAGGATCGGGACGTTAGTGGTTAGCCTGGTTTGCACCAATATATTGCCAATAAACTGATTTTATCCCATCCCTTAAGTAACCAGGAAAAGAATCCTTAGCACCACATGATATTAATTTAGGACTCATCAAGCAGGTAAGACTCCTTTTCAATCTATTTGTGAGCACAGTTTTAGTCATTAGTTTAGTAACAATGATGGGTGGTTACATACTAGTACAGATAACAAATTTACTAAAAGAAGCATATGATTAGTTTGCAAGAAACATAAGTGATGAGCCAAATCTCCAACCAGTGTAAATTGACATGGGTTCCGTGAAGTCAATGGAGCTACACCAGTTTTCATCAGCTAGCCCATTAGATGCAATTATATGTATTATTATTTTTATATATATTATTATTCAAATTATAGTCCATAATAGTTCTTTCCCCTAAAGATTTCTGTGCAAAAATTACCATTTGTGAGAATGAGTGTTTGCTAAATTAAAATTAGAGATGGGCAGAAAAGGGAATGTCAGCCTTCTGAGAGAAAGTTGGATTAGAAATAGAGTAGGGTTTGAGGTCTAGGTTTATCTGATAGTGCCATCATTTCATATGAGCAATGCTGCAAGGTTTGAGCTGCAACTAGTAGAACTCTCATAGGTGTGCCAAGATTTCCTGTATCTTCAGTGGTAGAAATTGCTTGCAGTCAGCTGTTCTCACAAATTTGATGTCATTTTGGAATTTGATTAATTTAGTTAATTTTGGAATAGCAGTTTGGTTCATGATGCCATGTCAATTAGAGATATGAGTCTACATTCAGTCTGGCTATAGTTCAAGGACTCTCTTGAGCTAAGTCAAGTATTACCCTTTAGTTTTTCTAGATGCCCCTAACTTATTCCTGGCTTTTCTGTGGGTGGTGGTTACCCTATTTGTACCCTAAAAATAGTCTTTCCTTTCTGAGGACATTTGGGTCTGTCATTTATCCTCTTTTCTGCCATTTGTTGTTTTAATATTTGGATATGTTAAAAACAGGAATTAGGCAAGTAAATTGATTTTTCAGGCCCCCACAGAAAGATTTAGCCAGGCAACATATATGCAAAGGTGGCTTACCTCAAAAACTGTCTACACTTGCAATTCAACTGTTTTCAGGACCAGTTCAGCTGCATCCATTGCTGACACCTCTTGTAAGCAGGGGGTAAATTTCCTAGTGGAAACCATGCAGCTTTAGTGATTTTCCCTACAGGAAGAGCAGAGAGTGAGCAGAATCAACCCATCTAGGTGATAAAAGTCACATCTTCAAAGAGGTGTTGTGTGAGCAAGATGCCATTCCGGTTGATAACTCTAGGCAAGTGAAACACAAGAGAAATGTGATTGCTCAGAAATTAATGGTTCATTGAGATTGGCTTTATTCCTGTACGTTAGTGGCCAGAAAACCTGACAGGAATAGGGCTAGCTGGGGGAAGACCTAAACAAACTTATTGGACTAATATCCTATGGATTTCCATTTGGAGTATATTAGATTGTCTGTTTCTGACCTTTCAGAGAAACACATCTAGAGAAGTGTACAGGGAAAACTCTGCTTTACATTTGAGAATACAGATGTGAAACATCAAACACACATGAGCTATACTTTTCGTGTGCGTGTGTGTGTGTGTGAGACAAATACACGCTTTTTAAATGACATCATTCTTAACCTTATAGAGCTGTAAGCTTTATAAACAAACAGCAAGTCATCAGTTTTAGTCCAAAGAGAATTGGTCATCATACTAGTCATCCTTTTCAGGCTTTCTAAAATTAAAAGAAGAAAGGATTTGTTAAGGAAGTTTTTCATATTATTGACTTTTAAAAATAATTTACATGGAGATAGTATTAAGATGAAGTCTCATGATAAATTAGTGCTTTTTAAGAAATGGAATGTGCTTTTCTGGATTCAAGTATAAAATTCTTTGTAAATTAGCCTTTTATAGAAAGTGTAGAATTAGTTATATTTAAACCATTCCCTTTCGAGTGGTTAGAAAAACCAAATCAACCATGGGGGAGGGAGCAGTAATTAGCAGTACATTAATTGGCATTTACTTTAAAAGGCACTTGGTTTCTGTTCAGTAATTTGAACCTTGTTTGAATGTAATTACACTTTGAATGCTCTGTGTGCCCCAGGTTGTATCTCTAATGAAAATAGACTTTTTTGACATTTACAGTTGCACCATTTTGTCAAATGGTCCATGGCCCAAGATTTTTAAAGTAAACTAAATATTCACTTGTGTAAGCTATAGAGTAAAGAAAATAGTTACTGAAACTCCAACAAAGTGCTTTTTTAAGTAAAGGTTTCAGAAGATTTTAATCCAATTTTTCTTTCCATTCTGGATTATCAAAGGCTTTACACATAAATTATAAAAAGCTCCTTCTGGAGACATTGGGTCTGATTCTCCACTGCCTCTGTGTAGTTATTTACACCAGTGCAAAATGAGTCCCTGCTCAGTGGATATAAAACACTACCAAATAATGTAAACCACAGCCAGATCTACTCAGCGAGGTGCCTGCTTGTGAAATGCTGCAGTCTGCCCTTAAAGCATGAAAGATCCACCAAAATGTTCCACTGAAGGATCTTTTTTCTTTCAAAGGGCATAATGAGGCCGTAGCTGAGTCTAAGTGCATGCTAGTGTGGCTTGGATCATCGCAAAAGAGCAATTTACAGTAGTAATTTGTTCATGAAATGGTTTCTTTCTTTTCCAGTTTTTTAAAAAAGCATCATTATTTAACGCTCATATTTTATATTACATGAATGTGGATCATACAATAATCATACTGATAATAGTGAACGGGGACTTGCTTTTGTGGTTTGATTTTTTTTTTAACTGAAGTAAAATATTTGAGGAATTTAATGTTTTAGAGCTGATTATTTCTGGGCCGCCTAAAAGAGTCTTACTCCATTAAACTTATCTTGAAAACAAAAATAATGATAAAGGTACTTTTTCACTTGGAAGAACCAGTTAGGTTGCAATAAAAAATTACTTAGGTTCCAACCTGTCACACAATCATTGGACAATATGGCACATGTTATAGTCTCTTACCAAGGGTTTGGACAATAGCCCATTTCAGCTGATGGGTTTTCCATTGACTTTAAAGGGATTTGGATCAAGCCCCAAGAACAAAAAAAGGGCTATAATAATAGAGAGATATAGGATTACAGATGGCATACACAAACTAGCCAATCCTATGTATACACCAAATTCATCCACAAAATGTTGAAGGAAAAATAGGTAAAATGTCTCCGAAAGACATTTTGCAGAAGGATGTCATATTAATTCCTCCATTAATTTGTCAGTTTTTGCCATAACTATTTTCCTCTCTCATTTCTTTTTCCCAACATTTTACCTAACTATGGGCCAAATTCTATCCTCGGTTATGTGTTAATGGTTTCCATTTAATTTGGATGTGTGGGTATATCTGAGGGGAAAATGTCTTTAATGATACACATGAAAGGATCCAGTATCTAGTCAGGTTTTAGTGTCTTTCTTATAAGCTAAATTTAGGCCTTGATTCTGCAAAGACAAGCGCAGAGCAGACCCCTGTTGAATTCAGAGAGGCTCTACATATGTAGGGTTCCAGCCACACAAGTGTCTTTTCAGGATCTGAGCCTTAATTTGTTTGTTCTCCTCCCGTTCCCCCCAAATATGAAAATCTATCAGAAAAGTAAAAGTATCTGGGTGATGCATACAATATCTCTGGAAATAGGAAATAGCTTTCAATAACTATGAAACATTATGGAAGGTTATAGAAATTATTATAATTTGTATAACAATTAGTAGGTTATTATAATTTAGCAGAACGTATAATCATGGCAGAACTTTGACACATTTATATAACATTAGTGGGCAATAATTATACAAAAAAACCCGTTTTCATCCCTTTATAGCAAATTTCACTGTTTGAAACATGTCTAGTTAGAAGTGTTGTCTGAAGGCTCATGCATTTTTCCTGGTAAGTGTGCAATAATTGTACGCAGAGCGGATAGCACCACATATTATTAAGGTCTCTCAACAATTGGTATTATAAGTCCCTGTTTTCATTTGCTTGTTTGGGCTGAAATTTTCTATGCCAGATGTCTGCTTTAGGCTGAATTTTGGGGGGAATTGGGGGTTGATTTGGATTGGATTTTTTTAGAAAACTTCAGCTAAAGTGGTTCAGCTGTTTCCAAGACAAGTGCTAAGGAAGAATACATTGTTTTGCCCATGTTAAAAATTCTGGTGACATTTTATTTGAAAGGTTCTGCTGCTTCGGTGTTTTGGAGTAGAACTTGAAATTTAACATGCTGTGGCATTTTGCTGTCCCTGTGAAAATCCAGCTAAATATGACCTAATTATAAGTCTTTGAAAAATAACAGTTTACATGTGCTCAGTAAAGACTTTTTAGAAGCAAAAATCACGGAGCATTCCTTCCTCATTGAGCATGCTTCATTTCCCTCACAGCTCCTAAACATAACAGGACTGTGCACGTGCCATCACCACAGAGTGACTGAGCATGCACCAGCCCAGGGCTGCAGGGGTAAAGCCAGGCTTTCCCAGTAATAGCTACACCCAGCTTCTCCGAGCTGGGCAGCGGAACTCAGAGCAGGGATCCTCTCTCTTGTGCTCTCAGTGATACACACACACAGTCACCTAGGCAGCATGGAGGAAGAAGCCTTCTGATTCGAAAGCAGAGGGGAGAAAAGCCAGATTGGGGGGAATGAAACAGTAGATTGAGACAAGAATTCTGGTGAGACAGGGACTAGCTTTGGAGGAAGAGAAACTGTTACTGGGACCAGGAGCCAGTTGGTAGGGGGAATGTGAAACTTGGACTGGTTGACCGGAGAGGCTGGGACTTGGAACCAGGGAAAGGCAGGCTGGAACTGGGAGCTGGGATAGAGTGGGGTTGGGACTAGGAACCAGTTGCCTGGGGAAGGTGGAAACACTGGGATTGGTTGAGGAGCTAGGGAAAGGGGAGACTGGGACTGACTGGACAAGGAGATGAATTAGGAACTGGGGATGAAGAGCGGAGGGGAGAGGAGACAGAGCTGATGAGCTGGGTTACGGGGGGAGAACTGGGACTGGCTGGGCAAGAAAATTGGGATTGGGTGTGGGAAGGTGGAGGGACTGGGATTGGGGAGCAGAGGTCAGGGCTTGGACAGGTAGCTCAGAGGGGGACACTAGGACTGACATGGCAAGAAGACTGGGACTAGGTAGGCAAGAATGGAACTGGGTTAAGGGGCTAGATTCACAAGGGGGGCGTAATTGTTGCAATGCTGAGCGGTGCAGTGCCTGACTTTCAGGTGCCTTGCCACCTGCTGGAATTCACAATTCTGAGTTAGGTGCCCAGGAGGAGAGGATGGTGATTGCTGAATAACCGCATGGCTGTGGTGCTGGTGGTCCTCCTTATACCCAATAGCTCAGTAGTTAGAGCACTCTCACAGGATGTGGGAGATCCAGGTCCAATCCCCCCACTGCCTAGTGTGGAACAGTGACTTTAACCCAGATCTCTCACCTCCCAGGTGAGTGCCCTAACTCTTGGACTATAGGGCATTCTGAGGTGGGTGTCTCTCAATATTTCCCATGTAAACTGTTCCACTTGGTATAAATACTTGCATATCCCCTGGATCAGGGACTAGAACATGGGTCTCCCTGGTGAGTGCGCTAACAGCTGTGCTGTAGAATCATTTTCACTCTCTCATTGGTCAAATGAATATTTTAAGTATTTATAAGGGGGACCATCGCCACACCACCTGCTATGCCAGCTGTGTTTTGTTTGGGGCCTGATCTAGTAAGTTTGCTCTTAATCACCCACTGAGCATGCCTGCTGGATCAGGCCCCACAGGTGCAATAGGTAGGGAAATGCCTTGTTTGTGAATCCAACTGGGGCTTAGGCATTAGCTAGGTGCCAAGTTGCTAGGCTGTGTTGGGACTTAGATAGCTGTATGCATACCCAGAGACGAAAAATGAGGCACCTAGGGGACTTACCGGTGGAAATTTAGGCACCTAGGGACTTTAGGTGCCAGCAAGACACACACACACTTTGTTAAAAGAATATTATTAAGGTTGCAAAGTCAAGCACACTTTTCTGCCAGAATTTAGCTTGTCTGTGCAACTTTAATCCCCCCCTTCCCCTGTGTTATGATACAGTCTTTAATTCCATGATCACAAACTATTTTTATCTGCATGAGCCTTGCCTCATTCACTGCACAGCATGGACCTGTTCTGGGGATGAATCAGGGCTGAGTAGTAAAGGATGAGCCCTGCCTCATTTGTTGTAGAAGTTGGAAGGTATATAGTGAATGAGTCAGGGAATTGCAGGAAGTTAAAACATGGTTAATACAGTTGAATGCTGTCCTAGAAAACTGGATTTTATACCTACCTCTGCCTCAGAGTTCCTATGTAATAGTAGGCAAGTCACTTAATCCAGACTTCACAAGTGATCACTGATTGTGTATTTCTCATTTCTGGGTGCCCAACTTGAGGCCCTCGGGTCTGATTTGCATAAGAGCTGAGCACTCACAGCTGCAACTGAAGTCAGTGGCAGATAATTTTAATATATAAAGTGCTATAGTCCTAGGTTAACTTGAGCACCAAAATTGGTAGAAACACTTTTGACTGTAATCTTTGTGCCTCCCCTCTCACCTCTCAGGGGTATTTGTGAAGCTCTCAGATACTATAGTAAGGAGCAACAGAGAAAAGCCAACAAGGAAATTAACAATCCTATCTTCAGAGCAGGGTTTGAACCGTGCATTAAATAAGGCCTGAGGAATGAGGAGAAAACAAAATATTGAATATCTGTTCATTCAGTGAGCACTGTCCATTCTGTGCACTGAATGACACGGGGGTCCTGTGGAAAAAATAGTATGTGATCGCGTAATTAAAGATTGTATCATATTGCGTACCCACAAGAGGCCAAATTAAGATTGCACGAGCAACTTAATTCTGGCTTTTTCTGACTTTTGAGACCTGGACTTTGCAACCTCAGAGAGAATAGAAATATAAAAAGGAGAAAGAAACAGAACATGTAGAGAGACACTGGTCTCAGTTTTAAGTCATTTGTGACCTAAAGTTTCTGTCTGTATTTTATGTTCGTTCAATCTGTGTGCCTCAGTAAAAACATTTAAAAACTAAGGGTCCACTTATACTGTCCTGGCCCAAAACTCCCTTTGACATCAGTGGAGGTTTTACCTTCAAATGGACTATGGAATTGGACCCTGATGAATGTGCTGTGGTGCTCTCGTTTTTTTGGTTTTTTTTAATTTATTTTATTTTTCTGTAGGTGAAGATGAGGATGAGTTTGAGAATTTCATGCTACCCCTTACAGTTTCTTTTGAAACTGTAACTCAGATATTCAACAATAGTTTTAAACAAGAAGAGGCAAAGGTAGGTTTATTTCAGTAATAGGGAAAGAAATTATTTATCAGTAAAATAAGCTAATTGTGAAGTAAATGTTTCACATTTTTTTCATCTTTGCCATGTATATATGTCTATAATTTTCTATATAATGTTGAAATAAAATGGCTGTATATGACTTCCCACAAGTCAATCTCTTACACATACTTTTAGATTTTGGGAATGGTTTGACAATAAAGTGATCTCTTTTCAGCCATATTTATAATCAAAGAGACAGATTTTCCTCTTGTGGTATTTGACCTGGTTCTTGTGTAATACTCCCTCTTCCTGTGTATGTGTTTTTATTTTCTTCATATGTATTAACATATGTATTTGGGGAGATTTGGAAAGATGTAATACACTTGATAAAACACTGCATCTTTACAGTATTTTTTTTTCAAACAAGAATTTAATATATAAATCAAGACTTTATTAAATGGCTGGGCATATATGTATAAATAGGAACTGGTCTTGAAGTATTGCATCCTTAAACTGAACAAAGTGATTAGGATAACTGATAGCTAAATAAGGTTTTTATGTGCCTGTGGGAGCCATATTAGGATTGATTTGACAAGTCAGTTCAGCTGTGGCAACAGTCATAATATCTAACACAACATTATGTTTTATTAGTAAAATTCTTAAGTGTAGCAAGCTGTTTGTGTCAAAACAACAGTATATTTTAGGGGGGAAAGGACGTGCTAAATGGGAGTAGCAGCTTCAGGAATGACAATACATTAGAGTAGTGTTGTGCTAAATAGATTCCCCTCCCCATAATGAACAAACACTTAACAATGCACTCTAGAGTGCCCATTTCAGATACATTGCGTAATCTATGGGAAGCCCAAACAGATTTGCTATTTTCAAATATGATGGAAACCTTAACAGTGCATCACCATCTTTTCTTCTCGCCCTTTCCTGAAAATGTAAACTGTCATCAAACATGCTAGAAATGTTTGACAAATAATTTTTGTCCTCCTTAGTACACAACTCACATTTACAGAGCATGTATAGTTTATAACCACTTAGATTAAATTAACATCTTAGAAAATATGAATACTCAGCTCATTGCTTCAGTGGGTACTGTGAAAAAGACCACATACCCCAGATTCTGTTTTGGATGTTGCTTCTAGTATTTAATTTGTAAGCTGCTTTTCACATGTTAAATAGAGAGAGTCCAAAAGGGTTTGCCTTTTATTTTAAAAATTATTGATTTTAACCATTAATTTTAAGAGATCATTTTTAGAATTCCCTTCTTCATAAGAAATTGCATTTATCTCATTTGAGGATTCTATCGTATTTAAAACAATTTTGCTGCAGTCCTGTCTGGTTTGTGAGAAACTCTTTTACTGAAGAAATTTTAATGGAGTTCCAGTGATATATCCCTAAACTAGCAAGTTCTTAACGACCCTGGAAAGTGACTGCTTGATTACACTTTAACGGTATTTGCAAATAAAATCACAAGTAATTAAAGGGAAATCTCCAGGCTTTTGAGCAAGTTTGATGCATGATAACTGCCTGATTCAGCTTCATCTAGAGTAATGCTGTGTAGACGAGAGCTACTGAGATCAATAGCAACATAATGATAGTGGCAGAATTAAGTGAGTAACCTGAGAACTGTGTCTTCAGAATGCATGCAGCTGCCACAAGCCAGGGCCACACAGTGCACTCCGTTCTTCCATCCTAAATGTTCATCAAAAGACGCCCTGCAGGAAAATGGAGTTAGATGCTCTTTATTGCTGATCGTGTCTCTTGCCACATTTATCAGGGAAATTGGATTAGCAGTTGGCAGCTGCAGGTAGACAAGGTTCTGCAGTGATTAAATATGCAGCTTGGCTGCATTTGTTGTGACAGACCTTTAGTAAATTCTACTGTAAGCACCATCTGTCTAATTTGTATAAAGGAAACTTGGTGCTTTAAGCTACTGATAAAGAACTAAATCTGTTGCTCTATCATAAACAAAACTTTTGCTCTAAATTCTTTTAAATATAATTTATGTTACAGCTATTTTTCTATCATGATGAATAAATAATACATGCAAAGTGCTTTCAGGTACTTCATTGTGCAAGAACTGGAAACAAAAACAGTTCAGTTCTCTTCTTCAATAAAATGTTTAGTATTCCAATCCACAGGGAGGTGACACTGTTAAAATATCACCATGAAAATGGCCCAAGACTGCCAAATTCATTTAATTTGTGGCTTTTACTAGGATTTTCTAACTGGCTGGTTTTTTATATTTCTGAAGTATGCAGCTGAAAAATTATCACAACAAGGGAGCTCTTCCTCATTGAAATACATTTGTGGTTAACAAACCTGTGTATAAAACATACATTTAGGTTTGTTTTCCAGTGAAATCTAATATAATTGAAGAGGACTTCAATTATTTTCAATTATAAACTAGTATTTACCATGAGCTTTTTTCCATTTTTGAAATGAAGGGGGGTGGGGGGGGAACGATAGTATTAAAACTACTGTCGTTTTTTTCTCTCAAAAATATCTGGATTTGCCCTGACATTCCAGTTAAGTAATATATTGACTGGCTAGACTGAACCTCAGTGGTGCTTTTATGTGAGTTATGACATCCTCAGTTTTGATAGGAATGAATGAAAACTGTATCGGAGGAAGAAGGGCAGTTAAATAGCAACATGCTATCTTTAGCTGGTTCGTAAAAACTCCATACTGTTAAATTATTTAAAATCCTTGATTTTCAGCTAGCACACATTAAAAGTTTTCACACTAAGTGCCAAATGTTGCAAACAGCACTTTAACAGAATGATTTTGCTTTGATCCCTGTAGCAGTTCCTGAATAATTTATCACAGGTTATTGCCTTAATTCTGGAGAGGGATAGAGCAATAAAGGCAGATGAAAACACTCCAGTTGAAACACCTTGGGGCCTGCTCATTCCTCTGACACGGCTCTTTTGTTGGAACTATTTAGAGGTTATTAAGACGTGTCTCCAGAATTAAGAGTATGCTGTAAGGATGAAGACAGCCATCTTAATTCTAAAGACAAAGCACAATGACCCTTCACCTTTTTTTCTTCATTGTTATTATATAGTAGAATTATGAGGATAATATTATAGCTGCACCCAGTAGTGCCACTGTAGTTAAGGGTCTGTCAGACTTTCCATTACAAACCCCATTTTGGGGGTGGGTGGCGTGAGTGGTATCTCGTCTGTTTCAAAGTGCATTAGTCAGAAACTTGGCACCCGCTGTCAAGCCACAATTCCTGTTTGGGCTTTTTTCCCCTTACAAATATTTAAATGTTCCGTTCTTTTCCATTTAGAAATTCAGAAAATAATGTTTTTTAGGATTTTAAACCATAATGTCAGAATTTTAAAAAAAAAAAGGAGGGGGGGGGAGAGACCTTTAAATTACTCTAAAGTAGACCTACCATTTTTTGGTTTGTGGATGGAAGAATACTTTGAAGCAGGCTAGTTATTTCATTAGTATGAAAATCAGTTTATAAGCCAGCATTCTGACTACCTACCTTCCCCTGCCATTTCTCTCGGATACAGTATTCTTTGCTTCTGAGTCTAAGGTATTGTCTAGTGTTGCTGTGTGCTGCTAAACAGCTGTCACCTTGCACCCAGATATGACTGCATTTCAGCTGTGAATGAAGTGATCCCTTTATATGCTGCTTGTATTTTATTCTGTTACATTTACAAAGCATGTTAGGAACCCTCAGGATGAAGACCCACAAGGTGCTGTCTAAGTATATAGTGTTGTTTACTATTTTTCTTAACAATTTTTACACCCACTGTCATTTGAAAATTCGTAATGGGCTAATAAACCAGAATATATTGGGAGTTTAATCCGTGTTCTGCCACACCTGTGTAAAACTCAACTGCAGTGAGCACAAGATCTTAGGTGAAAGGGCCAGGATTTTACCTGGATACACTATGTGGTTGAGGTGTCATTGTATGAGCAGTTTTGGCGTCAGTGTACATATTCAGTATTACTACTATACAAAGTCTAGTTCCAGTGAATAATACTTCACCATTGAGTTTAGTGGGACTTTATATACTAAGAATGTGTAATATATTAAAGATGAGTAGTATATATTAAGAATAGTATAGATAACAGTGTATGGTGTTTATATAATGATAGTAGTAGAAAGTAAAGATTCTAAAACCAAAGAAATTCAGTGGCTTTTCTCAAATCACTCAGTTGTTCTTTAGTACTGAAGATCAGTGGCATGTGAAATGACCTGCAGTTTCAAGGCCCTCTGGTAGAAGGGTACTGTGTCATCGCTTTCTAAGTGTGACATGCCCCCATTTATCAGGTATCTGTATGTCTTGCTACCCAGACATTTCCTAAATATTTTACCAGAAAGAATGTTTTTCAAAGAACAGTTGCTTTTCTAAATCAATGAATATGTACTTCAGGGTTGGTTGACTGGTCAGTTGTGTGTGTATGTGTAGTCCCTGTCTCACAAGCATCTGACCATGGGCTCATTCCTATTTTTGCCTGACTTCAAACAAAGCCAAGTTCAAATGAGGTGCTGAATATCTTAGGAGTCTTTCTAGAGACCCCTACTTTTCCTTTGACCTTCATTCCTGATAGTCAGCCTTGCTTATGGACCTTTTCTTTCTGTGGCTACGGTGGGCAAAAGAGCCGAGATCACTCTCGAATCCTCCACCTTCACCCTGCATTGCTGGATGTGGATATATCCTTTTTTGATATTGCACCTTAGTATTGTTTAGTAGGAGAAGTGCAGTGTGGTTATGAAGTTTTTTTACATAGGCCACACATCTGCTAAACGCTTATTTTCCACATGGAAGAATAAAGATATTAAATGCCAAAATGTAGGTGAATGTCATGTTAATATTATAATTTTAGGTCCCAGTTCTGCATGATGCTGAGCATTTCTTGTGAGGTAACCTCAACTCAAGTTTATGAGAATTGAGGGCTCTGAGCATCTCGGATGTTCAGGTCATTTGCACACTCAAAAACCAGGAAATCCAAATGGTAAGGTTCTCATAGTAACCTTTATTTACCCATGTTTCACATAGGGCCCAATTTACCCTCAGAAAAACCTCTGCAACTCCCATTGAAGTCAATTGGACTAGTGCGTGCATATCTGAAAGTAGAATTCAGGCCTTGTGTAAAGTAACATTTAGTAGCATAACAAGTAATTTGCAGCACTCCATTCATTATGTGGGTAGGTTAAAGTTAGTATGAGATCCTTACCTTTTGCATATCTGGACTTACGAATATTTAACATTGTTGCCAAATACTATTTTATTGAAAGTTTTATATTTAGTTTCTCTTGATATTTTTACGAAAATGAAAAAAGATTTGCACGTTAATCCCCCCTACTGGTTTCTCTGTGTGCTTCCACAATTGTTTAGTGAAACCCTGCAGTTATATGGTACTTCATAATGGAGCAGAAATACAAACCACACCTACAACACCAAACTAACACTGATACTGCATGTTTCTGTTGCTCAGTATTCCACTAATCAGTATGGAATTTTAACTGGAGTGGAAATTTCATGTAGTGTATGTTTAAAATTATTTTTTCATTCACTTATAATTGTTAATTCTTAAAATTTACACTACTTACCTGAAAATCAGTCCTTTATGAGGATTACCACCTGGGAACTTGCAGCTGCTTTTCATTTATGTCTGTACCCCAAAAACAGTTTTAAAATATTTTTACGGGGTGGGGGAAGTATATTTTTTACTGTCACAGCATTTACTAAGAATGGGTGAATGGTTTTGCTCAAAATTTTTAAAAAAATTATTTTTTGACTGAGACCTAACTTGGAAAATGATATCAGAAAAGATTTTTTTCAGAAGGATATAAGTATATGAAAATAGAGTATAATAGAAGTCTCAATATAACCGTAACAGTAATTTTTTTGAGTATCAATTAGTCTTATACCTTACATAAAATAATGCCAGCTCAAGTTAACTTTTTATTATTAGTGTTGTTATTTTAATATAGTCATGCAAGAAGCACTTTTAAACTTTAATATGCAGCATTCGTATATTATGTTTTAGTTTGCCTTAGTCAAAGGTACAGTAAACTGAGTAACCTAAAATGTTCCCTAAGCATTTTATTAGCATTTACTACCATAAAACTTGGGCAGATTTTTTTTTTTTATAAAGAACCTATGGTTTTCTATAGAGAAGGATTTGAGCGAGACAGTTAAACTAATGAATCAAAATCAGATATATGGTCATTATTGGCTGATTATTACTCCATCTGCTCTGTGCTAACGTGAAAATCAATTACTCTGTCTCTTTCCCACTGACAGCGTATGTTGATCGGGCTGGCAAGAGATCTTCGAGGGATTGCCTTTGCGCTGAACACAAAGACCAGCTACACCATGCTGTTTGACTGGATGTATCCTTATTACACTATGACAATACCAGCTCTGTGCACAGAGGGATACCAGGCCCCTTGCATTAGTTTAATAGTGTGGCACAGTGGGGAAGAGGAAACAAAGCTAAATGAACTAATGTGTAATCAGCTAAAATTACAGCACAATGGCAACCATGCAGTTAACCGGGAGGGCAGCATTTGGAGAGAAACCACAGAGAGGTCACTTTTTCGTTGTATCACATTAATACCTCAGAAAATATATCTAAATGGTTCCCCTCCCCACCCCAAGCCTGTGATGTTTCCATAAACATACGTTGGCTCAAACTCAAAATATAATGTACCTACATTTGGTTAAAAATGACAGCAAAGATTACTAAAAAAAATGTTGCTTCCCAAGTGTTAATCCAGGGGGACCTCTGTATCTAGTATGATCTGGTCTTTCATTTAGCCAATAAGTATCCACTTACGTCAGTTTTATTAATATCATGACACACACACTTGTCTTGATGAGAAGACAACAGCTATATTGCAAAAATAAATGGTAATCTAGAGTTACAGTTTTTCTCAATATGCAAAGATCAGGACTACTGTGTTTGTTTTAATATACTGGTATACTTTTTTACTGCTGTGCTAAAGTATCTAATAATACACACTGGTATTTTGTTAATACAACAGGGAGGTCTTTGATGTTTTTTAATAAGTGTATCAGTCATAAATTTTGTCATTTCAGTCATAGAATCATATTAATCAACTCACTATCCCAATATATAGTGAGATGAGTATAACAGTTTGTATGATTTAGACCTACTATGCATGATTGCTGTAAATTTGTTTATTATACTGGTAAAATAACATACAAATACAATATTGTGCTTTATTAAAAACAGGGGGCTTTGAAATGGGATAATTTTAGACAAATGCTGAAAGTTTACTATACACTGATAATCTGTTTGGAGAACACATAACAGTATATCTTTCTAGAATTGTGACCAGGAATATAGTTGAATATGGGCGAAAAGGTAGAAAGGCTGAGCCTTTGTTAGGATCTGTCCAACTTCCATTGAAATCAATGGACAGACTCACATGGGAGTGGGATCAAGCCATTCTCAAGAACCTTGCTTCCTTTCAAGTGAGAGAGTTTGTGGAATCAAGGCCTGAGATAATAAGAGGCCTCATCCTAACTCTTTTTTAAATCAATGGAAAACTCCATTTAATTTCAATAGTAAAAGATGGAGCCACAAACTACTAAAATCAGGATGTAAGCATATAAATTTTATAACAGACACTGTCACACTTACATTATTAAACCTGAAAGAAATTTAAAATTCTAAAGTTTACTTTTTATATTTTGTTCAGCATGGGCAGGAAAGAGAGATCACCGGTACTATCAATTTAATTTTCAATAAGTTTCATTTTCTGTTTCCTCTGCATTAAGCCAATGTTTATAGATTCTAAGCCCAGAGGGGACCATTGTGATCATCTAGTCTGACCTCCTGTTTAACGTGGGCCTTAGAACTGTCCCAGAGTAATTCCTAGAGCAGATCTTTTTAGAAAGACAGCCAGTCTTGATTTTAAAAATTGTCTGTGATGGAGAATCCACCTCTCCCCTTGATAAATTTTTCCAGTGGTTAATTACACTCTCAAAAAATGTGTGCTTTATTTTCAGTCTGAATTTGTCTAGCTTTAACTTCCAGCCATTGGATCATGTTATACCTTTTTTTGCTAGATTGAAGAACCCATTATTAAATATTTGTTTCCAGTGTAAATACTTACAGACTGTAATCAAGACACCCTTTTACTGTCTCTTTGTAAAGCTAAATAGATTGAAGTTTTTGAATCTAACACTGTAAGACATGTTTTCTAATCCTTTAATCATTCTCGTGGCTCCTCTCTGAACTCTCTCCAATTTATCAATATCCTTCTCAAATAGTGGGGACCAGAACTGGACGAGGTATTCCAGCAGAGATCACATCAGTGTCAAAGAAAGAGGTAAAATAACCTACTGTAACTTCTCTACTCCTGTTCGAAGTGTGGCAATGTTTGCACTGCAAATAGTATAGGGAAATGTATAAATTCAGACAGAGCCAGATTGAGGTATCCTACAAGGAAACCTCTGGGGTTAGGAGAGGAATTCCAGCCAGAGTTTTCCTCAGGTCATTCTATTGGTGGTGATCACAAAGTTTTTACCCCTTTGCAGAATGACCAGGGTCATCCACTGCTCAGAAATCCACAGATCTCCTTGGTACCCTAATGAGCCCTACTCTCCTGTCTGGCTGCTCCTGTGGAACCATACTGCCGGGGGCTCTCCAGCCTGTGGCTATCCCAGGACCTAGCCTTTTTACGAAGGGCTGTGCAAGAAAGGAAACGGAGCCTTTGGTTGTATTATGCAGTTCTCATTTGTCAGTCCCATGTTCTCTCCCTGTGCAAAACTGCAAAGCTCCCTCTGTGGGACCAGGAATGGTGGAAGGGATTGCAGTATAGGGGTGGCTGATCTCCACTCTCTTTCCAAAAGATAGATCCATGCCTGGAGGGTCAACATATCATAGGAATCACCATGCTGAGTCAGAACAATGGTCCATCTAGCCCAGTATCCTGTCTTCCAAAAGGAACAAGGCAATAACATGGATGGACCTATCCTCCATTAACCTAATTCTTTTTTTGAACCGATTTGCTCCATTCCACACCTGAATCCAGGATTGTTTCCATTGTTTTTAATTTCCTGAACACCCATAGTTAATATTAAATTTCTTTTTTTAACTTTTTTTTAACAAACCCTGGATCTTTTTATTTGGACTGCCAGATAGCATTCCTTTAATTGACCTAAACAATAAAAAGATTAATATATACACAGTAAGAGGAATTAATTTGTCCAAGGCTTTTCTGAATCCCCTCGTTTTCTGTATTCAGTTGATTCTTTTTCCAAGCATATCTGTACACACGGACACAGAAAATATTCCCCTATCACCTTTGGCTGTAAACAAACAAACAAATTCATGCTTCTGTTCAGTGCATTTAGCTTCTGCTGGGGTCCAGCTCCATCCTCATATTGATCTCAGTATTATAGCAGAGTAAACTGCCATCATGTCAACTCGTATTTACTGGGTCTAAAGGGTGTAAGCTACAATGGTATGTGTTGGGGTGGGGGGTGAAAGAGTTTTCTTTTAATTTGGATAGGGATTTTTATACTTAATTAACATTGTAGTATATAAATTAATAACCTTTAAGTGCTGAATTGTATATGTGGACATGCTACAATTATAACTGCCCAAGTCTAATAGTAACAGTTGTTTTCAAACAAATATTCCCCTGGTTTGAAAACCTTGAAGTGAAACTAACTATAAACAAAAATTAAACTGACTTAGGTGATATTCATTACCTAAACTTAGAGAAATGCAGCAAATAAGCAGTATAAATAGACAAGAGAAAATTGTTAGTTTAGTAATATAAGATGTTATTAAGGTAAATAAAGGAGGTTGTTTGGAAGCGTTAATTTTAAATCAGTGGTATAAGAGTTCACTGGTTAATATAATACTTTATCTCAAGTGTGGCTGGAAATATTTTGATTCTAATCTCTTCCCATTTATTTCAAGAGAGTTACACATATAGTGAACTTTTGAGGATCAAACCTTTAATTTTTTAAGTTGTTCCAGTTTTAGGTCATAGTTTTCCTCTGTCTTGTTTCTGATTTTGAAGAAGTATGTGGAATTTTACTTTTGTCCAGTAGATGGCAGAAATGAGCAGAAATGAATTATTTTAAATCTTTTGGTTTTGTATTTGATCTGAAAACTGTTGTGTCCTATATTTTACCATAGATTATGATGATATTAGGGTCATGATTTGGAGGTGAATTGTCAGTATGCTGAAAGCTGTGTTAGATTGCCAAATAGGGTTGTTTTGTCGCAGGCTTGCTTATACTAATTGAGTTTCTGTAGCAAATCAGGCTCCTTGGAAAAAGGCCAAAGGCTTTTCATAATTGTATTGACAGGAAAATGAATATGATAAATGGTGTTCATTCAGTTGAGACAAGATTTATTGTTTTCCTCTGGGCAAGGGATGAAGAGCAAATATTTATAATAATAGCAAATTTTGTTTAAAAGTTGTATTATTCAATCTTTCAGAAGGCTTTATTAAAATATTTCCAAAGATTTTTAAGCAGTTTCCGATGGTTACGTTCAGGATCTTCCCAGAGAATTCCATTAATGAAAGATGAATAAGTAGATGATACAAAAATAAATAAATAAATAAATATCTTGGATATGAAAGTCATTTATTCTTCCTGAAATATTGATATGTCAAGTTGTCAATGATGATTCCAGTATTACAGCTTCTGAAAGTTTATATGCTTTTTATATTCAGAAATGTGGTTTGTATAATTTGTAGGGCAGGCCTGAACATGCAGGTGAAACCTTCTATAAAAGCATGTCCTGTTTAGAGTAAAATCAGAATCCATTTTCATTAATGGAGATTATCCCACTAATAAAATATTTTGTTTTGCTATTGACTTCAAGACGATGTTTGTAAAATGTGAGTGTATTACCTGTATTACTCCAAAGTGACAGCAAGCTGAAGTTTAAGTTCCCCGGTCTGTCTGTGGGGAGCTGGTGCAGGATCAGGGCTGTACCCAGCTATGTTGTTACTCTCGATCAGTGTTTCTTAAAACTAGTCGGGTACCCCCTTGGTAAATTTTTCAGCTGTTCCTTTCAGTTGACATCAATTATTTAATGAGCTTTAATTCCTGTGACATAAGCAAGTTTGTAGTAAGAAACTGTCTTGCCGGACTTAAATTACCTTATTAGGCTGACTCAGGGTTTTAGTCAGTAAAGCTAAAGTAGCATTAGTATATAAAAAAGATGGGGATCTGTGTTTGGAGTTTCCTCTCTACTAGTCATTCACACAATCCCCTTTCTTATGTTGATGTTTGTTTGAGAATGTGCCCCTTCTTTATGTGAACTTGGGGGAGGGATAGCTCAGTGGTTTGAGCATTGGCCTGCTAAACCCAGGGTTGTGAGTTCAATCCTTGAGGGGGCCATTTAGGGATCTGGGGCAAAAATTGGGGATTGGTCCTGCTTTGAGCAGGGGGTTGGACTAGATGACCTCCTGAGGTCCCTTCCAACCCTGATATTCTGTGATTCTGTGAACTTACAAGTAGGTTTGGAACATTTTGTTTTAAATAACCAATATGCTTCTGTTTTTAATCACTGTTCTAATAAATATCTAAAGATTCATCTCCTGTATCCTTAAAACAATAATTCCATATGCACGGGCAGAGACATTTTATAAGACTGTATGCAGAGGATTAGTCAAGAAAAATACTCACAATTTTACATAAGCAGTAGTGTTTCCCATTTAAAACCATTATAGTTTTTAAAGTATTAAATTTTCATATTTTTTTCCAATTAGTTTATAAGTGCTCATTTAGAAGAACTAAACAATCAGTTCTATATATTTCAGACCTGTATCCGCAGAGGCAGTATAAGGTTTTCCTTTAAGCAACCAGCCTTTCCTCTGCATCCAGTCTTTAGCCTGTCATAGGGAGCCCCTTAGTGCCCTTTGTGTTGATAGATTCTATGATGATGGTCACTTGTGTACATTAGCGTACTAAAGCTGATTTTATTTTATATTGCCCTCTTATTATTTATTTGTCTGACCGTAGCACTTATGAGATCTAGTCTTGGACCAAGATCCAATTGTGCTAGGTGCTATACAAACCCAGACCAAAAACATGGTCCCTGTCCCAAAGATCCTTTGCTGTTTGCATTTCACTCACCTTGGACAATGAAAATCAGTTTGTCAGTTTCACTTCGTGAATTAGCAGGATTCCACAATGTTTGAGAATATAAACACTGCAGATGGGTGTTTAAAAACAAGTCAAAACTGTTTTCACTGGAATTTTTAAAAATAATAAATCATGGAAATATTTTTGTTGACCCCAAGTTTTGTAAAACCTGGTTTCTGCCAATGGATGTAGATGTGACACTTGAACTTTTGAGTTGTGGCATCCCCGTTTATATAATGGGGTTGCCAGCTCAGAATGCCCAGTTGTCTATCTCCAGCATGCTGGCTGATACAGTTTTAGAAGAATTCAAAGATTTCACAAGTGCTCAGCTACAGCTTTGAATACACTAACAAAAGTGGCTTTTGTTCACAATGGGTTTCAGCAATAAGTGCAGTTGAAGTGGTGCTGAATATGGTTTAAATTCAAAAGCAAACTGTTCAGCAGCATTTCAGAAACTCTGGTGAAAAGCTGCTCCCCCCACTGGTGCTCCAAAAAGCCCCCAGAGACAGCTTGGGTACATAGCACTGTCTCACCACCCCATTTTCAGTTGCTAAATTATATTAAAAGACCAGTAGAAACACATTGAATATTTTCCTAATGTTACTTTTCCATGTAAACTCTTGTTGTAGTTTTCACAGGGCTGCAGTGTGAGCGTGAATGGTAGGGGTTGGCGTTCTGCATGCTCCGCTAAGCGTATGAGAACTCCTGTTCTAAGGCCTTGCCCTCTGACTTATTCTCAGTGGAAGAAGGGCTGGGTTGGTGTTGATAACGGGCTGTGGCTATGGTTCAGATTATATTGAAAAGTTTGTGCCAGGACAACTCTCACACTATCTAGAATCATGATCCTTTAAATATCTGTTAAACAGATAACATTCCAGTTAGACTGGGAGATGGTCTTCTCTGTGTGGTGGATGAAGATGAAGTGTCCATGCTGATAATAATGGGCCTGTCAGCAGCCGTTGATACAGTTGACTTGCTTATGCATTTCCAGGGGACTCTGTGGGGATGCTGTCAAGTGACATTGATCTTTTCTATTGGAGAGAGCCCAGCGAGTAGCTTTGAGCAATTACTTTTATCCAAGGGCACTCTCATATGGGGTTCTGCAGATTCCATCTTGGTCCTGTCTGCATATTTGAGGCCACTGGGAGTGGCAGTGAGGAAGTATGAATTAGGGTGCCTTCTGTATTCAGATACCACCCAACTTTATGTGCCTATCCCTCCCAATCATCATTTTGAACGTTTTAGCCAGTGTCTGGGTGAGAGTGGTCTGGTTGGGAAGTATTTCCAATAAAATGAAGGTGATGTTGACAGATTTATGAAAGTAGCCGAAGATATGGCAATGATGTGTATGCCCCAGAGGGTATTTGGCCATGTTATGTTACTTATGTACAGAAGGTGGCTGTCGGATTTGAATCCCAATTATTTTGTTACAGAAATCTTGATGGTGGATGCAACCATGCTAAGTCTGATAAAAAGAAAAGAACTCCTAGAATGGGACAGAGGTAACTCTTTAAAGAGTGTTTGAGATATCAGGCTCTTCTGCTATATACTGCTTATGCCTCCAGAGCCTCAGGCAGATGGCAGCAAAAACTCTCCAGAGTACTAGGACAAACAGACAGAATTAGCCAAAATGCTTTCCTTCTCAGAGACAGCAATATCATTCAGCAGCAGTGCCACGTATGATGACATTAGTCTCCACCAGAAGGGCACTATCGACTCAAGGCAGGGCACTCCAAGGCTTGATTAACTTTTCTCCCATTTAAAGTGAAATGTCTTTTTGGGTAAGTACTGTCATTTAAAAAACAAAACAAAACCCCTCCCCAAATCCCCAGCAGATAAAAGACCCCCCAGAGCAGCTCCAGAAAAGACAATAGGAAATCTTTCCCGCGCAAATATAACAGAAACTTTTACCGTCTTTCCTGATCCTACTGACCTGTGGTAAGTCTAACAGACATACTGGAAAGGTTGTTCCCTTCACCTCTGTGGCTGAGAAAATAGTTAAGACTCTGTGGCCTATTTGGTCCTTGGCTTCCTGTAGAGACTGCCAGCCAGGATGCCAGTTAATACCAGTTATGGTGGGTGCGGGGAGTGTATGAACACATTGTCTGCTGGGAATTGGAGAGAGCCCAGAAGTTAATTTTCTGTACACACACAAAACTCTTTCATTTGCCTGAAATTATGCCAGTTGTATATATTCCAAATATGATTTTTTCAATAACTGACCTATTTTGTACTTAATTTTTTGGATTTCCAAGGGATTTATTCTTCCAGGCACTGACAAACTTGGATGTATGGGTTCAGAGCCTCAGCTAGGGTAAACTGGTAAAATTATGTACCTGGCTCACCAACTTACCATAGTGAGGTTGAGGTAAAGTTAATCTGAGAAATATTAATTTTGGGTATTTGCATTCTTTAACCCATTTTATGAAAGATACACATCATACCTTCCCATTCTACAAAGAGCTATTGAGCTGTGGTATCGTGAAGCAGCATGTACAACTCCTATCTTGAAGCTTATGGCAGAGCTCCTGCAAAACAGGTAATGATCATGTGAGAGCTGGGTAAACAATAAGTGGCACTGTAGTTTGCAAGACTTCGTTCTGTCTACATTTTTATATCATGCCCATTATTGAGGTATCCTGACTTTCTTAACTTTCTCACTAATGTCTTTTCGGACTGTGCTATGGAACAAGAACTAGGGAGACCACAGCTCCACCAGTGTTCTTGTTTTGATTTGCTACTATGGTAGCCATTAAAAAGTCAACCCTTAAAGATGCAACACAGGATAATCTGTGATACTGCATTTATTTACTATTCAAAATAGACTGAAATAATTCAGATGCATCTCAGCTGCCATGATGTGGTAACCATAGTTAAACATTGACTTTTTAATGGAGATCACTGAAAATAGTACACTAATTTCTGTCTTGTGTTCCCTGCAATCTCTAAGTAACACTAAATGTGGCTTTACATATTTATAACTTACTTTTACAGTTCCCCTCCAAAGAAAAAACAATTTCCAGGTACATTTGTATCCTGAATGCTTCAGTTATTCAGACTGGAGAAGAAGGGTATCTCGGACAACAATATTTCTAACCAACTTTTATGTAATGTTTCCCTCTCCGTGAAATCCTCTTGGCACTTGCTGGCTCATGGAAGAGATCCCAGAATGATTTTCTGATCTGATGTAAATACCCTGGATTGCATGTGTTGCAGGGTATGTCTACACTGCAATTAAAAATCCGTGGCTGGCCCATGCCAGCGGACTAGGGCTCATGGGTCTCGGGCTGTTTAATTGCAGTGTAGACATGTCCTAGAGCCCAGGCTTCAGTTTGAGCCCGAATGTCTACACCACAATTAAACAGCCTCTTAGCCCAAGACAGCTGGCACGGGCCAGCTGCAGGTTTTTAATTGCAGTGTAGACATACCCTAGGTGAGTCTTGTTGTTTGGGATGCCACAGAACAAGAGCATTTTGTGATATCCTCATGGAATCTGCAGATGCTAAGAGGATTGCCCAAAGGGAGAAGAGACTTTGGAAGGGGAAAATGAAATGGAGCAGGGGGATTAGAATGATTCTCTGCTGGAGACCTCCATGACCTGTAAAGATGAGGCTTTCATCAGAGAAATCTGTGCTTTCCTCAGGTTCTATTTTTCCCTTGCAAGTTCATCTTTAAAAGCAAACAGATAAAAAACTGTTTAAAACAAAACAAAAAAAGCTTAACTGAATGATGGACCACTGGTTCTACAAAGTTCAACTCTACCCCCAGCAAAGTTAGTGAGTATCACTGGAGTTTAAGCCCTGAATGTCAATACAGAACTTCCAGGTCAGTTCTCAGTGTCTTTTGCATTTGTGGATTGGCTTGCTGTGACATTACCTATTGTTTGTGTAGGTTAATTTCCTCTTTTTATCATGGTAAGAGTGTGTCACGGTTCCTTCCCCACTCTGAATTCTAGGGTACAGATGTGGGGACCTGCATGAAAACCTCCTAAGCTTACTTTTACCAGCTTAGGTTAAAACTTCCCCAAGGTACAAACTATTTTACCCTTTGCCCTTGGACTTCCACTGCCACCACCAAACTTTATCTGGGTTCCTGAGAAAACGTAGTTTGGAAACGTCTGTGCCCCCAAAATCCTCCCAACCCTTGTACCCCACTTCCTGGGGAAGGTTTGGTAAAAATCCTCACCAATTTGCATAGGTGACCACAGACGCAAACCCTTGGATCTTAGAACAATGAAAAAGCATTGTTTCCTTACAAGAAGACTTTTAATAGAAGTAAAAAAGAATCACCTCTGTAAAATCAGGATGGTAAATACCTTACAGCGTAATTAGATTCAAAACATAGAGAATCCCTCTAGGCAAAACCTTAAGTTACAAAAGAGACACACAGACAGGAATAGTCATTCTATTCAGCACAGCTATTTTCTCAGCCATTTAAAGAAATCATAATCTAACGCATATCTAGCTAGATTACTTACTAAATTCTAAGACTCCATTCCTATTCTGTCCCCGGCCAAAGCATCAGACAGACACAGACCCTTTGTTTTTCTCCCTCCTCCCAGCTTTTGAAAGTATCTTGTCTCCTCATTGGTCATTTTGGTCAGGTGCCAGCGAGGTTACCTTTAGCTTCTTAACCCTTTACAGGTGAAAGGATTTTTCCTCTGGCCAGGAGGGATTTTAAAGGTGATTACCCTTCCCTTTATATTTATGACAGAGTGTAATAAAGTACTTTTAAAAAGTTTAATCTCTGATACCTGATACAGTGATACACCATATTCTGTAGACTATTTAACAGTGCTGCAGCTTATTTCAGAGATAAGGTAGTTAACAAAGAACCTATAAGAACACTAATAAGACTAAACAAAAGCTAAGTGATGCTAGAACAATAAATCTCATGCAAGGGACAGCTTTTCAAACTACTTTCCATATTCTCGCTATTCCTCCTTCTACTGGAATTCAGAAAATCTGCATTGTTTGCTTAAGAGGACATCATTTGGGGTGGATTTCTTCTTTGTGTGCTGCCTTAACCTTTACAGGTTAAAATGCATTAGACAATACATTATGACAGGGTTAAAATATGTTACAGAGTATCAGTGTGTGCATTATGCTGCTGTGATATTGAGATGTATTTGGTTTTGGTTTTTTGCCTCTGCCAGCCAGCCATCATTTTTGTGCTTGTAGAATACACATATGTTTTATTCAGTGTACAAATGTTTTCTTCTTGTAAATTAAGGTATCAGCAGCTAGATTTATCCCAAAATTTGCACCAGATGGACCCTGTAAATAGGGATCCTGGCAGAAAAAATATGGACTGCAGCAGAGCAACGTACCCACAACTTCCTTTGCACTAGGGTCCCGCAAGCACTCCGCAAAGGACCAAAAATAGGTGACACACAACTAGGACAGCCAAGAGATGCTCTGATTCAGTGCATTCAGTGGTAGGGCTCCTGTGCAGTTCCCAATAGAGACTAAGGGTAAAATTTGTATAAATGACTTAGGAGCCTAAGAGTTGTGTAGATGAACAGTTAGTGCACAGCAAACTGGGATGTAAATCTACAGCACAGTAGCCTGACATCCACTTGCTGTCCACGTGGACCCTGCTACCATGCACTGAAAGTTCCTTGTGCTCTTTGATCTACTCTCATTTCAAAGTGAAGTAGATCACAAGACCCTAGGCTCATTTTCAGAAGTGATTTATAGGCTCTTGTTGACTTACAGTTACACTTAGGAACCTAAGTGCTAAGTCACTTCTGAAAATAGGGCTTAGTCTTCAAAATCACTTAAGGGCTTTTGAAAATTTTACCGTAAAGCTACCTTTCTCCTTGGATTCTCCCAGGGGAGGGCATTGATGAAAACTTTGCTTGCTCTCCCAGTGTTCATATCCATATTGAGTACACAATAGCTATTTCTGACTTATGGAGATGGTGTAACAGCACAAGCAGAGGTGAGACTTGTCTATGGTGTGATCTCTTTCAGGTCTGAGTACATGCATAAGCATGTGTAGATGCTCGTTATGAACTGCGCTCTTGCATCTGGCTTACATTTGGGCTTCTCTACAAGATGGGGTAATGCCCACTTACAGGTGTGTGATTTCAACATGTTTAGCATTAATTGGCCCATGTAGACCCTGTTGGTGTGCACCAAAGGTTCCTTAGTGTGCTTTAACACTTTAGTGCACACTAACACGGTCTACATGGACTAATTAATGTGCAGCACATTTGTGCGCTTTAGAAATCACACCCCCATAAGTGCACATTACCCCACCATGTAGAGGATGCATTTATGTAATTGAATTCCTAGTGGGAATTAACTGATGAAATAAGCTATTGGGGTATAGTAGCTTAAGTAAGAGTATAAACTAATTGTTTGCATTAGGAAGAATTTGTAGCATTCCTCTGAACTGCAAATAAGCCAAAGGTGCTCACTAGGAATTTGAAAGCTTATTATTATTAGAATCATAGTAATGTAGGGCTGGTAGGGATCTTGAGAAGTCATCAAGTCCAGCCCTCTGTACTGAGGCAGGACCAAGTAAGCCTAGACCATCCTTGACAGGTGTTTGCCCAACCTGTTGGGGACTCCCCAACCTTGCTTAGAAGCCTGTTCCAGAGCTTAATTACCCTCAGAGTTAAAAAGTTTTTCCTAATATCGAACCTAAATCTCCCTTGCTGTGGATTAAGCCCATTACTTCATGTCCTACCTCCAGTGGACATGGAGAATAGATCCATCTCATCTTTAGAGCAGCCTTTAACATATTTGAAGACTGTTACCAGGTCTCCTCTTAAGCTTTCCTTTTCTCAAGATTAATCACACCCAGATTTTTTAACCTTTCGTCATAGGTCTGGTTTCCTAAACCTGTTGTCATTATTGTTGCTCTCCTTGGGACTCTCTACAATTTATCCACATCTTTCCTAAATTGTCATGCCCAGAGTTGGACACAGTACTCCAATTGAGGCCTCACCAGCACCAAGTAAAGCATTACCTCCCATGTCTTACATACAACATTCTTGTCAATACCACTAAGAATATTAGCCTTTTCCCAACTGCATCACATTCTTGACTCTTGTTCAATTTGTGATCCACTATAACCCCCAGATCCTTTTCAGCAGCATTACCACCAGTTTTTTGTTTGTTTTTAGGAATGAGCACATTGCTAATTTTTTCCCACTGTAATGATGTGAATATTTTTGCCGTTATTTTTTAGGTCACAGCGTTTAAATTTTGATGTATCGTCTCCTAATGGAATTCTTCTCTTCAGAGAAGCTAGTAAAATGATTTGCACTTACGGTAGGTATCTGTTTAATGTTTTCTTTGCAATATAAATTCTTTGACTGTTTTGTGCCCCATTACTTTCATTCCCTTGATCCTTGATGTATTTGTGAACAGTTAACAGGAGTATGAAGTGTTTTGGCCAATATCAGCACCTTATGCTATACTCCTTGTCTGATACATACCTTAGGAGCTCAGTATACCCATACACCATGGAGTGCACTACTTACGTCATTTGTTTCTTGCAGCCATGCATTCCACACACACGTGTGCACTCCCAGACCACCAAAGCCAGAGAAAAATGCTTAGCAGTACCAGTAGAGGCAGCACTTGTGCCCTTTACTTCATAATGCCTCCCCTGGCTATATAACAGTGTTGCTGCCCCAGCCCCTCTCAGTTCCTTTGCACTGCTCGCAGCTAGAGTTGGAGTGCTCTGGGTAGTGTTTCTTCACACTGCCCTTTGTTTCTCTCAATTATTGAAAACTTCTTCTAAAGGATTAGTTAGTGGTTTATTAGTAGTACCTTAGGTTAGTTAGTGAGGTTACTTAGCTGTTGTTTCCTGGTGGAATGCCTTCCCCAGGATTTGAACATTGCCCATCGTGGGCAGTGGGGTGAAGGGACTATTCCACATAATGATCCCCATATGCAGTGTTTGTTGTGCCTGAGAGAGAGGCACATTAAGGACAAGTGCTCTATCTGTAAGTCCTTCAAGAAAAGGACACAGGTAGCGAGGGATTTGAGACTCAAACAGCACCAGGGATGAGACCAGCCCCTCAGCCATCGTTGGAGCCTCAGAGTGCCAGTGTTCCTCAGCAGGACTCAGAGGCGGCCTTTTGATGTTGTCTCAATACCAAGGAATAGGTCAAAGGTCCAGCTCCCTCACGGGTGCTCGAGCAGCTATGGTACTAGTCAGCAGCCAGTGAGAAATCCTGTCAAGAGAAAGCAAATCCACTCCCAAAGACAAAGAGGCAAAGAAGTTGGATCTCATAGGCAGAAAAGTTTATTTGACCTTCTTACAAATGGAAATCACAAATCAACAGGCATTGTTCTCAAGATATAACTTTGTAAATTGGGACTTCGACAAAATTCATGGAGCGATTGCCCAATTCTTCTAGGGAGGACTTCAAGGCATTTGTAATGGAGGACAGTCTGGTGTCCAAGACATCACTGCAGTCAGCCCTAGACTTATTTGACACAGCCTCCAAAGTTGTGGCTACAGCAATCATGATGAGAAAAGCATTGTGGTTGCATAATTCATCATTGTCTCCAGATGTACAACAAAGTGTAAAGGACCTTGCGTTCGTTTTAAAGACTTGAGTGCAACAAATGTGCTCTTCGGAAATTTATGCCAAAGCCTCAAAAAGTTGCCAATTTACTGGGCAACAACAGCAGAAATACTGTTACCCAGCGATATTTTAGACAGACACCTTACCAACCAAGGCAAGCTGCCCCAGGAAAGGAATAGATCTCACAAGAGGCAGTCTTCAGGGTCTAGTTTTACTCAGCCACTCCATCCTCTTCCATCACTGAGCAGACAGCCTATTTGACTAGCATGTCAGGACCAGCAGACCAGTTGTAAACATCCTAATCACATCACCTCAGTTTGGGGACAGGCTGGCCCACTTCTACCGTGCCTGGGAAATAATAACATGGACAAATGGATCCAAGACACTACATTTGTGTTACACCATACAATTTATATCCATTCCCCATTCCAACCCTCCTATCTCATCCCTTTTCAAGGACCTTTCTCACAAGTAATTGCTTTTCAGCAAGTTCTCTGTGTGCCCTGGGAGCTATAGAGGAGGTCCCTAATCAGTGTGATGAATGAGGAGCCTATTCCCGATATTTCCTAATCTGCAAGTCCAAGGGAGGAGTGAGACCTATCCTCAGTCTCCGCAATCTCTACAGATAAGAACATAAGAACGGCCATACTGGGTCAGACCAAAGGTCCATCCAGCCTAGTATCCTGTCTACCGACAGTGGCCAATGCCAGGTGCCCCAGAGGGAGTGAACCTAACAGGTAATGATCAAGTGATCTCTCTCCTGCCATCCATCTCCACCCTCTGACAAACAGAGGCTAGGGACACCATTCCTTACCCATCCTGGCTAATAGCCATTAATAGACTTAACCTCCATGAATTTATCCAGTTCTCGTTTAAACCCTGTTATAGTCCTAGCCTTCACAACCTTCTCAGGCAAGGAGTTCCACAGGTTGACTGTGCGCTGGGTGAAGAAGAACTTCCTGTTATTTATTTTAAACCTGCTTCCCATTAATTTCATTTGGTGGCTTCTAGTTCTTAAATTATGGGAACAAGTAAATAACTTTTCCTTATTCACTTTCTCCACACCACTCATGATTTTATATACCTCTATCATATCCCCCTTAGTCTCCTCTTTTCCAAGCTGAAAAGTCCTAGCCTCTTTGATCTCCCCTCATATGGGACCCGTTCCAAACCCCTAATAATTTTAGTTGCCCTTTTCTGAACCTTTTCTAATGCCAGTATATCTTTTTTGAGATGAGGGCCCACATCTGTACGCAGTATTCAAGATATGTGCGTGCCATGGATTTATATAAGTGCAATAAGATATTCTCTGTCTTATTCTCTATCCCTTTTTTAATGATTCCTAACATCCTGTTTGCTTTTTTGACTGCCGCTGCACACTGCATGGACGTCTTCAGAGAACTATCCACGATGACTCCAAGATCTTTCTCTTGATTAGTTGTAGCTAAATTAGCCCCCATCATATTGTATGTATAGTTGGGGTTATTTTTTCCAATGTTCATTACTTTACATTTATCCACATTAAATTTAATTCCCAATGACTTAGTTTTGTGAGATCTTCTTGAAGTTCTTCACAGTCTGCTTTGGTCTTAACTATCTTGAGCAGTTTAGTGTCATCTGCAAACTTTGCCACCTCACTGTTTACCCCTTTCTCCAGATCATTTATGAGTAAGTTGAATAGGATTGGTCCTAGGACTGACCCTGAGGGAACACCACTAGTTACCCCTCTCCATTCTGAAAATTTACCATTTATTCCTACCATTTGTTCTCTGTCTTTTAACCAGTTCTCAATCCCTGAGAGGATCTTCCCTCTTATCCCAGGGCAACTTAATTTACGTAAGAGCCTTTGGTGAGGGACCTTGTCAAAGGCTTTCTGGAAATCTAAGTACACTATGTCCACTGGATCCCCCTTGTCCACATGTTTGTTGACCCCCTCAAAGAACTCTAATAGATTAGTAAGACATGATCTCCCTTTACAGAAACCATGTTGATTTTTGCGAAACAATTTATGTTCTTCTATATGTCTGACAATTCTTTACTATTGTTTCAACTAATTTGCCCGGTACTGACATTAGACTTACCGGTCTGTAATTGCCAGGATCACCTCTAGAGCCCTTCTTAAATATTGGTGTTACATTAGCTATCTTCCAGTCATTGGGTACAGTAGCTGATTTAAAGGACAGATTACAAACCATAGTTATTAGTTCCGCAGTTTCACATTTGAGTTCTTTCAGAACTCTTGGGTGAATGCCATCTGATCACGGTGACTAGTTACTGTTAAGTTTCTCAATTAATTCCAAAACCTCCTCTAGTGACACTTCAATCTGTGACAATTCCTCAGATTTGTCACCTACAAAAGATGGCCCAGGTTTGGAAATCTCCCTAACATTCTCAGCCGTGAAAACTGAAGCAAAGAATTCATTTAGTTTCTCTGCGATGACTTTATTGTCTTTAGGTGCTCCTTTTGTATCTTGATCGTCCAGGGGCCCCATTGGTTGTTTAGCAGGCTCCCTACTTTTGGTGTACTTAAAAAACATTTTATTACCTTTTGAGTTTTTGGCTAGCTGTTCTTCCAACTCCTTTTTGGCTTTTCTTATTACATTTTTACATTTAATGTGGCAGTGTTTATGCTCCCTTCTATTTGCCTCACTTGGATTTGACCTCCAATTTTTAAAAGATATCTTTTTATTTCTCACTGCTTCTTTTACGTGGTTGTTAAGCCACGGTGGCTCTTTTTTAGTTCTTTTACTGTGTTTTTTAATTTGGGGTATACATTTAAGTTGAGCCTCTATTATGATGTCTTTGAAAAGTGTCTGTGCAGCTTGCAGGATTTCATTCTAGTCACTGTACCTTTTAATTTCTGTTTAACTAACCTCCTCATTTTTGCATAGTTTCCCTATCTGAAATTAAATGCCACAGTGTTGGTCTGTTGAGGTGTTCTTCCCACCACAGGAATGTTAAATGTTATATTATGGTCACTATTTCCAAGCGGTCCTGTTATAGTTACCTCCTGGACCAGATCCTGCGCTCCACTCAGAACTAGATCAAGAGTTGCCTCTCCCCTTGTAGGTTCCTGTACCAGCTGCTCCAAGAAGCAGTTATTTAAAGTATCGAGAAATTTTGTCTCTGCATTTCTTCCTGAGGTGACATGTACCCAGTCAATATGGAGATAATTGATACATCAAACATATCAGGTTATGCATGGTTGCTCTGGCTACTATTCCTTCCGGTGTGGATTGTAGCAATTGGTTTGCTGCTCTTGATCTCCAAGACACTTATTTTCATATGTTGATCTTTCTGGGCCACAGGAAGTTCTTGAGATTTCTAGTTAGCAATCGTCATTGCCAATACACGGTTCTCCCCTTTGCCCTGTCATTGCCTCTGTGTGTTTTTACCAAATGCATGATGATGGTAGTTGCCCATCTCCGGAGGAATGGAATTCATGTCTTCCCATAGTTGGATGACTGGCTAGTAAGAGGAAAGTCTGAGAAGAAAGTCCTCAGTCACATTCCATTCATGCTGGATCTTTTCGATCTGCTGAGGCTGATCCTGAACAAAAAGAAATCAGCACTGAACCCTTCCAAAAAATCGAGTTAATTTGGGCCCTACCAGACTTTACAAATTTGAGAGCCTTTCTCCTGTGCAAATGATTCTGTAAAATTCAGCATCTGTGACTGGATCTCCAATTGCATCCTACACTCTCCAGCAATTGTTGAAGCTAGTCCAGCGTTCAAGTTACCACTCAATAGATGTTCTTGTGTGAGTACCTCAGGAAATACTAAACTCCCTGCAGTGAAGGACAATTCAGGACAATATGTGCCAGTGGATTCACTCTGTCTGACCTACACCTATAAGAATGTTGGTCACCAATGCCTTTTCCATAGGCTGGAGAGTGCATCTGGGATCGCTAACAATTCAGGGATTGTGACTGGAACAGGAAGCATCCTGTCATATCAGAGTACTGGAGCTTCAGGCAATATATAACATGTGCCAGTCCTTTCTGGATCACATCCAGGGAACAATGGTGCACATACTCATGAATAATACCATTGTGATATACAATGTCAACAAGCGTAAAGGAAAATATCATGCTGGTAGCAGCTCACCTACCAGGGTCTCAGAATCAGCTGGCTGATCACCTCAGCAGTACCTTCTCGGACAGTCCCGAGTGATCGCTAAAGAACAGTGTGCTCAGGGCCCTCTTTGAAGAATAGGTCCCTTTCATCAACCTGTTCATGACAAAGAACGTAAGGAAATGTCATCAGTTCAGTTCGAGAGCAGGGTTCAGTCTGAGATCCCTCACTGCATTTCATCTGAATTGGGGTCCAAGTCTGAAGTATGCTTTTTCTCCCTATCCCTCTAATCCCTCAGGTTATCCTCAAAATCAAATTGGACCATACCAAGCTGATCCTGATTGCCCCAGCCTGGCCAAAACAATGTTGATTCTCCAGCCGTGCACTGTAGGTTTGACCTCCCAAGTCTCTTCCTCTTCTCCATGTGTTGTTAACTCAGCATCATGGCCAGGTTGTTCATTCAGTGCTGGACAGTCTACACCTTTCCACAAGGATGTTGCATTGCTGGATAAGGAGAAAACTCTGTGCTCAGAAGCAGTTAAAGAAGTTCTGCTTATTAGTAGAAAATCATCTGCGAGTGCCACCTATTTGTCTTAGGTGGAAGAGGTTTTTGATTTGGGCTACCTCAAAGAGAATTCATCCTATGATAGTCTAAATTCAGAATTTCTGGACTACTGGCTGCATTTGAAGTCTTTGGGCCTGGCTCTTGGCTCCTTGAGAGTTCATTTGGCTGGGATTTCAGCTTTCCACCCTCTTATTCAGGGAAAGTTGGTCTGATACTGGCAAGCCACGTGCCGGCTCTTGCCAAGGTTTTAGGCCTCAGCCAAGCTCTGATAAATTCACTGCTGGAATCCAACCTTTCACCTGTGTGTTAGCATGGATAAGATTAGCATTTTATGTATACCAATGTGTTTAGTTTTCAGATTTTATGAAATGCTTGTAAGTTGCTGCATGCATTAATCTCACTTATGATATCTTAATTATATGCTATGAGGTAATATTTAAGTTTTTGCTTTATAACTGTGAAAAATGTTTGCTCTGAAACTGTGAACCTTTCAGGAGGAATCATCTCCTGCTCACCAAGAAGGCTATCAAAATTAAATGAGCTATTGTGAGACATCACAATACAAAGACTTTTGTTAATTGGCCCTTCAAACCATTAAGAGGCTAGTGCTGAAGGGCTTGTTCCATCAATTTGAATACTGGAAGAAAGAAAAAAATATCTGACAAGAAAATTTTTGATCTCTTTGCTGTTTGGACTCTCACATGGCCAGAGCTATGAAATGGAAGCAGAGATCCCTAAAAGACATTTATATCTGACAGATTACTACAACTGTGTCACCTTTTAAAACCACAGATTGTAAGTCATTTGTGTATATAAATTTGCTTGCTTTAACCTTTGTGACAAACTTCCTCCTCTACCTTGGTGGGTCTTACGCTTATTGGTGGATTTGCTCGCCTTGGAGCTTCACGGCAGCCCTCAGTTTGGCCATTTTTGTGAACCCACAGTCTAGGTCAACTCCTCCTGTGTCTGACCAGGAGTTGGGAGGTTTGGAGGGAACCAGGGCCCGCCCTCTACTCCGGGTTCCAGCCCAGGGCCCTGTGGAATGCAGCTATCTAGAATGCCTCCTGGAACAGCTGCGCGACAGCTACAACTCCCTGGGCTACTTCCCCATGGCCTCCTCCCAACACCTTCTTTATCCTCACCATCGGACCTTCCTCCTGGTGTCTGATAATGCTTGTACTCCTCAGTCCTCCAACAGTCCGCGTTCTCACTCTCAGCTCCTCACGCCTCTTGTTCCCAGCTCCTGCAAGTGCACCACAAACTGAAGTGAGCTCCTTTTTAAACCCAGGTGCCCTGATTAGCCTGCCTTAATTGATTCTAGCAGCTTCTTGATTGGCTGCAGGTGTTCTAATCAGCCTGTCTGTCTTAATTGTCTCCAGAAGGTTCCTGATTGTTCGGGAACCTTCCCTGTTGGGAAACGGAACGTCTTTTGCTTGCTCCTCAGCTATCTGCTTTCTATTCTTTCCTAAAGCCCCCTGGCCCGGATTTTTCTTTCTTTTTGCACCTGCCTTAGTGTGTGTGTGTCCCCCCCGCCCCCCCCCCCCCCCCGACTGGGCCAGATGCTTTTTTTGTTTTCTTTTCATCTTTTGTGGGTTTTTTCCCATCTACGTGTTTCGGCCCTTAGCTCGCCAGCACCCGCCCCCCCCACGCCTGCTTTCGGGCGCAGCTATTTGCCTCAGCTGAACCCCCCGGAGGAGCGGGGGGAAGATTGCCGATTTTGCTATCCGGAGGGGGGAGTGGAAACCCCCAGACCCAGCCGTTTTGCTGTCTGTTTGGAATTCCTTTCTTATCTCGGCCTGCTGGAAGCCTTGGTACACAGCCAACAAGCTGGAGAAGAAATCACCCAGGGAAACTACAAATCATCGTGAAGGGGACCGTAAGACTGAGTAGTTTTTTGAATTATACTCTTGTGGGGGGGAGTTTGACTGTGTTTTAATTGCGTATGTGGTGACACAGGGGGTGTGGCATGGAGCTGCCCCCCGATCCATCGGTGCCCCTAACCCCCCCACCATTACTACAACTGTCACGCCCCCCCCGCCGTCCGTCCCTGCTGGCAACCTGCCATCTGCCTTCGGATCCAGCTGTTTGCTTTGAACTTTGCCTTTCGGACCGGACATAACAGCCGACCAAACGAGACTCTTTGGACAAACATGCATGGGTCTACACACACCCCTCTCGGACTGCTTATCCCACAGCTTGCCCCTATCACCGGACCCCGATTTCTGTTATTCCCCCCCTCCCAGTCCAACCCATTTGGCATTTCCCCCCCACCCCACCTGCAGCCCAGCAGGAAGGAGCGGTTAATTTGCTTCCCCCTCCTCCTTCTGGTGTCTCCCCGTCTCTCCCTGCTCACAATGGCGGGGAATGAGAGGGGCGAGGCCCCTCTAACAATATCAGCTGTCCCTCCCACCCTGCCCGACACCCAAGGCCCCCCCCACCACTATTGTTAAAATACTTGCCACCCCCCCCCCGCTGGGGCACCGGCAGCAGGAGGCACCGGGGTGATTACTGCCGCTGCTGCACCCACCGCCCCCCCAGATTCTAGGAAACGCCCCCCCCCCAGCTGGCCGGAAAGGCCAGGGCGGGAAGAAAGGAAAGGGCCCCGCTAAAACCACTAGGCCTTCCATGGCAGGGGCTGCCCCCACAGCTGTGGCCTCGTCATCGACTGTGGTGCCCCTCCCTGCTTTTCCCTCCACCAGCTCTGCAAATGTCCCTCCTCTGGCCCCCAGGACGTATGCCCGGGCGGTGACGGGCTCCCCCCTGCCTGCCGCCTCGTCATCTCGCCCCCCCCCCCCGCCTCCACCACCATCACCAGCGGCCGGGGCCCTTTCCCCATCTTGACGAGGAGGCACTGGTGCCCACCCTCCGTCACGTCCTTTCGTTCCACCGGCAAGTGCAGCTTCTACCGCCGGCGGGGGCGCGTGACGGAGAGGCGCTCCAGGGGTCTTTCCTAGTCCTCTACCAGGGAGCCCGCTATCGGGTCTTTTACTCCACCGGAGAGGCCCGGTGCTACCTCTGCCGCTCAGCGGGGCATGTCCGCAGAGACTGCCCTTTGGTCCGGGGGGGAGGGGCACCCGAGACCCGGCAGGACATCGGCCCCGTCATTGCCGACGCCCCTGGCTGCCCAGCACCTGAAACCAACCCTCCTCCTACTCGACCCATCGCTGCTCCCGTCCGGGCCCAAGAGATACCTTCCCGACAACGCCCAGGCGAACAAGGGAGTTCCACCCTTGCTATTACCAATCCAGCAGAGCCTATGGAGGAGGGTGTGGCAAGGATATTACCGGGTACAGGAGAGGGCCCGCCCCAAGGAGAACCCCCCGCCCCTCATGCTGCCTCACCGCTACCCCTCCGAACTCCTGAACCATCGCCTCTGCCCCCCGACACGACCCCTGCTAACCAACCCCCAGGCGACACTATGGAGGGCTGGACCCTAGTCCAGGGGAAGCGAGGCAAGTGGAAGGCTCGAGCTCCGCTGCATCCATCCGAAGCGGAAGCCCCCCGGAAGACCAGGAAAGGAGGCACTGATATTGAGCCTCCCGCTACGGCCACGAGTGAGATCCATCCGCTGGTGTCAGGAGGGGAAGATGGACTGGCATTGGAGGGCAGAATCCCCCCTCCACGGGAGACCCTCCACTCCGAGACTCCTGAGGACGCCCCTTCTGCCCGGATACCACCCGAACCCCACGCGAACCCCGAGGCGACCGTTGAGGCGGGCCCTAGAGGAGAGGCCCGCGGGGTAGCAGGAGTTGGCCTCTCCCCCGTGTACGCGGAGATTGAGGCCCTAGATTTGACCCCGGTCACCCAGGGAGAGGATGATCTACTGCCGGCTGGCCTCGAGCTGGGCAACCTCACCCCAGCCCCCCTTTCCACATGCTCCCTCCCCCTAATTGCCTTCCCGGGCGAGCACCCTGCAGAAGGTGGTTCACCACCTGATGCCATGGCCGCCAAGACCACCACGGAGCCAGCGCCTAGCTGGGGAGTGGGGGGGACAGGGTATACTTTAGCCACTTCACGACTTGGCAAGCTGGAGTGGCGACCCTGTTCTCCCCCAACCTATGGCCCGAGGTGCTAGGGGTCACTGAGGCCGTGCCGGGCCACCTCCTGCACCTTCGAGTCCGTATGGAGGGGCTCGTGGTCAATCTTGTTAACATCTATGCCCCGCAAATGAGCCCAAAGCGGCCACAATTCTATCAGCGGGTGTCCGACTTTCTCGGCACCCTAGATTCGCACGAGTGCCTGGTCCTGGGAGGGGACTTTAACACCACCCTCGAGGAACAGGACCGCTCGGGGGCCGAGCCGAGCCCGGCCGCCGTGAACATTCTCCGGGGAATAGTTGAACATCACTCCCTAGTGGACGTCTGGCGTGACCATCACCCAGATGACACTTCCGTGTTCACTTTTGTCCGGGTGGAGGCCCCTCGATCACACCACTCTCGGTTGGACCGTATTTACTTATCCCATTTCCATCTTTCACAGGCCCACTCCTCCGCCATTCGGCTGGCCCCATTCTCCGACCATCATTTAGTCACCATAACGGTCTCCCTCCGTGCAGAGAGACTGGGGCCGGCCTATTGGCACTTTAACAACAGCTTGTTGGAGGACGAGAGCTTCGTGACGTCCTTCCGGGAGTTTTGGCTGGCCTGGCGAGAGCAGTGGCGTGCCTTTCCCTCGGTGCGGCGATGGTGGGATCTCGGGAAGGTGCGCGCCAAGCTCTTCTGCCATGACTACACTCAGGGCACCAGCCGACGGCGAAATGCGGCGATAGAGCAGTTGGAACGGGAGGTCTTAGAGATGGAGAGGCGCCTGGCTGCCAACCCCGAGGACCCGTCCCTCTGCGGAGCATGCCGGGAGAAGCGGGAGGAGCTCCGGGCCCTCGAGGACCACCGGGCCCGAGATGCCTTCGTTCGGTCCCGCATCCACCTCCTTCGGGAGATGGACCGCGGCTCCCGCTTCTTCTGTGCCCTGGAGAAAATGAGGGGGGCCAAGAAACACATCACCTGCCTTCTTGCGGAAGACGGCACCCCCCTCACGGATCCGGAGGAGATGTGTGGGAGGGCCCGTGACTTCTACACAAGTCTTTTCTCCCCGGATCCGACCGATCCTGGCGCTTGCGGGGTGCTCTGGGAGGAACTCCCCACGGTCAGCGTGGGCGACCGAGACCGACTAGAGCTGCCTCTCACCCTGGCCGAGTTCTCGGAAGCCCTCCGTTGCATGCCCACCAATAAATCTCCGGGCATGGACGGGCTGACCGTGGAGTTTTACCGCGCGTTCTGGGACATCCTCGGCCGAGACCTAGTCACTGTCTGGGCTGAGTCCTTGCAGAGCGGGGTCCTCCCTCTGTCGTGCAGACGAACAGTGCTCGCCTTGCTGCCGAAGAAGGGGGACCTCCACGATTTACGAAACTGGCGTCCCGTCTCACTCCTTAGCACGGATTACAAAATCGTAGCGAAAGCAATTTCCTTGCGGCTAGGGTCCGTGATGGCGGACGTGATCCACCCAGACCAGACCTATACTGTCCCAGGTCGCAGCATTTTTGACAACCACTTTCTAGTCCGAGACCTTTTGGAACTCGGGCGGAGAGATGGTCTGTCGTTCGCTCTCCTGTCTCTTGATCAGGAGAAGGCGTTCGATAGAGTAGACCATTGGTACCTCCTGAGCACTCTGCAGGCGTTTGGATTTGGACCTCAGTTTGTGAGTTTTCTCCGGGTGCTGTATGCCTCCGTGGAGTGTTTGGTTAGGCTCAACTGGACCCTGACTGAACCGGTCAGCTTCGGGCGACGAGTGCGGCAGGGGTGCCCCCTCTCGGGCCAGTTGTACGCTCTGGCGATCGAGCCTTTCCTCTGTCTCCTCCGCAGGAGGATGACGGGGTTGGTGCTGCGGGAGCCAGAGCTGCGGCTGGTCCTGTTGGCGTACGCCGATGACGTACTCCTCGTGGTCCAGGACCCGGGCGACTTGGCGCGAGTGGAGGCTTGCCAGGCCATCTACTCGGCAGCCTTCTCCGCCTGAATCAACTGGGTCAAGAGCTCTGGCTTGGCGGTGGGGGACTGGCGGCAGGTAAGCTCCCTCCCACCCGCACTTCAGACCATCCGGTGGAGTGCGGGTCCACTGCACTATCTCGGCGTTTACCTTTCCGCCACGCACCCTTCCTCGCCGGAGAACGGCAAAATTTAGAGGGCGGCGTGATTGAGCGGATCCGGAAATGGACGAGGCTACTCCGATGTCTCTCCCTCCGAGGGAGAGCACTGGTGCTTAATCAACTAGTCCTGTCCACGCTCTGGTACCGGCTCAACACCCGGTTTCCTGACCCACCTCCGGAGATTGATTCTAGAGTTCTTTTGGTCAGGAATGCACTGGGCCCCTGTTGGAGTTCTTCATTTACCCCTGAAGGAAGGAGGGCAGGGCCTGAAGTGTCTGTACACTCAGGTCCGCATTTTCCGCCTCCAGGCCCTGCAGAAGCTCTTTTATAGTGCAAGTAGTTTGGCGTGGAACAGACTGGCGCACACCTTCCTGCGCCCCTTCCAGGGGCTCCGATATGACCGGCAGCTCTTTTATCTTTCTCCGAGGGGTTTTCCGCGAGACCTCTCCGGGCTGCCGGTCTTCTACCAAGACCTCCTCCAGACCTGGAAACTGTTTCTAACGGCCAGGTCCGTGGCGGCCACCGTGGGAGCAGATCTCCTCACAGAGCCCCTGCTACACAACCCCCAGCTCTGTGTGCAGGTGACGGAGTCCCGCTCGGTGCGCCAGAGGTTGGTCCTGGCGGAAGTCACGAGGGTCGGAGACCTCTTGGACTACGACCGGAGAGACTGGCTGATCCCCTGACGCTCGCTCAGCGCATGGGGCTCTCCAGCCTCCATACCCCCCGGCGCGTGCTTCAGGAGGTGAAGGCCGCCTTGACCCCCGCTGCTCGAGCTTATGTCAACCGAGCCTTGCGCAAGGGCGCACCCCGCCCATCCTCTACCCCAGGCCTGCCAGACCTTTCCATTGCGCCCCTACCATGCCGATCCCAACAAACCCCTCACCCTTTCACTGCAAGCTGGCTGCATGAACTGCAGCCAGTCAGTTTTCAAATCGCACCACGGAATTATTTATACACACTCACGCTTCACACCCTTCACGCCCACACCCTGGTGTCCCGCCCCGATACAAAGTGGCGGGACCTCCTGCCACCCTTGGAGGGTGAGCAACCTCGGTGGGCCAGCCTGTATTCCACCTTGGTCCCGAGGCCCATCGGGGACATCAGTTGGCGGCTCCTTCACGGAGCTGTGAGCACGGGCGTGTTTCTGACACGGTTTACCCCCATCCCGGATACTTGCCCTTTTTGTAATGTGAGGGAAACCCTGGCGCACGTATATTTAGAGTGTGCCAGATTGCAGCCCCTTTTCCGGCTCCTCACAAATATTCTATTGCGCTTTTGGCTTCATTTCTCCCCTCACCTTTTTATCTATACACTCCCCATCCGTGGCCTTTGAGGAGCGGTGGGCGCTGTCCGGGGTTCTCTGCTCGGTGATCCCGTCCGGTTCCCTCCGTCTGACCCTTTAATTGAGGGGAAGAGCGAGAGACGCCAGCCCCAGCCGTTGCCGCTGTGGATACCATCATTATTGTTATCTAGGAGGGGTCCTATAATACATGGGTGTCTACCCCCCCACCCCTAAACCGCCCACCCCGCAGCCGTGCCCATCTTGCCGGGCACTCTCAGGAGAGGGATAATCGGTGACACTGGGCGCGGCACTAGGTAACTCGAGGGAGTGGAAGACCATGAGTGTCGAGGAAGCCCCCCCGCTCTGGACCCAGGCTAGCCTGAACACTTCTCCCTCCTGAAAGCTGCTGTGTTATACCTTCTGTTTGCATTGTTTCGTTGCATAGTTTGTTTTGTTTCCTTTGGTAATTCTTGTAAGTGTTACAAATAAACTTCTTTTTGTTTAAAAAAAAACCTTCCCTGTTCCGTTACCCAATGAAAAGGGATCTACTTAACCTGGGGCTAATATATTTGCCTTCTATTACTCTCCTGTAGCCACCCAGCCTGACCCTGTAACACCGTATAATAATCATCTCATTTCTTTTTTCCTAGTTAATAAATTCTTAGTTTACTATATATAATTGGCTTCAAGCATTGTCTTTCGTGTGAGCTCTAAGGTACAAATTGACTTGGGATAAGTGACTGGTCTCTTGGGACTGGGAGGAACTTGAATATTTTGTGATCTTTGGTGTATAGCATCCAACTATCACTAAGTTCAGCTTGCCTGGGTGGCAAGATAGACCAGAATACCCAAGGGGACCCCATCGTAAGACTCTTTTAGTGTCAGGAGTTCACATTTGTTAGTGAGTTGGTGAAATCTAATTATAGAACACACCCCAGTTTGGGGTCTCTGCCCTGCTTTTTGGCAGTCTGCTCTGAAGTTGGCGCTCACAGTTGTGAACCACTTCAGTCTGTGTGACAGTCAGTATTTTCAAATGCTATGGTAGGTAGCTTTCTGAAAGGCATTGTCCGTCTTTTTCCACCGTTGAAGAAAATGGTGTCATTGTGGGACTGTAATACGGTCCAGTAATATGGAACTGATGGGTCCACCGTTTGAGCTGATAGCAACATACTTGTTAGTTCTCCAGTCCCAGAAGACAGCCTTCTTGTTAGTTATAGCATGTGCTGACAAGTCAGTGAATTACAAGCCTTAATGGCAGATCCCACATACACCCAGTTCTTCAAAGACAAAGTAAATTTAACACCACATCCAAAATTTCTGTTAAAAGTGATATTTCAGTTTCACTTTAATCAGATTATTTACTTACCTGTATTTTTTCCCAAACCACACTTAGGTGCAAAAGAACAATGCCTTCGTGCTTGAGCTGTGAGAAGGTGTTTGGCATTTTAACCGGAAAGGACTAACCATTTTGTTCGTCACCTCAGCTCTTCGTATCTTATACTGAGCAAATGAAAGGACAATCAGTCTCAGCTCTGACCACTGCTAAGTGGATAATGATGAGTATTGCTATGGTTTATGGAACAGCTCAGACTGTGCCTCCAAAGTTATTACAGGCTCATTTGATGAGAGCTAAAGCAACATCACTAGCGTTTCTTAGAGATGTTTCTAAGGTAGATATCTGCAGAGCTGCAACATGATCCTAAGTAGAAACCTTTGCTAGACATTAGACTAAAATCACGGCCTCTGGGGTCAATGCAAACTTTGAGAAGACAGTGCTACGGTGTCTGAGTAAATAGGCTCTGAGCCCCATCTCCTCAGTGAATGGCCTGTGAGTCACCTGAGTGGAATACATGTCTGCAGCCACTCGTAGAAGAAAAGACAGCTACCTGTGTTGTAACTGCTATTCTTCGAGATGTGGACACAGATATGTATTCCATGATCTACACTCTGTCCCCTGTGCACCTGGGGTTTGGTGCAAAGGAACTGAGGGGTGCACCACCATTATATAGCCGGGGGAGGAGCTATGAGGCAAAGGACATGATCATCACCCATGGGGTACTGCTTGCTGAATTTCTCCAGCTTTGGTGCGCTGGGCACACTCACACCTGAGTGAAATACATGTCTGCATGCACACATCTCAAAGAACAAAAGTTACAACATGGGTAAATGACTATTTTTTACTTTGCAGTATGTGTCTTCTAGCAACTTTTTACGTATTCTTTTCAGAAATGCAAACACCCTTTGGATGTTTGATCCAAAGCTACAGGTTGATAGGTCTGGAGTGACTGCATGTATCCAGAATATATTCCAGCAGTTCCAAAACATAATGGGCCCATAACAACTTCACCCTTGAGCACTGTTTAAACATTTATAAGTTGCACCATCTTTCCAGCTCAAGACATGCACAGAATTGAAATAGGTCTCTGACATCAGCTATCTATATTGAGATTCAATGTATATTTTGAAAGAAATGTTACTAAGTTTTTGTAATGCCACTTTATTTTAAGGAAAGACCATAAAAATCCTTTTTTTTTTTTTTTAAGAAGCAAAACTGATGTTTTTAAATTTGTGTTTATTGCACTTACAGATACATTCTGGGGCTGGAATTGGTATGTGTTCCATGGCTTCTTGTTAAAAGATACTTAGATGCAATTACACATTTGATTTGTAGTGTATTGAAGCAGTCAGCATATGCAGACTGCAGAAAGCACTTATTTAGGGAAGGAAAAAATGATTCCAAGTAAATCTTATTTCTAATAAACTCATCTCCCCCATTTTATTTTCAACTACATCAGTTAGTGTGCTGCCACAGTTTTTTCAACCTGTTCTCCACTAAATTTATGTGAGTGATTAACCAAAATAAAAAACAATTCAGCTCAGGAAAAGATAAAAACTGGTAAACTTTTAAGCCTCCTAAATACTATTAGCTATGCATTTAATTTAGATTTAATTGCTATGTGCTTCCTCTTGATGATCAAAGAGATAGATAGTTATGTTGTTGCTTTAAGCCCAGTTGACTCATTCTCCTTAGATCCCCGTGCAGACCTGCTGTCCATTTTTCCCTGCCTCAATCGACTTTTACCATCCTTTTTTTCCTTTTTGAAAAATCACCTCATCATTGATCACTCATCAGTTGGCATATGCCTTGTAACCCTTTCCCTCACCATCTACTCCATCTTTACTGGATCTCACCCTGTTCCATTCATAACTGATGGTAACTTTTCTCCACATTCTGAAAAAAACTTCACTTGCTAACTGCTGTCCCAAACACCTTTTATGGGGCACCTGGGAAGCCCAGTAAATTCTCAGTCCCCCAAGAGATTGTCAGCCCTTGCCAGGAGGAATCCGACATCTTCTTGGTCTTGCTAGACATGAGCTGTGCTATTCAAAGGAAAGGCATAAAGCAGTACCAGATTTAAGATAAGTAGTAGAGTTGAAGAGATTACTAGAACCCCCATCAGAACAGATACCTCCCCCTATTCCTGAAGATGCTATGATGGAGGATGAGACAAAGCCTCAATGTTTCTAGTTCTGTGACTTGTGTTATACAGGAAGTCAGACTAGATGATCACAGTGTCCTTTCTGGCCTTGGAATCTATGAATCTGCCATAAATAATATATTTTAAAATAGATTTGATTATTTCAAATAATTATGACAAGATTTCCAAGTACCATAGTATTTATTTGTCAAGCTTTTCCTGCAGTGCTCAAGACCAACCTCAGGGCAGACTATTAAGAACGAAAGCACGAACCCCAAATTGGTTGTGAGTTCTGCACTTAGATTTTACCAACCAATTATCAAGTGTAAACTCCGCAGGCACTATAATGATCTTAACATGGAGTCACAGATGGTATCCTTGGGTACTCCAATCTCCTTACCCCAGGTCAGTTGCACTTTAGATCTAATACCAAAGACAACGCTTGTAGCCAATCATATAATAAACTATGTAAAGATTTATTAGCTAGGAAAAGGAAATAAGAAAGTTATTTGCAAGGTTAAAGTAGGTAAACATATCTACACATGAATGAGTTCCAATCGTAAGTTTCAAAAAGTAATAGAAGCTGGTTACAGATGTTATTAGGGAGATGGATGTACGCAGCAACTCACAAACATTCAATAAAGTCTACTCACTAAAACACATTCTTATGATTCTAATACCTAGTTTAACAATACTAACACACTGGTGAGCCAGACTGGTTCCAGCTATATATCTGTCTGTGTTCAGGGAACTTTGGCATGAGCAGGCACCTTCTCTGCCAGCATCACAGTGTCCACGTTGTTTTGTAGTTTTTAATAACTGTCCATATAGTCCTTAGCAGCGTTGAAAGGGCTCCGGAAGACAATAGTGATCTTTTCAAAGCCTGATTGTGACAGAATGGGAAATCATTAACTTTTCTTTTCTTGTTTGAGTGATTGGGGTAATCTATATGTACAACACATCTTGAAGAACCACAGTTACTGTAGGATAAGTAACCCTTCTTTCTTCATTTTCATTTTTTGTCTCCTTTTGAAAATGTTGATAAAGTAGATGTGTGTTCTACTATGCAAAGAGAGACTGACATGTTTATAGGCATGTTTAAAAGCAGCCAAGGTTTTCCCAACATGTTTGAAAATGTTTGAATCATTCTGCAGGACGAAAACATACAGGTGAAGGTCTCTGGGTTGCAGTGAACCTTGCCAACACAAATTGGTATTTCTCTGATTTAGTTTGTTATAACGAGCAGTAAAGCCATTTCAAGAGACTAAAATAAATTGGCTTACAATCATCACTATTAAAATGCCACTATTTGCCACCAATCACAACACAGTGTCTGACATTTTAAGTGTAGGGAAATGCTCTGGAATCTCATATGTTGGCCAGTACTGACTTTTTATGGCAACAAGACTATGTTAAGAGCACTTTTAATTTATCTTTAAAAATGCAATGGAGGCACTCTATCTTAGAGTAACTAAACTATAGTCCATGTGTTTTTTATCGCTCAGTTGACCTTTCTTTTACATTTAGGGGTACACTTTTGAGTCATTGGAAGGGAGCAAGTGGTGTTCTCTGGAGGAATGAGCAAAGGGTTAGGAATCCAGAGCTCCGGGATTCTTATCCTAGCTCTGGCAGTGACTCACCGCATGGTCTTGGCTACTTCAGATCACCCTTCTGTCAGTTTCCCAATCTTTAAAATAGGGATAATACTACTTCAGGAGAGGAGAGAATTAATTAGTTCATGTCTGTACAGTCATTTGGATGTATAAAGCACTATATAAATTATTATTCGAGGATCTCTGGCTAACTGGAGTATCTAAATCCCTGTGCTGTCCTTTGAAGGATTACCCCCCCTTGTTAACATGTTTTGGTTTTTTCTAAACAAAAGTTGAGCCTCATATAGCAACATGATTTTATGAAGTGGAGCTTTAAGAAAAACACCATACAACACAAGACTAATGATATAATTGCAAAAATTGGCAACACAGATGCATACTTTATATAAATGTAGAAATAAACTTAGTTATAGTGTGATTTACATCAGTAGGTGAAATGAGGGATTACGTTAATACAGACTTTTTCTCGATTCCTCTCAAATAATGATATCCTCACACACAGAGACATATCTATATCCAGTTGGTAAAAATTCTGCTTTTAGAATTCTGACTGGCACCAAACTAACGACAGGAAAACTCCAGATTATGGCTCAGTTACACTGAGGATCCTCTTGATCTATAAATCAATTCAAAACCTCGGTCCAAGCTGTCTCTCTGTCTGGTCAACCCTGCAATGCACAAGCAGCAGCTGAGGTCATCCAATGCCAGTCCACTTTTACCTAAACGTGCTGCACTGGTGATTATTGTTACAACTCTTTGGTTTCCTCAGTCTGGAACTCCCTGATCAGAGCTGTCTGGCATGTGATTCTTTCCTTTTTTTAAATGCAGACACTGCATGTCTAAGAAAATGTGACCTTCCTCAGGCAATGAAAAACTATTGCCTCAGGCCTTGTGTCTCCTACAGTACCGTTACGTCAAGCAGGCATTTGCTGTCTGCAAATGCACTTTCACTCTTGTCTTATTTCTTAAATATGAATGACTTTTCTGAACATTCATTTGGGAGGACTGTACGCTTCTTTCCACTCACAACTTGCGTTTTAGGTGGATTGGCATGTTTATGGACTGCTATATGTACACAAACACATGCTGCATTCTGTATTCAGTATTCTATAAGAATTATGTGTTCAAGTAAAAAAGGGAGTGTGTTTGCAGATTTATGTATCTCTTCTCTCCACTTCACTCTAAGTGGAACACTCTCTGTAGTGTCCTATGTAATGGCAGACTGGTATATAGGGATATCTTACATATTGCAATGAAGAGTATGGTATAAACGCCTAAGGGTCTCACTTCCAGAGGTGCTGAGTATCTTCAATCCCCATTGTCTTTAACTGCAATTTTGGGTGCACGGCACTTCTGAAAGTCAGAACCTAAATAAATGGATACCTACCTTTAAGTCTGTTTACCAATTGCTGTGCTGTGAATGCCATGGCACCAGCGACTAAAATCTCCATTATAATACCTTTTCACTGACATGGGTATTGTGGCAAAGGCAGTCTAGTTTAAGCAGGCTTTGTGACAGAATGCAGTCACTGAAGTGGTGTAAAAAAAAACAACCCTACATTCATTTGGACTTGGCTTAGGCTCCTGCTTGAGAGGTAAACTCTCATTGTAGCACTCCACAGTTAGTGTGGCAAAAGATACTGTGTTGTATCCCTTGCAGCCAGTATGACTGAATGATAAAAATCCTCAAGGATACAAATAATTTAAAAAATTACTGTCAGAGGGGAAAATTGACAGGATTTGTGGACAGCGGAGTCCACCGTTCTTAGCAATATACGGTCACTGAATTTCACTTTTAGTTCTGTATATACAAGTCTAGTTCTTAGAGCTTGTCTACATAGGGACATCCAGGAAAGTTAATCCAAATTAATTAAAGGTGTGAATTTGAACTACATTAGTTAAACTGCATTAAATCCCTGTGTGAATGCTATTACTCAGAATTGAAGTGGCCTTAATTCTCTTTAGCTTAATTCACTTTGGAATTCATTTTAACTATCCCCTTCAGAATCACACCTTTTGTTAATTCAGATTAACCTTCCTGGATGTCCCTGTGTAGATAAACCCTAAATCTCCTTGTTATATGTTCTTAGGTTCCCAGCTGAAGAAGAACTGTGTTCTAGTGCATTTGGGGAGCATCTGTTCCTTTGTTTTGTGGTTTCTTTACGTTTTTGTAACACCTTTACCTCTCTGTTATAGGAGACTGACATAAAAATAATACTTTCAATATGCCGTTTTTATTTATCTACATTCTGTCATGATATACTTTGATATAAGTTTTTAATTTTGCTTCAGCTTTCAGCTGTTCTAGCAGTTACTGCACAGGGTCAGCGTTGAGGTTAGCCACAGTAGCACAAAACAATTTCCTGTTTTCAGAGCCCAGGTAACATTTGGATGAGGATTAAATTTTACCACATTTTCTAGTAGCCAGAGACAATTATTTCTAATGAGCTTTAAATTGCTTCTAGAACATGTATTTCAAAACATAGTGTAGTAATCCATTCAGCCCTAGCAACTTAATAAAATAACATTTCTTTTTAAATTTTTGGTTAAATTGTTCCTTGCTGTATTAGTAGTATTAGATTTTCAATCTACTGCCCAATTTAAAAATTGATTGTTTTTTATGCTTGGGTACTATTTTTCTATTTCCTTCTTTTGTAGCTTAGTATTGGCATTTACAGCGACACCTGTTGGTGGAGGAGAATGCTAAAATATACTGTTATCCATTGTAGACTCTCACAAATGCCAACATCCAGTTTTGGTCTCTGAAAACTTTAGGTACCCAATTTTTGAACATCTTGGCCTTGAACATATTGGTTACAACGCTTGGAGAGTCTTTACTCACGTTTCCTTGCTGGTGCAACTTGTGGAATGTACCCTCCCCTTTCTCTTCTTTTCACTATAATAGTCCAATTTTACTTTACGTGGTGTTGTTGTAACCATGTGGGTCCCAGAATATTCGAGAAACAAGACCTGAAGAAGAGTTCTGGGAAATTTGAAAACTTGTCTCTCTCTCTCCAACAGAAGATGGTCCAATAAAAGATGTTATCTCACCCACCTTGTCTCTTCAGTTTTACTTAAGCATCCAGGAGACTTATTTGCCTCCTTTTCAGTTGAATAGAAAATGCCCAAGAATACTAGTATGAAATGATACCATGTCTGTGTCTGTCTGATATTTGCAATGTGCCAAACCACCAATGTGAAAGTTTGGGTTGTTTTGTTATCTGTTTTACCATTCCAATCCAGATTTTAAAACAACAGTTTATCTTTTGTGGGTTTAACGTATGCACATATATTTTCACACCACCAATAGATTTTAAGGGTTACATCCTACCACTTGTTTGGTTTAAGTACCCAACTGCAGATGCAGATCATGTGAAAGCCTCCTTAAAATCAGGCCTTGTTATGAATGAAATAACATTAAGTACTGTCCCTTGTATTGCTGGTTTATGTATTTATTTCTGAAGGATTACTTCAAGTGAGTGGAAGAACAGTAACAGAAAATCAGTACTAAGCTTACATCTCACTCTTTAGCAGCTACCCTGCTATGAGAAGAATATGGTCCAGTGAGGAGGGTGCTTAAAATAGAATAAGAGTGCTTTATTCCAAATTAACTTAATCCGTATGGACACTCTTATTCCAGAGTAAGAGCATTCACGCCTATTGGTAATCAGGATTAGCTATTTGGGAATAACTCCCAGTATAGATGTAATCCATGCCTGCTGGGTGTGGTGCTCTGTCCCCCTCTAGTGGCACCTAGATCACCTAGAGATTGATGAGTCTGCTATAGCCTTGGCTAAGAGCCATCTGGTTTTAGCTTATGCAGTAGAGGCTTACACATGTGATTTAGCTCCAGAGGTCCCAGGTTCGATTCTGCCTGCCAACACTGATGTTACATAGACAAGCCATAACAGTCACAGTGCTTCAATTAATAGGAATAATACCTCCCTTCTTACAGGGGCATTGTGAGGATCAACACAATAGTGACTGAGGTGCTCTGATACTATGAAAATGGAGGTCATATAGGTACCTGGATAGACAAATAGAGAGCATTAGAAGAGCTCTTCTGAGTTATTGCACAACAGAACCAAAAATCACTATTGCTTCATACTAGCAACACCAAATATTTACTGTTCTGTAATATTTTTACATTAGAAATACTGAGATTATCTGAGTGATTCACATCTGTGGACTGGTAAAATAGTTGGTTTTGTAATGGACATATCTGTGGTGTGAGTGGTATGTTTAATGTGCGTGTACATAAACAACCATCCCAAGAGGCCACCATGGTAATGGATCAAAACCAGGCTAAGTTACAGTATGGAAAACTATCAGTTAAGGCCCTGATTCTGCAGTCAGATCTACCATGTGGGAACCACCCTGAAGGCTCTGTGTCTGTGCCTTGGTTGAAAAGTCTGTGCTAATTGAGGATGTTGGCCTACGTCGGTAACTGAGAATCCATAGGTTATGTTTTTACTTCTTACACTCTTAATTACTCAGCAGCTTTTTAAATGTATACATGCTATGTATTTAAAACTTTGCAATTGTTTTTTTACTATAATTACAAAAGAAAGATCCTATCCAGGTAGGCAATAATAAAAATAAAGACAAAAAGTGATAAAAGAGTGAAATGAATGTTAAGTGACAGAGCTATCCAGATTTGCAACTGTTTATGTCAGTTTCTTTCTCTTCTTTTTTTTCTGAACAGGTAATCAGATCCTGTCTCTTGGGACTCTGTCAAAAGATCAGGTTTATCCACTGAAACTCAAGGGCATTTCCATCTGCTATTCTGCACTCAAATCTGCCTTATGTGGAAATTATGTCAGCTTTGGCGTCTTCAAGTTGTATGGGGACAACCACTTTGACAATGTACTCCAGGCCTTTGTCAAAATGCTGCTTTCAGTATCCCACAGTGACTTGCTTGTAAGCAATTATTCATCTTGGGAGTCTTTATGTGAATTATGAAATAATATCACCACAGGCTTCAAATTGTTATAATGAGACAGCAGGATCTAGAACAGCTCAAATGCAATTTATATTTTTAGTCCAGTTGCTTGAGTGTATTTATAGCCACATCTAGAATATTAGTATTTCCATGTATGATAGAATTGTCATAGCAGATTGTAACATTTCCAAAATATTCACAAAAACATGTCTGGGAAAGAGAGAAGCCAGTTTTGGCTTTTTATGTCCAGGAAAACCACATTGGGGTTCCCTGGATATAATTTAAAGCAGTATTTGGCCCTATATGATCTGTCAGCCTGGGATTAATCTGAATTTATATAACTCTTGTGGTGTGCTTTCTATAAAACAACATTAAAATATTAACCAAACTTTTTTTGAGATGGCTAGTCTCATACCAATGGAACTGTCACTTCTCAAAGACAACAAATCGAGTGCATGATCAGCTTTAGCTCGGATCATGGAACTTTCTTCAGAACATTTTCATTCGGAACTGCCATTTTCCACACTGAGGGATGAATCAGATAGTTAGAGGTGCTAAATACGCAGACTTTTGCCTTAGCCCTTTTGAAAAATTACCCCAGTCAAATACTGGTATATAGCTACATGATAGTGAGCCCATGCAGCCAAGTCTGACAGTCATGTCAGTAGTGAAGGTAATGCCCCTAATAACCCATTCTAAAGCCTTGATCCTGCAAATGGATCCAGACAGGCATATATTTATACCCACACAGAACCCAATTAAAGTCAGTGGGCACAAGGGTCCGTCTATGCGGGTCAAGTTGCAGAATCATTGCACAAAACTGTAATCTCTGTGGTGCATTCAGCCAACCTGGGTTTAGTCTCAAAAAGTCTTCTATGTAGCATGAGGAAGCACTAGCCACTGAACTGTCAAACTGTTCCCAGAACACTTGATCTGAATAATGTTTTATACCAATTTTACTGAGTTGCTAATGGGATGTAGCATAAAAAGGTTAATATGACTTCATTACCCAGGGATTTTTGTAAACTAAAACTGAGTTTATGTATTTGTATGGTAACCTACAATCAAAGATTTCCACCATAGACAGACTTTTTTGTAGAAAAAAGCTGTTAATTTAATAGATAATTGGGACTTATTACAGCATCATTCTGTGCATTTTTATAATCTTGTTAATATTTCAGCCAGCTTTGCATTTTTAATGCTATAATTTCTATTAGCCCATAGTATTTCTTACTTTCTATCAATGTTTTTTTTTCTTTTTCAGCAATATCGAAAACTAAGTCAGTCTTATTACCCACTCTTGGAATGTCTCACCCAGGATCATATGAGTTTCATTACCAGTTTAGAACCTCATGTGCTAATGTATATTCTTACCTCAATATCTGAAGGACTTACTGCACTAGGTAAGTGTTACTTATGATTTAGCTGAAATTGGAATGTGGGGAATATGTAGTCATTAGAGTGAGATTTAAAAAATGAACAACTCAGCACCCAACCACTCTCACTTAACCTTCTACAATAAGTGGCCCATTAGAACATTCATTTGCCGTGTAACAAATTATTGTCCAGAGACCATGGGAGACGGTGGGTGCTGAGCATTCTGATAATCTGATCACTTATTTTAGGTGTCTAAATGGGAGCTGAGCTCTTCTGAAAATCTGGCCAGTAGTGTATTGCATTAATATTTTAAAATGATCTTTCTACAAATTAGAAACTTTAAAAATAATAATGATGTGCTTCTAGTTGGGTTATCATTGAAGAAGTTTTACAGCAGTGAAATATAAAATGATATATTTGTCCCATAAGCCTCACAGTAGAGAATGTTAGTATATGACTCATTTTGCCTTTCAGAGATAAAATTTGTTAGCATATGGAATAGTAACCTCCGGCTGTTCACTTTTCATTTATCAGCATGACTGGTAGATGAGTAGAGATGGCTAAGCTAACCTTATCAATAAAAAAGAAAAATTAGGTTTTACATTATAAAGAATATTTATTGGCTGTACTTCACAGAGTAAACAAGCATCATATTTAGAATTATATTAAAAGTAGTCTGGTTGTAATTGATCTTCATTCATTAGCACTTTTTAACAGATTATTGTCCAGATGTTTGATTAAAACTGAAATTTGATTTCAATAGCTTAAATTCAGTCAAAATATGGGGGTAGAGTATAGAGCCTTAAAGAAAGATGTGTATGTTGCAGTTACATTTTCTAACTAGCCTAGAAAACAAGACCCTAAAATGATAGTCAGGAATGGCTCTCTTATTACTTTGTGGAAGGAGTTGTATTTAATGAATAGCCTGTAGGTATGATATTTGTTTATATAGACTTTCTAATAGCTAGAGTTGTTTACCTCTAAGGTCAGTCAAGCCCTGTAGTAATGAATGAGTACACTAGGCATCACAGAGCATTCCAGAACTTCACAAAACAGATTCCATGTTTCTCCTGTTAGAAAAAGCATGCTTAGTGGGGAAACGGACATTGAATAGATAAGCAACATTACTGAGGAGTCCTCAGATCATTTTATTATATACTACCAAAATGCCAAATAAACTATTTGTCCAAAAAATTTCACTCAGCTCTATTTAGTTTGACACCCACCCCACACCCAACTACTTTGACTGGGTCATATCCAAACCTTATTGTAACTTTGTGGTCCTGAAGCAATCTTTTCCACTAGTGTATTGACAATAATAGTTGCACAGATTCAATTTCTTGGCAGGTGAATTAATTTCTGTTCACTTTGAGTTGTATTGGACTCCTATCTACCATATTTAGTAAAATTCCAGTTATGTTTCCCATTTTTCTCTTGCATTCCCTAGCATTTCAAAAGAACATTTGACTCTACATAAATGTTAAGTAATGAGACATACCCTTTGATCTGAATGAACCTCACTTGCACATTAAAAGGAACTCACTTGTCTTTCCCTGAATTGTCAATCAGAAACAGAGCCTTTTTACAGTCCATGCCTGAGTGGTAAAGTGATTATTTAGCTATAATATCCTGTTTCTTAATAACATCAACATGTATCGAAAACTGATTTCTTGATGGAAGGTATCGATTCTGTCACATAAGCCATAAAATCAATTCATATATTCAGGTAGTTAACTTTACACAGTAAAATGAGTAATTTTCCTGTTCCTACAACGGGATGTCAACAAAAGCTGATCTTCCCTCAATAAGAGCAATTAGTGGCCATGATCCTAAGGGAGTTAAGTGCCCAAATCCCATTAAATTTCATTGGGATTTGGGTTCCTAACTCTCTTTGGCTTCTTTGAAAAATCCCAGCATATGGAGTAATACATGTTATTTGACAGTGAAGCAAACAATTATTTCATTTTTGTTCATGTTCCAACATAGCCTTCTGCCCTTTGAAAATGGACAATTTTGATATAAATTGGATCCCTCTCTTAGTGAAGCAAAGCATGCATGCTGCAAAAGCATCTTGAAGAATAGCAGTGTCAAGGCTGCAAGCAGTCTGATGGGGTAAAATGTATTGTAAACCATTAGAACGTATGAATCATCTTCAAAAATAATTACAAAAATGAAGTACCTCTTTTATTTAAAAAATTAAATCCCAGGAAATGACTTTTTCCCCCCTCCCTAGGAGAAATGTTTGTCTATATATTTTCATTTCTCTTAGTTCATGGAAGCTCAGCATTTGAGATTTGTACTGTAGCTCTAGCTGAAGAATAAAGAAGCCCCAAATCCTCATTTCTCAGCACTGTTCATTCTGTCCCTGAGTGGACACTCTGCATGCATCATGATTTCACACTTGATAATATACTGTGAAATTATATTTATTCCTTTGGAGGCCCCTGGCTGTAAATCAGCTGTAATGGAAGTCCTCATCTAGGCTTTTATTGCAAGGATAAACACTCCAACAGTTCTCTTCTAAAGTGTTTACCTGGCTTTTTCACAGCTGACTCAGTGGATTGGAACCTTTTAACGTAGCCTGCCTGGCATGTTGTCACTAATCTCTATGTGAAGCTTTTCTAATTCTCCTATGATTAATAGTGCAATTATGCCATTCTTTGAGAAAAAGAAAAATATAACATTTTCTATGCCTTGCTTTCTCATTTAGATGTTAAGTTGCTTAAATCTGTTTACTTTCCTAGTTTACCCACAAAGGTAGATAATGCTGGCATTGTAGTGTACGGAATTGATGGACAGAGAAATGCCACTTAACACAAGTCTGTCCCATTTACCTTTACCTTAGAAACAAAAAAATCTCTTAAATTATGACATGCTCAAGAATGTTAGCAAGCCATTTAAAAATAATGCTCTTTACATCTATTGGCACCATTCACTAAATGTTAATGATAAAGCCAAAAGGCCTCTTCAAGTTGTTTTTGCAATAATGTCAGCCACCTTAAGGCTGATATAAATATATAACTGGTTTGAGTGCTTGGGCGATCATCTTGGCTTTTCCTCTTTATCCAGGCCTGCCTCCCAGTTTTCCCACGTGATCCTTTCTCTCCCTATTCCATCTTTTCCTTCTACCTCCAGCCCAGAAATTGTAGCTTTTTCTTAAACTTATTTGCTCCAGATATATGATTATCTGTCTTGTGTGAGATTCAATAAGAACTTCAGCACAAGGCTCTGCACACCCAGAAAAATCAGTTTGGTGGGCTTGCGTGACCTTTATGTCTGTGATGCCCTTGCAATCAGAAGGAAAAATGAGCACTGAAAAGCATATTTGATATATCGTTATGGGACAATATAAGTAGCCCTTAACACTTGTATCAGATCCTTATGAGCTGGTGATAGGATAGACCTGTCCACTGTCCTTCTAAGATCACTTACTGTAGAATGTAAAATATCTACTTGCACAGTATCAACATGTTTAGAGCCACTGCGATTTTATAGATGGATGTTCATGATTTACTTTGTTGTATTCAATTTAAAACCAAATGGAGTTAAATCACTGGGGTAGAAGTACAACAAAGCCATCCGATGGAATTTGTATTTTTAAATACATTGCCGTTATTGATGTTGCTTCAGTTCAGCCATCAGTTGTATCTCTTGTTTATATGCAGGACTGTTTTTAGTAGAGAAAACAGTAAGGGCCTGTTCCTGCAGTCTTTACTCAGGCAGATCTTCCCAGCAGCCTGCACTAGTTGAGTTCAATGGCAAAACATCAACTGATTTTAGTGGAGTGGGCTCGCTTCTGCAAGATATGAAGCGCTCCCGTGAGGTGTTGGAACACCCACAGCTTCAGTGGAAACCATTGAAAACGAGGGAGCGCAGCACCTCTCAGGAGTGCTTAATACCTTTCAGGATCATGTCACAGGTTACGTCTACGCTACAAGCTAGGGTGTGATTTCCCGCTCAGCTGCACGTGCTCATGCTAGCTCGATGATGTAATTGCGGTAGCATGGGTCGTGGAAGTGGCAGCACAGACTAGCTGTGCTGAATACAAACTTGCATGAAATGGGTGGGTACATACCTGGGCTGCCACAGCTGTGCCGCTGCGGATACGTGCGCTAGCCCAATGAGAGGTAACGCAAGTATGAGTCCGCGAGCTGGGAATCACACCCCTAGCTCGGAGCGGAGACATAGCCTTGTGAGGTCAGTTGTGACTGTGTTGTCCATTAAATATTTCCAAAGACCTCAGAAGAATGTAACTTTGAAAACTATGTAATGCTGGTATTTAGATAAAGGAAAGTTAAAAACAACATGATACACAGAGTTTAAAGAGTTAAATTGACACAGATCAAAGTATTCCAGTGACAAGAAGGATATATTTAAATGAACACTGCAAGGTTGGCAAGCCTCCAAATTAGCATAGTTCAAAGAACTCAAGATACATTTAATTGGATCCTTCTAATCCCCTTCCCTTCCAAATGAACGTTTAACAGTTTAATTCCTTCTCCGGCTCCCACGCACCCCTACTCCGATAGCCCATCTAAGTAAGCACTATGAGCTGTAAGTGACCTAGTCTTGTTCCCACTCAAATCAGCAGGAGCAGGATGGAGCCCTAAATACTGGTGAGCTCGTTTGAACGTGATGTTTGCACCTGCAGAGAACATCAGTTGCGACTGAAACCTGCATCCAGCAAATGAGGAAGTTAAAAAATTCTGTGTGCACAGAGAACTTTGGTGCTAGGATCATGAGGAACCAACAGTTGGTTAAACTGGGACTCTAATTAGAACCCAGTATTAGAATTGGTAGGGAAACTACAGCTGAGACTAGCGATTGAGGGTTTAAACTGCAGCCAGTGTGCTTTGGGCCAGGAAAAATGTCAGCTGATAGACTAAGAAAAGATATGGGTGAGCGCTGCTATTTTGTACCAGTACAGCTAGAAGGAAGAAAAGGAGCCTGCACAGAGAAAAAAGGGCCAGCACGCTGTTCTTGCCACACTGATGCATGTAAACAAACAGAATCCACTTCCACAGCAGCAGCACAGCAGGCGACACCTAGCAGCAAAATAACTTACATAAATCAGACAGACATAGTTACTTTCAAATAGGTTTAAGCTTTTAATCTCTCAATGTGTTACCTTAGTTATAGATATAATCAGTAAAGATATGAGGTAGCTGTTGCTCCTGCTTCCAACATATCCTGCTTTGCTGTCATGCCTTTACAGTCCAGGAAAAACAATGGAACATTAGTCAGTAACCGTAATTTCTATGATGTTGTTATCTTCTTTACTTTTTTTAAAAATGGTAATTGAACCATCACACCTTAAAATAGGTAATCAATTGATACTTTACTGTAATACTTCTCCTTCCTTACCCCATTCCCCTCCCTGCTGTTTGTGATCCTCACTCATTGTTTGGCATCTAATGTGCAGGTTGTAAGCTCTGAGGGGCAGGGTAGCGCCACTTAGGTGTGTCCTGTAAAATATCTGGCACACGTTTGTATACTAGAAAATGATACATAATATTGGGGGGGAGGGATGCTACTAGTACATTTGTGAATACAAACCTTCATTTATACACTTCTGAGATGCTCAGCAACAGTCAAGAGGTTAAAAAAGTTACTTTAAATGTTCACGGTGTCTCTTTAAATTGAATTTTTAAACTCTGTAAAAAGGCTATAAACAAACAATCGTAGTTTCCAAAAATCTGAAATCTGCTGAATATATAATTTCATATAAGTAAAAGTAATGTCTTGATTCTGCAATTTACAATGTGCGGGTAAATCACGGCTCACACAGAACCACAATGAAGTTTGTAGGACGCTGCGTGGACCCAGCAGTCCACTGTCCATTGTGAATTGCAGGATTGGGGCCATAATCTGCTTAATACCAAGAAATTTTAAAAGGAAAAGAACAAGTAGTAAAATTAAGTATCATTTAACCTGATATCTAAAATAAGCTTCCAGGCTTACCTTGTGTGTATTATTTTCTTCACTCCTGCAAGTTATTCATAATAATTGTTTTGTTTTATTACAGAAGCGATTACAAAACTATTTCTTTCATTGCTTATGCAGATACAATTGTCTCCTCCAGCTGTTGTGCTAGTTTAGACTACGTTGTTACCTCCCTCTTCAAGCACATAGCAAAAGAAGGCAAGAAACCAGTAAGATGTAGAGAAATATCACAGGATGGACAAAGATTACTGCACTTCATGCAACAGAACCCTGAAGTCCTACAGCAGGTAAACTTAAGCTCTGCTCAACTTTCCTCTGAGATATTATTAAATTTGTGAACAAAGTTTATCCCTATTTATTTTCATCATTTTGAAGTAATTTAGATTATGATAACTCCAATTATTTACTAACAGGATTGGTCTCTTTAAATTGATATATATTTGCACCCCAATTAATTTCAGAGTTGTTTTCATGCTAGTATTCTTGAAGTATTGTGAAGATATTTTTTCTCACGCTGATGACATGGCTATTGTACTCACATTTTAGGATAACTTTTTACAAGGTTTCACTTTAGTTCATAGGCTGAGGAAATGCAATATTCATCATTATACTCATTTTATAAATTATCCCCCACAGTTACTTTTTTTTAAAAGGGAGGGGGGTATCTCTAAAATATTTGAGGTAGAGCAAGAACATTGTGGTATTTTAAATCAGCACATTTTTCTAGTTGGATGTGATTGCTATTGTGCTACAATATTTCATTTGTGCGGTAGGTGACATTTTATTTGGGGGGGTTTGTGTCAAAGGCAAATATAAGAGCAATCAAATATCACGCTTCAGGGAAGAAACTGACTACTGCAGTAGTCAGGAAGGACTTTTTCTCCCAGCAGTGTACATTATAATCCAGATACATTAAGGTTAGGTGGTGGTTAGACAGGTGCAGGGTATCGGACTAATTAGTTTATCTTAAAATTGCATATGGTTTTTTTTAGTACCTAGAACCAGTGGTGAGCTGGAGCCGGTTCGCACCAGTTCGCTAAAACCAGTTGTTAAATTTAGAAACCCTTTTAGAACCGGTTGTTCCGCGAGGGACAACTGGTTCTAAAAGGGCTTCTAAATTTAACCGGCCAAAAGTGGTGCCTTAGGTGCTGACTCCATGGGTGCTCCAGCCCTGGAGCACCCAAGGGGAAAATTTGGTGGGTGCAAAGCACCCACCAGCAGCTCCCCGCCTCACCCCCGGCCCCAGCTCACCTCCGTTCCACCTCCGCCTTCTCCCCTGAATGCGCCACCCTGCTCTGCTGCTCTGCCTCCCCAGGCTTCCCGCGAATCAGCTGTTCGCTCAGGAAGCCAGAGCGGGCTGAGAAGCAGGCAGCAGCTTCGCACTCAGGCCCAGGGAGGCGGAGGTGAGCTGGGGGGGAAAGGGGGGCGCGAGGAGGGCCGCCCGCGCCGTAGCAACTATCCTGGGGGCGGGGGGGCGGCGCGCAGGGGAACCGCTCCCCGCCCCAGCTCACCTCCGCCTCCCTTGGCCTGAGCGGGAAGCCGCCGCCTGCTTCTCAGCCCTCCCAGGCTTCCCACCGACCAGCTGATTCGCAGGAAGCCGGGGGAGGGGGCGGAGAAGCAGAGCGGGGCGGCGTATTCAGGGGAGGAAGAGGAGCAGAGGTGAGGTGAGCTGGGGCCGGGCACAGGGCGGGCAGCAAATTTTCCCTGTGGGTGCTCCAGCCCCGGAGCACCCAGGGAGTCGGCGCCTAAGGCGCCACTTTTGATGTGATCAGTGGGGGAGCGGCCGTTCCCCCTGTTACTCCCCTAGCTACGCTCCCCCGTCCCTAGGAGCCAGAGGGACCTGCCGGATGCTTCCTGGGAACTGCCCCGGGTAAACACCTCCAGGACTCCCCATCTCGCCCCCCCGGCAGATGCCTCTGGCTCTTAGGGGTGGCGTGGGCGCCCACTATGGTGGCCCACGAGACCCTCCTGCCTGGTTCAGAGGGCAGTCAGGGGACAGGGGAAGGGGGTGGATGGGGCAGGGGTCCTGGGGGGGGTGTCAAGGAATGCGGGGGGGTTGGATGGGGCAGGAGTCCCGGGGCGGCGGGGGTGGGCAACGTCCCCCTTGTGGGGTGAAGAGGGAACCCGTTGTTAAGATTTTGGCAGCTCATCACTGCCTAGAACTACTACACTGCAAGGATCCATGGGGTCCCAAAACACCCAATACAGTTTCACTGACAGTTTCACAAGAACAGAATTGTTGGGGCTTTTAAAGAAAACAAAGGATGTCCACAAAACACCATGTTGCAATGACCTTTGTGTTCATGCTTAGGTAGCAAATGTGTTGGTTGCCATTTAAAAAAAAAATCGGCATGTGATAACTGGGGTAACTGTGTGATAATTGTTATTTACTATTCTAATTTAGAGGATGAACATGGCAAATGCTGACTTTTTAAGCATGCCCACTATACCTGGCAAGTAGCATATTGAGAGTATATTTGAGACATTTATTACTGGCACTGTTGAGATATGACATGATGCCATTATCATGTCTCACAGTACCCTTACCCTGTGCAAGTTCTATGGAATCCAGCAATGGATTCCATATTTGCATATGTCAGAGTGGGCAGTACTGTAATATGAGCACAGTGATGGGAGTGTAAAGGACAGAACGGGCAGCCTTGACTCTGAATTTCCACACATTTGTTGCTTTTGTTACAACCTTAATGTAATATTTTGTGTGTTGTTAATAATACTCGGTAATCTTCAATTTATAGCATAAGACTAAGCAGTGATCAATCTTTATTAACTTCATAATCTGTGGAATACATTATATTTTATTTTGAATGCAGGCTTTCAGATACTCTTTTAAATATTAATGACTGGTCTCCAGTAGTCAGCATAAATATGATTTGCATTAGCACTAGTCATATCATATTGAGTGCCTCTGATGTCAACTGTTCAGTGTACTAATATCTGACATCATCTCCCGAGGTCACTGACAACTTTGACCTTTATTCTCATGCATGGTTTCTGTAGTCTCAGAAGCTCTTTTTGAATTGATTTGAAATTTTGACTCTTCCCTTTATGAGGCAGTAAAATTGATAATTATTCAGATGGGAACTGAGCACTGAGTGAAAAATCAATTCCACCCGCTCTCTGCAGCGTATAAAATTACTTCTGAGTCTGCTGGACTGAACGGATGGCCAAGGTAAAAGCAGCAGGCAGGAATAGTAGAGAGGATTAGCTGGCTGGAGCTAATAGCCTAAAGGGATGGCTTTTGAGATGAGGGAGTGGGCCGGTTGGGGGTTATTATTAGCAGTGATGGGACTCATTGATCATATGTTTACATCAGGTTTCCATTGGGTTATAAATCAGCCCTGAATAGAAACGGAACTCAAGGCTTTGCATCTTACCAGAGGGACAAGATATTAGATTATTCTCATTTTCACACTCAGATGAAAAGTGAGCCATTGATTATTCATCGGCTGGCCATTAAACACTGGTTTTATAGATGATTTGACTATCATGGAGGCTAATGAACAAGGTTGCTGCTTCATAACTAGAGGTCTCAGTTTTCAAGACATCTGTGTCGGTTAAGTAATGCATAACCCTATTAAAAGGAATGGGTTACAAATTGCTTAACAGTGCTGAAAAACTAGACCCTAATGACTAATTGTGCTTTGAGTTTAGAGAGGTTTGTCAGCTCTTTAAACTAAACTGATGCAATGATACTGTAATTATTTACTAGTTAGAACATTTTTTTCAGCTTAAATCTCTGGAATCATAATTAGACATTTAAAAGTTTCTAGTGGATCATGAAGAGTATCTTCTCTAAAGTTGTTTAACGAGCTATGAAACTAGAATATCTTGATCAAATGATTTTCTTTTTGTATCAGACAAATTGAAATTGAAATGTACCTCAGTTTTCTCATCCATAAAATGGGATTGATAATATTTCTCTACAAATCACTTTACGGTCCTCTGAGGAAAGATGCAATACAAGTTCAAAAGGTTATTATTGATGATGATATAACAGGCTTTATGATGAAAATAATAGAGGTGACATGGCAGTGAGGCACATAGTCATACTATCTCTATGCACATAAAACCTCTTATTTTGTGTCCTAATATTTTCCTCTAATTAATAAAGAGGAATATGAAAGCAAGATACAGCCTAATCTCATTTTATAAAAGTTAACTTCATCATTGTGTGACTTCTGTCATTGACAACCTATTAGAAGAGTTTGTGACAGGTGTTGTCAGTGACAGTACATACATTGCCTTGCACTTAGCATAGAACAGAAAATATGCCTCTGTTAAATAAAATTCCACAAGTGGCTTAGTCACAGTAAAAGCTTGAAAAAAGGAGTACATATGAGATTGAATGTTTAGTCAAGTATAGCAGTGGGCACCAATCTGCTGGAGCCTCAAGGGTAAAAAAAAATAAAATAAAAATTGTGCAGATTATTTAGGATTAACAGTCAGCAATATTAAAGTATTTCCATTAACTGCAATCTGTTGATGGGTATTCATTTAGTTATGCCTTAGAGTGGAAAATCCCCATGGGGTAGGCAGTTGAGTTAGTGTGCTTGGAGGGAGAGCAGTGGGATTTTAAGAGTTGTGTCTGTTTAGTGTGGCTGGTCCTGTCTGCTAGATTAATAGAATAAAATAAAATTGTGTAGAATGAACATCCTTATTGGAGTTGCCGGTAGCAGCATAATTGCAAGAGCTGCGGAAACAACACCTTCCACATACCCAGAATGAGCCCATTCTAAGAGGCAGTATTACTGATGTGATTTTAATTTTACATTCTTAGCTAATGTCACTCTAAAGAGTTCGTCTTATGTAATGTTAACACAGCGTCTTTGAAACAAATAGCTTCATGTTTTTATGTGCTGTGCAGCTCTTTGGTTCAAGCCAAGGCTAAAAAAGCCAACATGTCTTTCTATTTTTTTAAACCAATTGCATTTAACTGCAGATTTTGAATAGCTGACATGAGCTATAGGGATCATGCTTCAGCAGAGACATAAATGGAAACCACATTCATTCTTTTCTGCAGTCAGTCAGTCAATGAAAATTACTTTTCTATAGTGCTTTTCATGCCATGTATCCCAAAGTGAATTACAACAAAAAGGAAATCAGCTGCCTTTTTGTTGTTGTTTCTTGTGCTTAGATTGAAGTGGTATTGTTAAGCATTTTGACATACTGTATGGTACATTTTTCATACTTAAAATTCTGATTCCATTTCATTGTAGTAAGCAGCAGGAGAAGCAACAGCATACTTAATAGATGCTGTGAATTTACATGAGGATTTAAAGTAGATTTGTCTCACTTGGGAACACTCTAAAATATGTCATTAATAAAATGTGTTAATGTTTCTGTCTGACGTTTTTCATAATTAGCAAAAAAAAGACCACACATATTTGTGTTTAGGCAAACGGCATCTGTTTCGGATTCTTCTGTGCCTAGCTGTGCAGTCAGACTGCTGAAATTGTACCATCACAATCCAAAGTAATTTTTGGGGTAACGGAGTGATGTCATGAACCCAAGTTGACCACTTTACTACTGGTTCACTATAGAAGAGAAAGCTGGCCAGGAAAGGGAAAAACTTACTGAAAAGCGAGTGTGAAGAAATTGAAAAAGCCAGGGGAGTCACTGGCAAAGCAAATGACTGGTTGCTTGTGACAATTGCCTCTGTATGAAAGTCCCTGTGTAATGAACATCTTCCCATACTTAAAAAGAGAAAGATGTCTTTTATTTTATGGCTCCACCTTATTTTGTTGCATACAATTAGCCAGGACATTTTGTTGGGGAAGTCTCATTGTTCATGTATCCAGTTTAGAAGCACAGAAGGGATATCTTGAGTGTAGATTTCTGATTCCAAACTGGACATGAAATATTTCACAACAAATCTTCTCTTATAAAATTCTCAGTGAGTGGTTGTGTACCATGAACTGATGGGATTCAGTCATTGACTATAATTCACTAAATGTATGTGTTGCCATAATCACGGAGGCACCAATCCTTTTTCTTTAGCCTTTAGAGCGGTAGAAAAAAGTATGGCCTTGTGATTAAAGGGACACCGCTTCTCTTTCTGTTTGCTTTGTTCTGTCACATAGCAACATTATTTATAAATAAGTGGATGGGAGCCTAAAAGCACAAATATGAGATAGGGACTCAAGGACAGGTATAGTGCCAGAAACAACTACTTAACATTCATGTTTTAAGGTGTTGGTGTCTCTTGAAGGCATGGGAATGGGAAATAGCTCTGGGTTCTGCTCCCGGCTCTGCCACAGACTTCCTGTGAGTCCTCAGGCAACTTATTTTGCCATCTTCAAATAGAGTAATAGATCCTACCTCAAAAGGGTGTTGCAAGGCTGTATTAATTAAGGGTAATGAATGGGAGGTGCTATCAAAGTATTACTGTACTTATCACTTGAGCGGAAATGTTGCATAATAGAAAGGTCATTAAATAAATGGTCCAGTAAAGCTTCTAAATTCATGTGTGCTGTTAGTTCAGAATGACTTTTTCATGTACGATAAGCTAAATTAACCTAATATATTTGCTTAATGTCTTAGCTTATCAAAGAAAGAGCTGTTCTTTGGTTTTTAAACTAGAAATATTTGTATTTTAAATTATGCCCATTCTGTAAAATTGTTATGAAGGTAGCATGCTAGTCCCATCTGAAAATGTTCAGGCATCATCTGCATTTGACCTTGCAATTGTCTACTTTTATAGCCATTTTCCCCCAAGGGTCTTAAAGACATTTGCAAACACTAATGAATTAATTCTCACAACCCTGTAAGGTAAGTAAAGAATATATCAGAGTCACTTTCCCCACAGCAGAAGTATGACCATCTCTAAAGTAGGATGTGGTAATTGTTCAACAGAGCTGGATTTCAGGCACGTTTTAATGCTCATCTGTTTTCTTTGAAGGGTGCTTTGAGGTATTTGGGGCAGTTGATGGGGGAGGGCTAGTGTTGTATGATGAGTAGATTATGTGGGTCATGTTGTTTAATTTTATATGTTTTAATGTTGCACAGGTGCTCAGAGCTTTGATTAGGTAACAAAAAAAAATTAAATAACGTAAACAGTTCACAGCTACATGGAGCAACAGTTTAGGACAGGAAAGTAAAGAATGCAATATCCAGTTGTAACTAAAGGCAGATCTGGATATTATTAAAATAAAAAGTGCCTTCCAAATTGCCATTTTCCTTTTTTTAATACATTTAATTATGTGGTATATTTGTTTTTCCCATAGACTTCAATAAAATATATGGCCAGTGTGGAGCCGCTCACACTAAACAAAATAAAAACGTTGAGGAGATTTATAATACATACGCTTTGGACCATGCAGAAAAATTCATGGGGAAACTCCAGCGTATGCATATGTAATTAAAAGGAAATAGAATGATACTCAGAGGGTTCAGTTCTGAAAAGTGCTGAGCACTTTCACACCCTAATCCAGTAAAGTATTTAAGCACATGCTTAATTTTAAGTGCCTGAATAGTCCCATTGTAGTCAGTGAAACTGTTCCTGTGTTTAAAGTTACGCATATGCTTAAATGCTTTGCTGGAACAAGGCTGGCAGAATTGAGCCCTAAATGCCTTGATACAACAATAAGAGATTTTCACGAGGGCATCTGTTTTCAGCCTCTTAGCACAGTTTAAAACTGTGATCCAATAGTATCATAACTTGCTTTATTAATTGAAAGGGATGGAAATATACCAGATGTAGCCCAAGCCAGCAGAGACTTGGGTGGCTAAGCAACAGAAAAGACACCATATTGAGCGAGCCAAAATTCAGTCTCAAAGTCATTTATTTTAACCAGTGACAATACATTTAGACTCTAGTGTTTCAGCTTTGATTGATGGTTTAATATCATATATAATTTTTTTAATGAAGGGAAACCATTTAAATATGTTAACATGTACACTAGTAGTCTCCCATGTACATAACTGCATTTAATCATTACTCCAATTGTTTTTGTGCTTGTGTAATTTGTATCAGTAAGATAACTATGTCAGAGCCATCTCATCTTCATGAAAAATATGGTTTTGTTTGCTTTATACCTAGCTCTAACTGCGTATATGTAGATGCATCAGTAACTTCAATATAAAATATAATGCTAACCACCCAGTTATCACTACACTGGAGTGCTGTTAATTATGAAATTAGAAGAATACACAGGAGCCTAGTCCTCTTTCTGGTACTGTTTTGTTTAGTGCTATGCCTTGATTCAATATTAGATATGAATTAAAGCATTTGATTTTTAAGAATTTTAACACTAAACTACATAATTAAGTTTTATTATCTATGTACCCGAAGAATGCATGCTCTTATTAAAGGTGCTAAATCAAAACGAGAATCTCTTCCTAATCATTCAGACTGAGACAAAGTTAACACAGGCAGATCTTGGGGTGGATGGAAGTTTAGTTCCATGAAGTAACAAGTATTGTACAGAATGCATGTATGGAAACAAAAAGCCATAATTTGGCTTGCAGGATAAACTGCTAGAGGTGTCAGTGTAGGATGTGTACCCTAAGGCTAGGCAGCTGGTGTATGTATGCTTTTGTTTATCAGTTACTGGTTTATGTAGCCTTTAGGCCAGCACATGAGACAATCACTCCTGCAGGGTCAGCTGCTGGTCAGAAGCAAAGTAAGAAAAGACTTTGCCTTAAAACACGTCAGCCATAATTTTAGTGCAGCTGGCACCTGCTACTGGTGCACAGCAGGAGGGTTAAAGGTCAAAGAGGCAGTTGTTCTAAACTCAGTGATGGCTTAAAGGGACTTGTAGATTAATCTGCTTTATTAACTTCTGTATATTAGATAACTATTGCAATGAATGACAGTCCGTCTTTCTGAATAAGTCCCATCACCTCTTTCACTTGTAAATTGGCTTTTGAGTGGTGAATATTAAATACAATGCATTTCAGGGTAATTAAATGAAATCATTAGGATGATGTTTTACCATCATATCTATAAGTTTATTGTGTATTTATCATGTATTACTTACCATTCATTGCTTTTGGGTGGAAAAATAAGCCAACATTTTTCCATTACAGAATCAAAAAACTGGCTGTATTTCTCAATAAGCTTATCTTTGTATGCTATATAAATATTTTCAAAAATAGCAAATACATACACAGAAAAGTGTAACAAATATGTATTCTTTGTTTTTGCAATGCAGTGTAATACTTGAACACTTTAAAAATGTTTAACTTTTGCCATACTTCATTCATTTGTTACATAACGCAAAGACCTCAGAAAAGCATGTCAGTGCTAGTTTGAAAAAAAATTATCTTTGCCATTTAGCAGGTTTGAACCAATGTTGTGAATAGTGCCACCCATTTTGTCAGGGCACTGTGGTTTTCCAAAATCCAATTAGCAATGGTATTTGCTGTCTGGAAATAATACAGTATTGTACCAAAATGGATAAGGAATAGTGACTCTCCCTTTTGTGTTTTTTACCACTTAACTGATGATCTGCCACTGACAGATAATTTTGCCAAGGGAATGATGGTGTAGGTTGTCTATGAACAAAAATTAACTTACTCCAACAAATCAAGTTGAAATTTCTGGCTAAGCACTTGCATAGAAGGTTGCTTAGTTGCTATTGGACACCACTGGATTGTCCTGCCCAATGCAAGGTGCATAGTGAATAGGACTGGGCTCTTGTAGAGATGCTGTAGTCAATGCAGCAAGGACTGTTACAGAGCTACAATACCCACCTGCAGAAGTGAAGAAACAGATTGACAGAGCCAGAAGAGTTCCCAGAACTCACCTACTACAGGACAGGCCTAACAAAGAAAATAACAGAACGCCACTAGCCATCACCTTCAGCCCCCAACTAAAACCTCTCCAACACATTATTAAGGATCTACAACCTATCCCCCTGAAGGATGACCCAACACTCTCACAAATCTTGGGAGACAGGCCAGTCCTTGCCTACAGACAGCCCCCCAACCTGAAGTGAATACTCACTAGCAACCACATAACACACAACAGAACCACTAACCCAGGAACCTATCCTTGCAACAAAGCCCCTTGCCAACTGTGCCCACATATCTATTCAGGGGACACCATCACAGGGCCTAATAACATCAGCCACACTATCAGAGGTTCGTTCACCTGCACATATACCGATGTGATATATGCCATCATGTGCCAGCAATGCCCCTCTGCCATGTACATTGGTCAAACTGGACAGTCTCTACGTAAAAGAATAAATGGACACAAATCAGATGTCAAGAATTATAACATTCATAAACCAGTTGGAGAACGCTTCGATCTCTCTGGTCATGCAATTACAGACATGAAAGTTGTGATATTACAACAGAAAAACTTCAAAACCAGACTCCAGCGAGAGACTGTTGAATTGGAATTCATTTGCAAATTGGATATTCAATTAGGCTTGAATAGAGACTGGGAGTGGCTAAGTCATTATGCAAGGTAACCTATTTCCCCTTGTTTTTTCCTACCCCCCCATTCCTCAGACGTTCTTGTTAAACCCTGGATTTGTGCTGGAAATGGCCCACCTTGATTATCATACACATTGTAAGGAGAGTCATCACTTTAGATAAGCTATTACCAGCAGGAGAGTGGGGTGGGGGGAGAGAAAACCTTTTGTAGTGGTAAACACCCATTTTTTCATGGTTTGTATGTATAAGAACATCTTCTGTATTTTCCACAGTATGCATCTGATTAAGTGAGCTGTAGCTCACGAAAGCTTATGCTCAAATAAATTGGTTAGTCTCTAAGGTGCCACAAGTACTCCTTTTCTTTTTGCGAATACAGACTAACACGGCTGTTACTCTGAAACTTCTCTGTTCAGTACATAATCTGGACTATGGAAAAAATTTTGCACCCGGTAAAAAAAGGTTGTAGTGTAGTAGAAAACTTTCTGCACCAGGCACACAGTTTTCAAAAGTTCATGTAAACTGAATAAGTCCAGTATTGTGTGGAACCATGATCCATTCACTGCACAGTTCACTGCACTGAGAAAGAGACTTAAGGAGCTCTGCCTCCAAATCAAACCTTCACAACTGCATATTGGTTGAGGCCCCTCTCCTTCATATACAGGACACAGCTAAACAGGAGAAACACAGGTCTCCTGTGCAAGAAAACAAGTAAAAGGCACCTTGATATTGGATATCTTCTCCTTTCAAAGGGGAAAATAAGTCCATTATGTGAATATTAATACTTTTAGTGGCAAATAAGCACATAGGGGCTGCCATACTGGGTCAGACATGGGACTGTTCAGCTTGGAAAAGAGATGACCAAGCAGAGGAGTAAAGGAGGGTATATTAGAAGTCTATAAAATCATGACGTGTGGAGAAGGTGAATAAGGAAGTGTTATTTACCCCTTTGCATAACACAAGAACCAGGGGTCACCAAATGAAATTAATAGGCAGCAAGTTCAAAGCAAATGGAAGGAAGTGCTTCCATACCCTTGGACATCGTTGTTGCCCTTCTCAACTCTTGCAGTTCCACCCTGTGCTTTTTTGAGATAGGGCAATCAGAACTGGACACAGCATTCAAGGTGTGGATACTCTATGAATTTACGTAGTGTCATTATGATATTTTCTATCTTATTTTCTATCCCTTTCCTAATAGTTTCTTAACATACTATTACCCTTATTGTCTGCTGCTGTGCACTGAGTGGACGTTTTCAGAGAACTATCCACGGCGACTCCAAGTTCTCTTTCCTGAGTGGTAATAGCTAATTTAGAACCCATCATTATATATGGATAGTTGGTATTATTTTTTCCAGTGGACATTACTGTGTACTTATCAGTGTTGAATTTCATTTGCCATTTTGTTACCCTGTCACCCAGTTTTGTGAGATCCCTTTCACAAATGTCTTAGCCAAGCTTATAACAGACAAATATTAATATATTTAATATTATATAATATATATATAATATATTAATATATTTGGCCCGTAATGACCAAGGTAGATTTGGTTTCCAGTGACAAAAGACATGGACCCAGAGAATCCCACTAGGATTATAGTTTGGACATTGGCAATTTGGGTGACCATGATCATGAAATGACAGATTTCATTTATTCTAAGGAAAAGAAGGAATGAGAGGAGCAGAATAAGGATAATGGACTTCAAAAAAAGAAGACTTTAACGAGCTGAGAGAAGTGGTACATAAGGTCCCATGGGAAGAAAATCTAAGAGGAAAAGGAGTTCCGGAGAGCTGGCAGTTCCTCCGGGAGCCAATATTAAAGGCACAACTGCAAACTATTCCGATGCAATGGAAAGACAGGAAGAATAGTAAGAGGCCAATATGGCTCCATCAGGAGCTCTTTAATGACTTGCTGAAAAGAATCTGGGGGTTATAGTGGACCATAAACTGAATATGAGTCAGCAATATGATGCAGCTGCAAAAAGGCTACCATGATTATGGGATGTATTAACAGAAGTGTTGTATGTAAGACACAGGAGGTAATTGTCTCACTCTGCTGGGCATTGGTGAGGCCCCAGCTGGAGTACTATGTCCAGTTCTGGGAAAGATGTGGACAAATTGGAAAAAATCCAGAGGAGAACAACAAACATGATGAAAGGTTTAGACCTTTTAGACCTTAGACCTATGAGGAAAAGTTAAAAAAAACTAGACACGTTTTGTCTTGAGAAAAGAAGTCTGAGGCGGGGGGACCTGATAAGTTTTCCAATATGTTACAGCCTTTTATAAAGAGGAAGGTGATCAGTTGTTCTCCTTGTCCATTGAAGGTAGGACAAAAAGTAATGGGCTTAATCTGCAGCAAGGAAGATTTTGGTTAGACATTAGGAAAAACTTTCTAACTATAAGGGTGGTTAAGCTCTGGAACAGGCTTCAAAGGGAGGTCATGGAGTCCCCATCATTGGACACATTTAAAAACAAATTGGACAAACACCTGTCAGGGATGGCCTCAGTTTACTTGGTCCTGCCACAGCATGGGGGGCTGGACTTGATGACTTCTCAACGTCCCTTCCAGCCCTGCATTTCCATGACTCTATGAGCTGTGGTCCACTAAAACTAATGTATTTTTCTTTACCTAACCCCATCACCCCTCTCCTTCTTGCTGCATAGCTTCTAAGAGATTAGACTAAGTAAATACATTTAAATTAGATTAAATTTTCAATAGGGGGCTCTCAGGTCCTTCTAACAGCTCACGAAAAGCTCACTAGGAAAATGCATAATTTTGAAGGGAAGAAATGCCTACAGGCGAGACACACTGTAGTTCACTGGATAATTTCATAAGAGAGTATTTCCTATGAAGAAAGTCTAAATTTGGCTTGGATACACTACAGCTGAGTGGTTCAGCTCTTCCCCCCGCCACCTCCTTTTGGTTTGGTGATGCCTCGGTATCAATTTGTTAATAAATCATGTTACTTTCTTCTTTAGTACTTTTATTATGATCTCGTTTTAGAGAGATGTTTGATTGTGTTTCACTTTAACAAATACACTTTTTTAAAAAGTGACATGCTTAAACCATTAACTTTGGTTTTTATTAGATAGCTTCATTTAAGAAAAATCTCTCTTAAGGCCTGATATATTATTTTTCCATCAATTACTTCCTAGAAAAAAGGATTTTTAGATTCTGCCTTTAAAAATTAGGGGCTCAATTTTCCCTTGGGTCTGAACTCCTCAAGGTGCAGGCAGAGTCAGTTACAGCTCTCTGATTCTGCAGTGGCTTGGCCCTGTTGTGTGTTAAAGCAGCCTGAGAACTGCTCTAACTTACACCACTGGAATGTGATCTCTAGGGGATCTTTACTCCAGTGAAGTATTAGTCCAGCTTAGCACTCTTTCACCATGCTCCTCTCCTCCCTGACACAAATGCCCTGTGCTGGTAGGCAGCACATCCTGTACAGGAGTCAGCTCTGTCCTAAAGGGATTCTCTGCTGGTGAGTTACAAGCAGTATCCAGTCCTTTTGCATCGCCACCAAAGCAGTACAAACAGAGCCAGAGCCAAAACACAGAATCTGGTCCTTAAGTTAGCGTAGTTTACTGCTGAACTCCCACAAAGCTCCCCTTAAAATTAATCAGTTAATTAGAGTTAGTGTAGTTTCCCATCAAAATCTTTTAGCATGACAAGTAAAATAATCTTCCATAGACACTTAAAGGATTTAAGTCCATCAGAAAAAATTCATAAAGAAATTTGTGAGAGATGCTAGCTCTTGAAATGTTGAGTGTCAAACTGCAGGGGTAATGTGTTTAGGAGGAAATATAATATTCAGTTCACTTTGTTTTGATGACTGCATGAAATAGCCTTGTGCTATTATCCTTTGTTGTTGTTGTGAAAAGTGATATTCACTAAGAAATGTGGTGACTATAAAAGATAAAGAAGTAGCTTACTTATTACCATCTTTATCACCTATCTGTCTTCCATGTTTATTTAGAATAGCTTCTGTTACAGTACAGTTCATCACTGATTTACTTTACCAAACGTCGTCTTAATTATTTGTTAAAAATAGTTGCAAATGACAAATACGTTTTATAGAAATTAAGATCAATGTGTGAACAATTTGAAAATAGAAGAAGGGCTAAATGTATTGGATAATTTATTGGTGATTAATAATTTGATCAGCTTTCCCTAAATATGCTGTTACTCTACTCTGATGCAGTCAAGTAGGATTACCATAGTTTGCTTAGACCACTGTCTCTCATGCTGACCGATAATGTCTTATTGTTTCCTTATATTCCCTGTATCTGTAACCATCTGTTGTCTGTTCTCTTATCCTTAGATTGTAAGTTCTTTGAAGCAGGGACTGTCTTTTTGTTCTGTGTTTGTACAGTGCCTAACACATCGAGGACTTGATCCATGACTGGGACTTCTAGGTGCTATGATAATACAGATAATAAATAATAATAATTTTGGAAGAGAGTGTTGTTGAGCGGGAACTGGGAGTCAGGACTTGTGGGCTCTATATACTGCTTTGCCCCAAACTCACTGAGATACCTTGGACTAGTCATTTAGGGTATGTCTACATTGCTGCTGGGAGCATGCTTCCCAGCCCGGGTAGACAGATGCACTATCTCTGTTGGAGGTAGCATGCTGAAAAAAGCAGTGTGGATCTTGTGGCAGAGGCTAGCTGCCTGAGTAAAAGCCCACCTGAGCCTCTGGCTCCATACTCAGGTGGCTAGCCCCAGCTGCCCCCTGTGCAGCAACATCCACACTGCTGTTTTTAGTAGAACTAGTGCAGGTCGGTCTACCTGGGTGGGGAGGCACTGTCCAAGTTGTAGTGAGGACATACCCTTAGTGCTGCTTTCACCCCCTAGCCTCCCCTCCACATCTTGCTTTTCAACTCTTCTATAGATTAACCCAAAACTGTTTTTAAATTAATAGTTCCAGTTTATTTTCAATGATAATGTCCATAATAAACTTTGTCTAACCTCACCCTGTCTCCCTGCTTGAAAGCAGCTTTGGGAGGCTGTTCTGCAATCTTAGGGCAGAAGACCAGAGAACAGACCGTTCTGGGCAGAGATCCTGCCATAATGAGAAGGATTCTCCTACCTGCCTTCATGCTCCAAATCTCAAAAGCTTTTGGGCAGGGGGCAGCCAGCAACAGTCTTAGCAGTTTAGAGGAGGGGAGTAGCAGTTCCCAAAACATTGGACAGAGTCGGGAGACAGCTTATGTCTGAGCATCTTAAGGGAGGCGGACAGTGCAAGTCCCAGCAACAGTGGCAGGGTGGGAGGGAAGATGCTGACAAGTGATGAGCTTACTTACAGAGAAACAGACTCCTGCTGAGGGCATTGTCATAGGAAGTGTGTGAAACTACAGTCCTCTGCTACTAAGAGGATCAGATTGTCTATAACCTTTCATTTGTCCAGAGACTCTGGAACTTGAAACAGTTGTATTCCCGTCATCACTCAGATAAGAATGGTTATCCAGGAAGGGGAGGTGCTCCTGTCTACTGTTGCAAGGGGAGTGCAAAGAGTCACTCATATGAGACAGTAATAATAATTTTATTTTGGAAAGGCCAGGCTTTGCTGAAAGACAGAGAATGAGTTCTTCTTTAAGTGTTTGTTCATGTCGATTCCATTCTAGGTGTGTGCGTGCCCACGTGCACGGTCATCAGAGATTTTTGCCTTTGCGGTATCCATAGGGTCGGCTGTAGCACCCCTTTGAGTGCCGCACTCATGAGTTGCTATATTAGGCGCCGCCGACCCTACGCCCTCTCAGTTCTTTCTTACCACCCGTGACGGTTGGTCAGAGCACATTTTCTTGCATGGCAAGAGTGTTAGCGGTTCTTACAGTCCAACTTTCTGTCTCCTTTGTTTTTAGTTGATAGGTACTTAGACCATTAAGTTAAGTGTTAGACTAGTAGTTTAGGAGTTAGAGTCCCGGCTGGGACTTCGCCTCGGAGCAGGACATGTCCTGTTCCCTAGGCTTTAAGCGATGCTCATCATGCAGCCAGCTGATGCCCATTAGTGACCCCCGCAATAGCTGTTCAAAGTATTTGGGGGGGTCCCACAGAAAGGAGAAGAGCAGGATCTGCAAAAACTTCCACCATAGAACTCAAAAGGAGCAGGATATCCGATTGAGGGCCCTTTTCACGGAGGCTACGCTTCGTCCTACCTCAGAGCCCTTTCAGTCGGATTCCTCACCTGGCACTTCAGCATCAGTGTGCAGCACACCACCGGCACCTGAATCCACCAGGCACCATTCCCCCTCTCCAGTACCTAAAAAGTGGTCGAAGTTGACAAAGCCCGCCAGCACCACCGAGAAAGGGGCCAGGCCATGTGCCCGCTCCTGAGCAGCTCAGGGGTACCACTGCGGTCGGACCCCCAGCCAACCAGGGACCCACCTCCAACTCCTGGGAGTGGCGGGGGGTCCCAGCCCCTAGTAGGGTCATCTGTGCCCAAAGCAGACCCGGCAGCCAAAGAGCAAGTAGGCCAGCCGGCATCGCAGATGCCAAGCCAGGCAATCGACCCAGCTAAGGACCCAGCATCTACGGGCAAGCTGGTTATGGGACCACCCTCTAAAGCAGCGGAGCGTCCCAGGTCCCTGGACCACAGTGGTTGGTCCCCATCAAAGTGGCCCTGGACCCTAGCACCACAGTCTCTGTCCCCAGTTAGAAGACACAGGTCCCTGATACCAAGGTCTCCACCTACAAGGCACGGGACATCTGAGTCACGATGCCGATCCCCATACCCACGGTACCGTCGAGCCTCCCACCAGAGTTCATCACGGTACAGATCACCATCACTTGGGCAATCTCCTCGGCATCGATCCCCCCGGTGCAGGATTGTTCCCGGTCGCTGCACCAGTCTCCAGCTTCCCAGTACTGCTCTTCGGGCAGGCACCCTCCTTACCCTCTTTGCCCTCTCCTTACCGGTTGCCAACAAGGGTCAGTCAGCAGACTCAGGCATCTACAGCAGTGGCAGCATGGAGGCAGGGGCAGTGGCCCGCTCAGTGGTAGTACTGGAACCTGTGGGGTGTTCCTCCCAGACTGCATCAGACAAGCTGCCCCCAACACAGCCAGCACTGGAGTCGGAGCATGGTGCCGAATCTGACGTGGGGGGCAACACAGCAGGCCCCGACACCCAAGGAGCCATCTCTAGATGAGTATGGGGAAACCGCCCCTCCCCCTGCAGTGCAGTTGTCTTCGTCATCTCCGGACGAAGCAGTGGTGGGCCCCTCGCAAATGAGCAGCCCCCCAACGACTTCAAGGAGCACCAAGCCCTGCTTAAAAGGGTGGCTGCCAGGCTGAACTTGGAGGTCGAGGAGCTAGCGGAGGAGTCTGATGAGTCATGTTACACCCTCTTCCACCCCGACCTGGGTCACATTGCCTGTCCACCCAGGGTCCTTAAAATTGCCAAGTCTGTGTGGCAGACCCCCTCTTCCATTCCGCCTACCTCCAAGAAGGCAGAAAAAAAGTACTATGTCCCGGTAAAGGGATTTGATTACCTGTATGCCGACCCTCCAGCGGGGTCCCTGGTCACGTCTGCCATCAATTAAAGGAACAGGCGAGCGGCATACCGAAAAATGAAGATGCTAAGAGGCTGGACTTGTTTGGCAGGAAAATTTATTCGACAGCTAGCCTACAATTTTCGGGTGTCCAACTATCAGGCCCTACTAGGCCTTGTAGGACTCCGTCAGCAAGTTGAAGAAGGGCCTTCCACAGGACCGAGCCCAGGAGTCCCTCACATTGGTGGAAGAGGGCAAAAGCAGGGCGAGAGGCGCCCTCCAGATGGCATGAGATGGCACAGTCTCGGCGGCTAGGGTAGTTGCCTTTGTGGTGGTCATGAAGCACAGCTCCTGGTTGCAGTCCTCCAGGCTGTCCCAGGAGATCCAGACTACCTTTCAGGACCTCCGTTTGAGGAAGCAGGGCTGTTCTCAGAACTGACCGATGGATGACTCCATGGCCTTAAAGATTCCCGTGCCACACTCCGTTCCTTGGGCCTACACACTCCTCAGCAGGCTAGAAAGCCGTTCTGTCCCACGCCTCCTCTGCCCCCGTCAAGGTCCTGGGGTGTTCCCCAGTCCAGCTCCTACAGGAAGAAGAAAAGGAGTACTTGTGGCACCTTAGAGATGAACCAATTTATTTGAGCATAAGCTTTCGTGAGCTACAGCTCACTTCATCAGATGCATACTGTGGAAAGTGTAGAAGATCTTTTTATACACACAAAGCATGAAAAAATACCTCCCCCACCCCACTCTCCTGCTGGTAATAGATAAGTTATCCGATGAAGTGAGCTGTAGCTCACGAAAGCTTATGCTCAAATAAATTGGTTCGTCTCTAAGGTGCCACAAGTACTCTTTTTCTTTTTGCGAATACAGACTAACACGGCTGTTACTCTAAAACCTACAGGAAGAAGGACAGAGATAAAGGGTTTAAGCGGTGGCACCCTTTCTTCCCATTCCTCTGCCCAGCCTGGTTCTTCCAGAAGCCATGGAAGCCAGAAGCAGATGTTTTGGGGGTGCGCCTGAGGACGGTGCCCAAGTCACTTCTCAGGATCCACCCTCCTGCTCTTTCCTCAGCCGCCTGCGCTCCTTCCAGTCGGCCTGATCGTGGCTGACCTCAGACCATTGGGTGCTCGACATAATATCTTCAGGCTACACTCTGCGGTACATGACCGACCCTCCTTCCAACCCCTTTTCCCTGTCCCTCTTCAGGGACCCTTCTCATGAGCAGCTACTCATTCACAAGATCAAGAACCTCCTGCTCCTGGGGGCAGCGGAGGAGGTCCTTCCAGACATGAAAGGGAAAGGGCTCTACTCTCACTATTTCCTAATCCCAAAAGCAAAAAGGGACGTCAGACCCATTCTGGACCTGCGCCGCCTCAGCAAGTCTCTCAAGAAGTTAAAGTTTTGCATGGTCTCTCTGGCTTCTATTATTCCCTCCCTGGATCCGGGACACTGGTACGCCACCCTCGACCTGAAGGACACATATTTTCATTTTCCCAAGGCACAGGCATTTCCTCCGTTTTGTATTGGGCCACCACTATTTTCAATTAACAGTGCTGCCCTTAGGTCTCTCATCAGCTCCGAGAGTATTTACAAAGTGCATAGCGCCAGTGGCCACTTACCTGAGGTGCCGAGGGGTGCAAATTTATCCATACCTAGACAACTGGCTAATAAAGTGCTGGTCCCAGGATCAGGTGCAGCGGCATCTCGATCTGGTTTACTCCACCTTTCGCGACCTGGGGCTGTTAATAAACGAGACGAAATCTACCTTAATTCAGTGCAACACACAGAGTTCATTGGAGTGGTCCTCAACTCTACTCAGGCCAAAGCCTTCCTCCCCGAGGTTCGGTTCTAAGCCATGGCGGTCCTGATCTTGTGCATGCAAACCCTCCCTCTCACCACCGCTCACATGTGCCTTGTTGGGCCACATGGCAGCCTACACTTATGTGGTCCAGCACATGCAGCTCCACCTCAGTCCCCTTCAGATGTGGCTGGTGTCAGTCTATGTCCCCAGCAGACACAGCATGGACCATGTGAGAGTCAGGGTCCCAGACCACATACTATCATCACCCACATCGTGGTAGAATCCTGCATCGGTGTTGGAGGAGGTTCACTTCCCTCCGTCCCTGTCGGTGACCCTTGTCTCCAGTGCCTTGGACCCTGGGGTGGGGTGCCCACCTGGCCAATTTCAGCATGCAAGATCATTGGTCAAGTCATGATCACTCCCTACCCATCAACGTCAGGGAGCTCAGAGCACTTAACCTGGCCTGCCAAGCCTTCCTACCTCACATAAAAAAAACAGGGTGGTACAGGTCCTGACAGACAACACAGCACCTATGTGCTATATCAACAAGCAAGGCTGGGCCAGATCATCTGCCCTTTGCCAGGAAGCCCTCAGGCTATGGAACTTCTGTGTACAATGCGGCATCCATCTCATAGCTGCGCAACTCCCCATGGCCAGGAATGGTTTGGTAGACGGCCTCAGCAGGACATTCTTGTCTCTCCACAAGTGGTCCCTCCTTCCGGAAATGATCAGCTTAATCTTCCAGTGGTGGGGGATTCCCTGGGTGGACCTGTTCACAGCCAGGCAGAACAGGAAATACCACATTTTCTGCTTGATTCGGGGGATCAACAGAGGCTCCCTGTCAGACACTTTTATGCTCCCGTAGTCGGGGGCTCCATTGTATGCCTTCCCTCCAGTACCACTAATTCACAGAGTACTCATGAAAATCAAGCAGGACTGGGCAAATAGTGCCGACTTGGCTGCGCCATCACAGGTTTGGCACACTGCTGGACCTCTCGGTGGCTGCTCTGTTACAGCTGCCGTTCAGGCCCGACCTGCTCTCCTAAAACCACAGCAGTCTTCTGCATTCAAAGCTGGTGGACTGCACCTGGTGGCCAGGCTGCTGCATTGTTAAATGCGGAGAACATAAGAACATAAAAATGGCCCTACTGGGTCAGACCAAAGGTCCATCTAGCCCAGTATCCTGTCTTCTGACAGTGGCCAGTGCCAGGTGCCCCAGAGGGAATGAACAGAACAGGTAATCATCAAGTGATCCATCCCCTGTTGCTCATTCCCAGCTTCTGGCAAACAGAGGCAGCAGTGTTTGGCCACTGTCCAGCGGGTCCTGTTGGGCAGCAGAAAGCCCTCCACCAGAGCGACCTACCTGGCCGAATGGAAGCAGTTTGCTTGTTGGACCTCGGATAAATGCATTCAACCCAAGCAAGCCTTGCTGCAGTTAATCCTGGACTACCTGCTGCATCTCAAGATCCAAGGCCTCTTCCTTGGGTCCACTTGGCCGCTATTTCAGCCTTCCGTCCACCGCTCAAGGGTAGGTCAGTTTTCGCCCAGGACATGACTGCTAGGTTCCTCAAGGGCCTTGAGTACCTCTACCCATACGGCAGGAACCCTGTCCTGGCACATGGGACCCACACTTCTAGCCCCTGGCTTCCTGCTCTCTCCTTCTTCTTTCCTGGAAGTTCGTATTCCCAGTTGCAATAACTTTCCGCCGCCAGGTCTCTGAGATTAGGGTGCTTACATCGGAACCGCTCTATACGGTCTTTTACAAAGACAAAGTCCCACTGCAGCCACACCCAGCTTTCCTGCCCAAGGTGGTCTCGCAGTTTCATACGGGCCAGGACATTTACTTGCCTGTCTTTTTTCCAAAGCCGCATAAGGAGGAGGAGAAGGAACATAGATTGCATTCCCTAGATGTCAGGAGGGCACTAGCTTTGAAAGAACCAAGCCATTCCACAAGTAGACGCAATTGTTCATCGCAGTGGTCGACAGGATGAAAGGTCATCCAGTGTCCACTCAAAGAATTTCTTCTTGGATCACTGCATTCGCTGCTGTTAACGATCAGGCGAAGGTGCCCCCTCTGGTGATTGTAACTGCCTACTCAACCAGGGCGCAAGCCTCTTCAGTAGCTTTCCTAGTTCAGGTGCCTATCCAGAACGTCTGTAGGGCGGCCACCTGGTCATCCGTGCACACATTTACATCCTGTTACGCAATTACCCAGCAGACCTGGGATGATGCTGGCTTCAGTAGAGCAGTACTGCAAGCCACTAGACTGTGAACTCCGAGCCCACCTCCAAGGACACTGCTCGTGAGTCTCCATTACCAGCCCTCCTGCCCCTCTGTCGGAGATGCCGGCAAGAAGGAACTGAGAGGGCGTAGGGTTAGCAGTGCCTAATATACCAATGCATGAGCTCGGCACTCAAGGAGGCACGACAGCCGACCCTACAGATACCACTAAGGCAAAAATCTCCAACGACTGTGCACGTGGGCATGCACTCCCCTAGAACGGAATGGACTTGAGAAACACATCTTAAAGAACAACGGTTACGAAAAGATAGGTACTCATTTTTTTATTAATTTCTGGTAAAGATATCTAAAGACCTCAACGCTTGTCCCTGCTCCACACACACATGTCTGCAAAGTGTAAAAATTTGTGCAGTCAAGGGCTCAGTACTAAAAGCCTGTTCTGTCAGAACTCTGTCATCCCTTGATAATGCTATGGACCCTTTATATCCTCATGGCCACTGTACTGGAAATGGCATCTCAAATAGGGGCAGGAATTAATTTGAAGTGACCATCATAATGTCCGAGCTCAAGACTGCTGAATACCACCATCAGGAAAAGGCAGCTACTGAGTTCATTTTGCAAGTGTAAGTTATTCCAGCCCCAAGGTAGAATAATTTGCTGCACATATGGGTAGGCAAAAGGAAGCTGTGCAGATACATGGGTTTGTAAACATCTGTCAGCCACATCAGCTATCCAGATACAAAATCTAGCACTTCAGGCAGCATGTGAGTAAGTGACATTCAACAGAAGACTTACATGAAATTCAGTGTAGACAGAAGCAAGGCAATACATATTGGAAGTGAATAATTAAACTAATAAATCTTATTCCCCCTCCCATGCAGAAAGAGAAGTTACTTCACTCCTCAGCCTTCTTCCTATTGCCAAAGTTAAGATTGTCGCTCATTATACTTAACCCATGCCACCCCCACAGAAGCCAAAATTAGCCCATGCACTACCCACGAGACCTCTTCCCCTCGTACTAGATGATATGTCATTCATGAGACTGACCACCCATATGATAGGTGATGTACATCACCCATAAGCCTTACTCGTCCCCACATTCTGATAAGGTGCGGCTATGCCCTTTGTTACACCCCTTCAAATGAACAGTTCAGATGCAGGCAGTACTTAGATGGGATCTAGCACAAATACATATGTGCCACTATATTAAAACATCTACAGCAAATTACAAATGTTTAAATTTGGTGTTTGTGCCCCCCTAATTTGTGGGGACAGTGTTGAGTTCTGAATGGCACATTTGCAAGAATATAACAGCTTCCATTTTTCCCAGCTGTTGTATTTACTTTCTAATGCAGTGCAAACATCTGCTTTAAAAGCTTGTCAACCATTTGAAAGACAATTTACTACTAGCCAAAAGTTTCAAATACATAACGTGGAGATGAAAGTGAGCTTTTACCTTACATAGTCCATTTTATCCTGTTGATCTACATTTTGCTGCCATTGAAATAAATAATTTATTACAGTTTATTTCAACAGAGGAAAAGTAAAACTGTTTGCAGTGTGATGTGTGGGTAATATTAAGAATAGACACATTGCATACAGTTGTCATTAATTAACCTAGAGCTATCATTCTGAATGTATCTTCTCCCGAGTAAGTGGTGACATATGTACTGTAGATAATTCTTTCCCAGAGAAAGAGCCAGACTTTGATACTTGAGGTTAGTAGCTTCTCACTCTATGAGTAGTTCCATTAATTTCATTGGACCACTGGTGAAGTAAGATACTATTGCATGTCAGAGAGGCTTTCAGAATCAGGCCCAAACTGATTAAAAGATTGAATTTGGAGGGGATATTGAGTATCTGAAATAATGGAAAAATTAAAACAACGTCAGAACAACTGTGAAACTCCATTTTTCTGCTTGCCAATTTACAGTGAGGAAAATAGAGATTTTAAAACTACACTAGGTGGTTACAGTTTTGTAAATGGGAAGGGCTCATATCTTTCCCCTTATAAAGTCAGTGAATAAATGTAGTGTTCATGCTGGATTTGAGACCAGCTCATTCACTGCAGGCTCTGTGCAAACTTCCCCAGACAGTTCTGACATGATACTTGCACTCTGACCTGTGGTAACCCCCTGCCAGTCTAACCTTGGGTTCCTTTCAGAGGGAACTGCCAGTTCTGTGGTGATTTTATGATGTGCAGGTATGGTGAAACAATTAACTAATTTTCACTGTTAACTTATGCAAGGAAAGTGTGCACTGGGCAGCTAACAAACTTCTCAATAACCCTCCCTCTTGTCTTATATCGGGCTGGGACAAGTGATCATGGAAATTTTCTTTCTAAATACTTCATCCTTTGAATTTATAGTTCAGAAAGTGAACAGTGGACCAGCAGACAATGCTGCACTTAAGGATTTATTTACTCTATACGTTTGACAGCAGTAAGATAGGGTGGTTGTGTCACTCAGCCTGATTAGGCAGAATATAGCCAGGTTTGTACTGGTTCATTTAGCTCCAGCCATAACTGATATGTACTTCATCAGCAAAGAGCAATCAGTTAATTATGCTCAAGTGATAAGGTGTATTAAATTTGAATAGGATCATGTTTGTTTCTACTCAGAGTGTCGACTTGTGAGGAGATCATAGTGAAGGAAACAAATTGCCCTACTTACTAGAAAATGTAGCATTCAGAACTAATTTGTAAGTCATTTACCGTGTCAGAACTAATTTTCAAATATATTGGCATCAGATGTTCTTTTAATTAATTGTGGATGGAAGGTGGTTGTTCATTTGGGTCATGTTTTCAAAGGCATGTGTGTCAGGTGAACCATGCAAAATGCCACACCCCATGAATAAGTATTTGCCAGACTTTTTGTTAGTGTTCCGTATCTATATCCTGCTTGTGTGTGGGTGTAAGGGTGAGAAAATAGACCTATCTCTTAGCCAGTAATATGCAAACAATAGATATAACCTGTGACACAAGTAGATCGAGAGAGTTTATAGCAAATCGTGTTTCAGTCTGCTGAAACGGCTGCATGCATATTTCAATTCATATATATGTCCTGGGACTGGGACCCCAGGAGTGACTTCTCAATCATATATACCTTAATTTTCCCCCAAATGAAGCAAAAAAGCTAGACAACTCTGAGGACTGTACCCAGGCTAGACTCAGTGTTGGCAACTCTCACGATTTTATCACAAGTCTCATGATATTCTGGGATTTTTCTTAAGGCCCAAACTGCTGGAATCCAGATGTTGCATGGGAATCTCAGTTTAAACAACAACAAAAAAGTCTGAATGTAGCCCTCTTGGTTGCAAAGCAAAATGTGAAAATGTGACCTGACTGTACCCTCAAACCTGAGTAACCCAAAGGCAAATATAAAGAACTCTAAATTAATTATATTTTTAAAAACTATCATTATTTTTAAGCTAGTCCCATAATCTGTAGAGCGAGATAATGCGGACTGGTTCACAATTTTGGAGCAGTTAGTGCCCACTACAGTTTATTAGAAAATGATGCTCCATATACTTGCTGAAGAGGGAGCTGTTGGTGAAGGAAGGAGTGAAAGCTCCATTGCCGATGGAAATTCGTATTCATGGTTTCTAAATTAGGAGGTGGCTCTCTGGAGCCTGAGACACACAAACTCATCAAAAACTTTGTGTGCAGAACTACAAAAATCTGAATATTTGTAATATTTGAAATTTCCTTAACAGCCAAGTGTTTGATTAAAAGCTGTTTGCGCTTTTAAAAATGTACCAAATCCTTGGCAAAGTGTTGTTTTCTATCACATAATGCTGTCTCTGAGCTTACATAGTGTAGTTCTTAAGCATGTTAAAATGTGATTGGTTGCTATAGAATAAAATATTCATACCAACATAAGAGAGAGAGAAATGAGTTATAGGCTCTGCTGTGATGCAAGTTCTGTCCTACTGACAACATGAAGCAGCAAAAAAGGCTCTTCAATAGAAAGGCAGCTTATGCGTCCTTGGGAGTGAATTTTTATAGTGAGGGATGTCTTTGGGAGTTTTTCCTCTAGCACCCAAGAAAGAGACTCTGAAGCGCTAGCATTGCTGGAAAAATGCATCCCTACTCCCACAATTCCCATCACTGGATTTCGGGACCAAATAAAATGGTATCAATAGTTAGACCTGGGCTCTGTTCCTGGCTTTGTCACTGAACTGCTTTGTGACCTTATTGGTATGTCCACAGTGCAATCACAGGGTGTGATTGCCGCTCATATAGACATACCCTAGCTAGCTTCAGTCGAGCTAGCTCAGGTACCAGTAGCATTGAAGTTACAGCAGTACAGGCGTCAGCACAGGCTAGCCTCACCAGTATTTACCCAGAGTTGTGGGCGGGCATTTACAGCTTCACTGCTCTGGTACCCAAACTGGCTAGTTTAAAGCTAGCCCGGGTTTGTCTACATGAGCAGTAGTCACACCCTGAATCACATACCCTCTGTTCTTCAGTTAACCCGTCTGTGAAATGGGATAATGCTGGCCTCCCTCACAGGCCTGCGGGGAGGTAAATTGATATGTGGAAAGCACTTTACAAGTCTCAAATGAGCTGTGGTGTAGAAGCGCAGAGCTGCCTTGTTGTTGTGACACTTATTTATTCTCAATGGACTCCCCGGTATATCATTCTTCAATCAGTTAGCCCAGCTGAAAAATTTTATTATCTGCAGGTCAGTTCTGGAGTAGCAATTTTAGCTTGCTGTGTCAGTCCCCTTATTAGCGTACATGACTGGAAGGATGAGGGGGTTGGTTCTAGTTTAAGTGATAACTAGATTCCTCTTCCTTCAACAGTGTTTGGTTTTGTCACCCAGCTAATTCAAAAATACTAGTTATAGCTAATTTTATTTTAAGAAAATGGCTGATTCAGCCAGTTCCATACATACTGCTAACATAAATACTTGTATTCGGATAAATTACTCCATGGGAATAGAGGACATTACTCAATGCTTTCCTCAGACACTCCAGGAGTTGTTTCAGTTCCAGTGTGACTTGAACACCTGTACTATAAAATGTTCATACCAGATTCTGGCTCATGAAAGCCATAGTGTTTTAGAAGAAACCCTCCCAAATTAGCAATGTCTGAAAGGAAAAGCTGTAGTTTCCGTCTTACTAGTCAGTCCATGAAGAAGCTGTATATCTGTACTTCCTAACAGCATTGTATTAGCTGAGGCAGGTGTCGGTTAAACTGAACCCAAAACTGGCAGCTCTCCCCAAATGAAGGGATGCATGTAGCTTTTACCCAGGTAAGTAGGGACAGACCACCAACACACACCAGGTACTGAGGGCACAGCCTTCTTGTAGAGAAGGTTGAGTCTGTCCAGTAATGGCGCCATTTGGCTTTCACTGAGGAGAGTTGAGCTTCTTTGCTGATTATGGCCAGGAGCTTCACTAGGGTATGCATTTTGCCTTCCTGCTTTATTATTTTTGTACCAACATAGATTGGGACTTGAAATCTCAAAGAAATGCTCATGTGTTATATGATATGGTTTTGGAGATTTAGTAGATGGCACTCTTCCCTCTCAGTCAGTATTGAACGATTGCCCCAGGATTGGTAGTAGGGTAAATTCTGCTCAAGAAGGTTCCATCTTTCGAATTAGGCTTAATACTAAAAGCCTGGCTACTGTACTTGCAACCATTACATATCCAGTGGCCCCTTTTCCTAAAAAGTAGGGGTGTATCAATCTTGATATCCTGGCTGAATGCAAACTTGGGTGATTCCATTTTGCCTCCGAAAGATTTCCCTTGTATTTTCAAGTGCTTGCTTTAAGATCCCCTGATGAAAGATGCTATAGAGTTATGAGGAATTATTATTGCTGCTGTTCATGTTTCAGGATCAACGAAGTTCCTGTCATTACTTCCCCAGTGGTTTTTAGTGTTTGCATTAATTGAACTATTGTCTTTATCCTGGGTAATTGAAAAGTAGCTTGACATATGCATGTTATGGGAAAGCAAAGTGACGGATTAGCCTTTCCCACGCCGCACCGTGTGCTCCTAGCATCAAAATTTCAAATAATTTTTGGCTATCTACTTGTTCCAAGTGATTTGTAGTACTGGGATTCATCTTTTTTCATTTAATGAAACATGTTGTTTGACTTAGCCTTGGTCAGTTATTACAGGCTGGTTTGCAGTGTGGTAGTTCTCTGGGGACTCAGCTCATAGCTACTCATTGGCCTAGAAGAAATGATTTAATGATTTTCCACATTCTCTGTGTGTATTTGGTTTTAGGGCTAGTAGATATTTTACAAATGTGAGTCAAGTTCTTTGTTGGTGGCATTTTACGAATTTTCACTCTGTCTAATCCCAACCAGACACTTTTTAGATTCATGTGTGTTGTGCCCCTTAGCATTTTGGGCTCTAATGTGTTTCCAGAAGATCGTAGGGCATTTTATCATCAAATGGTTTCTTTGCTTATTTTATTCATTTTGTTTTATTAAACTCAGGCTCATCCAATGCACTGGGTGCACATACAATCTCTACAAAAGCTACAAATAACAATGATAACTCAATACCCAACAATAAGGCTTTCCCAGATACCTCCTCCCCTGAAACAGAACCCCATCCCTCCCAGCAAAAGCCTGGGAGTTGTAATAGGCTTTGCAGCCAAACTTGGAAAAAGCCTAGGAGAGCTAATAAGCCTTGCATTGTTACCTGAAGAGAAGCCACTTGTGGCTCCGGCAAACCAATGGGGACAATTAATTCCATAACTGAGACCCCCACATTGTGAATGCCCTGCCTCCAACCCTTCCTGGATTAATAGTAATAATACCTAGTGCTTTATATTCCTAGATGTCCAAGTGCTTTACAAAGGTGGGTAAATATCATTATCTCCTTTATACAGAAGGGGAAACTGAGGCAAAGGGGCGAAATGACTTGCTGAAGTTCACGTGCCAAATAAGTGGCAGAGTTGGGAACAGTACCTAAGTCTCTTGATTTAGGGCTTGTCTACATGAACATTTATTTCACGGCAAGCTGGGGTGTAAATCTACCCTTCAGTAACCTGCTGCACACTTAGAAGCTGTTTGAATCCTGCTGACACACTAAAAGTTTGAGTGCCCTTTGATCTCGCCCACTTTGAAATGGGACTAGATCAAAGCACACTAAAGAACTGTTAATGCATGTCAGCAGGATCCACATGGACAGTTAGTGTGCAGCAACCTAGTGGGGGAGAGATTTACACCCCAGCTGGCTGCAAACTAAATATTCCTGTAGACAAGCTCTCTGTCTTTGCTTTTGCCTTCACAAAAGTAGGGAGCTCTCAACTCAGGTGCCCCAGCTGATCACAAATACTGAAGTATCCCACAAGGAAAGGGGTGGTCTCTGAGGTAACAAGGACCCATCCAATTTAAGGTTAAAAGCAGCACTTTGAGTGGCATCTGAAAATGAATTTGGAACTAGTGCAGATTACTAAGCATAGATGTGACTTTTAGGTAGCCATTTTCTACATCATCTGAAGTGTATGAGAAGTGGTAAAGATCAGCACTAGACAGAACACACTGAAGTGATCCATCCTCAAGGGGGCAAAGGCACGGGTCACTGTAGTGAGGTCTGCATCTGATACAAATCATCCCAGCTGTCTGAACAGGGATAAATGTCAAGTCATGATGTAGTCCGTTTTCTGGTTAGTTTTTTCTTTAAACAAACCTTGGGTGCCATTTTTCTAGAACTTCCTACTGATAATGGCATCTGTTGGGTATGGGAATAATTATACAAGAGTGAGTTGTGTAGAAAAGGATATAACGTATTTGGGCACACACATGATGCCAAGGAGGAGTTCAACATTGTTTGAAAAGGGATCATTTATTTTTCTGGGCAGTCATTAATTAAAATCCTTGGGACCAAATCACACGTTATAGGACAAAATATACAAACTAATGCAAAATAAATGCATTTTCTTTCAGATGATGTCGATTCTGATGAACACCATCATTTTTGAGGATTGCAGAAACCAGTGGTCTGTGTCCAGACCACTGCTAGGGCTTATACTTCTCAATGAGAAGGTAAGTGTTGCAGAAATGCTACCAGATTCATTCTGCACATGCTCACTGTTGTGTCTGCCGAGATGGTTGAAATAAAATCCTCTGTTGGGAAGCTTAAGTTAAATATTATTAAATCTTATTTTTGGTGTTGAAACTGATTTTTTTAAATTTAATTAATTTTCACAATGTATGCTGTTTGTTTACTTTTTGCATTTCCCTCAGCTTGGGCAGCAAAGCTAGTCAATTTTTAATCAGTTGCTGCTTCTCATGCACTAGTCCAGTGCAGTAGCATTTGTGTTGTGAATGGTGCTGGAAATGTTTTGACTCCAGGCAAAAACAAAACTGAAAACCCTTCTTTTTGCTGATAATTTTAAACATCCTTGTTAATACTATGCATTGCCAAACCTGGTGGTGTTGATCAGTAACAAAACCTATATTTGGGTGACTAAACAAGCTGGCATTGTCCCTTTAAGCACAGTTTTAGGGGATACTAGCTATAAAACAGAAGAGTGTTCAGATTTTGTCATGTTTGCTCTTTGCATTCACTATATTTGCTCAGTAATTAACTTGTACCTTACTGAACATAAAGTTGCATTTGCTCATAGACTTACAAAGATTTCAAGACTTTAACAAACTAAAATGTTCTTTGCCATGTCTGACCCTTAATGCACACCACTTTTTAGATAATTGAAAACTAGAAGTCACTTACAAGACTGCCAATCCTTGCACTGGGCATTAGACTAGGATAAATATAAAGCCACGGTTTCTAGTCCTCACAATCTCATAGATTTCTGTGACCCCCTCCTGTAGGTTTTCCTAACCAGTGGAAACATTACTCAAAGTATCACCCAAGTTTCACTGGAGAGATTTGGAGCCATATTTTCTCCTTCATGCCCAGCCTACAAATACCACACATACCAGTTATCGAAAGGAAAGCAGAGAACAGCCCAACAGCAGAACCTTGGCCCTCATGATGCTCTCCAGCCACCCCATCCCTGACAGTAAGGCTCACTTTGGAGTGATGCTGCTATTGCCTATCAGCTTCACACACCTCCCCCGTAGCCTCTGGCAAGGAAGGGCAGGTGCTCTCCCGTTCTCACCCCCTCAGATCTTGCAGAGAGAGCCCATGCATTCAGGGATAGGGAACATGGCACAGAGCTATTGGCCACCCTTTCAAATTCCCCACCTCTTTTCCTTGCTGTCTTGCTCCCTTCTACCCATGTCAGGGGGTGGAGGAGAGTATCCAGCACAGATGCTTTATAAGTGCTGGAGAGCTGCTCTCAGTGGGGGTGAATGACCTAATTTATGTAATAGAAAAATCCAGCCACACCTTCACCCAACAACTCAAGCCCAACCTGCGGGTCACAAAAGTACAATTAACTTTTTTGTTAATTTCTGCAACTCTGATCTTCCAGGGTCCAGCCAGACGTAGAAACCCTGCAAACACAAGTACTCTTACGTACCAGGTTTCAGAGTAACAGCCGTGTTAGTCTGTATTCGCAAAAAGAAAAGGAGTACTTGTGGCACCTTAGAGACTATCCAATTTATTTGAGCATAAGCTTTTGTGAGCTACAGCTCACTTCATCGGATGCATACTGTGGAAAGTACAGAAGATCTTTTTATACACACAAACCATGAAAAAATGGGTGTTTATCATACACATTGTAAGGAGAGTCATCACTTTAGATAAGCTATTACCAGCAGGAGAGTGGGGTGGGGGGAGAGAAAACCTTTTGTAGTGGTAAACACCCATTTTTTCATGGTTTGTGTGTTTAAAAAGATCTTCTGTACTTTCCACGGTATGCATCCGATGAAGTGAGCTGTAGCTCACGAAAGCTTATGCTCAAATAAATTGGTTAGTCTCTAAGGTGCTACAAGTACTCCTTTTCTTCTTACGTACCACTTAGCCCAAACAAGGATGTAATGGAAATCTTGCAAGAATGACAAGAGTTCTAACCCAGTTTCTCTGCCAGAAAGGTTCAGAGAAGCAGCTGGTCTTTGAGGGATTTATCTGAACCTTGTGAGCTTTGCCCATATCTCATATTTACTGAAATCTTGAGTGTCTGCTTCCAAGGCAGATTATCTAACCAAGGGAACATTCTTCCGCCCATCCCGTCCGTAAGATCTCAAACTGTCTATATTAGGATACACTCAGCATGTCGCCTTAGTGCAATGGTGGGCAACCTGCAGGCTGCACACAGCCTGGCACAGTAATCCGCTGGCGGGCTGCCGACAGTCTGTTTACATTTGCATGGCTGCCCACAGCTCCCAGTGGCCAATGGGAGCTACGGGAGGCGGCATGGGCTGTAGGGATGTGCTGGTCGGTGCTTCCCGCAGCTCCCATTGGCCACAGGGATTGGCCACTGGGAGCTGCAGGCAGCCCTGCAAATGTAAACAAACTGCCTTGCGGCCTGCCAGTGGATTACCCTGACGTGCTGCAGGTTGCCCACCACTGCCTTAGTGGCTTAATATAATAGTCTGAAAAGGAAACAATTTCAGTAAATTAATGTGAGTTTGTCTAAACTTGTGCGATTTGCTGTGTATGGCAACACATTGTTTCAGAAGATATTGACCTATAGTATTCTCCATACTTCAGAGCAGGATCTTACTTTATTCAGAATTGCTTTATCTCTTGGGCAGTCACAAGTGTCAGTGTATTACTGCTTTGGAGAATGAATTGTCTATACAATAAGATAGTGCTGGGAAAAAATAAGACACTAAGATTAGCGGCAGCCGCATACATTAAAATTCAAACTGAAATCCCAACCATGGAGGGAAACTAATAGAAGAAGAAAATATATCAAAAAGAGAAGCGCTGTCTCATCATTCACCTGTGCTGAAGGATCCAATTTTAGCCATATCCAATAGCACTGTCATTCATCTTCTTGGTGTGTTATTGTGATTTAAATCCAAGCTCTATAAGAGAGAGCAGTTCTTTTAAAATGATTGAGAGGGAATAAGGGCAAATTCAGTGTTTAGAAAAAGTTTATGACATCACAATATTATACTTTACAGATGGAAGCAATATTTCCTACTTTGGGAGGAAAACTAATCATTTTCTATGTGCTCTGAGTCACTGCATCATTATAAAAGTGGGAAATAAGTAGTTTTGTGCATTCCCAATCTTGTTCAAGATGACACTTTTGTTTATATAATGCCTCTGATTTATAGCATTTAAATATTAGCTTGACTACATATTAATTATGTGCTTTTACTGTTAGCCACTTTAATGTAAGAAGAAATTAAATATTTCACTTGAAGATAAAACTGTGCAGTGGTGAACCCTAAGAAATAAATATGTGGCAGCAGAGTATTCTCTTTCTACTTAAATTAGACTAGTTCTAATGATCATGGGCTTTGTTTGTCAGAAATGTGTGTGTACATGCACCCTTACTTAGCACCAATTGAGCTCTGGCACAATCTCTTTTGTAAGGGTGGGGAAGGGGAATGTCACCTACCTGGGTCACTTCCCTGGAAGGCTTAGCTCTGAGAATAAATGAGGCGTGAAGGCCCCGTTGGATTGCCTCTTTCCACCCCATACACTTCAATGCCTTATTCTGCAGGGCCACAGGAAAGGTCTGAAACATGCTTGCATGACTGCAGAAGTGACTGTTTTTAATTCATTCCAGCCAACTGCTGGTAAATAGATTCCCTTAATTCAGGACATAATCTGTGTAGCTACATTTCCTGCCACCAGCAACCATAATGGTTACTCATACTGTACTTTTGCTGCTTGGTGGTCTCCTCACTTGTTTTAGTGGTATCTTGTCCATCCATAATTCAGCTCACATGTAAGAGGAAGATATGCCTCATGGGTGCAGATCAGTGCAATTTGCATGTGCCTGTGCCTGCAAGAATAGCTGTGCCCCAGCAGCAGTTGCACTTGGGGTTTCATAGACGCATCATCAGCAGATGCTACACTGGAAGGATGCTGAATCCGTTCTTGTCACCACCCCTCCTGAGTCACCCTACTCACAGTACGGGGGGGGTTGCAGGTGCTTCTGGCACTACTTCACCACTCCATTAACTGCCAGCAGGAGTACACAAGCTGGGTTACACCAGCAAAGGGAAACTGGCCCACAGTGGCAGGCAGAGCTGCAGGAAATCCCTTCTGTATTAGGACACTGAAGCAACTATTGCCCTCCAACCAAACTATTACCAGGTTAGTGGAGAAGAAGGCATGGGAATCCGGGCAAACGTGGCTGCTAGCAAAAGAGATGCCATTGCAGAAGGTGCTTAGAAACCCTTTCAGGACTACTTGGGATCTCGGATCAGCTCCTGGCAGGTAGCAGCCCATAGACAAACTTATCAGTGGAGGAAGTTTTGCAGTTAACTGTCAAACTATTGATGAAGGCAATTTTTATGAAAAAATGTATCCTTGTCCACATTTTGTTCACTTTGAGTGCCTTCCTTCATGGCAGCTCTCTCTAAGGAAGCTCTGGAGAAGCCACTGCTCAAGAAACCAACTCATGGACAATCTTGACTTTTCTTTGGGTTGTGGGCTGTGCTAGAATTATCCATCTCTCTGCCATCTTGGGGCTAGGCCATGTTCTTCATCATCTGCCCTGATTGCCTGTTGGCTTTAAACTATAAGGCCCTATACAGTTTGGGAGCTAGCTACCTGCCGAAGAGCTCCTCACCATGCATAAGACTGTTGCCATTGTGGTCAGTGGAGATGCTCAAGCTAACGTCTCTCTGGTTTTAAAGGGAGGGGGCTGATGTCAAGGCATTTCCTGACATGGCATTAAACAACATTGCCTTTTAAGATTCTTGCCCTTCCTATTCTCCCATTGGGCTGACAGAGCCCAGATCTGTAATATTAAGGCCTTGCTGCAAGGCTCTTCTGTTTTCTCGGCCTTTTGTTGGCAGGCAGGTTGAGGGAGGCTATAGGTTTGTTGGGCAATTCATATTTTTAATTTTGGGGGTTGACCAATGAGAAAGCCATTTCATTCTGGCTTTCTGCACGTTTTCAGTATCTGTATAAGCCCCTAGAGCTTGGGATAGATGCTTTTTAAAATTCACATTGGGGATTGCAAAGGCCTGATTTTCAGCCTAGCATTATCCAGGCCTCTCTTTATGCACCTTCAATTTTGGGGGTGCAGTCTAGATCTTGTGCATGATGCCTAAATGACCTAAATTTCATCAGCAGTTATTTGTGGCCAGGTTTTGAAAATTTGGCCCTAAAATCTTCCAGTGGCTTCTGCTGGGACACACCAATGGTACAGCTTGGACTGTGAAACCTATCTTCCAGCAGCGGTACCCTTTGAAGTGTTCTGACAACTACTACCTTTCCTGACTCTGAATGTTCAGAGGGTGCGACTATGGAAGAGTGGCAGGAAGCATCAATCACCCTGCTTCCTTTCAACCATGGGAGCAGATAGACCAGCAGCCTCAGTGGTCCTGGGACCCAGATTCATCAGAATGGATCATGGCCAGTGCAATCATCTTTTTGTTTAGCTAGGTTTTAGTTAGTTGGTGTTTTTTTTTATTTTTCTTCTTCTTTTCTTGTTTTGTTTTGTTTTGTACTAAGGATCTTACTGCTCTGGCACCAGTCTTTTGTTCCAATATTATGGAATTTGAAAACAAATCTGGGTTCAAAGGTGCGCTACTTGTCCTGCCATTTTTCCTGTTTTCAACATCCATGTGTGTTGTTTGGCCTGCTTGGGGAAGGTTATTTGCGTTCTTATTGCTCCATATGCAGCTTCTTCACTCCCAGGATCAGAAAGGTGCATCAGAATAGCCTCCAAGTTATGCTAGTGCTAGAAGTATTAGAGTTAAACCTTCCAGTTCTGAAGCACCAGGGATCCGTAAGTGCTGGGAATTCAGCCTCCGCTCCAGCCCCCAAGGGGGTTAAAAAGCCCAGCACAGTTGTTGGCCTCCTTAACTGGAGCCAAAATTGTACTTTACAGGTGGAAGCAATATTTCCTACTTTGGGGGACACACACTCTCCACTTGACAGCATGTGCCATAGGACTTTGACAGTTTTAGAACTTGGCCTTCAGTGTAGTACTTACTTAGCTCATGGCGTCTCTCTTCAAACGCATGGGAGACTGTTCCCCGTTTCATCTCTTGATTAAGATATCCTTTTCTAGCAGATGGAATAGCTACAGAAAAGTGAGTGAGCTGTAGGCTTTCATGGCGGACCCCCACTCTTACAATCCTTCACAAAGATAAAGTGATGGTAACAAAATTCCATCTTAACCAGTTCATAAACTTGCCAGTGTTTTTCCTTAGGCCTCACTCTTACTCAGGAGAAGCTAGGCTGCACACCTTGGATGGCTTCTATTTAAAGAGATATGCAGAAAATCATATAGACTGTTTATCTCTTATGGGGGGAAAGTACAGGTCAGGTAATGGCATCACATAACATTTTCAAGTGGGTTGGCCTCCGTATTGAAGAGTGTTATGAACACACTTCTGTTCCACTTCCAGAAAGGCTTAGAGCACCCTCGCCTAGAGTGAAGGCACTTCCGTGGCCTGTATTACACACATTCCCATATTAAAAACTTGTAGAGCTGCCACCTATCGCCCAATTCATACTTTCCACAAACCATTATTGCTTAGATTTAGCATCGAGGTCAGACGCCTGGTCCAGTAAAGAAGCATTACAGTCTATATGTCAGAGGCCGTCTCATCCCACTGTCCAGAGGGAGGAGTGCTTCTGGCCGGACTCCCAAGAGTGGGAATGGGTAGGAGCCATCTGACAAAGAAATAAAGGCTGTTCAGCTGTAACTGGAGTTCTTCAAGATGGACTCTACATATCCACACTCTCCACACACCGTCCCTCTTCCTGGGTGTCCTAATTTCAACTTAGGACCTAAGGAACCAGTCAAAAGAACTGAGGCAGCCAGTTCACCATGCTGGGGGGAGGGATAGCTAGTGGTTTGAGCATTGGCCTGCTAAACCCAGGGTTGTGAGTTCAGTCCTTGAGGGGGCCATTTAGGTATCTGGGGCAAAAATTGGGGATTGGTCTTGCTTTGAGCAGGGGGTTGGACTAGACAACCTCCTGAGGTCCCTTCCGACCCTGATACTCTATGATTCTATGAACCTCTTACTCCAAACATTGTGAGCTGCTTGGTGCTCAAGAGCACTCCAACAGGCACTGGTGTTAATACGTTCCAGCAATGCATGCTGCACCATCGGCGCATCTCAAGAGTACGAATGCACAGAGCTCATTTAGGGTTCTGATTACAGGTGAGCAACCTCTGCTTTTCACTTCCAAAGTTTGTTTCCTAAGTATTTTCTGCCTTTTGATCACAGTACTTCAGTGAATTAAGAGCAAGCTTGATAACCAGCCAGCCTGACAACAAACGAGAGGTCCTTGACCAGTGCTTTAGGAACCTAATGGAAGGAGTGGAACAAAACCTTTTGGTAAAGAACAGAGACAGGTAAGCTCACAACACCCAAAGTGTTCTCTACTGATTAAAGCCAAATAAAACACTCAACCGGAGAATAACATAACAGAGTATTCTGGGCTAACCTGCAACTACAGTGGAGTTTGTTAGCTTCCTTTAAAAGTAAGGTTATGTCCTACCCAATAATCCTCCCTTAGACTTACTAGTTGGAGCCAGAGCATTTGATAATTATCTATTTAGTTGCTTTTAAATATGTATTTATTTAGGATAGCCTCAAAGGCAGGGCCTGCCAGGAAATGAGTGCTCCTTTCTCTTTTTGGCCACCACCTCCCCACTGAAAAAAACTACCCCATTTTCTTGGGAGGAGCATAGGTCTCCCTTTCTCCAACATGGTCTCTCCAACAAAAACCGGTCTGATGCTCTTGGGTGCTGCAGAACTACGATGGCTTCTGCAGCGTCTGCTACTCTAAGTGCTGCTGCTTTGACTGACCCTAGCCCCTGCAGACGTAAGGATGTAACTACGAACTGTAAAAAGACAGAAATGGGAGAGGGTCAGTTGGGTCCTCATACCAGCTAACTGTAACACTACTGAGCTGTTTTTTGTTTGTTTGTTTTTTAGAAGACCAAGATTGGCAATTTACTCACTTTCACCCTTGCTGTAAAAAAATTGGGTTAGTTTAAAACAAGAGCAATAGAAGTTGACTGCATTTGAGGTTCACACTAGTTGTCTGTTACCAACTGTGTTTTCACCTCCCCTCACCTTTACTCCACCAAACCAAAATCTTAACGTGATTTATACCATGGTAGAATTTCCTGGAAAGCTTGAGACAAACTGGACAAGACATTTGGGAGTGGGGAAAGTTAAAACAATTAGATGATTCCATTTCTCCATTGTTTTCTGAGAAATGTTGACTTGTCAAAACTCCAAAACAGTTTGGTTTAGAACCCCCAGATGGGTTTTAATCTGTTGTTTTACTCTAGGACTGGTGCCTTGGGCTATTTTTAGGTGGAAGAGGGTTGCTTTTGAAATTATTTAGCTGTTAAAATACATTTTTGAACACATTATGGTCTCTGCAGAGATGATCATTTCCTTATATTCCTGATACTAAGTTTATAAACTCCACATGACCCCACTGTGGATAATGGCAATGGAGGGAACCAGTTGAGAGCGGGCAGTGTGGAGATGGAAGGGGTCCCACCTAGTAGTGTAGTGACCACACTTATTCCATGAAATAAGTCCACTTAACATGCCTCATATGCAGCTTTCTCCATGTAGTGGGGAGCCATGTGGGAACCAGAAAGGAGGAAACCATAAGAGGTAATGGTGGCAGACAGTCTGGGGAGGATAGAGATCCATCTCTGCACAGTTTGTAAGCTCCATGGGGATTTCTGTGACTGAACAATCCCACCAGTGTTTTTAACAACTAAAGAAATTCCCAGAGTATTTATTTATAGGTAGATAGTTCAAGCCTTAACTCCATATCTGTCAGTTACTTAAAGGGAAGAACCCTTGAGATAATATTTTCTAAGGAAATAAACAATGTTGGCCTGGAAATTTAAAATTAAAGTTATACTTGAAAGGTTTTAAAAGTACAGAAATACAGTTAAGGTCCCACAACCAACCTCAGCCATTAAACAGTAGAGTCACCCATCGAACAACCACAGACTAGGTGTCAATCTCATCAAATCATGTCCATGACTCAGGTGTGAAATGTTATGGGACTCCCATATTCTGGTGTACAGTTAGCACTGAGCTACTTTACTCATATAGATTCATAGATTTGTAAGGCCAGAAGAGGCCATTGGCTCGTTTAGTCTGACCTCCTGTATCTCGCAGGCTAGAGAATTTCACTCAATTACCCCTCCATTGAGCCCAGTAACTTGTGTTTGACTAAAGCATAACTTGCAGAAGGGCATCAAGTCTTGATCTGAAGACATCGAGAATCCACCACTTCCCTTAGTAGTGTGTTCCAATAGCTAATCCCCCATCACTGTTTAAAAAAGAAATGGTGCTTTATTTCTCATCTGAATTTGTCTAGTTTAATATCCAGCCATTGGACTTCTTATGGGCCACTGTAGCATTTAACCTGAACACTATCTGACTTTAAATTGATATAGCAAACGACTACCGTCTTTAAGAGTCCACATAGCTGCTTGGAAAAACAGATTAGCGTTCACATCTCATCACCAAAAATGCCCAAATTAAGGGCTATGTCCCCTGGAGTATTTAGAGTTTAAAAGGTATGTCATATACCATGATGTTTGCCATTGACATGTCATATGGACAAAGGGGCTGAACTCCCCTTTCACCTCCACGCTAACACTTAGGTGCATTGGCTGGGGTCAGTGGGAGAAGCTTGTGCTCCAGCTACCCATGCTGTCTCTGTTCTGTGGATGACCAAGACTTCAGTCTTGAGGGCTATCATCACCTAACTTGCATAAGCCCTAAGTTCAAACACACACAGCCTCCTAAAATAGAATTGCAACGTACGGTGTCTGTGGAGTATTCTAAACTCCAAAGGTTGGGTGGTCTTCTGGGAAGTCTTAGTAGCTGCAGCTAGAGATATGTAGACTGCTCACTTGGGGGTAATGTGAACAGGTATTATCTAGAATCGTTAAAGGAACGATACATCAAATGAGTGATCTTCTCTCCCAGCTTCCTGGGATGGCTTTCAGGCAGCCATAGTATGAACAAGCAACATGTCTTATACCCAGGCCAGGGGTGGCCAACCTGTGGCTCCGGAGCCACATCCAGCTCTTCAGAAGTTAATATGCGGCTTCTTTTATAGGCACCGACTCTAGGGCTGGAGCTACTGATGCCAACTTTCCAGTGTGCCTGGGGGTGCTCACTGCTCAACCCCTGGCTCTGCCACAGGCCCTGCCCCCACTCCACCCCTTCCCGTGCCCTCGCTCCTCCCTCACCCCCCTACCCCCCCGAGCCTCCTGCATGCCACGAAACAGCTGACTGAGAGGTGAGGGAGGGAGAGGGAGGCGCTGCCGGTGGGTAGGAGGCGCGGGGGGTGGGGGAACTGATGAGGGGCTGCTGACGTATTACTGTGGCTCTTTGGCAATGTACATTGTTAAATTCTGGCTCTTTCTCAGGCTCAGGTTGGCCACCCCTGACCTAGGCAGTCCTATTTTCAGAGGTTATTTTGGGCTCTTTTAAGTGTCTTGTAACTTCCTAGAAAAGTCTGTTTTACTTGTTTATTTTAATTTGGAATGTTCAAATGTGAGCAGAAATCAGTTTTCATTAGCAAAGAAACAAACACAAAAGTAAAGAAGTATGCACAGAAACATTCTGAAATGCATCCTCTGTAACCACACGCAGCAAGCCCTAACCTACCACCCTGCTGCTATCTGCAGTGAACTATGAAGAGCATGAATAGGAAGGGATATCAGCCCCAATCCTTTCTAGGGATCTTAGACCCACCTGGAATCCCATTGGCTTTGCAAACATCATCTACACAGAGCCCTTTGCAGGATCAGGGCCTTAAACTGTAATTCACAATTGGTGTTCCTTGGACATCTTCCTTAATCTGACCTTACTGAGCCTGTGAGATTTGACAGCCTCCAAGCAAAGAATGTTTCAGCTGCAATCAATGCAGCTGCAGCATTTAAAAAAGGAGGAAGGGTCCTATATTTGGGGGCACATCTAAGATCAGGATTGTGCCTAATATTTTAAATTAGAAACAAAACATTTAATTTCTGCTGCTGAAAATACGTATGTGAAATGTGATAAATGGCAATGCTACACTGTGTTTTAAATAAAGACAGACTGAGGAAGTGGATTTGATCTGGATCAGGTTTGTACTTGCTTTTAGGGCTGAATCAGGGCAAGGGTTCAGTTTCAGGTTGTGATAGTGCTGAAATTACATGTGCTGTCCTAGTGGGATTTGGGCCCCAAAAAAGCTGTACAGTATTCATTGAGTTTGCACCATCTGTTCTCATATGATTTTTGGACAAATCAGTACCAGAAAATAGGCCTTATAGTATATATATCATATGAAAAGTGGTTCAGATATGAGATTCCAATTCTGGCCCACCTCTGCCTTAAACTTGCCAGCAAATATGGTAAAAGAGACAGTTCCAACTACGTTGATAAACAAGCGAATTTGGTCTGCCTTACGTGTAACTGTGTCCTGTTCTGCTGAGACACAGGTTGTACTCTGCCTTCACTATCAAGAAAGGACACTAGGTCTGAAATAGTCTGAACTCAATGACTTTCGGAGCATGTTGGCACAAAGTCATTCATTTGTCAAGGTTTTGGGGGATGGTTGAGGGCATTTTTCCCATAAGCAGCATGGGATTCAAAGGAGCTTTCCTGTTTTGATTTCCTGGCTGGCTGAATTTACCATTCATAAATAGTTCATGCTCCTAATGGTCTGAGCTTACAGGCTGTCCACACATAATGTTTTTAATGCTGCTGGCTAGTTGTTATTATGTTGTAAGACTAATTATTAGGACACCTAGAGATTTTATCTGAGCATTTTTAATGTTTTTCCTATTGTTTAAATCTAAATAAATCCATAAATCAGAGGTCTGGTTTAACCAAAGATTTGGGGTTTTCTCGTGCCCAGATTCACCCAGAACATGTCGGTCTTTCGAAGAGACATGGCTGATGCCCTGCGCTGTGAAGGGGCTACGGAAGCAAGCAGTTTAGATATGATGAGTTGACGCTGACTTTGGAAACCAGAGCATTGACTAACAACATATAGACTTTGAAAGTTTTGGACCTCACCATATTGTTAGATAGGAGTTGAAAACTATTTTTTTAAATAACTTCTGCCTTTTTATATCTCTGGCCTAAACATAAGAATTTATAACAGTGAAAATGATGTAAAATCAGTCTTAGCTTAAAAAACATTTTCAAACTTTCTTATCAAAATTTATTATCCCTGTTCTTAGACATGTATGAAATGGTGTAGAAACAATACTTAACCAAAGAACAAAATAAACACGCATTGCTTCTAAATGTGTACTAGTTAATGATTCTTAGTTCCACCCATAGCAATAAATAATGTTTCTGACCGCTTTCACTGAGGTCACTTCTGATTGAAACTTTGAGACAAAGATTGGTATAAATTCTATATGAACTCTCTTGAATTAATAAAAATGATTATTTTTCTACAAAATGGTTGCATGTATATTTTAAACATGAGGTTTATGACTCTGCACACTGCAAAGAAGAACAAAGATTAGCAGAATGAAAAATGAGCTCTTTTGGACTAAGAATGTAATAGGAAAACCTAGAATATGGGATATTATAAAGCTTAGAGACAGTAATGCACTCTTTAATGAGATAAAGATAATGCTTTCATTACACAAACATACATTTCAAATGTCTTATTCCAGAAAAAAAAACACAAACAAAAATACAATTGTTGAGACACGTCTTTAAAAAGAATTAAATCTGTCACCCCTGGAAAAAAGAAAGCCGGTAGTAACAGACACTTATTTCCCATATTCAGAGTGGTAAATGGTATAATGAAAGGGTGCATTTAAAATAGAAAATTCAGCAGATTGCTCTTCAGAGATCATAAAAAGTTCAATATGTGCCAAAAAAAAATTCCTTTTATGCTAAGGCTCATGCATGCATTATCCGCTCTGATTTGGTATAGGACAATTAATTTCCATTTTGTGGTGGGTATCAATTATTGTGTGGATTGATGAAATACACCAATTAATTGGAGTGAAATTTACCAAAAATTGAACTATTTAAGCAATAAGTCAATTACATTTTTTAATGTACAAAAGCTATTACATGCAATTAGAAACTGCTGCTATCTCATTGTTTTCTTAACTAAGATGTAAATAATCTACTTCATATGTTTTTCATGCCATTTTATATTTGGGTAACTTGGTAATATTTTTAGCACTTTCTTGAAAAGAATATACGACTTTCAGTGCACCTAGAGTGGGGGAAGTTCAAATCAGTATTTCCTGTAGACATTTTCCTGTTTTTTCTGTGATTATCTTATATTCTTTCTCTACAAATTTTAAATAGTTACAGTAGGAACTATATAGGAGATGAAATCATTCAGTTGAGCAATTTTCTGTTTGCCTTACATTGAAGCATAGCTAAAGAAAATAGTGTAATCTACAGCCATAGGGCCTAATTTGCAGAATTACTGAGCACCAAAAAATCCACTTGAACCCCGACTGCCTGACATCTTTGAAAATCAGGCCACTTTTATTTAGGTGCTGTAACAAAGTTCCTCCTCTACCTTGGTGGGTCTTGCGCTTATTGGCGGATTTGCTCACCTTGGAGCTTCACGGCAGCCCTCAGTTTGGCCGTTTTTGTGAACCCACAGTCCAGGTCAGCTCCTCCTGTGTCTGACCAGGAGTTGGGAGGATTTGGGGGGAACCTGGGCCAGCCCTCTACTCCAGGTTCTAGCCCAGGGCCCTGTGGAATGCAGCTGTCTAGAGTGCCTCCTGGAACAGCTGTGCGACAGCTACAACTCCCTGGGCTACTTCCCCATGGCCTCCTCCCAACACCTTCTTTATCCTCACCATAGGACCTTCCTCCTGGTGTCTGATAATGCTTGTACACCTCAGTCCTCCAACAGTCTGCGTTCTCACTCCTAGTGCCTCTTGCTCCCAGCTCCTCACACGCACGCCACAAACTGAAGTGAGCTCCTTTTTAAACCCAGGTGCCCTGATTAGCCTGCCTTAATTGATTCTAGCAGCTTCTTGATTGGCTGCAGGTGTTCTAATCAGCCGGTCTGTCTTAATTGTCTCCAGAAGGTTCCTGATTGTTCGGGACCCTTCCCTGTTAAGGAGCCGGAATCGTTCTTCACTCGCTCCTGAGCTATTTGCTTTCCTTTCTTTCCTAAAGCCCCCCGGCCCGGATTTTTCACACTTTTCCTTTTGCTTAGTTTCCCCCCCCGCGTTTGGGCCGGACGCTTTGTTCTTTTGGTTTCGTTTTTTCCCGTTTTTTTGAGCTGCGTCAGTGTGCTGGCCGGTCGCCAGCACCCCCCCCCCCCCCCCGATGCCTGCTTTTGGACTTTGCTCCTTGCTTACTTGAAACCCCCGGAGGAGGGGGGGAGGACTGCCAACCTGCTGTCCGGAGAGGGGAGTGGACCCCCCCAGACCCAGCTGTTTTGTTTTTTGCCTGGACCTTTTCCGAGAGCCTTGGGACAGAGCCAACAGCTGTAGCAGACGCCAGAGGCCGGAGAACTCCCGGGCAGCTATGAATCATCGTGGAGAGAGGCCGTAAGACTGAGGGATTTCTTTTGAACTTCTACCCTCGGGGGGGGGAGTTGACTGCATTTCAGCTGCGCCTGCGGCGGCACAGGGGTGTAGCAGGGAGCTACCCCCAGATCCATCGGTGCCCCCAACCCCCCCCACCACTATTACAACTATCACGGCCCCCGCTGCTTCGTCCCTGCTGGCAATCTGCCATCTGCCTTCGGATCCAGCTGTTTGCTTTGGACTTTGCCTTTTGGCCCAGGCATAATAACCAACCAAGCGAGACTCTTTGGACACTTGTGGTGGGTTGTCCTCCCCCCACCCCCCCCCCGGATTGTTTACCCCATAGCCTACCCCTACTACCGGACCCCGATTTTTGCCCCCCCCCCTCCTAGTGTCTCCCTGTCTCTCCCTGCTCACAATGGCAGAGAAGGAGGGACGCAAGGCCCCTCCACCGAAATTGGTTGCCCCTTCCCCATCTACCCTCCTGCCCACCCCTCGAGATTTCCCCACCGCCTCCATTGTTAGAACCCCTGCCACCGCCCCCGCTGGGGCATCGGCAGTGGGAGGCACCGGGGCGATTACTACTGCTGCTCTGGTTCCTGCCCCACTAGATTCTAGGAACCCCCCCCCAGTTAGACGGAAAAATCGAAGCGGGCCAAAAGGGAAGGGCCCCGCTAATGCCGCGGGACCCTCCGTGGCAGAGGCCGCCCCCACCACAGTGGCCTCGTCATCGATCGCGGCACCCCTCCCGGCTGTTCCCTCCACCAGCTCTGCGACCATCCCTCCCCCGGCCCCCAGGACGTATGCCCGGGTGGCGACAGGCCCCCCCTCACCTGCCGCCTCCTCATCTCGCCCTCCCGCTGCCTCCGCTGCCATTACTAGTAGTCGGGGCCCTCTTCCCGCCCTGACCAGGAAGCACGGTGTCCGTTGCCTCCTAGTACCCGCCTCGCCCCACGTGGAGGCATACGTGCAGGCGTTGGCGAAAGTGGTAGGACCCATGGCCATTGTGGCGGCCTCCAAGATGTATGGGAAGGTCGTTCTTTTTCTGGCCTCGGAGACTGCCGCCCAGGAGGCGGTGGAGAAGGGCCTAGTGGTGGGGGGGGTGTTTCTCCCCCTAGAACCGCTAGAAGATCTGGGCGTTCGCTTCGTCCTCACCTCCGTTCCTCCCTTTTTACCTAATGTTGCCCTGTTACCTGCTCTTTCTGCCCTGGGGAAGCTTGTTTCTGTTATTAGCCCTCTCCCGTTAGGCTGCAAGGACCCCGCCCTCCGTCACGTCCTATCGTTCCGCCGGCAAGTGCAGATTTTACTGCCGGCGGGGGTGCGTGACGGAGAGGCGCTCGAGGGGTCCTTCCTAGTTCCCTACCAGGGAGCCCGCTATAGGGTCTTTTATTCCACCGGAGAGGCCCGGTGCTACCTCTGCCGCTCGGCAGGACATGTCCGCAGGGACTGCCCTTTGGCCCGGGGGAGAGGGGCACCTGAGACCCCCGAGACCCGGCGGGATATCGGCCCTGTTGTTGCCGACACCCCTGGCCACCCGGCACCCGACACCACCCCCCCTCCCACCCGATCCACCGCTGCCCCCGTCCGGGCCCGAGAGGCACCCCTCCAACAATGCCCGGGCGACCACGGGAGTCCCACTCTTGCCGTAACCACCTCGGCAGAGCCTATGGAGGGGGGTGTGGCAAAGCTTTTACCGGGTGCAGGAGAGGGCTCGCCCCAAGGAGAACCCCCCGCCCCTAATGCTGCCTTACCGCTACCCCCCCAAACCCCTGAACCTCTGCCTCCGCGCCCCGCTCCGTCCCCTGCTACTCAACCCCCGGACGACGCCATGGAGGGCTGGACTGTAGTCCAGGGGAAGCGAGGCAAGCGGAGGGCTCGAGCTCCGCTGCATTCATCTGACGCGGAAGCCCCCCGGAAGACCAGGAAGGGAGGTACCGACCCTGAGCCTCCCGTCTCGGCCACGAGTGAGATCCATTCGCTGGTGTCGGGAGGTGAAGATAGACCAGCATTGGAGGGTGGAATCCCCCCTCCGCGGGGGACCCTCCCCTCCGAAGCCCCGGGGGAAGCCCCTTCTAACCAGATACCACCTGAACTCCCAACGAACCCCGATGTGACCGCCGAGGCGGGCCCTAGCGGAGAGGCCCCTGGGGTGGTGGGAGTTGGCCTCTCCTCTGTGTACGCGGAGATTGAAGCCCTGGATTTGACCCCGGTCACCCAGGGAGGGGATGATTTACTGCCGGCCGGCCTCGATTTGGGCAATCTCACCCCAGGCCCCCTCTCCCCATGCCCTTTCCCCCTGACTGCCTTTCCGGGTGAGCACCCCACGGAAAGTGGTTTACCGCCTGGGGCCATGGCTGCCACGACCACCCCGGAGCCAGTACCTAGCATTCCTCGGAGCCCCCTCCCTTGCCCCTTCACCCCCGACCCTGCTCGGGAGGCACCTTCTTTTCGCTGTGCGCCTCCTGAAGCCCAGGGCCTTACCTCTGCCCCTGCCCCCACCCCTATTCCGGTTCAGTTTCCCTCCTCCTGCAAGGCTACCGCCGCCCCTGGGGTTATTTCTTTTCCGCCTTTTGCAGATTCCCCCCAGGGAGCAGTCTTTATGTTTTCTAGTTGCGACTCCCCAGGAGTTGCACCTTTCCCCCTGCCATCCCCGTCCGCCCCAAGGCACGAGATGGAGTTAATAACCCCAGCCTGTCAGACACCCCGTCGGCGGTCCGCACCCTGCCTACCCGCCTTAGCGGACCATGAAGCTGCATCAAAAGCCCCACCAGGGACTGCTCTGGGAGTTGTAACCCTACCCCCCCATGAGCTGCAGCATGCATTACGGGAGTTCTTGAAACAATGCCGTGGTGCCCGTGATAGGGCACAGCTGGCTCTCCAGCAATGGGGGGACTTTGATCGACTCCTTCGGGCCGCGAGAGCCCTTATGAGGGAGGGTAGAGGGCAAGGGAAGGGCGGTGCCGCGGCCTACGAGCGGGCCCGCAGCTTCCGGAAAGAGTTATTTACTCACGGGATGGGACACGGGTTGCTACGCGACCCGCCGGGGGCCATGAGTACCCCCACCCCTGAGAACTCCCCACCCCCCCAGCCCTCCGCATGACACCTCTCATCATTGTAACCCTGAACACCAGGGGCTGTAGGATGGCTCTCCGCAGGTCCCAGGTGCTCTCCTACCTTCGGGAGGGGAGGTACTCTGTGGTTTTCCTGCAGGAGACCCACACGGACCCAACCGCCGAGGATAGGTGGCGGCTGGAATGGGGGGACGGGGTATACTTTAGCCACTGCACGGCTTGGCAAGCTGGGGTGGCGACCCTGTTCTCCCCCACCCTGCGGCCCGAGGTGCTCGGAGTCACTGAGGCCGTGCCGGGCCACTTGTTGCACCTCCGAGTTCGTTTGGAGGGGCTCGTGGTCAATTTTGTTAATATCTATGCCCCGCAAGTGAGCTCACAGCGGCCGCAATTTTACCAGCAGGTGTCCGAATTTCTCGACACCCTGGATTCACACGAGTGCCTGATCCTGGGAGGGGACTTTAACACCACCCTCGAGGAACGGGACCGCTCGGGGGCCGAGCCGAGCCCGGCCGCCGCGACCATTCTTCGAGACATAGTCGACTATCACTCCCTAGTGGACGTCTGGCGTGACCATCACCCAGATGATATTTCCACGTTTACCTTCGTTCGGGTGGAGGCCCGTCGGTCGCACCGCTCTCGGTTAGACCGTATTTATCTATCCCGTCTCCATCTTTCACAGGCCCACTCCTCCACCATTCGGCCGGCCCCTTTTTCCGACCATCATTTGGTTGCCGTCACGGTCTCCCTCCGTGCAGAGGGACCGGGGCCGGCTTACTGGCACTTTAATAACAGCCTGTTGGAGGACGAGAGCTTTGTGATGTCCTTCCGGGAGTTTTGGCTGGCCTGGCGAGAGCAGTGGCGTGCCTTTCCCTCGGTGCGGCGATGGTGGGATTTAGGGAAGGTGCGCGCCAAGCTCTTCTGCCGCAACTACACTCGGGGCACCAGCCGACGGAGAAATGCGGCGATAGAGCAGTTGGAACGGGAGGTCTTAGAGCTGGAGAGGCGCCTGGCCGCCAGCCCCGGGGACCCGTCCCTCTGCGGAGCGTGCCGGGAGAAGCGGGAGGAACTTCGAGCCCTCGAGGACCACCGGGCCCGAGGTGCCTTTGTCCGGTCCCGCATCCGCCTCCTTCAGGAGATGGATCGCGGCTCCCGCTTCTTCTACGCCCTGGAGAAAACGAGGGGGGCCAAAAAACACGTCACCTGCCTTCTAGCGGAAGACGGCACCCCCCTCACGGATCCGGAGGAGATGTGTGGGAGGGCCCGTGACTTCTACGCAAACCTTTTCTCCCCGGATCCAACCGATCCTGGCGCTTGCGGGGTGCTCTGGGAGGAACTCCCCACGGTCAGCGTGGGCGACCGAGACCGGCTAGAGCTGCCTCTCACCCTGGCCGAGTTCTCGGAAGCCCTCCGTCGCATGCCCACCAATAAATCTCCGGGCATGGACGGGCTGACCGTGGAGTTTTACCGCGCGTTCTGGGACATCCTTGGCCCAGACCTAGTCACTGTCTGGGCTGAGTCCTTGCAGGGCGGGGTCCTCCCTCTCTCGTGCAGACGAGCGGTGCTCGCCTTGCTGCCGAAGAAGGGGGACCTCCGCGACTTACGAAACTGGCGTCCCCTCTCACTCCTTAGCACAGATTATAAAATCGTAGCGAAAGCAATCTCGCTGCGGCTAGGGTCCGTGATGGCGGACGTGATTCACCCAGACCAGACCTATACTGTCCCGGGTCGCAGCATTTTTGACAACCTCTTTTTAGTCCGAGACCTTTTGGAACTCGGGCGGAGAGACGGTCTGTCGTTCGCCCTCCTGTCTCTCGATCAAGAGAAGGCGTTCGATAGGGTAGATCATGGGTACCTCCTGAGCACCCTGCGAGCGTTTGGATTCGGACCTCAGTTTGTGAGTTTTCTCCGGGTGCTGTACGCCTCCGCAGAGTGTCTGGTTAGGCTCAACTGGACCCTGACCGAACCGGTCAGCTTCGGGCGAGGGGTGCGGCAGGGGTGTCCCCTCTCAGGCCAGCTGTACGCTCTGGCGATCGAGCCTTTCCTCTGTCTCCTCCGCAGGAGGTTGACGGGGTTGGTGCTGCGGGAGCCGGAACTGCGGCTGGTCCTGTCGGCGTACGCCGATGACGTCCTCCTCGTGGTCCAGGACCCGGGCGACTTGGCGCGAGTGGAGGCATGCCAAGCCATCTTTTCGGCAGCCTCCTCCGCCCGAGTCAACTGGGTCAAGAGCTCTGGCTTGGCGGTGGGGGGCTGGCGGCAGGTAAGCCCCCTCCCACCCGCGCTTCAGACCATCCGGTGGAGTGCCGGCCCTTTGCTCTATCTCGGCGTTTACCTTTCTGCCACGCACCCTTCTCCGCCGGAGAACTGGCAAAATTTGGAAGGCGGTGTGATTGAGCGGATCAGGAAATGGACGAGGCTACTCCGATGTCTCTCCCTTCGGGGGAGAGCACTGGTGCTTAACCAACTAGTCCTGTCCACGCTCTGGTACCGGCTCAACACCCTAGCCCCGGCCCCGGGTTTCCTGTCCCACCTCCGGAGATTGATTCTGGAGTTCTTTTGGTCAGGATTGCACTGGGCCCCTGTTGGAGTTCTCCACTTGCCCCTGAAGGAAGGAGGGCAGGGCCTGAAGTGTCTGTACACTCAGGTCCGCGTTTTCCGCCTCCAGGCCCTGCAGAGGCTCCTTTATAGTGTAGGTAGTTCGCCGTGGAGCATATTGGCGCATGCCTTTTTACGCCGCTTCCATGGGCTCCGCTATGACCGACAGCTCTTTTATCTTTGTCCGAGAGGTTTTCCGCGAGACCTCTCCGGGCTGCCGGATTTCTACCAGGACCTCCTCCGGGCCTGGAAACTGTTTTCAACGACCAGGTCCGTGGCGGCCATCGTGGGGGCAGATCTCCTCACGGAGCCCCTGCTACACAACCCCCAACTTTGTGTGCAGGCGGCGGAGTCCCGCACGGTGCGCCAGAGGTTGGTCCTGGCGGGAGTTACGAGGGTCGGGGACCTCCTGGACTACGACCGGGGGGACTGGCTGGATCCCCTGACGCTCGCTCGACGCATGGGGCTCTCCAGCCTTCGCACCCCCCGGCGCGTGCTTCAGGAGGTGGAGGCCGCTTTGACCCCCGCCGCTCGGGCTTATGTTAGCCGAGCCTTGTGCGAGGGCGCGCCCCGCCCATCCCTTACCCCAGGCCCGCCGGACCTTTCCATCGGGCCCCTACTCTGTCGATCCCAACACACCCCTCATCCTTTCACTGCGAGCCGGCTGCATGAACTGCAACCGGTCGGTTTTCAAGTTGCATCACGGAAATATCTATATACACTCACGCTCCATACCCTTCATGCCCGCACCCTGGTGTCCCGCCCCGATACAAAGTGGCGAGATCTCTTACCACCTTTGGAGGGTGAGCAACCTCGGTGGGCCAGCCTGTACTCCACCTTGGTCCCGAGGCCCGTCGGGGACATCAGTTGGCGGCTCCTTCACGGGGCTGTGAGCACGGGCGTGTTTTTGACACGTTTTACCTCCCTTCCGGAGACTTGCCCTTTTTGCAACGTGAGGGAAACCCTGGCGCACATCTATTTAGAGTGTGCCAGATTGCAGCCTCTTTTTCGGCTCCTCACAAATATTCTTTTGCGCTTTTGGCTTCATTTTTCTCCCCACCTCTTTATCTATACACTCCCCATCCGTGGCCCCACCAAGTCGCGGGATCTCCTGGTTAGCCTCCTCCTAGCCTTGGCTAAAACAGCCATTTATAAGACCAGAGAGCGGAGGTTGGCTCATGAGGCGTCCTGCGATTGTGAGGCCGTTTTCCGACTCTCAGTACATTCACGTATCCGGGCGGAGTTCCTCTGGGCAGCGTCCACCGACTCCCTTGACACCTTCGAGGAGCGGTGGGCGCTGTCCGGGGTTCTCTGCTCGGTGACCCCGTCCGGTTCCCTCCGTCTGACCCTCTGATTGAGGGAAAGAGCGAGAGCCGCCAGTCACAGCCGTTAGTTGCTGTGAATACCATCATTACTGTCTTCTAGGAGGGGTCCTATAATACATGGGTGTACCCCCCTCCCTCCCAACCACCCACCCCGCAGCCGTGCCCATCTTGTCGGGCACTCTCAGGAGAGGGAGGGTCGGTGACCCTGGGCGCGGCACTAGGTAACTCGAGAGGGTGGAAGACCACGAGTGTCGAGGAAGCCCCCCCGCTCTAGGCCACCAGGTAACTCAGGAGGGTGGAAGACCACGAGTGTCGAGGAAGCCCCCCCGCTCTGGGCCTGGGCTAACCTGAACACCTCTCCCTCCTGAAAGCTGTTGTGTTATACCTTTTGATTGCGTTGTTTTGTTGCTAAGTTTTTTTTTTATCCTTTTGTATTCTTTGTAACTGTTACAAATAAATTTCCTTTCTGTTTCAAAAAAAAAAAAAAAAAAAAAAAAAAAAAAAAAAACCTTCCCTGTTACCTTACCCACGGGAAAGGGATCTACTTAACCTGGGGCTAATATATCTGCCTTCTATTACTCTCCTGTAGTCATCTGGCCTGACCCTGTAACAAAGTATATAATAAATCATAATGGTATCATGTAAAAAACCTTCCCTGTTACCTTACCCACGGGAAAGGGATCTACTTAACCTGGGGCTAATATATCTGCCTTCTATTACTCTCCTGTAGTCATCTGGCCTGACCCTGTCACAGTGCCTAAATGTGGAGTAGGAACCCAGTTTTAGGTGCCCAAGTTAGATTAGTTCAAAGGCTTTATTGTTATTACTGATCAGATAAATAGCCTCTAGTACAATGAGTCACTTTCCCATTGAGAACTTAGACAAAATTAGAATCTTCTTTAAGTCAAATTCTGAAAGCAACAAAATCTAAACTACTTTAACGAATGTTTGGGAGTGGAGGGGTTGTTTGCTGGTTTTCATTCTACCCCTGAAAATGGCTCCAGGAGTCTATGTGCTAAATAGTCCCTCCTTTTTTGGCAAGTTTGCTGTAGAAACCACTTCAGTTATCTGTTTCAGAGTGGTAGCCATGTTAGTCTGTATCAGCAAAAAGAACGAGTACTCCTCGTTCTTTTTTCAGTTATCTGGAAACTCTATACATTTGCATTAAAAGGTTCAGATTAAAACTAATGTGTTCGTTGACTCTGCTTTTCTTTGTCGTACTGCAGAAATAAATAATAGTTACATGCAATCAGCTTGCACCCACAAATCAGTCAGTTTACTGGCTAAATTAGCCTGCTCTGCTGAAAGCTAAATTTGGGCATATTGAAAAGAAGCACCATGTGCCCTCATAACTCAGCACTCAGATTTTAGGGCTTCCTCTAATATAAGGCTATTGACTCCCTGGAGCATTGAAGTGCATTTTCAGAATTTCACTTCTAAAACATACCTTGTTACAAACAAACAAACAAGGTCCTAAACTGGGCAAACTTGATATGCATATTTGAACAGCATCTCAACCTCAGTTAACAATTGACAACTAGAACTTATGTAGAGTAGACAGTCGTATAAACATGCCTGCTTTTAGGTTTGAAAATAGATGGCATAGCAAATAAAGCCTATATATTATGGCTCCAGCTTCTTTCTTAAGAGTTTTAACTGTCAACTCTTCAAAGGGGCACTGTCAAAGTGAGTAGAGCCCAGAATTTAACCGACCTTTTCTTTCTCTTCACCTGTTTACAAAGTTCATGTAATTCTTTATATTCGTTTTCTCCACAAGTGCTTTAAAGCATCCCCCTTCTTTAAAATCAAAAGGTGTGGAAACAATGGAGGGATAATATTAGTGGGGAGATGAAGTGCAGACTCCCAAGGTGGCTGGGGAAATTACCACAGTGGTGTCCTCTCAAGAGATCACTGTGAGCTAGCCTGAGTGATTATTGTAAAGTGAACAAATCAGGACTTGGAAATCAATCTGATTTTCCCCCAAAGGTACTACGTATAACCATAGTGCAAAACCTAGTCATCTGAAGAAATCCCAGTTAGGTCTTCCTTCTATGAGGGGGAATGAACTACCCCCAAAAGGAACCTAGCACAGGTTGTATTTCATATGACTATGAAAGGCAGACCCAGCTGTCCAAGGAAAATACAAAGTTTTAATACTTTGCCCTGCTTGCATAAGAAGGCTTTGAAGAAACTCAGCCACTGGTGTATGCTTTATAAAATAATTCCTTAGACTTTTTAATGTTTTATTGTACTGCGAGTTTATGGTGACAGCAAACCTTTCAAACTATAGAGGGATAACACACTTCCTTGCCAGATTAAAAAATAATGTTAGTGAGGATTTTATGTACCTTAGTGTAGATTGCTGTTAAGAGTGCTTCTTTGAGAACATTCTCTTTGAGGTTTACAGAAAGCGTAATAAAATATGTAAGTTACATTTCTACAAACAAAAGCCATCATATAAGTTATTTATAAGTGTGAGATCGAAACAGTATCACGATAAATAAACCCTAATGGATACCTGCGGCATCCATCCTAACATAATTTGCCCAACAAAAGTGTTGAAACCAAGTCATATTTAGTAGAAAAATCTGGCAGGAACAGAGCATAGTTGTACAAAATAAGAAGAATAAAATGGAGCAGAGAGGCAAGCCATTTGTGGGGGCTGGCTGCTCCATCAGGTTTGCACAGTGATCGGTTTGCACAGTGATCTGTATGTAACTCTCTCAGCCTTCCCCTTCCAGAAGTAATAAGTTTGATGCCAGATGCACAAGGTGATCAGATGTGTGTGTTTTCCAAGGTCATCCCAAGTTAGCAGGACATTTCTAGTTAGTTTGAATGGAATCAGTGTTGTACCCTGATTTTACCAGAGATGGCAAAATAATGTCCAGTACCAACCGCTCACTTCCTCTGGCTCCTCCCCTTTAACTTTGGCTCCTCCTCTGGTACATCTTTTTCTCATCCCCACCTCCTAATTTACTTTCAGGTTTATGTGTACAAAGCAATTCCACAGCCAAATAAATGGATGGGTAATTTCATATTACTTTTACATTCCTGTGCAATCTTGCCCCAGAGTATCATAGAATCATAGAATATCAGGGTTGGAAGGGACCCCAGAAGGTCATCTAGTCCAACCCCCTGCTCAAAGCAGGACCAATTCCCAGTTAAATCATCCCAGCCAGGGCTTTGTCAAGCCTGACCTTAAAAACCTCTAAGGAAGGAGTATAAATTTAAATTTTCAAAAATCAAGTCACTAACCCTTATGGTTATGAAGATGAGCCTCAAAATATGAACTGAATGTAACTTTGTTTGCCTGAGTCTGCAGACAGCCTGAATCTAGCTGCTTTGAGTGTGAACTGCACCCATTCATCTCAAATAGTTGCCAAGGATGGCAATGTATATTTCAGTGTTGACTGTTTCACTGCTGATCATTTAGCTTGAACTAACCTCAGGCTAATATGCTTACTTCTTGAGGGAGGTAGTGGCAGATACTGGGGCAGGATACAATGGGGCATACAGGAGTTGAATAAGGGAAGAGGAAATGTAGAGGAAACTCTGACAAATTCCACTGACAGACCAACCTCCACCCACATGAGACACCAAAACAAGACTCCACTCTTAGTTGCACTTCATAGTAACAATCACTTCTCTCCTATCTTGATACTTTGATCATCAGTGAAAGAGTCAACGACATTGGACGATGACAAATCAAATGTCAACTTCAGAGTTAAAAACCCTTAAAAATGTGAAAAGCAGCCATTCACACCTCTCTCAAGGTCTATTGGTTTAGACTGCATGCAAACTCAGGCACATATCACTGCATCAGTTAGACTGGTTTCCCATGCGGAAGGTTTTCACAACCAAAAGGACTAGAGACGTAATTATAATTTTTAAGTAAAAGCTTGGAAGCTGGCGCTCAGCAGCCTTCAGAATAAAGTACCGGTGAGCTGGAGAGGCCCACTAGGCCCCCTGTGGCCAGGTAGTTAAGAAATGCTCGGGTGGGAATGAGAAATTCCCCACCCCAGAATGTAAAGTCGTCACTACCCGGCCCTTCCCCGGTGACCAAAAGCCTCAACTTCTGCTTAGCTACCAACCCCATTTCCCTCGTTTCCCCCTCCCCCGCACACAACTTCCATAATGCATTTCTGCCTTGTCAGTGTCACAATCTGGAGCTCCTCAGAACAGTTAAAATGCAGAGGCAGCATAAATACACTGACTCCTGCACTGACTGGACCCAAAGGAGGTGAAGGATCAGGAAAGCAATATGTATAATTATGGGGTCCCTGCCATGTAACTTTGTTCTAATGGGACAGAGAGGACACAGGGCCTCGTTTATTCAGAAAGTCAGGATCAAGTGCTATTTGTTTGCTGGGCCCGATACCCTACCCACCCACCATCCTGCCTGCCTCTCTATTGGCTGCTTTGCCCTATTCTTTGACTCTGCCTTGCTACCCTATAGATTGCACCTCAGATTTCCTCCCAACAGCCCAGCAGGATCAAAGTGGGAGAGATGGCCCTCAGGCAGCCTGGCGATGCACAGAGGCAGTTGCTGGGACTGACTAGCAGTAAGGTAAAGGCTGGCAGGGGAGAAGAAGCAGGGATCCAAGGAGGGGATAGTGATGTGCTTGCAGCCATTACATCCCTCTTCCCAAGCTGTCTCCCCTCCCCTCCTCAGTCCCCACCCAAACCTGCCTTTCTTGCCCACCCCCCAGTTGCAAGTCTTCTCTCAAACCTCCCCTCTCCTACCCAACCCCCAGTCACACCTGAACCCTAAAACTCTCCCATGTCCCCCTCCCACCAAGACGTATTTTCTAATCCCCAGTAGCCAAACCCCAGTATGTGCTTGCCCCCCAATACACACACAAATAAGCTGCTCCTTAATGACAGCCTGAGCGGTGGCCCACTGTGGGAGCTCTGAAATCTGCTCACCCGCCACATGCTGCTTGTTAACATACCCTCTGCCTGCCATATACAGGATGTGAAATGCTCCACCTTCCTCGCCAGGCTAAAGGCAAACACACACCCCTGAAACTGCTTTCCCAGTTACTAGTGCTGAACTAGTTAATGAAGTCCAACAGCCCTTAGTGTGGGTCAGTTACAATGGGAATTGATGGGTCATGGCTAGAAAATATTTGTGTTCAATGTTTACAAGTAACTGTGTTCAGCATTAAACCTCAACCACGTACACCTGTCCAGAGAAGTTCTAAGGATAACTATAATTACCTGGAAAAACAACAAGGAGACCTTGTGTCACCTTAAAGACGAACAAATTTATTTGGGCATAAGCTTTCATGGGCTAAAATCCATTTCATCAGATGCATGGAGCGGAAAATTCAGTAGAGAGGTATAAATACACAGCATATGAAAAGATGGGAGTTGCCTTACCAAGTGGGGAGGTCAGTGCTAACGAACCAATTCAATTAAGGTGGAAGTGGGCTAGTTTCAACAGTTGACAAGAAGAGAGAAAAAATTACTTTTGTAGTGCTAATGAGTTCAATGCAATCTAGGTGGCTCATTTCAAACAGTTGACAAGAAGGTGTGAGTAACAGCAGGGGGAAAAGTTAGTTTTAAGTAGTGACCCATCCACTCCCAGTCTTTATTCAGGCCTAATTTGATGGTGTCCAGCAAATTAATTCCAGTTCTGCAGTTTCTTGCTGGAGTCTATTTCTGAAGTTTTTTTGTTGAAGAATTGCCACTTCTAAGTCTGTTATTGAGTGTCCAGGGAGATTGAAGTGTTCTCCTACTGGTTTTTGAATGTTATAATTCTTGATGTCAGATTTGTGTCCATTTATTCTTTTGCCTAGAGACAGTCTGGTTTGCCCAATGTACATGGCAGAGGGGTGCCATGTACCTGATCAAAATACCTGATCAACATCCTATACAGCAAACAGGGGAAGAACAAGAATGAGCTTTCAAAACACATACACCAATGTGACATATGCCATCATGTATTTTGTTAAGTCTTTGGTCAATATTTAAGCAAAGTATTTTTCCAAATTTGTGGAGCAATGTTCTGCGGGTGGGATTTTCTAAACAACGCCCCACGCATAGAAAGTTCAGGTCCACAATGGATACAACCATCTAAATTTGCTGTTGGCCTGTGGGTTTTGACCTTTCTATTATTATTTTATTACTATATAGTGCCTGTGGGCCTAATTCTCATTTACACAAAAGCCCCTTTACACTGCTCTGGCAGAACAAAGGCGCCTTAGTGTAAATGAGCAACAAGACCACAATGTGCTTTCCCTTTGAAGAAGACACAGAAAGAAATGGTTCTGTCCTGGGGAACTTAGCAGCTAACTGTTACATGTGACACACCCAGATGGGGTGCCAATGCACTTGAGAGGAAGTGGAGTGATAAAGGACAAGGTTATAGCACTACAATCATGTGGTAACTCAGGCAAGTTGCAAAGGCTCTTTTTTATGGCTGTAATGATAAGGGAGATACTATCTGCTCATATTTGTCTCTGAATGATTCTGCCAACTATTGCCCCTGCAGTGTGCACCTCCCCATATCCATGAATTCTTTACAGCTGTGTGAAAGATTGTCTCTCAATGGAAAACCCATGGATCTTGGGCCATCAGTGATGACACCCCCCTCCCTCTCCATGCTTCCCACCCGGACCTTGAAGCACCGATAACCTGTCGTAATTCTACACAAAGGGGTTCAGGTGAGGAAAGCTTTCTGCCTGTGGGCATTAGACGCCAATTTCTAAGAATATTCATTGTGATCAATATCTGATAATTGCAGAAAACGTGAACAGAATGAGCGTATTTCCATGTAGCGTATTCAGAAGAACAGACCAGTCTATGCGTCTAGCTGGTTGTCTGATGACTGACCGTGGTGATACCACCTAGAGTTAAAACAAGTTGGTGTCCAGTCAGCATTTGGGTGTGAGACCACCAAGGGGCTGCAGAAAATACAGCACTGCTCTGAACTAATGGCCCAGCCTAGTGATAGGATGGGTTTGTGCTGCTGCAGTGTGATCCTAACCGCTTGTGGGCATTAAAGATGCCGTGCGTTTCATAAGAGTTGACTGAGTTACCCTAGGAATCCTGGCCAAATTCCCTCTTGGCGAACGCCATTCCAACTACTTAAATTCGCACAGGGTTACCATAGGACACAACATTCTTCCCTCACTCTTCTTCATTGTTGCCATGGGCTAGCTGCTACGATCCACCCTAAAGGTGGCTGCAGTTGAGCTGCTAGAGCTCACTAGGTGTCTATTAAGAAATGAGTATCTGGCACCACTTCATATAAGCTGGAAATCATTCTTCCTTCCTTTGGATTTCATTGTCACAACATCAGTGATTCATAGAATATCAGAGTTGGAAGGGATCTCAGGAGGTCATCTAGTCCAACCCCCTGCAGGGCCAAACCCCAATTTTTGCTCCAGATCCCTAAATGGCCCCCTTAAGGATTGAACTCACAACCCTGGGTTTAGCAGGCCAATGCTCAAACCACTGAGCTATCCCTCCCTCGCTGATGCTGAGTCCCTTTTGCATTCATACGGCTGTGTTATGCAGAGCCGTAGGAATTCCACAGCAATACAGCATCAAGGTTCCAGTCTTATGATCTGCTACCTCTCATTTTGAGAAGGCTTTCCGAGTCCCACAGGGATTTCCCTTGGTCTCGTTCCCAGCAGCCTGTCCCTCTCACCTCCCGAACAAAATGCTTCCTTTTAGAAATAATTAAGTAAGAATAGTAAAATCAAAACAAATGTAATGGATCGTTTGGCCCAAGCTGAAATTTTGTCATAAACGTTTTAACCGAGGCTACTTTACAGTCAGAGCCATAGAGCTTGCGGGACACATTGGACGCTGCTACAGCCCTGATGCCAGCAAGGACACAGAACGTCTTGGTTTGGATTGGAAATTGGCTTTCAGTTCAGATTTAAGGGCCAAAAGCAGCCCTTCTGTAGTGGTGTGAGAGAGTGTCTGACATAAGCTCCTAAGTGCTTCGCAGGTTTCTGGTGAGCTGTGCTCATATTTAAGTCCACGGGAGGTTTAGCTCTGGGTACATTTTGTTACAGATCCCAGATGTTTGCTGGAAAGTGGCAGGGAGAAAGCTCCTGTGTGGCTCAGGGGTTGGTGATGAGATGTAGGGCCTTTCTCCTCTTAGGCCCTGGTTCCTACTCATCTGAGGTGCTCGTGAAGGTATCTTAAGCTCTGCTCAGCAGTGACTAGAAAATGGTTCTCAGCTGGGGGCTGTTCAGTGCCCAGGTCCTAATGAGGAGAGCTCCCATCCCCATCCCAAAATCCACTATTGCTGCCAGAAGTAATTAACACTTTCCTCAACAATCTCTGCAGAGCAGTGAAGGAGCTAATGGTTGGCGACAGACCTCACCCCAAAGGGCTGTCTCTTGGGTTCAGCAGAAGCATGTTGGCAAGGCTGTGGGGTAAATTTGCCTGGCTTCTGCCCATGCTGTACCCACTGTCTGGACTCACAGAGGACTTCAGTCTCCAGGGCTGTCAGGCTGGCACCGTTCATGAGCACTAAACTCTGGCAATTCAGCCCCTGGTACCCAGGCTGCTACTTCTGTCTACAGAGCAGCATTCCCTGTTGCTTCTCCTCCTCTTGTCAATGGCTCCAACATTCAGGGTTGCTCCTGCAGTTTGCAAGGCCCCTTTGGAGGCAACGAGTTTAAGACCCACACACACACACACACACGAACTCCTATCACCCCATTGCACCAGGCAGACAGCTGGTGCGCCCCAGCAGTCTTGGAGAAGCACCTGCCAACTAGACCAGAACAGTGCCCACAGGGACCTGCCATTGCTGCCAGCATGACCTTGGTGGCCAGACAGGCTGGAGGAGAGCCCAGGGAGATGCTCAGTGCTCTGTCTACCTGTGCCAGGTCTGCATTTACACTCCAGAGGCTGTCATGTCCTCAGGCAGGTGCTGCCCGGGGCTCCATTCTCTACGGTACGTGCAGAGAGAAGCCCAAAAGCCTCTGAATTCTGGGGACGGTCGAAGCCAGGTCTGACCTCTGAAGCTGAAAGCTCAAATAACATTGAAGCTGTTGTTGGCTGTGAGCGCTGGGCGCCTGTGTGTGTGTCCCTGGCAGCCTGTGTGCCCTGCACCCTGGTGTCCTGGGACCCCATGCGCCAGGTGCTATGGTGCCAAACAGTGACCATATCAAACCTCCCTCACTGCCCCATCCTGGAGTGAGGGAGCTCCGCCAGTTAAGCTGCCCGCAGAGAGACACTGCAGTTGAAAGGACTCTGTCTCATTAGTTTATGTATAAATGAGCTTCCCAGAATGAGCAGGAGCCAGGGCAGCCATCAGCTGTGTGCCTTGGAGAGGTCAGTGCTGTCTCTCCCAGGGCTCTGCAGGGAGGGATGCTTCTAAGGACCGGGATATTCATATTGGCTGGGAGGGCAAATGCTCAGAGTGGGGAGAAGAGGAAGAGAGGGAAGCAGCTCTCCCCCTGTGCTGCCAGAGAATCAAGGGGGGAATCCACATCCCCACCCTCCATCCCTTGGGATGAGAGTCTATGTGCAGTGTGGAGGGGAATAGCCCCTAATCGGAGTTGTGGGATGTCAGGAAGGTCCAGATCCAGTTGTTCTGCACACCCAGGTTGCTCTGTGGTCCTTGCATCATGCAATGAGTGCCCTGAAGTGGGACATCTTGAACCTTCACTGCAGACTCACGGTTGAAGCTTGCATAGCTCTGCCAGACTCTTCCTGAGAAGAACCTGCTTCAGGGGTGATTGCTGGAGCCCCTAATCAGAGAGGTAGCAGCATAAAGGTGTGTAGGGACTGCCCTGGGGGTAGAGGATTGGGGGGGATGAAACACACACATTTTACACACATGCAGTGTGTCTGTCACACACCCACATGCAGACACACTGTCACATACAGTCTCTTCTCACATACAGTCTCTTTCTCACATACAGTCTCTCACTCTGAATTTCTCTCTCTCCCACTTCACACATACACAAAATCTCACACACACAAGAGTCTGTTTCTGGACACTATGGAAGTTTCTCAGGGCTTGTCTACATGGACACTTAATTCACGGCAAGCTGGGGTTTAAATTGGCACCACACTAGCCTGCCACACTCTTAAGTGTCCACATGGACCCTGCTGTTGAACACTAACAATGCCCTAGTGTGCTTTGATCTAGCCTGCTTTGACACAGGAGACAATCAAGGCACACTTGGCGCTAAGCGCACGCAGCAACAGCATCCAGATGGACACTTAGCGCGTGACAAGCTAGCGTGGCGTAGATTTACGCAGCTTGCTACAAACTAAGCATCCATGTAGCCAAGCCCTGAAAGTGAGGCTGTGTTTGGTATGTGCTGTACACAGGAGCGGTCTCTTTCTTTGTGTTTGTTTTGCATTGTAACTTTAGTTGCTTTGTTTTAGGGGTGGCGTTGTTTCTCTCCCCCCCTTTTCTTGGTGGGCAAGGGGGGTGCACCATGGGGTCCACTTCAGATGGGTTCACCACTTCCCTGCAGCCATGGGTTTCATTGCGTGCCTACTGTCTCCAGTTCTGCAAAGGCCGGGTTGCTGAGGGTAGATGGGCTAAAATAAAATCTCCTTCTCAAATGACGACACCTACAGTGATTTTCCTGGCCCATGAGCAGCTCGTAAATCGTTTGGTTCAGGAGGAGCTCTGGGCCTAGGAGTCCTGGCTGGCAGTTTCCCCCTTGTTTTCTCCTGCCACTAACGTAGTTTTTTTCCAATCTCCCCCCTTCCTTTGCAATGAGACCCTGGTCTCTGCAATGGGGAGGTGGTTGCTGCTGTTGGGATGACCCTGCTGGGCTGCAAGAGCGAGGATGTGACACCTGATTAATGTGTTTTTAAATAACCCCAAGCAGCCCTTGAGCCTGGTTCTGGAGCACTGTGCAGAGAGGATGGGTTATACAGTGTTTGTGCACCTGCGTTTCTGAAATGTTTCCTGTGTGGTGAGCCAGGCCACCTGCAGGAGTCTTGCCCCTGTGCTGCTGACTCCAGGGATATCAGTATGACTGGGGGGGCCCAGGATAGACGGGAGGAGGCTTGTGCCACTGGGACCAGCATTCCCCCTCACCCTAGATGGTCTGCTGCTGTTCAGGGGTCAGCCCAGCCAGGGGAGCACTCTGCTGTGACCCGGTCAAATGTGACTCTATGCTTGGCCAGAAGCCTCCGGGAGCCTGAGGAGCACCTCCTTGTGGAGAGAGCAGAGACATGCTGGAGAGGTGGGTGGCCCTGCCTTCCCCAGGTGTAGTGAGCCCACTGGCTTTGGATCCTACACGCTGCAGCAACAACACTGAGTCCCAGCCCCGTGGCTGCCTGGCTCCTGAGAGATCAGATGTGAGCGAAGTGCCAGCCACTCCTCCGGAGCCTGTCTCCCCATGAGGAGGTTGTTTTTGTGTTGTGAAGGCCAGTGTGAATATTTGTTCAGTTCTCTATGCCCCCCACTCACTTGTCTAGCCATCACTATATCTATGTCAGCACCTCCCTCTCCCTGCCTGGCTTCCACTGGTGCTGTGATGCCAAATTGTTGCAAGACCTGACTGTCACCCCTGTGTGTGCTGTGTTCTGGGAGCATTAGCAGCAGCAGGAGCCCTTGTTTGAGTCCCTGAGACAGCGGTGGGATGTCAGGAAGGTCCAGATCCAGTTGTTCTGCACACCCAGGTTGCTCTGTGGTCCTTGCATCATGCAATGAGTGCCCTGAAGTGGGACACCTTGAACCTTCACTGCAGACTCACGGTTGAAGCTTGCATAGCTCTGCCAGACTCTTCCTGAGAAGAACCTGCTTCAGGGGTGATTGCTGGAGGAAAAGGTGCTGGGAGCTCTGGTTCATGCCTGTTTCGCATAGCTGCAGGACACTGATGCTCCCACATTACAGGTCTTTGGTATGGAGAGGAAGACTGTGGACCATTGGCAGACTCCCTGTCTCATCTGCCAGCCGGCGTAGAGATCCTGAGAGCAGCTGTTTCCTTCTGCAGTGCTGGGCATTTGCCAGAGGTCTGCAGAGTTCTGGCACTGGAGGAGCTGCACCAGGGGTTGCCCTGTGCGATTAGCGAGGAGCCAGAGGTGAAAGTAGGCCGGCACAGCGTACCAGGAAGAAAGCGGCCGCCAGGATGGGCCGGTACACAACCGACGTTAAAGCGCTGCTGCGGCAGCACTTCCAGGACCGTACCGGCGGGGGCTGCCAATGGCGGGGGGGACGCAAAAGGGGCAGCTGCCCCGGGGCCCAGCGATTTAAAAGGGCGTGGGGCTCCCAGCTGCTGCCACCACTACCGCAGCAGCAGCTGGAGCCCCGGGCCCTTTAAATCGCTGCTGGAGCCCCGGGCGGCGCAGGCCAGGCAGTGCTGAAGGGCCTTCTGGGGGAGGCTGGTGTCCCGTTTGCCAGCCCCAGGTCCCAACTGCCAGTCCCTCTGCTGCTGCCTGGGGTGCTGGCCACCAGCCGTAGGGCTCCACTCCTGGACCCAGCCCAGGGCTCCGTAGCCACCCCAAGCTATGGTCCCAGCCTGGGGCGGTGAGGGGCGCAGACAGGGGCAAGGGGGGTTGCAGCTCAGCACTCCCACCCTAAAAATTGTACCAGCACCACTGGCCCCGCCCCTTCCAGGGGCCCAGAACCGACCCCTCTCCACCTTACCCAGGGGCCCAGCAGCCCTGCATACTGGTAAGAGATGTAAGTTACTTTCACCCCTGCAAGAAGCAGTGGCATCTGGAGGCACTTCCTTCCTTGCAGGAGCTCTCTGTCACAGTCCAGCAACTCCCTCCTCGGAAAGGTCCAGGGATTGATGGGCTGCCTTCTGAATATTATAAATATTGTTGGGCTCTCACTGGTCCTGACTTTTTCCTGGTGGTGCTAGAGCGTGTCCAGGGGAAAGAACTACTCCTCCACTGTAACCGGGGAGTACCTGCCTTGCTGACTGAGAAAGGAGCTCTGTATGCCTTGCAGAACTGGAGACCTGCTTCCCTCCATTCCGATCACAAGATCCTATCTGGGCCCTCAGCCAATCAGATACAGATCTATCTGGACTCTTTGGTACATTCTGATTAGACATATTTATCCCTGTCACTGCATTTGTGACAAGAACATAAGACCGGCCATACTGGGTCAGACCAAAGGTCCATCTAGCCCAGCATCCTGTCTTCCAACAGTGGTCAATGCCAGGTGCTTCAGAGGGAATGAACAGAACAGGTAATCATCAAGTGATCCATCCCGTCGCCCATTCCCAGCTTCTGGCAAACAGAGGCTAGGGATGACATCCTGGCTAATAGCCATTGATGGACCTATCCTCCATTAATTTATCTAGTTCTTTTTTGAACCCTGTTATAGTCTTGGCCTTCACAACATCTTCTGGCAAAGAGTTTCACAGGTTGACCGTGTGTTGTCTGAACAAAATACTTCCTTTTGTTCGTTTTAAACCTGCTGCCTATTAATTTCATTTGGTGACCTCCAGTTCTTGTGTTATGAGAAGGAGTAAATAACGCTTCCTTATTTACTTTCTCCACACCAGTCATGATTTTATGGATCTCTATCATATCCCCCCTTAGTCGTGTCTTTTCCAGGCTGAAAAGTCGCAGTCTTTGTAATCTCTTCTCATATGGAAGCTTGATTTTAATCCAGGATGTCTTTACTGCCAACAAACATTTCAGTCTGGATGTGGGGTTTCTTTCAGTGGACCAGGAGAAGCTATAGATAGGTTTGACCGTTTACCTCTATTAAAAGCATTTCAGATTGGGCCAGTGTTCCGTTCAAATGTTCATTGTTACCATAACATTTTCAGGGTTTTACAGATTAATGGGAGGTCTTAGCTTCTGCTTCCCAGTACACAGAGGCATCGGGGTGCTCACATCTGATATTATATGCTCTGAGACTGCCTCCTAATAAACTGGCTGACCAGGCTCTGCTTGCCAGGGTTGCCAGACGCTTTCCCTGTTTGTCAGCCAATGCGGAAGATGTCTCCGTTTTTATCACATCTGAGGTGATATGTGGGCACTTTGCACCTGTTTGCAAATATATAAATGCTCATGCTCTGCCAGAATCCTTTGGGCCCAAAGCCATGCCTTCCTTCTGGCCTCTTGGCAATGGGTGTTCTCCCTCTGCTGTCCCGACAGTGGCAGTGGGGCACCTCTGGGATTAAAGCGCTGTGGGGGGAGGGGGTGGATCTGAGTACGATGAAGGACTGGGAAAGGGCTGAGGAGGGGGTGCAGAGCTATCTACAGAAATGGTGCTGGTTCCTTCCTGGCTTTCTTTTCAGCTTCAGCAGCCAAAAACCTTGTGGCCTCAATGTTGTGGCACCAGCTGGTGTGTCTCGACCCTCCCCCTGGACTGGATTCAGAGGCACATCAACTGCTGGTTTTTTGCAGTGGTTCCCATTGGTTGTGCCCTGCCCTGCTATACTTGCCATTGCATGAGGCAGGCTAGGGGCTCGTGGACCTGCTCAGGAGAGTGGCGGTGTTTCATATCTGGTCTGTTCAGCAATTGCTGCATTCCAACTTCCCGCTGGTCTGGCGGTGCCTCCTTTTCTCTCTCCTCCCTTGTGCTGGGGGGAATAGGCTTTGACTCTCACTTGTTTCTACCGGTGCCAGAAGATGGGAGAGTCTGGATCTGCCTCTGTTTTACCATGGCCTTTTCAATGCCTGGTGACTCCTGCAATGTGCTTGGCCAGACCATTTTCCAGCCCATGGCTCTTGAAGGAGCCACGGGTTCTTTAACCAACTTTTTCCCACAGATGCTGTCCCTCTAGGAGCTTGTTTTCTGTTTTTCCCCCTACTGGGTTTGCCAGGCTGCTCCTGGTTGGTCAGGCTGGAAGCCTGTGGCGGTGCTGGCTGGTCAGACTGGGATCCGGTCTGTGCATTGTTTGGATAAGGTGTCTCTGATTTCCAGGCAGCGCTTCTTTCAGCGGGCCGATCAGTATCTGCAGAGGGTTTTTGCAGGGACGGTTCTTCCAGGAGGGTTTACTGGTTGTCTCCCCTTCGGTGGATGGGACTTGCATGCAGCCAGCCAGGTTGTTTCCCTGCTAGATGTTCTTCTTCTGGCAGTAAACAAGAAGCAGCTCTATAGCATCAAAGCGCAGCATTATTCCACCTTCTCTGATTTCCCTGACACCTCTAGGAGGGTGCATTTGTCTCTGGACGACCACGTGTTCCTGGCCTAGAGGAGGCTGTACAAGGTTCCTCTCCCAAAGCGCTCAGGGGACTTGCCGTGGTGGGTCTTGCAGAGCATTGAAGTGACTAATCCCATGAGCTGCATCTCCCCTGGTGGGTCTGCCCACTGCCCCTTCTGCTCAGCTTCAGGGTAGAGTGTTTCGTTTGATCCTTGACTACCCCATTTGATTCCTCTCTTTGATTCGTTGCAGCAGCTTTTCAGCAACTTAGGACTGGTTTTCGCCAGGCTCCTATATATTTTGGAGGTGAGAGAGAGCACCCACAAATGACCTGTGTGCTCCCTGGCCCATTTTTTACTGGGTCATGCCAAATCGTCCGTGTTGAAATCCCACAAGTACTGAGTAGCAGTGGTGGCAGGGTACGATGTGCTGAGGCAAAGCTCCACGAGCTGATTAAGGCCCAGCTGCAGGTTGACGCAGCTTTTCTCAGCTGGCTCATACCCTGGCTTCATTTCAGCTGACCTGGTGCATTAGCAATGTTTGGCTGAACTTGGTGATGGCAACGCTGTAGTATCTGTGGTTACCCCCATTGTGTGTGCGCATGCATGTAGGGTCAGGTATAATCGTTTACATTTTGATAACACTTTTTAATGTTGCATATGGTCAAGAAAGGTGTTCTTCGCCCCCCTCTCTGACCCAGTCTCTCTGTCTGTCTGAAGTCACTCACACAGACTGTCTCTTACAGTCTCTCTTGCACACACATGCAGAGTTTCCCTTTCTTTCACACACACTGACATTGCTGGTGGGGAGGGACATCAATCGTTGGGGGGGGGGAATAAATCTGTCTAAATATTAAAGTGCTCATGGATCAAAGCAGGCACCACCCAGCCTCCCAGCAGCTAAAAATAGCTGCACAACTGTGCTATTGTCTCAGTGCAGCTCAGGCTCCCTCAGTGGGCAGGGGCACTAATGACCAGAGGAAGGCGGGCACAGGAGAAGGGAAGCCCATCTTCACATGCTGCCTTACCTGAGCCCTGCTCCCACCTGCGGAAGGGCTCAGGCCCATCCTGGAACAGTGATACTAGGGCAACCCACCCCCAGCCTGGCTGTCCGACTCCTCCAGCACAGTTACAGCTAAGCCTCTGCTCTTATGGATCCTCCTATTGATTGAAAAAAAAACTGGGTTTGTTTAGTCTGGAGAAGAGAAGGCTGAGCGGGGACATAACAGTTTTCAAGTACGTAAAAGGTTACAAGGAGGAGGGAGAAAAATTGTTCTTAACCTCTGAGGGTCGGACAAGCAGCAATGGGCTTAAATTGCAGTAAGGGAGGTTTAGGTTGGACATTAGGAAAAACTTCCGAACGGTCAGGGTGGTTAAGCACTGGAATAAATTGCCTAGGGAGGTTGTGGAATCTCCATCATTGGAGATGTTTAAGAGCAGGTTAGACAAACACCTGTCAGGATGGTCTAGATAATACTTAGTCCTGCCTAGAGTGCAGGGGACTGGACTAAAAGACTTCTGGAGGAGGTCCCTTCCAGTCCTCTGATTCTATGATTCTGTGTTTCCTAGTGCTGATGTCCTGGCATTTTCCTTAAAGGCACCAAGTAGAGAGTTTTTAACATATGGCAGTTTACATAGACTTAGGGCCCACTAAAGAGACTGGGGGCATTGACTGGGGACAGGTGCCTGCCAGTCACTGCCTGGTCTATTTCTTCTACACTTTCACCACTGAATGCATCCGAAGAAGTGGGCTGTACCCCACGAAAGCTTATGCTCAAATAAATTTGTTAGTCTCTAAGGTGCCACAAGTCTCCTCTTCTTTTTACTTTCACCATTGCCATCCTTAGCTTGTGTGTGTGATTGAGGGGGGGGGGTGTTTGTTTTCTTTGTTCAAAGGGGGAAGCTGGCCAGGGTCTGGATGAAGCACAAGAGCTGTGTCATTCGGGTGACTTTGGCTGGCTGGATAATTTCTTTCCAAGCCTTTAGGAATCGGCGAGTTTTAAACTCCAGGCCACAAAGTGCTTCGGTGGGCCCTGTGTGTCGACGCAAGAGGCATTTCCAGCCCTAGGGTGTCAGCCTGGCTGCTGTTCGGGAGCTAGGAAAGAGGGATAATATATGCGTCTAATAGAAGTACAGAAATAAGCGAAATAACCCTAATGGGCTGCCTACCGGTTTCCTGGTTTATTGCATAGCTAAAAATAACTGTAGTCATAGTTTGAGTCAATACAATGCACGTCTGGCGGGTTCAGGACCTTCCAGGCGGAGCGGAGCGGAGCTCTATGTTGGTCAAAACGGGGCCGGCGAACAGGGAAACCTTGTTCTGTGTCGGGGGGAAGGGGGCTCGCGATTTTTTTTAAAAGGTGTCGCTTGTTGTTCGTTTGTAAGCGCCGCGCATTTGTACGAACCTGGGGCATTATCTGTTGTTCTCCCCAGCGGAAGCAAGCAATGTCTTCTAGCTTCTGTGTATTTTAGCCGTGGAAAAGTCTGTCTCGCTAATTAATTCCCCGAGAAAGGACGTCACGAAGGTTTATAATCCGAAGTACAAAACCAAAACCAGCTCCCCCGCCGCTCGAACACCTAATGGTCGGAAAGCAAAGAACAAACGATGCCGAAATAGCTGCGCGTGCGAATGGCCTTTCGATGTAAAGGTCTGCATGGGCGCATATAGTCCTCTTGGTTCGGGGACTACAAAACGGATCCGTTCCTTTTTACATTTCTCGAAAACAATTCGCAGCCGAAGAGGCAGGAAATGTTTGGTCCCAACGCAAGAACGGCTAGCTTCCAAGTGGATCGAACAGTTAGGACAATGCCTCAGGCTGGCTACAGGCCACTCTGGATTTTCAGGTCACCTGTGCGTGTTCCCTGCCCCTTGACTGTAGTTAAGGTCACCTGTTAACCCGCCCTTCCCTCCACAGCCCCGCTACTCCGCTGGTTAAAGACAGACACGCGCAGTGAGGCCGGTTGTTGCTTTCCAAAGGTGTTAGTCGAGCACGGAATCGGGTGGCCCGGGGCCGTGTCTTTTGGCACTTGAGTTACTCTGTGAAACGAGGAGCGTGAGGCGTTTGCTGAGATGAATTACCTGGAGCTGAAGGAATGAAAACCAAACACAGAGCAGTTGCAAGGGGAAGTGGGCGGGGGGGGGGGGGGCTGTACCCTGGCTAAACTCCCTGCGTTGCTGGCTAGCGGAGCGGGCTGCCCTGCCCACAGCCCAGAGCAGGGTTGGGGGGGCTCATGCCAACGCAAAGCGGGGGCGCAGGAAGGCTCGGGTCGGAGCGAGCAAAGGGGTAACATTCTCCCGTCGCCGGCCGACTTCTAGGGGCGATGGCTGTGGCAAGAGGGGGGCAGAGGCCGATGCGGACACGAGTGGGACCCGCGTTCCCGGGCACCAGCCGGAGAAACCCTTTTACAGCGGGGCGGGGCAAGAGAGAGAATTGCAAACTAGACCCAGCCAGAGGAGTCCGCCGAAAAACTCACTTCAGCTCAACTCAGCCGCCGGGACAGGGCCCGGGTCCCAGGGCATATGCTCGGTGCGCTCCCCAGGGCCGGGCTCCGACGCTGGGGTGAGCCAGCGCCCTGGGGCCACACCGCAGTCGGTTGGATGCATTTTTTTTTCTCGGAAATAATGGCTGGAAGTTGCTAAAACGATGGTGCGCCCCGGGCCTCTGGAGCTATTGTCCCCCCGCCGGCCAGCGGGCTCCCAGCCCCACTGCCTGCAAGAGGCACGTCTAACCCTGGGCCCCAACCCACTGCCCAGCCGCACTTTGGCCAAGGGCCATGCCAGACATTTGCCTGGCTCTCCTAGGCCAGCGGCAGCAGCGTGCCCAGCTTAGCACGGGGAACAGTGTCTGCCCCCCAAGGTATCGGCCTGACCCCAGACCCCCTGCGCTCAGTGCCAGGCTCCCCCGTTGGCTCCAGCTGTCTCTGTCCCTGAGTCGGGGGCACGTTTAAGATCCTTTTTTACGATCCGTGCATTTACTGGTGCAGTCTCTCCCCTCCCCCGCCGCTCGCAGGAGAGCGGCTCAGGCCCTGCCAGGCTCGGCGGCCTGCTCGGCGTTTCGCAGGTAGCCTCCAGCGAAAGGAAGCAGAAAGTTTCCCTTGCAGCGGCTTGCCAGTGGCAGGTGTAGCGGGGAAGCGCCCGCTGGGGAGACCCCGGGCGCTCTGGCTTCTTGCCTTCGACCCTTGAGCGCACCCCTGCAGCCTGCCCGGGGCTTGGCGCGGCACTGGGGGCAGTGGAGAACTGGGCCCGATCCCGCAATGGCAGTTGCAGTTCCGAGGAGTTTTGCCTGGGGGCAGGCTCGGGCCTTGCCCCGGCTGGGCTGCGTGAGCGGCCGGGGTAGCTGGCTCGGGCCCAGCAGCGGCCTGGCAAAGCAGGGCATCGGGTGTGCTGGGACCGCGCCCCTGGCCAGCGGCGGTGGGATCAGCCCCTGCGCCTGCCGGGCCCCTGCTCGGCCAGCCTAAAGCTCCCTCGCACCCACTGAGGGAGGCGGCCCTGGGGCGCCGGGACGGTCCCCACAGCTTTGTATTCACGGTGCCCGTAGCAGGGCCCGGGCAATGCTGCCTCCCCCAGCACTTGCAGCTTCCCAGCCCCAAACTTGGCCCCAACCCCTGGCAGAAGTGACCAGGCTGTGGGCTCCAGACAGCACTGGAGGGTGACAGCGCCCTGGGGGTGCAGCTCGGCTGGCTGGCTACAGTTGTCATCCCCTTACACCCCGCAGAGCTGAGGTGAATGGGCTTTTCCTCGCTAGCTTTATTCCCCCCCTCTCCTCTTACAGCCCTGAATTTGCTTCCCGAAGGGAGACATGAACTAGCCCCGCGGCAGCATAGAGCCCCAGGCCCGAAGGGGCCAGCGGACCAGCTCGCCTGAGCCGCGTGTCACAGGCCACCAAGCGCACCCAGCAGCGACTGCTCGGAGATGACCGTCTGGATTTCATAGGTGAGCTGGCCCTGGGTCCCTCACGTGTCTCCAAAGCATAGGCCGATGACTGACACACGCAAAGCCACGGGCAACTTTTGAGCTAGTCTAAAACTGGGGTTTGAAAACTTGGCGACAAAAAATAGTTAAAGAGCTGGTTTGGCTTTTGTAAATAAATAGGCCCACTTCGCTTTTTTATTTAAAAATTGATAGATGGGTTAGATCAGATTAGATCGATTACAGTAGACATTGACAAAGACAAAATATATAGTGGGTTTTTTAAAATATATAGGTGTGGGTGTATACACATTTTATATACACACACACACACATATATACACCACACACACTGAGGAATATTTTTAAATTAAAAAATCTAAGAGGATATATTTATTTACAAAATATTACCATCACACAATTTGATATGCATATCGTTTTGTAGGTATAATTTTGTTTGCACATAGACACACCTACAAAAAAGAAAAGCAGCAAATCGACTATGGGAGAGCAGCATTTAAGGAATCCATACGTCCAAGGTTATTAATTATAAAACATAATTAAAGTAAAAGTACAGAACGTCAACATATTAAATTTAAAAGCTAATATTAAAATAGAGTTAATATTTAATAAGGTAGCCACGCGTTACGAAGCTGTATGCTGATAGTGTATATTTAACTGTGTAAAACTAGGAGAGTTTTCCCAAAGAAAAATGTATTGTTTAGCTGATTATCAAAGACTCTGTGATAGATTATCCATTTCACAAAAATAATATAGATATCTTTTTAAATATAGTAATAAAAACATACTAGCGCCTTTTAAATACACTATTACTTACCAGCCCTTTTCATATTGTACTATCACAGACACTTTGGAATTGGTTTAAAAGCACATCATTCATTATTCAAAGCTCATCTTTGCATATTATTCCAGCTCAAGTCTGCCAGGCTCCCTGTGAAATCGTTCACAAAATTGATAACAGCAGACACACATGCAATAAAAAGATAGCCTTGGGCATCCAGAGCTCCCATTATGCAGATCAAGCCGCAATTTTCTCTAACAAAGCCTGCCCTGATTCAGGACTGGGTGTCATTTTATTTATTTAGCCCTCTTCTGTTTCGTGTGTGTGTGTGTTTAAATCCTCCCTTGCCATTCAAAGGCAGGCTGGGAGGGTTGGACTGAAAGCGGGGTTCAGAGAAGTGATGCCTGGGGCAAGGCTACTAGGGGTAAGTTTCCCTCCTCTGCCTCTTCCCGGCTGGGAGGCTCCTTCCTGAAAGCTGGCATCCCAGCTTGCTGGTAGCCTGCAAATCCAATTAGCTCCACTCTATAGAAACTCAAACTAATGATCAGTCAGCTTAGACACGCGAGAGCAAGTGGAAAAAAATCCAATTAGGCTCCTCTCCGCCTCCCAGAATTACCAGGCCGGCGCAGCTCGGGAGGCCGGAGTCAGCCCCGTTTGCCATGCGCCCCTCTTGCTCCCCATGGCTAAGTGCGGGGGCCCGGCTGCTCGCCTGCAGCCGCCGTCGCCCCTCTCGGTTTTATTTTTTAAACAAACTCTTCACTGTGGTGCCACTTTTCAACCGCGATTTCTGCTCTCGCCGCACGTGCTGCGAGGGCACCGCTCTCCCCTGCCCTCCCGTTTCAGCCCATGGCCGGGGCTGGTTAGGTTGGGGAAAAGAATATTTAATAGTCATATTTATGTCGTCGTAAAAGCCTCCAAGCAGCCAGGCTCCTGGGGAATGAGATGAATCCAAGACGGTGGGGCTATTTTCCCCTTAATCGGATTAGCAGTGAAAGAAATACCCTTCAGATGCCATCTCGGCTGCCTCTTAACGTGGCCAGCCAGAAAGATGCGTCTCCTTAATTGATAAGTCCTCTCAATGTCAAACAACTGCTTTGCTATCGGCTTGTGTCGGCTTCCATGATAAATCTCTACTTTATCTCCCCCTGCCCCGGATTTGAGCATTTTCGGAGTCAACGCTAATGGGCCATTAAAATATTCAATAGTTCAGTTCAAAAAAGTTCGTTCGGAAATCCAGCAAGCTGAGCCAAAGTGACGTGGGCTGGCAGCAGCGGGGACTGTTGTCCAGCGTGGAGATGATTTCGAAATTCATCTGGATCCGTGATTTTACCTGCACCTGGCGCCTATTTAAATCTGTCTGGATCTACTGTAGTGTAGCTAGCTCCAGAGGGGGGAAATATCCATGTCTGTGAGCTAAAATAATCCAATCTCAATTGCACCTCACATTATCAATTGCACCTCCATGTATCTGGAGGTTCCCACACACCCCATATTTTCCTGCTAACTGATCCTGAGCATCGATCATTCGAAGTTAGTTAATAGGGATCTGGTTCCTTGATTGATTTTGCCAGCGCCTTTAGAAGCAGGTAGTGATTTTGTACCCTGCCACCTCACCGGTGCACCTGGATATTTCTTAAAGGCGATACCAGTGAAAAGAGAGTTTATAATGGCTAGTCGCTCTTCTTTCCAACTCCTCCTGAGCTTCCCCTTTGATATTTATTTGGAGCTTACATCGACACGTAAATCCACCAGAAATTAACAAACTATCATATTATTAAGAGCTTCTGCTTTTAAAGTTCCCCATTCCTGGAAATTAACATCTGTTTGGTTGCGTGGGAGTCTCCTGGGCAGCCGCTTTATGATATTTTCGGTGCAATCAATGGACTGCCAGGAAGAAGAAGAAGAAGAAGAAAGAAAGAAAGCGTTATTTGTGTGTGTGTATTTCTCTCTGTATATGTCTCACTTTAGTCCAAACCTTCCACGGCAGTTGCTTACAAATGGTCTTGGAATTGAATTCTATCGGGATGGGGATCTTTGTATAGGGTGAGGGAAGAGAAACAGACACAGCTCACGGATAATTCCTGACAGCCACTAATACACCAAATAGCACTTTTTACTGTCCTGGATTTAGAAACAGCCGGTGAGATTTAACTGTCCATGTTAGCAATAAAACAGGCGTCCTCTAATTTTCTTTCAGGAAGACCCAATGGCATCACACTGTCCTCCGTGCTGTACATAAATCCATGCATTAAGATTCCCTTTGCTTCGATGCATTTCTTGAAGTTGGAAAGAGTCTTTAATAATCGTTTAAGTATCACTGTGAGGGAAAATGCATTGGGCTATTTTTCCCTATCCTTGAATAAATTGTGACTTCAAAACAGAAACAAACCAAAAAAAAAAAAAAAAAAACCAAACAAACCAACAAAAACCCCCCAGAGATTTGAAACGGAAAAAATTAATACAAAATACCCCTACAATAAAATAGGGAGTTTGGTTTGTTTTGTTTTTTAAGCTCTACGTATTAGGATCATGAGATGTGGGGAAATCCTCCAACCTTGTCACTGAGCAAAATTGATCAGTTGGGATATAGTTTAGGAAACAAATATTGGCGGAGGATTTTTGTGTGTCTTTGGTTGGTTACAGCCCTGCTTTTAATTTATTTTCCTTTCTTGCCCCCTTATTCTTCAGCGTTTCGGTGCAATAAGTCCGATAACTCCACAGGTCTGTTTGCATTTACTGCTGCCATTTAAATTATTCAGTGTGTTGCGGTAATTGAATCCTAAGCTTTAAAAACTAATAAACTCTCTCCTTGTCGCTGCTTTCTGAAATCACAACATCAGCCCTAACAGGTGCTGATCAAATACTATTACATTCTATTAAAAGGAAAATTCTATTCCCTGTTTTCATTTCCCTTTATAAAAGGGAAACTAAGTAAATGCATTTGAACGTTATTTAATTTTTAACGCCTTTAGTCCAATTTGGACGTTAGGGAGCGTCTACAAACTCACTTAACAGTCGTGTACGGCAATAAGTTTGTTGACGTAAATTAATCCAAAACGGAATCTGTGTATTTCTCATTGTTCCCCTCCCCCGCGTCTTTCATTTTATCTACAAGAGAGGCTGCCCCACGCAAATATTGGGCCGGCCGGTCAAACGGAGAGAGAAATAGGCTATTGAACTAAAATAAGTACGTTTGGAATTTGTAAAAACACAAACATTGCGGGAAAGCCGGAGGCCCTATAGTAATTAACTAGGCGCAGTGTAAACACACACAAAATACAGTTAATAAACAGGGAGAAATGTTTCCCATTTAATTCCTGAATTGGATTCCCCTCCCGTCCAGAGGTAAATTTAAACTAAATTCACAGTTTGCAAAAACCCCTTTCAAACCAAGATTCCTAGGGGGCTGTGTTTCTCCTCTGAGCCGCGCTCACCCGTGGGGTTTGCAATCTACACGAACTCAAGTCCAGGTCTGAGCCCTCTCTCGCTCTCTTTCCAACGGGTAAGCGTGGTTCCAAAAAGGCAGCGTTCTACGGGCATATGTTTAATGACCCCTTATAAGGAATCCGGGGGGGAAGGCGAGCATGTGCCTTTCCTTCAGCTAAATTGCAACGGGGTAAGATTTCAGGAGTGTCCCCTGAAGTGGTGCTTAATACACTGAGCATTAAAAAGCACCAAAGAGGAAAATGTGGGAGGAAAGGGGACCAAACTCTGGGCTTCAAACCCCAGGAGCCCATTATTTTCCCCCTTAGCCTTTTTTTTTTTTTAAATAGCTCATGTCCTACTAGCACCATAAGGAGAGCCGATGAGCAGGTAAACACCCAGCAAAACTCTTCTCTGCGCCTCAGTAAGGTGTTTACACACTGCATAATATTTATAAACAGAAACAATAGGAAAGAGTTGCATTACATTCTAAATTAATCCATCCAGGGGGAGAGGCAGTTTTGTCATTCGCATCCTGGAATTCTGTAGAACTAGCATGTTAGGTAATAAACAAGGGGAGAGGGGAATGCCTCGTAATTGCAAAGCTTTGTTAAATTTCAAATCGCTAATTTCTAAGGACAACAATCGCAGATGCTATTGTAATATCCGCCGCACATTATCTTAGCTAATAAATTTGACCTATTGTTCGTTTGTTAAAATGATGTCACCTTGGAACAGTCCCTAAGCTCCTATTTCAATGAATTAGGCCTTTATTGAAATTCGGGAGCCAATGGGAGGAGAGAGGCTTGTTTATTGCGTCCAATGGCAGCTGCAGGACAGAAATTAGAAGCAGAAACTCAAGGTTTGGTTCAAAAAAGATGACACAGAGCCTGTCGGGCTGGACCACTCTTGGCAAAGTTTCAGTCTGACATACACCAGGACCTACATGGATCTACTGTAAAGGAAAGCGAGCGTTTTATAGGGGAATTCATACAGTTTTGAGCCAATATTTCTATTCACCAAGGATGGATCAGCCAACGAACACACAGACCCAGCATCAACACGAACCCATCAGCTTTGGAATTGATCAGATTTTAAATAGTTCTGATCAGGAAAACTCTTCCCAGCCTGCCCCCCGAGGATCAGACAACACAAATTACCTGGGAAGCCCTGTGAGCAGAACAAGTGCCCCTTATCCTTCCCTTCCAGCTTCCTTCCCTGGCATCGGGGCGCCTTTTGAAGACTCTGGATCTTACAGTGTGAATCTGAGCTTGGCTCCAGCTGGAGTGATCAGGGTGCCAGCTCACAGACCCATCCCTGGGGCTGTGCCACCTCCAATTTCTAGTGCCATCCCAGCTATGCCAGCTGTACCCAGCCTTGGCAGTCTCAACTTCCCTTGGATGGAGAGCAGCAGGAGATTCGTAAAGGACAGATTCACAGGTAAGGGCTGATTTTTAACATGACCCTGAGAGTCCTGTTTTACCAAGAAGTTTTCTGCTACAGTCAAACTGCACTAAAACAGCATAAAAACGTGTCAGGGTTTTCCCTTTCCAGGCTTTTAGAGCCCCCACATCTGTTACTGCACCTGGCGCAGGACAGGAAAGCTTTTTTAAAATAGGGGGTTACTTCTTTCGGGCGAGGGGAGGAAGCATTACCTTGAACCGACTAATTAAGAGAAATACATTTTGGTTCCAGTTTTTGTGCCCACTGTAACGATTGCATTACCCCTGCACTAACTGACGAACAACCGTGTATGGATTGTGTGCCCAGCAGACGCAGTAAGGACAGACAAAACACACGGGAACTGTGCTTTAGTTATTCCCGTATCGCTGCTGGCAGAACAGAAATTGCAGCCGATTCTGGATCGCCCTGAAATTTCCATTCAGAAAATCCAATTGCCCAGATATCGTTTTTAATCACAATCAAAGAGGGGTGGAAATGGAGTGGAGGCACTCCAGTAATCCCCGTCCATAATCCGATTAGGGAGTGTGTCCTGAAGAATCTAAACCTTGAATGATAATAACGGCGATTAGCATTTAAACGGGTGTAAATAAAGAGGATTCGATTTTAAAGAGAGAGAGAAGTGGGGAAACTGAGCGCCAGATACAGAATATAATCTGCAGCAAGTGCTCTGAACATTGCGCATCTTCTTGCAGGTTTGGCAACTGTATCTGTGGAGGATGAAGTGATGGGGGGACGGACGGACGAGGGGAGAGAAATAAATAAAGTGTAGTACTTACAGCAGAGCATTGGCAAGGATGTCCCCTCCCCCCTGGAGAAATTCTGGTTTTGTTTTTGGGAAAGAGGAGAGAGAAAAGACTAAAACCCGACATTAAAATGAAGAGGGATGTGCTCCATACCCCTGGGGATGGGAAGCCCATGCAACCCCCCGCCCCCGTTTATACAATAAGAACCCAAATCCTGGTTCCTCCCGGGTCCTGGGAGCTCTGCTCTTCCTGCTCAGGGCCGTGCCCTGTGCGCTGCTCCTGGGCTGCCGATCCCAACCAGGCCCTGAAGCCTCAGCAGGACTCTCGCTCTATGGCGATTGCTGGGAGGGAGCCGCCGGCCCTGCGCCCAGGTGCTGCGCCAGCTGCAGGCCTGGCGCCAGAGGGCTGGACCGGCTGGGGGTGCTGGGCTCTCACCTGCGGTTCTGTTTGTCCCCCGGGCAGCGGCGGCCGCGCTCACCCCCTTCACCGTCACCCGGCGGATCGGGCACCCCTACCAGAACCGCACCCCGCCCAAGCGCAAGAAGCCGCGCACCTCCTTCTCCCGGGTGCAGATCTGCGAGCTGGAGAAGCGCTTCCACCGGCAGAAGTACCTGGCCTCGGCCGAGAGGGCGGCGCTCGCCAAGTCCCTCAAGATGACGGACGCGCAGGTCAAGACCTGGTTCCAGAACAGGCGGACCAAGTGGCGGTGAGTCCGGGCCTCGCTGGGCAGCTCCCTCCCGGGACCCCTGCCCTCCAGGGCCCCCTTCCTCTGGGCTTCTGTTCCTGGCTCCCCCCACGCAACTCCTGCGCCCTCTTCTTATTGCCCCTGACTTACCTTTCCTGCGGTCCCCTCCCGACCTGCCCGCTCCCAATTAACCCCTCTCCCTTCCCCACGTCCCCCCTCCGCCCGCTCCCATCTCCCCAGTCCCTGGCTGCCTCTTTCCCCCTCGGTCCCTTTCCTGCCCGCCTCATTTACATGGAGAGCAGCAGTGTTTCTATCTCCGACTCCTGGTCCCAGGCTCAGCTGCGGCCGCTCCCCACCGAGCCCCGGTTCTGCTCGGTGTAACTCTGTCCGTTTGCTCCTTGCAAAGCGAAAGCTCCACCTTTCCCGCAGTAGCTGCCAGGGTCCGGGCGGGCCTTCCTCCGGGGAATCGGGCAGATCCTTAACAGCTAACAGAGGGGTAGAAATGGACCCCCGGCGAGGTGTGTCTCCACTTTTGTGCCATGCCGCGTGGCAAAGGAAGACCTCAAAGTTGGTCGATCTGCAGGCAGGGAGGAGCGCTGTCACCACTACACCTGCTAAAAGGGCGAACCTTTAGTATTAGACGCAGGGAAAGGCATTGCATAAAGAAAGGATATTTTGCTCTTCAACTTCGCCCCAAAACGAGTTAATACCGAAGAAACCAGCTGTCTGGATTGTAGAAATTGCCGGGCCTCCCTGGCGCGGCGGATTTGGAGTCAGGCTGTTTTAAAATATGTGACATTTCACTAAACCAAAGCAGGGCATATTATTAGCCCGCCCCTAAACGAATTAAACAGCGTTGTTCTTCGTCCCGTTCTTAAGACTATATGAACGTAAACTTCTAGAAAGTGGCTCCATACCCTGATTTTCCGTTTCTTTATATTAAAAATTGACGAATGTAATTCGTAGCAGTAAAATTATCTGTAAAAATGTCACTTGCGTTGTCTTGATTACAGAAGGGCCAAGAAAAACGAGCTAAAATCTGTTTTGGTCCCCTTTTCCCCCTCTCTCCAGGATGAAATATAGGCGAACAACCCTTTTAATTGAGATTTTAAACCAGCAACATTTCACTGGAAATCTGCACGGCAGGAAAGTGGTTGTTTTAAATGATTTCCTCAGAAAACATTACTGCACCTTTTATCCATTCGCGGCTGGTCTGAAAAATAGAAAATAGAACATTCAAGGCGAGGGAGCATTGTGTATCCTATGTTTGCTAATTGGCTTGCCTCCTTTCTTTTCAACATGTAGAAAATATGGGATTTGGTGTGATTATCGGCCGTCTAAAATAACTTTCGGAAATACCCTGTGTCTGTAATTCGATTCCTCCGATAATCTTCCTCCAATAATCTTCGTGCGCAATTCTACTGAAATATTATTTCAAAGACTATGTGTTAGTTTTCTGGGGTAAAGGACGGGGCTGTGTTCGGGATATTTTTAGCTGTTTAAAATGGAAATAAATGCCCGAAGTACAGCCCTTTCTCTTGCATGTTAGTATGAAACATCCTGAATTAGAGCAATTGACTTTCACAGTACGATCACCGTTATTAGCAGCTAATAGTGTTAGCCACTGTATATAATATTGCTTACAAAATTATTGGTTTCTTATAACTGGATTTCCGGTATTTTTAAGGGATTGCGGTCGGATTTAAGGAAATTTCAAGCCTTGCAGCGATTATTGTAATTACCGAAGAGTATCGATAATAATGCCATAAACCCAGGAGACATTCAGACATATGTATTAGGGGCACGAAAAAGCCGTAATGAGCCAATTACCTTTGAAATGTCATCTCAACACTTTGCTCGCAAACCCAATAGACTGATAAGTACGCTGGGCAGGTACTGGGATGTCAGAATGGAGGGCACTCGTGCTATTTAGCAGTTGCGTTAACTGAGGGTTTTTCCCGGGCACAGAGGCTGCAGGGCCCTTTGTCATGTCTCTGGGAGCACAGACACAGCGCCGGTTCTTTTGTCCGGGCTAACGCCATGTAAATCGGAGGTTCCCCTTCTGCAGCTGCAGGGCAGATGTTAGAACAACTTGTTGGAGGCGCAGGCGTTAAGCAAGAAGAATACGTCTCTGTATCTACATATGGGGTGTGTGGGGGAGACCTGGTGTGTGTATAACCTGAACAGACACAGGTGTGCGGTCTCGTTACACACGCCTCCAAAGTGCGCGCAGCCGGCACGGAGCCGATTCCCGGGCAGGGTGCGGATTGCGCTGCAGTTGTGTTGGGGGCAGGATCGAGAGGGGCCTAGGCTGCTGGGGCCAGCGGTCGGTCCCATCCTGGGCAGGGCCCTGAGGCAGACGCTGCAGTGCGCCCCAAATATCTCGCCGCAGCACAAGGGAGCCCCCCCCCCCGTGGTTTGGGGCCGGCGGGTGCTGCAGGGCTGGCCTATGGGGGGAGTGGGGCTCAGCACCCCAGGCTGAGATGCCGGGGGGCGATCCGTCCAGGCCTGGGCGCTGTCAAGAACCGGGCACCCTGTTTGGGGCGCTGCGTAAATAACCGGCCCTGTGTTTGCACAATGCCGAGTGAGCGCGTTTTGGTTTGATCCTGGCCTGACTCTCAGAAACCCGCCTCCCAGCCCCAAGATCTGGGGAAAGGGGATCAGAAAAGGGGGGCGGCGGACAACAAACACCCTTCCCGGGAAAAGAAATATCCCCTCCCAGTCCCCAGTCATTCAGACAGGGCTCCCAGGCCAGGCCCCAGGCCTCCTGTCCCCGCGGTACCGGAGGCAGAGGAACAAAGACGCGTGCCAGCTGCGGGCTGCTGAACTGATCTGTGTTGTGTGTGTTTAGGAGACAGACCGCCGAGGAAAGGGAAGCGGAGCGGCAACAGGCGAGCAGGCTGATGCTCCAACTCCAGCACGACGCTTTCCAGAAATCCTTGAACGATTCAATCCAGCCCGACCCCCTCTGTCTACACAACTCCTCGCTCTTTGCGCTGCAGAACCTCCAACCCTGGGAAGAGGAGAACGCCAAGATCCCACCTGTTACCTCGCTCGTGTAAAGACTTGGGGTCGGGGCGGGTGGACAGACAGCGCCTCCCCCACCTCTCCCTGCATGACCTAAGCCGGGCACGAAGCAGAGTTTGGCAGACAGTTTGCTCCAGCGAAATGACTGGTCTCTACAAAGGGTGGGCCGAGGCCAGCTTCGGGCGGCAGGACCCCCAAACGGAACTGGTCCCCGTCCGCAGCCTCTCGCCTGCCGCAAGTGGTCTGCGAGATGGTGGCTTTCGAGCTAGATCGCTCTGCGGGATGTTTTTGTGAACGCGCTTCTCCTTTAAGACGGGGTCCTGGGCTTGTCAGACGGAAACTTGGACAAAGGGCTTCCGGAGAGATCGCTGGTGCCCCCAAAATCAGTGAACTTGCGGAAGGGATTGAACCTGAGTTTACAAACCCATGGAGAGTGTTTGCATCTGGAACGGGTGCATGAACTTTGCAAAGAGGGTTTGCTGGGTAGCCCTTGGAGGAAGACGGGATCTCATCTCTGATGGCCAGAGTGGGTGTCATTTCCCGGAAATGGGCTGGGGAAAATAATCTGGAAGCGAAAGCAACTGCCAGACCTATAACTAACCTCACTCCATTACTTCCCGGAGGGTGTGTAATGCTCGCAGGTTAGTCTATAGCCCAGGACAAAATAATCACCAGAGTATTATCATCCTGGAGAACTGGACACTTTATCAGCTCAACTTGTAAATTCATATCGCTATCCCGTTAGGAAAGGGAAATGTCACTTTTTTTCTTTGGTAAGAAGTGTTAAATAATTTAATTTATTTCTGCAGTGAGATTTTGGGCACTATTAATATGGATATATAATAACTGGATTATTTATTCCAAAATCGGAACATAAGTATTTATGTTGGCTCTGGAACAAAAGGCTATTTCCCCCCTATTTTTAGGAGATTCTAAAACTATATATCACTTTGCAGAGGGAACTAACTGGAACTTGTGCCTCGTTACCTTAGGAAACCCTATTAAACTGAAAAGCAGTAGCTTCCATCTGTCCCAGGTGGAGTCAATGTCACCTGTAATGTATTCACCCTAGTAATAAGGGCTCCTTGCCGGCAACGCACTCCTTCCTGTGTCCTCACCTCCTTCCAAGCTTAGCGCACAGAAAGCAGCATCTGCACCCGGCCTCCTTTGCCATCGACTCGAGAGAAAGCGCCTTATGTTTCATAACGAAGAAGATCTGGGGTTGACACCGACCGTGTCTAATACTTTGTACTTGCTGAGATCTGTAAATAAACGTTTTCTTTAAAAACGCCTCCCGTTGTGTGTGTGTGCTTCAAATTCCGGGTGGGAAGGGGAAGGCAGCCAGAGCCGAGGGTCTGCTCCGGGGGCGGAGAGAGGACTCGAAAACCACAGCGCCACGTTCCTACCTCGGGGAGGGCAGAAGGGTCAACTCGAGAAGGACCGCCTGAAACCAGCTGCTCCTACCTGGTGAGGAAGGGGAAACCCTGGGGGAGGTGGGCACGCACCGCAAGGGCTTGCGCTGGAGTTGATCTCTGGGCAGGATCTTTAGAGATCAAGCTGCTATCAATTATTTAAGTCAGTGGCCCTTGTAATAATAGACACTGCAGAGGGATGCTGCAAGAATGGCAGATAAGGAATTAATAATCAAATGATTGAAGTTCAACACAGAGAACGGGATTCGGTCCTGCTCTGAGAAAGCTCAGCTGCCAGTCTGAGTAGAAATGGGCCCAGGACAGACACATAATATTCACCAATTCGATTTATTCGGAGAATTAGTAAATAATTCTATTTAAATACTGGGCCTGTGAATGTCACTGGCCAGGCACTGTTCACACCTGGAAAAGAGATGAGGATTATATTTGTAGAAGTATTAGGAATTTAATGGTCAGTATTACTGAAGGATCTGGCACATAAGGTGTGAATTTTGCAAGCTGTATTTAGCAGGCATGAGTGACACCTGCACAGGTAGTTTTCTGAATTTGGTTTCCCCAAGGGATACATAGCAGGGCTTTAGGAATCCTGCAGATATTCCGGGGGGATAGAAGCACATTAGTGCAGACATATGGATCAGCTATTTAAAATAAAACACTCTTGTGTCTTTTTAGTGCTGAAGACATCATTTGAAATCTGCCTGCTTGCTATGCTGGGGTGTGATTCTGGGGCCTGCATTGTTTTTTAATACTGAAAAATTACCAATGAAAAGAAATATGTCTGCAAGTGGGAAGCAGCTTCCTGGCATGGAGAGGCGCTGGTGATATTACTCTCTATGTTACAGCATTTTGGGCCAGTGGGGCCCTCTGCAATGTCAATGGTAGTTTCTCATGCATGTTTGTATCGAGGTAGAGCTAGACTTTTTTAGGTTAAAAATGCATCTTTTATGCATAAGGATGTGCTAGGCTATTTCTTGCCTGTCCCGCTTCCTGGGAGCAAGAGGAGACCACCCCACATCTGCTATAGGCATGGGTGGCTTTGTTCAGCCCCAAGACATCCCTTACATGCCGCTGTTCGGTGTGCAGGGCCAGGGGGCATACTGGGAGTGGGGTGTGGCCTCCAAGGCAACTCATGGCTCATGCTGGAGATGCAGAGGACCTGCATCCATGCTCTTTGTAAAATAAACACTCATCAACTTGCACGGGAGTAAAGGCTGCAGGATCACGTCCTAAATGACTGTAGACTGTGGGTGTGATTTCATGGACTTCAGTGGGAGCAGAGTTAGGCTGAGCCTGAGTGCTTTTGAAAACCCCACCCACCGCCACCAAAGTGACATATGAAACCTGTCCCTGGAGCCCTAGGCAGATATCTCCCTCCAAAGTCCAAGCAGCTTCATTTCCTCTCTGACAGTTGGTGACCAGCCTTTACTAACTACTCAGAAAAAACCCATATTCCACAGCTGAAACAACCAACCAGCCGAGAACAAATGTAAACCACATTCCCGCATCCCTTAGTACCGGTGTCAGATCTGAGGCAGCTGACTGACCAAAACCGCACCTCATGCAGGAGCCATGGGCATATCCTCCTGCATGGGAAGTCCATCCACAACAGCCATGTAGGAAGGTGGGGCTTTTTCTACTTCTATACGTGCAGTGGAGTTAGTTTATTAGCATACACAGAGTTTTTCGTAGGCACAGTAGCAAGCCCTAAGGTTTCTGCGCACTGCAGGGTCAGATTCCTTCCTAGATTTAGTTCTAGGAGGTAATTGATCATTATTGTACACAGGGAGTGAATGTGCTAAGGTTTTCCGTAATATATAGTACGGATGAGCAACTAAAATGGGGCTGTGACTTCTGAGGCTTGCAAAGAAAGCTCTTAAAAGCAAGGCGTTCAGATCTCTGCAAAAACCTCAGAGGTAACAAAAATGATCTCAGTCAGGTAAACTAATGGGCACCATTTAAAAAAAAGTTAACATTTGCCACTCTACGATAATTGCAGCACCACATTATCTCCTGTTCTAAGTACCGGAAGCTATCATGGTTGCCACAGCAACCTGGGGCAATGAGTGCAGTTTTTTTAATGGCACACATTAGCTGGAATTTATATACATATTCCATGGGGGGAAAAAACCCCACACACATTAAAAGAACATTGTTAAGGTTGTAAAGTCAAGCACTTCACATGTGAAGGAATGCCATCATTAAAAGTTACCTCTACAACCTGCCAACAGGAGAAGGACACCTGTCCCAAGCAGCCCCTGGTGATAAACTGCATCTCCAATCACCTACATTCTGCCCTCTAACCTGTCTCAGGCAGGAGCACATCTAATATCTCAAGCCTCTGAGCCTCTTTCAAACCCCAATAAAACAAAATCAAACGGATCCTGCCATAATTATTTCCTTCTCCCCAAATCCTTCATGTATATCAGGTAAGAGCAAGGGTTGAAAATATCTAATGATCCAGTGGTAAAGGCAGGCAGCATTTAGTACTGGACCAGAGACAGTTTAGAGGTGGAATATCTTGAGAATGACCAGGGTGAGAAATGTCTATTGTAGCACACTGGAAAGCTGGGAATTCCATGGTCACCAGTGATGTGTACTGCTAGCCTCTAACCTGGGCTATCTGTGAGATACTAGGTTGTAATCACAACTATCAAGTCAAAGAAAAGTTGTCTTGGAGCTTTTTTAAAGGTGTAAAAAAGCTCAAATTTTTTGGCCTATACTCTGATGGTACCCCAAATCACTTGGCTTTACAGGCAATGGGCCTGGGATATAAGAAAACTAATCCACGTTTAAAACAAAAATGTTAAACTCGGACACATTTCTAAAATAAGTTTGCTCTGAAATATGGCATGAAGCAAAATACACAGTGGTGTGAGAGGTTATAGAGTTTACTGACATCTGTTTGAGATGAACTGCATAATCTACATATGACTAGGCCACACATGAGTAAGGTAGCTATCCCAAACTCCTGCCCAGGGAAATGTATTCTGCCAGACACCATAATATATTCACTTCCTCTGTATGTATCATTATGCATTTATACAAAGTCATATATAAAATGTGTGTGTGTGTTTAGACAAACAGATATCCAACAAGCACATGCATGGATGCGTTCACATGTTTGCACCTGCACAGGGTATGTGTCTAGGCGCATCTGCATCCTTTGCCTCACAGAACAGGTGTACAGGGCCTGAAGAAATTACTCCAGCTACTGGGCTGGAGCAAGTTCTGCCAAATGGTTCCGCAGTTGCTCCCCAGTCTAGGAAGGAGAATTGCTGCCCCAGCCCTCCATGTATTTGCCAAGAGCAAGCTTGGCTACTCAAACAGGGTGCTAGTCTCTAAAACCAGACTCCCTTTGTGCAGTGCATCCAACTGCTACTGCACAGGCCTCTGCAGGGGTGGAATGTTACAAAAACTGCATTTTAGAAACCTCTAATAAACCAAACAAGTTTCCCCAGACATAAACAGATCACAGATTTAAGGCTGAATATCTTGTGACTTACCATGGTTAGAAACAAATGCTTTAGTCTACGGTTAAGAGGGATTCCTGTTTTTTTAATGGTATAAGAGCTAATCTTTAGCCATTAAGGGTCTCAGGGTATTGGAGTTTAAACCTCTCAGTGGCCCAGGACTGAATATTGCCCATCCTGGACCTTGGTTCAGTATCACTTTGAGGGAAATTACACATTTATTGCAGGGGTGGGGGCGGGCTGGAGGGGAAAAAGAAAAAAGGAAATATTTATCTAGCATCTTTCTTTCTTTTTTTCTTTCTTTTTCTTCGACTTGTGGCTGTTTAAAGCTTCTCCAGGGTTATGTCTATTAGCAATAGTCCCAGGGTAGATGGCTGAGTAGGCAGAGTAAAGATAAGGTGGAGAGGCAGTCCAAGGTGCAATAAATGCAATTTAGCATATGATTCTGCAATATATCACATGGTTATCAGCACCATAAATGTAATCATAGAATATCAGGGTTGGAAGGGACCTCAGGAGGTCATCTAGTCCAACCCCCTGCTCAAAGCAGGACCAATCCCCAATTAAATCATGCCAGCCAGGGCTTTGTCAAGCCTGACCTTAAAAACTTCTAAGGAAGGAGATTCTACTACCTCCCTAGGTAATGCATTCCAGTGTTTCACCACCCTCCTAGTGAAGAATTTTTTCCTAATATCCAACCTAAACCTCCCCCACTGCAACTTGAGACCATTACTCCTTGTCCTGTCCTCTTCTACCACTGAGAATAGTCTAGAACCATCCTCTCTGGAACCACCTCTCAGGTAGTTGAAAGCAGCTATCAAATCTCCTCTCATTCTTCTTTTCTGCAGACTAAACAATCCCAGTTCCCTCAGCCTCTCCTCATAAGTCATGTGTTCCAGACCCCTAATCATTTTTGTTGCCCTTCGCTGGACTCTCTCCAATTTATCCACATCCTTCTTGTAGTACGGGGCCCAAAACTGGACACACTATTCCAGATGAGGCCTCACCAATGTCGAATAGAGGGGAACGATCACGTCCCTCGATCTGCTTGCTATGCTCCTACTTATACATCCCAAAATGCCATTGGCCTTCTTGGCAAGAAGGGCACACTGCTGACTCATATCCAGCTTCTCGTCCACTGTCACCCCTAGGTCCTTTTCCACAGAACGGCTGCCTAGCCATTCGGTCCCTAGTCTGTAGCTGTGCATTGGGTTCTTCCATCCTAAGTGCAGGACCCTGCACTTATCCTTATTGAACCTCATCAGATTTCTTTTGGCCCAATCCTCCAATTTGTCTAGGTCCCTCTGTATCCTATCCCTGCCCTCCAGCGTATCAACCACTCCTCCCAGTTTAGTATCATCCGCAAATTTGCTGAAAGTGCAATCCACACCATCCTCCAGATCATTTATGAAGATATTGAACAAAACCGGCCCCAGGACTGACCCCTGGGGCACTCCACTTGACACCGACTGCCAACTAGACATGGAGCCATTGATCACTACCCGTTGAGCCCGACAATCTAGCCAACTTTCTACCCACCTTATAGTGTATTCATCCAGCCCGTACTTCTTTAACTTGCTGACAAGAATACTGTGGGAGACCGTGTCAAAAGCTTTGCTAAAGTCAAGAAACAATACATCCACTGCTTTCCCTTCATCCACAGAACCAGTAATCTCATCATAGAAGGCGATTAGATTAGTCAGGCATGACCTTCCCTTGGTGAATCCATGCTGGCTGTTCCTGATCACTTTCCTCTCATGTAAGTGCTTCAGGATTGATTCCTTGAGGACCTGCTCCATGATTTTTCCAGGGACTGAGGTGAGGCTGACTGGCCTGTAGTTCCCAGGATCCTCCTTCTTCCCTTTTTTAAAGATTGGCACTACATTAGCCTTTTTCCAGTCATCTGGGACTTCCCCCGTTCGCCACGAGTTATCAAAGATAAATGGCCAATGGCTCTGCAATCACAGCCGCCAATTCCTTGAGCACTCTCAGATGCAACTCGTCCAGCCCCATGGATTTGTGCACGTCCAGCTTTTCTAAATAGTCCCTAACCACCTCTTTCTCCACAGAGGGCTGGCCATCTACTCCCCATGTTGTGATGCCCAGCGCAGTAGTCTGGGAACTGTCCTTGTTAGTGAAGACAGAGGCAAAAAAAGCATTGAGCAGATTAGCTTTTTCCACATCCTCTGTCACTAGGTTGCCTCCTTCATTCAGTAAGGGGCCCACACTTTCCTTGGCTTTCTTCTTGTTGCCAACATACCTGAAGAAACCCTTCTTGTTACGCTTGACATCTCTTGCTATGTATATAATACGTGTGTTTATATATAATATATGATTTAAATATACAAAAAGTCAGAAAATGAAAAGTTTAAGGTTCTTGGAGTAACAATTTTCCCACGTGCCACACCTTGTATCGTTGGTGTATATTTTAACCTTTAACAACATAAGTATTAATATATTAAGCTACAACATTCAAAAACAGCAATTACAACATATCTGCAATGTGACCAGATTAGCCTTATTCTTAAACTTCTAACTGTAAAGATACATTAACAGAGGTTCTATTTTAATTTCCCTGTTATTTTTTAAAAGCAGCCTTAAATCACCAACTGTCAACTAGCAGAGCTTCTGTAAAAATACTCAGATAACACACAGCAGGCTGAGTTATAATGCATAATAAATACCTTGCTCTTATGTAGAGCTTCTCATCAGATCTCGGAGCACTTTACAAAGGTTAGTATCATTACCTCCATTTGACAAATGCGGAAACTGAGGCACAGAGCGCTGCAGTCTGACTTGCCCAAGGTCATGCAGCAGCAGACCTGGGAATACAACCCCAGTTTCCTGACTTCAAGTTCAGTGCTCTATCCACTGGGCAACACTGCCTCTCTACGTACAGCACTTTTATTAAAAAACAATTCAATTAGACATGAATAACGGCTGCATGGAAATCAAGGCAAGTTGAGCACTCTCAACTCTACTGTAGTCAAAGGGAGGTTTGCCTGAGCAAAGACTGCAGGCTTGGGCCCTCACTGAGGGTTTGCTGGCCTAGCTTTTCAAAAGAGTTCAGTATCCAATAGCTCCCATTTAGGCACCTAAATAAGCAGCCAGATATTCAGAAGAGCTTAGCCCACTGGGAGCTTCTGGATGCTGGGCACCTTTGGAAATTGCTCCTGGTATGCATACCTATGGGACACGTTTGTGTCAGAGAAGGTTTTCTCTTGGTTCTTGGACAAATACATGCACTGCCTGAGACCCAACTTGGTGCTCTTTGTACAAGTCTCAGAAAAATAAACGTGGGGGTTGAAAACAGTTTTGTCCCCTCTGCGCTAACAATTATGCCCCCTTCAGCATGAAGGACCTAATCCCCAGCAATGCCGAGTGCTTGCATAAAGTGCTGAGCATGCTTAGCTACCACTGAAGTTAGTGGACTTGTTTTCACTGCAAAGTTAACTCGAGTTGTAACTCAAGTGTTAAGGTAAACTCTTAACTGGAGCGTGCTCTGCTAGTCACTCCAATTGGCTGCTCTATCCGGGAGTGCAGGCTACAGCTTCAGTGAGCACTGCTCATTAGTTCAGGGCTGGCTTTAGGGAGTGCGGGGCCCGATTGGAACACTCGCTTGTGCTCACCCAGTGGCGCTCCGGGTCTTCAGCAGCGGGTCCCGAAGATCCGGAGTGCTGCCGGGTGAGTAAAACTTAAAAAGGCGCCGGAGCGGGGCCCTCTTAGGTACCGGCATGGGGCCCTCTTAGGCGAGGGTCCCGATTCGGGGGAATCGGCCTAAAGCCGGCCCTGCATTAGTTGCTAGCTCAACCATACTGCAGTGTGGATGCAGGCTAGCTCCATTTAGTGCTGTCAGACCTCCAATACCTTCCCACAATTCCTCCTGTGTGCTCAGAAAGGACAGACAACTTCTCCCACTTTGGAAAAGAATTCATTGAGGGGCTCAACTTACAGCTTCACTAAGAACCCTGGGATGTGCCACCACCCGAAATTTGAGTGCCGCACTACGGTGCCAGTATGGACACAGCTGTTCAAGCATTTTAGTGGCCTCTCTCAATCAAGTGTGGCCTCTCTCAATCAAGCTAGAGTAACTCGAATGTAGGTAACTTGACTTGACTCTGCAGTGAATACAGATCCTGGGAGAGCTGATGGAGCTCCTCATAGGATTGGGTTTCAGTTAATTGATGTCTGTTGCTGACCGTTGTCAACAATTGCACAAATCCTAGTGTCTGCATACCTGAATCCATGTGTAACCCACTTGTATGCATTGCAGCAGTTACTGGTATAAATTTACTGGTATAAATAAATAAAAGGGCAGAAACAGTGGGGAGGGTTTTTGGTTTGGGTTCTGTGTCTGTAAACATGCCAGAACTAAGTTGGGTGACTCTGCTGGATGGACCAGAATCATCCTGAAATTGGGTCTGACAGGCACTAGGTGTGCTCATTAGCCATCTGAAGCTACTTGGGTGACTTCCATTGTGGGCAAGCAGCCAGAGACATTCTCTGAGAGTGGAACCAATAAGAACACCATGGGAAGGGGAGGAGTTTATAAACAGAGGAGTGGGAAGCAGCCTAAGGAACTCAGGGGTGGAGCAGCACAAGGACCAGAAGGACCTGCTGTGGGGATTGTGTTCCAGGGACTTTGTCAGTTTGTTGGATTTAGACTGCAGGTCACCGCACCCTGCTGGAGAAGAGGTCTAGGACTGGTGCAGGCTGGGCAGTGGCAGACTGACCTTCCAGAGACCCAAAGTGGGTTTGAAGGAGTCTGTGGGACTATCACTTGTCTCCCAGACTTTAAGGAGCTGGTGACCTTGCAGAGGGTTTGGACATCATTCCACAGAGATCAAGAAGGGTAGATCCTTCAAAGAAGAGCCCTAAGGGAGGGTAAGTCTGTGCATGCAGCTTGTGATAGTAACAAGCATTATATTTAGGGATAAGCCCCCAGAAAGTGTTGTCTTTAAAATAATTGTAATTGACGCTATCACAGTCGTTTCCAAGCTCACATGTAAAGTGTTGTGTTTATCTATGGCTATAGATTTAGTAAGAGATTTTAGGAGATTTTGTGTCACTCTCCTTCTGTCAGAGATTTAACTCTGTATAATAATCCATCGCTCTAGATAGGTATATAGACATAGCAAAGTCCGGAAAAGACTAAACTCTGGTCTATACCACTGCAGATAGAAAAGGTGAAATACAGGAAAGGGAAAGAACTACTATACTTGACATTAGCATATTGCCTTCCCCAGAGCCATTATACATGTATACTTGAATCCACACCAGGAATGTCTATAACTTCATCTAGTTGCAGAGATGCAAGTTACAACATATGCCTCAATTCAGGAAAGCATTTAAGTATGTGTTTAAGTCCTATTCAGTACTTAATCACACACTTAACTTTAAGCACATGATTAAAGTACGTGCTTTGCTGAAGAGGGATAGACCTAGGCAGTGTGGCAGTTAAGTGATATTTAAGTCAGTAGGACCTAAGCACCTAAAGTTAAGCGGTTCCCTGAATAGGGAATGGGCTGCTGAATCAGGGCCTATAGGAGGAATGCACATGGCAGAACTCAGAATAATTGGAGTTTGGGGTAATTATTTCCCTCTTAATGTCCCTCATGGTCTTTGCTCTTCAAACAAAAAACTGCACACATGTTGTTCTGAAAAGACCAAAACAAAACAATCCCAACAACAAATGCACATGCACACACACACCCCCTCCCCTGCCCCGTCCACCTCTGTATAAAAATTGCTGTATAATTTGGGTCTTCAGCACAATGTGTTCAGGCTATTAGCTACTACAAAGTAAAGTACAGTGATCAGAACTGTATCATCAGTTGTTTTCCTAAAATCAGTTGGTTATTAGCTCCTCTTCGCCACTCCATGATGAAAGAACAATCCCGTTAAACATGCAAACTGCACACTATTTCGAGGTCTTGATGTACAGAAGTCGTTTTCCTCAGAGATATAATAATTTAATTTATTTATAGCCAGCATAAATAATGCTGAGATTACACCTTGGATAGAAAAATACATGCTGCAAAGGAAATTCATTCCTTCACCCAATCTTCGTAATTGCTGACCAGTAATTATTGAAAAATAAACATGGGACCCGATTGTTGCTCATTGTGAGGTTCTGTAGGGAGAAGAGCCCAGGCCTGTAGGGTGGCTGATGCCTCCATGACTCTATCCAGCAGCCATGGTAGGCTGCATGCATAATATCACATAGGCCCCATGGAGATAAACACCATAGTAAGTACCATCTGAAGCCTGGATTGACGACTTCTTTTGTGGCCCCAATTGATCCACGAGTCCAAGAGAAGCACCAGGAAGTGTCTGTGAGACTAGGTGGACTCCCCAGCCGGCTATAGCAATGGGCCTACCTCTCTGCTCACTCCTGGACTTCGAGCTCCAGTTTTTGCCCTTGATCTCTGACTCCAGTCCCAACTCTTGGCTTTGGTACTTGGACTTTGACCCCTGACTTTGGTGTTTGAATGCAACCTAAGCTGTCAGACTCAGACACCAGCCTTGACCACTAGGTCTAACCACCCAAGCATTGATTGTGACATTCACCTTGGTAAGTGCTTACTCACACAAGTAGTCCTAATGTCCTCAGTTGAGTATACATCAATGTAAGGACTGTGCAGTGAGGCGCTAGATCATCCTTCCTATGGGTGATCTTATTACTAACAGTCTTTTTTAAAAGTATGGGTTGAAATTCACCCTTTGGCAGTAGGCCACACAGCAGTTGTCCCACTGGTGTCAATGGAAGGTGTGTACAAAGATAGAATATGGGTCTTTGTATCGTAACTAAACTTTCAGGCCCCAATCCTGTAAACACTTAGATATGTGAGTAACTTTATGCACTGGGTTGAATGGGACTGTTCACATGGGTATTGCTAAATATTCACATGCATCCAGGTTTGCAGGTTCAGGACCTTATCCTTCATTATCATTCATTGTTTGCTACGTGTCTTATTGCCAGGGCCGGCCCACAACATTTTGGCACGTGAGGCGGGGAGCCCAAATGATGCCCCCATGCCCCCTTGCTTGGGCCAAAACTTTGAAAGGTCTCATTTCTGCCTTCTTCCTGTTCTACTCCTCTCATGGTACTGCTCTGCTACCTATCCCAATAAAGGAGAACTAACAACTTAAAATGTCTTGTTCAAAAATTTTAAGTAACACTTAACTTTCAAACGCCTGAACACAAATGTAACTTTTCTTGTCTGCATAGTAAACACTGGCATTTTTATCTCTTTGAATAATCAAAGTGGTGCTTTCCATGCCTTCTTGGTTGCAAAGATTTGAACTGCTTCCTGAAGGTCCACAGTCTGGGCTAGCTCATGCTCTACTGAGGTGGTTGCAAGGCCGACCAGCCTCTCCTGTGTCATTGTGGAGCATAGATGTGTTTTTATTAACTTCAGCTTGGAGAAGCTGCGTTCTCCACTGGCAGCTGTTACAGGAAGTGTTAGAAGTATGCGCAGAGCAACAAAAGCATTTGGAAAGAGGGTGGTCATCTTATTTGTGCACATATATTCCAGAACAGCCTTTGGAGTTGATCCTGCTGAAATATATCTTGAAAGGGCTTTCAGTTCATCACCTAAATCACTTGCATCAATATCATGCATGTCATCTTTTGTCAACACTGTCTCTAGTGCCCTGCATTGCTGATATAGGTCTTCTTCAGGTATAGTGAGGAGTTCTGGAATATCATACAACATCCAAAATATACTGCTGTGTTCCTTGAGCTCCATGAAACGTTCTTCAACTGACTGTATTGCACAATCTAGTACCTGGTTAAAGAATTCAACTTTGAATTGTTGTTTGGGGTCTCTTACTAGATTATCCCGTGCCCCGTAATCAAAATGTCATCTTCTTCAGTGACTCTTGTATTCTTAAATGGGTGGGAAAATAGCTTCAGTGTGAAGTTCCTCTGCCAACTTCTGTGCACTCTTCAGAACATTTTGAAATCCCTCATCTGACCGGTAAGACTGTAGGCCTGATTTTGCTTTGCCCAGTTGTTCCATTGCTCCAGATATATCAAGGTCAACACCTTGGAGTCTCTTGCTTACAACATTTATTTCAAACAGTATGTCATGCCACAACACTAAGCCACACAGAAATTTGAAGTTATGTATGTTTCTGGTGATTCCATTTCCCTCTGCCACTGCTCTCCCATGAACAGTTCCTGTCATTGCATTTCAGAGTAACAGCCGTGTTAGTCTGTATTCGCAAAAAGAAAAGGAGGACTTGTGGCACCTTAGAGACTAACCAATTTATTAGAGCATAAGCTTTCGTGAGCTACAGCTCACTTCCTCAGATGCATATCGTGGAAACTGCAGCAGGCTTTATATATACACAGAGAATATGAAACAATACCTATTCCCACCCCACTGTCCTGCTGGTAATAGCTTATCTAAAGTGATTTCCAGCACAAATCCAGGTTTTCTCACCCTCCACCCCCCACACAAATTCACTCTCCTGCTGGTGATAGCCCATCCAAAGTGACAACTCTTTACACAATGTGCATGACAATCAAGCTGGGCTATTTCCTGCACAAATCCAGGTTCTCACATCCCCCCCACCCCCATACACACACAAACTCACTCTCCTGCTGGTAATAGCTCATCCAAACTGACCACTCTTCAAGTTAAAATCCAAGTTAAACCAGAACATCTGGGGGGGGGGTAGGAAAAAACAAGAGGAAACAGGCTACCTTGCATAATGACTTAGCCACTCCAAGTCTCTATTTAAGCCTAAATTAATAGTATCCAATTTGCAAATGAATTCCAATTCAGCAGTTTCTCGCTGGAGTCTGGATTTGAAGTTTTTTTGTTTTAAGATAGCGACCTTCATGTCTGTGATCGCGTGACCAGAGAGATTGAAGTGTTCTCCGACTGGTTTATGAATGTTATAATTCTTGACATCTGATTTGTGTCCATTTATTCTTTTACGTAGAGACTGTCCAGTTTGACCAATGTACATGGCAGAGGAGCATTGCTGGCACATGATGGCATATATCACATTGGTGGATGTGCAGGTGAACGAGCCTCTGATAGTGTGGCTGATGTTATTAGGCCCTGTGATGGTGTCCCCTGAATAGATATGTGGGCACAGTTGGCAACGGGCTTTGTTGCAAGGATAAGTTCCTGGGTTAGTGGTTCTGTTGTGTGGTATGTGGTTGTTGGTGAGTATTTGCTTCAGGTTGCGGGGCTGTCTGTAGGCAAGGACTGGCCTGTCTCCCAAGATTTGTGAGAGTGTTGGGTCATCCTTTAGGATAGGTTGTAGATCCTTAATAATGCGTTGGAGGGGTTTTAGTTGGGGGCTGAAGGTGACGGCTAGTGGCGTTCTGGACAGTCTCTACGTAAAAGAATAAATGGACACAAATCAGATGTCAAGAATTATAACATTCATAAACCAGTCGGAGAACACTTCAATCTCTCTGGTCACGCGATCACAGACATGAAGGTCGCTATCTTAAAACAAAAAAACTTCAAATCCAGACTCCAGCGAGAAACTGCTGAATTGGAATTCATTTGCAAATTGGATACTATTAATTTAGGCTTAAATAGAGACTTGGAGTGGCTAAGTCATTATGCAAGGTAGCCTGTTTCCTCTTGTTTTTTCCTACCCCCCCCCAGATGTTCTGGTTTAACTTGGATTTTAACTTGAAGAGTGGTCAGTTTGGATGAGCTATTACCAGCAGGAGAGTGAGTTTGTGTGTGTATGGGGGTGGGGGGATGTGAGAACCTGGATTTGTGCAGGAAATAGCCCAGCTTGATTGTCATGCACATTGTGTAAAGAGTTGTCACTTTGGATGGGCTATCACCAGCAGGAGAGTGAATTTGTGTGGGGGGGTGGAGGGTGAGAAAACCTAGATTTGTGCTGGAAATCACTTTAGATAAGCTATTACCAGCAGGACAGTGGGGTGGGAATAGGTATTGTTTCATATTCTCTGTGTATATATAAAGCCTGCTGCAGTTTCCACGATATGCATCTGAGGAAGTGAGCTGTAGCTCACGAAAGCTTATGCTCTAATAAATTGGTTAGTCTCTAAGGTGCCACAAGTCCTCCTTTTCTTTTTGTCATTGCATTATCCTCCTGTCATAAATATAAAGGGAAGGGTAAACCCCTTTAAAATCCCTCCTGGCCAGAGGAAAAATCCTCTCACCTGTAAAGGGTTAAGAAGCTAAAGGTAACCTCGCTGGCACCTGACCAAAATGACCAATGAGGAGACAAGATACTTTCAAAAGCTGGGAGGAGGGAGAGAAACAAAGGGTCTGTGTCTGTATGCTGCTTTTGCCAGGGATAGAACAGGAATGGAGTCTTAGAACTTTTAGTAAGTAATCTAGCTAGGTATGTGTTAGATTATGATTTCTTTAAATGGCTGAGAAAAGAACAGTGCTGAATAGAATGACTATTCCTGTCTGTGTCTTTTTTGTAACTTAAGGTTTTGCCTAGAGGGATTCTCTGTTTTGAATCTAGTTACCCTGTAAGGTATCTACCATCCTGATTTTACAGAGGTGATTCCTTTACTTCTATTAAAAGTCTTCTTGTAAGACAACTGAATGTTTTTTTCATTGTTCTCAGATCCAAGGGTTTGGGTCTGTGGTCACCTATGCAAATTGGTGAGGATTTTTATCAAACCTTCCCCAGGAAGTGGGGTGCAAGGGTTGGGAGGATTTTGGGGGGAAAGCGTGTCCAAACTACATTTCTCAGTAAACCCAGTTAGAGTTTGGTGGTGGCAGTGGAGATCCAGGGTCAAAGAATAAAATTAATTTGTACCTTGGGGAAGTTTTAATTTAAGCTGGTGAAAATAAGCTTAGGAGGTTTTCATGCAGGTCCCCACATCTATACCCTAGAGTTCAGAGTGGGGGAGGAACCTTGACACCTCCATAATGGCAACTATGGCATCATCTGTCTTCCCAATTTGGTGTTTGATAGGCTTTGTCGCCTCCAGTCGACTTTCCCATCATGTGGCACTCAGTGGTTTCAGGGTCAGAGAGGATGTTCCCAGATGTTGCTTCAAAATTTGCCATCGATGAGTTGATGCAGAGAAAAATACAAAGTTGCTTTGAACTACATTAAAAAATTCAGCAGCCTCACTAAAAGCTGATGCTGCATCACTGACCACCAAGTTCAATGAATGAGAACTGCATGGGAAAGCTTGAGGGTTTAACTCTCAGATCCGTGTCTGCACTCCTCTGTTCTTTCCTCTCATGTTGGCACCATTATCGTAGCCCTGACCTCTCATGTCAGCTATCACAATTCCCATATCTTCCAGCTTTTTAAGAAGCACATTTGTCATACCAGCTCCTGTAGTATCATCAATGTCAATAAATTCTAGAAAATGCTCTCTGACAGTCACCATTGCAGGGACATTTTCACTAGGTTCTGTTGTTGTTACAAAATGCACCATTAAAATCATTTGTTCCATATGGCTGATGTCAGGTGTGCAGTCCAGAATAACATCCGATGAAGTGAGCTGTAGCTCACGAAAGCTTATGCTCAAATAAATTGGTTAGTCTCTAAGGTGCCACAAGTGCTCCTTTTCTTTTTGAGAGTAATAGCTTGCTGACTTCAGATCTGCCACAATCTTCCGTTTGACTTTTGTTGCCAGTAACTGTATATCTCATTTTGATTTGTTTTTCCAAGGTAGTGGTTTGTGTACATTTCTTGGGTGGTGACTCTTCTTAGATGCTCCTAGAGCATCAAACTCAGCCATCAGGTCCACAATTTTAAGGAAGTTTCCATTGTTTGGCCCATACAGCTGATCTGAAGTGCCACACAGTGCTAGGTTTTGGGTAGCAAGCATTCTCACAATGGCAATGAGCCTTTTCAGAACATTTTGCCAGTAAAGAGACTCTGATGCAATTTTCTCCTGATGCTGATCATCTATGGTGGCCTTTAACCTTAGTCTCATCTCGAGCTCTTTCCACCTATGGAATGCTTTCTGGGGATTTGCTGCCTTCTCATGGCATGCCGGATTTCTAGCCACATTTTTCCTGTCCTTTGATCCTGTTGAACCCAATGTGGCTGGAACATTAGACTGGAAGAGTCTGCAACAAAAACAGTATGCAGCATTCTGGGCTTTTGAGTACATAAGCCATGGCCTCTCCACTTTGTCACAATTGGGAATTTCACGCCAGTAATGTATTGGATGGAAACTTCTATTTTCATTGTCTTTGAGGAACATGAAGTTTTTCACTTACTGTGGCCCATGCAGTACAAGGAAGTCCCTTAGGCTACTGCTCAAGTGGGTCCACAGTCCTGGATCATCTAGACTTAGGGAACTAAACTCAGCAGCAGCTGTTTCTTGCGCCTCCACTACGCTCTTCTCTGATCTACCCTTTTCTTCAGGAATGTGCCTGGTTACATCCATTTGAGACGGAGATATGGATGCTGCAGCAGCTGCCTGGTCACCTGCACTCTGACTAACTGGAAGATCAGGCATCTCCTCACCACTCACATCCTCACTGGGGCCGGAAGGCTCACTGTGAACGTTTGTGTCTGTGTATCTCAGGAGAGCTCCCTCCTGCTTAGATAGAAAAGCTTCCTTTGCTTCTTTTTTTTTTTTTTTTTTCTGAATGCTGCCCCAGAGGGGTGTTTTCTTTTTTCACTCATGACTGCTGTTCTGTTCCAGCTATCGTGGCTCTCAATACTCAGTTGAAGGGAACAAATAAGCAGGCTGGTCGCAGGGTCTGAGTGAGGGGAGATATCAGCCTCTTAAGGGCCTAACTGGCTGCTACTACTTCAGTTGACTGCCTGTTCTCCTCAAGTGGGTTCAGGGAAGCAGCAGGAAACAGGAAGCTGCCTGAGAAGCTGTGTCAATCAGTCCAGGCTCCTGGGGGTGCTAGAGAGGTACATAAGAGGCTGCTCCTCCTCACTCTCCCTGCAGCTCCTGCTGCTTTCTCTTATTGCCTCTCACCTTTTTCTCCTGCCTGCCTGTTACGTCTCTTGTGCCCTCCTTCCTCCAGCACCGCACTCCACCATCTCTGTGCATCTAGAGCAGAGAGAATTCAGATGCACCAGCAGCAGACACAATTTTCTACACTCTGGGTCCTAGTTGCACCCCCCGCCCCTCCGCACAGCCTGGCACATGAGGTGGCTGCCTCAGTTCGCCTCATGGTGAGGCCAGCCCTGCATATTGCCACATTCAGCCCAAGTCAGTGGGGAATTCCGGCGAAACTTTAGTTCCGCCATTATTTCTGTCCATTGTTTTATCTCCTTCCCTGTCTGCCTGCCTCCCTGTCTCTCATGTCCAGGGCCTTGCCTCCCCTGGGGATTTTAACAAGTGGTCTAGCACAGTGGCAGAGTTAATATAGACAGGACGTGGGCGTTGTTATCCTTGTTCTCTAGGCCTGCCTGGTTTGACCCCCTGCTGGTCAGAGGACCTGGGTCTGGTCTACGCTAGCACCATACCACTGGTATGACCAGCTGCGCTGCTGCTAGACCAACCGTTGGAGATTCTTGGTGCAGGCACGGTTTTTGGAGCCGCTGTGTCTTCTAGTGGCTAGAGAGGTGGACTGGGGCTTGGGAAAGCAGCGTTGTGGTCCTGGCACTGTCGCGGACCTGCTTCGCGACCTTGAGCGAGTCTCTTCACTTCTTTTTGGCTCTGTTTCCCCTCTCACCATTTGTGTGTCTTGTCCATTTAGGTTGCAAGCTTTTCAGGGCAGGGACTGTCTCTTATTATGTGTTTATACAGCTCTTTGCACAATGGGGCCTGATCTTGTTTAGAGCTTCTAGACACTGCTATAAAGACGGTACAGATTCTTCCCTTTGTTTCTTTCCTGCAGCAACTGTCAATCCCCCACTGTGGGCTTCATTCCCACTGCTAACATGATCAGCAATGACATTGTTAATGTTGACATTAAATGTGCATCATTAGTTTTCAGAGTTAACACTCAGATTAGCATGTTGGGGTGGAAGAGCTGACACCTTTTAGAGCCATTGTTGCCAAACTATCAGCAGATTCAGGAAGACAACGCTGCACTGGTTATGTTTGGTTCGTGTTTGGGAGGTTTTCTTCACCACCAGAAGAGCTACAGACATTTGCTTCCTTAAAATGAAGCTTAGGTTCTGCAGAAACTGAGTATGTCACCATAAACCACACAAATTCATTATTGAGCCAAATCCGGCCAATGGGCTGGGTATAAAGCTGTGTCCCCGCCTTCCTTTAAAAATAGTTTTTAGATAGAAAAAACAAATTGCAGGGGTCTGATTCAGAAGCGGTGAGTTATGTGTAAGTGCTGTGACTCTGGTGCGGTATGTTAGCAGGGGAACTCAGGTGAAATCCAACCCTACATCACAATGGATATGCTGTGGTAAAATGGCATGAAAGCAGGGGTCTGATTCACAATCTGCTGTTGAATGGCACATTAATTCTGAGGGACAAGGTAGGGGAGGCAATAGTTTTGACTGGACCAAGAGACAAGTTTTGTTGGTGCAAGAGACAAGTTTTCATGCTCTTCTTCAGGTCTGCGTCAGCTTCAAAGCTTCTCCCTCACCAACAGAAGGGCGTCCAATCAAAGATATTACCTCCCCCACCTTGTCTTTCTCATGTCCTGGGACCACCTGGGCTACAACAACCCTACAAACATTAATTCTGTATGCTCCAGTGATGAAGTGATGTGCTCCTGACAAGCCTAATATGGTGACTGCCTGTTAGACAGGGTGGAGTACCAGTATGCTCACACTGGATCAGGAAAGGGTTAATGATTTATCTTGGAGATGGACCCAGGCCAGCTCCGCCCTGCTTCTCCTGCCAACCTTGGACAGGGGGCCCTGCCGCTGGATAGAATAAAAAGGGAAGAAGGAAATTCTTGACTATCCTGACACCTCCTGGAGTGAGCTCAGAATAGGGAATCCTGTGAGCCTGCAGGTCAGAGGAAAAGGCTTGGGCCAGCTGTATTGTTCATTTGGGTGTTAATACCATGATGCGCTTGGGAGGAAGGGAGTTTTGACCTTACATTGGGTCTTAGAGCAGCGGACGAAGATGCCCATTCACGGGTCGCAAATGGCAACGTACTCTGCAAATGCGTTACATGGACCAGGCTCCTAGCACTAAAGGTTTCCACTGTACCTCTCACCTGTGATTTATGGCACGTCTGAGAGCATGTGGGTGAAGCACTTGCTACCCAACCCTTGCAGTCATTCTCTAACAAGGATTGGCCAGGATACCTAGAGCTGGGTTCAGCACCCCTTGCTCATGTGGCTTTGAAGAAGGCCTTAATGATTTTGTGACTGTGCAGAGGCTGTGATCAGCATCTGCTCCTTGCTGAGCTTTGGGTATGCACTAGGACACAAGTCACGCCAGCAACCTAGCTAGTTCCAAATAAAAATCTGCAAACCACATAGGAAAAGTCTACATGTCATATATTGATTACCAGGAGCCTTTCTGCACTATGCATTGACCTAAGCAGAGCTTGTCCCATGGGAGCTAATCTAAACTAAGCTAAGCTAAGATGGGGGTTGGACAGAATCTGGAAAATAAATGGGAGTTTCCATGGTTCAGTTTGGCTCTCCAGACCTCATGAAACAGGTGGATTGCTTGTGGAAAAAGGGAGGATTTATTATTGTGAAGTCTCCAGTCTAGCCTCTTTGGGTCTGATCCTGCAGCTGCCTCCTTGGCAAACTCCCACTGAAATCCATCATCGTTTTTTGCACAAGGAGACATGCCTTCCTTCGGCTTTGAGCTAGATAGTAGCAAAAAGTAACAAGGCTTCTGCTGGGGGGCTGGACTGGGCAACATTCACAGCAGTATTTTGTCTGTGATATCACTAAGCTGGTTCAGGCTTATGAAAATGGAAGGCCACCAATCTGTGCCAAGTGAGAGTCCTTAGATAACTTGAGCTAGATTCCACAATACCCACCTCCTTTCAAATGATCCCATTCATTTTGCGGCCAGTATATGTTGCATTATGTACGCTGACTTTCATTGGCACACACCACATCCAATCCATTAGTTCTGTGCATTTTGGATGCACTTAAATTTTTTATTGCTCCTAGTTTTGTGTCATCAGCAAAGAAAGGTAAAGTTGATCTTTAGCTAAATCGTTGCCATGGATTATTGCAATTGATTACAACACAGAAAGAGAGCTTTTCAAGTTTCAAAGTTACACTCTCTTTTATTTCCCCAAGTAGTAATCTGTACTGTTTAAGTTATTGCACAAGGACTATATCTGTACGAACTGTCTATATTGCATTTGTTCAAAACATTTGTATTAGTAGGGTTTTTTTTCCAATTCTGTACATCATGCTTCTTGTTTTCCTTTTTTGTTCTGACACTATACAGTAGAAACACAGTGAACGTTCCTTATTCAATCCAATTACAGAAGAAAGGAAAAGATAAATCAGATTAAATGCTGAAGAGGGGACAAACTAGTTCAGCAAAGTTGTCTAGTTCACAGTATGTGGTCACCCTTGGATTATAATAACATTATTATTAACTGGGCATGGCCTATAGAATGTTTCATCCTGAATGATCCCCAGGCACTTTACAAACGAAGGCTCTGATCCCACCAGTGCTTCCACACACATTTAACTTCACTGGAGTGAATAGCCTTGTGAAAGTCTATGGCCCAGATCCTCAAAAGTAGTTAGGCACCTAACACCCATTGATTGCAATGGGCGTTAGTCTCCTAAATATCTTTGAGGATCTGGACCTGTGAGACTAATCATGTAATTAAATTAAGCACGTGTGTTTGCAGTATAAGGGCCTATGCTCTGCACAATGTACTAAATTCTTCCCTCAGTTACAAATATACAATCCCACTGAAGTTAATGGGGTTTCAGAACTGAGCGCAGAATCTGGCCCAGCACGTACAACACGTATTTCACCCACCACAGAAATGACCCAGTTTCTGTGGTGGAAGGTGGTTAGCTGTAACACAGAGCACAGCAATGCTGCATGTGCAAAGATTACTGTGTCCCGTGGAAACTGGGGAGGGAATTTAAGTAGTGTACAACAATTTTCTTAACTGCACAGAACCTACTTGCCACTGGCAGACCAGGAAACTGAGACATCAGAATATCATTTCAACTAGCTGGAAGGATCAGGTTGCCTTTTTTTCTTTTTTTTTTTTTACAGGCTTGTTATATGGCAGCATTCATCTTCACTGTCCTCGTAAATAAACTATGGTAAAATAAGCACTTAGGCCTGGATGCACAAAAAGGAGTTAGGCACTGCAGTCTCTGTTTCAGACTCCACTGTGATGCACAAAATGCCCATTGAACCTAATCTCACTCAGCACCTAAAATTTTGCAGTAAAAGTTCCCTGGGTGCCTATGTTTCTGCCTCTGAGCATGCACACTGCTGCCTCCCTCTAGGTGCCGAAGCCCCAGAGCAGTTCACAACCCAGAAGAAGAAAGGCACTTGGCCACCTAAATTGTGTGAGGGGCCCAATCCAGTCAGTGTGCTCAGGGGTTGCCGACCCGATCAGGCCCTGTAGGGTGATTCACACAAAACAGCCAGAGGAGAACTTTCCCTCATAGCTCTCTCTGGCCCAAATGACTGAGAGAGAAAGCGAGTGAGTGAGCAAGAGAGACTCTCTAGCCTGGAGGTTAGAGCACTCACCAGGATGGGAGAACCAGGGTCCTGTCTCCTGCTCCAGTGAGTCATTCATTATTTATCCAAAGTACAACAGTTTCCAGAGGGGAGACTGAGGGACTCCCTGCATCAGAATATCCCACAGCCTACTGGTCAGGGCACTCACCTGATACGTGGCAGAGCCCTGGTCAACCCCTTTCTCCTCCTGAGGAGGAGTGGGGATGTGAACCAGGGGTCTCTTACACCCCAGACAAGTGCTGTAACCAGCGGTCTAAAACGTATGAGGGAAGTGGTCCCCCTCTTCCTTTCTGTGCACCCCGCCCCCAGCTTCTTGCAAAAATGATAGAGGCGCCTAACTCCAGAGAGAGGTTCCTGGCTGTGACTCACCAACAGAGCTAGGTGCCTCCCTGCAGCCTGGATTTAGGCACTTGCCTCTGTGAGAGGGGTGGGGCTTAGCATACCCCACTCTTGTTTGCATCTCCCATTGCCTAGCTTAGGTAGCTCCCTACCTAGCATGCTGGCTTTTGTAAATGGCAATCTAAGGTGCCTATTTTCCCCCAAGCATTGTATAGGAGCCTCGGCACCCAACTCAGGCTTTGTGTATCATAGGAATTTTCTAGGTGCCTAAAAGTTAGGTGCTGGGTTGCCCAGCGTCCCCACATCTAACTTCTTCCATGCATTCAGCCTTTACTGAAAGGGATCCCAGGGATGGCACATGAATGTCTACCATGCTACTAATGCTGAGCACTGATCTCATGCTCATTGGGTGATGCACCTCTGACCCCTGCCATGCCGGAGCTAGTGGTCTTCCTTCCCTTCCTTTTAGCTTTGCTGGAAAGGCAGGGGATCAGATCCACAAAGGTATTTAGCTGCCTAACTCCCATTGATTTCAGAGCTGGGGACCTAAATACCTTTGAGTATGTGGGCCTGGGTGATTAACTTCATGGTGATGCCAGGGATTAGGGAAATGCTTGTTGATAAAGAGAGAGGGATTTCAAATTTGGCTTGGGCCAAAACTAGGTTTCCATTTCGGATTTTGGCCTGGCTTAATTTTATGATTTTTTGTAAGTTTTTTTTTTTTTAAGGTTTCAGTTTTATTTCTCACTAAATTGAAGCCAATTTACCCCAAATCCCCCAAAACAGGTAACATAAAAGACTTGACAAGAAATATGAAGGGGGCGTCTAGCAGGCATTAATTTCTCTGCCTCTGGAGAATCCCTAATGCCCTGGCACTACTAGGAACCCTGCAGCCCCTGCACAGCTGAGTCTCACTTAGTGTGCTCCTCTACCTGATCTGTATTTGCAAACAGAAATACTACAGGTGCATTTTATTGAAAATGTGGCCCGACCTGTCTGCACATGCAGCTCGCCGTGAACATGTTACACAGTCAGAGACACTGGAACAGCTGACCGACATGGACTCTGCACCCGGAACAATTTAGTTCACTCAATTACCAGCTGAGAAGGGTGCACAGAAGGGAAGGTCCTTTTTTTGAATTTTTATTTTATTTTCTCATTCTCCCAGGTACCCCACAGGTCAGAGCCACTACTGAAAGGGATCAACAATTGAGTCATATTGGACTTACTGTATTTGCATTGTCATTATCTAGACATTGGGTTTGTTGCATGTAAAAGATGTACGATATCTTTGATTGAAAATCAACAGGGATTGGGCACTTAGAGTGGGATTTTCAAAAGTGCTTAAGCAGGCGAGGCACCTAACTCTTGATTTTAATGGGAGTCCCACTAGGTGCCAACCAGCATCTTTTGTAAATAGCTTCATAAATCTGGTCTGAGGGCCCTAATCTGCTTTGGTGCTTTTGAAAATCCCGCTATTAATTCCTTTAAATATCCCAACCAAAATTGGAAGGTGCAGTTAATTAAGCACCTCTATAACAGTGGCTTTGAAAACTAACTAAACAAACTTGTGACTAATTGGTGACCCCTGAGAATTTTATATATGACCTGGTTTGTGGTCTGAAGTGAGAGAGAAGTTTGGCTAGAGCAAGAGGCTATTAGACATGTAGACTGTTGATAAATGAATGGCTTGGGTATTTTAATAGGAGAGAGTAACAGAGGGCCAAATCTTTCCCTGGTGTAAATCAGCATAGGTCCACAGACTTCAGTGGATTTCCCCCCAGTTTACATCAGCTGAGGACTTGATACTGAGTACTGAACTGATAGAAAATACCCTAATGACTTTGTTATACTTTCTCTTTCATCCGCACATGGAATTCCCATTAATGCTAATGGTTGTGGCTTGTGCTTATTGCAAGGGAATATACCCTGGCACTGTGGGTATGACTGCACATTTTCATGGTCAATTCCATCAGGATTTGCTTGGAGGTGAAGGTTCTTTTCTGTCTCTAAAGAGCCAGTATTCTAAAGTGGAGAGGCAAAACAAAGCAATTTGTTAATAATTAAAGAGGCCTTCAAACCTTTTACTTGGATTGAGTAGGGTGGGGCTAAAAGGGAATATCTGTTTTATAACTTGGCATTTGAAGGAGGTTGGATTTATCTAGTTAGTTCTACCTATCTACCAAGCTGAGACAAACATCTGGAGAAGTCCTCTGCATTGTTTAGGCGCACTGCATGTAACTTCCATTTTCATTTCATTACAGCACCAAGGACCAAATTCATAACAACAAAACTATTACTGGGTTGCTCTTGGAATGTGGCAAACACTTAATTATGTTGCAACAAAGCCACACAACAGTGCCTCAAAGTCTAGGCAAAAGCTGCTGCAGCAGTAGCAAGATCTATCATTTTACGTTTCATTTAAGCCTTCTCTCCCAAGGAATAGGCTCTCTGCCTCACTTTTACACACACACAACCTCTGCAGCACTCACATCCACGGCCTTGTGCCACGCTTGTCCCTGGGCTTCTACTCCCCAGCAAGCCTCATGCCACTATGGTACGTGCACGAAGAGCCAGTGTCTGGTTCACTAGTTAGCTTAACAGGCTGTTACCACTTGGAATACTCCTGACTAGCTAGTAGGGATGGCTATTTAAAGTTCTCCCCTTGGCCTTTTCTGCTGGGATTTCTTCCAATGGTTTTTCTTTTTCCTTATGGAGTTTGCTGCTGTGAAGATGGCTGTTTACATGCTGCCTCCTGGCTTTTCTCCGTGGCACACACTGTTCTTTCTCTCCCTTCAGCCACAACTAGAATCCTCCTAGTCCTGCTTAGATGTTCAGCAGCTATTTTTCTCAGTTAATCCTTTGCCAGTTGCTTAGCACTCTCCCACAGGGTTTTCTTGCCAGCTAAGGTCTTCTACTACATGTATTGCCATAGTATCTGAGAGCCTTAGAGATGTGGTCAAGTTCACACATCTCCATCTCTCTCTCTCTCTCCCCCCACTTCCCTCTTGCAGTAAAGAGTTGGGTTTTTTATAGTTGCCGTGATTTTTGTGCGGTTATTGAGTGAAGTGGCTAGGGCATCTTTCTCTGAAGGTTAGCGGAGGCTTGTAAGACATTCTAATACCTTCTGAGAGCATGTTCCACAGTTGTGGGCCAGTTGCCTGTGCTCCTGAGTCCCAGTCTTGAAGTTCACAGTTCCATTTTTCCAGTGGAAGGTAGCTGTTGGGGGGAGGCCATGTTGCTGCAGGGTGAGGGGGGGCTCCTAGGAAACATAGGCCAGTCCTGGGGGAGGAGGGCTTTGAACTTGAATGTGCCACTGGTATTCAAGAGGAAGTCAGCGGTGAGACAGGAGCACTGGGATGACACAAAAGGTGACCTCTGTTGCTATGTAAATGGGCTGTCCCATTCTGTGGTAAATGAAACACTTTGGGGCAGGGGGTTTCATTCCCAGGCACAGCACATTAGAGTGATCAACCCTGGACGTCAAGAATGTGTGGCTCGCCTAGGCTAGGTGTAAGTCTAGCAGGAGGGAGCAGACTCTTCTTGCGAGTCAATGCAGATTTATTCAATGAGGCGGCAGGGGTGGGGGGATGAGGGGGTGATGTAATAGAAGAGATAGGTCTTAGAGTTTTCCTCTCCCCCATCATCTCAGTCTTACCTACATTCATCATTATTCTGCTGTTCTACATCCAGTTGCTGACCTTGGCCAAGTCTTTGGAAATGTGGGAGATGGTGCATTTTACATCTGGTGTGACGGTGGGTGATGTCTGTGTACTGAGGTCTCCCCTTGGGACTTTGTACAGACATGGAACAGGATAGGGAAGAGGATGGATCCTTGTGGGTTTCTACAGTCTCTGGAGGTTGTGGATCAAGGGTCCAGCTCAAGTCACTGGGTATGACCTGAGAGGAACAACTGAAGCCATCTCAGCACTACCTCTCTAAACTCCCTTCCAATGTCTTCAGCATTCCATAGACATCTGTAAATTTGACTTCCTCAAACACTATGAAATCCAGCGTGAATATGGATTGATGGCCCTTGACCAAGGCCAAGAGGAGATAATCCATCTATTTCAACCACATTGTCTCTCTCTCAGGTCCCCTCTTGAAGCCTGATTGGGAGGAGTCCAGGATATTGACAGTAGCTGGGTGGTGTTAGAAGGGAGCTATTCAATTAGCTCTCTAGGAATGAGAAGTTAAATAGCAGGTGGTAGCTGGCAAGGTCGGGTGCATCAACTGATGGTCTCTTAAGTATTGGTCAGACTCTGATGTGTATTAGGATGGGAGCTAGATTTCCTTCTTTAATGGTAGACTTGGAAGGATTAGATTTTTATCAGTGAATGTCCATAAACGTCAATTTCACTACACACACACACACACACACACACACACACACACACACACACACACACACACACACACACACACACACAGATGAAAAAAAGTATTTCCATCAATAATAAATTTATAGAGAGGCAAAGTAAGAAAAATGCTGCTTGAGAACACATTCGAGTTGGATTTAAGAATATTTACATTGTATATTTTGATGTGATCTTGATTTGTGGTTTAATAGTTACAAAGCTTTAACTTTTTAAATTTCAACATCTACTGTCATTAAATAATTGTTTGACCTCCTCCTTGTCTGACCCCTCCCATGTACAACTGTGAACATTTAAATAGGTTGAAAAAAGTGCTTAAAATAAACATTGATATTATCTGTCAAAATTATTTTTAAAACCTCAAAACTTCAAATTCTGCCAAGCCTACTTAAAGGAGAAGCTGATGATCTTAGTTAATGTTATGTTCACAGCACACACACACACACATGTTCAATAAAAACACAAATACTCCTGCGGGAAGGTTGCAATTTAACACTACTTTATTTCTTAGGATTCAGAACAATGTGATGGGAGATGAAATGTGGGTGGGTGCAGAACTGTGCAGGGCCTCTACTAGTGAGGATGAGCAGTCTGAACTTTATACAAGATCCAGTGTTGGGACTTGAGGGGCTGGGACATAACTGAAGCAGCAGGAAAGTAAGATGAGAAGAGCTACTGAACACTTACATTCCCACTGAAGTTTCAGTTGGGAAAAAGGGTCCTTCTCATCCTGTCCTAAAATGGTGTGTTGTATGTTGTTGAACAACTGTGTTTTGCCCCAGAGATAGCAGCATTTTAGTGGTGGGTGAAGTGACCTCTGTGTATTAGTTTGCTTTGTGATGCTGTTAGGATAAAAGTTGCCATGGCAATGTGAGGTTATTCCTGACGGAGTCAGACTAAAATACTGTCTGACTGAGAGATCGGTGTACCAATAAAGACACACAGTAAGGGCAATTAACCAGACCTGCTAAAGTGGAAGGGGAGTGGCAGACTCAGTAATGGAAGAAGGAAGATCACTGAAGGTAGCACCAATGCTGTAAGGCAGTGCTTCTCAAGCTATCTGATGTGGGGGACCAGCAATTTTTTTTCCCAATGTGCACGCAGACCGTGGACCACCACTTTGAGTAGCACTGCTGTAAGGGATGCATGTAAATATACACAGATCTGCCTCTTTGTGTCAGAGGATATTCCAGACCTAGAGAGCTCTGATGCTGCTGGTATGCTGTTGTAGGATCTAGTAGCAACTTCTAGGCAGGTCAAGGGAGTATATAGGGAGTGACGTGCTGGTGGAGGGCAGTTGCTGCCCAACTGACATCTGTGTTTGGTGACAATAGCACAGCCTGACAAGTTCAGTGTATGTATGGTGCTCGGCAGCAGGTGGAAAAGCTGTGTGAAGAACCACCTGCTCTCCAGCCTGTGTGCCTGTCTATCAGGGTCATGTCAGCAGCAGGGGATGCTCCTCTGCATACTGTCTTCAGAAGGAGAAATAACTGGAAATGTTGCTCCCAGATAGGGCTGAGAAGCTCCAGGGCTTGAATCTGGGGGCTTTATAATTGGCTTGAAAGGATAAGACTCTGATTTTATATGGATTTCAAAGGATAATATGGATTCTTTTTCCCATGATGACTAACAATTATATTATGGATATTATTTTTTTCTGCACTGGAAGGAAATTTTTAAAATTTAAAAAATGCTTCAATGCTTAATTATTATTTATTCAAGGCCTGCTGACCACAGAAACCAGCATTCCTAGATTTAAAAATAAACTCCTATGGCCAAATCCTGCACCTGTAACTCCACTTGCAAACCGTGGGCAGTGTGAGTGCTCAGCACTTCTTGGCTCAAAATGGTATGCGAGAAAGTAGGCACTAGCCTTTAGGACACAAGGTTTCTGCCTTGACCCAAAAAGCAAAGTTCGGAAAATAACCAAAGCTTCGGTTTCCTAATGTCAGTGTCTGGGCTGGGCAGCTCTTTGTGTGATCAAACTGGGCACTGCTGTGAGTTGGGTAAAATTAAGAGTCCAGTGCTGATGGCAAAGCTTTGTTGGTATTGGGCATGTGCCTCTGGAATTCACTCAGGTCCTTGTTCAAAGCCCTTTGAAGTCAGTGAAAAGGCTCCCATTGACTTCACTGGGCTTTGGCTCCAGCTGGCCTAGCAGAAATATAATTAAGCTTGAAGTTGGCGACTTTTAGCAGGAGCTGCAAGGCTCACCTCCTTGCCACACCTTCCTAACTCATTACAGCCTCACTGGTAAACTGCAATCTGCAGCATAGCACGGTGCATGGTCTCTTATAGCAAGACTCACTGTCTTAACTTAAGCCCAGATACAATGGTCATGGGAGTCAAATAAATGTTTGTTATAAAATAAATAATTAACATCAATGGACCCAAGGCATTTAGGGATTTTTTTCTTCATTTGAAAAATAATTGAACTGGGAAGAATTTGTCAAGGAACAACTACAATCACAGTAGTTAGCACTGCGGAGCACACACAAGTTCATGGTTCTGAGATGTGTATTTCTGGGCTAGACTGTTCTCTGGTCACAGAGGCAGGTGTAATGTTTCCAAAATGTTCTATATTATTGAAGAGCTGATTCAATAAGCAATGACAAGGTGAACATTGCCTCAGTTTGCCATAGAAAAATTTGAAGTGATCATGAAAAATTGAATTGTTGAACACCAAGATAAACATAATATAACACAACATGGCTTCTGGAATAACGGAAAACCATCCCTCTCTAATCTACTGCAATTCTGTGAGCACTTCAAAGAATGAGTGGATAAAGTGTAAGAACCTGTTGCTATCATTTGTTTAGACTTTCTGAAAATCTTTGACAAAATCCCTCACATGAGGGCATTAATAAAACTCAGTCATGGGGGCAGGCATAAGAATCATAATGCATTAGAAACTAGCTAGTAGTAGAAAGTAGAAAACAAAATAAATGGTCACTTTCCAATGTGGAAGCATTAACAGTGGGTGCTCCAAGGATTCATATTAGGACTGATGTTGTTTACCCTATTTATTTAAAGTGCTGAAAAGGGGGTGAACTCTGAGGCAGCAAACATTGCAAATGACAGGGAATGATTTTGATTAGTCACAACTAGAGAAGACTGTGTTTGGAACTGCATAGGGGCCTTGCAAAGCTAGGGGAGCAACACACCGGCAGATGAAATTCAAGTTGACTGATGCAAGGTGTTGCAAGTTGGATAGAATAATTTCAGCTACCCGTACACATTGCTGGATCAAGAACAGGGCCTGAGCATCATTGTGGAAAATGTAATGAAAACTAGGGCTCAGTACGTAGCAGTGGTCAAGAAAACAAACCAAATGTTAGGAGGTATAAAGAATGGGATAAAAATAATAGTGAAAATATTATAAATGCCATTATATATCAATGGTACACTCTCACATGGAATACTATATTTACTGCTGGCCACTCTGTCTCAGAAAAGATATAGCAGAAATAGAAGGCTTCCAGAAATATGTAATGAAAATGATTATATGTACAGAGAGACTTTCACAGGTAGAGAGATTGAAAAGAATGGGACAAATTAGTTTAGAAAGGCAGTGACTAAGAGGGGATGAGAGAGAAATACACACAATAATAAATGCAATGGAGAAGGTAAATTGGACTCTTGATCCCTTTGCATAATACAAGAATAAGGGGCCATTTAATTAAATTGAAAATTAACAAATTTTAAGTGGATACAAGAAGATATTTTGTACATAGTGCATAATTAACCAGTGGAACTCATTGCCACAGGATACCACTGAGACCAAGCGCTTAGTAGGATACAAAGGAGGTTTAGATGTTTATATGGATAAATGAGGACATTCACAATTTCACATTAAATTGGGTAAAGGATTTTTAATAAACGATGTAAACCATCATTCTTCAGAGCATGAGCCAGTGACTAACTGACATGGGTTGGAAAGACACTTCCTTTATGAGGAGGTTATTCATAGATTCTAAGGCCAGAAAGGAGCATTGTGATCCTGACTTCCTGTGGGACACAGGACTTCCCTGAGTTAATTTCTGTTGGAACTAGAGCAGTTCTTTTAGGAAAAACCTCCAATGTTGATTTAAAAATTGCCAGTTATGGGGAATCCACCAGAACCCTTAGTAAGGTGTTCCAATGATTAACTACCCTCACTTTTAAAAATTTGCACCTCATCCTCAAGTCTGCATTTGTCTAGCTTCAGCTTCCAGTCATTTGTCTGCTAGACTGAAGAGCCCTCTATTATCAAATTTCTCTTCCCCATGTAGGTACTTATAAACTGTGATCAAATCACCCCATAACCTTCTCTTTGTTAACCTAAACAGATTGAGTTCTTTGAGTCTTTCACAATAAGACACGCTTGCCATCCTTGTCCACTATGAGAGGCTTTTTTATCTTCTTCTGAAGTATCCAGTATTTAGCACGTGCTGAGCCAGAATACTGGACTAGATGGACCATTGCTCTGATCAAGTCAAATGATTCCTTTGTTCTTAGTTTTTGTTGCATTGCTTCAGTTTTCACATTCTGGGATCCAAAGTAAGTTTAAATGATGCTTATAATTCATGGGGTGGTTTTTTTGGAGTGGTTGAATATGTTTATCCAATGTTTACACTATATTAATTAACCCAATCATTACAGTATTCCTTATTATTCATTTTGATAAAAAATTCAGTTTATATTACTCTGCCTATACATTTTTAGTAGGCCACAGGTCTTTTTATGGACAATGCATCCCTATATTGTAGACATTGTCTGGGGAGAAGTTGAAGTGTTTGACAGCTGGGTAAGGGAGAGATGACGATCCTGACACAAACGAATGTGTGGGAGGCAGATTGAGACTCTAGGATAAAGACATTACCTGGATTTTTTTGCTAAAATTATCAGCAGTGAAACAGTTAACAACATATACATGTTATCAGTTGGTTTCAGAGTTAATGGCCCATTATGTTGAGTGGGGCCAGCTCACACCATTTAGATCCATTATATTTCAGGCTGTTTATAGACTCAGGAAGACAGTTGTGCTTCTAAAGTCTGGAAATAATTTTAAAAAATACAAATATTTGATTCTAGACTACAGCTCTGCCGCAAAGGGTGCAGTCTGTGGCAAGTTCCATTGGCATGAAATCATGCATATATGGTGCCCTTATGCCAAGTGTACTTTCAAGTTTGCCCTGTTCTCCTACAACATAAAAGCAGGTAAAGAGTTTGTCAAAAAATATACAAGTTATTAACCTCTGAAGATGAGATTTGAATGATAATGAAGGCAAAATGTTCCATACAGCAAAGCTAGTGGGTAGCTGCCACAGGAATAACACATATTTTACTGTCATTCATATAGGCCCTGATCCTGCACCACTGAAGTCCATAAGAGCTCTGCTATTGGCTTTAGTGGGTGTAAAAACAGGCCCATAATTCATAACTCCAAAAGTGTAGCATTGTAGGAAGTTCTGTAATTAGGAAAAAGGAAGGTTAATCTTGTATTCTATATACTACTATGAACTTAAAGTGGTTTGTCAGTGACGAAAAGTGGGGGAAAAAAACCCAAACCTTGTTGCTCCAATTCAGATTCTGTGGAATTTATTGCCTCCTCTCATTGGTTCAGAATGCTGAGACATTCCACAGCAAATAGGAAATGTATGAACAATTTGCTTCCCTCCCACCCCTCCTTCAACTTTTCCCAAATATGTAAACTCTGGGAAAAAAAGCTTCATTCTTTCTAAATGATCATTCAATTGCCTCCAGACTGTATCTTTTGGTGAATTTATTGCTTGCTATTTAGAAAAAACTGAAATGCATTTTGCATATTAACATGTAACTCTTGTTCCTGTCTGCTCAGTTTGGAAATGGTTGGATTGCTTTTATAAAGAAAAAAATGGCTAATAAAATTGGCCCCAGCACCATTGCTTTGCAATTCTTATGAACAGTAAAGTGCTACTTACAGTCATTGATGTTAAAAGCTATTTCTAAATTATGGTGCCATTTATTATCTCTAGTGTCCAAAGTAAGTTTAAATGATGCTTATAATTCATGTTTTACCAAATTTCCTTTCCCCCCCGAGGATACCTCTGATTAACTTATGCACATTTAAGCGCTTTTTAAATTCTTCTTTTATTGCCATTATGCTCTGAAAATCTCAGCGATTCTCAAAAATGGGTAATAAACTTGAGATAAAATGCTGCAGTTTTAGATCAATGCTGACATATCACTGTGGTGATTTCTTCAGAGCTAAAGTGATAATGCTTCATATTTACAGAATATATACTAGGTTATTGCTACAGTATTACCATTTTGTTCTAAGATGAAATGAGTAATTTACCAATTTATTAAACAGTTACATTTAAGTATTGCTTAGGACATTACCACACCAATCTGTTTACTTAGCTTGAAGAGTTACCATTAAGAAACCCTGTTTGTTTTGGTAAAATTTGTAATCATGGCCTCCATTAAGAAACTTATTTTTCTGCAAGCCTAATTGCTGGAAAATGAGTTTCTCCTTATTTACTGTGGTATATTCTGCTAAGACAGCTAAAAATGCCATCCTAGCAAGAAGTGCTGGAGAAATTAATAATACATACACAGAACAATTTTAATTAGTATAATATCAAGTGTTAATAGAAGATTTATAATACAGTTAAGAGTTCTAATGACCACAACAAAAAAAATGTGAAACATATGGAAACAGTCTGTTAACAAACAAATACCATCCAACCCCCCCACAATCCAGCATAAAAAAAACACCCAAAACAAAACAAAAAAACCCAGACCACCCTTACAAGCTAAACAAAATGCTTTTGTTAGCACTATGGGCCCAATTCCGGCCTTCCTTACATTAGAGCAACTCCTATTGAATCTACAGGGCTAAATTCAGATCTCATTTAAACCAGTGTAAATCCAGAATATCTCCACTGATGTCAAGAAAGCTACTCCGGAGTGGCTCCAGTATCTTTGAGATGAGACAGACAGATCCTGAGCTCTCAGTAAAGGTACTTTGCAAAATGCACATACTGTTTATAAACTCTATCACTATCAGTGTGCAAGCAAAGTGCTGGTGATTTGGGAACACAGACCAAACTTGAACCAATGCTGATCTATCAAACCCTTGTGCAATTCTAGGCAAACGCTCTGCCCAGCTCTAGGAAAAGATGCTCATTTGGATGGGTCAGGGATACAGAGGTTTTTACCAGTTCGTATCTGACCAAAAGGTTAATCACTTTGGACTAGAAATCTCAGTGCTGTGCAGTGGGTTAGTGCAACAACTTTTCATCTCTGGAGAGATGGCTTCCGATAGTGGCTCAGCAGTCACAGAGCTAAATTTGATCTCATCCCAATCCCCATAAGTACATGTTACAAACCCAAGCAATCTGGTCTAATTTAGTACAGGTGGCAGTCAGAAAGGGCCCGATTTGTAGCCAATGGGAGCTGAGGATGCTCAGCTCCTCCTAGGGTTGGGGCCCTAGTAGAGGGTGAGGTTGGAATGCTGTGGGGGGGCAGGTGGATGAGGCTAGAGAGGATAGTGGGGTGGCACATCAGGGATTTTAAAATACTCTCGCTCCTGCTTTTACACTTAATTGCTATAGTGTTTTTGGTTTTTAAAGGGACAGATCCTCAGCTGGAGCAAATTAGCGTAGCTTGAGACAAGACAAATGAGCTGATTATACCAGCTGAGGATCTCGCCCCAAAATGTTAAGACCTAGTCAGGTAGTGCATAGCCAGGTGAGGTAAATTAAGGCCCAGTGGGAGGTGGCTCTGGGGAAGGAACAGAATAAATACTTCAGGACTGAGCCCTTCATGTTTCAGAATAAAACTCATTTTTAAAAATATGGAGCCTGAACATTCGATTCCATTAACCAAACCGTTACTAAAAGGATGCCGGAGAGTTGTTTATTTTCTTTGGACAAATGCCTATTATGCCCCTATCCTCTTAGACCCAAGCAAAAATACACAACAAACAACAATCAGGATTAATCAATACAGCCTCCAGTCGAGAAGTGCTTCTAACCTCGTTCCTACCAATCCCTGCCAGGAACAAAAATATCCCCTTCCAAGTAAATATTTAAATAACTTGCATGGACTGCAAGCTCTTTGGGGAAGAGACTGTACCTGCCATGGGGATTTAGACAGATGGTTCCCACTGAAATTGATAGGAGAGACAATCGCAGCTCCTAGCACAATTTGGGTGCAAAGGAAATGGAAATAATAAGTAAGAAGCTGCTAGACTGAACAAATTGATCTTACTGAACATCTTGTTCAACATCCCCAGACTCGGGCTTTGGCAGACAGCAAGGCCTCCACTGCCTGCTGGCCAGTGTTTAAATTCAGGGACAGACAGTTAGCACGTTCCAGCTGATCACAACTGTCCCGAGGAGCTCAGAGATAGATGAGTTCCATAGAGAATATTATAAATAATCAATGCCCTGGATGGCACCCAGGAGCAAAAAGGAAGTTAGCTCAGAGCCTGGAAAACAGGCGTTGGGTGCACATCAGCTTTCCAAGCTCTACCAGCAGTATCTATCTGCACTAGCTGGAGCTTCTGAATGGTGCATGGAGTAGCCCCATATTGCAGTCATGATAGTGCAATCCTTCCTAGAGGGTGGTGATTTGGGAGTGTTCCTGAAATCACAGATGCAATGGCCAGGAGTCCCTTATCACGTCTGTGTTTGGCTAGGCATCTGCAGCCTTCTCTCTCAGATCCAGATCTTGCACAGTGGGGCATGTATTTGCGACTCCTAAATGGGATTATTGCAATGGATTATTCTCAGGGAGCTGCTATTCTGAATTCGTATTTGTCCTGTGGTTGCATCTAGATGCTCTGGCCTCTTTGTTCTAGGCACTGTCCAAACATATAACAAAGAACTGGTTCCTGCCCCAAAGCATTTACAATCTGTTACCCACTGATCTGCAATCTCTCAGACAGGTGGGCAGCCCCAAAGAGCTGGGATGAGCACGACATAAGGGTGAGATGGCTATGATCAGCAAACCAGTACGATATATCACACTGCCTCCCACCCCTGAGGACTGATCCGTAGCTATAGTTACAGCTCTGCAGGCAGTGAGTATGTCCACCCTGCAATTAAACACCTTCTGGCTGGCCTGTGTCAGCTGACTCAAGCTCACAGGTCTCAGGCTGTGGGGCTGTAAAGTTCCAACTGTGGCTGGAGCCTGGGCTCTGGGATCCTCCCCAACGTGGGGTCCTGGATCTCGGGCTCCAGCCCGAGCCCAGACATCTACACCACAGTTTTACAGCTCTGTTGCCAGAGCCCTGTGAGTCTGCGTCGGTTGCCACAGGCCAGCCACAGGTGTTTAATTGCAGTGTAGCCATACCCTGTGGGGCTCAGATAGGGGCTTGCTGACTGGAGGTGCAAGCCTGTATTTGTTATTTCACTGTATCCAAATAGGCCTATCTTAAGAATTCCTGTCCATTTGGAGTAAAGAATGAGCAACCATTAAATTGTACTTTGGCTGTTCTGGGCACTGGTTGATGGGGTGTCTGTAGTGCCGGTTTTGCCTTGGTGTCTGACCTCTGCAGTCTAACAAGATGAGAGTAAAATGCTTGTTTCCTTTGTCTCCGGTTTGATCCAGAGAGTTTGTTTTCTGTAAGTAATAAATAATTGATGGCAAAGCCTCTGTCCATAATTAAAATGGATGCCCCTGGCCTGCCACAAATGATAGCTTTTCCAGTAATGAACAGAGTTAGGCATATGTTAAGTCTAGGATACATTCTGTTTCTCTTTTGATGGGCAGCAGCACTGCGCAAACAGGGGGTGGAATATGCAATAGTCAGTGTTATAACGGTTAAGATGGCTCAGGCTGCGGATACCTCATGAGCTTCAATGGGAACATAATTGGACTCTATGGGTGGTGAACTCTTTCTCCGCTCTAGGCTTGAGGCTCAGTGCTTGGCTCTGGTTGAGGTCCACAGGACTGGAGGGAAGCAAAGTGGTGGCATGCCATCTTTCTGCCCCAACCTGGGGCCAGCTGGCCACTCTGGCCTGGCTTTTATTTAGGTGCCTATCTTTAGGCACTGTCCTGGGGCAAGTACACTGGTCACAGGCACCCATATTTGAAAATGTTGGCCATTGCCCATAAGCTCCAGATACTGGGGCAAATTGGTATCCAGCCTTCCCCAGGAGTGTCTCTCCTCTGCTCCAGGGAGCAGATGAATGTCAGGGAATGTTCAGATTATAGGTTAAGCACAAGGGGGTTTCATTCCAAAAATTCATATCTCTGACTTGACTTATTTGTCCTTTCTAGGGCCACAAAAAGATGTTCCCTACGAATGTAACAATATTGATTAAGTCATAAAGTATACATAATATAAATAATCTATATTGACTCTTTTTACATTAACTTATCTGTCTTTTACTTCTTCTTACTCCTCAATAATGCTACAATTATGTAAAGAAATACATTAAATACATCAACATTGTCCCAAAGGAAGCAGATCTGCCATTATTATTATTATTGGCCCTGTGCCTAGGTACAAGCTTTAGAAAACCAAGCAAAACGAGCTATTTATGTCAGCACTGGGCAGCTAAGCAAGTGCTCCAGGTGTTCTATCCCCAGCTTGATAGGACTGCATGGGTAGGCTTTGAGGAGGGCAGATGTCGATGAGGAGTGACTGGTACTTCCTGACACCTCAGTAGCGGCATGTCCCCTGTGGAACTTGAGTGGTTTGCTTGGATCACATCCAGTTGTGGAGGCATTCAGGGGACAGCGCTGTTGCCAGGGGAAATCAAAACTAGCCTGGCAGTTGCACAGGGTCAGCCACTAGCCTGTCGGTCCTGGCTGTAGTTGTGATTACAGCTCATTCTCTCCTACCAATGTCCTTCAATGGGACTGATGCTCTGTCTGTGGTGGCTGGAGAAGTGGTGATGTCCCGGAGGCCACACCGGGGATGGGAAGGGGTGCAGCTTGGAAGGGGAACCTCCCAACAGCTCATTGACAGCGTTAGCACGGGCCTTCACTTGGGAAGGGTTAGAATGGGAGGCAGTGGTCTCTGGGTGAAATTTCACTCCAGCGCCGAGAGAAAACATAGGGCCTATGCTCCACTCACAACCCACAAAAGCCCCCAAGATCGTGGTGCCTAAGCCTCATGCTGCCCCTCTGCATGGGAGGAAATTTCCTCCTGTATGAATGTATCACAGCCTGCTGGCTGGGGACTGTGTGAGTGGGCAATCTCAGACCATCCCTGGAAGCCGAAACCATTACACAGACAAAACACACTCAAGAGACTGGGGCTGGGAGCACAGCACAAACTTGGGGATCATCTCTGCTAGGGGGGAGGGATAGCTCAGTGGTTTGAGCATTAGCCTGCTAAACCCAGGGTTGTGAGTTCAATCCTTGAGGGGGCCATTTAGGGATCTGGGGCAAAAATTGGGGATTGCTCCTGCTTTGAGCAGGGGGTTAGACTAGACAACCTCCTAAGGTTCCTCCCACCCTGATATTCTATGGTCTCATCAGCACACCAAGAGGGATACCTGCATGGGATGGGCACCACCAGTAATGATTCTGATACCTCCTTTGTAAAGCGCTTTGAGATCTGCTGATAAAAAGTGCCATAGCAGAGCTGGCTACTGGTGCACAGCTCTACCTACTTTGCTAAACACAGAGGAAGAGGGGTTCCTCCTACTCCCTCTCCTGGGCTTAGGGGAGCTGAGCTCAAGAAGAAGCTTTTTATTCGTACATTGCTCTTTCACAGAGTCTAAGTTGTGTATACATTAAGTGTTTTTTAGTCTTTTCCATTGCAAAGGAAAAAGAATCCTGGAAAATCCTGTTCTCATGGCTGTTTTGTGTTTCTGCTCTTCTTTTTGTAATTAGTCTAATATACGATCTGCTCTCTGAACTTTTTAGTGTAATTCGGTACTGGAGTAGGACCAGACTGACACTGTGACTTGCCAGATAAACGAAGCGCTTCCTTTAATTACTTGGATGAGGTTGTGCTATATAAGGCTGTAGAGAGACCAACCCTTTCCTGTGCAGACATGTCTGCTGGGTTGCATTTTGTTAATAATGCTTAGCATTTATATAGGGCGTGTATGGGATACAGCTGTTACAGGAAGGTGTGAGCTATCATGTTTATCAAAGCAATATAAAAAGCCATGAGTAGGACAGGGAGCACAGGAGAACCAGATCATGTATTAATAGGAGTTCTGCAGTGAGGCCAACAGGTACTCTTGCCTAGTAGCAGGGACGGTGGCCCAAGGCTCTGATCCCGCAAATACTTATGCGTGTGCTTATTTTGAAGTCCCACTGACTACTCACATGGGTAAAGTGAAGCATGTGCAAACGTGTTTGCCTATGGGAAGAACGTGTAGCTAAACATCTTATTAGCACAAAGGGGATGGTGCATAAGACCATGCCTCTGCAGACATGCCCATTTTCCATCCATATCCTGCCCCCATTTCAGTCTGAGTGTAAGGGTATGTCTACATGACAATCAAACACCTGAGGCTGGCCCAGGTCAGCTGACTCTGGCTCACAGGGTGTCATAAATATAAAGGGAAGGGTAAACCCCTTTAAAATCCCTCCTGGCCAGAGGAAAAATCCTCTCACCTGTAAAGGGTTAAGAAGCTAAAGGTAACCTCGCTGGCACCTGACCAAAATGACCAATGAGGAGACAAGATACTTTCAAAAGCTGGGAGGAGGGAGAGAAACAAAGGGTCTGTGTCTGTCGGTATGCTGCTTTTGCCGGGGATAGAACAGGAATGGAGTCTTAGAACTTTTAGTAAGTAATCTAGCTAGGTACGTGTTAGATTATGATTTCTTTAAATGGCTGAGAAAAGAATTGTGCTGAATAGAATGACTATTTCTGTCTGTGTGTCTTTTTTGTAACTTAAGGTTTGCCTAGAGGGATTCTCTATGTTTTGAATCTAATTACCCTGTAAGGCATCTACCATCCTGATTTTACAGGGCTGATTCCTTTACCTCTATTTACTTCTATTTCTATTAAAAGTCTTCTTGTAAGAAAACTGAATGCTTTTTCATTGTTCTCAGATCCAAGGGTTTGGGTCTGTGGTCACCTGTGCAAATTGGTGAGGATTTTTACCAAACCTTTCCCAGGAAGTGGGGTGCAAGGGTTGGGAGGATTTTGGGGGGAAAGACGCGTCCAAACTACATTTCCCAGTAAACCCAGTTAGTTTGGTGGTGGCAGTGGTTATTCCAAGGACAAAGGATAAAATTAATTTGTACCTTGGGGAAGTTTTAACCTAAGCTGGTAAAAGTAAGCTTAGGAGGTTTTCATGCAGGTCCCCACATCTGTACCCTAGAGTTCAGAGTGGGGGAGGAACCTTGACACAGGGCTTGGGCTGCGGGGCTGTAATATTGAAGTGTCAGTGTTGAGTTCTGAGACCGTGCAAGGGGGGAGGGTCTCAGAGGCCAGACTCCAGCCCAAGCCCAAAGGTCTACAGAGCAATTTTATAGCCATGTGAGCCAGAGTCAGCTGACCTACACCAGCCGCAAATGTTTTATTGCCATGCAGACATACCCTAAGGTAGCAGGTGGTCAGGAAGCTTGAGGATTGCTGCTATTCAGTGCAGACGGCTACACATAGCACATAGCCTAACTTGTGCTCATGCACAATCTCTGCTCGCAGCTGCGCTGGCAAACACAGCCTTGCTGTGCACTGTGCAAGGACATCCAAGAAACTCAACATTCTTAATATACACTGGACCTGATCCTGCAAGGTGTAAATTAGTGAATTATCCTGCCCTCTGCACCAGTACAGCATGCCTATAGTAAGGGATTGACACAGGTGTTACTGGTGTAACCTGATGTCCCAGCTGGATTTGTTGGTAGCAAGGATTGAATCAATATGTCTGAATCTAAAAGCATGACCCACTGCTGCCTGAGCTGAAAGATCCATCCAGCTCTGCTAGTTCAAAGGCTGGACAGACTGAGAAACCTTTGTCATCCAGCCACTAGAGGGAGACAGAGCTACACTTGGTAACGGTGAGTTACAATGGTGCACATTTTCTTTATAGACAAGGCTAGGAAGGAGAATCAGGGCCAGTTAGGATAAATTACTTGCCAACGTCATGCATCGTGTCAAAGACAAAGCCAGGAATAAAAACATAACTTCAGTGCTCTAAGCGGTAGATGACACTCCCTGTTCTAAATTAATCTCAGTGAGCCAAACTCTGCTTGGGTTCACTGTAAATCTGGATTAATTCCATTTGACATCAATACAGTTGCTCTGGATTTGCCTCCGTGTAACTGAGAGCAGAATGTGACATGGTGCTTTTAAAATCTTTTAGCATTGAGGCAAATGATTTCTATAAGGCCAAAATGTAGCCCCGTATGTCTGTCAGCAATCATATGTAATTATGATTTTGGTATGGATCATATACAGCTAAAAGCTTGTATATTATATTGCTAAACCCTTGTTTTATTACCAGTTAGGCCAAGATTTTCAAAACCAACTAGTGATGTTGGGTGCCTTAATATGTAGGTCCTTGGTTGGTGACACCTTAGAGAGGCTTGATTTTCAGAAAGCAGCTGCTGAGCACTATCTAAAAACCAGGCCCCATTACAGCATCTCAAGTTGTACTCGCAAAAATACTGGTACCCCAAATCACTAACCAGATTCTGGCCCTTAATATTTATCAATAAACTTAAAAATGAAGCCCACTGTTATATGTTACCATCATTCTTTCTGACTGAATATAACAGAGGGGGCCGTTTTTTCTTGTTTTAATTTGATTAGATGATTCTGAGGTCTGTCTCATCAAGTGTATGTTTTCCTGGTTGTGTGTTCTAGGAAGACACTAAAGCACTATGACAATAAGCCTCTGAAATCTTTGTTTTCTTGCTTTCATCCCTCTTTATATGGCAAGTTTACAACAAAATGTTTAGTACTGAAACACCAGGCTGCTGTAATAAGGAGAAAGACTCCAGTGAGTCCCCTCCAAGACGACTTAAATCAACAACCCTGTTAACAGCCTCTAGTGCCCTCTGCTGTATTTCAGGAGGTACAAGCTCCTTAAGAGCATATCATTAATATTTTCAAAACAGAAGGAAAGCAGTGTCCCATAAAGGCAAACTTCTTAAAAAAAAAAAAATTGTGACTTACTAGGAGAAAATCTTGGTTTTGTATCTGATGCATCTGATTCAGTGGGTTATACCCCACAAAAACTTATGCCCAAATAAATTTGTTTGTCTCTAAGGTGCCACAAGGACTCCTCATTTTTGGTTTTGTAGTGGTCTAAAATCATAAATGTATTGTGCACCTCGATATGGAGTTTAAACTAGGGCTGTTGATTAATCGTAGTTAACTCATGCAATTAATGCAAAAAATTAATTGCAATAAAAAATTAATCACAGTTTTAATCGCACCGTTAAACAATAGAATACCAATTGAAATTTATTAAATATTTTGGATGTTTTTCTACATTTTCATATATGTTGTATTCTGTGTCATAATTGAAATCAGTGTATATTATTTTTATCATTTTAACAGTGCAAATATTTGTAATAAATAAAATAATAGTATTTTTTCAATTCACTTCATCCAAGTACTGTAGTGCAATCTCTTTGTTATGAAAGTGCAACTTACAAATGTAGATTTTTTTGTTACATAACTGCACTCAAAAACAAAACAATGTAAAAATTCAGAGCCTACAAGTCCACTCAGTCCTACTTCTTGTTCAGCCAATTGCTAAGACAAACAAGTTTGTTTACATTTACAGGAGATAATGCTGCCCTCTTTTTATTTACAATGTCATTAGAAAGTGAGAACAGGCATTTGCATGGCACTTTTGTAGCCAGCATTGCAAGGTATTTATGTGCCAGATATGCTAAACATTCCTATGCCCCTTCATGCTTCGGCCACCATTCCAGAGGACATGCTTACATGCTAATGACGCTTGTTTAAAAAATAAAATATAAAAAATAAAAAAATAATGCATTAATTAAATTTGTGACTGAACTCCTTGGGGGAGAATTGTATGTCCCCTGCTTTGTTTTACCCATATTTCACCATAAATTTCATGTTATAGCAGTCTCAGGTGATGACTTAGCACATGTTGTTCATTTTAAGAACACTTTCACTGCAGATTTCACAAAACGCAAAGAAGGTGAGATTTCTAAAGATAGCTACAGCGCTCAACCCAAGGTTTAAGAATCTGAAGTGCTTTCCACAATCTGAGAGGGACAAAGTGTGAAACATGCTTTCAGAAGTCTTAAAAGAGCAACACTCTGATGTGGAAACTACAGAACCTGAACCACCAAAAAAGAAAGTCAACCTTCTACTGATGGCATCTGACTCAAATAGTGAAAATGAACATGCATCAGTCCACACTGCTTTGGATTGTTATTGAGCAGAACCCGTCATCAGCATGGACTCATGTCCCCTGGAATGATGGTTGAAGCATGAAGGGACATATGAATCTTTAGCTCATCTTGCATATAAATATCTTGCGATGCTGGCTATAACAGTGCCACTTTCAGGTGACATTGTAAACAAGAAATGGGCAGCATTATCTCCTGTAAATGTAAACAAACTTGTTTGAGTGGTTGGCTGAATAAGAAGTAGGACTGAGTGGACTTGCAGGGTCTAAATTTTACATTGTTTTATTTTTTAATTCAGTTTTTTTACATAATTCTACATTTGTAAGTTCAGCTTTCATGACAAAGAGATTGCACTACAGTACTTGTATTAGGTAAATTGAAAGCCAGTATTTTTTTTTTTGGTTTTTTTTACAGTGCAAATACTTGTAATCAAAAATAAATATAAAGTGAGCACTGTTCACTTTGTGTTCTGTGTTGTAATTGAAATCAATATATTTGAAAATGTAGAAAACATCCAAATATATTTAAATAAATGTTATTCTATTATTGTTTAACAGTGTGATTAATCACGATTAATTTTTTAATCGCTTGACAGCCCTAGTTTTAACTAGTTTGGCACTTTACAATAACAAATTTTTGATTATTGATGGGCAAGCCTCCAAAGCATGTGATCTCATGAAATTTACAGCTGGATAGCTAGAACAAGCTCAGGATGTTCAGGCTGGAGTTGGGTCCCATCTTGTCCCCAGCAAAGACAGATATGCAACAGCTGGAAGAAAAAAAAAAAAAGTAAAGTTAACTGAACTTACTTAATAATTGTTTGGATCTTCAAAGAGCTCAGCAGCCATTAAAGTTAACAGAATCCTATGAGATAGGTAGGTAGAGGCTTGTCCACATTAGGGATTTTTGGCACCATTATAACTACATTGATGTAAACTCACCATATCGATGCCCTGTGAAACAGGGCATGCAAATCAGCATGAACCGAACCCGTGCAAGCCTGGCTTTACACCATGCTCTAAGTGTTAATGTTTTCTTTTACAGATGGAGAAGTAGAGCTAGAAAGAGATTAAGTGGCTTACAAAAGGCCGCCCACATCAGAGCTGAGCTCAGAACTCTGGAGCACCTGGTTCCCAGGCCTGTGTTCAAAGCACTTTGCCAGCTTCAGCAGGAGAGCCATGTGAATGCTAATTTGCTGTGATCTTGTACTTTAACTGCATGAGTTACCACAAGTTTATGACACTGAAATTAAACTATGCTGATAGGCCAGGAAGGTGGGTCATCATCCAGGTAGGGCAGCTTCAGCCTATGACGGACCCTTCCCAGTAGATCCCTAGCATGCATGGGATGTGAAGACCTCACCCTCTATCCATGGCTCACCCAACCGCACAGGAGATGGGATACATTTGAGCAAGGACAACAGACAATTCTGGCATCACCTTGTCAGGATCTGGTCTTGAACATAGGCCAACTGGGTTCTTGGGAAGTAGCCCTGACTGTCACACCACACCAACTCATCCAATTAGAAGGGAATTCACAGACTGGGGTGGGCCAGCTTCAAGGGTTCTGCGGCCTACTTACTGATTGGCCACATAATCTTGACCCTGATTGGTTGGTGACCATATATAAACTTTCTGCTTCCTTTCTGTCAGCAAATTCATGGATGACAGTAAGCTGCGGGGAGTGGTAGATATGCTGGAGGGAAGGGACAGGGTCCAGAGTGACCTAAACAAATTGGAGGATTGGGCCAAAAGAAATCTGAGGTTCAACCAGGACAAGTGCAGAGTCTTGCACTTAGGATGGAAGAATCCCATGCACTGCTACAGGCTGGGGGCCGACTGGCTACGCAGCAGTTCTGCAGAAAAGGATCTGGGGATTATAGTGGATGAGAAGGTGGATATGAGTCAACAGTATGCCCTTGTTGCCAAGAAGGCTAGCAGCATATTGGGCTGCATTAGTAGGAGCACTGCCAGCAGATCAAGGGAAGTGATTATTCCTCACTATTTGGCACTGGTGAGGCCACATCTGGAGTATTGCATCCAGTTTTGGGCCCCCCACTGCAGAAAGAATGTGGAGAAATTGGAGAGAGTCCAAGGGAAGGCAACAAAAATGATAAGGAGGATGGGGCACATGACTTAAGAGGAAAGGCTGAGGGAACTGGGCTTGTTTAGTCTGCAGAAGAGAAGAGTGAGGGGGGATTTGATAGCAGCCTTCAACTACCTGAAGGGGGGTTCCAAAGAGGATGGAGCTTGGCTGTTCTCAGTGGTGACAGATAACAGAACAAGGAGCAATGGTCTCAAGTCGCAGTGGGGGAGGTCTAGGTCGGATATTTGGAAACACTATTTCACCAGGAGGGTGGTGAAGCACTGGAATTGGTTACCTAAGGAGGTGGTGGAATCTCCATCCTTAGAGGTTTTTAAGGCCTGACTTGACAAAGCCCTGGCTGGGATGATTTAGTTGGTGTTGGTCCTGCTTTGATCAGGGGGTTGGACTAGATGACCTCCTGAGGTCTCTCCTACCTCTAACCTTCTATGAGTCTGTTCTTGTCTGAGCAACAAGCCATTGCCCACTAGTTGTCGCTCAGACCCCGCTTGATCCTGCCTTGCCTGACGCCACCAGCTACTTGGTTGTACATTCTCCTTGAATTGGATCTCCTGGCTATTGGACTGCTTGTGTGAACTCTCACCAGTAAGCTGGAGAGTCGTTTGACCTGCCTGACCCATGCGTGACCCACCTGCAATAATAAGAATTAGCATGCGCACAGTGTTTCACACCTCAGTACGTGATACAAACACTAATGAGGAGATTGCTTTATGTTTTCTATTAGTAGCTTGTCCCTACACTTGGGCTTTAATATCAGTTATTCTAGGGCAGTGGTTCTCAAACTTCATTGCACCATAAACCCTTCTGACAACAAAAATTACTAAATGACCCCAGGACAGGGGACCAAAGCCTGAGCCCACCCAAGTTCCACAGCCTCGGTATGAGGGGGGCCAAAGCCCAAGGGCTTCAGCCCTGGACGGGGTTTCTGTAACATGGGCCCTGCCACCCAGGGCTGCAGCCTGAGCCCTGATGCTCAGGGCTGAAACCTTTGGGCTTCAGCTTTGGCCCCGGGTGATGGGGCTCGGGCTTCAGCTTCATCCCTGGGCCCTAGCAAGTCTAATGCCAGCCATGGGGAGCCCATTGAAATGGGGTCACTGCCCACTTTGTGGTCCTGATCCAGTGTTTGAGAACCCCTGTTCTAGGGCAAGGTCAGCCATCCCAAATAATGCTTGGTTGTTAAAGTGATCTGCTGCTGCTCCAGCAATCCTGCAAAGAGGCTGGCGGAAGCCTCTCTGGATGACCGTTTTCTTAAGGCGTGCTTTGGTTTGGGGGGGCTGAGGGGGTGGAGCCAGTACTGCCCACCCCAAGAGCCCATACACAATCCCCAGAAACACACAAAACCAGACCCTAGGGGGAACCCACAGAAAGCCAGGCACACGCACACATGGAAAGAAAACTTGTTTTTTCTAGCATTGCTCCTGTTCGCCTTCTGGGCCATTTGGGGGGTGGGGGTGGGGGTGGGGAGGGAAGCTCCCTTGCCTCTCAGTAGTGAAGATAAAACCCTCTGCATTTCCATGCGCCCGTGCGCTGATGGGCGTTTCTGGTGGAATGTGCATTAAGGCCCAATTCAACGTTACTCTACAGTCCCTTTGTGCCAGGAACTACCCCCTGCCGCGGGGGAGCCGTGTGCTGCCCAGCTCTGGGCTGCCTCCAGGGTAGCCCCAGGCAAACAGGGCATTCCTGGGTGGGCCATGGATGGAGTGGAGGGTGGGCTGAAGGAGGCAGGTTACAAGGGGGCATTACCAGGGTGCACACATGCTTTTTTCAAAGCTCCATGGAGGCATTGAAGCTCTAATTCAGGGCTGTCCTCGCCTGTGCTGGGGGTTGCGTTGAGCCAGAGCCAGCATGGGGATGAATCTATCCCTCCAAATATACAAAGTGCAACTGGTGGGATGCTTCCCACTGGCTGCTGGCTCTGATCTCTGCCCGCTCCCTGGGGATGGGGAGGAGGAATGATGGAAGCATAAAGTTTTTTCTTTGCAATCAGAAAGGCTAGAGACTAACTTTTGAGATGACAGCTCTGGTTCTGGAGAAAGCCATAAAACCTACAGGCAGGCTCCCTGGGTTCCTATCCCGCCCTGCTCACAGACACCAGGGAGCAAATGTGCTTTTACCAAGTAGAAGAAATGCCGAGCTGAGCTTCGGCTTCTGCTGAATTAGTTCCTTCAATTCCCTAAGAAAGCAGTTACTACAATCTTACATCAGATCACACTCTGAGGAGCACAAAGCCAATTTGGGGGAACGCAAGCCAGCACACATTTAACTGGAATGCTAATATTTACTGTTTGTAGCAATCCAGGCCTAAGAAGTGGGTGAAGTCACTAGCTGGGGATTATAACTTCAATTAGGTAACGTTAATAGAGGAGGCAGCAATGCCTCATTGAGGGAGATTACTAAAATTGTACTTTAAGGACAGTCAATTATCTGCATTTTAACAAAACAACAAAAAGATGAAACAGAAGCCCTTGGAAAAAGAATTAGAGAATTAGAGGGAACATGTCTGTTTGGGGAATCCTAATATTTTGGTGGAAATCATTAAGTGAAATTAAATACTATTTTAAACCAAAGGGATAGAATATCTAATTAAGTTAGCAAAAAGGGTTGGGAAAGGGGTATTGTGGAGGGAATTAGAGAGATGGTTTATTAGCATATCGACGGAGGTGAGGCCCCTGGAAAAAATAGGTATATTAGAAATGGGGGATGGGAAAACTGATCGGAAGTTTAGGGAGGATTTCTTTAGGGTGACTCCAAGGTTTTTGGCCTTCGGAGCAAGGTCAAGGTCTATGTTCAGGAGAATGGTCCAGTAAGAAATGTGGGGATGGAGAACAGGTCAGTTTCTGAACATAAGATTCCAAGGGCCAAATGCTGTAACACATGTGGCAGTTTGGGCCCTCAGATGTGGAAGAGGGAAGAGAAGTCTATACTACATGCTTCCTCTGTTCCCAACCCTGAAGAAACCTCTCTTCATGACACAGCTTTCTTGGGGCTCCCTGCAATTTTGGGATGGAGGGATGGAGTGGGAGGAGCCAAAGATAAGCCACCCTGCATAGGAGATAATGTAGTCTAATGGACATGGCACTGAGCTGGCAACCAGGAGACCTAGACTTTTATACCTAGGTCTGTCCCTCATTTGCTGTGTGATCTAGGACAAGTTCCTTCACCTCTCTGGCCTCCAGTTTCCCTATCCATAAAATGGGGATGAAAATGCATGTACTATGCACTTTGATAAGTTACTATGAAATCTATCCATTAAAAGTGCTAGCTATTACTATTAACAAAATACCCAGGCTTGTTTATTGCCTTTATTTTGATTTTGTTAAGCCCCCCCATCCTAAGATCTGGGTGCTTGCTTCAGTCCTAGCTTATGGTGGCATTATTTAGATATATCTATTTTACTTAAATAATTTGACTGTGGCTCCAGTCATGGTCAACCCTATGTGTTGTGCACTGTACAGATGCAGAGGAAGACAGGGTCCCTGCCATGAAGAGCTAGCCAACCACACGTTTAAAAGGGGTTTTTACTCTGATTTTTCTCACGGTATAAAGAATTCCTTCATTACATGCATTTGCAGACGGGGTTCTACAAATTCCAACCATTTAACAAACTGTACCAGCAAAAGTCTTATGCCTAAAAGCCTTTCTTAAAAGAACTTACCAAGTATTTTGACCTACATCATCATCTTGTTAAATTCATCTGATGATATGAGACAGTTAGTATAATGTACTATGCATATTTCACTAAAGAGAACTGTACCCTTCAATTGGTATCTGATGTGCACTTTGCAATAACTGCTATTAGTTGTCTATAAAACTCCTAGACATGATTTGATTTTATTTTATTACCATTATATTATTTTACTTTGTAACATATAGGGGGTGGCGATTACAGGTCCTCAAGTGCTTACTGGGAAATATTTAACCCAGGATGTTTTATTTATTAGCATAAAGAGACACAATGGATTGTTGATGATTAAAGTGATGATACTGCTGCCATACTTGTCAAAAATATCGACCTAATTCAATAGAGAGGCGACAGTCAGTCTCCATGTTGATCTATGCTGAAGCAAACTGCCTCTGAAAGCCGTACAGTACAAAGCCTGAATTGGCCTCTTAATTTTATGCTCCAGGGCATAGTATAAAAAAAGGGAATTCTTTCTAAGTGCCTATAATTGCATGTTACCAGAACCCCAAATATAAGGCAAATTTTCAAAATTGTCAGTATTATGCTTTCCATTTCAATTCCTTCCCATCTCTAAAAAACCATCAGAACGAAAGGGAGCTTTAAAATGCATCACCATCCCACATCATTAATAAAATATACAATGTGCTTAGACTTCAGTTGCAAATGTACATTTCAAAACAAAATACTCTTAAAAAAAAAAAAAACAAATCCGTTCTTCCATTACTTAGCTGTCAAGTGCTGTGATCAGGGGTCTGCTTTGCCCATGTAACATCGCAACCGTCAATTTGAAAATATGTTTGAAATACCGAAAGCATTTCCATTTTCCGTCCACCCATGTAGGGTGGAATGTAGTTTGCCGTGCTCACACAGGCTGACTTAACTAGGAATCCTCAGTGAGTAAGGCTAATAGGTTTGGCCCCATTGGCCCAGCTGTCAGTGGGCTTTTTAAACTGCAGCCAAAGTATCTGCAGGTGCCTTTGTGCTTGTAAAATCCTGCATGTGTGTTATAATATACTACTTAACTTATACTGGATGCAGACTGTATCCTTGATGTGAGAGCTGCTTCAAACTTCTTTGCAACTGGATTGTCCCCTAGTGTCTGAATCAACAAGGATGTAGACTCCAGTATTGCCACAGCTAATGGAGAGTCTCTGTAATAAAAGTGTGGCAGGTAAGAGACTGGATTTTAATTTCTGGACCAGTCGCCTGGATGGTTCAGGGTTACCAAACGTCAATACCTGTGTCATATGACAGGGGTTAGAATCCACTGACTACCTTGACTTCTACGACATCTGCTGTAGACAAGCCTAATTCCTTCAGATGTCCTGAGAGTTCGTGGCTGCTGCTGTGTCGTCCTGGAAGAGGGTGCAGCATATGACTTGCTGGATCGTGTGGGGAGAAGTAGGGCCATGGCCCCATCCCTTGCCCCTTTGGAAAAAACTAGTACCACTATAAGTACTGGCCTCACGTAGCGTCTGATCCTTCTCAGTGAGGGAGTCGACACAGTCAGTGGGAGGCCTTCCATTGATTACAATGGGTGCTTTGTCAGGCCCATAATGCCCTGGATGATGCTCGTGCCCAATCCTTCCTACAAAGGCCAAGCCTTAAAGATTTAAACGCTGCTTTTAAAAAGGTGATTAGCTTTGCATGCCAGTATCCTAGCATCTGCCTTGATGGCAGGTCAAATATGCTCCCCCAGCTGCTCAGTTTGGATCGGGTTTTTCTACTTTACTCTTCTGAGAAGATAACAACAGAAATATAAGATTAACTATTTTGTACACTTGATGGCTTCATTGGACAGGCAATAAATCTATACAACTGAATTGGAGAAGATGCTGTTCAAATGCTATTATCTGTCTCTATTATTGAACTGGGATCATAGGACTGACTTAAAGAGATCCTTCAACCTCCAACACTCCCTCCCTGGGAGATGCACACTATTTGATCAGTTCCATGACTAAGTTCTGTGCTGTATCCAAAACTTTCATTTCCCGCCCCCCGCCCCACAAACACTTTGATTAGGTTCCTTCCTTCTTGTTTTCGTCTCATTGTTGCTTTTCTTTTTCAGTGCCACCTTACTGGATTTTACAGAGTGCAAATACAAGATCATTTAAAAGGTGAGTGTTACAAAAACAGCATTAGAAACCAAATGTGTCCATTGAACAAATAGTGGCAATGCAAGCAAGTGCTCCACCGACATTTCTTAAAGCTGGATGTAGCAGCTTTAAGACAGAGGCGATCACTCAGTCTCTGTACCCACACCCTCTTGCCTCTCAGTGTCTGGCCTGCCACTAAGGCTTCAGCTGTAACAATGGTTTCAGAGTAGCAGCCGTGTTAGTCTGTATTCGCAAAAAGAAAAGGAGGACTTGTGGCACCTTAGAGACTAACCAATTTATTTGAGCATAAGCTTTCGTGAGCTACAGCTCACTTCATCGGATGCATAAAAGTGGAAAATGCAGTGAGGATGTTTTTATACACACAGATCATGAAAAAATGGGTGTTTATCACTTCAAAAGGTTTTCTCTCCCCCCACCCCACTCTCCTGCTGGTAATAGCTTACCTAACTTATCAAGGATTATCATGCACATTGTAAGGAGAGTGATCACTTTAGATAAGCTATTACCAGCAGGAGAGTGGGGTGGGGGGAGAGAAAACCTTTTGAAGTGATAAACACCCATTTTTTCATGATCTGTGTGTATAAAAACATCCTCACTGCATTTTCCACTTTTATGCATCCGATGAAGTGAGCTGTAGCTCACGAAAGCTTATGCTCAAATAAATTGGTTAGTCTCTAGGGTGCCACAAGTCCTCCTTTTCTTTTAGCTGCAACAATGTTTTTTGCAATGGGGGCACTTCTCTATTAGGAACTGCTCCGAGATCACAACCTATTTCACCTGACAGTTTTTCCGCACTCCCTGTCTGATGTAGGTGTTAGTGTCATCATCAGCTTTTTCAGGTCTTGGCAGAAGAGCACATATACGTTTGGAAAATGTGAAGAGCCAGACTTCACACCGGTGTAACTGCGCTGACTTCAGTACAGTGACTCTGGATTTAGATGGGATTCAGCCAAAAGTATATACAAGATTTTAAACTACAAAAGGTGTTACTAATTTTCAGACTCAAAAAGATATAGTTAGTTATCAAAAGCTTGAGTTCCCCTGTAATATTATCTCCTATTTACAATCCTTAGTATATCAATGCTACTGTATATTATCTTTCCAGGTTAAAATCCTTTGTCAGCTACCCTGACATCTAGATTTTTCCTAGCCGCCATAATTTAATAAACATTCACTTTGACATGCGTAATTTCACAGTGCCCTCTGGTGTACATGTTCCTCTAATGCATGGTTTTGGCTTTCATGGTTTCTCTTTGGCTCTAACAAACATACCTCATTTTCACAGCTTACTTTTATCTCTGCTGATCAACATTTTCTGTTCTGAGGTATCAAACTTAAATGCAAGGCCCTGGTCCTGCAAACACTTTGAGTATTCCCGGACTATTCTCAGTAATAAAGTTAAGCACATGTCTAAGTGTTTGTGGGATCAGAGGCTAGAGCCTATCATTGTAATCTGAATTATCTGTCATGCTAATGGTTCTCAGAGCAATACTACAGCACAAATCATCACACAAACTTCCAGGTTAAGAGGTCTGGTCCAGCAGTTTGTATTCACAGGAGTAATCCTCACTCACATCAGTAGTCCCTTTTGAAGTCAATACAATTAACTGCTTGAGTAAGGTTACAGAATTGTTCCCTAATTTTCCAATACAGTAATATTTAGTTGAATATACTAACAAGAGATTAATGGGCCAAATTCATCCTTCGTGTAACTCTGTGGACTTATTGTAGGCAGAGGGTGGTTTTATCGCATTAGGACTAAACTATCCTAGAGTAGTGATGTTGCTGGAGCTGTGCCAATTTCCACCAGCTGAGAACCTGACCCACCCCTTTTCATTACATCAAATGGCACATATTTTGTAACTTTTCTCAGTTTTGACACCTGAGAAGCCGAACAGTTGCATGCACTGAGCACTGTAAAGCAGAAAACTCATCCACATAGAACTACAGAAGTTGCAATAATTCAAAACAATTAAGTAATTGGGCATGAAGGAGATAGTGACTGCACTGAGTGCTCACTGAAGCAGTTATAAGTGCATTGTGAGGCTGAGCTGGGAGGAGCAGCTGAAATGCCAATTGCTTTTTGCTCTAGGCTAGCCCTGCAATGGCACATAACGTCCTCATACAGGATACCACACTGGTGAGCCTTTCTCCGAGCACTTATAGTGGTGCTGGCAGCAGTTGTGCACCATTGCCTATGCCTGGGGCGTGTTGCAGCTGTGACAGGTGTTTGCAACACCTAGATTCTCTAATGTAGAAAAGGCCCATTCGTGTGCCTATAAGTCACTTCTACAGAAATTCCTGAAATGTAGACCTCAAAACAGAATGGCAAAAGTCTTTGAGAGAAATCTGATAAGGCTCTGGGATCTCGCTAGGACAACAAGGGTGGCAGGTGACAAGCTAAACTACGCCCCTAGAAGTGTAGCTTTGTAACTAAACATTAAGAAACTGCAAAAGAAAAAAAGGGGGGCAAATGAAATTGGTAGGACTGAGCTCTCAACAGAACTGGCAAATGCAAGAAGGCAGCTACATCAGATGCTTCCGGAACAGACAGAACATCCAATTAGATTGCCTCAGCTGCTGAGATCTCACTCTCTCTGCTTTGTTTCCCTGGTTTAAATTTTTACTTTGTAAGACAAAGAGCTCAGCATTGACTTATTAAGGATATTAAAAGAGAGAACAACAAACTGAAGTACAGGAACATATTAGAGCTTTCCTCTTGAGTTTGCTCTTAGTGTTTATGCTTCTGAATTTGAGGAAGAAATTGAAAAGCTTCCATCTGTGTGAGGAAGCTGGAAACCCCATTTACTATAAATGAAGTCGTAAACGAATTTAAGAACTAAAGTCCCATAAACCCCCAGGCGTTGCTGGACTTTCAATCTACTTTTAAAAGGCTTTATTGCAAGGAAGTGCACTGTTCCTGACCAGAATTTTCAGTTGGCATGTGAGATAATGTACCACATATAACAAGCCCTGTGGGAGAGGCATCACGCGCTAGTTGTTAGAGTAGTCCTAGCTCTGTCATTTACTTGTGGGATCTGTGCTATGCCCCAGCTTTTAAACAATCCCTTAAAGAAACCCCTTCAGTAGGGCAGATCTAGATGGGTCCCACCTTTCCTTAAGGATAGACTGTGCAGGCTCAGTGCCTCCGAGACTGAGCCGCTAGGCTCCACTAATCTTATTTCACACCATGAGCTTTGTCCAGCAAGTGCATCTGAGATTACTCTCTTCAAGGACCAATGCATCTCAGGAAGTATTTGCAGTGACACCAGGCAGCCTTTTCAAAAACAGAAGAGGGTGTATGTGTCACCTGGAACACAGCATGGAAAATCCTCAGATGGGCATAGTGAAGCACAAATTACGACATAGTCCATACTGGCCAAGCCAGTGCAACCAGCAAGCCAAACTGCCAGGGATGTCCATTTTCGGCTCTGTCTCTCTGTCAGTCCCATGTTAGAGCTCTGTGTCTCTCCAAAGGCCAGGTCTTACCCTCGCCTCCTGTCATCTCTTGGTTCATTTTCCTCCTCCTGCAGAGCCTAGTTGAGTTCACATGTTCTGCCTGCTAGAGTTTCCCATGGTTAGGTGTCAACTGTGCAGTCCTTGGGGCTCCAGTTGTCTCTGGGGATCCTCCACTGATCTGGGAGGGTTTCAGCCAGTCCTTTAATGACCCATCCGTACTACTCCAGGCAGTTACCTGACATCCCTCAGTCTCCAGCAGTGTCCCAAGAGCAGCTTTTTAACTCATTCATACCCACTGAGGAGCAATCCCTAGCCAAGTAAGTCACTATCATGCATATCTTTCATAAAAAGATTACAGAAAATTCCCACTTCATCAAACCATGGCAAAGGACCTAACCTTGCTGCCTTCTCTACACTGCTGGAGCAGACCACAATGGAGAATTAAGAGCACCAGCTTTGAATTCTGCTTCTTCCAAGTTAAAAGGGAAGCAGTACTGCCCATGCGTGTTAGACCCCAGTGACCATCAGAAAGTTTGCTTGTTTGTCTGTTTTATGAAAGCAGCTTTTGTTTTCTATAGCAGATGCAGGATGTTGGCACCCTTCAGTTATAGTTCAGTTGCCCATTTCCCTCCCAGGCTGTCCCATACCCTGCTCCCTTACAATTTCTCCCCATCCCCTTTTCACAGTTTTCTGGACTGATTGTCAGAGATGTTGAGCACCCACTGTGTCTGTTCCATTGCAGCCTCCTTCCTGAACTTGTCGAAGGCTGTGACATGACTAACCATATCAGAGGCAGACAGTTAAAGGTCCAGAGCTTAAATTGAGGGGTGAGGGAAGAGGCCAGATATTTTTCATTGATCTCATTTGAAAATGTAATATTATACATTTTATTTATGCATTATCCATGCCCTAAAGCCCCCGAGAGCCTGACAAAATCGAACAAAAATATGACTTAATAATAAAGGCAACATAAAGAAACTCAGTAAATTCTGCTAAGGAAATTGATTAGTTTGGATGGTTTTAAATGTCCATATTATTATCTTTTCATTACTTGTTTTCTAAATAGGTTATTTTTGATTCAGGCTTTGCAGATCACATTTAGGGAAGGGCTGTCAGTGTTGCCAACCCCACCTAATCAAAAATCATGAGGCTGGCGTTAAAAAAAAAAATCACACATTTTTAAATAATAAATTTTAGATTCTTTTTATTTGCCTTCAGGTTTGTGAGCCCTTAGATGGTCATGTTTCCAGGTTTTTCCTCTGCAATCACAAGAGCCAGAAATTTACTTAAAAAAAAAAATGGAAGCAGAGATTCTACTATAATCACATGATTCCAGGAGCTGGGCCTTTACAAAAAACACCAAATATCATGAGACTTGCGATAAGTCCACAAGAATTGGCAATACTGGGCCAACGTAAGCCAGTGAGTGTCTATGAAGAGACCTCTGGACACATTATTACCAAGTATAGTACTCTCTACCTTGCCATGAGCTAGATTGTATCCTCTAGAGCAGGGTATGCAGGGGATCTTCTGCACATGGATTTTCCTTGTTCTGCACAGAAAAACAGCTCAGCCATCTTCACACCAATCTCTCTCCCTTCCTGTGGAGGCCTCTCCATGCAAGAGGAAGTGGAGGAGGCTGGATGAGCTGGAATGGGACAGGGACAAGGCTGGAGGATACGCAGTGTTCCCCACTTTAGGCCCATAAAAATTAGGCAAAAAAGATAACACTGTCCAGGCTGTATCATTCTGTATCCCTGTTTCCTCAGAGCCTCCCCCAGTCCTGGAGGCCATTGGAAGTGCAGTTCTAATGGAGCCAGGCTACCAGAAGGCCAGGCATGGTGTGGAGACCCAGGGACTCCAGGTTCAGGGGTGATTCCTGCAGTTTTTTATGCGGGTGAGGGAGGGGCGTGTTCCATGCTGTAAATGTGCAGCTGCCTGTCCATGCGCTGCTCCTGCATGGTGTGCAAGGGCCCTAAGTGAGATGCTCCCAAGTCTCTAGGCCTGATTATCCAATGCCTGGCACCTTGTGCAGTCAGGCACATACCCCACTGCAGACCGGGGGTAAAGTATTACCATTCTGGTGGAGTAGCATTTTGTGCTCACCACATAGTGTAAACGACTGAACAAAGTCAAAGGCAATGGAGAATCAGACCCTCCTCACAGGGAAAAAAGCAAAGGAATTTTTTCCTAAACAGGATTGACTTTAAATGCGCTTACTGTGAAAAGAGCGCTTAGAACTCAGGCTGTGTCGACATCATGAGCGAGAGGTGTGATTCCCCTGCTTGTGTACACATACTCACGCTAGCTCAGATTGAGCTAGCCCAGGTATATATAGCAGTGTAGTCACAGTAGCATGGGTAGCGGCAGAGCATGTGAGACAAAGGCCGGGAGGTATTTAGGAAGCTGTTTTCAGGATTGTTAGATTTCAGGATTGTTCAGCTGCTGTTGAACTTCAAATCCTGCAAGGCAGCCCTCTGAACAAAAGAAATTGCTCCTGTTGCTCAATGCCCAGCAGGGGCTGACTGCCTAAACGTGTTGATGCAGAGCTAAGGTTGGCCGACAGTGCCTTGGACTCTTCCAGAACGTGAATCACCCTATCCTTATCTCTGTTTCCTGGGTTCCAGCGGTTTAAGGTAAAACACAGCTAGAGCTCTGAAAATTGGGAAATGCAGTATAAGGTACATACTAGCTGTGACGGGGCAAGGCCAGATGGCTATAGAAAAGTAGTGGGAGATAGATATATTAGCTCCAGGCTAAACAAATCCCTGGTACCAGGATAAGTGAAATGGCAGCTGCTCCAGGTCCCTTAAGACACCTGGGGCCAATTAAGAACTTTCCAGAAGGCAGGGAGAACACTAGGTTGATTGGGACACCTGAAGCCAATCAGGGACTGGCTGAAACTAGTTCAAAGCCTCCCAGTTAGTCAGGTGGGTGTGGATGTCAGGAGCTCTGGGAGGAAGTTGTGCTGTTGGAGAGACTGAGCAGTATACACCATATCAGGCACAAGGGGGGAATCCCTGAGGTAAGTGTGAAGTGGGGGCTGCTGTGGGGAAGTAGCCCAGGGAATTGTATGTGTCATGTTTCTAAAAGGTCAGCTACCATAGCTGATACTATTAGGGTCCCTGGGCCTGGAGTAGAGGGTGGGCCTGGGCTCCCCCCTTCTCCCTCTTCCCCCCCCCCCCCCCCCCGATTAATCACTGAGACTGGGAGACAACAGAGACTGTGCATGGGAGGATAGCTTCTCCTCACCTACCTCACTGTCTTATGATGAAAATGGCTCAGTAGACTGTGACCCTTGTCTCTAGGGAGAGAAGGGTTACATGGAGGGTTACATAAAGGGTCACAGTGAGCCTCTGAGGCTAGTGAAATCTGCCAGGAAGTGTGGGACCCACGGAGACAAGGACAGAGCTTTGTTACACAGCCTTGCCCTGCAACCTTACCTCTGACCCCAGGAGCTGGCCAGAGCCACTAGGGGTTATACTGCAAGTATGTTTCAGCTAGGACTACCCCATAATAAGCAGAGGGGAGGCATGACTAAACAACTATGGCATTTTGTGTGGTGTTGTTTCCCACAGAACTGTATTCTCTCACTCATTGATGTGTGCTCCCACTGCCCGGCATGGAGTTGGGAGCAGCTATATGGAAGGGCGCAGGGATTATCTGCAGCAGGTCACTGCAGCTCACAGACTGAAAGAAGGAGAGGGATGTCTGTGCCCAAAGGGATCACACCTCTTGGGCTCTGTTCTGAATTATGTGGGTAGTGCAAGCAGGGGAGCACAATGGCTTATTCTTGAGGTGGGGCCTGGTAGCATTACTCCTGGGGGAATTCTGCACCAAAAAGTATTCTGCGCACAATATTTTAAAATTCTTCAGATTTTATTTGTCAAAATAACACTACATAATCATGCCAGTTTCAATTATTTTGGTAATTTATTTCAAAATACCTGTCAGCAAGTATGTCTGCAACAATACAGAGAGACACAAAAATTCTCCGAGTACAGAGTTAAAGAAACCCCTATGACAACCCAGTTCCTGTTTCTCTGCTCCCTCCCACTCCCGATCCCAGACAGGCCCCCCTCCCAGCCAATATACCCAAACCCCCTACCCTCCAGCACCTAACGACAGCCCTCCAGCCCAGATACCTGCACCCTCCCCCACAAAGCCCAGCTATGGGGACACCCCTAGCCCAGACACCCCCCATCCCTCACATCCCAGGGATCCAGAGGGAAAAACCGCCTGATGCTCGGTTCCAGGCTTGTGCGGAGTTTTCTACATGCCATCGCCTCCTTCCCTCAGGGTGTGCTGGGAACTGCAGCTGCCAGGAACCCTGTACTTTCCTCCTCTGCCCCCTGGCAGTGTCTTCTATGTGTGAGCTGGGCTCTGCTGGATCCAGTGGCCCCTAATGGTAGCCAGCAGCACTGCAGCCCATTTCTGTGGGGGTAAGGAAATTCTGTGTGCACATTAATTTCTGCAAAATTCTGCATTGTGCAGTGGTGCAGATTTTCCCCAGGAATATAACATGCATGATGGTGCTCTGCAGGCCAGAGGTAAGGGCAGATAATGTTCCAGAGGCCACTCTTAGCACAAGGGTAACATGTGGCCATTCTGGGGTGGCTTGTGCAGAGTAGGTGAAGTGGTTGAGCCCAGGCCAGGCACAGCCAGCTCCCTATGCAAGTGGGGTTTAGAGCAATCTAAAAATTATAGACCCTTATTGTGAGGCCTGAATATGAGGAATCCCTGAACCAAATTGTCATGGTCCAGGGTGGCTGCACTGGTATTTTCCCCTTGGTGGTTCAGCAAGTGCATCCATTTTTAGGCCTCTTGCACCCAACCGTCGCCTCTCTTGGATGGGGACATGTGCTTCCCTCCCTCCTGACCAGCGTTTTTCCAGGCGCTGCAACTCCGGGCCTATACTGCAATACTCCCAGCAAGCCGGACTGCCTAAACAGGCCAGCATCTGCACTTTTCTCCCTCTCCAGAGGCTATAAACAGTGTAATTGCTCACAGTGAAAAGTGACCATGCAGCTCTTTCTAAGCAAGCATGTTTATTCTTCAGGTGACAGCATTACAAAGAAAACATATTAAAAACCAATAAAAATTCCTATATGCATGCTAAAAGCTTACCAGAGGTCACCTGCCTGTCTTGCAGTCCTCCATAGGTCAAAGTCCTCCCAATCCTTCCCAGGAATCATTGGGTCCCCCTTTGACAGAAGGTTCTGTCCATTTGCTGGATGAGAAAGAAGTCTCTGAGTCAGTTTAAACTCAGGCTATTTATCCAAAAGTATTTTTGCTGCCTGTTGGTACCTGTACAATCCAGTTTAACATAAGAAATGTAAGAATGGCCATGCTGGGTCAATAGTAAATTTAGCCCAGTATCCTCTCTTCTTACAGTAGCCAATTATTGAGTGATCCATCCCCTGTCGTCCAGTTCCAAGATCTGGCCGTCAGAGGTATAGCCATCTGGCCTCATAGCTATTGATGGGCATATCCTTCATCAACTTATCTAATTCTTTTTTTAACCCTGTTATAGTTTCGGCCTTTACAACATCCCCTGGCAACGTGTCCTACAGGTTGACTGTGTGTTGTGTGAAGAAATACTTCCTTAAGTTTGCTTTAAACCTGCTGCCTATTAATTTCATCAAGTGACCCCCTTGTTCTTGTGTTATGTGAAGGGGTAAATAACATTTTTTCCAATTCTAATCTTTTTTTAGACGGTGTGACCAGAACTGCATGCAGTATTCAGTAAAACAAGCAGTACCCTTAATCTTGTTGCCCTTCTCTGTACCTTTTCCAATTTTAATACATCTTTTCTGAGATGGGGTGACCAGAACTGGATGCAGTATTTAAGGTGTGAGTGTACCATGGATTTACATAATGGAATTATGATATTTGCTGTCTCATTATCTATCTTTTTCCTAATGGTTCCTAACATTCTGTTGGCTTTTTTGATTGCTGCCGCACATTGAGTGGATGTTTTCAGAAAAGTATTCAACATGACTCCAAGATCTTTTTCTTGAGTGGTAAAAGCTAATTTAGAACCCATCATTTTGTATGTATATGTTTATATGTAACATTTTGTATGGGATTATGTTTTCCAATGTGCATTACTTTGCACTTATCAACGCTGAATTGCATCTGCCATTTTCTTGCCTTGTCACCCAGTTTTGTGAGATCTCTTTGCAGTCTGCTTTGGGCTTAACTATCTTGAGTGATTTTGTATTATCTGCAAACTTTGCCACCTCACAGGGTTTTTTGGTTGGATATTTGTTTTTGGGTTTTTTTTGTAGATCACTTCTGAATATGTTGAAAGCTCAGGTCCCAGTACAGATCCTTGTGGGACCTCGCTATTTACCTCTCTCTATTCTGACAACTGACCATATATTCTTACCCTTTGTTTCCTGTCTTTTAACCAGTTACCGATCCATGAAAGGACTTTCCCTCTTATCCCATGACAGCTTACTTTGCTTAAGAGCCTTTGGTGTTGGACCTTGTCAAAGGCTTTCTGAAAGTCCAAGTACACTATCCACTCAATCACCCTTGTCCACGTTCTTGAAGAACCCTTCAAAGAACCCTAATAGACTGGTGAGGCTTGATTTCCCTTTACAAAAAACATGTTGACTCTTCTCCCAACATACAGTGTTCATCTATGTGTTGGATAATTCTGTTCTTTACTATAGTGTCAACCCATTTGTCTGGTATTAAAGTTAGGCTTACCGGCCTATAATTGCCTGGATCACCTCTGGAGCCTTTAAAAAAAAATCAACATTTCATTAGCTATCCTCCAGTCATCTGGTACAGATGCTGATTTAAGTGATAGGTTACATACCACAGTTCTGCAATTTCATATTTGAGTTCCTTCAGAACTTTTAGGTGAATACCATCTAGTCCTGGTGACTTATTACTGTTTAATTTATCAATTTGATCCAAAACGTCCTCTAGTGATACCTCAATCTGGGATAGTTCCTCACATGTGTCACCTAAAAAGAATGGCTCAGGCGTGGGAATCTCCCTCATGTCCTCTGCAGTTACGACAGATGCAAAGAATTAATTTAGCTTTTCAGCAATGGCCTTGTTTTTCTTGAGTGCCTCTTTAGCACTCTGACTGTCCAGTGGCCCCATTAATTATTTGGCAGGCTTCCTGCTTCTGATATAATTTTTAAAATGTTGCTGTTTCTTTGTGTGTCTTTTGGTGGTTGCTCTTTAAATTCTTTTTTTGGCCTGCCTAATTATACTTTTACTTGCTAGAGTTTATGCATCTTTCTATTTTCCTCAGTAGCATTTGACTTCCAGTTTTTAAAGGATACCTTTTTTGCCTCTAGTCACCTCTTTCACTCTGTTTACCAATGGTGGCATTTTTTTGGTCCTCTATGTGCTTTAATTGGGGTATACCTTTAAGTTGAGCCTTTATTATAGTGTTTTTTAAAAGTTTCCATGGAGCTTGCAGGCATTTCACTCTTGTGAGTGTTTCTTTTAATTTCCATTTAACTAACGTCCTCATTTTTGTGTATCTCCCCTTTTTGAAGCTAAATGCTACTGCAGTGGGCTTCTTTGGTAATCCTTCCTCCCCCCCAAAGATGTTATATTCAAATTTATTATGGTTGCTATTGTAACCCACACACCTCCTGGGTGTGGTGTTCTGCATCGGCGCCAATTCCATGGGTGCTGTGAGGCTGGAACACCCACGGGGAAAAATTAGCAGGTGCTCCACACGCACCAGCAGTCAAGCTCTTCCTGCCCCCATCCCCTCCTCCCACTCCCAGCGCTTCCCGCCCGCCACCTAACAGCTGTTTGGCAGCGCTTAGGACTTTCCAGGAGGGACAGGGAGGAGTGGAGACGTGGCGTGCTCCAGGGACTTCGTAAAGAGGCGGGGCAGGGGCAGGGACTTGGAGTAAGGGGGTGGAATTGGGGCAGGGCAAAGGTGGGGCAGGGCCAGGGCTGGCGGTCGAGCACCCACAGGGCAGAGGGGAAGTTGGTGCCTATGGTGTTCTGTCCCCTCTAGTAGCACTGACATCACTTAGAGATTAATGAGTCTGCTCTACAGCCTTAGCTAAGAGCCATATGGCTTTTAGCTCATGCAGTAGAGTCTCATGCACTAAGCTTCAGAGATCCCAGGTTCGATCACAGTCTGTCAGCATTACACTATTACCAAGTGTTTCAGGTATATTCACCACTTGGAAAATTTTGCACAGATCTGGACCTCAAACTATGGCTTTGATCCATCCCAAACTGATATCACCTGCTTGGATGTGATCTTGCCTAGTGATCTCACTCTTGGATCAGTTTGAACTGGTATATGCGAGCCTCTCCAGGTGGTGTTATCTGGAGGTGTTACAACCTGAGCACATTTGCCTAACAGCCCATGATAATCTCTCTCAAGGTTTTTATACTGTTGCCTATCTCTGTAGGATCTGAGCTCCTGTCATGTAAAATCAATAGCAGTAGTGAAGTTTCTCTTGGACTTCATGGAGTCTGGCACTTCTCCCTTTATGGGGCCAAAACTCTGCTTGGCATTGGGTCCCTGAATGGGGAGGATTCTCAAAGAGTGTACGGCAGTGGTGGGCAACCTGCGGCCCATCAGGGTAATCTGCTGGTGGGTCGCCAGACACTTTGTTTACATTTGCACAGCTGCGCGCAGCTCCCAGTGGCCGTGGTTTGCCGTTCCCAGCCAATGGGAGCTGCGCGAAGGGGTGTGGGCCGCAGGGACATGCTGGCTGCCGCTTCCTGCAGCTCCCATTGGCCAGGAATGGCGAACCACAGCCACTGGGAGTTGTGGACGTCCGTGCAAATGTAAACAAACTGCCTGGCAGCCCGCCAGTGGATTAGCCTGACAGACTGCAGGTTGCCCACCACTGGTGTAGAGGATGGAACCATGCTAATGTGCTGTAGTACTGGCACTCTGCCCTAATCACTAACCTCCTGCTTTTTTGCCCTCACTCCCAGTATACTGTCTGTTGTGCAGGAGCTCTCTACAGATGCTACCAGGGCTTTCTGATTAGCTCTTATACTCCAGGCCTCTTTGGTATGTGTTCCAGGCAAAGCCAGGGTTGGAGTGGTAGTACGAGTCAAAGGAAGTGAAGCGGGTGGTGGGGAGGAGGAAAGAGTGTGAAAGGCACTCCTTGCATTCATCACTGGCAGGATCACAGGTGGGAAGCAGATTTCACAATCACAAATGGGTGAGGATGGCATTGTGCCCACCCCATCCTCCCTTCCTTGCACTGGCCAGCGGAGGTGTTCAGCTACAGAAGGGAGTGTATCTTGCACCCCTGTAAAATTTGGTGCAGCAGGTGCACATGGACATGGGAGTGGAGGAGGGATTTTACTTGCTTGAGGCACTGTGCTTCCCAGAGCATCTCCAGGAGCAGGGCAGCTCTGCTTCACATCTGGGTGTTCAAGGCACAATCTGGCCTAGGGTGACCAGAGGGCAAGTGTGAATATTGGGACAGCGGGTGGGTGGTAATAGGTGTCTATATAAGAAAAAGCCCCCAAAATCGGGACTGTCCCTACAAAATTGGGACATCTGATCACCCTAATCTGGCCTGGTACATTTACGTGCTCTAAACTGCTTACAATAGAGCTCCATTTATTCTCACTGATGTTGTTCCTGGTGGTAACATTAGAAATGTGTTATATTCCTATTGTAATATGCAATTCAAAGTCATCATGAGAGGCAGGTAAGCCATGTTTATAAGGGACTCTGGTGACACGCTGTGTGGCATGAGAAATTGCTCTTCCTCTCCATGTCATCTTATAGGGTAAGGTGACCACCTAAGAAAAGTGGAAAAATAATGTCACTTTATTCCTCTGAAATAAATTGAATTACTTGTTATTAAAAACAAAGATAATCTGATTTTCTTTTTATAAAACAAAACAAACATCCTGTTTCCATTTGAGTTTTTGAAAACCACAATGGAAACATTTTTATTGGTCTTTTTTTTCATAAAAGCTTATTTTTACAAAACCTACATTTTGGGCCAAATTTGTTGTTTTAGTGTCCCTTTGCAACAGTTGTAGAGAAATGAGAGAATCTGGAAATATGATTGTCATGCTCTGCGGTTAAATAAATAGGATTCCCAGAAGAAGCTGAAGGGAGTAACAGTCATTCAAAGCCAATGAAATATATTATTACGCTAATCATAATTGCCTGGCTGTTAACATTTTCTCCCCAGTAGTAATAATAATAATTAATAATATACTTTGAATTTGACAGATCTTTTATGCAATGAGACAGCCTGCAAATGAAAATGGACACAGGTCAGAGACTTCCACAATAGTAAGGTCAAATTCCTGTGGTGTCAGGATAAAGAAACTGCTTTGGACAGGTAGAAAGGAAGAACCCTTTTCTTTGAGTTTCCCTGATAATGCTAGGTTTCAGAGTAACAGCCGTGTTAGTCTGTATTCGCAAAAAGAAAAGGAGTACTTGTGGCACCTTAGAGACTAACCAATTTATTTGAGCATAAGCTTTCGTGAGCTACAGCTTATGCTCAAATAAATTGGTTAGTCTCTAAGGTGCCACAAGTACTCCTTTTCTTTTTTCCTGATAATGCTGTGGCCAGATGTTGAACAGAAATGGACAGGGAACTGTATGTGATTTCTACCTGTTTAAAAACAATTGCAAGATGAGACTAATTGAGGTGCATCTGTGACAACTCGCCAGGTCATCCCAATATGGAGCTCTCCATATTGTTTGCTTTCTGTGATTGGAATGCACCCCTTTATTCACACTCTACACACCACTGTAATGATCTTTGTACAAAATATGCCTTGTGAGGAATCGCTTGAAAACTAATACTGTATCTCTCTGGTCAATAATATCCTGGTGAAATATAGGTAGCAACATTATATGTAAAGTTATGAATTCCCCCTAAATGATATTGGTGGTGGCACATGTTCAAACCCATGTAGCCCTGATTAGGCAGAACTGGTCAAGCAGATTTTAAACAAAGGAATGTGTGTTTACCTCAGTTTTCATATAAGTTGTAAACAGGGTCCTTAGACAGTAAGAAAGGGAAGACAGGAGACAAAGAACCTGCATTTCAACAAACAGAGGTGAGAAGAAAGAGTATGTATCCTCTTTCACTACCAGACATCATGTCACCTTCTTTACTGTTTAAATCAACTTTGCTTTGAGAGGTAACCTTCAGGAAAATGCATCTCCAAGGAGGACTGGACTATAAAAGTGAGGGTCAAAAACACCTGAAGTTCTCTCTCCCTATCCATCTTTCTCTCTTCACCTGAGAAGGCAAAAGAAACAACAGTTAGACTATTAGAGCAGATCCTGGCCTGAGAATTTGGTCAGCAATGTACTGAAAACATGTGGTAAGGGACTTCACCTTGAAGTCTAGTTTATAAAGTTTTTTTTATCTCTTTTTCTTGTAACCATTTCTGACTTTAATGCATCATCACTTGTACTCAAAATCTATCTCCTTGTAGTTAAATAAACTTGTTTTATTCTTTAATTAAAACTACTCCAGTGTTGTGAATTGTTTGCTTCCTTAAATGGAGTTACCCAGAGTGTTGTATGTTGATCCCCTTAGAGGGGCAATGAACAGGAGACGGCTGGACAGATTTTTTGGGGGAAAATCTGGGACAGGGAATGTGTCGGGGCCACCCTGCAGGTAGTAACTAAGACTACTGGAAGCCAGAGCGTTGTGATGTTTGCTGACAGGCTGCTGGGGTCAGTGTTACTGGACCAGGGCTGTGGCTATAGACAGACACTTAGGGTGTGAGGAGCAGCAAAGCATTGTAAGGCACTCCAAGTTGCAGAGCAAGTGCTGACACTATCCCTCAGTAGTCTGGATTGCACCTCGATATATCATACTTGTGTTACAACTTTTTTAACAAGGAGAAATGAACCTCCCTGATTCACTTTTTTTTTGTGGGGGATCATATATCTCTGCTTGATGGTTATGCTGCAATTTTCCTTAAAAATGGTTTTACCTTAGCCTATCGAGCCTCAGGAGCTGAGACTCCAGACAGAATCCCCCTTCCTTGTACAATGTCAGGCCCAAATACTGCAATGAGATCCGCATGGGAACACACTTGCAAGGCTCCATTGACTTCACTGGGGTCTGCCTATATGGATCCAATTGCTGGGCCTGGAGCTCCAATTTGAAAAATCCAGGTTCTAAGTGCCAATCAGCAACTTATTCAGAGGGCTAGGTGGAGGGTACGCATCTTGTTCAGTGGGCAATTGGTAATTCTATCTCACTTTTGGTCATCCTCAGCTGCTAGAGAATCTTGTAGGAATGAATTAGAGGTATGACCCCATTGGAGCCTTAGGTTAGATGTCTGAGTGGAGCAGTGCCTACAGATGATTTGGGGGACAGCTATGGAAGAGTTCAGGAGAAGGGGCTTGGCAGATTGAATGGGCACAAGGACCTCAACTAGAGGCCCAGGCGTGTCTCAGAAGCTATGGATGACCAGGTTTAGGGAGGAGCCTGCCTTCGGAGAGGAGACCTTCTAGCCCAAAAGGAGTGTGACTGTTAAAGGGGCAGGTTGCCTTTTAAATTAAGTGAGATTGTAGACTGCTTCCATGAAAAATTTGCTTTAGGGAGGAATGTAGCAACCTGCATGGAACTTGGAGGGTTGCTAAAGGGAAAAATTTGGAGGCGACACCAGAAAGTCAGTCTGTGTGCATATGGCTGGAATGCTAGCACCAGCTGTAGCATCTCTGTAAATAGTTCTCTTCATAAAGTGCCAGTTTAGTTTTAGAAGCATGGAGTCCTCTCATGTTATTACCCAGCATGTGGTATATAAAACAAGGCATAGTTAGCTGAGGAGACTTCGGAGGAGGAAGAGCCATTGGCTATGCAGCTGGGTGCTACCCCAACAGAAGTGAAAAGATGGGCTACAGCCAAGGCGCAAGAGACCTGGATCAGAGTGTGACCACTTAGACAAGGAAACATAGGCTACATCTGTGCTTCAAAAAAAGAAAACAAAACAAACCCGTGGTGGTGAGTCTCAGAGCCCAGGTCAACTGACTTGGGCTTGTGGGACTTGCACTATGGGGCTAAAAATAACAAGAGTGTAGATATTCAGGCTCTGGCTGGAGCTTGGGCTTTGAGACCCACCAAGAGGAGTAAGTCTCAGAGTCAGAGTTCCAGCCCAAGTGGCAATGTCTATACTGCTATTTTTAGCCCCAAAGCACTAGCCCCATGAGCTTGAGTCAGTTGACCCAGGCTCTGAGACTCGTTGCTGCTCGGGGTTTTTTTTTGTTTTCTTTTTTTTATTATAGAAGCACCCTTAGGCAGAACAAATGGGCCCTTGTCTACACTGGAAAATCATGCTGGGGTTGCTCTGGCCAGCACACAGAGAGTTAACAGTTAAAGTCGGTTCATGGTAAGCCTAATGCTTACCTGCTAACCATTTAACATTTTACATCCCTAGTTGATTATCAATTACAATCTTACATTTACTAGTTTCTTCACTGGTTTATAGTAATCTATGGTGTTAGAGGGCTTATTCCTTCACCCGCTCACTTCCCTGGTCCTTCTCGCATTAACAGAGAGCAACAATACCCAAAGTCCAAAAGTGCAAACAATTCAATGTTTATTGGGGTGAACTTCCAGCAAGCAATGATACCAATTTTCTTCCTTAGTGTCCCCCTTCCCAGCTCTGACACCACAGAGCTTTGGCTGTGTCCCTGTTCCCATTCCCTGTTCCCATCCCCCCCTTACTTCCTATTTGACTGCAGACTATATAGTAAAACTTGAGTTCTGCTTAGCTATACCTTAATGAATCATTTTACTGAAATTTAACTAACCAATCCTAACATATTGTAACATGATTATCTAACCAATTATATCCCACTACCTTAATTGGTTTACACCCAACAAAATTGATTATACAGACATACAATAGGGATGTGGGGACTACAGTGATAGAACAACAAAGAAATGAGGATTTCACACCCTAGCTATGGATAAGTGAGTTCTTGCCAGACAGGATGCTATCAAACAGTTTTCTGTAAATCTTCTAGGCTTTTCCCTTTCTCTGGTGGTGATAGATTGGATCACCTTTTTAACAGCCCCAAACTGCCTTATTTCAGTGTGACTGGTGAGGACGTGACCATTCACTTCCCAGCTTATGGCTGCCCCTGCTGTTTAGCCAAAGGCCTTAGCCTAAGAACAGGGCCTTAGACTGTCACAGTAAGAGAAGGCCCTTACACGGGCAGATAGTGATTTTGATTCTTTCTTTTATACCTCTATAACTAGCTAAGTGATAAGAATACACCTCAATTCTTAAAGTATAGGTAGGCCTTTTCAGACAGGCCTGAATATCTATATCCTAACATATGGCTCTCTGAAATGAGATGTACAGAGCCGCATATCTCTAATGTTCATGTAATTGTTACCTGCAGCTCCTGTGCAAGCACTCCCAATTCATCACACATCCTGAGGCAAAGAATGTCCCATTTGGCAAAGTTCACTACATGACTTAAGGCTGGGAATGAGCAGCAGGGGCGGATCAACTCTTACAAAACAAATATCGTTTGTGTGCAAAAATACACCTTAATATAAAGAATGTGGGAAGAGGCATAGGCACCGAGTCCGTGGGTGCTCTGGGACTGGAGCACCCATGGGGAAAAATTGGTGGGTGCAGAGTCCCGCCCCCCTGCCCCAGCTCACCTCTACCTCCGCTCCACTCCGCCTCCTCCCCTGAGCACGCCGCTGGGTCCTGCTTCTCTGCCCTCCCAGCCAGCACTCGCTCCGTGAAACAGCTGTTTCGCGCGGCAAGCCTGGGAGGGAGGGAGGAGGAGGAGGAACGCGGCGCATTTGGGGGAGGAGGCGGGGATTTGGGAAGGAATCTAATAGAAACAGGGAAGAGTGAAGCTCGGGCAGGGCGGGGGCGGCACAAGCACCCACCGGTGCCGACAAAAGTTGGCACCTCTTGGAAGAGGAATAGCGAAAGTATGCTGGTACAAAATCTGCTAAACAACCCAAGTCTCTGTGCTCACCTCACCCTAGTGATGGGCTCTCTGCACTGGTTCCCGATTGAGAATTGCATGCAGTTCAATGCCCTTACAGAATTTGTCCATGGAACTGGGTCTAGTTATCTCATTGAGTCTTCTTCCATGACTATGTTGTACCACAACATCGACATTCTCTAAAACAGGGATCAGCAACCTTTGGCATGCGACCTGCCAGGGCAAGTCCCCTGGCGGGCTGGGACGGTTTGTTTACCTGCTGTGTCCGCAGGTTCGGCCAATTGCAGCTCCCAGTGGCCACGGTTCGCTGTCCCAGGCCAATGGGGGCTGCAGGAAGCTGCGGACAGCACATCCTTCGGCCCGCGCCGCTTCCCGCAGCCCCCATTGGCCTGGAGCGGTGAACTGTGGCCAGTGGGAGCCGCCATTGGCAGAACCTACGGACACGGCAGGTAAACAAATTGGCCCGGGCTGCCAGGGTGTTTACCCTGGTGGGCCACAGGCCAAAGGTTGCCGATCCCTGCCCTAAAACAATAAAATTGTCACCCAGTACATAGAGACTCACGACAGAAGGAAAGAGAACTTTCACAATAGCTTTAACCAGACTATGGAACTTGGTCCGAAACAAAATAAGAATGAATGCAGACCTCAGGTTTCAGAGTAGCAGCCGTGTTAGTCTGTATTCGCAAAAAGAAAAGGAGTACTGGTGGCACCTTAGAGACTAACCAATTTATTTGAGCATAAGCTTTCGTGAGCTACGTGCATCCGATGAAGTGAGCTGTAGCTGACGAAAGCTTATGCTCAAATAAATTGGTTAATCTCTAAGGTGCCACTAGTACTCCTTTTTCTTTTTGCAGACCTCACTATGTTCAAAATAAATGCAAAACACATCTCTTTGACTTGGTGTTCCTTAAATTTTTTGTTCTCTCTCTCTCCCTCACATTCATACACACCATACACTAGTCACACAACCTATAAGTTAATATTTCTCTAAAGGAAAAAATAGAAAGAAATTTTGTAGTGTAGACATGGGCTATGCGATAGGCTTTTGCTAGCACAGCTGTGTAAGTCAGAGATCACATCTCATCACACCTTTGACCCACAGAGATATGCCGCCAAAAGCTTGCAGTGCAGACCTGACCCAAGGATAATGGATGAAAATATTTCCATGTGAGTTTGGAGGAAGCCAGAAATGCTTTTGAGAGTGTGACCAGCCCCCTTCATTTCAGTGAGGTGTTAACTCAGATCTCCATGATGGTAATCTGAATATCAACATTTTTAACTGCTTCATTCCTCATGTCAGGCCTTATCTGTACAGTGATACCACTTTAATTATATTGATCTATTTTAAAGTGGTAGAGTCCCTTTAGTGCACACACAGTTATAGTCCCTTGGCTATGCGGACACTATTCCTTTAAGGCAGGGGTTCTCTCATCACACCATGACCCCCTTCTGACAAAAAAAATTACTACGTCTCCAGAAGTGGGGACCAAAGCCCAAGCGCTTCAGCCCCAGGCACGGGGCCTGTAACCTGACCCTTGTCACCCAGAGCTGAAGCCCTTGGCCCTGGGTGATGGGGCTCAGGCTTCTGCCCTGGACCCCAGCAAGTCTAACGCCAACCCTGGTGACCCTATTAAAATGAGGTTCTGACCCACAGTTTGAGAACCGCTGCTCTAAGGGTATGTCTACACAGCTCCACACGCATGGCTGGGCCATGCCAGCTGACTCAGGTGAAGCGGTTCCGGTGAAGGGACTGTTTGAGTGCAGACACTCCAGCTCCAGCCCCAGCTCTGGAATCCTGCCACTTTGCCTTATTGGGATCCAGGAAGTGGGTGTGTGAAGCCTGCCCACTGCTAAAGAATCCCCCCCCAGCCTAAGTGGGGGGTCCACACGACCTGGAAAACCAAATAATTACAGGGGACAACTAATGAACAACAGGGACAGGAGTGCGGTCAAAGGGTCAAATGAAGAGAACCAGACGGGGACACCAAGCAGAGGAACCCGGACAGCGCCCACTGCTCCTCAAAGGTGTCAAGGGAGTCAGTGGACGCCGCCCAGAGGAACTCTGCCCGGAGGCATGAATGAACGGAGGATCAGAAATAGGCTCCACAGTCACAGGACACTCCATTGGCCAACCTCCTCACCCTGGTTTTATAGATGGCCACTTTAGCTAGGGCCAGGAGGAGGTTGACCAGGAGGTCCCGCGACTTAGTGGGGCCACGGACAGGGAGTGCATAGATAAGGAGGTGAGGGGAAAAGTGCAACCAAAATCAACAAAATATTCATGAGGAGCCGGAATAGGGGCTGCAGCCTGCCGCACTCCAGGTAGACGTGCGGCAGGGTTTCCCTCACGCTGCAAACGGGGCACGTGTACGGGATTGGGGTGAACCGCGCCAAGTACTCGCCCGTGCTCACGGCCCCGTGAAGGAGCTGCCAACTGATATCCCCGGCGGGCCTCGGGACCAAGGTGGAATATAGGCTGGGCCACCAGTTCCTGCCACTTTGCAGGCGCTGGAGTCTGGGCTCCAGCCTGACCATCTACACCGCCCCTTAGCTCGAGCTCCTCGAGCCCAAGTCAACCGGCACACACCAGCTGCAGGGGTCTAACTGCAGTGTAGACATACCCAACAGCAGGGCCCTGCTGGTCAGGGGCGTGAAGAGGGCTGAGCTGCCTGAGGGGATCTACACTGCACAGCCCTGCCACTGTGGCGCAGCCGCTTCCTACGGTTCCCATCCTGGCAGGGGAGCACGCAGGGCTGTATAAACCGCCCGCGCGGCGGGCGGTGTCCCCTGAGCGGGTCAGGCCTCGGAAGGGCGTGTGGTGGGGGTCACAGCTCTGCCGTGGCTCTTTCTGTCGCCACACAACGCGTGACATTGGGGGCCTAGCCCCAGATGCACGCGGCTGCGGGAGAGCCCAGCCCACTTCCCCTCAGCCGCAGTTAACTTGTGTTCGCGTGGAGGGGCGCGGCTCAGGGGGGTTGCCGCGAGTGATAATAGCCAGGAGCAGGGGACACCGACCGCCATTTTGAACACAAGACGCCCCCCCTTTCCCGGGTTGAGGGGACAGAGAGCTCGCGAGAGCCCACACAGCAAGGAAGCGAAGGAGCACGCGACCGAAGCCGGCGCACGCGCAGGTAGACACTAGGGGGTCGCATGGCTGCCGCGGTGGAGAAAGGCAAGGGGAAGGGGCGGGGTTACAGAGTGCAGCTCTCGCGAGAACACGGAGGCTATATAGTGGTGTGGGGGTGGCGAAAGCTTCCCCTCAGTGCAATTCCGTCCGAAGAGCGCAGCCACTAGCCCCCCGAGGAGCAGGCCCGAGACCATGGAGGACAGCATGGACATGGAGAGCATGGGCCCTCTGCGCCCCCAGACCTTCCTCTTCGGTAACGACCCGCGCCGCCCACGATCGGGCCCGTCCCGCCTGGGGACCGCTATCCTCGCGGGCATGGCGCGGGCGCCTGGGCCCAGGCTGCTCGCGGGGTGGCCGCGCGCACGGGGGCTGAGGGGGGGGGGCGGGACGAGGGTTCGCGGCGGGGACTCCGCAGAGCCGCTCTAGGAGCGGCAGCCCCCCCACCCCTCCGACCCCACGTGGCTGGCGCTCGCACGTGGCGTCTGCTCCGGCCTCGAGCTCCTGGCAGCGGCCGCCGCTTTGTTCCTCCTGCTCCCCGCGTTCCCCAGGCGGCAGCAGCCGCTTCTCCCCGGGGCTGGTTCCCGAGCTAGCTAGTTCCGAGCGGCTAGTTCCCGGGGATGCGCTTCCCTCGCGCGCGGCGGGCCTGCAGCCGGTAAATGCCCTGGGCGCACATGGCAGCGTGGGGCGGCTGCGTCTCGGGGTGAAGCACGTGGAAGGGCCGCGCTGTGAGCAGAGAAAAGGCGTGGGCGGAACCGGGCCCCGCTTGTGAACCCCGCAGGCCCATATTTAGTACGCGATCGGCCCCACTGCAGCTAACTGTTTTAATACATTTGAATCTCAGCAGCTTTCACAAATGATTCTCTGAGACCCCTTAAAAATTACCGACACTTGCGAATTACCAATCAGGTGACCAAATAAGAAGCAAATATTGTGCTCTGCCTTTTTCTAGCGTACTAACAAATGTTCTGTCCTTTTTTTTTTTTAAAGGTTAGCTTTGGTATTGAGACCTCGCTGCGTTTCTTTCTGCTATTAAATCTGAGATGTGAGCATTGAGGAACCCTGCATTTTGTATACAAATTTAGATTTTTGAAGTGCAAGCTTGTAGGTTTTGGCTTTACTAACGTCTAATAAATAAGTACTGAAAGGAAAGACATTTTAATATGTAATAAATATATGTGCAGTTTTATAGTTAAAATATTTTACCTGTAACTTAACCGAACTTTTGCAGGTTGTGAACTAAAAGCAGATAAGGAGTATCACTTCAAGGTGCACGATGAGGAAAATGAACACCAGTTGTCACTGAGAACAGTAAGTCCTCATGCTCGGAAATTTAAGATTATGGTCCTGTGGAAGGTAGCTTTCAGCCTTCATAATCATGGGAATCATAAATGAAAATCATTGAATCACTTTTATCCTGCTGTATAGTTTTGTGTGTTGGATGTTGTGCTCCATTGTATTTCAGTGGTGCTTTTGTGAAATTTATAAAAGCTACTTAAGTATTTTGAGATAGATACTTAAAAGTAAAATTACATGAAACTTATTTTCTATTCAGTTTCCATAATTTGTATTTAAATTTCTTCAGAATTATTGATGTAATTAAAATTTACTAAGAACTCTTCTTTTTTGATGAAGAGAAATTAATTTTAAAATAAGCATGTTATGTATGTCAGATTTATATGTCGGAACGCTGTTTTGGAAAAGTAAAAACAATTTAATACAAATTGAGTAATGATTATACCTTTCACTACTGCAAAAATTAAAATACCTGTATGTCAAGCTTAAGCATTTACTTACCAAGCAATTTGTTCAGTTGCTTGCCAGTTTAAGAATTCAGGATTCTTTTCTATTGCAAGACTTGATGAAATAACTGTGTGATATCACTGCTTTTGCCATATAGCAGGGTGGATTGATTTAAGTCACTGATTTTAATCATTGCAAGCAGGAAACTTTAATTTAAATCCTCAATTTTAGTCATGTTTTGCATTTTTTCCTTTGTCTTACAGATGTTGATTTTCATTTGTTAATCAAAATATTTTGATTTGCAGCTAAACATAGCCTTTATGTTAAGTTTGGTGGTGGTTTTTGCTAGCAACATATTTAATTATGCTGTGACATATCTTAACTTACACTTAGATTCTTAATTTTTACTTGTTAGAAAATGGTGAATGATGTACTTTGACGATGGTTTTTTATTACTTTTTCTCATGCTGTATTTGGATAGAAATGCAAATTTAATTAAAATGCACAAAATAAAATTTTAACTTTACTAAATAAAACTACTTTAAATGTGCTGGTACATAAGAAAAAAGTTGAACAAAACATGGTTTGTGTTTAAAGCTAAGTAAGTCTTATCTGTAGTTAGTGAGTTGAACTGATTATGTCTGGTCACCATATCCTTCAAGATTTTAGAACTAGTAGATCTCATACAAACATAAGAATGGCCCTACTGAGTCAGACCAAAGGTCCATATAGCCCAGTATCCTGTCTTCCAAAAGTGGCCAGTGCTGGGTACCCCAGAGAGAATGAACAGAACAGGTAATCAAGTGATCCATCCCCTGTCGCTCATTCCCAGCTTCTGGCAAACAGGCTAGGGACACTATTCATAGAATCATAGAATATCAGGGTTGGAAGGGACCTCAGGAGGTCATCTAGTCCAACCCCCTGCTCAAAGCAGGACCAATCCCCAACTAAATCATCCCAGCCAGGGCTTTGTCAAGCCTGACCTTAAAAATATCTAAGGAAGGCGATTCCACCAGCTCCCTAGGTAACGCATTCCAGTGTTTCACCACCCTCTTAGTGAAAAAGTTTTTCCTAATATCCAACCTAAACCTCCCCCACTGCAACTTGAGACCATTACTCCTTGTTCTGTCATCCGCTACCACTGAGAACAGTCTAGAGCCATCCTCTTGGGAACCCCCTTTCAGGTAGTTGAAAGCAGCTATCAGATCCCCCCTCAGTCTTCTCTTCCATAGACTAAACATCCCCAGTTCCCTCAGCCTCTCTTCATAACTCATGTGTTCCAGTCCCCTAATCATTTTTGTTGCCGTCTGCTGGACTCTTTCCAATTTTTCCACATCCTTCTTGCAGTGTGGGGCCCAAAACTGGACACAGTACTCCAGATGACGCCTCACCAATGTTGAATAGAGGGGAACAATCACATCCCTCGATCTGCTGGCAATGCCCCTACTTATACATCCCAAAATGCCATTGGCCTTCTTGGCAACAAGGGCACACTGTTGACTCATATGCGCTTCTCATCCACTGTATCCCCTAGGTCCTTTTCTGCAGAACTGCTGCCTAGCCATTCGGTTCCTAGTCTGTAGCGGTGCATGGGATTCTTCCGTCCTAAGTGCAGGACTCTGCACTTGTCCTTGTTGAACCTCATCAGATTTCTTTTGGCCCAATCCTCTAGCTTGTCTAGGTCCCTCTTTATCCTATCCCTACCCTCCAGCGTATCTACCTTTCCTCCCAGTTTAGTGTCACCTGCAGACTTGCTGAGGGTGCAATCCTCACCAGCTTTCAAATCATTTATGAAGATATTGAACAAAACCGGCCCGAGGACCGACCCTTGGGGCATTCCGCTTGATACCGCCTGCCAACTAGACATGGAGCCATTGATCACTACCCGTTGAGCCCGACAATCTAGCCAACTTTCTATCCACCTTATAGTCCACTCATCCAGCCCATACTTCTTTAACTTGCTGGCAAGAATACTGTTGGAGACGGTGTCAAAGGCTTTGCTAAGGTAAAGGAACAACATGTCCACCGCTTTACCCTCATCCACAGAGCCAGTTATCTCATCATAGAAGGCAATTAGATTAGTCAGGCATGACTTGTCTTTGGTGAATCCATGCTGACTGTTTCTGATCACTTTCCTCTCCTCTAAGTGCTTCAGAATTGATTCCTTGAGGACCTGCTCCATGATTTTTCCAGGGACTGAAGTGAGGCTGACTGGCCTGTAGTTGCCAGGATCATTCTCCTTCCCTTTTTTAAAGATTGGCACTACATTAGCCTTTTTCCAGTCATCGTCCGGGACTTCCCCAGATCGCCATGAGTTTTCAAAGATATTCCTGCCCATCCTGGCTAATAGTCATTGATTGACCTAGCCTCCATGAATTTATCTAGTTCTTTTTTGAACCCTGTTATGGTCGTGGCCTTCACAACATCCTCTGACAAGGAGTTCCACAGGTTGACTGTGCATTGTGTGAAGAAATACGTTCTTTTGTTTGTTTTAAACGTGCTGCCTATTAACTTCATTTGGTGACCCCTAGTTCGTGTTATGAGAAGCAGTAAACACTTCCTTATCTACTTTCTCTACACCCGTCATAGACTTCAGTCGTATCTCCCTTTAGCTGTCTTTTTCAAGCTGAAGAGTCCCAGTCTTATTAATCTCTCATACGGAAGCTGTTCCATACCCCTAATCATTTTTGTTACGCTTTTCTGAACCTTTTCCATTTCCAATATATCCTTTTTGAGATGGGGTGACCACATCTGCAGAGTATTCAAGATGTGGGCTACAATGGATTTATATAGAGGCAGTATAATGTTTTCTGTCCTATTTTCTATCCCCTTCTTAATTATTCCCAGCGTTCCGTTTGCTTTTTTGACTGCCACTGCACATTGAGTGCATGTTTTCAAAGAACTATCCACAATGATTCCAAGATCTTTCTTGAGTGGTAACAGCTAATTTAGACCCCATCATTTTATATGTAAATTGGGATTGTTTTCCAATGTGCATTACTTTGCATTTATCGACATTAAATTTCATCTGCCATTTTGTTGCCCAGTCAGCCAGTTTTGAGAGATCCTTTTGTAGCTCTTCACAGTCTGCCTGGGTCTTAACTATCTTTAGTAATTTTGTCACCTCACTGTTACCCCTTTTTCCAGTTCATTTATGAAAACGTTGAATAGGACTGGTCCCAGAAGAGACCCCTGGGGGACACCACTATTTACTATCTCATCCTTTCACACATAGTTTTATTCATCGATTGGAAGAAGAAAACAAGCTTTCCTGCCTTTTCAACTCCTGGTTGTTTTTAACTGTTCATGAGTTAGTCATTAAACTGAAATGAAGAAAATAGCCTCTTCTGCAAATGCAGAGAATATTGCTATCAACAGCTGGGTTAGAACTTCAATAAACTCTGGTTCCAGGTGCTTAACCAGGGACTCTCTCCAGTTCAGTGGTTTGAAACTTGGCAGCAAATGTACTGCTTAATATTATTTTTGTATTTATTTGAATCATTTTAATAATTATAGTAAATTTAGCCCTTAACATAAGATGTTGATTTCAAATCTAATTTAAAATACTTACAATCTTTGATTTTTATATACTCTGCACATAATTTAATAAAGTACAGTATCTTTCATTTATTTCTTCCTAAAACATTTAATGTAGTGATCGATGCAGAATGCCAGAAATGTCTACATTTCAGTGGTGGACTGAAGTGATTTCTATACATAGTCTGTAAAGCTCCTTGAGATTTTTTTGGATGAAACTGTAAATAGCAGCAGTTGATGAAATCATGCTTAAGTGTAGAAAATGCTCTTACTCAGATTTCTTTTAATGTCTTTACCTGTTGATGAGGGAAAGAAAACCCTGGACTCAGTTTAGAAGATGTTCCTTTAAAACATATAATTATGAAGTAATTATGTATGCATGTTAATGCAGGGGCGGGCAAACTTTTTGGCCTGAGGACCACATCGGGTTGTATGGCTGTGTCTCCCCAAACAGCCAGGCGTGGCTCTGACCCCGCCCCCCTGATGCCCCCTCCAGTGAATCCTACCCCATCCAACCTCCCTGTCCCCGATGCTTGTGCGCACCCCTCCCTGTCCCCTGCCCCATCCTTCCCTCCCTGCCCCCTGACTGTCCCCCTGCCACTCCATCCTCTGACCACCCCTGCCACTATCCATGCCCCTGCCCCCTGACCACCACCCCGAACTCCCCTGCCCTCTGTCCAACCCCCATCCTGTCCCCTTACTGCGCTGCCTGGAGCACTGGTGGCTGGCAGCGCTAGAGCCGCGCCGCCCAGAGCACCGGGTCAGCCCGCAGTTCTGCAGCTGCGCTACTGGCAGAAGCTCGCAGCCCTGCACTGGCATCACAGTGAGCTGAGGCTGCGGGGGAGGGGGAACAGCAGGGGAGGGGCCGGGCAGGAGGGTCCTGCGGGCCGTAGTTTGCCCACCTCTGTTATTGAATGTTTTTCAGTTTGCTTTTAAAGAGAATAAGCATTGAAATGCAAAATTAAATTATTTTAATATTAATATTAAATTAAATTTATTTTCACAATGCTGAATATGGGTTGGTTGTCCCATATGGAGCTCTAAGGGGGATAATGGTACTTTTACAATTGTTTGTAGCTGTTTAAAAATCAAAGCAAGAAAATGATTAAATTTTGCAGTTGATAGACTTTTTACACAAGACGAGCTTAAAAAACATCAATATTTAAGTGTTACATTTTTCTTGCTTTTTCTGGAGTTTTACTGCTTAATTGTCCTTATTTTTGAAGCGTGTCAAAGACTGGAGATTGAGCTCTTGGGTGTACCCAAAATCAATCATGTAATATGAAGACTATTAAATTGTGATAAGTGAAAGCCAAATTAAGTTACATGATAGCAAAGAGCTGGGTACTTAAGTCTGCCTAGTCATTCTTGTGTTAGTTCCTATACACTGTCTCCTGTTCAGAAGAACATACAATCATTACGAGAGCAATGATTCACTTACTAAATGAAACATAACTTTACTGGAGCCAACTGTAGGTTATTCAGTCGTGGATATCATAAGAAAGCTCACACTAAAAAGTACTGTCGGGGGCGGGGGGGAATCTATACAGTCTGAAACTGATGCACAATTTTGCTGCAATCCTAACAGTGGGAAAAGGCATTGCCTCTAATGCAGTTACTGTGGGATAAGAGCCGTTCTTATTCATAAACACACTTCTAGCAGTTAAGGTGTCACATACAAACTCAAAGGAGTAAAGTTAGGCCAGTTGCCTGCCTGCTTCTCCACCACACTTCAGCACTGTCACAATCGCCATATGCTATAGGGAACACACATTTTTAGCTCTGCTTGAGTGTGGAGGGATGATAGCCATCCAGCATCAGTACAGAAAGTTTGTTCTGAAATATTCAGCATCCTGGACAGCATTTTTCATAATTTAACAAATTGTAATTTATTAATAAATGCATAGTAAGCCTCTAAAAAGTAGCCCATCCCTTAAATAAATGCTACGAAGATCAGTTTAAAAAAAATGCCATTTGAGGCTAAAAAAATCATGACACTCAAAATAAAATTCTTAAGGGTCTGATATTTAAATAAACCTCAGGATAACATTGATTTGAAAAATTTCAGGAAGTTCAATCTTTAAGCGGATTGGGTTGTAAATCAGTGGAAGGTGTATATTTTTCATAGTAAACGGGTTGATTCCCTGTATTTAATGAAGAGTGAAACCAAGCCTTTACAATAAGTTCTTCATTGGGGTTGTGGAGTGTACATTACTAGGAATTGAGATTGTATTTTTGTCTAAAAGATACTCTAGTCTAATCAAACAGGGATTAAAAAATTCCAGAAAGTTCTGTTGCCTGTGTTACGCAGTTCGTCAGATTTCGATCACAATGATCCCTTCTGAATGTCTAATCTGTAAATCTATAGTTTGTACTGCAGTAGTCTCCAGAGACCCCACTTCATAGAAAACTGTCCCTGCCCCCAGGAGTTTCCAGATGAAATATAGATATGCTAATTTACATAAATATTCTCCCAGTAGATGGGGAAGAGGTGAAGTAGATAAAATGGAATCTTCTGATTGTATGTTTAGGAGGTAAAGGTCATAATGAACTACATGTGAACTATATATACGGCAATACATGACATAAATCACTGAGTAGCCTTTCAGATGCTTAACTTGTCTGGAGTAGGTATAGAGAGGTTATTTTACCTCTATTGCGCACTGGTGCTACTGTTTCTGTGTTGAGTTTTGGGGCCCACAAATCGAGAGATTTTAATAAATTGGAGAGGGTTCAGAGAAGAGCCAGAACAATGATGAAAAAAGTTAGAAAACATGTCTTATAGTGATAGACTTGGGCAGCTCAATCTATTTAACTTAACAAAGACAAGGTTAAGGGGTTATTTGGTTACCTTCTATAAGTTCCTACATGGGGAACAAAGATTTAATGAGCCCTTCAATATAGCAGAGAAAGGTATAACACAGTGGCTGGAAGTTGAAGCTAGGAAAATTCAGACAGGAAATGAGGGGTGATGGTGGATTTTCCATCATTAACTTTAAAATCAAGATTGGGTGTCTTTCTAAAAGATCTGGTCTAGCAATTATTTTATGGAAGTATTATGGCCTGTGCTATACAGGACATCAGACTACATGATCACCATGGTTCCTTATAGATTCTGTGGCCATAAGTTACATGGCTTCCTGACGCAAACTCAGCTGCTACTCATAGCTGTTGGAAGGCTATTAGCCGCTCCTCTGAGCTGCTAATGCAGTCTCTTGCCACAAAAGGATAGGGTGGGCAGATCAACAGACATACAAAACAGTTGCTATCAGTCAGCAAAACACAGCAGAACCGTTGTCCCTGGTTTTTATGTGAAAGGATAGACACTTACCTATTCATTTTCTCCACACCATTCATGACTTTATAGACCTTTGTCAAGTCTCCCCTTAGTTGTCTTGTCTTCTAAGCTGAATGGTCCCAATCCTTCTAATCTCTCTTCACATAGAGGATGTTCCATACCCTTAATCGTTTTTGTTGCCCTCTACTTCTTTCAGTCCTAACCTTTTTTGAGATGGTGCGACCAGAACTGTGTGCAATATTGAATAAACAAGCAGTAGCCTTAATCAGATCTTATAAGATACTGGCCTCACTTTCATCACAGGTACCTGGCTAGAACTCCTGTCTGGACCAAACAGCTTTCCCCAGCCAGTTAATTGGTATGGTGTAAGTCTAGAGAGAACAAGAGGTGAGGTGGCTGTGCTGTTTTCATCTGTGCAAGTCAGTGTCCCTGGAATATCCGTTACCAGATGGATTCACCTGGCCCACTAGATCAGTTTGATCTTAGTCACTATGGTTTTGGAGAATGATGGAACTATACAAATATACAACTAAACACTATAAAAACCTTGTTTTGTTCAATGTATATTATAGCATAAAAAGTTCAGTTTGGTTACTATTTTCTCATTATTGAAAATTAATAATTCAGGTTGTATCTAACTGCAGTCTGATGCTAATTAAATAAGTCTCTGGTGGTTTCACTGCAGAAAGATATCCAAAAAACATATCTTTACTTAGTCTTAAGGGGTAAAAATACTGTTGAAATTGTGAATTACTTTCAAATACATTTTAAATTCTAAGTTTCTTCTAACAGTTTTGGCAATTTAAGAATGGTGGTTCAGCTTTTCATAAAGGATAATATATTTCACTTCTTGCATAGGTCAGTTTGGGTGCTGGTGCCAAAGATGAATTACATGTCATAGAAGCAGAGGCATTGGACTATGAAGGGAACCCTATTAAAGTCACGCTGGCATCTTTGAAAATGTCAGTCCAGCCTACGGTAAGGACAAACCTATATATTATTGATAAACTTTGGTGTCAAGTGGTAATCTCAGCTAAGAAACACTAACAAAGTAGAAATAATAAAGCAAATCCTTGTTTCTAACTTCAGGAGTTAAATGAGAATTTTTAAAATACTTCTGTTTCATTTGTATTCTTGGATGGGTCTCTGGTCAGTTCATTCTCAGGTTCTTGGACATGAGCATAACTGTCATTTAATTTGGAAAATGGAAGAATTTTTAACTTTATAAAGCTTTCATTTTAATTAAAATATGGGGGGGGGAAATTGGGTGGTCTAATGTTTCTTTAATCTCTTAATGGAAGCTTATTTTGTGCTAAGCTGGATCTGAGTGGGTTTCCTTAATTTAGAGCGATTTCAGTTATTTGTAAATCACAGTGCATGTTACTCAGCAAATGTGCACCTAGGTGTTCATTCATAACTGCACGTGTCAGTGATGAATTTCTGTTGCTTTATTCATTAGTCCTGTAGAGCCAACAAGTGTGAGATAGATGTTACTCCTTATGCATAGTTTATTCCAACTGCACCTGTGCATACCCTTTGGGGGAAGGCATTGGGTTACACAGTGGTGAAGAGATGATTATAAAGGTGGAATTGAGGGGCCAGGTAGACCCGCACAACCTATATACTGATGTTGATCTATAGTGAGATGAGAACTCAGTTTGATTCTCAGACCCCAGGGAGGTTTTTAGATACCTGCCAGGGTTCTCTCTTGGTCTTACCTGTTTAATATGAGTCTAGTGGAACACTGTAGAGCATGAGTGAGGTACTGTACTGGGTACCACTTGTATGTGGGTTATAAATAATGCCTGCTGAACATTCTAATAATTCCTTCTTGACTGTTGCTATGAGGAAGCTGCTGGTTTGTTGTGTTTGTGTTAATGCCAGCTCTTTCAGCTCTACCATTTACATTGTTTCTGCATCATTTCGGTTGGCTGCCTGTTCTGGCACTTATTATTTGGTGGTCAGGTGTTGACTAAGTTGCTGTTAAATAACCAACATACTTTCTCTTCAGGTTTCTTTAGGTGGCTTTGAGATTACACCTCCAGTTGTTTTGAGGTTGAAATGTGGTTCAGGGCCAGTTCATGTCAGTGGCCAGCATCTTGTAGGTATGTTATATTTAAAAATGCATTGAGAAGACTTACAAGTTTCATATTAGTCACAAATATAGAATACATTCTAAACCAGGGGTCTCAGACTCAAATGACCACGAGGGCCACGTGAGGACTAGTACATTGGCCCGAGGGCCGCACCACTGACCCCTGGCCCTAACCCCACTCCACCCCTTCTCTGAGGGCCTGCCTCTTCCCACCCCTTCCCTGAAATCCCCACCCCCAACTCCGCCCCCTCCCTGCCCACAGGGGGTCGGGGTGCGGGGTGCAGCAGGGGGTTCAGGGCAGGGGTGGGGGGGTGGGGGCTCAGGGCAGGGGGTTCGGCTGCAGGAGGGGTTCTGGGGGTGGGTCCAGCCTGGTGCGCACATGGGTCTGTGTGTTGCCCTGGCTGCTCCCACGGCCAATGGGAGCTTTGGGGGGGGGGGTACCTGGAGGAGCGGCCAGGGCAACACAGAGACCCCTGTGCCCCTCCTCCCCCAGGTCCTATCCACTTCCGGGAGCAGCGTAGGGGCCAGGCAGGCAGGGAGCCTGTCCTGTCCCCAGTGTGCGCCAGGCTGGAGCTACTCTAGGTAAATGCTGGTGGGGTGTGGGTGCCATGGGGAGCTGGCGGGCTGCAGAAAATAAGTACGCGGGCCGCGTGTTTGAGACCCCTGTTCCAAACTGACCAAACTGGTGAGAGTTTGTGTGTCAGCCCAGGTAAAGCTCCCTCTGCTGGACACACTAGGCCAAAAAGGACCCTTCTACAAAAGCATGAGCCCATGTTCCTCTTTCAGCCTCTGGTTTTAAATGCTATCATTAACACCCAGTTTCTTTGTTTCCTCTTTCTGGGAAAATTCCACTGCTTTGGACTCCTGCCCTATCCAGAGTAGTTGGAAAAAACTGGTGTCAGCTAAGATGTGGCCATTCCATTGTCCTAAGATTGTTCCCATTCAAATGGGAACAATGTTATGTTAATGATTCTCCATTGTCCCTGGTCCTAGAAGGACACAACCCTTACACTAATAGTATATGACTGACCCCATGTCTAGTGAAACATTCATCAATAAATTTTGTAAAATTAACCATATTTATAGGTTGAACATAGAAAGATACCCCAAATAGTCACAGCTTGATTTTTGGGTAACATGGTTGCTTACTAGTGGAAAAACTACTTCTGCATTTGTTAATTCTAAAACCCCTCAAGGGAACTCCAGTTCTAGAAAATGGACAGTGATGTGTGTTTTGAGGTTAAAAAATGACCCATTTTTTTGTAGCTCTGGGTGACCCTAATATGGTAAACACTTTGACCTTGTACAAAAATATTCATGTATTGTTTCTTAGCATTAGAGGAAGAACCAGAGTCTGAAGATGAAGATGAAGTGAAGATATTAAACACTTCCGCGAAGAGACCAGCAAGCGGAATAGCAGCTAAAACTCCACAGGTAGAGTTGACGTTTCTTATGAAGTAAGTTCAGGACTTTCTCCTGGAAGAGTTTATATCACTACCACCTAAAGCAGAGTAAGCAGCTGGATTCCTTACAGCGATTAAGGTGGTGATTGTTGACAACTGTAGGAGAAAGGTTACTTGGTACTCAGATCCTGGAAATCGGTACTAAGGACTTTCCCATACATAGTTCTAAAGTATATTTAACAGTATTTTTAAAGTCTGACTGGATGTTAGTGGTTAGCATTTTTCAGTTTGCTTTTTAGTGTAAAAATTGGGGTTGAATGTATAACTGGTGGTAGTGAAAAACCATATCCTGTGTAGTTAAATTGCAGATAATGCACAAAGATGGGCCTTGTCACATAGTATTCCATGCTAGTATTCTTTTAGTTTGTAGCATCAGCTGTATTTTTAAAACAAATGCATATCTTGGCTTATGGTGAGCATATGGTTAACTCCTTTAACTTCATCAGTGTGTAAACTTGCTTCCGGTGTTTTAGACCTTGGGCTTTCTTTTCTTGGTTCTTGTTACAGGGATTTGGTAAACCTTTTAATTTATTGACATTAACAGAACTGATTTTTCTGACTTGTCTACATCTATAAAAGTTGCAGTGGTTCAATTTTAACTTAATTTAAAAAATGATTTAGTTAAACCAGGTCCTTAAAACTCATTGGTTTTAAACCAGTATCGTTTTAGTTTGTGTCCGTAAATTTACCAATACAAAGTAATCCAATACAATTCAGGTGTAAATCAGTTTGAAGTACCAACACACAAGTTGGCACCAGGTTACTTATTTGATATAAAGTGACACATTTAAACTGGTGGAACTCTAGAAGAGGCCTTCATCTTGTTGGGGATACAGTACTGTTTATGGGAAGAGCAAATTTCTGACAAACCTTGTGTACCATCTGTATTGCACATTCAGAAAACCATTTGTTTAACTTTGTAACCAGATTTGTAACAAATCTTTTCTCTAAAGAAAAAAGCAAAACTGTTAGAAGATGATGAGGATGAAGATGACGACGATGAGGATGAAGATGAAGAGTGTGTATCTTTCTCCTTTCTTTTTGCAATGCATTTTGAAATGTTTCGTTTTCAGAGGTAGTGACTTCCAAGCATGAAAAATATGCATGACATTGAATCAAGGGTATTTAGTTCTTACTTAGCCTAGAAATTTTATAGTGAGCGTTACCTCCAAATATGATTTGGCTTCATGTGTCATGATGTTGTATAGATTACGTTCAACACTGACTCAATATTGGGAGTCTGTTTTAGGCAGTTGGGAAAGTGATGGGCTCTTTCTTTTTTAAAAAAAAAGAGATCCTCTATACGTATGTGCAAGAATTTTTTTGAAGGAAATGGTGTTGAGATATTCCAGTTCAGTTAGAGGAGCAGGGCTAATTGTCTTATTGAAGCACATAAATGAATCCAGGAGCACTTGCTGAAGTGCTTCTGTGAGAGGCTGCTGTGTTGAAAACTGTAAGGGAAAACAAATGATAAAAAATGACATCTGACCCCTTCAGCAAAACTTCTTAATCTTCTGGCAGCGCGCTACTTCTGTACTAAAGCAGAATCTAGAGGTAGCATAGGGGGTGAGAAAACCAGAGGGGAGAGAAGTGTTAGGGGCAAGTGCAAAGGTAGGCAGAAGTGGAGATCTGAAAGAAGGGAAGAAAGCCATTTAAGCCGAACAACCTAGGTTTTAAATCTTCTATTATGAACACTTTTTTGTAGAGCATCTTAATATATATTTTTCTCATTACTTTATAAATACAAAACTCTGCAGAGTATGCTGCATGTACTTGAAGTGGCAATTTCCAAGCATGAGAGAGTTTTCCTAAGTTACTCTTACTGCAGTAGTAAGTGGAAGAAAATTAGAAAAATGGTCTTTAGTGTTTGAAAGATTCTCTGCTTTGCTTGATACCCATTCTTCCAAGATGGGTAGTAAAATATTAACCTTATAGAAGATTCTTTTCAAGTTGGTGGTCTAACTTGCTTTTGACAAAGTCCACTTACTTCACTAAAACATCTTCCATTGAAAGAACAGGAATGAGGATGAAGTCACTGAAAAATGAACTGTTTGGGTTAATTGAAACAGTTATGTACCTATTGGGGTGGGCTTCTTAGTAATGTAATTTTTAATTCTAGTGATGATGATGATGATTTAGATGAAGAGGAAGAAGAGAAGATTCCAATGAAGAAAGTAAGTAGTCTTCCTATTTGAGACCATGTTTGTCTGGATTTTTGAAAACTTGCAGATCTTTAGTATCAGTCACCCTAAAACATAATGAAAATCGTGGTTACATATTTAGGTAGTAGAAACTTCTGTCTCAGATACACATGACTGTTGTAGCTTTCTGCTTATTTTATGTAATTCAGTTTCAACTTTGAGACCATTGAGGTAATGCAAAAACCCAAGTAGTTGGCTCAACCCTGTATGTACAGCCCTGCAGAAAACTTATCAGTATGCTACAGGAAATTAAACCACCGGCTTTCATTTCATTCAGAATTATTTCATCTACAAATTATATATGAATAGTTATTTAATTCAGTTTCTGTTGTCACAGTTGTGCTGCAGACTCAAAGCCTCTAACTTTTAAAAACAGTTTTGCCCAAAGTTTGTTTTTACTTACTGATACTGTTAACAGGTTAGTTGTCTTGAACTTCCAGGTTTCTTTTATTGGTTAGTCTCTAAGGTGCCACAAGTACTCCTTTTCTTTTTGCGAATACAGACTAACACGGCTGTTACTCTGAAACCTTTAACTAATCCAGTTAATCCTAGGTTTTTTCTTTGCATGCTCATACATAACGTTCCTTAATCCTCCTTGGTATATTTGGCCAACTCTCAAACTAAGTATGTGCTAGTTCAAGGGCTCCCAGTGGAATTGGGGCACATAATTTAGTAGAGTTTGCCAGGTGTGGGCATAAACATTATTGTAATTAGCTAGAAAATGAGTTGGTACAAAATTGGGTACTGGGGGGCAGAGGAGTTTGGCCTGGCAAATCCCATAATGAAAATGGGGTGCAGCCTGGTTCCAGTATCAGTTGGGCCATAGAGTGCACCTCTTCTGAAGAAATCCAGGGATTTCTTGGTAAGCTTCGGTGTTGATCACCAAGTGTGGAGGGGGATGGAAATCTTCAGATAATTTTAGGATATGTCAAGTATTACAGAAGTTTATTTTCATCTTTAAAACTTGTAAATTTATCCTGTAGGGAAACTTCTTTTATGTAAAATATCTAGCTGCCTGGGAAAAGCTTATTTGTGTTGTTTTTCACTGCAAATGATCGATTTGATGTTTAAAATTGTCAACCTGCACTCCTTAAATTAATCTTTCAGTCTTTTTGCAGACTTGGGACAGCATCACATCACTTCATATTTCAAAAGTTACCTTAATCAAAAGGGCTAGGTCTTTTAAATAAAAGCTTGGCTGGTCTGTACACAAACTTGTACTGAAATAACAAAGTGGTTTCTAATTCACAGCCTGTTTGGTTGTGAGTTCTGTCCAATCCTAGCTATCCTTCCATTTTCCATTCAGTTGTGCATATATGCTTATAACTAGTGAATTGTAGACTTATAATTGGAGTACAAACTTTGGAATGTGTTGATAGGAAATCTTAATCGCTCCATTGTGCTTTTTCTTATCTGTAGCAAGTAATTAACACTTGACCTATCAAATTCCCCATTCCATGTGTGTTCACCCCCTTAGGCCCTGTTATGTGGCAACTGTTCAAGTGCCAGTAGGAGTGCCTTTAGACCATTATTTGCCCTGCTACAGGGCAAATAGCTGATACTATATAGTGGTACCAGCTGTTTTCTTGCTCATGGAGTTTGGCATAGCAAAAGCAGCAGTGACTTGTTTGTCAAAGTAATCCGGTTTTGCATATAGGATTTAGTAGAATAAAACGCAAGGTATCTCCTATGTGTACCCCCTTTGCTCCCGAAAACCTGCATACTTTCTGCCAAAATGACCTGCATATTCATTCTACTTTCATTTGATGTAACGGACCGGAATTTGTCTGCAGTGTATCAGAAGCCCATCTTAGATTTTTATAACCTAGACAATTTCAAGTCCTTTAGATTGTGGTTATTTTCACTGCTAAAGTGAGTTCCCTCATTATGAGAAATGCAAGGAAAAATCAGTGTTCTCTTAAATGAGAATAAACCTTTCTAGTTTGTCAAGTATTAAAAAAAAATAAAAATAAATGTCTTTGTTCTAAACGGTTTACTTTTGTTCTCCAATTTGCGGTTATTACATAACTTCCTTCGATTGTGAAGATGCTAAGTGTAAAATTCTTTTAACTTCAGCCTGCCCGGGATTTGTCAGCAAAAAGTACTCCGAAATCAAAGCAGAATGGAAAAGATTCTAAGCCGTCCACGCCGGCATCTAAATCAAAAGTGAGTGACTACGTATAATGGGGAAAAAAATTCAGTTGAGTGTAACATATGAATGTTGGAAGCGGCGTAGCAGTTCTAGTTGTATTCACCCATAACTTGGTTTCTCGCTTAAAGACTGGACTCATTTCATTATCCACATCTTTTCATTTAAGGATAAAGTTAATAAGGGAACTGGGGTATACAGGCTCTTGGGTGAGCAATCAGCACTGATCTGAATTTGAAAAGAGAATGGTTTATTATCTAGGTTAGCTCAACTAACCATGGACTGCAAAGGGTAGCCAGCTCAGAGCTTAGAAACCCTGAGATACCTACTCTCTCAGATGTTTTGTTCAGCACAGAAGTGGATATGGTCTAGTCACATCCTTGTTATGGTTAGATCTTGACCACCTCCATTGAGGCTAGGATTTGCCTTTGCTCCTGTCCAGTAAGGTGACCTGTTTTGATTAATGTAAGTATTAAGCTTGAGTTCTTAATCCTATCAAATGGCCCCTTAATCAGTGCCAAGCAATTCTCATGTGCTTTTGATTCAGTGACTGCATAAAAAGCCCTTTCCGTTTGCTCTTCACTGATCACATGTGAACTGTGAACTAGGAAAGTTAGGCGGTGCTAGAAATCATTCTGCAAATTTTTGAAATCCTACTGCCATGATTAGTGAGGCAAAGGATTTCTTCTCCACAATAGTGTCCAAGCTCCTAACCAATGCATATGAACGAAGATAGCAGTCATCTTGGGAAAAGTAGCAGGCTAGATTTAAGTAAAAAAGCCATCAGTCCAGGTGATAGCCCTTCTTCAGCATTCCCTCCCCCACCCCCCCACCCCCAAAACAACAAAAACCCACACTTTCTGGAGCATGCAGGCATTTGGCTTTTTAGTAGCTTTTTGAGATTGTTTTGATTGAGAGCTATCTGAACATAGTCCAGATAAGTGAAGTAATGATGGGAAAGGAAAGATCGGGTCTAAGCCTTTGAGCTACAGTCATAGTTCAGACAACTGTTCTTTGCTAGAAAGGCAAGAAAAAATAATTTTCCAGCCAAGCAACTAGAGGCTTGCAGATGTATACTATCCCTTTAGCTGGAATTATCTATAGAATTATAATTAGTAGCTGGAGCAGACATGCACCACTGTTGATGCTGATAACTACCAGCCTAATGGTAATAGGTTGTCTTAGGGCATGGCTACACTGGAAACTTCAAAGTGCTGCTGTGGGAATGCTCCCACGGCAGCGCTTTGAAGTGCGAGTGTGATTGCGCGCAAGCACTGGAAGAGAGCTCTCCCAGTGCTCCTGGTAATCCACCTCCACAAGGGGATTAGCTGGGAGCACAGCTCCCAGTGCTTGGAGCCCGTCTACACTAGCGCTTTAAAGCGCTCAGACTTGCTGCGCTCAGGGGGGTGATTTTTCACACCCCTGAGCCAGCAAGTTAGAGTGCTATAAAATGTGTCGACAGGCCCTTAGTGTTTTTAAGTTGGGTAGTTCCTATTAAGTTTTGCCTTTTATGTTTGTCTTTGGAAGAACTGGGTAGATAATTTTCCTGAGAAGAAAAAGGCACACAGACATTTTTCTGTGATTTGGTAATATACCATTTTGTAGTACAGAACGTATTGTTTGTAACATCAATATCAATCTAAAGTTTGAGTGGTTTGTACATGTGCCCTCTTAAAACCTGTCACCACTTGAAGTGAGGAGCACAAATTAAATAATTTTCCATTTTGTGATGACTTTTCTAATACCTTATTGAAGATTGAGAACATAAAATCTACTGGTGCAACAGTCATATGGAAACTGGAGCAAGAAGGAATCATCCAGTATTAATATCCATATTTGGTCTTAGTATACTTAAATGATGTCCAATATATTTTTTATATTCAGTCGCTTCCTTTGTATTGTTTGAACAGTGTTTTAATAACTTCATTTCTAAAACAAAAGCTGAAAGTAGTGAGAGAATTATAGTAGCTTCTTTGCAATGGCAAAATCTTGACAAATGTGTAACAAACTGGCTGCTTGTTTCAGACTCCGGCATCTAATAAAAAGGAAAATAAACCACAAAGTCCAAAATCACCAAAAGTACCCCTTTCGCTAGAGGAGATTAAAGCAAAGATGCAGGCAACCATAGAAAAGGTGAGTTTAAACTGATGGAAATGTTCATTTTCCAAATGGAATACTTTGTCCTGGATTTCAAGTAGTTCAGCAATGCTATCCTGATGGAAAGGAGATGTGACAAATATCCTACTAGAAGACACTGAGACGTCAATATGAAAATGGCATTGTAGGGTTTCATGTTTTCAGTCTTCCCTGTCTTCAACATTAATTATGCACTCACACTTAAATTTCAAACTCTCTTAAAATTAGACACCTGAAGTCGTATGTAGATACCTAAATCAGCATTTAAATGTCTAATTGGTAATAAAGATGCACAAGGTTGAAAATTTGGCCCTCATTTTGTAAGTAAAAGCTTGTTGGTCTAGCCCCAGAGACCCTTGTGCGGAATCTGTTAAGGTATGGGTACTTCCTCATTCATCACCTTCAATAAAGAGTTTCACAGACTGAGTTACGCCTTCAGTAATAACTGTGTAACCACCATATCTTCAGTGAGGTTTGGCTAGGTGTAAATGATGGTATAGATGGAGAAACAGGTCGCTATTTTATTCACTTTCAAAGTAACCACACCCTTTACAGCAGACTTAACTTGGAGTGAGTGTGAGCATCTCACTTGTGCAGAGTGGGTAAATATTAGTAAGGCTGCGATTTAGTCACAGGTATTTTTAGTAAAAGTCATGGACAGGTCATGGGCAATAAACAAAAATGCATGGCCTGTGACCTGTCCATGACTTATACCTGTGATTAAATCTTGCTGGGAGGGGGAAGGAGAAGTGGCTGGTGTGGCTCTCCAGGACCACCTGAGCAGCTGACCCCAAGGTCAGCCACACTGGCCCCTGCAGAAGTCACCAAGATTGCGGAAAGTCACAGAATTCATGACTTCCGTGACACACAGAGCCCTGCATATTAGCTTTGTTTTGTCCTTCAGAGTTTGGCTCAAGCTTACCAGTCCTGCTGACCACTTATCTAATTTATAAAATACAAATTGGTTCTAAAATGTAGTCTGACACTTAGTAGAAAACTTGCTTTATCCACACTTTAAGGGTGGAAAACATACTGTGTTAAGCTTACTCATTTTGAATTGTTGGGTATATCATTGCCCTACGTGATCTAATAGTGTAAATCTTCAAAATTTTCGTAATGTAATATAATTTTGAATAGCAATTTTTTTGCTGTATGATTGTACAGGATAGGTGGTGGTGATTTTAAAAGAAAATATGGAGGGTGCTGGGGACCACAAGTCCCTGGATGTCTTTAAGAGCTTTAGTCTGCAAATTACTTGTACATTGAATTCCAGAGATGCGTTCCAACTTCATAGATGCCTCACACTTAGATGCATGTGGATATTAACAGCCAGCAATATAAGCTATAAAAATGTTGGCCACTGATGCTGAGATGTGATAGACATTATGTCTGTTTTTTTTAAGGCAAGTCAATTGCATAGGTAAGGGCCTCATACTAGGGTGATGGGTTTGGTAAAAACCTTGATGATGCTGAAAATTTTATTTTAAATAACTTTTGATGATAGGGAGGGTTTCCTGACACTATATAGTTAGCTTTGAAAATTTTTACTTGTACTAAGGATTTAAGACTTCTTAAGGGTTCTCCATTTATTGCAGCCATTCAGTGGTTTTACATACTAAACCTTTACCCTTTTTTTTTTTTACAATAGGGTTCTGCCCTTCCTAAAGTGGAAGCCAAATTTGTCAACTATGTTAAGAATTGTTTCAGGACACAGGACCAGAAGGTAACTGAATTTACAGTGGCTTGGAAAAATCCAAAAGAACTTCTGTAACAAGATTTATAGATTCTTTTTCACTTTTAATTTCTACAAGCTTTGGACTTTCAAAGGGTTACAAACCACAAACAATACCTCACATTAAATAAATGGAAACTGTTTTAAGGGTTTAGTTGGCTACGATGGAAACGCTAATGTTTTATTACATTTTTCCAGCTTTTATATGGTTAGTGAATTATCTCTTGCTTACTAAACCCACAGAATTTTCCTTTTGGCACCACATTGGCTAAGGAAATGAGCTGTGGTTTTCCCTGCTGCTGCATTTGGCAACTTGGGCAGTCTGCTCTTAAACTCCCTTTTGTTAGGGGATGGGCTGGGAAGGGGGAATTTTGCAATAGAAATTATGGCAGTCTTATTTCTTTGTCTTCCAAAGTCAACTTGACTCTTGTGAAAGGGCATGCCAAAGGCTGGTATCAGAAAGGTACAGGATTAGTTATTGCTTGACATTAGACTAACCTTGCATGTCTTAGATTTCCCTATCAAAATTCCTGAAGCATAAGGAATTTTATCATTGGAAGAAGGTTTTATGCTTTTCCTGCTTTCTCCAGTGGTCAAAGGTGTTAAATTGACTGATAGACAAAATCATAGGTTCTTGAAAGAAAATGTTTAAAAGCAGTTAGTCCCAGCTACTGAAGTTGATTTGACTTAAGTCAGGGCAGACAGAGTTCAGCCAATATTTGCCTAACTGGTCCACCACACCCTTCCTCTTGACTTTCCTTCACTAGATTCTTAGTGTGCAGTCTCTTTTTTAAAAAAAACTGCATTTTCAAGTTTTGCTGAAAAGTATATTTGGTTCAGCAAAGTGCATGGCTTATACTCTGCATAGTATGTAAAGGATTCGTTGCCACATTTTTGTGCCTCTTTCTACAAGACTTTGAGGTGTAATCCTTTTAAGCTAATCAGTATTAAAGCAGAGTAGAAACTTGCCTTTTTACCAGCCCATTGTTTGCCACAAATGGCACTTTTTAGAGGATGACAACTTCTTAACACAAACATCCAAAAACACAACTTACTATGTGTTCAACGTAGAGTTGGATACAGCTTTTTTCAGATTACAGCATTTATGTAGCTTTATTTTAATACTTTTAACCAATAGTATAAATGTGTGGAATAAAGATAAATACAGGAGTAATGATTTTTAAAATACTTCATATATACAGGCATAGTTCAGTCCAGTTACCTCCAAGTTGTACTATCCAGAAGATAGGTAATTACACCATTTTTAACTTCAACTTCTAACATTTTTGTGTATACTTTCAGGTTATTCAAGCTCTCTGGCAGTGGAGACAGACTCTGTAAGAAAGAAAACAGTTTAAACCATTCATTAAAATGTGCAGTCTTATTTCTGTAACCATTAATATTTGGCTGTCCTTTTTATATATGCTGAAAGAACTTTCCCTACTGTCTGATAAATGTCGTCCAGAATACTTTGCCAAGAATGTGTTGTCCAAAATGCCTGTTTAGTTTTTAAAGACGGAACTCCACCCTTTGCTTCATTTTAAATATGTATGGAATGTTTTGATAAGGCATAGTAGAGGTGGTGGTCAGACAAATGGAAATGGTGGGGAGACTAAATGTACATGTGAAAATAAAATTTAGTATTTTGATAAAGTACTATCGTTTCTTTATTTTTGTGGGCTTAGGGGTTGGGTTGCCTGTGTATTGAATGAGAGCTTTTAAGTTCTCATAGGAGTTGCTAAATGTATTCCATATTTTTACCCAAACATGTCTCAATCTCTTTAAATGAGATTTTTAAAAAATGAAATAGTCTGAGATGAGGACAGTGTATGAATCAATAACATGTTGAAGATTGTCAGCCTTACAAACACAACTCTTGCACCATATACCATTGATCACATGAGCTGAACGGGTGCTGAACGTTATTAAACAGTAAGAAACATGGTTGGGGGCAATGATGGATTAATCCTGGCTGCACTCATTTGAAGAAAAGACCTTATCCTTAATTTCCTAGACTGTCCCAAAGTGGCTGTCTTCCCTCTAAGGAGATTGTGTTGGGCCTAATGAGCTTTCTGTGGAAAAATTTGCAGACCTGTGCTGAAGTGTCTGCTCTTTGAGTGCTGTGGTATGCCAGTGTTCTTTGGTTTGGAGTAAACATTTTTAAGACCAGTGGGCTAAAAGTTTTGGAGGGTACATTAGGAAACAGTTTTTAATAGGACCTATTATTGGAATTAACACTGTTCAGAAGATTTTGACACTGCTTGTGGAGATGTGCCATGCATATCTGTTTCTCATCTAACGAGAGAGCATAGCTCTTTTATTCCAAATCATTGGATATCCTTGTTCTGACAATTAAAATAGCTAATCCTTTGTACAGATGCCCCTTGTGCCAAGCTTTTGGGCTTTGGACTAAAACAGCTTCTGGTATGAGTTAATGCCTTTCCAAGTCTCTCTCCTCTGTGGATGAGGCAGTCTGCAAAGTGTATAAATCAAAAATCTTAGTCAGAAATGGCAAAGTTGATAAGTAGAGCCACCACTGGACCCAGGGCATGAAAGGTAGTGTTAAAAACAGAAGATGAGAGAATTGCCTTCCAGGTTGAAATCTGAAAACCTGACCAATTCTTGCTGTGAAATGAAAATGCCAAGGTAAAGCATTTGCCCTTGTGTGTTGAAGCAACGGAAAGGAGCAAGTGAATGATATGGTGTTTACCACTTAACACGTTACTTGGTATCTTTCATTTCTGATCAGGCTATACTCCTGCTGTGTGGTAGGTGGTAATACCTGCATATTGGAAGTGCGTATCTGGTTTATACTGTCACTATGTGAGATTGATAAATGCCCCTTGTGTCAAACTAGTCCTAAATTTTTCAGCAAGGTCTGTAGCAAATGGGAGATGCAGCAGCATTTCAAGAAAAGAGGAGAAAATGACTGCTACAGTATCCTGTATTAATCTGAGGCTGTCCTTGTGCTGTCTTCAGTGTACTGCAGATTTTTATACTGACAGAGGCATTATAGAAGTTGAGGGGCAGGTTTTGGCAGCCTAGTAGACAGCTGGTGCTCTTATCAGCAGGGGAGTTGAGGTACTTTGGGATAAACTCATTAGCTGGATATTTTAGTAAATGTAATGATAGTCCAATTCACATCATTCCACCCTCCCAATCTATTTCCCAGTGGTTCCTAATGCACTCCTCCTTTTCTTGTTCACATAGGATTCAGGGGGACCACCTTAGTTGCATTCCCTTCCTGTGGAATGGTAACACACAAGTACTGGCCCCCACAGGTTGCGGATATTACTTTCCAGGTGGATGGGTATGTTTTTGCAAGTGTGGATAAATATGGGCTAGCCACCTGATTCAACACTGTAGACCATTGTTCTCACCAAGTCTCTCGTGATAGCCATTAACATTAACTGAGCATTTTGTATACCTACACACACTTCTCCCCATGTTTGCCTTCTGAAGCCATCCCCCACTCATGTCATAAGGTCTCCTGCCCAATGAGTTAACTACAGGTTCATCTCTATTGCTGTCCTCCATCATGTGGCAACTGCCGATAGTTGCTGTGGTGTTCATTATTTGTTGTTGAAATCTCACATTTTGGCTTATCAGTTTGGTTACCCACTTGTTCCCCATGTACCATGCACCCAGCAGTGTTCCCTGCTGCCCACAATCCCCTTTTCTGATGACTCTGGGTGTGCTCCCTCACCCACTAATCGAATTGTTTCAATCCCTTTATGTATGCACTACAGTTGGGATGAATTTGGTCCACCCACCATTCCTTAGGGTGTACAACCAATGTAATAGAGTGAAAGGAGATGTTGAAAAGTGCTGGCTGCACCCTCTCCTGCAATGGTTCTCATGTTTGGTCACCAGGGAATATTCTCAGCTCCAGGCTGCAGCCAATTTTAAATTTGGGCTCTTCCAACTTGGCAGCCATATCACCTGTAGGGTTACATTCTTCAAAATGGTTAACTCGGCATATACACCATGTCCCAACTTCCATCCAAAAACCATACCAGTGTCCCCTTCTTTACCTGATTGGGGTTAGCTGCCCAAAACACCTGGTGTTGGGTTTTTACCTGGGCTGGCTTCACATTGGTGTGGTGTGCCAGCCATGTGTATTCTGGCTACCCAGACTGCGGGTTCCTTTGCCACTTACTTCTGCAGTAATGTTTTCAGCTTGTAGAGCCAATAACACTTTGCAATACGCTGCCCACTTGTTTGTCCCTATAAAATAGTATGCATGTTTAGCAGCCAGTGGGGGTCATGATAGGACTGGACTATTACCTCTGCATTCTCATGAGGTATTTGAATTTCCCTACCCTGAGTAGGTACACATCATCACCTTTTCACACCATCCGTACTCAAGTTCCACAGCACTCAAAAGTGTTAATGCACACCCAGTGGTAATGTCAGATACCAAAGGGTACAGGTTAAAGGGTTTCTCCCCATCTGGGGATACCAGCACTGGTTATGTGTTCCTTAGTACCCTCACTACACTCTTCTGACCATTCCCAAATTGAGGCTCAGATTGGGTTGAATAGAGGCTGGGCTATTTCTGCATAATTGGCCATAAAATTCCTGCAAAATTCAGTTAGCCCCAGAAAACTTTGCAAGGTTTTAACATTGGTGGGCAGCTGCAGGGACTGGATTAATTGCACCTGTCCCTTATCAATCTCCCTTCCCACCTGAGATCCCTCCACCCCAGGTAATTTACCCTTGTCTGTCCCATTTGTGCCTTCTTCCTATTGACTTTTAACTCCTCTTTTGCCAAAGCCTGCAGGCCTTGCTCAGTAAGTTCCCTGTCTTCCGCCTCTGTCCCTGACATTAGCAGCAGGTCGTCTACATATTATATTGTATGCATCTTGCTGAATCCACCTCCTCCAGAGCTTGTTTCATGTATCTGTGGAAAATTGCAGGGGAATCCCGATATTCCTGGGGTAGGACTGTCCAGCAAAATTGTCTGCCCTCCCATGTGAATGCGGTTTTCTATTGACATGAGGTAGCTAGTTGTAGAGACCAAAACCCATTAGCTATGTCCAAAATGGTAAAAATTTGGAATTGGGGTCCAATACAGGCCAACATTTCAGGGTACACTGCCACCACTGAGGCTGGTGACTTGGCCAGAGCGTTTAGTGCCCTGTAATTAACAGTGAGGTGCCACGTACCATTTGGCTTTCTCGCTGACCACACAGCAACATTACAAGGGGACGCAACCACTCTAATCAGTCCCCTCTGTTCCAATTCCCCAATAGTTGCCCCTATTTCTGTCAGTGCCTCCCGAGGAATAGGATACTGTTTCTGGGGGGAAGGGTCCATACCACCCTTTCACAATCCAAATTATCCTTAGCCCACACAGGGATGTTTCCATCCTGCTGGGGGTGGTGGGAGGGCATGTGCTGCTTTAATGGTCATAGTGGCTATCCCTATTAGAATGGTATAGCCCTGTCTGTCCTGCTTCTGTCCTCGTAGATATACCGAGCTGTCTAAGTCCAGTACAAGTCCCAGCTTGTGTAAATCTCGTGCCCCCAACAAATTGAGAGTATTATTACAACCCTACATAATCTCCCCTTCCCCCCAGGTACCTTTGATCTGTCCTCTCCTCAGGGTTAATTGTGTCTCCCCTCTTGTTGCCCTTACAACTGTTGCAGTTCCTTCTGAGGGTCTCCCCTGCTCCCATGTGGTTAAACTGATGGTTGCACCAGTGTCTATCAAAAAATCCCTCCTGGGACTCCCTTCGATTGCCTCCTGGAGTGTGGGGCGACCAGATGCATCCCATTCTAAACTGAGAACATGGACAGGATGCCCCTAAGTTGCAACACCCACCTCTGTCCCTCCCACTTGTTCGGGGTGGGACTGGGGATCCTGGCACCAAAGTTGTGTGCCTGGCATTTCAGGCAGTCCCAGTCCCCAGTTGTCCGGGGCAACTTCCCCTCTGATCTGGTAATATCCTGGGTAGTCAGTTTAGCCTGAAGTCTCTGAATGTGTTGCTCTGTAGCTGTCCGTTCGTCCCTACTACTCCCCTGAGACCATGACCCCTCCCTCTACATCCTCCCCTCCTGGCTGATCCACCCCTTTCCGCCTGATACTGACCTCCCAGTGTAATAACATGGACTGGCTTTTCCCCCTGATGCATTCGCCTCCACACAGCTCCAACAAGTTCAGGGTGCTGCAGCTGTAAGTGCCCCACAAACTGTGGATCGCTCAGCTTCAACCATTTCTCCAGCAACTCCACACCCCTACCATGCTCCACACCCCCACCAGGTCCCAGTGCCCCTGCCTGGGGCATCATCCATGGACCGTCCAGGGGATCCACCCAGCACCATGCCCATGCCTGTATGCGATTAAGTATATCCCGCCCTGTTTCCCCAGGGATTCACTATATCTTATTCATCCCTGCAGTACAAGAGTACACACCGAACAGCTGTTTTTCCACCTGTCCCGGGATTAGAAATGGGTGTGCCAGCCTGGCCCCTGCCACATCAATTCCCAAGGGGCCCCGTCTCAAACGACTACACCATATGATCACCTCGTCCTCGTGAGTCAAACTCTCCATCTCCCTGTCCACCTCCACTAGCCACAGCACAAACTGATCCCAATCACCCTGGGGTACCTTTCCCAGCCAGCCCAGCACTGCCTCCCAGTCCTTCAGGGACAAGGGGCAGATTTCCACCCATTCTACTACTTGCGGGACCTGCTCCTCCGACCCTGAAACGGGCTACTATTCCCGCCCCCTGCAGTTCCTCCCGAGTAGCCTCTGTCACAGGGGCTGTAACTGTGGATCACTGGTGGATCCAGTGGTGGATCACTGGTGGATCACTGGTGGAGGAGGTATTTTCTTTAGTACCATTGGTACTAGTACCATTAGTACCATTGGTGGATCACTGGTGGAGGAGGTATTTTCTTTAGTACCATTGGTGGGGCAGATGGCTCTGGGGGCCCCCGTTCATTACCCCCATGTTTACATTGATACAGTTCATCCTCTAAGTCTTCTACTCTCCCCAGCAGTTCATCTCTCTCCTGCCAAACTACCTCACAGGACTCCTCTGTCCATGCAGAATCCCATGCCTTTAAATCGGCTACTTCCCTGCTAGTACGGATTTTTCCATTAAACAACGTTGTTGTACCACAATCCCCTCCAAATCCTTAATATGTTGGAGGAGATCAGCTTCCCATTTTACCCAGTATGCCACATGCCAGCACACCATCCCCTTTTCCTGACATTCTTTTCCTCTGGGGTCTCTCAAAACCTCCCCCATCTCCTTCCCAGTCTCATCCCAGGTCAACCCCTGCACCTGGTATGGACCCTGATTCTTCCGTATCCTTTTATTTAAAAAAATCATTACCTTAGCTTACCAGAACCCACAACTGCCATCATGTGGGGCATGTGCCAAGAGCCCGCCATACCCCCTCCAAGCAGCTGCACGGACTGGTGGGGAGGGGGACTTACCTGGCTGCCACTCACCTGGCCGACGCGATGCATCTGCATCAAGATGTTAGCTCAGGGGTTCTCAAACTGGGGGTCGGGACCCCTCAGGGGGGGTCATGAGATTATTACATGGGGAGGGGGGTCACGAGCTGTCAGCCTCCACCCCAAACCCTGCTTTGCCTCCAGCGTTTATAATGGTGTTAAATATATAAAAAAGTGTTTTAATTTATAAGTGGGGGGGGTCTCAAACTCAGAGGCTTGCTATGTGAAAGGCGTCACCAATACAAAAGTTTGAGAACCACTACGTTAGAGGGCTTTCCCTCAGGGCCTAATTTTACCTGGGCCTGTGCAATCTTAGAATATGAGAGACCATTCCTCAAAGAGCATAGTGTTCTGATCCCAGCCCAAATGTTTAGAAATTCTTTTTAAAAATTTCCATTAAGATTTATTTTTTTCCTCCCATTGAGTACACTGAGGAGGCCTGAGATCCCATGGGATTATTGAACAAATGCCATGGATGTTTTCAACTGACCTGCTGCCTTTAACAAATATATTCATCTAGGCACATTAAGAACAGGATTATTACTGCTGAGCTGTAAAACCCCCATGATTTAAAAGGCACATGAGCCAGTATGATTTCCAGTCCTTGAGGCTACTTTTCCTTTAACAATGAGAGAACACAGGTACAGACACAGCAAAAGAATTCAATATGAGCAGGGCTGGCCCTAGACCAAATGGTGCCCCTGGTGAGGAGCATCTTCGGCAGCGCTCGCTGCCCCCCAACATTTGTTCAACTTTTGAATACCTTATTTTTTATTGCATTTGTAGCCCATTTTACGACTTTGCACGATTTGCATGCATGATTTATCCCTGTTATAGAAAATGATAAATTTGCACGCTAGGATCTGTACATCTGTATTTATGCCATTTATAATAAAAAAAATTAGTTTCCTCTAAGCTTATGGAAACTTGGGTGGCCTGACCCTAAATCCAGCCCCGAATATGACATTTAAAGAATAGGAGGAAGCTACGCACCCCCAACTGGTGTGATTGTTTCAGGTGAAAATTCTCCCTTATATGCACACACAACTCAGGGAGGAGAACTGCACCTAGGTTCTCCTAACTTCTGGGATGGACCTGTCTGTCCCCTGCATTTGCTCCCCTATCGCTATTCTGCTTCCCTTTCCTCCTCAGCCTCCTCCCCCTCACATCCCTCTCCATGCTTCTCCAGTCCCTTACCAGCCAGGGTGACCATATTTTTCAAAGAAAAAAAGGGGACACCTCCAGCTGCTTGCCCAAGGCCCCCCGCCCCCCACCAGAAGGCTGTCACCCGTTGCTGGAACCCTACAGGGCCCCCTCAAGAGGCTGTCGCCTGTTGCTGGAACCCTGTGGGCCCCCTTCAGGAGGCTGTCACCCTTTGCTGGAACCCTGCCACTCCTTATGCTGGAACATTGCCTCCTCCCGCTCTGCCACCTGCCGTGCAGGAACCTGGCATCTTCATTCACCCCTTCTGCATTGCACCCCACTTTTTTGACAAAAGTGGGCATTTGTCCTGTTTGCTCTTGCCAACTGATCAAGTCGGCAAGAGCAAATGGGAAAAATGCCTTTTGGGAAAAAAAAAAGTAGGGATGGTCGGGACAGGGCTTAAAAAAGGGACCGTCCCTGCCAAAACTGGAGGTTTGATCACCCTACTACCAGCACCCTTCTATTCAGCCTCCCATCCCTCTGCCCTTTGTCTCCTTCCTGCTCGCCTTGTTCCCCTGCTCTCCATCCTCCCTCCTTAGCCAATCTCAGGTGGTGCTGAAGACCGGACTCTTACTCTGCCACCCATCCTTCCCTGCACTCTTTCCCTTCTAGCTTACATTTGCTTTTCTTTCCCTGAAAACAGTTTGCCCCTCGGAGCCCTGTCTGCCTTTCAGGAAGTAAGGGGACACCAGAGCCACCCGCCCACAACAAGAGCAGGAGAAAGTTAAGACAATTGAGCAATATGTTAGTGTCTGCAGTCCAGCAGGAGATGGCAATGCTGTGTGTCTGCTGCCATGTGGGAGGTTATAAATGGGCAGCAGATGCAGTCACAAAGTTGTTTCCCAGCAGGGGGAAAGCTCTGCTGGCTACTCTGGAGTCTCTGTGTTCAGAAGTGACAGCGATAATAGGGCAGCAGTCCTCTAAGGCAGGCGCTCTCAAACCGAGGCCTGAAACACTTGTTTTAGGCTATGGCTACACTACAGCTTACGTTGACATGTTATGTCACTCAGGGGTGTGAATTAACCACCTGCCGGAGTGACATAACCTATGGCCACTTAAGTACTGGTGTGGACAGTGCTATGTTGATGGGAGAGCTTATCCCGCTGCCATAATTACCGCCGCTTGCTGGGGCTGGAGTAATTAAGCCGACAGGAGAGGTCTCTCTGCAGGAATCCTGTTTAGCCAGCCTGGATGTTAGAAGGGCATTGATCTTCTACTTAAATAGGCCCAAGCTATTTAGGAAGTCATCTGGGCTCTTCATTTTCTTCGCAGATAGATCCATGATGTCTTCACTTAGGACGGAAGAACCCAATGCACAGCTACAGACTAGGGACCGAATGGCTAGGCAGCAGTTCTGCGGAAAAGGACCTAGGGGTGACAGTGGACGAGAAGCTGGATATGAGTCAGCAGTGTGCCCTTGTTGCCAAGAAGGCCAATGGCATTTTGGGATGTATAAGTAGGGGCATAGCGAGCAGATCGAGGGACGTGATCGTCCCCCTCTATTCAACATTGGTGAGGCCTCATCTGGAGTACTGTGTCCAGTTTTGGGCCCCACACTACAAGAAGGATGTGAATAAATTGGAAAGAGTCCAGCGAAGGGCAACAAAAATGATTAGGGGTCTGGAACACATGATTTATGAGGAGAGGCTGAGGGAACTGGGATTGTTTAGCCTGCAGAAGAGAAGAATGAGGGGGGATTTGATAGCTGCTTTCAACTACCTGAGAGGTGGTTCCAGAGAGGATGGTTCTAGACTATTCTCAGTGGTGGAAGAGGACAGGACAAGGAGTAATGGTCTCAAGTTGCAGTGGGGGAGGTTTAAGTTGGATATTAGGAAAAACTTTTTCACTAGGAGGGTGGTGAAACACTGGAATGCGTTGGCTAGGGAGGTGGTGGAATCTCCTTCCTTAGATATTTTTAAGGTCAGGCTTGACAAAGCCCTGGCTGGGATGATTTAATTGGGGATTGGTCCTGCTTTTGAGCAGGGGGTTGGACTAGATGACCTCCTGAGGTCCCTTTTAACCTTGATATTTTATGATTCTATGATTCAATCTCTGCTCAGAGACTATTGAAAGGGACATGTGGATGTATTATCACTTGTTATGGTGCTGCAGACGTTCATTTGCCCCCCCAAAGGATGATACCACATTTCAACCAATGCACAGGCAACATCTGCAGCATTACTGAAGAATGTACCAGTATCTGAATTATGTAGGGCTGCTACATGGGCTTCAGTACATACATTTTCAAAATATTACGTCCTGATCCATGCTGTCAGATCCGATGTGGCACTTGGTTCTTCTTCAAGTGCTTGCTCATGTCCATTCCATTCTAGGTGTGTGCATGCCCACGTGTGCAGCTGTTGGAGATTTTTGCCTTAGCAATATCCGTAGGGTTGGCTGTAGCACCCTCTTGAGTGTCGCGCCCATGTGTTGGTATATTAGGCGTTGCTGGCCCTATGCCCTCTCAGTTCCTTCTTACTGCCCATGGTGGTTAGGCGGAGTGCCTTTCCTTTGTCTTGCAAAGGCTAGTGGTTCTTCTATTTCAGACTTCGAGCCTTAAGGCTTTGTAAATAGTTTGTTTACAGTATTAGTTAATAAATAGTTGTTAAGTAGTGTAGTTAGACATAGAGTCCCAGCGAGGACTTCACCCCAGGCAGGGCATGCCTCGGTCTCTGGGTTTTAAGCCCTGCTCTGACTGTAACAGGCCTATGCCTGTTAGTGACCCCATAGCAGCTGGTTCAAATGCTTGGGGTAAATCACACGTGAAGGAGAAGTGGCATATCTGTAAGAACTTTCGTCCCAGAACTCAGAAAGAGTGAGACATCCATTTGAGGGCTCTCCTCATAGAGGCTGCTCTCCGGCCAGTGTCTGAACTTTCCTGGCCAGACTGCCCTGAGTACCTCGGCCTTGGTGCACAGCGCACCCCCAGCACTGGGCTCCACCCATCACCGCTCCCTGTCACCAGTGCCTAAGAAGAGTTTGAGAAGAGTGACTCCCAGGCACCGAGCAAGAAGGGCAAAGGACCCAGTTTGGGCAGACAGCCCACATTGGAGCCAAATAGCCCTCTCTCCCCCAGAAGGTACAACTTCAACTTATGGGACTCCCTCCATCAGTTCAAGGACTCCCTGCCCCAGGACTCGGCCCAGGAATCTGGGGCCCTGATGGCGGAGGTGTATGACAGCTGTAAGGTGCTCCCTCCAAATGGTGTGGGATGCGGCCGATTGAGTAGCTAGGGTGGTCATGTCAGCGGTGGTCATGAAGCATAGTTCCTGGCTTCAGACCGCTGGCCAATCCCAGGAAATGCAGGCCTTGATCCAGGATCTTCCCTTTGATGGCAATGGTCTCTTCGCGGAACAGACTGATGTGAGGGTGCACAGACTGAAGGACACTCGAGCCACTCTTAGCTCACTGGGTCTGCATATGCCAGAGTCAGTGATGAAGCAGGTCCAGCCACCGCCAAGGCCTTGGCTGCCTCAACAGGGGCCTGCAAGGAGAAGGGATAGAGACATGAGTTTTGGTCATTGCCACCCTTCCTCCTCCTGCTCCTCTGTGCAACCCGGCCCATCAAAGCCTCATGATGGCCAGAAGCACTTATTTTGAGGATGTGCTTGAGAGCAACACCACAGTCAACTCCCGGGATCTGCCTCATTCTTTCCTCACCCGTCTTCATCCCTACTGTTAGGCCTGGTTGCGGATCACCTTGGACCGTTGGGAGATGGAGATTGTATCTCGGGGCTACACCCTCTCAGCCACCCCCTCCCTTTCCCTGTCCCTCTTGAGGGACCCTTCTCACGAGAAACTCCTCATTCAAGAGGTCCGAGAACCTAATGCAGCTGGGGGAAGTGGAAGAGGTCTCCTGGAACATGAGGGGAAAAGGATTCTACTCCTGTTATGTCCTACTCTCTAAAGTGAAAGGGGGTCTAAGACCCATTCTGGACCTGCGCCTCAACAAGTCTCTCAAAAAGTTGAAGTTTCTTATGGTCTTCCTGACCTCCATCATCCCCGCCCTGGATCCAGGAGACTGGTACGCCACCCTCAATCTGAAGGACACTTATTTATGTATCTCCATCTTCCAAGGTCACAGACGATACCTACGTTTTGTGGTGGGCGGGTGCCATTTCCAGTTCATGGCGCTGCCCTTTGGTCTCTCGTCTGCCCTAGGGTTTTTTACAAAATGTATGGCACCAGTGGCTGCTTACCACAGGCATTGAGGAGTTCAGATCTACCCATATCGCGATGATTGGCCAACAAAGGGCAGGACCTCGGGATCAGGTGCCAAGGAGCCTCGATCTGGTTTGTTCAACCTGCTGCGACCTGGGCCTGTTGATAAACGAAAAGAAATCGACCATAAGGCTGGTGCAATGAATAGAGTTCATTGGGGCTGTTCTCAACTCCGCATGGGCCAGAGCCTTCCTTCTGGAGGCGTGTTTCCAGGTCATGTGGCATCTGATCGCCCATGTGAAAAGCTACCCGCTCACCACTGCTCACACCTACCTGCGGTTGTTAGGACTGCATGGCCACATGTATGTACGTGGTTCAGCATGCCCAGCTCCATCTCCGGCCACTGCGAGAGTGGTTGATGTCAGTCTACTTCCCCAACAGACATGATTTAGACCAGGTGATCAGGGCGCCGGTTCACATACGATCGTCCCTGGTTTGGTGGCTGAGCCCCGAACTGGTGTTGGAGGGAGTTCCTTTTGTGGCCCCGTCCCCGTCGCTGTCCCTGGTTTCCAAAGCCTCTGACCTGGGCTGTGGAGCCCACCTGGGTGAGCTCAGCATGCAAGGCCACTGGTCGTGGGATAATCTGTCCCTCCACATAAAGGTCAGGGAGCTCAAAGTGGTTCGCCTGGCCTGCCAGGCTTTCCTGCTCCATGTGAAAGACAAGGTGGTGCAGGTTCTGACAGACAATACTGCAGCGATGTATTACATCAACAGGCAGGGCAGATCCTGATCGTTGCTCCTTTGCCAAGAAGCTCTCTGCCTTTGGGGCTTCTGTGTGCGGCATGCCATCCATTTGGTGGCTGTGCATCTGCCCGGGGCCAAGGATGTGGTAGCAGATCGCCTCAGCAGGATCTTCTTGTCTCGCCACAAGTGGTTGCTCCACCCGGAGATGGTCAGTGGGAGGGTGGGGGACTCCCAGGGTGGACCTGTTCACGTCCCATCAGAACAGGAAATGCCACATGTTCTGCTCATTCCGGAGATTGGACAGGGGCTCCCTGTCAGATGCCTTTCTGCTCCTGTGGGCGGGGGCTCTGATGTATGCCTTCCCACCAGGGCTGGTAATCCACAAGGTCCTTATGAAGATCAAACAGGACAAGGCGAAGGTGATCCTGATAGCTCCTGGATGGCCTTGGCAACACTGGTTCGGCATTCTGCAGGACCTTTTGGTGGCTGCCCCACTACAGTTGCCTCTCTGGCCAGACCTGCTGTCCCAGAACCACGGCAGTCTCCTGCGTCCAAACCTGGCAACACTGCACTTGACAGTGTGGCTTTTGCATGGCTAAAGGCGGAAGAATGGGAATGCTTGGTCCGGGTCCAACAGGTCTAGTGGGTAGCAGAAAGCCCTCCACCAGAGCCACCTATCTACCCAAGTGGAAGAGGTTCACGGGCTGGGCCTTGGACCGGGGTATCCGGGCTAAGCAGGCCTCTCTGCAGGCTATCCTGGACTATCTTCTGCAAATCAAAGTCCATTTGGCTGCTATTTTGGCTTTCCACCCTCCGCTCCAGAGCAGGTCGGTCTTCGCTCATGACATGATTGTCCATTTTTTGAAAGGTCTGAAGTATCTCTACCCACAAGTCAGGGATCCCGTCCCTCCCTGGGACCTGAATCTCATGCTGTTGCAGCTCATGGGTCCTCCTTTGAGCCTGTAGCTTCCTGCTCCCTTCTCCTCCTCTCCTGGAAAGTTTCTTTCCTGGTAACAATAATATCCACCTGTAGAGTCTCTGAGATCAGGGTGTTTACTTCAGAGCTGGCCTAAACGATGTTCTACAAAGACAAGGTCCAGCTCCGGCCTCATCCAGTGTTCCTGCTCAAGGTAGTTTCACAGTTTCATACCGCCCAAGACGTACTTAGCTGTCTTCTTTCTGAAGCCCCATACATTGGAAGAGGGGCACAAATTGCACGCCCTGGATGTCAGGAGGGTGCTTGCCTTCTACATCGACAGTACCAAGCCATTTCGTAAGTCAGTGCAGTTCTTTGTTGCGGTGGCAGACAGGATGAAAGGTGGCTCGGTGTTTGCACAGAGGATTTTGTCCTGGATCACGGCCTGCATCCATTACTGCTATAATCTGGCAAAGGTGCCTCCACTGCTGACGGTGACTGCCCACTTGACATGGGTGCAGGCTTCATCAGCAGTCTTCCTGGCCCAGCTGCCGATTCAGGATATCTGCAGGGCCGCTACCTGGTCGTCTATCCACTGGTTTACGTCTCATTATGCGCTCACCCAGCAGGCCCAAGACAATGCTGGCTTTGGCAGAGCAGTGTTGCAAGCCGCATAACCATGAACTCTGAGCCTGCCACCAGGGATACTGCTTGTGAATCACCTAGAATGAAATCAACATGAGCAAATGTAACCCGCACACCTCCTGGGTGCGGTGTTCTGTCTCATCTAGTGGCACAGAGACCAGTTATAGAGACAGTTAAATGAATTTGCTCTACAGCCTTAGCTAAGAGGCCGTTGGCTTTTAGTTCATGCAGTAGAGGCTCATGCTCCAAGCTCCAGAGGTCCCAGGTTTGATCCCGCTCACCGACAACCGGGGTCTGTCGATGTTACAAGTGGGGGCTTGTCCAGGATTTCAACTGGGAAGTCTCTGAAGCTTGGGACGCTTCCTCATCTAGTGGAAGTATTAACCCACACACCTACTGGGTGTGGTGTTCTGTCCCATCTAGTGGCACAGAGACCATTTAGAGAGAGAGTTAAATGAATTTGCTCCACAGCCTTAGCTAAGAGGTAGTTGGCTTTTAGCTCATGAGGTAGAGACTTATGCACTAAATTCCAGAGGTCCCTGGTTCGATCCCGCCCGCTGATGACCGGGGTCTGTTGACATTACACAGGCACTTGAAGAAGAAAAAATGGTTGCCTAACTTTCGTAACTGTTCTTCTTTGAGATGGGTTGCTCACCTCCATTCCGTTACTCACCCTCCTGCCCCTCTGTTGGAGCTGCCGGCAAGAAGGAACTGAGAGGGTGTAGGGCCGGCAGCACCTAATATACCAATGCATGAGCACGGCACTCCAGGGGGTGCCACTGCCAGCACTACAGATACTGCTAAGGCAGAAATCTCTGGCAGCTGTGCACGTGGGCACGTGCAAACCTAGAATGGAATGGACATGAGCAACACATCTCGAAGAACAACAGTTACTAAAGGAAGGTAACCATTTTTTCTTCAGTACTGTCTTCAGTTCTGGACTCTCTTCTGAAGCTCCCTTCTCCATCTGGGGATACTGCTTGGAAATCACATGAAGCAGAGCACCCATAGAGACACTACTTGAAGAACAGGTGTTACTCATTTCAGGCAGTAATTGCGGTTCTATGAGATGTGCGTCGCTATGGGTGCTCCGCTAACCGTCCTCCTTCCCCTCTGCTTCGGACTGTTCCTTTCAGTGGAGAAGGAACTGAGGGCAGTTTGCCCACACAGCCCTATATAGCCTCAGTATCTGGCATGAGGAGGCATAGGGTGCATGCGCAGGCCGAACGAACATGGCTAGCTGGAAAATCTCCCATCAGGCACATGTGCAGCTGAAGCGGAACACCCTTATGAGTACACATCTCAAAGAACCACAGTTGCTACATAGAGTGAGTAACCTCTTCTGTGTAGCTCAAAAGCTTGCCTCTTTCACCAACAGAAATTGGTCCAATAAAAGAGATTACCTCATCCACCTGGTCTTTCTTATATCTGTCCAAGTTAGACTGTTATGCCTTTGTGCCTGTAAACTTTGAAGCTCTATGGAACAGGCGTTCTGTTTGTTGACTGACGCAATTTGCCTATGGCAAAGTGCCATGTACCAGGGTTTTCTTGGTAGCAGGACCCTGGCTATGGAATTCCTTACTAGAATAGATCAAATTGAGTGATATTCTGGCTACCCTCAGCTCAAAATGAGAGACCTGAGCCTTTCCCACATAAGTATTTCACATGCACGCATGCAAACATACAATATACAGCCAAGGTTGCACAGAGGGAAAAGTCACCATTGACTTGTTTATTTTTAAAGTGAGTGAATTTGGTGCTTGGATCCCAAGATGATAGATGCCTTAGGTATACCTAGGGCAGACAGATGTGCATTATGTATAAATGATATTAACTAAAAGGGTAGAGAAGCATTTGGACAAGTATGTTAGTGGTTTCCTTTATGTAGATATGGATCTTGAATGCAGCTTTTAACTAATAAAATGCTATCTTGCTCTATCATGTGAAAAACTCAATAAAGAAAATGCTAAAAGGCCAGGGAGAGAGTTTGGGAAAGGAGCACTAAATGCTGAACATGACCTTATTACTAAATGGAGAGCTCTACTTCCTCCATTAATTTAGTTACATGACTGAAGTTGTCCACAATTTCATAAATCTATTGGAGAAACACATCACTTAGTAAATTGCTACTGTCTAAAAAGAGTCAATAACATTAGTGAGTCCACCATAGTATTAGGTTCATTTAAAAACCAACCATCTCAGTTTCACAGTGCCTGACGGGTATGGGCAATCGCAATGACCTGTGGCAATGATAACCAAAGAGCGAAGCAGTAACAGCTTGTTGGGCACAGTTTATCTCGGTATGTAAAGGCATCCTTCCCATCTTTCTGTGAATTTATCCTGGCACCCTTTTGCCATCCACAGAGGTCATCAACAGGATTGGAATACTTAGATCCACCATACAGACCTCTGTCCCTTGAGCACACACAGTAACTGATAGCAGTTGGTGCAACTGTAAATTGTTTGGAGAGTTCTTTTTGTCTGAGTTCACGCTAGAAGAAATGCTTGTAGTCCTTTTCAGATGCTGAGTGTACCCCAGTAAAGTCAGTTGTACCTGACTCTCTCCATTGTGGATGCAGTGATAGCTTGTAATTTCCTTAGTTTTTAATGCTTTTATTTTCCACCCCAGTGACGTGTAATGGTGTACCTTGCACTGAATTGCATTTAAGAACCTTGGCTAGAATTTTCAAAGGGGTTTAAACACTCAAAGCTCATTGAAATTCACTCCTTTGGCCTCCTTGAAAATCCCAGTCTTTAACGATGAGCTAAAGTATTGGGGGGGGGGGGAATATATCGGCGGTGTGGCTCAAAACATGGAATTTTTTCCCTTTAGGTGAATCAGTGAAAATATACGGCCATTTTGTAGCATGCAGAAGAACTTCTAAGCTAGTGAGTTCACAAGAATTCAACAAGGAAGGTGAGATTTTTGTTCCAAAAGTTCCCTACCCCAGTCAGGCTCTCTATTTAATTGAATTTTTAGCTCCTGCAGAGTGCAGGTCAATAAGCAGTGGTATTTGCTGTGTGTCGCCCTCATGTTGTTTTGCACTATTTTTGTTAGAAACAGTCGCACACGGCATTCAACCCAACTTTGTTTCTCATGATGTACTGTAGAGGGATGACACACTGTATGCTGCAAGGATGCACCCTACGTCGAACATAAGGTTTTCAAACTCTAAAATTTGTACAAATTGCACAGAAAATTCAAAGCTGTCAAAATTGTTGTAATTTTATTACTTGTATTTTCAATGAATCAATCCCTTGTAAAATGGGTCACACCCTCCCTGCATTGGTGACAGCAGTCCTCTATGGTTATCCATAAAAAAAGTCCCATACGGACACTGGCAGTACTGCTCTGCTAACATTTCTCAGTCTTGACCTGGAGCACATCATCTCTAGGGGAAAAAGGGTAACTCAGTCTCCATGGCCATTCCGTCCTTAGCCTTTCTTCTGAGAACACCAGCGAGACTACTAATTATTGAGGTGTGGACATTTCTTCACTAGAAACCAGACTGAGCCCCTGAATTCACTTCACACAGGCTTCAAAGCAGCTGTTAGATGGTGACCTACAGATGAAAGTCTTTATATCCCTTTACTGAGACCTGAACCATCCAGTCCCTACATAATTGGGTTTAGTTTTATTGAAAATTGCCAAGGGTAGAAACATAAGACTCTCTTTGTATATCTGGGCTGTATCCTATTATAATACATTCTACACAAGAATGAAAATTGTTCATTATAGGTACATAAAGTTCAAAACTGAAACATTCGAAACCTAAGAAAATTGATATCGACATTATTTCTAAGATTGGTTTTAAATACAGCTTTTGTTAGTATTAAATTCAGATTACAGTATTAAATTACATACCACACACATGAACAATTGTCTAGCAGAAACCAAAATGGAATAATAAGAGGAGAACCAAACTGTCATTGAGGTGAAAATGAAATAGTGAATGTGAGCTCAGCAGAACAGGATATGTCCTGGTGACCATGGCTGCTAGGAGTCACTGCAAAGGAAAAAAAGGCAGTGGAGCCAAAAGAGAATAATTTGACCAAGAAAGTAAATGTAGAGACTTTAAGCAAAAGTGAAAATATATAGGAAGGAGAGAGTGTAGCCTAAGGAGAAAAGCAGGGAACTGGGGGAAGTTGGGATTCCCAGCTTCTCTTCCTCACCCTGTTGCCTGCTCTGAGAAATTGGGTTAGTCACTAAGGGCCAGATTTACAAAGGTATTTAGGTGCTTGAAGATGCAGATAGCTGCGTAGTGAGATTTAGAGAAGTGCCTTATTCCCTTTGCTGTCAATAAGAGTTAGATGCCTGACCTGCTTAGGCACATTTGAAAATCCCACTGGGTGACTATCTGAATCTTAGGTGACCAAATAATTGTAAATCTGGCTCTCAGGCCAAAATGGTCATGCTTGGGTGTCTAAAGTTAGGCATCTAGCTAAATAGCCTGAGCACCCAAACGGCTTCCACTGTTTCTTGATTAACAGTGATACTAATCCAAACCACGGCGGCCTAAGCCTGCCCCAGACCCCAGTGGATGTGGAAGGTTCAAGAGCTAGTAGACATCGATTAGCCATGTTTTAGCTGTGCAGAGGGAAAAATTGAAGGGGGCCCATATGTGCCACTGAACCCAACTCAATAGATCTTCCTGTACTGTGCTACAGGAAGGTGCAGTGGGTGGATGAGATGGGGCCAGTGGGTCTGACTACATGGATTTATGAACAATTCCTCTTAAGGATGGTGATGTAGTCACCACACTGCATTAGTGGCCACAGTGTAGTACCACATTTGATATTGGGATTGAAGCACAGAATCCCACTCCTAGGTCCCTATGTACCTCTCTAGCACCCAAAGCCATTCGCTATCCAATACTTGGCCTATAGTTATTACGATTAGAATAATTCTGAGTTGAGATCGTTCAGTCCTCAGTAAATATTATAGACACCAACGTTAAGATTGACAATGTCCAATAAAGCCCCCAACCTCTCTGCATTTTCAGGAAGGAGTCTGGAGCAATGCCCTTCATAGGTAATCATCATGTACACTTTTGCCAGGGACGCTGTCTGGAAGAGCTCTAGTAAACGTCTGTATGATAGGAGCAGGATGTGGGAGCCTGATAGAATTCTGCCCTCACCCTTCCATAGGGTCATGGGACTGATGAGTGCACAGCTGTATTTGATAGACTAATAGTTCTTTGCTTTACAATTAAAGAGACTGAACATGCTATCCCATTTTGTCCCACTGGCTCCATATAATTTAATTCTCTGGATGATTTTTTTCAAAGGTAGTTTGATTTAATTTTTCTTTATTTTCATGTTTTATTCCAGTGTATTGGCTTAAGGCATGATTGAGTAGGATGAGCTCAGTGCAGCACTGAGTGGCAGCTGTTGCATCTCAAAGACTGGCATCTGCTCATAGCCACCTAACTTAAAGCACAGATCTAGTGCATGAGCAACTGTATATACTTGTTATTATTAATTTGTGGCTCAAATACTCAGTAAGAGAGTTCAGTATTTTAGATATAAGTATATTTATGACTTTAGTGTTTATGTTCATTTCCTATGCATAAGGGCATTTTCAAAGCATGGGTAACTGGCAGAACCACTGCAGGTGCATAGTTGGTCATGGTGATCTCACCGGGTAGTTCTTCAGTAGGCTCCAGTCTTGGAAAAATTCCACGGTGAAGGAATTAGTGACATTTAAGCTGTCATGGGATAAGAGAGAAGGTCCTTTCATGGATTGGTAACTGGTTAAAAGACAGGAAACAAAGAGTAGGAATAAATGATCAGTTTTCAGAATGGAGAGAGGTAAATAGAAGTGTCCCCCAGGGTCTGTACTGGGACCAGTCCTATTCAACATATTCATAAATGATCTGGAAAAAGGGGTGAACAGGGAGATGGCAAAATTTGCAGATGATACAAAACTACTCAAGATAGTTAAGTTCCAGTCAGTCTGCAAAGTGCTAGAAAAGGCTCTCTTAAAACTGGGTGACTGGGCAACAAAATGGCAGATGAAATTCAATGTTGATAAATGCAAAGTAATGCATATTGAAAAACATAATCCCAACTGTACATATATAATGATGGGGTCTAAATTAGCTGTTACCACTCAAGAAAAAGATCTTGGAGTCATTGTGGCTAGTTCTCTGAAAATATCCACTCAATGTGCAGAGGCAGTCAAAAAAGTGAACAGAATGTTGGGAATCATTAAGAAAGGGATAGATAATAAGACAAAAATATCATATTGTCTCTATATAAATCCATGGTACTACCACATCTTGAATACTGCGTACAGATATGGTCGCCCCATCTCAAAAAAGATATATTGGAATTGGAAAAGTTTCAGAAAAGGGCAACAAAAATGATTAGGAGTATGGAATGGCTGCCATATGAGGAGGGATTAATAAGACTGGGACTTTTCAGCTTGGAAAAGAGACGACTAACGGGGGATATGATAGAGGTCTATAAAATCATGACGGGTGTGGAGAAAGTAAATAAGGAAGTGTTATTTACTCCTTCTCATAAACACAAGAACTAGAGGTCACCAAAAGAAATTAATAGGCAGCACGTTTAAAACAAACAAAGGGAAGTATTTCTTCACACAACGCACAGTCAACCTGTGGAACTCCTTGCCAGAGAATGTTATGAAGGCCACGACTGTAACTGGGTAAAAAAAAGAACTAGGTAAGTTCATGGAGGATAGGTCCATCAGTGGCTACTAGCCAGGATGGGCAGCGATGGTGTCCCTAGCCTCTGTTTGCCAGAAGCTGGAAATGGGCGACAGGGGATGGATCACTTGATGATTACCTGTTCTGTTCATTTCCTCTGGGGCACCTGGCATTGGCCACTGTCAGGAGACAGAATACTGGGCAAGATAGACCCTTGGGCTGACTCAGTATGGCCATTCTTATGTTCTTATATGACCTGAGTTGGTTTGGTTCCTCCACATTGTATCTTCTCAGAGCTCATGTATTCCCAATGAGAAATTTCAGCATACTAAAATTTAAAGTCCCTCTTGGATTAATTGATAAGTAGCCCACCCTGCATTTGATGGGCAATGCAATTTTGAAACTGTTGAGGCTGAGCCAGTGGCCTTCCAGAGCTCAGTTTTCATGTTTGACAGATTACTGGTTGAACAAAGCATGGTAACACAAAACTGAACTGTGTGAGCAAAACACAGATCAGGCTGATAAACATCACAACCGCCCAAACCTTTTCTAATGTTTGGATCGTTGTGACATGGAATAACATTGTAAAGTGATCACCTGTGTGTTACATATTGAAGTTCCCATGGGGAATGAGCAAAACTATCTTTGTTGCTTCCTGTGAATCGATGGTCCAGGCCTTCTTGAAGAAAGCCTCGCTGTTGTTCAGATGTTTGTTGTGCTCTAGATCTCAGAGGTTTTTTTTTTTTTTAATTTGAAAACTACAGCTTTCCTTGTTCGGTCTTTCTAGGTCTCTTGGTATATTGCGACTGGATATCACAGTGGCATTTATAGATCCTAATGCCCAACTACCACACTGTGGTCTTACACATTTTTGTAGTCCATGTTTGTAGAATTATTCCTGTATGTTGTAAAAAAGTGTCCAAGCAAGGCTCTGCTTTTTGTGGCTACACAGCTTCAGAATTGAGCCCAACACTTTGTGATTGGCTGTATTTGAATCCTGACTATCCAATCACTGCATCTACAGCCATGTCATTTGACAGATACTATACTTCTCATTAAAGGATTTGACTCAATGTCACATCACAGAGGAAGGCTTTGATTATGTCTATTTGCTCATAGTTGTCTTGAGAGTGCTATTCCAGCAAATACAAATAGTTGAAAAATATCTCTACCTAGAGCTAGCTAACCTACCTATATTGCATAACTATTTCTAAAGCCCCTGTCATCATGGTATCTAAATGTCTATTTGTGTCCAGACTGGATAAAGCTAGGCCATGCACCACATCCCTACTAAACATTTCCAATGCTTTTAACTGAGGATTTAAAACAGCAAAATCCTTCAAAAACATACCTGCTTAATTTTCAGTAAAATTGTTTTTTCTCCTTGGGATCGGAATATCCTGGGAGTAAATCGTGCATGTCACCCGTGTGCAGCAGCTCGAGATGCACTGCTAAGCTGTATGTCTTTTTAAAACATGAGACCACTTGTTTTCTTTTTTAAAGAAATCTTGGAACTAAAGGAGCCAAGGGCTGCTTGCCCTGCTGTACGCCAGGTGCAGTATAGCTGGATACAGCAAAAGCCTTTTCTCCACTTTCTTCCCATTCACATTCCTAAGTTCTGACGTGAAGGGGTGTCTAGGGGCTGTGAAGGTTTCCCACTCAAGCATGCTATTAATTCTTTGGCCCCATTGAATACGCTTCATACTTTGTGAAATGTCTGGTCGTTCAGTGATGTGGACCACTGGAGCAGAGAAAGTGAAACTCATTTCACTGGGGGGGCCTTAACAGCCATATAAGAGGAAGGTCATGCTGATCAGACTTTGATTTGAATTGGTGAAGAGCAGTAACTAATCCAATAAGCCACCAAGGCCCTGTAGAACATAGTCTTAAATCAAGCCTTTGCGTGTGTGACTGAAAAGAATTAACACTAGGAGATCATAAGGAGTGCTCTGCTGTATATATTTTACCTGACCAGTGCATCGATTAATATAATTTGGTGAATATCAAGCTCTCAGACATTTACTGCACTTGCCTTCATGCTATGAATGTGCTCTAGTAAAAATAAACAATTTAAAATTGACGTGTTCCGTTTCCAACGGGAATTTGTTGTGCTGGCTGGCTGTGACCTGGGAATCAAATGAAACAGCAGCATCCATCAGTGAATGAATAGCACTGGGGCTGTGCTGTTTATATATTTTTGAAACCAAATAAGAGCTCTGTTTTTCCACAGAAATGGGAAAATAGGACTCCCAATAAACAACTGTCCTTTATCCAGCTGCTTTCAGACACAGTATTCTGTTTCTTACACTCAGCTTAACATACTATTAATGTTAACATTATTTTCAATATAGCAAATAAGATTTGAAAATTAAAGGGCTCCGGCAGGCAGTTTAAACCCAGAATGTAGGTTTTGTTTAGAAAAAAAATCACACATAACTTAAGGTGGCTTGAAATGTTTTAATGATTCCAATAAAATCCAAGGTGCACATCTGAAAACACTCCCTGGCAGAGCTGGCTCCTCAAGGCATCCAGGGAAGGGTCTCAGCGGGTTAGGTGACTCTCAGTGTGTGTAGATCTGTTCAATTATGGCAACTGAAGGGTGAGAGGCAGCAGCTGTTGCAGGTGAGCCAAACAACAACCAAGCTGAATTTGTAATGCCAGTGTCAAGGTTGTCTCAGCGAGAAGTTTTTCTGTGCATAATTTGTAGGTTTACCATCTCTGACTGCTGTAATTTTCCCCAACTGCTGAGAGAAAAATTATAGCTCTGGCTTCCAAGTCCGTAAGTCTGTTGTGCTGCTTCTCATTCTCTGCTAAGATCCGGTGCCATCTGATGCAGCAGGTACCTTCTTCAAGAACCATTGTATCAAGAAGGTTGTCTCAGTTGCACGTGATCAAACTGTAACTAAATGCCATCAAAAACAACACCATAAACTATAAAAGCGAAGCTCAAATGGCTTCTTAATACCACCAGATCCTACAAAAAGAAGGCATAACTGTAGCTGCACTGCTACAACTGGGTCCATGTGGGGAAACCCATATGTCCAGGCAGAGTCCCACTGAAGCCAAAAGCAAGAGTTCGTCTGCCAGGCATATCGATGCCTTAAGATTTTTTTGGGAGTGTAGCGAGGCGGTGTAGTTCTCCGCTGCCCGGGAGAGGGATGAGCCCCTCCGGATGCCAGAGTGGGCGGAGCCAGTGGAGCCTGCGCCCGCCCCCCAGAGGTCAAGGTGGAGGACAGGAAGTAAAGAAGCCCAACCCCAGAGCTCACTAGAGACCCAGCCGCCGGAGAAGCCAGATTCCTGTGGCCTAGCTCCCGGTTGGGAGACTCCTGCAATTGGTGACCGACACGAGGACTGGCCAGACCAGCCGAGGCCTTATGCCAACCAGGCCCCAGAGAAGCAGCTAAGCCTGCCCATGGCAAGTTACCAGAGGAGCTGCCAAGCCTACCGCTCGCCGGGTACCCTGAGGAGCCCATGGTGCTTGAGTCCTTGGAGGACACCGTCCAGACGCAGGTACCTCTAGAGGGAGAGGTAGGAAGTAGCCTGGGGGCAGCCGACCCTTGTCTGGCTGCAGTACACCCAGAGCCGATGTCAGTGTGTTGCGGCCAAGATCCCCACGGACACAACAGCAGGCCATCTGCCGCTGCTAGGGCCTCGGGCTGGGACGCAGTGGAGTGGGTGGGCCTGCGGGTGGCAGTCTCCCCCTATCCCAGGCCCTTCAGAGCCAGGGCCTGTGCCTCCGGAACGTATTTGTTTGCTCAGCCCTTGCCTGAGGGCCTGAGTCCCAAAGACCGCACTGCCCACCCTGACTCCAGGACCTGGGCTTGTTGCTTATTTGTTTGCTCAGCCCCTGCCTGAGGGCCTGAGCCACGGACTCTTTGCCGCCTGCCCTAATACAGGACCTGGGCTTATTGCTTAACGGTTTGCTCCGTCCCTGTCCAAGGACCGGAGCGTGGGACTCGCTACTGCCTGCCAACCGGGTGTGAGTAACTATTGTTTTGCCTCTACTGCTGCTGTGGCGTGAGACCCCATGGTGAGACTAGTTCCCTGGACGTAACCAGATGGACATAGCGAGGCAGAATGGTTCCCCGCCGCCCTGGAGAGGGACGAGCTCCGGACGAACCCCTCCACAGGGAGGTACCTTGTTTGATAGATAATACATCTGACAAACACACTGCTGCTGATATCTGAAACAGGCACTAACAGGATCACCGGGACAAATTAATCCATGTGTAACTCTGGCGACTTCAGTGGTGTCACCCCAAGGATGAATTTGATCTATGTAAATTAGAGAGATAAAAAGCCCCGTTGGTCATCTAGTGTCAGTGCCTAATTATTCTCTATTGCACATTTAGTAGTGCTTGGTTGAATCTATTTTCAAATGTCTCAAATGATGAGGTTTCCACTTCATACAGAATCTTTCTCTCTCATGGTACCTCTGGTGTTGCTGCTCCAGACTCCACAAGTGCAGAGGCACAAGGTGGAAGTGAAAAGTAACTAAGTTTTCCAGTCTTCACCAGAAGCTTGGAGCTTAGCCTGGTTCTAGTTTTGGGCAGAGGATTGAACCAGTTCTGATTTTATCCAAACAAGTTTCCCTTTCCCCTTTAGGTACAGGATGCAAGAGGACTGCTGGCTGTGAGTGTGCTGCTCAAAATCTCCATTTCACTCCTTCCTACTGTGCCCTGTTTGGATCCAAATCCTTCTCCTCGAGAGACATAAAACAGCAAGATAACGGGGGTCTATTTCTTTTATTTGTGGATTTAGATTTTTAAACTGTGGCCTCATCAGAGCTTGTGGTCCATGTACAAAGCTGTTAAAAATATGCATCCAGTGCACCCAATGGCCACATAAATAGTCCTTCCCACCAACTCAACAGTCACTCTCAATCCACTCACCACCCTCAGCCAACCCCCTCAGAAAGAGCCTGGGAAAAGAGATGGGCAATGCACCACCCTCTGAAAGTCAACAGTCTCTGGCTCTTTTGGACCAGTGAATTCCAAAGTTAAGAGTCTTTCACTTCCTCCTTATATTTAAATCTGGGGGACGTTAGTTTGACCTCCTCTACCACCATGGGATGCATGGTGTATCATGCATATCAGTGCTCAAGCCTAAGTAATAATTGCACTGCTATGACGCCTTCCTTCTGAGGATGTCAGAGCACCACCCAACTATTGATGAATTATGCCACACAACACCCCATAGATAGGGAAGCTTATCCCCATTTCACAGATAAGTACAGGCACAACTGAGGTGCCACACTGAGTGGCAGAGTCAAAAACTGAATCCAGGAGTCCTGAATTCCCAGCTATAATCACTAGATAGCAATGCATATCATGTTTGAAGAGGGGAAATGGGCCCCTTTCAGTTAGTACCAGATTTCACATGTTGCCAGAACAAAGCTTAAGGTTGTAAAAGTAGTAGAAAGCCGTAGATTGATGTTATCAATGGAGGGACAGGTGAAATGTATGGCAGATTGGGCTATATTTTTTTACTGTTACCATATTACTCAAAAAAGTAAAGGGAAAATTTTTTAGTGGGGAGTTTTTTTGTTTTTGTTTCCCTCACAAAATATAGTGCAAAATCACCTAGCGTCAAGTGTCATTTAAAACTGGAATAGATAATCAAACAATTCCAATCCTGACCTGCTGTGTGATTCTGGGCAAATCACTTGACCTCGCTGTGCCCCCGTATCACCACCCATCCTTTCTCTGTCTTGTGTGTTTAGATTGCAGGCTCTTTGTGGCAGATATTATGCCATCCATTATGGAGTCCTGATCTGAGCTGGGGCCTTTAGGTTGTACCATAATATAAGTAATAAAAGATGATAATTTAATGTACAGAATGATCCTGCATTAGCTGAGGATGTACAAGGTGGTCTGATAGACCAGTGGTTCCCAAATTCGTCTGTAGAGTCACTGCTGGCTGATGGAGCACATGTTAGTGGCTCATGGGGAGCTGGCTGTGTTACGATCTGCTTCCAGCTGCTTGCCAAAGTGTCCAGGATTTTCTTTGTCAGGAACAGATTGATTCTATAGACTGTTTCCATAGCTGACATCCATGTTTGTGTTTAAAAAATGTATATTGACTGTACCTCAGAAAATAGCCTTTGTAGAATTTATTTTTAGGAGGTTTTACAATGCTACAGCAGTGGGGAAAATGAAAATTATTTAGCTGTGACTGGAGAAGAGTTAGAGGGAACTTGATGGAAATGCGTCAGCTTCTGAAAGGCATGATGACAATGCATAAGTCCTTCCTTTTTACCTTGTCCCATAATGTGAGAATAAAGGGGGCCACTCAGTGAAATTGATAACTAGGAAGCTTGAAAAATAGATACATGAATGTAACTATTTTTCATGCAGTTTGCGGACATCCTGTGGAATTTTCACTGCTGCAAAGAGGTCACTGCGGGTCCTCTCTATTCCCACTGACACTGAGCAGAGTGTTACCGTTGATGCCAATGGGAGCTGAATCAGGCCCCAAGTCAAATATTGTGACTGGATTTTAGAAGGCTGGGATAATTTTTTGACCTTTGCTGACATTGCTGGTCATGAAAGTTGAGACAGGGGTAGTCAAATCGGATGCTTGAGGGCCTAAAGCGAGTGAAGGCAGTTGTTAAGCAGGAACTACTTCCCCTGCCCACCCCCCAACTTCCAGATGGCGTTGTGTAATTGGTTACATTCATTATGCAGGATGTTATTCTTAAGCATCAGATACTTACCACTGCCAGGAGCAAGATCCCAAACTTACTGGACCGCTGGCCTGATGTGCATGGAAAATCCTATATTTTTCCATTTGGAGTTGCTCATCTTCCAGGTACGTGAGCAACATCCAACTACAGCTAGAAGGAAAAGTCCATTTTCTCCTTCTAACAGCACCCTACCAAACACTCTGTCCTAGACTAAATAAAGTAGGCATGAAATAAGACTAGGTGGAAGTTTAATATTTTTATCCCTAAACAGAGATTTTAAAACAAGTCTCTCCATCACAGTAATTAATCCATGAATTTTAGTGCAGTATCTCCCATTGGACAATTTAGGGATTTGAACCATGATAAACAATGGACTTTCAAACCTCAACAGAAAAGCTCTGATGATCTTTCACAAGCTGGTCCCTGTAAACAAGGACCAACTGCAGGGATGCTATTTGAGTTTCACAGCAGTCCATCATTATCATTATGGCCCTGATCCTGAAGACATTTAAACATGTGCATATCTTTATTCGCAGGAGTAGACCCATTAAAGTCAGTAGGATTATTAATGTGAACAAAGTTATGCAGACAGGTGTCTGCAGGACTGGGGTTTATGGAGCAACAACTGCAAAGAATAAGGATGATGCAAAGAATAAGGACTTGTTGCTAAAAATATGAAGAGAGCTAGAGCACTGTGTCATTTAAATGGGGATATGAGAGGGCCTGAAATACACTGGTATTTGAGTGGAGAATTAAAAAACCTTAAAGTTATGAGCTATCGTTAGGTTCTCAATTAATATTGTGTTAACTGACATTATGTTCTCTTTTGAGAATTAGAATAGTTCCAGGCATTTTGTCTACTATAAATGAATTTTTGAAGAAGGGGAAATACTCACTGTACTCTCCCAATGCATTTACATGCATGAATTTTGTCATTTATTATTTTTAAAAATGGTTTTTAACATGAGTTGAAGCAGACTCACTTGGGTCCCCGCTGAGCAGTCTGAGTATTTAGATGAGATGGTTGGAAAGCATCTACACCCTGTTGTTGGCATGAGTAGTCCTTTGACTCTTCCTCATTAGGCCCTTACTGCATGACCTAATTTCTGGTGGCTTAGAGAGGCTTGCAGTGCTCTTTAACATAGCAAAGGACATAGGTAAAACAACAGCTTCATGGGCACAGGTAGTCGGAGTATAACTTTACAGCTCACTCCACCGTAATCGCCTAAGGAATAAAGTAGCTCTTTGATTGACATTCAGCATGATGATAGGCTGGGAGTCGGGTTTTAGGCTGCTGCAGGTGATGCTTGCACCTGCAAGGTTCTTCCACTAGATGGCAAGCGAAGCGTTTTGAAACTAAAACTGGCGGAGGTGGAAAACAGCTGGGATCTGGGGAAATTCCTTGACTTGCACTGTGTAAACCCAAACAACCTGATTCTGCTGTAAATATCCCAACGTGGAAGATGTGGCAATCATAATAAATAGTAACCTGGCAAAATGCTGCCCCCAGCTCCACAGATCTGAAGGGTGTCAGCAATTTCAAGGCTGAAAGCATCTCTGTGCCTGCATTTCTCTATGAGTTTGTGGCTAGAGCCACACCGATCACTTAGCTGTGTATTTCAGTGTGCATTTACCATACGGCTCAGGATGATCCGAGCTGTTTCATTAAGGGTTCACTGGTGTTAAAACAGGAGACAGCTGCTGCTTTCAAAAGGGATGGCTGCTCCTGATCAGTCAAGGAGAATGTTTGTCAAGGTCCCAGGGTTCTCCGCCCTCGGGGAGTTTGACAGGTGAATTGAAGCGTGAACCGCCCGTCTGGTGAAGTTGGCTAGCGAGTGGGAATTCCTGCTGCAGCACATCTCGCAGGTGAGTGGGTCTGACACTTTCATCCTGGACAGCAAAGACAGACAGACACCGATCCACTCGCCTCCCCCTGCCCCAGATCCGCAGTGCCACTAACCCACATTCCCAGGCGGCACACACAGCCCCTCCCCCCCACCCCCTGACACTGCCCTTACACGCCGCCTTGCACTGACTGAATCGGAGTCACTTCTCATTTCCCCTCGAGCGCACACACGCCGGAAGGCAGGGCCTGGGCAACGATCAGAGGAGGCTGTTTTGTGCCCACGTACACAGTAACAACACCTGGCATGAAGCAAGGGGAGAGGGGGGCCTAGAAGCTGTTCTTTGGCAGCATCTTGATACCACCAACAAAGGACATGAGTCTGGGTTCTTAGGGTTTCCCACACGTGTGTGTGTGCGTGTGAGAGAGAGTTTCATTCTCCTCCCATTCCAATGGTTTCACCAGTCTCTTTGCCTGTTTCTCGGGCGTGTTGCTTTCTGAGCACCAGTGAAACAGCTTCTGTCTTTCGTTTCACCCTCCAGAAGCGAAGCAGCAGCCCTGGACACAGTGGGCGCATGTGAGGTTTGGTTCCCTTGGCTGGCTTGTCTAGGGATGGCAACAAAGCAACATGCTGGATTGTTTCAGGCTGACACGTGTCTGCCGCCGCTTCTATGAGCCTAGAGGAGCTGCGCGCTTTGCAGCACACGGGGGAGCGCTCTGGACGGCGGGTGGCTCTTTGCTAGTGGTCAGCACTAAGCTCCTGGACAGAGAAGGGGCAGAGGCGAGGGAAGCATCCGCGGCGCTGGTGGGCCATCCAAAGAGAACAGTCAGACGCAGCCGCTTGGCTTCTAGCTCCCACCAAGCAGCCAGCGTGGGGGGAGAGGGGCGTTGCTTGCTCGATTTTGGGGCAAGACATTCAACCCTGAGCGGGCTGCGGATTTCCCTGCCTGCTGCTGGAGCTGGGCAAGGCAGAGGCGCAGGGAGGACTGAAATTGTTTCCAAACCTGTGTAGGAAGCAAGATCGAGCTGTCGGAGAAAGCTGAAGGCTGTTGTTTTTGTGGGTAAGGGTGTGTGTGTGTCTGGTATTATTTGACACCCACTACGCATCCCGAGAGCGGTGTTTTGGCTTTGGCACACCCACTCCCCCCCCCCCTTACAAAAAAAAACTTGTCTGTTTTGTTTTTTAAAGGATGCTTCGTACCCTTTGCTGTAGGAACCTGCCCTCGGGCTTTGATGTCACGGCTCTGGATCGAGAAGGACCAGCGGCTAAGCTGCCTCCACCAGATAGTTTTGTGCAGAGCTCTGGGCTCTTCTAGCTGAAGGGGACTTTTCGGAGCCAAGCGCTCGGCACTTGCCCTTACTGCATAATAAGCGAGGAGCTTCCTTCCCGTGTCTGCTTAGCCGGGTACTGTTTTGGGGGTAGGTGTGTCTGGTTCCCACCCATCGATCGAGAAGGAACCCTTAAAAATACACCGGGACTGCCCCTGCTCGCCTGCGGATCGGGGACTCCTGCCCTGGCTCATCGCCTCTCTGAACTGCGGAGGGGGTGGGGTGGGGGGGTCAATTGTATTTATCTTGATCGCTCAGCAAGTGGAGAGATTGCTTTTTCCTGCTGCACTGATTGGAAACACCACTGGTCGATGCTCTCCCTAGGTGGTGATGCTGAGGGAAGGAGAAAGGGAGAGCAGGAAACATGAGCCTGCAAGAGAAGAGAGATCAGGGCTGAAGCCTTTGCTCCAGCATTGTGTGTGCGCTTTCCCCCGGCAGACGGACTATTAGCTGCGCGGGTGCACATGAGAGCAAAGATCCATCCTTCCCCCCCTTCTCTGACCTCTCGAGGAACCTATCCGGCGGTGGAGGAGACCTGTGGGCTACACCCTGCCATGCTCCCCCTGAAATAACCTCCCAGGCACCGAGGGATTCATCCGAAGGAAGGGGATCAGAGGGCAAACGCCAGCCCTCATAACCTCGATCAAATACTAGCGCTGCGGCTGCTGCTGTTGCGCCTCTATCTAGGGGAGCTGAATCCAGGAAAAGGCTTTATCCGCCTCGCAGGGCTGGGTCCTTAGCACAGCGGGGGAGGCAAGGGCGGGGGGGTTTATTTGCTGATGATCGGAAGTTACTGACAATAAGCACCTTCATCTCTCCAAAGGCGGAGAGAGGAGGAGGAGGAGGAGGAGAGACGGGGGAAGAGGAGAGCTGATGCCTAAGAGAGCCACTCGGAGGAGGCAGACCAGGCAGTGTCTCAACTTCTCATCTTTGTTTATCAGCGCGAAGCGAGATCGCTGGAAATCTGCGGGGGTTTATAACTGGATCATTCCCATGTCAAGGCTGCGGCTGGGGATTTTGCTCCGTTAACTTGAAGCCACTGGCCTCCCCCACTCCTCACTCAGCGATGTATTCACTGCTCTCAGCCTGCACTTGCTTGTAAGGATTATGACATTTAAAAAAAAATTGGGGTGGTGGTGGTGGGGAAACTTTCATCTTTTAAGGCTCCGGTTGCATTTTCCTTGCAATCAGGTGTCACTGAGACCCGAGCCTTTCCTAACCAAAGCATCTATCTGTGTTATTAACAATAATAATACTCATAATAATAATAGCCATTTCACGGCATCATCTGATCTTTTGTTGCTTTTTTTTCTCCTCTCCAGATGTTTACATTCCCTGCTGCTGTGCTTTCAGGTACAGGTATGTGTCCTTTCTGTCTTCTCTCCCTTTGGGTTGGAAAAAGAAACAAAGGAGGCGTGTTGACCTCTGAGTGTCAGGCAGTTTTGCAAAGGGGTTTCACCCCCCACCCCTAGTTTTATAGTTTGATTAAAATGATCACCACGCCAGATAGTGGAGTGTCACTTGCTCTGGAAACCAGCTGCACCTCTGGCTAAGCCTCATTTCAGTGACTACTTCTGGCAATCCACTGTACGAACAAATGATCTTTAATTTCTCTTACCTCCTCCCTTCCCTCCCCTTTTCAAATGGCCACAGCTCGTTTGTGGATGCCAGTAGCCTACATTAAAAGGATTCTCTGGAGTGCACTAGCCTGGCTAATGATGTGAGCGGAGTGTTGGACTCCACTGGTTGCAAAATGTGGATGGATGCATGTGTAGTGGAATAGTAGGCGCTAGATCTCTCGTTAGGTCTCCTTTCCCTAGGGAACTTACACGAAGTGATACTGGAAAAAAAACACAAGTGTCCTTTGCCAGAAAAAGGAGGCTTCTTGCTCGCCCATCTCCCCCCCCCCCGCCAATTATTCAGTAGAAAGCCACCCAAGCAAGATGCTGCCTTCGAGCTGCAGAAGTGAAACAATTAGAAAATCACTGGGAGCGAGACTTCTGCTGTCTCGTGAAATTGACAGACAGGCGGGATAGAGATCGGGGGGAGGAGCGGGGGAGTTTGAAATTCGGGGTGGAGTGAGTCGAATCACATTTTCCACGACAACAAAAATACGGTTTAAAAACGATGTGGTTTGCTAGGACATAGTTTTCGCTGGTGTAAATGCAACACGTGCGTCTGGAGAGGACACACCCGCGATCTTGAGTGTTTCAGAGTTGGCAAAGCAGGTGCTCCAGTTCTGGGAGCCCTTCCGTCTTGCCCTGCCCTGCTAGTGTGACCTGGGCTGGGTTCCCACTCGTATTCTGAGGCGCTGCCGTGTAAACCGGTGGCGGTCCCAGTCGTTCCGCACCCCTTGGGTCAATGCCCATGCACGAGGGCCAGGAATGCACCTGTTCTTCCAGGGTTCTCTGGCAGTTTTTGAGGTGGGGAGGAACGGATCCTCTGCAAACTGATTAAAGTGTCTGAAATACGACCAGTGCCTGGGGCCAAATTGAAAAAAATGTCATATTCCCCACCCCCCGCCTCCCGCAAAATTGCAGCTAGATTATAAAAACAAAATAACTCCTTATTTCATCAGAGCAGCCTCCTAATCAAGAGAGGGGATCTACAGCTGTAAACTACTTTGTGGTTGGAAGGCGTTTGCTGTATTTCTCCAGTTCATTCCCCCCCGCAACAGGCTGGGCAGGCAGGGCAATCAGCGATTGCACCTTTCGCACTAAGACATTTTTGAAATTGTGTGGTAACTGAAGTTAATCAACTCTTCATTCCCCTCCCCCCCCAGCCCCCTTGTTGCTTTTAGTGAATCAGAAGAAGTTTGGCTCACTGCCTGGAAAGCACTTGCTAAAATCTGATCTCTTACTTCAACAGCCTTAAAACTTGGGAAGTTATTGGCATTTATACAGTTGGAGCTTGCAGGCTTCCAGAGCAATAAAATAATGAAGCAAAAAAAGAGAAAGTTCTGTACTCTCTTACTATTAGAACCATACTTTTTAGATTTAGTGCTGATTTTGCAGCATTTTGCAAGAAGATCTGACACTAGGATTTACTCTGAGGTATCTTCTTCTACCACTTTTCTATGGTGGTGAATCAAACTGGTTGTTATAACAAGAGGCACACTATTATGGCTAGTAGTGTGGGAAGCCAGAACGTTAGATTAGTCATACTAAAGGGCCTGAAAGAGAGTGTTTACAATATTAATGGTAGATAAAAAGATGCGAATGCAGTGAGTTTTTATTGCCTATTTTGTTACACTTTCTCTCTAGATTTATTCATGCGATTACATGTTTAGAGCCTGAATGGGAAAGAGGGATTATAGGATTTATTTTCTAATGATCGGTTTGGGTAAGAGTTAACCTTTGGTAAACTAGAGTAAATTAATGCATCTGTTATGCTTAATATTTGTTTTGCTTAAAAAGCTGTGTGTTGGGAGACTTTAGGAATGTCCCAAATGAATTATATTCCAAGACCTACTTTCACCATCCTATATAAATTAAGATCAGTGAGTTGACCTACATATTAATGATAAGAATTATGATCCATGGTTCCTGAATATTACCTGGTGGCTTAGCAGTCAGTGGTTACAGAAATTTTAGCACCTGCTAGAATGTGGTTTTTACTTTTCTACTGAACTAGTACTTAAACAGTGCAGCATATCAAAATAAGATATTGGCCTGCTAAACCCAGGGTTGTGAGTTCAATCCTTGAGGGGGCCATTTAGGGATGTGGGACAAAAATGGGAGATTGGTCCTGCTTTGAGCAGGGGATTGGACTAGATGACCTCCTGAGGTCCCTTCCAACCCTAATATTGTATGTATGTATGTAAGCCAGATGAGATTTTTGCTCCATGCCTAAAATCCTCCCTCTTCAGTAAATTTCTAGACAATAAAAGCAGATTACAATTCACCATAACTATCTATAAATTACTAGCAGTGGGAAATTAGGCTCAATTTTTTGGACTGTCATATCAATGTGCCATTGCTAGTTAGTTTAGCTTCATATTGTGTGGTGTCTGAAATGGGTTTCCAGTGTTTTAGAAGAGTTGGGGATCAGTAAATAGAGGAATTAAGGGAGTTAAGATAACTCAGTAGTTTTCAGGAGCAGGTGGAATTTATCCTGAACCCTGAAAGAAAACACTGTGGACAAAGATCTATCTTTCTTCATAGTTAGCTTGCTAAGACTAGAAGGATTTCTCAAGTGAAGGTATGTGTACATGATACCAATGTTTAACAGGGACATCCTAGGTCAGCATGTATCACTTTCAACATAAATACCTTTGGGCAAGTTAGAAAAGTACCCCACTGGCAGCAACCTATTGGTAATAGAGCTGGGTCTTAAGCACAAATGAGCCCTTTGGGACCCATGATTTTGGGGACTATATGGAGATGAGCAATTTGAGCAAACCAACCGTCCCTCTCCTCCAGCAGGCTGGAAAGAAGGCAGCTCACTGTCCATCCTCTTCCCCTTTTTTTGGTGGCGAGTTCATCTGGTTTCCTTCTCTAGCTTCTTGGGACCATCCGTCCTTTGCTTGGGGCCATTCAAATCCAAAATCCAGCCTTACATAGTACACATAAAGAAAAGGAGTACTTGTGGCACCTTAGAGGCTAACAAATCTATTTGAGCATAAGCTTTCGTGAGCTACAGCTCACTTCATCGGATGCATTCAGTGGAAAATACAGTGGGGAGATTTATATACATAGAGAACATGAAACAGTGTATATGGTAACACTCATTGTTTCATGTTCTCTATGTATATAAATCTCCCCACTGTATTTTCCACTGAATGCATCCGATGAAGTGAGCTGAAGCTCACGAAAGCTTATGCTCAGATAAATGTGTTAGTCTCTAAGGTGCCACAAGTACTCCTTTTCTTTTTGCGAATACAGACTAACACGGCTGCTACTCTGAAAATAGTACACATAGTAGATGCCTTCATAAATACAGAAGATAGGTATTATTTATCCATGGTATTTATAAGGAATCTATCTCCATGATATCTAAGATCTATGTGTATCAGTTATGTTGAGCATTCAGCATCTCCTCAGTTTACTTCCTCCCTGTCTCTCTCTATTTCCAGGAACAGTCTGAGTTGGCTAGGCTCTTCACTTTTGTGACCTTGTAGATTAGGACCAAGGCTTTGAATAGAGTCTGGAAGTGAATGGGGAGTCCGTGGAGCACATGGAGCAAGGTGGCTGGCTATATTTGGGCACATTGTTTAAGAGGAAAGCTGCTGCGTGCTACATGAGTTGTAACTGCTGTTTCTCCTAAAGCTGTTCTTGTGGGCACAGTTTTTGTCTGGGTTGTTGTAAAGTGAGACATAGAAAAGTGTTGTTTCCACACGTTCATGGGCCAGATCCTGCAGCCTGGCTGAGCTGAGCACAGCAGACTTTGGAGGCATGGGTCTGCCAGCATGGTGTGTAGATTAGTTTTGCAATTCCCCATTCCTGTGGTGGCTGGGTGTGGGGCTGGTCCCCAGGCATAATTTAGAGCAGGCTGCACTTACTTGTTCTGGCTACCCAAGAGGCAGGAACTGCTGTGATTGATCTGCATAGGATCATACTTTTTCTCTTGGCCATGCCCCCTATGCCAGGACCAGGATATGTGTTCTACAGGAGCCTCTACCCAGGCTTTAGGACACCAGAGGGTCACTCTTGCACTGCATGTTCCGACTGAAGCTAGATATACTAGCTCTGTGGCTAGAATCTGCTGCCACATCACATTAAGGGATCTAAACCATTGTGCTTGTTTTTGTCATGGATACTGATGATGATTGTCCTTTATGGATGTATGAAGAAGCACATGTATAAACTAGGCCAACCTCACCCAATGCTTCAGCAAGTATCTCTCCTTGCCTATATCCCCCCACCTATCCCTTCTTTCCCAACCTGTGCAAACAGACACCCAGCCCTTTCCTTCTTCTCATCCTCCTGCTACTGATCGCACGCACAGCTTCTACCTTAAGAGCCGGCCCTGCAGGTTGGTGAGTGATGCCAGAGACAGGTGGGTAGAGCTCTTGGGACTCAGCCACAGACTTCAAAACAGCCACTAAAATCAGCCTGGGTTTATGGGTCCAGTGTCCCTCCATTCCCCAGAACAAAGCACTACATGCTTTTGGAGAGGTGAGGTTACCGCTTCCCATTAATGTGTAGCAGTAGTTTCTGGAGGTGTCTGTGTTATTGGACCTTAAAATGATCACTCAGCATGGACAGTGGCAGTAGCGTGGTCACTTACACTCTTTGGTTCTCATGTGCTGGTGCAATGTCCCTGTACTTGCCTCTGCCTCCAGCCTCACAGGTGCTCTCTGAAATGAGAGTAAAACACACGGATAAAACATCTGTTTTCAGATTAGATGTCATAAACCTCCTTCCCCCCGGTTCCCTTTTCCTCCACAGTGGGACTGTGATTGTGCTTTTACTCCAGCTCAGCTCCTCCTACCCTTGTACGGATGCACAAGAGAGAGTTGATAAAAGTGGCAGCTTGAGAGACCAGAGAGAACAAAGGGTGTGTTTGGGAAACTTGGGATCCTCATTCAAGTCATCGGTCTGGGTTCAACCCCACGCTGGGGAGTTTTCTATTTCCATTCTGCAGTTATGCTTTCTTCTTATACTTCCCTACCCCTAAGGGAAAGATCTTACTGACTGCCAGGGGTTTTGTGATCTGCTGAGCCATTCCACCTGTCTACAGATAATGACATTGTGATTCCACCTCTCTCAATCCACATAGTCCTTGGGGCTCATGATTTTATGGACAAACAGGGAATAGGCTGCCTGTATGAAAACGTGCCATGGTCATTTGGAATTAGGGAGGTCATAAATAAGCCATTGCTGCTTGACCAATGACATCGGTCTAATTACCTTGTGCTCTGACATAGTTGTTCATTCTACTAGTGGAGGGGAGTAGGATGTGAAACTGAAATCAACATTCCTTGAATTAAGATACCTATGACATCACTTGTGTACAGATAGGGAAACAGACTTTAAAAAGGACTTGTAACTGATTTGAGCAGCAGACTTATCCAGACTCGTAGGTCTTCCTGAGAAGTGTGGAATGGTATTTGTCCTCCGACACCTGTATCCACTTACCACTATGCAAAAAGGAGTAATGAAAGCCTCCTTCTCAGTGTCTTTTTTGGATGAAGAGGCTTCCAACTCACTCTTCAGTCTCCTTTCCCCCTTCTCTTGCAGGAGCTTCTGCACTTGCAGGTTTCCAGTTCTGACCAAAGGCTCAAAAGTTGATGTGTTATGTGGCTAATGTGATCTCAAATGTATGTGACACAGCAATGTTTTCACAGCTCCCAGGGGGCCAGTGCACCATCTACTTTCACTTTCTGATTCAAAATGAATCATATTTTTCTTTGTACATTTAAGATGTTGGGGTAAAAACTGGTCCAAACAAGGCACAAAGTATGTTCAGCACCGACACCTCATTTTCTTGCAAAAAAATTAGTTGCCACACAAATTCTTGTTCCAGGCTTCTTGAAAGAAACACGCATTTACATTATTTCAGGATTTTGGTTATTTTCAATATTGCAAGTACTGACACTGCCGTACGGCTCTGGCCAGAAAAGCAGAACTGCTGCTGTGCTCATGCTTGAATTCTTGAAGGATCTGCTATGCATTGTGGTTATTGTTTATCATTATTTTCAAGTGTCCAGAAGTGTGTTAGGTGCCTCAGAAACAAGGAAAGACCCAGCCCTGCCCTGAGCTTGCAGTTGAAATTGGGTGAGACAGAATAAGGGTGAAATTCATCCCATGCAGGGTCAGGCACAAAGTCTGTGTACCAAGTGATGCATAGGCCTTGCAATGGCCATCTGCACAGTGGTGCATATCACCCTGATAGAAAAGGGGGAAGGAGAAGAAAGAGAAGCGTTACAATAATACCATCTTGATGGTTCAGTTGAATGATTGTTTTTGCCTTCACCTCTCACAGGTGACTTGGGCAAAGTGAGGTGTTAGAAGTCATTTAAATGAGGGACAGAGGTACTTTATTGAACAAGTGTGAGGTGGGTGTTCTGTTCATAAGAGTAGCATAGAAGAATGGACAGGGATAAGAACAAATAAAAAAGGGGGGTATCCAGGCTGGCACCCTTGGTGGAATGGAGGGAGGCTGGCACCCTTGGTGGAATGACAGCCTACTGCAAGTCCAGTCTTAATTTACTCAGAAGCTGCCTCACATACTGTGGAACAAGCTAAGAATGTGCTTCCCACATAATGTCTGACGTGTGAATGTGAACACCCTGGAACAGCCTCTTCTTGCCAAGATTTCACTAAAACTGCACTGGAAGTATTTGGAAAGGATGCAGAGTCAGGCAGGGGGGTGGTCAGACAGATCATAAGACAGTATGTCACTGGGGGTTCCCTTGCAGGCACAGGTAAATAACATTAAAGAGCTAACCCAATATGTAAAGTATAAACAATGTAAATTTCTCGTGATGTTTCCCTCAGACCTCTCCTCAGTGGTTTGTTTAATTGTACGATGAGATAGATGGCTAAAGCACAACTTAATAGTTACCGCAGAACCCCACCAATTAGTGCTAATGACCAGAAGACCCATTGCTAATTACTAAAGTTTGCATATTAATAAGTAACTGTGTTTATGGAGAGTGGGGAAACAACATGAAAATCGACGATACTGTGTCACTATAATTGCTTATTCATGTTGTGACAGGAGCATTTGGTTTTAATTATGATAATTCTTCCTGCTACCCTAAAAATGTACTGTAGTGAAGATTGTAAAAGTAATGGCATTTCAATAACATGAGACCACATTACACCATTGTCTATTAAATCTTTGCTGGTAAAACTGCCATCATCTGGGTGGTGAATCCTGCCCATATGCTCAGGGTTTAGCTGATCGCCATATTTGGGGTCGGGAAGGAATTTTCCTCCAGGGCAGATTGGAAGAGGCCCTGGAGGTTTTTCGCCTTCCTCTGTAGCGTGGGGCATGGGTCACTTGCTGGAGGATTCTTTGCTTCTTGAAGTCTTTAAACCACGATTTGAGGACTTCAATAGCTCAGACATAGGTGAGAGGTTTTTCGCAGGAGTGGGTGGGTGAGATTCTGTGGCCTGCATTGTGCAGGAGGTCGGACTAGATGATCATAATGGTCCCTTCTGACCTTAGTATCTATGAATCATGGTGGCAGTAGTGGTGGTTTTTGGGAGGCCTGTGAGGCACAAAAAGGACCAAATTTGCAGACTGACAACATAAGATTGAGCCAGGCTGTGATCTAAAATGTTTTGTTTTCAAGGAACAGTTGATGTTGTAAAGCTTCCATCCTTACTGTAGCATCGCAGTGTGGCCTTTTCTGTCTTCTGGAGTGTAATTTTGGCATGTGAGCAAAAGAGATGGACATTCCCATCAGCACGGGGGGTCTGAAGCTAGTGGACAGACTCCCAGGGAGTTGAAAGTCATTTCAGGCGCTACACCTGCTCCTTATCCCCTCTGCACATTTTTGTTGATTTACAATCACATTTTCTTGTCTTTTTTTTTAAATTGCTTTTTCTTCTCCCATGTTCCTGCCTGAAAGACCCACAGAAGCAACAAGGAAATTGATTATACAAGGGAAACACTGAAGCTGACTATATACAACTCGTGGTCAAATGCACAATGTAAACAAACCGGGCCCCTTCCCCCCAAGAAAAAACATTGTTTTGCTCTCATCTTTTCCAGCGATAGGAACCATCCATGTTACTTCCAGGAATAATAGATTTAAACATGTTCACATAGTAGTGTGATTTTTAAGTTGATGTTGTCCCTTTAAAACATAGGCTACTGCGTGCTACATGTGTCAAGATAAATACACACATCAAGAGCTTCTGATATGATCACTCCAAACTGTCTATTTGATTGGGCAAACACCCATGTAAATTACTGTAGGCATGGTACTCACATGTGAAAAGTTACTCACATGCATGTGTTTGTAGGATTGGAGCCTTTGGGCATAAAGTAGTGACAGAGGATGTGGAAAAAGCTAATGTACTCAATGCTTTTTTTGCCTCTGTCTTCACTAACAAGGTCAGCTCCCAGACTGCTGCGCTGGGCATCACAAAATGGGGAAGAGATGGCCAGCCCTCTGTGGAGATAGAGGTGGTTAGGGACTATTTAGAAAAGCTGGACGTGCACAAGTCCATGGGGCCGGACGAGTTGCATCCGAGAGTGCTGAAGGAATTGGCGGCTGTGATTGCAGAGCCATTGGCCATTATCTTTGAAAACTCGTGGCGAACCGGGGAAGTCCCGGATGACTGGAAAAAGGCTAATGTAGTGCCAATCTTTAAAAAAGGGAAGAAGGAGGATCCTGGGAACTACAGGCCAGTCAGCCTCACCTCATTCCCTGGAAAAATCATGGAGCAGGTCCTCAAAGAATCAATCCTGAAGCACTTGCATGAGAGGAAAGTGATCAGGAACAGCCAGCATGAATTCACCAAGGGAAGGTCATGCCTGACTAATCTAATCGCCTTTTATGATGGGATTACTGGTTCTGTGGATGAAGGGAAAGCAGTGGATGTATTGTTTCTTGACTTTAGCAAAGCTTTTGACACGGTCTCCCACAGTATTCTTGTCAGCAAGTTAAGGAAGTATGGGCTGGATGAATGCACTATAAGGTGGGTAGAAAGCTGGCTAGATTGTCGGGCTCAACGGGTAGTGATCAATGGCTCCATGTCTCGTTGGCAGCCGGTATCAAGTGGAGTGCTCCAAGGGTCGGTCCTGGGGCCGGTTTTGTTCAATATCTTCATAAATGATCTGGAGGATGGTGTGGATTGCACTCTCAGCAAATTTGCGGATGATACTAAACTGGGAGGAGTGGTAGATACGCTGGAGGGGAGGGATAGGATACAGAAGGACCTAGACAAATTGGAGGATTGGGCCAAAAGAAATCTGATGAGGTTCAATAAGGATAAGTGCAGGGTCCTGCACTTAGGATGGAAGAATCCAATGCACCGCTACAGACTAGGGACCGAATGGCTAGGCAGCCGTTCTGTGGAAAAGGACCTAGGGGTGACAGTGGACGAGAAGCTGGATATGAGTCAGCAGTGTGCCCTTGTTGCCAAGAAGGCCAATGGCATTTTGGGATGTATAAGTAGGGGCATAGCGAGCAGATCGAGGGACGTGATCGTTCCCCTCTATTCAACATTGGTGAGGCCTCATCTGGAGTACTGTGTCCAGTTTTGGGCCCCACACTACAAGAAGGATGTGAATAAATTGGAGAGAGTCCAGCGAAGGGCAACAAAAATGATTAGGGGTCTAGAACACATGGGTTATGAGGAGAGGCTGAGGGAGCTGGGATTGTTCAGCCTGCAGAAGAGAAGAATGAGGGGGGATTTGATAGCTGCTTTCAACTACCTGAAAGGGGGTTCCAAAGAGGATGGCTCTAGACTGTTCTCAATGGTAGCAGATGACAGAACGAGGAGTAATGGTCTCAAGTTGCAGTGGGGGAGGTTTAGATTGGATATTAGGAAAATCTTTTTCACTAAGAGGGTGGTGAAACACTGGAATGCGTTACCTAGGGAGGTGGTAGAATCTCCTTCCTTAGAGGTTTTTAAGGTCAGGCTTGACAAAGCCCTGGCTGGGATGATTTAACTGGGAATTGGTCCTGCTTTGAGCAGGGGGTTGGACTAGATGACCTTCAGGGGTCCCTTCCAACCCTGATATTCTATGATTCTATGATTCTAAGTATGGTTCAACTTTGACTGTGAAAATGGCACTTATCAGATCTGCTCTAGGCATGTGTTCACAGTTGTAACTGCTTCAGTTTATTTAAAAACTTATAAAACTTGTTTATACAATCTTATTTTTGTCACAGCTTTTTGCTCTTGCTAGCTCTGTCGAACTAACATGACTATACAATAGCAAGCTGCATTCTAGTTCATCCCCTCTGACCAGCAGAATCGTGTAATATGGTATAATTGGTTAGGGTGAAGGGAATGGGACAAGTGTCACGGAGAGCATAATTTGCCTGGAAGAACCTTTCTACTGGTTATAATGCTCAAGAGGGAAAGAACCCAGCTCAACTGTGTGATTCCTGGTAGAGTTTGCAAGGTTAACAATTAGTCAAAAAGAATAAAAACATTTTTGCTTGTAAATTGAGCACACTGGACACTGAACTCATTGACAGAGGACAAACAGAAACCACTGGTGCTCTTTTTACTGTGTCCCTGCTGAGACTAGAAGCTTGCTTAAGGTCTGATTCTGGCTTTTCAAGCAGAACTCCCCCTGAAGTCACTAGGAATTTGCAATGCTGATCAGTAGCAATAGCAGGCCTTTTTTCTTTTCTCCTGTGTTGGATTTTATATCATTGATTGATCACACAGAGCGCTGTAACACCATGTCCAGCCAGAACGTATGCAGGTCTGGGACTGACTCAGTCTACCTGGTATCACTTAATATATATACTGAGGATTAGGCATCCAAAGAAATGACTGGAAAAAAGACAGACTAAGGCTGCCAAAGTACTTTCCTATTGGCATTCAGTGGCCTTGCTATAGCATGAAGAGGGAAATAAAGGAGACCAGTGAGAGGAAAGACTAGACTTACTGTCATGGTCTGCATCTTTTCCTTTGTAATAGTTCCTTCCAGAGATCAGAGTCTGCACTGCGTGGGAGCAGACATGCCAATCATCCTGGTTTGGGAAGGGGAGGTTCACAATTTTGTGGACTCCTGGAGCCATCCCACTCGCTTGCCTTCGCTGCTGTCATTTCTCCCACTTGGCATGCTGCTGTTGATGCCTGAGAGCAGAACTCTGCTGGCACACAGAACAGGTAGGCATCTAACTGCTTGATTTGCCCATGCAAACTGGAATTGAAACTCAAATAAAAAAATTATGCAGCAGATATAGTCAAGTTAGAAAAAGCATCTCCTCAATAGATGTAGTAATACTCTTTAGCGTACTTGGTAATATGCCTTGTTTATTATGGAGATTTTATCATTATCAGATGCAAAGTTCCATTCTTTTCAATGGAAGATGTGTTGCTGTGACACCAGTATACTAGGAAATGCATTGTATTCCTTTAGTACATTAGCCACAGAGTCATTAGAGTTGTTACCAAGTCTCGCAACATCCTAGAAAAGAAGGCTACAGCTATGTTCTGTGCAGATTTTGCCCAGTGTCTTTAAAGCTCATTCTTGTAATTTAGTGAAAACCCTTCAGAGCATGATGGTGATCTTTGTGAATAGTTACACAGGCAAACTTTCCTTAGTGAGCGGATATGAATTTCAAAGTTAAGGAAAGGAGATTTTAGGCTGAGTCTTGTGAAAATCTTCTGAGCGGTGGAATGTATTAGGTTGTGGAGGAGTCTCATTGTGCAGGACACATTTAAAACTGCACTGGACAAAGCAAAGCACAATAAAATACGCTGTAGGGAACAATCCTGCTTTGGAAGGGGAACAGAGCAGATGGTCTAATAGGTCTTCCTCATCTCCATGAATGTTGTCCAACAATTTCTAGGAAAAGAGAGTCCAACTGCCAATCTTTCTCAGGAATCATTGACTCAGACATTAGAGACAAGAGAGGCCAGTTTCTTTGCTAAATATACTGTGACAAATTTTCAGAAAGTTGAGGCTCGCTTGAAAGTGCAACAAATGAGTGTCTACCTGCAGATATACGAGCAGAACCCACTGCAGGATGCACAAAGGACCAGATTGTATCTGGAGAGGTGCACCCAGGGAGGTGAGCACAGTCCTGACCAGAAGCCAGACACAGTCCCAGTCTTTGCACTGTGGGGTACATAGAGTGTTCCAGGCTAGTGTTGATAGTGTCACTATCCTCTCAGAAGGAGGCAGTTGGGCTATGGCCCATTTCCCTCTATCCCAGCTAATGCCCACTGCAAAGGTGCATGTCTGCTGCTTTCAAAGCGGGTAACAGCAGCTGTGCCCCCCACCCCCCATCAGGAACTCTGCTGGGACTCTGACTGGGGCAGTGCTGCTCCATGCAAACCCCTACTAAGGGCTGTGGCTTAAAGGGATTGTTGATCTCAGACAGGGCAATTTGGGAGGCAGTGCTGTCTTATGGTTATGTCTTATGACTTGCTCTCTGACTTTAATTAAGTCATTTAAAAGCCTATTCTGGGAGGAGATGAGCCTGCTGTACTCCCACTGAAATCAATGATCAATGATTTCAGTGGGAGTTGAAGGGGCTCAGCACATGTAAAGTTTGGGTCACTTCACCTCTCTGTGCCTCAGTTTCCTGATATGTAAAGGGACCTGGCTTTATACACATATATAGCATTACTGTGAGGCTCATTATGTCCAGGAACATGTGTATCTAGTTGTCATCCAGGGGAAACCTCCAACCCACTTCTTGAACATTGCTTTTTTGTTTTGTGGTGAAATGCACTCTATAGAAACATCAGATTACAGGGGCAATCAAACCAAAAACTGCGCCCAGTGCCAATGACAGGATGAGAAGCAGCTGAAGAAAAACGTGCTTAAAAATGAACATCAGGAAGTACTTTACCACAACAAAAATCATCTCTGCATGGAATGGGCTACTGGGGACTGTTGATAAGACCGAGATGCAAGGGTCATTCAATAAACAATTAGATGACATCATAGAGAGGAAGCAGCATTTAAAATGAAAAGGATCCTAATGTGCTAAATGATTCTTCAGATCACCACGTTATAATAAAAGGGATACTGAGATTAACTAATGCTAAATCTCTGTGGAATTCCAGTGGAATTGCATAAAGCAGCTATAGAAATACCAGAACGAAGGAATTAATAATGGTTTGCACTTCCTACATGGCATCACCATCATTGCTTATTCCTCCGAGCTCTCTTCCTTCTATTGTAAATCTCAACTGTCTTCTCCTCTTCCCCAAACCCCATTGTTAGCTTCGTTCTTCAGATTAGTTTGTTAGTGTTTCCAGTGTCCTTTGGAATATCCTGTACACTTCTTAGGCAAAATCCTAAATCCTTCTTAGTCCTGCTCTGAGTGGGGGATTGGATTAGATGTCCTCCTGAGGTCTCTTCCAACCCTAATATTCTGTGATTCTATGAAAGACAGATTTACATTAAAACATGGGGAGGAATTATTAGGTAGAAAGAAATGTATGGGTACATGCATGCTGGATGGCCTGAAGGAGTGATAATGGGATATAGAAGAGGGTTTCCAATAGCATGCTGTTGGGTGCCAACCTGCATGGATTGGTGAAGTGATAGAAGAATCTTTCACCACCAGCCTGTCGATCTGAATCCTGCCCAGGTTGGTAGTGACCTCCTGATGGCTAGTTGGTGGTTTATGTGAGATGAACTGCACATGGGGAAGAGGTTTCTCAGCATATTTCCTATTCAGCAGGTGTGATAAAAACACGAATCCCTAATTGTTGGCATGGATTGTTTCGCTTTCCCTGCCTGGATGAATGTAACATCAGACTTTTGGGGTGAATACTTGCATTTATGAGTTCAAAACTCAGTTTACATTATCTGATCTTCACTTAAAATGTGTTGTTGCCATGAGCATAGGAGCTTGTGAAGTTGTTTGTAGAATATTAGCTGAAAGTAAAAATGAAAGGGGTAAAGAAAACACCCAGTGAAAAATAATTCCATTTTTTATTTGAGTTAATATTCACAGACTTCGTGTTGAGTTATTTGTCTAGCTGTAAGTGTTATATTTTCATCTGTACAGCTGCTTGGTATGTTGTTTATTGCTCCATCTATGATAGGTATGCACATAAACCTTTCAGTAATATGTTAACCCTGATACTAGTTGGGCTAGCACAATTTTAAAAAAATTGCTCCACAGTGAGACGTGAAACGAAAGAGATAGCAAACCCTTTTCAAATGTATATTCAAATCATGCTCCCAATTCTGCTCTAGATACATCAGTGGAAATCTGATAGCAAATGGTGTTCCTCCACATTTACACCAGCGTAACTGAAAGCAGAAATCAACCCTTTAAACTGCATAGGAAAGGTCTTAAGGAGAAAGTACCGTATGGGTGGCTTTAGGCACTAAATGTGATGTTGTACTGTAAATTGCATGGTGCAATTTGGTATTGACTATCTGTAAAATAAATTATGATGTATGTAGTGCAAGCTTCTGACCCTGTGGTCGTGACCTTACGTTGATTGGCAAGACTTCCTACCAGCTGAGATCAGAATAGTAAACAGCCCCATAGCAATCAATATATAGATAAACCTGAAATTCTAATTGTTGGTGCCTTTGATAGGAATACAGTTTTAGGTTGCGTACACACAACATTTTATCCAAAAGAGCAGGCAGTTTTGTTATTAACTTATGTTGGAATGGTGTGTAAAATTCAGGACCTAATTTTCCATTGTGTTAGCACTAGTTTTTTGCCAGTAAAATTCCATTGAAATCACTGACAAAAAACTGGTGTAATGCAGTGGAGAATGAGGCACTTAAATGTTATTATAATAATTGTAACCTCCTAAACAAATCACATATTTCAAATTTACAAAGAGCATAACAGGTGCAGGTCTAGCCAGTATCATGACACAACACTAATGGTATACTGGGATGTAAATCACAATCTCTAAAGTCTCCGCATTCAGAATTTCCAGTAGTTACACTGTCTATTTAGTGAGGCTGAAATAGCACTATCTCTGACCTGGAGTTCAAAATTTTTTTGCTGAACTGTAGCCCAAAATTACTGATTTTCAGTAGAGGGATGTCTTTATGGCCAGAGTTTCAAAGGTATTTTGGCACATAAAGATGCAGATAGGCGTATAGTGTGATATTCAAAGCACATTGAAATCAATGGGAGTTAGGCACTAACCTACTTTGCACTTTTGAAATTCCCACTAGGTGCCTAAATATCTTTGAAAATCTGGTCCCAAATGCCAGCCAGCTCTCTGAAGACCACAGTTTGGTAACCGCTGAGTTAGGTTCTGGTCTAAAGTCTCACTGTACCTCCTTGTATCATTACTTAACATGGATTGTATGTTATTATTAGTGCTTTTATTTGTGTTACATGAACGCCTCAACCGACACTCGGGTTCCTTTGTGCCAGGCACTGTACAAATACTTGGTAATGGACAATTTTTGCCACCAGCACCTTAACATCTAAATAGATAGGACAGGCAAAGGGTGGGAGGGGAAGTGGAGGCCCCAAGATTTGCCATCAGTTGCACAGCAGATGCGGAGCAGATCTAGGGACAGAGCTCAGGTCTCCTGATTCCCGGTCCAGTGCTCTATCCACTGGTCAGCACTGTCTGTCAAGCTATTCAGTGCAAGGACCTTGTCTTCTACATAAGGTTTATACCCCATGTATACCCCATGGGGCTGTAGCAATAAGACTGTAAAAAAACAAACAGTTAACACTGAAACTCCACCACATAGGCAACCATCGGTGGAAACTAATGCAACAGAACATAACATGAGAAAATTTTAGGGTCTATACTGTCTGCCCATAAGAATATAGTTGTGCCGAATAACATATAAATATATACTACAAATACTTGTGGCCTTCAGGGATAAAGTGATTAGAATAACGTGTACTTAGGAGATGCAGTGTGTATAGGGAATTAAGAAGCTCAGAATAATGGAAGATCTATCTCCAGGTCAGCTCACAGCAGCTGGTTCAAAGCCAATTCAGAGCCATAAGCACCTGGTATTTTGAAACTAGACAAGTAAACAGAGGATGCCCTTTCTTTCCATGCTCTGCTTCTGCCTCAGTTGTTTACAGGTAGTGACAAACTGCCTACTCTTCTACATATCCCAACTTACTTGCAACCCAAGGCTCAGATTCTGGTTGGCCATGCAAGCGTACTCAGCACTGTGATGAGTCTGGTAGAAATTCCTTGGCAGATAGACTCCCTTCCCCTTGCAGTCCTAGTCCTTGTGCTCCCCCAGTGCAAGAGACAGGGAGAATATAGCACTGAGTAAAACCCTCCAAGGCTGTGGTCTTGCCCTCTTCTGCACTGGCCAGCACAGCAGGGCTGGTACAAATGGCAGGAGAGAGAGCTCATGTTGTCCCCGCTTAGCGTGCACTGAGCCAGCGTCCATGGAGGATATCTGGCTGAGTCACCCAGAAGTACACAGGTAACTCCTGGTGAGGTGATGTGCCTCCATCCCCACCTCCTCCAGCCTGCATAGCCCTGAATATTAGGTAGCAATGGTCAGTCTGCCACTGTTTTGCAAGTCATAAGCCTATGAAAAATGTTGACGGGGATAACCATGATGTGATTTTAAATTGGTCTAATGCTCTCCATTGTTTGTAACCCCTTCTCAGAGGCTTGAAAATAATGAGTTCCACTGGCAATCTGGTTTTTAATTAACTGGTGACTATGCAGGGAGGATGGTCAGAGATAAACAGTTGCTTTTGCATTTTTTGTTAGATTTACAGCTATTGAGTGACTTGTATTCCATAAATGAAAACTAGTTGTTTAGGATCCATTCCCTATCAGTTTTGTCAGTTAGACATTTGACAATTGAGCCTAATTTGCTTGAGTGTGGGGGACTGAATGGTCCAGGCAATTGGTAAAGGTCTATGGTGCCTTTAACGATCTGTCAGTTTCAATCAAGCCCAAGTTGGCAAGGACTGAAAGTTGTTACCATTTGATGGCTGTTTGGGGAGCACATGAAATGAGCACGCGAAATCAGTCCAGTTTCTAGTGGTTAAGTGCCAATGCCACAAAAAACACCATCACACCTTGCAGTCCTTTTGGCAGCTTCATCAGAGGCCAGAGACTGATGGGACAATAGAGACTGAAATCCTCTCTCATCCCCGAAGACTTCACCTCCAGGGCACGGTTTAGTTACGCTGACAATGTAGGGGAAGTTTCCACCACTACTGTGCCTATTCTGTGGACAGAGAACTGCAGTCTCCAGCCTGTGCCATGCCAGCACCTTTTCTGGCACTGAACCCCCCCCCCAAATCTTTAATCTTCTTGAGTGTGTCTCCTCTAATAGCTATGCTGTCTTGCCCAAAGTTGTCCCCTGAGCTTGTCGTCACGAAGCATTAGGTACGTGTTCCATCTAACTATTTCTTTTGAAATAAAGCATCATCTGAAGAATATCATGCTCTTTTCCCTATATAGAAGCTTCTGCTGAAGGTTTGACTTTGTTCCCTGCATCTGATAGGGAGTTCACTTGCCAAAAGACAATGACATCTCTTCAGCCATCCAGTTTTGCATTTGAATATCAAGTTTCTGATAATAGTGTATGAAGCTCTGTAGGACAGAACAAAGTTAATGATAGACATAATCAAATCTTGTGGTTCAGGGTGAAAGCTGATCTCTGGCTGGAGTCAACAAGGAATTTTCTCCACTGCCATCAGCCCTGCGCCATTGGCAGGTTTTTGCTTTCCTCTGGATCATCAGGTGTTGCGTATGTCAGGAAGCCAGATACTAGGCTTGAAGGACCTGATCCATTATGGTGTATCTGGCGTTCTTGTAGCAGGTATGCACAAGTCCTGAGCTTCCTGTACCTTTCTTAGCTGTTTCAAATCCGTATTGAGTTTATTTTCTAACTCCCACTGATGGTTTTTGGACTGTGTTGACCACATAGGAAAGGCATTAGAACTATTCTTTGCTTTACCTACTCAGCTTGTCTAGGGGCTGGGCTACATTTTCTATTTCATGAGATGTTTATATTTACTCATTAAGTTTCCTAGTTACTGTCTATGAGGGAGGGATACAGGCAGCTTGTTATTGCAGAGAGGCTCTGAAGTTGGCATAATTACAGCTCTGTGTTTCTGTGGCAAGCTCACTATTGAAATTGCTTAATGATGACTTGTGCTCCATGCCATCCATCCATCCATCCATCCACCCATCTCCCTATCAGCCATTCTTAGCCCATTGGAGGGCAAAGACCTTTCCAGCTCCGCTTTCCTCCATCTTGTTGAAAGCTCCGGCGGGAGTCTGGCCACACTTGGCCAGCACAGGTTGGCGAGGGGTAGCTGTGGATAGCCAAATCCGCCTTCATCACCGACTTTACCATCATGATTAAACTTGCCAGGGATTGTTGTCCCTAATGGCATCACTTAGAGGTTCTTTGTTGGACTTGTTGCCCCTGACCCATTGACTATGAGGTAGTGTCTCTAGCGTCTGGGTCACTTGTGCTTTATTACTGTAATCAAAATCTTATGAGAGGAGTTAAATAGATAAAATAATGTGCTATGTCAGCAAAGGACTTGCTTTTATGTCATTTGAGTTGAATAAATAACTTATGAGAGTTTAATCAGCATTTGCATTTATACAAAAAAATGTAATTTACTTGTGAAGTTTTTATTTCTTCCCGGGAGTCCAATTTCCCCAGCGTGCACCAAAATCCATTCCTGCCAAGAAGTTGAATAACACACTAGGTTAGGTAATGGGTTTTCACTTCTAAAGAAATATGTGTTAGCTATGACATGGAGCCCGTGCTGGCTTCAGCTAGCTGAGCTGCTACATTAGTTTAGCAGCAAGTGTGGATAGATGGAGATCAACATGCATTCCCGGACCGACCAGTGAATTTTTCTTGTTGTCTAATTGTGCATATCGCTGTTCACCTAGGGAGATCCTGTACTGGGCTCTGGTATGCGTGTGTAAGTAGAACTTGTCTCATCTAACAGACATCTTAGATAAGAAGTGGGATATGGGTCTGTGACCAAAGGTGAGGTATACGACAAAGTCCAGAAAAGACAGTCACAAGTACAGGTATTCCAGGAAGAAGTGGTTGTGATGGAAACTTCGCTAACCCTCTTAGATACTCTGGGTGAAATTCAGAGGCAGCATAAGTAGGTGCACCTTCACCAGGGTGTCACATCTGCTCACAGCGAGTCTGAATTTAACTCCAAGAGGAAAGTAAGTGCATTAGCAAGAATCACTTCTTACCAGAATGCCTGGAAGAGCAGTGGCTAGTGACAGAGCAAGCAAAGCAGGTCATAGGAGTGTCAGACTACCCTGAATATTGGCAAGCAAAAATTAAATATATTGGCCAAGATTTTTAAAAGTGGCTAGTGATTTTGGGGGACACGATATAGAAATTGCCCTCTGAAAATCAGGCCCCTTTAAGATGCCTCAATTTGGGTGCCCAAAAAGCGAGACAACCCAAATCACTAGTCACTAAAATTTTGCCCCCCGATGTGAAAGATGTGAAATTCCATTTGTCCAGCACTTGTGGTGCAAAAGTTTCTATGTGATCATACAGCCAATGGCAATCATTACAAACCCTGAATAAGACACACACCATGGTTTTCATGGGTTTCATTAACTAGTCTCATGTACTCACTTCGGATCCAGAATGCAGACTGCCAGTTCAGTTTGGATTAAATACAACTGACAGTTTTATACAGTGCCTTTGATAGGGCTTAATATTAGTCGGTGTTTTGGCACTGTCTTTAGAACATTAATGGGATAAAGGGAGAATAGTCCATTCTGATGAATATCATCACAGCTTAACAACTCAGGATTTTACTTCTGGAGTGTAGACTTTATTACTGACTTTAAAACTTTATAAACCCCAACAACCATTGAAGCCTATTAACTTCAGGGGAGGCAGTAAACTTGACATGATGCTGTCAGATTTAAAGCTATTCTGTTAACTGATACAGAGAGCTTTTACCTTTACTTTGTTTCATTAGAAAGGCAGTCGTGAGAGTTTGGAAGTAGGTTTTAATGCTTTCCCCATTAGTTCACTGCCTTAGTTCACAGTTACCTCTTTACAACGGTCCAGTGGCTTGTATGAAAAGAGTTGGTGATCACAGTTCACTTCCCAAAAGTTATCAGGACAGCTGCATCACTTGGTTCCCTTGATGACAATCTCCATAGAAATGAACTACCTTCTAGAGTAGGCCTCTGGCTAAGGCATATTGGCTGGGCAATGCAGGGAAACTTGCCCTGTATTTGTTGTGTGGATGAATGGAGGGCTTCATTCTCCAGAGCTTTTAATCCAGCATCTTTCACCAGCACTAATTTCACTGAAAGGAAAGAAAGGAATGTAACAGTAGAAGAGAAAAGAAAAGGAGTGCATAAGTAAAGGAGGAGCTGCTAGGTGTATTTTGGTCAAACTACCGAGTATGGGACTCGACAGAGGTCTTGGTGAGAATGTAGATGTAAAGCTGTTGAGCTGAATCTTTGCATAGAAAACGAAACTCTCAGAAACAGTGACTTCTTGTGGCTGGAATTCCAGAACCACTTGAACATGCACACACAGGGCCAAATCCGTTCCTGATGCAGCTCCAGAAACATCAGCTGTGTTTTAATCAGGGATGAACTTGGTTATTGGCCAAAAAGAAATGGAACTGGCAGGATGTAAGTCTGCCGAGTGTCTGTGCATTTTTGAAACATTGGAATTGGGAGTCTGAATGGCACAGGTGTGAAGGCAGCAGCTAGATCAGCTGAGAAACCACTCTGACTTTATAGAAGAGGAGGGGGCAAGTCCCGCTAGGAGTTGAGGGGGAGCATAAAAGGGGTGGAGAATCAGCAGCTCTGCCCATATTAGGAAAAGAGTGTTAATCTGAAGTTGCATCTCATGAAATGTCTGATTTATTTGTCTTCCTTGAAGGTCTTTAGGCAAGATCTGAGTTAGGGAGATTGTTTTAGAGCAAGGGAATTTTCTGTAGTGTTTAGGATGTACCTAGTCTCTGGTAAGACTGTGAGTGGCCTGTATTGGTACTGAGTTAGCCAGAAATCTCCATACTGAAATGGACCACGGTGAGCCTCTGTTTGCACAATTAACAAGGTCCCTTCCCTCCTGAAAGCTGAACAGTTTATTGATTTCTTTGGCCGGCCCACCCCCGCCTATTCAGAAATAATGACCCTTTCAGCCCAACTCTAAATCATCTCAGCCTGACTCACCCGTTAGACCTCTTATCTTTTTGGGTTGTTGTTGATATTTATGCTTGTGAAGGTTTATGATCTGTGTCAGCACTGGCTGATAAAATGCTTTATTTAACCATACATTGGGCCACACAAGGAGCTTCCTTATTCTAGTGTCATGTTCAGGATGCTGTAGTTAAGGTTGTGTCAGCACTCCTGTGTAAAACCTTGCTATTCACGGGTTTGCGACTCGGTGAAAAAGAAAATCCAGAACTGGGCACACTTCCAAAACCCCAACAACCCCACTGGCCATATATGTGTAATTTGATGGGCTCCATCCTTCTGCCAGGGAAAAAAGAAGACATCCACCCTCTTTGGGTTTGATTTTTAAGGTGCTTATTAATGTCCTTATATCTATATTAGGAGACGAAAGATTTGCAGGTCAGGTATAATGTGGACTGGGAGTCTTTCCTAATGATAATAAAGACTGTTCAAAGCAAAACAGTCCTTTTGCCGTGAATGGATCATGCGTGGGGATTTCTGAAAACTGCATCAGATTTGGAAGAACACAGTCTTATAGAACATACACAGCACATATCTGCACTGGCTCACTGCATACGCCTGCACTGGTCCAAAAGACTACCGGCTCTGTCCATAGACCTCAACCCACAGAGCTGTAATTGTCAATTAAAGACTGTAGCTAGTTTGTTTAGGTAATAGCCTGTTTAAAAAAAGCCTAATCTTGATAGATCTGAGCAGCCTCAGTGGAGCTCTTACAGTCTACTGGGTTCATAATACATGGTTTCAAATACACCTTCACATAGTCCCCTCTGGACTTGGCTAGTTAGAATATTCTAATTAGTGTTGTGTTTAGTTCGCAGGGGACGATGTGGAGTCTGTGGCAGTAGAACAGATGAGAATGCCATCTGGGTTTCTGTTCTCTAGCTGCAGTCGTACTCAGCCCTGCCTTGCTTCTTTCTGTGGGCTGTCCTGACAAGTAGTGCCCCGTGGGAGGAATCTTGGAGGGGGGTCATTACCATGCTATGGACAGTAGGTGATGTGGTATATAAATGTGATCTATTATCATCTTATGCAGGAGTTTGTGAGCTTATAAATTGGAGATTCTTGATAACAAAGGGAGTGTGGTTTTGAATGGATTTCAGAATAACTTCTTTGCAGGAGAAAAACTTTTTAAGCTGCTTTGCTTGCAGCTGTGCGGAAAGGGTTGGATACAATGGAAAAGGAAAGTGCTTACAGAACACTGAAGTTGGGAGATTTCTTTATTGCCCTGGCTGTGCCGCTGGTCAGTTTGCCAGGGAGTCAGTGGTGCTGCGAGATTCAATGTTGACAAGCTAAAATGAGAATGCTCATGTATCACATTATTCTAGGATGCTGGGTTTGCATTCATCTCAGGTGGTCGTTGTTTAAGCAAAATTTAGTGAGGCTGCTGATTATGCCACTCATCACTGGTGCTCAGATCCTCAAAGGGATTTAGGAGCTCTGAGAGTTGGGCACCTAAATCTCTTTGAGGATCTAAGAGCTGCAGTGACCAGCACTACAATATTGCCTGGTTGAACCCTTCGATATAAGGATGCTGCAGGACACACTATTATCCCACTACGGGACCAGGGGCCTTTAAAGAAGAAATGTGAACCTAGAAAGAAAACTGAAAACGTGCTGATTACCTCATTGCTGAGGTGCAGGGTGCAGAGGGGTGAGTCAGCATTCCGTGTTAAGTAGCTGTTCTAAAATTTTTTTTCTCCTTGGTGAAATCCTCTCAGAATGCATTTTTCTTTGCCATCACTGAAACCATTCTTCTCATGGGTTGCTGATAATACCAGCAATGTCACAGATCAGCTTTGCTTCCAACCCTGACTGGATAGAGGGGTCAAATAAACTAGCCAGGATTGCTTAGTCGGATTCCAATCCAAGCAATCAGTGTCATGGGTGAACTTGCCACTTAACCAAACTTGAAGTAAACGGTTAACTGAAGTTATATCAAGTCCTGCTAGAGTGATTAGAAGCAGAATAAAAGAGGTAGAGACCAGCACTGCCCAGATAGATAACCATGCTAATTTGTAGTGGACCTCCTACTCCCTACACCTGCAGACCACTAACCAGCGGGGATAATAACACCTGGCATATCACAGAATTATGCTTTTTTGGGGATGTCATTAGAGGGTTTCACAGAAAGGAAAAATGCCTTTAAGGAGATAAGTGAAAACTCACTTTTGTGCTGAATGCCGTTCCCTCCATGTCAAAGCTGGTTAGTGAGGACATTCAGCGCAGATTTCTGGACTTACCTCCATTTCCTTTTTAGTTTTGAAGTTCCCCTTTGACAGTGCAAGGCAGGGGAAGAAAGGGACATGAGATCTCAACAGAAGTCTGGTTTGTGAGTTGGTGAGGGTGCAAGGCTTGGGCTCAGAATAACTTTTTCTGTCAGATGGAGAGACTCTTAGGCACTGTGTTTGAAATAGAGACTTCGGGTGCTGTGTACCCAGCCGATTTCACTGATCCTACATGGAGTTGTGTGGGCTCAGAACTTCTGAAAATTGAGCCCATTCTTAGGTGCCTTAATATGGATTGAAGGGTGCAGACTTAAGGTATATTGGAAAATCTTGGCCTTACAGTGAAAATGTGTTTTCACTACCAAAAAATTGGGTGGTGAAATTTTGCTCTTCTTGGCCCCTGGCAGCCTGTTGAATCTGTCAGACCTGGTTACCCCTGTGGCCTTATTCACCAATAGCCACTGCTTTATACTCTGTTAAACATCCATCTCTAGTTCTTTTGCTCTTAGGTCCTGGCTTCCAAGTGGGGTTGTATTGAGGAACCCATCTCAAAACGAAGAGAATGTTATTAACTTCTAGTACATTTCAGTTTTGCTAAATGCAACATCCCCAGGTAAGTTGATGTGAAGAGATTTATTTGAAAAAGTAGGTAGCCTCTCTCAAATGGAAATCAGATCTATGCATCTCCTACTTCACCAGGGTTACCTTGGTGAGATACTGGGATGTATAGCGCAGCCCAGAGAGCATCTTCAACCTTTGGCTTTCATAGAGGATGTTATGAAAAGCAAACTAAACAAAGCATAAAAAAGGTAGAAAATATTCATTTTTCAGGGAGGGGAGGGAGAAAGTTTTGCATCTTATGCTTCAAAAACTGGCTCTGAAATTCCATGTTCCAGGAGTAGCCTGGAGAGCTGGGGCTGGGAAAGGTGTTTCTCCATATCACTGTTAGAGTGCCCATAGGAGTGAAGTATGGGACATAACTGTCATGTTCCAGGGTGCTCAGTGGGGACAGAGTGGAGTGAACTAAGTCTGAAGGGGACAATGTTTTGGAACGAAACACACGGACATTGACAAAGCATGTGGCTGAAAGGGGTGAATACTGATGAACGTCACAGGGGATGCCCAAATCTTTGGCTTATGAGTTTGGATAAGCAGCAGGCTGCACACACTGAAAGGCAAGGGCTTCTGATAAATTATGGTACGTATTTCTTTATACATTGCCTCTTCACTCCTGGCAGTTTTCACCCCTGGCTTCTTTCTATTCAGTTGTCTGTCCTCATGGGACCTTTCCTCTTCCAGATGGTAGTACCTCCTGAGTTGGGCAGGGGGAGGCGGTGTCTGGTGTCTGCTGTTCCTGGGAGCTGACTTGCGGCAGGGTCCCTTTGGAGGAGACTGATTCTGCAATGCCCTCATTCTCCACTGATTAAGGATGAGAGGAGTGAGCATCTCAAAGTTATTCTCCACCCTGAGCCTCCCATGTGACAGAGTGTATGTTCAGTGCTGTGCCACTGAACCATGGGCTGGGTTTTTTGCTGGGTGGTGAGCAGGGCAGATGCATGCCCTGCCCCCTTCATTCCTTCTCTTTAAATGCCTCTCACTAGGGTGAGCCTAGTTTACACTTATCAGGAGCTTTATTTTTATTTATTTAGTTTTTCCTTTAATTGAAAAGTTTGGAGCATTTTGGATCACTTAAACCACATCCTTTCCTCCTCCAACAATACCCAGTCACAGATTTATTGATAGAATTATTAGAGTTGGGGAGAAGCCAAAGGATCTTGAAGTTTTTCTGGGAGGTACAGCATAGTGTGTAGCCGATACAGTGAACAAATGAAAATTAGAAGGAGAAGAAAATACAGGCTGCAGCTGGGAAGTTATTTGGTATTTAAAGGCCGGGAACTGATCGACTGAGGTTTGCCATGGATTTCTGCTACAGATAAATCTAGCTGTGAATCTGCTGGATCTTCTTTGGGTATGGTTCTGTTCCTTTCCTTCTGCCAAAGGCTTTGTTTTCCCTTTCCCCTCACTCAGCTATTTTATGATCTCCCTTTTGTTTTCTGATTTTGGGCCCAGGCAGATTTCACAACATCCTCATGAAAGTCATACCACTAGCCCTAAAAGGCGGTACCAAGTCCAACCCCAGTTAGTCATGTATGGTGAGTGCATTGTGGGAGCAAGCTTAAGGGCAGGCTCTGGCTTTTGCTGTGTATTTATACAGCACCTAGCACTCTGAAGCCTCGATCTTGACTAGGGCCTCTAGGATTTAGTGTTATATAAACAAAAGTAGTAAATGCCAAGTACATTGGCTTTGCTGGGAGTCGAGGATGCAAACCTCTTTTAACAACTGGGCCCAAGAGGAACAAGTATAGCTTCATGACCATCTAACGGAGAGGGACGGAGTTTCTTCTGGTTCTTGAGGAGCAGAGACGAATCTAATAAGACCATGAGACCATCTAACAGTCAGATGGAAGGCACTTTCAGGGCAGGGTCAGAGCTATCACCTCAGTGTTTCCCTCTCCTTTCCAGCATCTCTTCCTGGACTGAGCTTCAGCTAATTGTTTTTCATCCAGGTGCTTATCTCTCGCAGAGACTAATGTCTATGTGCTGGTGATGGTAGTATCAGCAGAAGATGAGGACAGCTGGGTGTCTTCAGTGTATCTGCAGTTCTGGAGCCACCAGATTAGTTTAGAGTACTGAATCAGAATGAGATTGATTTGGGGGATAAAAGTGAGAGCAGCAGCTCAACTAGATTAGCCTTTGGCCAAGGTTAAATACACTGAGTGTGTGTGTGTGTATACTTCTCTCAGCAGATTATATATATACAATTGCAGAAGTCTAGATTGAAAATCTCCCTGCTGCTGGCTCACTTGGAAATTCATGTTCAGGGACCCCATGCACTGGATGAATCACCTGCAGTATAGACCATATGTTATACACTTTATTTAGCTGGAGTGAGTTGAGTGGAAGAGTCATTAAAGAGCGTGCCTATGGCCCAGTAAGCAGCTGTGTTCTCACTGGTCTCCTTTAGTTTCCTTTTGCACTCTCTCCAGGATTGGTTCCTCCTTTACTCTCCATTGTCCCATGGCGCTGATGTTTAATGTTAAAGAGAGAGTCTATTCAGGGTCATGTCTGTGCACGGGGACTTCCCCTTTTGCTCCATATCACTCATACCATAAGCACATTGCTTAACCACAGCTTTACCAATGAACTGGGGGCCTTCCTCAGGCAGATTTCACAACATCCTCATAAAAGTTGTACCACTGTCCCTGAAAGACGGTACCAAGTTCAACCCCAGTTAGTCACATATGGGGAGGGCATTGTGGGAGCAAGCTAAAGGAGAGGAACTGGCTTGAGCTGTGTATTTGTACAGCGCCTAGCATATTTGCAGCCTTGATCTAACTAGGGCCTCTAAGATCTACTGTTATATAAACAAAAGTAATAAATAAATAAATAAACAACGAGCAGGTTGAGAAACCCCCTATCAATTGATAATTGGGTGATATAACTTTGAGAGAGGAAGGGTGGCCTAGTGGTTAGTGGACTGGCTAAGGACATGGGTTTCAAGTCTCTGCTCCTCCATGGATTTCCTGTGTGACCTTGGGCAAATCACCTAGCCTCTCTGCCTCAGTTTCCCAGCTGTACAATGGGGATAACAGCACTGCCCTGCCTCCACAGGGATGTTGTGAGGAGAAATACATTCAAAGATAATTTGAGATCTACTGATGAAATACTCAGTATAAGTAATAGGCACGACAATGGCTGAGAATCCAGAATTCAGGTAACCACAGTCATAAATATTAAATACTTTGGAAAAATGTGAAACAGAATTAACCTAAAATTAAGAGTGGACCAGAAGTATTTGCCAGCATTTCTTTGCCATGCAAGTCGTCATCGTCTTCTTCTTTTATTAAAGCTACCAGATACTGCAGAATACTGCTGTCAAAATGCACTTATAATTTGCAGTTCTTTGATATTATTGTTTAATATTTGTATTACATTGGCACCGTGATCCCCATCCAAGGTCAGGGTCCCATTGTGCTGGGCACTGAACATACACATGCAAAGAGACAGACTCTGTCACAAAGAGCTTCTCATCTAAATAGGTAAGACAAAGAGCGAGGCAGCAGTATTGTCGGTGAGGGACTGAGCCACAGGGAGATCAGGTGTCACACAGCATCTGTGACAGAGCCATGATTTGAACGGAAGAGTGCCTTACCAACACAAGTATCTTTCCTCCCACAAATAAAGAGTACGAGCATACTTGGGTTCAGAGTGCGCCAAACTGATGGCATTATTATTTATTTATCCCCAAAATGCGCCAGGTGCTTTACAGTGATAAAATGAAATAACTCCTTGCCCCCAAAGAGTTCACAATCCAGGAACCTGATCCTGTAAATGCTTGCTGTTCAGAGCAGTGCTAACTACCACGAGTAGATGAAGGCAATGGAACTGCTCTCAGTAGTCCCCTAAATGCTCAGTAGCAAGGGTTGGTAGGCCCTATGTGTTGGAGAAGACACACAAGTGAGACTATAACATAAACCACGGAGGGGAGGGGTGAGAAAATGATGCGGGTTATAGAAAGAGGATTTTAATACTACTGTTTCAGAGTTTAAATGATTAAGGGCGGGCAATCCTAAAAGTAGATTTAAAAGAGTCAGTAATGGAGACAAGGGGGTGGGGGTTGGAGAAATAAGGGACGGGAATGACAATTGAGTTATCAGTGGAATAATTGTAAATTAATATTTGCATGAAATTGTTCCTGCACTTTCAAGAAGTCCCCTAAGATGCCTGCAGATTTTGTTAAATGGAGTAACACTCCTGTTTCTGGTCACAGCTATTTCCTCATTAGGCAAATTTTATCAAACCCTTGATTGGGTGAATGACACCTGAGATAAACTCCTATCTGTTGTGCTCACGGGGGTACCTGCTTAAGTTGTCATACAGTCAGGGCTCCAAGCTAAGCAGGGTTGGGTTTGATCAGGATTTGAACAGGAGGCTTCCAAGGGGAAATATAGGTGGTGTGAGAGGATTACAATCTGATGCTATAACAGCTTGTGACTAAAGACTTGAAGAGTAAGACTAGTAACCTCAGTGTGCTGGCCAAATTCGTCTTGGGGTAATTACCTACATGAATTTCCCCTGCGATCTCAGCTGGAAATAGTGTTCTTAAATTCATGCCCTAAACTGCTCTGTACTGTTGCTGTGCATTGCTAAACAATTGCAGTGTTTTATGCTAGAGGTGGCTGCATTTCAATGGTGGGTGCAATTTCTGTGTATACTTTGGAAACCGCTGGGAGATTCTTTGGGATGAAAGAAGCCTCACTATGCAAGTGTAAGATTACCGTTGTGCTTCTGCTGCAGATGTCCACTTCTGTGGCGGGAAATGGGTCTCTTACGTTCTCTCTCTCAAAAAGAAAAGGAGTACTTGTGGCACCTTAGAGACTAACCAATTTATTTGAGCATAAGCTTTCGTGAGCTACAGCTCAGCTCAGCTGTAGCTCACGAAAGCTTATGCTCAAATAAATTGGTTAGTCTCTAAGGTGCCACAAGTACTCCTTTTCTTTTTTGCGAATACAGACTAACATGGCTGTTACTCTGAGTTCTCTCTCTCGTTCTTTCTCCGTCTTTGTGGTTGTTTCCTGAGTATTTCTTAGATCCCGTCTTCCCACGTGTCTTGCTTTTGCTCTCTTCCTCACAAAGATTGTGTGCGGTGACATTAATCCTTTCATCTGAGACGGAAGCCATCAGTGTTGCTTATAATTTAGCTAGAGAGAGTTGCTCTAGGTTAGTGAATGACACAGAGAGAGTGAAGGACCTAGTTTGAGCATCAAACTTCGGAACTTCCTCCCTGGTAATACATGGTGCTCCTGTAATAGCAGCAGGTTGACTGCAGGTTGATGATAACTAAGAGGTCATTGTAGAATATGGGCCTAAATACTCTCCTGTTCCAAGGCCCACTTGGCTTGGAGCTGTCAGAGAGCCAGTCATGATTCTTTAACTCTCTGGGCTGATTTGCCCTAGCATAGGCTAGAGCAGTCTAGAGGCTGCTTTGATGTACAGCCCCCAAATGACCTTACAGTAGCTGAGGATTGTTGAAGTACACTCCAGCCACACCTGCTTCTCCCGAAACACATCTCTTATGAGGGCTTCTGGGTGCTGGCTTAGGAGCCAGCTAGGAACACTCCAGCACTGGTCCTAAATCCTAAGCTTTGTTTAGAGGTGGTTGTTACAGCGTCTGTCCCAGATGAGTGACTGCTATTTGTAAAAGTCATCTTTGCTGAAGAGGAATGAAAAAGGCAAATTATTAGCCTGTTGTATCCCCGAACAATGGGAAATGATGTATTAAATTGGAATAATATTAGTTTTACCATTTGGTGCAGATATTGCATTTTAATTTGGTTCCTTTTGTAACTATATCTGATTACAATTCACTTGGCACATGCTGTTCCCTTGCTCTGAAAAAGCAGGGGCACTCAGCTGGAATATGAACAAGTAACTGGAAATCAGGAGATGATCTGCCTAAGGTCACACATCTCTCTGTGCCTCAGTTTATCCACCCATAAAGAGTAGGGATAATGATACTCTGATATTTACCCACCTTCATAAAATGGTCTGAGGAGAATGGACAGTGCTATGTAAGGTATTTTGATTGTGAACATTTGCTGTTTAGGAAAAGAGTTTGTGCTGTGGCTAGGTCTCATAAGGGCAGGACAGTTTTGTTTTTCCTTATACATTATTGTTTTCAATTATACATATGTGTATGTGCTGAGATAGGGACAAACCATTCTCAGGCTTCAGGGTTTCAGCTGATTGCCATGGAGATCAGGAAGGGGAATCACAATTCTCCCTCCCATCCCCAAACAAATAACTTGGCACAATTGGCCAGGTGCACTATGGGGTTCCACTTCCTCGAAGCATCAGGCAGTGGCAGAGAATTTTGGATTTTGAGAGTCAATGCTTTAACTGGCCTGGTAATTCCTAGGAGTGAATGATTCCTCAGATTGTTCATCAGGGGAATATGAATCCTCTTAGGGTAGTGGGTCAAGATTTTCTGAACTAGATTATTAATGTAACTGAACAGATTCAGATCCGGAGAACCTGAGTCTGGAAGTAATTTAGTGGTGAAGCAGGGGAGGGGAGGGAAGGGGTAATAGTGTTTAGAATTCGGGTGTGTTCCATTTTCTCGGTGAATACTTCACTTGGTCCTAATGTGCAGAAACAGAGATGGGTGATTTGCACAGAAGTGTCTTTTCTGCAGTAAACTTTGCTGTGGTTCCATGGCCCAGCCTGCTGTGAGGCGTGTTGTGGTGCCCTTCGGACCCCCATTAGTGTAGCAGTCGTGTAGGTCTCATTACGATTTATCCGTTACGCCTTGTGCGTGCAACAAGGCTGAACAGCCGTGAACAGAACAGACATTTGGCATCTTCCCTTGTGTGCTGCTGCTGTTAGAGCAGTTCATAGCCAGAATGCAGACTGGTAAGTGGCTCCTAGACAGCATGCCCTAATAGGGGGCCAGGTCACCCCACCAACCCCTGCTCAAAACTCAGGGAAATGATCTTTGTATGGGAAACTCAGAGGGAGGGGAATCCATCCCCCAGTTCATGTGCCTGGCATAGGACAGGCTCCTCAGTGCAGATGTTCCAGAGCCTCCCTTAGCCCTGTGCATCCTGTATGTGGGAGTCTGTGGCCTTTGCATATGGGTCTGGCAGCAAGGTGTCACCTTTCGGAGGGTCCTCAACTTTTGCATGCCTCAGGGCATGCTTCACCTCTCACCTTTTCCCTCCAGCTTTTGGAGAGGGGCGGACCATGTGTGTTTGGACATGGCTGGTGTTACTACCTATTTGGGGCCAGTTTTGTTCTAGGTGGATGGGTTGGGTTGGGTAGATTTTCCATCTCCATATTCTGGAGTTATTTTTGTCTGTGTCCATTTTAATTACTGTAAAGCACCTAGAGCTCCGGATAAATACTTGCAAAGTATATTAGTGAACTGGGTCTCTGTAGTCCTTATGTCAGCTGGCCCATTTCACTCATAAGAAATATTTCCCCCTCCCCCCAATGAAAAGAAATAAAATTATTTTAAAATGGCACAGGGACTCAGAGGGTGAAATCCTGGCCCTGTGGAAGACAATGGGAGTTTTGTCATTGACTTCAGTAGAGCCAGGATTTCATGGGGAATTGGGCACGTATGTATCTTAAATTCTTAGCTGACTTGTTATGATCACAAGTCGCCACTGATTTGGTTTTAAGAAGACCATTAGAATTTTGGACGGTACTAACACCACGAGGTGGGGTCCCTAGAGCAGGAATTGAAGACGACAACCCTACTGTTGCCTTTCCAGGGCCCTTCACAAGCCCTCTAGTATAAAAGGTGTGTTGGGGGTCAGGTGGCAGTACCTAGTCCTGCCCAGATTCTGGGCAATGCTGCAGCTGCCTAGGCAGGCAGGGACAAACTGTGTAACTTAAACAGGCCCTCAAGGCTGTCTAAATTACACCAGGAGGTATAATTGGGGGTGGGGTGGGGGGCACAAAGGTAGCTCAGAGCCCCTTGGGCTGTGAATTCTATGCTGTGCCTCTCAGAGCACAGAATCTCTCTCTCGGGCTTTACAATAGCTGCTTTCAGAAGAAGTTTTGTGCTGCTTATGTAAATCAGTCATACTTTCTTAACCTCACTGGATTATAAGAACCAGAGCAGAGGCTATGAACCAGAGCAGTGGCATGACAGCATTGTTCAATTAACTAGGCAAAACAGTACTCATAGCTGGAAACGTACAGCAGGTGGCAAATTGGTGTGAACTGTAACCTCTTAAGAGAAGATATCATCCATTCAGGAAGTTGTAATTTTTTTCACCCTCACAAAACTCCTAAGCACCTGAAGGAACTTTGCTACATTATTATTAAATATATAATAACAATAGTAAATAACTTAGATCTTATATAGCCAAACCAATTGAGCAGGGACCAAGCATGGAAAATTTCAGCCCTAATGGGGAATGTTTTGGAAAGTTCTGATCATATAAAAACGGGGGGTTATAATGGAAACTGTTGCACACCCTTCATGGTAGAGGGAGCTTTCAATAAAACATGTGCGATAGATCTTCAGAGCTGCAGAAAAACCACATGCTTTCTCTTACTGTGTGGTTTTTGATCAGATATCACAATCCATATTTGATTTGCCTGGCAAATGATTTGATTCTTGGACTAGAAAATTGGAGGTAACCTTCTATTTTTGAGCTGGCATGTACTGCATGGTCACTATTTGGTACCAATAGCAACAGGACCAAGAAGGTTAGACCCCGGCAGGTGGCTGTATAGACACTGGTGTGGAGGGGCCATAGTATGCAGTGGGTGACCATCCCATCCCTGCACCGCAGAGGAGAGGACCAGGGTGAGCTGCAGAACTAAATAAACAGTTTTACTCTTTCAGTCCAGTTTATTCTTACGTACTTTCCAGTAAAAAAAAAAAAAAAAAATTAGTGCAGTAGTAAATAGGTACTTTGTACATTGTGGAGAATTCAGTCCAGAGCATTGGAGCGGACTTGGAGCTCTTAAAACTAGACTGTTCAAATTCTGTCTGGCCAGTTTAATAGCTACAGACTTAGCTCTTTGCAATATCTTGTAGTTTGAGGCAGACACCCAGTGCTTGTGTGTGTGTGTGTGTGTGTGTGTGTGTGTATGTGTAAGCCTGAAATGACCTTGTGAAACCAACATGGGAATTTAATCCATTTCAGTAAACAAGAGGGAATTCTGCTTTTTCTTTTTGAAATCTCTTCTATCTTTTCCTGCTTACCATCTGTTCTTATTCTGATGTTCTTTATTATCTTGGAAACATTACTCTTGCTTTTTATATAATCCTATTTTATTTGAGCTAACTTTTTTTAATTAAATGAGAGGAGAGGTATTGATTTAATTTCTCAAGAAACACAGGGCAAATCCTGTGAGATGGATTTTCAGGTGATGTAAATCAGCCAACTTGCACTGTAGTCAATGAATCTACATTGATTTACACCAGTTGAGGATTTGGTATAACATATTTTTCTGGCTGGATAAACTTAGATTAGAGCTGGGTGAATGTTTCTGAGCAAATACTTTATTCACTGAAAAATGCAGTTTTGGATTTGACCCAAACTATTGGTGAGTGGGACACAAATTTGCTGAGTCGTTTTGGCCTCCTCCCCAAAAATGTTGGGTGTTAATTTCACAAAGGGAGTTAGATACAATTTGCAAGACCAGAGAAGGAGATCAGATTAGATTATCACAATGGTCCCTTCTGGCCTTGGAATTTATGAAGGTAGTGGTGGGCGCCCCCGCCCCCATATCCTTTAGAACTATGTTTAGAGTACTCACCTGGGATGTGGGTTGGAGACCCAGGTTCAAGTCCCCATTCAGCCCGATTTAGAGCAGGGACTTGGGTCTCCCACACGGCAAGTGAATGCCCTAATCGCTGGAGTGTGTGTGTGGGGCGTCTCTGTCTCCTGTTGAAGTTGTTCCACTTTGCATAAAACATTTAAATAATCTTTGGGACAGAGAGAGACTCTCTAGCTCAGCGGTAGGGGGACACCTGGGTTGCAGCCCCTGCTCCAGTGATTATCTATTCATTTTAGGTGTCTCACTTCGGGTTCCAAAAATGGACATATCCAAAATTAGTTGACACTTCTGTACCTTAGGTTCCCCATTTGCCACATTGGAGATATAAATACTTTTCTACGTAATCACAGGGGTGTTATAAAGGTTAAGGGTCTGATGCTCTGAAGAGCTCTGACACCCATAGTTCCATTTGAAGCCAATAGGAGCTGCAGGTGCTCAGCACCTCTGCAAGATCGGGCCCTGAATTCATTAATGATGACTGCAAGGTGCTCAGATACCACAGCAAGGATTATAGTTACAATAACATACCAATGCCTTGTGAAAATAAATATCTTATTAGTGATACCTTCAGGAGGAGAAGCAAAGCCAAGGAAACTGCAGGATTAAATTTGAATTATAATGGATGTCAGTGTATCGTGAAGTCATTGGTAGAAAGATGTACAGGTAAACAGATTTGGGTGCCACTTTAAGCTTAGATTTTGTAGTGGGCTACAAGAAACCATCCTAAAATAAAGCTGCCAATGTTAACATTTAATCTGTGAGCAGTAAACCAGTTGCCACAGACAACTTGGTCCCAATCTTGCTTCCCTTAATGTTAATGGCAAAAATTCTCATTGACTGCAGTAGGCAGGATCAAGCCCTCACAGGCCAGGTGATGAGGGCCATATAAGTACCTCACTAGAGAGGTGGATGCTTATTGCACTGGGTGCATAAGTGCAGCTGAGAGGAAAAGAACACACTTGTAAAAGTAGCCAACCAAATGCTACCAATTGAACTTCCAAGGGCAGAACATGTGCCAAAGTTTATGTAGCATCAGAAAGCTGTTATGAATGACCTTATGCCACTGAGCTAATTCACGGTGCTGGATCTGTTGTGAATATTGGCTGGGGGCCATTGCAAGGAAGTTTTTGCCAGTAACAGTGAATGTCAGCAGGACCACCCAGTTCTAGTGGGGATGACTTAAAAAAGGAGAGAGGATTGTGAAAGGAAAAAAAGGAAGCTAAAATCAAGACTCTACCACTGAACGCTCTACATGTGGAGCCCATGTGCAGGGGAGGGCTTGATTATGCCCTTCCTAATCTGGAGCCAACCAGTATTGTATGAACAGCTTCAGCACAAAAAAACAAATTAACCCCTAAAGTAAATGAAGTTGGTGAGGTCTCACAATAGGTGAGCTTGACCCAATGGGATAAAAAAAGAACAAGTATTGGAATGAAGTCACTAGTCTGTTAGACTCGAGCATCTGTACTTCAGCCTGGGAAACAAAGGGCAAGCAAATCCAATGAATAAGTGGTCCTTCTTGTACACCTTTAAAAGTCTGCTCAGTAATCATCGAGCCATGAAGGAGCATTGCTGAGAGGTCACATCCAGCTGGAGAAGAAATACCGAAGAAAGGCACAACAAGCCTTGAAACAAAGTCATTTGTTGTCCAATGATTTTTCAGTATTCTCCCCCGTAAAGTCATTTTAGCCCTAACAATCCCTGAATGCAAAAGTCACATTTTACTTCATAAACTTTCTTTTTTGCTTGACTGAATTTAGTGCTTGTGAGTTACTGGGTTGAAACCCTGGAGAATCAAATTTGTCGACAGGATGGGGAGCAGGGGTACAAGCTGCACAACCTCTCCTGACCCACAGAGACCACCTATGTAGCTGAGATGGTAGGTCCGTCTCTATGTCCTTGACCCAACTACTGAGACTATCAATAATTCTGTAGATTAGTGCTACAGGTGAAATGGACACCTGTTCTCTAGGCTCATTTTCTATAGACTTCAACAGGCAAGATATAGTGGCATTTGTTTGGTAATTTCATTAATAACTTGGCTTGGATTCAAACCAGTGACTGAAAGATGGAAGCATTTGTAATGTTTTGGCATCATGCAATGTTTTGTTTGCATGGTTATAATCTGTAGGCAGCATGATTTTCAGCCCATGACAAAGAGACAGACTCAGGCAGAGTGATCTAGGCATAGAGAACTGACTTTACTGGTGATATGATCAGCATACAAAGAGAACTGCATCACAGCTGACAATAAGCATTTATCTGAGATTTAACTCCTGTATATTCAGATAAACAGAACAAGCAAAATCATCTGCAATAATTCTATCTGATGACTTCCCAAAGTATTAGAAACTGCTTGACTGACCACAAGTTATGTAAACCATCTAAGCCCTGGTTTTCCACAATTTTCATATGAAAAATACTGATTTTTTTTGAGAATTTGTGAATTCATTCAAGAGTAAAATCTTGTTCTTTCTATTGCTGAACCTTTTCCTTGTATTAAAGGGATAAAGCTAAAATTTCACCCTGTAACAAACTCTGCATTTTCACACGCTTGTCTCTGGTGACAATGAATCCCATTCACAGAGAAACCACCTTTTCATCTGCAACAATTGCCTCTTTTCTTTGTGGAAAATGGCAAAATAATTGTAGATCAAATCACAAAACATTTCAGTTTCCTGAAAACTGGCACAAATGCCATTTTTTGACATTTTATGTCTGACACCTTCTGATCTCATTTTGACATGATGCTTAATATATCATGTTTTGTAAAATGAACACAGCGGGACATGTTGCTATAATAGAAATAGGATGTAAAGTGTATGGATTGGAAAGTCATGAGGGAACCTAGAGCAGATGCTGGGCTATTTGGCCAAATGCTAACCACATTTCTAAAAAAATTGCCTACTTCAGGGAGACCCAGAGTATCATCTGGGTGCCACATACAGCCCATAGAGTTCTGATATGCAGCCACTCCTAACTTAAATGAGAAGGGGAAATGCACTTAGAATGCAGGTTCCATCATGAAAAGCAGCATCTTAATCCAAGTGTGTGTTATGCAGCTGAGTTGTGTGTCACCTCTTCTGAACCCTAGAATATCCATTGCTGGAATATTTCTGAGGGGAGACAGGTTTGACCCTATAATCAACCTTCTCCCTTTCAGCTCCAGCTCCAAATGCATTTTAGTTAGAATGAATTAGCAAAGAGTTTTTAAGTGAACATCACTGAATTTCACCTTGTGCAGCAACTCAAAGCACTCCAATCAATTCTGTAACTGGTAAGCTGAAAAAGAAATTAGATTCCAACTGTATTTAATTTCAGAAATCATCAACATAAGAGATGTAAAAGCTTGAGAGAAAGGTACATTGCATAGCTGAGCTTCCTCCAGGCTTGTTGTGTCAAGGGCAGACCAGGCAGCACTCCCAAGGCAGATATACTGGGATTCTTCCCAGTGAAGTTGAGTGCTACGATATGCCATATAAAGTGTAGTGCTCATTGTAAGTGGCCTGAGGTTGCAGTGACAGCAGTTACTGTTCCTGTGGCAGGTGAGGCATAGAGCTGTGCCAGCATTTTGCATAGAACCTCACCAAAATATCATTTGGTGCTATCTGAATGGTCCTTGAACACAGACTGAGGTTTGGTTCCCAAAGCCACTCTCCTCCCCCACCATCACTGCGCCTCCTCCATACCGTTGTTTTCTCCCCTCTCCACAAGCCCCAGGTCCTTTGCCCCAATACTGCCTTGCATGTCTCTGGTTGCCAGGATGCCTGATCCCCCTCCTTCTGCCGCATTAGTTCTGAGTAGCTTCCTCTGTGCCTTCAGGAGGTGTTTGGCAGCCTCTCCTGCAGCAGGTTCTTATGGGGACTGCCAGGTGAGGGTCTCTCCCTTGAAATAGACAAGTGGGAGAAGGGAAACACTTTAGTTGCATACATTGTCTCCTGAACTCAGGAGACATTGACCATATTCCCTGCAGAGGAGGCTAGACTAGGGAACCCCCGAAGGCATGGATAGAGAACCAAGCATCTCCAAACACCCTGCAAAGGTGGGTAAGCAGCACTGTTATCCCTGGTTGCAAAGATGGGGACCTTGAGGCACAGCGAGATTAAATGACTTATCTAAGATCATGAGGCAAGTGGCACCAAGGGTCAGAAAGAGAAGCCAGGACTTCTGATGACCAGTCTTGCTCTGAACTGCCTGTTTTCTACCTTGGTTTGTTCTACACCTGAAATATTTTGGACCATTCACCTCATAATAAGAAAAGGAGGACTTGTGGCACCTTAGAGACTAACAAATTTATTTGAGCATAAGCTTTCATGAGCTACAGCTCACTTCAAGCTCACGAAAGCTTATGCTCAAATAAATTTGTTAGTCTCTAAGGTGCCATAAGTCCTCCTTTTCTTTTTGCGGATACAGACTAACATGGCTGCTACTCTGAAATCTATCACCTCATAATCTGTTCCATCAATGGAACTAAAAATTACTAGAAAGGTTTGGAAGAATAGAACCCCAGAAAGATTTGAACAAGTGTCTTTAAAATATAAGGCTGATACATTAGCCACCATGCTACACAATCTTTGAATAACAGCCCTGGGAATCCACAGGCATTGTTTTAGCCACCAGAGGGCACCATAAATGTGCTAAACCAACCTTATATGAATGACTATGGCTTTTATTCTAAATGCTTTTAAGGCCAAATAAATGTTCCCCAGTTCAGATCAAGTCCTAGCTGGAAGATACATTTAGTGAAAATGAGACTTTGTTTGCGGTGTGTTTTGTTTCTTCAACAACAGCTAAGTAAGTTGTTGGTGGGAGGGCTATATGGGAATGGGGAGGAGTTATTGTTCTGTTTGCAGGTGGGAAAGGAGGAGACCAAAGTAGGAATGGGCATGGGAAGAGAGAGGAGGAGAGTCACTGGAATTCTGCTCATCCACAAAGTTTGATGGGTTAAAATGACCCTCGGGTGACGTTGAGTAGGGTCTGTGCAAAAGCACTAGAAGAAGAATATCCCACTGCATGGCATTGTCAGAGTAATAATTATAGCAATCTGCATTTGTATAGAGAAGGCAGGGCTGCCTGTTGGCTAGAGCAGGAGGTCTGAGAGTGGACTGCTGGGGCTGGTTTCTCCGTTGTACTCGAGGAATGCTGGCTACGCCTTCAGTGGGGTGTAGAGGAACCCTTTGTGTATTCCTGATGCTGGACCTGGCTCTGTACCAGCCTGATGGCCAGCATAAATTAAAACAAACTCAGGGCTGCTTTTATACCATGTCAGCTCGATATGGCTGTTGGAGGTAGGGATGCACTGACCCTGCCCCCTTTCCCTTGACTTGCACCCACCCCCTTGACCAGGAGCCGGGTTTGAAGCATTTCCCAACAGAATGAGAATTGGGTGGATCCACAGGCTTCTCAGGGCAGATTTGCACTGACATAGCAGTACAAATCTTCCCTAATAGACCTGAGGACTGGGCCTTAGGGCTGTCTTCCTAGGTCTCCCATTCACTCATTTGGGCAAATAGTTCATCCCTTCTGTGCCTTTAGTTTTTTCCTTTTATCCAATGAGGACAATGCTCCTAATCTGTGGTACTATTAGACGTAGGGCATGCCTATGCTTCGAGCTGGAGGTGTGACTTCCAGCTCTAGGGGACATGCCGGCAATAGTTCTGATTGAGTCTGCATGTGTAGCCTTGGTGGCATGCGCAGCGGTAAGGGCCAGCCACCCTGTGTACATCCCTAGCATCTTGGATGGGTATGTACTTGGGGATGCCAGCCCCTGCTCCCATTTGTGCTGCCATGGCAACATTTTTATTTTAGGGCACTAGATCGCTCAGAGCTAGTTGTGAGTATGTTTCCTTGATCTGGAAATTATGCCTCTAGCTTGAAGTGCAGATATGCCCTTAGTTAGCTGATATTTGTGAAGAGCTGTGAAATTCTCAGAGGAAAAGTGCCCCAAGTGCTTTTATCAACACACAAGTTGTATTGGTAAAATAAGTTCTAAATAGAGCTGGTTGGAATTTTTTTCTAAGGATAATATTGGCTTTTTGGTGGGGAAAAAATCAAACCCACCAATATATTTCAGATGAAAAAATGAAATAGTTTGATTTGGAAATGCCTCTGTGATGCCTCATGGGAGTTGGAGTTTGAGTGTCTCATGCTACTTTATAGGCTGGACTCTCTGGTAGAACTTCATCACCCATGATGCACCATGTTCTACCCTCTTGGAGAGGAGAGGCAGTCATTGTGGGAATATCATGGATGTGACGTATCATGTGAGTTGAAGTCTAGCTGGGGACTTGCCCATACAGGAGAATGGGGACTTGAGTTCACCACAGCAGTCTATCCAAATAGAAATATTACAGGCTTTGGCTGAAAACGCCTCTGTTTTGGGTGTTCAGTTTTTTAACCCTAAAACCAGAAATTCTTTATGGAAGGCAGATATTTTCACTAAAACAACATAGCCTAACCAGAAACCCAGTTTTCCATTGTCAAACAGTTTTGATGGCAGATTTTTGACCAGCCCTAGTTTTTAAATAGATTTACTAAGTGGGTGCAGTTGAGGTACTGCCACCCCATACTTACCATGCAGTATAGACCTGCATAGAGAGTCGCTGAGCAGTGCTCTCGCCTCTGAGCTCCTGCTGTGATTTTGAATACATTTGCTTCTTTCTGTCACATTAATTTCCCAATGTGCTTCCAAGCACAAAGAAGCGAATATGTCATTGTTAGCTCAAGACACATCCAATCCAGTCCCACTTCTAACTAGGTTGTATAACCTGAACCTAACAACATCCTGGCTGGCAACTGACTTTGCAATAAAGAAGAGGAAACAGCAGCAAATAAATGGTGCACTATGTTTCAACATATGCCTAAAATATCCACTCTGGAGGTGGTCTTGCAAATTTTTCTAATTGTAATTGACATAGGGGAATTTTGCCAAAACCATGGAAGCAAAGCAACTATTATTAGCTACCTTTACAAACCTGGGAAAGAGCTATCTTGGATATCCTCTTGTTAACCTTATTAACTTTCATGTCTTTAGAAGGTCACAGAGAAAATCATTAATATTCAGTTGGTTCAGTGGATGAAAGGTAATAAGTATTTCCTGCTTATCAGAGTGGGTTTTGAAAGGACTTTGAATCACTTGATTTATCTTTTGAAATCAATAAGGCCTTAGTAAGAAGGATTTTGTATTTTTATTTTAAATTTGGGAAAGGCATATGATCTGTTATCTAATGAGGTTCGGGTACTCTGTTAAACTGTATGATAGGAAGCAAAAAGTCAGAAAATTCCGAAGTCCAGCTTCCAACAACAGTGTTAATCTGGCCATCTTGGGTTCTCGTATATCTCCTAACACTTCATGACACCAACAATAGCATTAAGCAGAAAGTTAAAAATAGAAAATTCTATATTTATAGAATATACAGGGTGGTGGATTAAAGACCAGATCTTGTACATGATTGGGCATAGTAAGGACTTCAGTGGCATTACTTACATGCTTAAACATGTGCAGGGGTGTTTGCAGACTTGTGACATAAGTGTGTGCAGGACTGAGCCCCAGCGTTGCCATCAGAATGGTGATTTTGTTGCACTTCTTGGCTATTTCCTGGATTTTTCTGAACTGTGAAACCTTAATGTTGCATTAACACAGATTTTTTTCATTTAATATGAATGTGATCTAATCCTTAAAAGTATTCTTAAAATTAATTACTAACTCTAAAAGCTACTTAAATAAAAATCCTTTGTTTTTTTAAAAGTGGACTGCACAAAGCATGTGAGAAGATACTGTAGAGTACAATCCCTTATTGTCTGGAGATGGATAAGATGTCATCTCTAGTTTCTATGATTGTTTGCTTGAAATCAGGTTTGGGTTGAGTGGCCACAGTCTGGGTCTTTAGACAGGTAAAACAAAAGAAGCAGCTCTACTCATGGGTGAAGAGAGAGATTTCCCATGTTCAGAAATGCACACATTTCTGGTGGAGCATTTGGGATACATCACTCATTTAAAATGCTCACTGGTTTTCTTGCAGGGATATTATTTAATCTCATGCATAAACTTTTATACTGCTAGTTGTATTTTTACAATGGCTTTGTAGCTGTATATCATTATATCTTTCAGTAATAATAGGACTGTTAAATATGTATGGGACTGCTTAAAAAGAAAAAGAATGCAACAATAAAATACGAAATCTGAACTTGATATTGTCCATTTTAGTTACTAAGATTTTATTGAACATAAACAATTATTGATAATACAGTTGGTTGGAAGGATATACTGCTAGTTACTATGAGTGGGTGCAATTCTCCTTCATGGAGAGAATATTAGTAGAAAACTATTATTTTGCACACCAATCTTGCAACATGAAATAAACACAAAATTCACAACACAATGCTAGAGGGGATGTACTGTGGCTACATATTCCCTGTGACATAGAGAATCATCTTGCAGTCTTCTGGGATTGTCCCAAATTGAAAGGTTTCTGGTCTGGTGCTAGAAAATGATGCAAGATTTATTTCAGTGGCTATCTCCTCACACATTCCTTTTATTACAATGTTCGGAAAATGTCCTGATTTGCCAAAATTAAACAAGGGTTTAGAATTTTTTGTCACTGCAGACAACAGTGCAGTTTGGCCTGATCCTTCAAACACTTACACGTGAACTTACCTTTATGCACGTGAGCAGTCCTACTGAGAGGACTGCTCACTTAACTTTGGGTCTGAGCCAAAGTCCAAAGTGGGAAAGGCTCCCACTGATACCATGGGGTTTGGATCAAGCCCTTTACAATGTTAGCAGGCTCAGGGCCTATGGTTGCCAAAACAAGTAACATCTGTGGAAATGTGGTTGTTGAGAAGAAAAGAGAAATAGCCATCCTTTTGAATGTGATGTTCGATGTTCAGCAATAATAGATATTAAATAAAAAGGGAAGCTCTGAGTTTTTGTTAGAGGGAGAATAAGATGCTTAAGTTTTCAGGAGTAGCTGGTAACACAGAGATACGTTTTCATTCTCCTGTTTGTTTGTAACTGCAATAAGAATACTTTTTTTTTGAAAAAAGACACTTGTCTTTAGGTGACCCGCTAGACTGAGCTTTGGTGATCAACTGATCATATGTCAGCAGGCAAATATTACTGATTCACTTTTCTGGAGACTTATGAAATGGAATCTCTAGTATGGCATACAAAAATGTACCCTGTTGTCACAATAAAATGTGCTAGATGCGGTAGTACACTTTGTTTTGCTGGGATACTCTGAAAGAGGCTTTCAGCAATGAGTAAAGGTTTTATTTTATTAATGAACAATATGTGACATATTGACTGTTGATTATATTGATAATCAGTGCAATGGGTCAGCTTCAGCCCAAACTGGCACAGCTAATAATTCACCCTGGCCTTGATTCAGCAAAGCATCCCTTTTCAATAAAGCAATTAGGCACATGCTTATCTGTAAGCAGATGCTTAAATCCCAGTGATTTCAATGATTAAGTGCTTTGCTGAATGATCGGTGGGGCTATCTCTGCCTACTCTCCGACAGGGCTTCTGCCCCAGGAGAGCAGTTTTAAAGGTATGTCTTCACTGCACTTAATTCGAGTTATCTACAGTCAAATCAACTCCTCTTGAATTAGCTCATGTGAGAATGGCCCCACTGGGAAGCAACACTTCAGCTGCACAGAGTGTGTGTGTAAGATGCTGTAAATTGTGTAGCCCCTCCCCAAGGTGTGGCTCAAGCCTCCTGCCTGGGGCTTGTTGTGTTTATGGGGAGCAGCTTCTCTCCGCACATGTCTTGGGTCCTCATCGGTTCTCTTCAGTGACACCTGGTACCTCCACCCAAGGTGACTCCTTTTCACTGTGCCCATGACACAAGAGGTGCTGACTCTTGGAAAAATGAATAGTGCTACCACTGCTGGCAAGGAGTATAAATCCCCTACACAAGAAACAATGAAGTACATCACCACAAACCCCAGCAAAGAAATGATGCACCCAAAAATAACAATATGACAACAGGGGACTTTACTGGGACCATGAAAATAGGCTCTGGGGAAGGAAAGGGTTAAGGTTAACTAATCTTTAACATCAACAACTCAACATGTTCCCCACCTCCCAATACTCTCAGCGCTTCCCAGCCCCTAACTCCTTCCCGGGCACCTTGCCAGGCTGATGGCACACTGAGATTGAGTCCAGAGATGAGTGCATTGGCCAGCTTACACAAAAAGGGTCCCCTTACAGTGTCTTGGTCTCTGGGTGAGGCAGAATCCTCTCCTGGCTCTCTGGCCTGCAGTCCCATGGAGGTCACGGCTGGCTCTCAGTAACTGGCACCAGGTTGAATCACTGCCACTCTTGATGCTGGTCTCTGCAGGGCTGGCACTGTCTGACCCATGCACTAGATCCCACAGCAGTTCAAAGATCCCCTTTGTGGGAGTTAATCAGAGACTCCCTTAGCTGTTCTGCTTCTCTTGCAGTTCCCAGGCTCAAAACTGAAATGAAATTTACACTATCTGTCTGTATCAGGCTGAGCCATGTCACCCTTGAGGCAGCCTTCCTATTGGCCTCATACGGAGTATTTAGTCCATTCTGTCCCCACCCCGGACTCCAAACATGCATGAAATGGTAGTCCACAGAGCAGGACCCCCTCTAGAGGCTCAGCCCAAATGGGGGTTACAGTTGTACTATAACCCGCTGTAGCCTATACCCACTGATGGGCAGGCCAACTCAAGATAAAAGTACCAGCCCTCTCAGATTAAGGATTTGTATGTGTGGATGGGACTCAAATTAATCCTGCAATGAAGACAAGTGCTAAGATGTGGCGGAGCCCTGCTGAAGGAGGCTATGGCAGAGGCAAGCCACTTAACTTCTTTCTGTTGCAATTTTCAGGGGTGGCAGGTTTGTATAATTTATGGTGGTGCCCAGAACGGGTCCAGGTCCCGCCCCCGCACGTGCATATTGGTGCACATAACAGAATGAATGGGGTAGGGCCGAGGGGTTTGGAGTATGGGAGGAGGCTCAGGGTGGGGCAGGAGGTTGGGGTGCGGGAGGATGAGGGCTCTGGCTGGGGCTGGGGATCAGGAGTTTTGGGTGTGGGAGGGGCTCAGGGCTAGGGCAGAGAGTTCAGGTGTGGGGATGAGGGCTGTGGGGTGGGGATAGGGATGAGCGGTTCACAGTGCAGAAGGGGGCTCAGGGCTGGGGCAGAGCATTGAGGTGCGGAGGGATGAGGGCTCTGATTGGGGGTGCAGACTCTGGAGTTGGGTAGGGCTGTGGATGAGGAATTTGGGGTGCAGGCAGGCTACCTAGGGGCTGGGGCCAGAGAGGAGGACTCCACAGTCCCCGCAGCCCTCTCCCCGCCAGCAGCACGCTCACCCAGCACCGTCACTGCCCGTGCTCTTAGGGGACGGGCCCCTCTCAGGTCCAGGAAGCCCTCTTGCCTCCCTGTGGTGGGTGCCGGGGTGGGGGAGGGATGCCATCATGTGTGCGCCTCCACAAGTGATGGCTGCCACCGGTACCACTCCCTTTTGTAGCTGGCAGTGGCCGGCGATGGAGCACAGGGTGGAGCAGCAGGACAGACGCCCACTACCCAGGGCGCAGGAAGGGATGCTCCCAGGCAGGTGCACAGGGGCAGCAGGCAGGGCCGGGGGAGGTGTGCAGGGGCAGCAGGTAGGGCCAGGGGAGAGACCCAGCCCTGAATATTGGTGGAGGCGGACCCCTGGGCCCTGAATTTGCTAGAGCACGAGCACCAGGGGACAATATAACTTGTTGCCCCTGGCAGTTTCCCCATCATTCCAGGAGTGGAGTGTGAGGGTTAATTAGCTGAAGAGTAGTATGGAAATATTAATTTAAGGCCCCAATCTTGAAATCTACTATATGCAGACTGATCCTTACACCCATGCAGACTCTTATTACAACCAATATGACTCCATACGCGCACGAGGGTCTGCCCCTGCAGTTTAGACTACAGGGACAGTGCCCAAGTATTGTCATTATTAGGCATATAGATGACCTTAAATCTGGGTTTAATTCATCTGGTATTTTGTATTTATTAGAAACATCTCCCAGCTTCCTCTTCTAAATTTGAGAGAAGAACTCTGCTGTAAGGGGATAACAACAGAGGCTCTAATCCTTCAAAGATTTATGCATGTACTTACTTTTAAACTCAGTGACTAATCCCATTGATTATAGGACTATCAATACGACTACCCACAGTGCATAAAATAACTCATATGTACAAGTCTCTGCAGGATCAGGGCCTATAATGCTCCCAGTGAGCTGTACACATTGTTCAAGGAGACTGGGAAGCAGTTATGGTTTCTCGCCATGTGAGTTTGTGGGCTAGTGAATAGGGAAACACACTACTGATGTAGAAATCAAACTTAGCCAGGGTAAAGTGGGAGTGCCAACATAATGGGTATTTTTGTGTGATGGTACAGTTCAAATTTGGCTTGGCAAATTTGTGGCCTTTGTGAATGGAAGCCTCCCCCACAAATCCCACCTTTTTATTTTTTTCTAGAAAAATCTGCAACTCATTAACATGTGGTGAAAGCAATGCAACAATGCAATCTTGATTGTAAAATCTCTTTTAAATCTTAATATTATGGAGCCAAAGTCTTTACTGCAAAGCCCCTTGCTTTTGTGGTGTGAGGCAGAGTGTCAACATTATTTGAACATCTCTCTTTTGGTAGTTTAATTTCCTTTGTTAGAAGTTTCATTTGGGTGAGTGGGGTGGGGAAGAATAAGAAGAAAGGGAAATGGGCTATTGACAGTGCAGGCCTAATCTTGCTCATTTTACTCTCACACATAGCCCCTATGATTTGGGTGAGTATGATGAGCAGGACTTGATTAGTTCAGGGTGGGAAGATCCTTTAACCTTGTGTACTGTATAGCATGTGGATGAGCCTGATGTTGCTTTTTAATCTGCAGGACGTTGCTTCTCGCTGTTCCGTTTTCTGAGAGTGGGAATTATTGTTATTGTTAGTTGAATAATTCCTTCACTGAGTTTGTCACCTTGAATGGGAATGGGACAGAATTGGGGCTTACCTAACCCTTTTCCTTTGTGAGTGGCATCCCTCTGGTACATACTTGCTCCTTTTCTCTTTGATTTATACATGAATTCTACTGTTTCCAAGCTAGAAGAACCAGATTTTTATGGCCCAAATCTATTAGGCACAGAAGTAGCATTTCTCCGTTGGCTGAAAATCACCCCATTGTAGAGGGACAGCACAATGCCTGACCATCACTAAATTCCCACTTGTGTCCTCTTTTGCTGTAAATTTCACCCCACATGCAGGTGGTCCACAGTTTAGTTCATTAGATCCCACTGACACCAGAGAATTTAGCCAATAAACTTTGAACAATGTTTGCCGTGGCCAAACTAAAAGGCACCAATGTAAAGTAGGGTTTTTTAGTGGCTCAAGAGTTCTATGCTTCTTTTGCTTGGTAGATGATAATATGCCAGACTCTCTTAATTTATTCTCATTTGAGGGTAATCTGCCATTGAAATATAGTCTAAGTCTCATGTAGACTCAAACAAAAGGTAAAAAAGGCTCCTCTGGGTATCATTAGATTTAGATACCAGATTGATTCCTATTTTTTGCCAGCTACTTCTCAGGTATTTGAAACTTGAATTAATGCAAGTAATTAATGTCTGGGGCTGAAGTGTTAAAGGGACCTTGATGATACTTTCTCTCTGAAACCCATTCAGAAAGGCCTTCTCAAGAAAGTTCGTGGTTGACTAGTCATCTGATTTATACTGAGTTGGGATGTCTCTAACTGGAGGCAGAAATTGGTCTATGCTTTGGCAAATATGGGAAAATGTAAGCTAATGCTGGATGCTAGATCTCCAGAAAGGTGTCTGCTGCCAAAAGGAGCTGTTAGTTCTTTAAAGCTGCAGTTAACTAAGGTTAGTTCTACTCAAAGAGCCAAAGGCCATAAAAATGGTGGAAAATGGCTAAGCAGAGGAATCTTGCTGATAAGAGCTCATTCTGGAAAGCCTGCTCTTGCCCTCTGGTCCAAGTGGCCTTGTTCTCAGATAGCCAGTTGATCTGGGAAGCTTAGGCAGATGCACAGGAATAGACCTTATGCAATCAACTGACTCCACTTTACTTTTAAATTGGCAGAACTGTTTAAAGTGCTACTCTGAAAAGCAGATTTTTCTAACTCAACAGATTTTTCTCCCTGTGTGTATGTAGAGTCAGATCTATTGACTATAGTGACAAAAATAGGGATTTTTCTTCCTTTTTAATGAAGTTGGCATTGCAGAACAAGCACAGCTATTGGAGCTGGAACTGGGATTCTTCCTTGTGCATTATCAGAATTGTTTACTCTGTTCCAATTACAGATCCAATCACTAACACTTGTGTAAGCCCTTTGGCAGTGGTGGAGCCTACCCAGGTGTCAATGAGCACGTCATTTGAAGACCATGGCATTGTGCAGGTTTAAATCAGGACAGAATTGAGACTGCAGGAGCTTTTATTACTGAGAATGATACATGAGAAGAAAGAAGCCCAGTTTCTTTGTCAGCACATAGGTAGAACTTTACTCGGAGCACCTGATCCTGCAGCCTTTATCCACATGACCACCAATGAAGTCAAGCCACAGTAGACTATTTCTGTGTGATGCGCTGTTTGGCAGGCTTGATTTGTTGTCTTCGTAGGCAAGATGTTGTATCTATTTCATGGTTTATTGTCTCTCTCTTTTCATCAGATGTTCGTTGCCGAGGAGAATGTGGATTTTCGGATACACGTGGAGAATCAGACACGAGCAAGGGACGATGTGAGCAGGAAGCAGCTTAGACTCTACCAGCTGTACAGCAGGACGAGTGGGAAACACATCCAAGTTCTAGGCAGGAGGATCAGTGCCAAGGGGGAAGATGGAGACAAATATGGTAAGAATATTAACTGTGACCTATCCAGGGTTCAGTACAAAGGTTTGAAATGAATGTGTTTGGGTGAGAACAAGTGGGAAGATGGGTCACAGCCTTGCACTAGGATGGGCTACCTGTATCTTAGCTTATGCAAGGGGTGCATCAGAAAAAGGAAGCTGTGAAATTGAATTAGAAAAGCTGTTTGTTCCTGAAACCCTTTGAGATGTCTTTGGCAAAGATGCTTCCAATCATCTTGATGCAGACCCCTCACTAGCAGGAATTTAGAATTGGATACAGTAAAGTACTGAGTGCTGCTCCCAGCTCCCACTCAAATAAACTGGAGTCAAAAGAAATTTAAGCATCTTGTAGGATGAGATCCAGGGAATCAAAGAGCCCATCATTCTAGTTTCCTGTGAGTGCACCACTCAGTCTAGCAAAACACACAACTGCATCCTATCAAAAGGAAAATGGAAGAGTTTTATGAAACTTCATCTGTGTAATCCCATTTCTTTCTCTCTTCTGAACACTGCATGTTGTACCTCATTGACTGTTGCCCTGTGGTTTGGCCCATTGGTTGATATGTCACTGCAGAAATTCATGAGCATATATTGCTTCTGACTGTGTATGATCTACATATGAGCTTTGGAATGTAGAGTGAAGGGGGAACTTTTTGAAAATAATTCTCTCTCAGGGAACTTTAAACATTAACGTGCAGTACTTGCCTGGCATAGAGGTGTGCCACACAGGGACGGCCTCTGCCAGTGTGCAAGGAGCATATAAAGTGGGGCAGGATAAGGCCTGTGTGCTAATTGTGCCACTGCAGTAATAATTCAGAAATAGCTGATCTGTGTGAAAATGACCCCTCTGGTATTGCCAAAGCCCTAGTTTGTTCTACAGCATGCCCTTTACATAGCTAAGAAAGGCCAGGCGGGTCGGTTGCCCTTTGTTTTTCCAACATTTCTAAGTAATATGGGGTGGAGAAGACCATTTGGTTGCTGATTTTAGGCCATTAGGCTGCTTTTGTCATGTTTCTGTCCCTTTTGTGCCTGCACAGTCATCATAAATACTCCTCCCAGGCCCTAGGATGGGGAATAAATTCCAGAAGAGGAGGATGCTGAGGTCCCATAGGGAACTGGGCAGTGGCCAGGAGGGCCAGTCCTGGACCTGCACCAAGTGAATGGCAGCATGGAGCCCTGTCTTTTTTGGGGTCCCCTTCTGTCATGCACTGAGGTGCTTCTCCCTCAATGACTTGCTGCAGCCCAGTCTACTCCCAGTTGCTGAAAAACTCCCTACCACCCTTGTTGTGACCCACCCCCAGTAATGACAGCCCCCCCCCAACCCATCTATTCCAGTTGCTAAAACCCTCTTTCATCATCCTAATAACAAGCCTCCCTGACCAGCTCCAAACCCCTCCCACCTCTAGACCGGCTACACCTGGCGCAGGGACACTTAAAGCATGATAATCCATGTGGCAGTGAGTGGGGCCTTAGATGCAGGATGTGGCCCCTACCAGTAGCTGTGATAATGGAGTGGAGAGATGTCAGAGTCAGGGGTGTGGAGAACCATCTGTGCAACAGCCAAAGCTGACTACCAAGGCGATGGCATAGAATTAATTATTTTCCATAAACGCTCCCAGAGGCTTTGTTAAGGCGTCGCCTCTGATCAGGACCGTGGATACACCTAACGCAGGACCCTGGATCTGAGCACTCTTGAATTTTGGAACCAGATCTGAAAGTTGTTGGTCAGGTGTATCTCTAACACAGAGTCTGGAGAACACTTTTGTCTCACACCCATTGGTTGACCCTTTCTCCTGCTCCACATCCTCTCTTCTTCCTCCTCTGGAGTATAATTTTCATCATCTCTGAATCGGGCCCACTGAGTCAGAATCAGGATTAGATTCCCAATCCCATGCTCGTTCCTCTAGGGGCCTGTCTTGGACTATGCTGCCTTTCATAGGGTGAAACTCTCTTCCACCTCATGCATTGGTCAACATAGAGAGAGGCAATAACATTGGCAATGGATGTAAAAGAGAGTCACAGTGTTGCAGGGAGAGTGGGAACCTGTCTGAGAAGTTGCAACAAAGGAAAAGGTGCCCGAGCATATGAAATAGAGTCAGCTCCAAAGGCTGCTGCTGCAGGCACAAGTCTAGAGAAAGGGAAGGAAGTGTGTGGGAATCATATCTGGAACACTGTATAATATGGTGTGTTTTCCACAGGTGCCTCCAAACACTGAAGTATCACTTCAGAGAGGATGCAGGCTGGTGGGTAGGTGGGGGTAGTCTTCCCTAACCTGGGAGTTTGAACCCTTTCATCTGCCTCTTCCAGATAACACTCGAACTCCATAGCTGCTGTGTCACTCTTTAGATGGGAGGGCGGTTTAGGACTTAGTCTTCAAGTGAAGAGATGACCTTTCTTTCTGAATATCCAGCATCCAAATAATGCATTACAATGGTCCGGGGCAGGAAGGGGGGTGCCGTTATTTGGGTTTTCAGGAAAGGGAGAGTTGATTGATTTATTGTAGGCCGTACTGTCTTGTGCAAACTTTCCTTGCCTCTTGGCTAAAGAGGATGCACAGAAATGAAGTCAAAATGAGGTCCCAGGCAGTGCTGTGGTGGTTTCAGAGCTCATAGACTTGGTGATCACTACAGCACAATTTCATGCAGCTTCAGATCAGTAAAATAACAACCCGTAATGTGTATTAGACAGCTGCTGTAGGAAGAAACCAAGATCTAAATGGAGGAAGTATGGCAGCCCAACCACCTGATATGGGTGTGCATATGCTCTTTGTGAGGACAAATACAAGTTCTAAGGTCCATAAAATAGCTAATGTAATAATCTGGGGATTCAATTTTGGGTTTGTGCAAAGTGGCCTTAGCTCTGAGGCCAGGATCTGGCCCCATGTGTCTGATTTATTAAACAGAAAATTAAGTCTGTTAATAGAATTAATTGAGTCTGTTTAATCCTTTTAGTTGGATGGATTTTATTATCCCTTCTCAAACGTATGAAAATCCATTTGAACAGATAAGTCAATTATCAGACTAAATTACATCTAATAACGATGCCTACTGCTTTCAGAAACCCTAATTTATCTAAATATACTTACCTATCTCACTGGTGGTGGTGGGGGGGGGGTGAGGCTTCATTGCTGTTCCTAAAGTGCTCTGATATTCTCAGATAAAAGACGATATATATATGCAAAAATACTGTCTCTTCTCTTAACCTACCATAAATTAACGAAAAGACTGACAATCTGTTTACAGATTACACATTCATTTTGGATCCTTTAATCTATTCTGATGTAGTTTGCTCTGGCCCAGAAAAAACAATATTCTTGTTACAACTTATTACTACTTTACCAGGTGTCTAAGTGGTTCTTTTCATTCAGAAAATGAAATGGGCTGGAAGGAGGGGAGGGAAGAAGGACTTGGAACCTTTATATTCTAGCTCAGATAAATGGTACAGATAGGCGAGATAGAGATCAGTGACCTGAAACACTAGAGCCTTTCATTTATTTTCATTTCACAAAAGGCAGAAGACATTCTATACTGTTTGTTCACTATCTTTGTGTCCGGTTCACTTGGCTGGATGGAGCTCTCTAGAATGGGTGAAGGCACTTTGGTTCATTTGTACTTCACAGCTGTGTGATTTTGTTTTAAAGTATATTTGTCACAGTCTAAGGTTGTACCGGATGGGGTGTGTGTGTGTGTTTAAAGTTAATCCAGGAGAAGTGATTTCCCCACCCTTCACTGTTGTGTGGCATGCTTACCACCAGTTGTCCCCTTGGCTGGTGCGTTCCTCCCCAGAGATGGCAGTATTTCAGTGGTGGGTGACTTCTGGGCGGATCACGGCCTTGCACCACTTAAGACATAAAAATAGAGGCTTAAGTGAGACCTTGTGCTGACCCTCTGACCTGGGATTAATTTTACCCATAGTGAGTAAATTGCTTATTCTTAAGGATGGAAGGTGCTATACGTAGGTTTATGATTACTATTTTATTATAATTTGTTATTAGAGGGTATTTTTCTCTAAAGCACAGTCATGCCAGTATTGTACTAGCGTGACCCTTGTCAAAATATTCCACAGGAATAACCCCAACACTCCAGTTTACAATAGTGTTTTGGGCTAGTGCAGTAATCTCCTTTATAATTGGGCAGAGCACCAGAAGTGAGGAGCCCCCTCATCCTAAACTGTCTTTCAGTTTCCAAGCCCTTCACCTTTAGATTTCCAGCCTCTCTGAGGACCTGATCCCAAGCCCGTTAAAGTCCATTGAAAGACTCTCGCTGACCTCCTTGAGTTTTGGATCAAGCCCTAGATGCCTGTGAGAAAAAGTGGGCTATACATTGTTCACAGAATATTAACAAGTCTGAGCCCTGGCAGATCCTGTCGGGAAGCAAATTCCAGAGACAAGGAGAATACCCCGTGTCAGTAGCTCCCCCGCTTATAAAGGAGGATCATCTCCAGTGTCTCCACTCACATCATCTATGGCATTATGACCCAGGGAGAGAGTCAGTCTCTCCGGTAGTCAGGTCTCGAACCCTAAAGCTTAAATCTGGCACCGGTATACCACCTGGAAACTTATGGGGAGCCAGAGCAACTCTGAGTATAGGTGCTGTATCCCCTGTGTGATGGACCACTCAGCTGTGATCACTGCATTCAGTACTAGCTTGAGCTTCCAGTTGGTGCCGGTGTACAAGCCCATGTAGAGCATCTTATAGCAGTCTAGACATCAGACACAATCCTTCCCTGCTGGAGACTTCATTTGTGGAGTAGGTGGGCTCAGTGCTCGGAGGGGGGGGGGTCGGGGAGGGGGAGGCGGAGGGAAGGGTGTGGAAAGTAGTAGTATGGTAAAATAGCCTCCTGTAATTGTTGAATTCTTTCTTAGGTTTCAGTCAGCCTGTGCTCTCTGAAATTAACGAGCTGATGTAGCAGTTCTTTGGGCTTGGCAGTCTGACAGCTAGCCTAGAACTCTCTCAACTCATTTCACTAATGACTCCCATTTGTTCTCTCTCAAAGCCTGGAAACAATGCAAAATACCAGTGCCATTGTTCCATGTCGAGCAAGTCATTCCTTCCCTTCAATATCTCTGGCACTTTAAAAGCAAGTTGCCTTGGGAAAACCCATTAACCCTTTCCCTTCCTACTGTAGTTTATATTGATTGTGGTTCCCTTGGGAATGTGAGGAAGAAAAACAAACCTCCTTTCAGTGCCTGGAAGGCACAGAGTAAAAGTGTTTACCTATAAGCAAGGGGGAGATATCCCAAGCAGTTACTGTGGCTAGTGAAACATAGACATCTTTCCACAAGCATCAGTTACAAGCATGACATTTAGAAATCTGCTGTTTCCCAGGTATATGCAAAAGGACCTGCCTATCATGGTACAGATCCTCAAATACCCTGAATGAATTGTGATTTGCTCTGTAATTTATTCAGTCAAAACATCAGGATGGCTGTTTCCTATTTAAACTACGTATTGCTGCCCCCAGTCTCTTGCCATTACAGTTTTGACACGACAACAAGACAAATAATTTTTCAGAAAGACCTTTTATCTTCTAAACCATTTATTTTCGCTTACTTGGCCTGGGGGCAGAGCTGACCTCAGTGTAGCGATGATCATTCACCATGGCAGCTGTACAGTCATACAGGGCTGTGTGATTGGGCTAAGCCAGGGACGCCTTCGCTGTCCAGCTGCTGTGTTGTCTCTCCCCATACCCCCCAACATCTCCTTATCATTCTCTGTGTGTGATTGTCTCCCCTTCTAATTTGGGTGGAGCAGGCGTCCAGTGGCAAAGTTTTCCTTTGAAAGCAGGCGAGGATACACCACGAGTGACAGAGCAGCTGGATGAATTAGAAACATTGTGAGCAGACTGGCTGCTTTGTTGAACCACTAATAGTAACTCTGGAGCCAAGCCTCCCAGAGCTGGGTGATAGTCACCTTAGAGTCTATTCTGGAAGGTTCAGTAACCGTTTGAAATATATTGTAATTGTTTTATTTGAGCCATCTGTACATTGAAGGGGTGTGTGTGCGTGTGTGTACGCATGTGTTTGCTGTGATCTGCATTTGTGCCCAGGTCGTGGGAGCTCTGCTCAGGAAAGATAAGGAATAAAAAAGCAAAACCAAGGCTTTGAAAATCTGTTTCAACCAGTTTCAGAGTAGCAACCAGTGAATTTTCAGCAGGCCCTTCCACAGACATCCACAATATCTGTGACTCCAAAGTCTAGCATACGAGTGCACAATGGTTAATTCCATATCTGACAGCCCAGATGCAGTCCACCTGTTTTGTGTGCAAATGTAGACATGAGCCTTGATTTCCTCTCCCCCGCCCCTGCCTGAAAAGTGACCAATCACTTTGGGTTCCTCACTTCTGAGCTCAACTTGAGAGACCTTAAACAGTCCTGCTTTTCAAAGGGTGGGTGCTCAGCACTTTCTGAAAATCAGGCCCCTTTTAAGGTGTCTCTAATTGGACATCCAAAAATGGAGGCACACAAAATCACTAGTCACTTCTGAAAATGTAGGCCTTTATGCCTACAGATATATTAGGTCCCCACAAATAGTGAAAGTGCAGTGTTTAGAGACCCACTGAAAATTTGGCTGTAAAGTTTTAACATGGGGAGTGTCAATGAAAGATCTTTATTTAAAGGGTTTTCCTGTTGGTTAACTCTGTATGTGTGTGTGTGTGTGTGTGTTTATAATTCTATACTGTGATTTAAGTGTTCCCATTAGAAATGTAGAATAAGAAACAGGATCCCATCTGTGAGCAATTTAAGAGGAAGTGAGACAATGGAGTCAATTGCTACTCCAGTTTAGATAATCAATACAAATATTATTAGTATAGTGATTTATCTTTCTAGGCACTTTATGAAAATGTGAATGCCAGACCCTGAAGACAAGGCAATATAATATTATCTGTTCCTGCTTTCCTGTGATTAGGCTTTCCTTCCACAGAGTTTGTGCAGCTGCCTTTCTACATGTTTTTCCCTAGCTGTGGTGAAACATTGGAGAAACAAAGTTAGGGTTCTCTCTGTTTTTGCTGATTCTGAGACGAATTCTGGAAGAGACTGTGTGTGTTGGTACAAAAATGACGTTATCGTTTTATGCAGGAGCTGTACAGTGGTGTGTCAGTCAATTAATGGGAGCCTCCAAAATCTTGGAGACAATCTTTTTCATTGTTTTAAGCTTTGGTATTTTCAGGATCACAAAAGGGTGATTCTCCAGTATAAAGGCAGAAAGCACTTAAATCTTGTGTTTATCGAGGTCTGGTGAGTCTTTCTACCTAGGTATTTATATCAAGCCTAGAACTGTGTGGTATCTGACTGATTTTCTTTATGCTAAATCATTTGAGACAGTGCTGATTTGAAGTAGGTTCTTGTAATTGCTGGAATATGGCTAAATGTGCCCTGAAAATAGAGCTGGCCAACATTTGTGGAATGAGAAGGTTTTTAGCCCCCAAAATGGCCTTTTTTCCAAAAATGATTTTTTTTCTTAATAAATGATTGATGTCAACAATTTTTATTTTTATGAAACTTGTTGTGCCTCTTTTCTTTAAAAATAAATAAATAAATGGGGGAGGGGAGATTTTTATAGAAAATATTACCTAAGAGGTTATTGAAATGTTCCCTTTACTGAAAACCTGGTCTTCAGTAAATGAAAAATATCATTGATTATTTGGATAACGGTTTCAATAAAGTATCAGGGGGTAGCAGTGTTAGTCTGTATCCACAAAAACAACAGGGAGTCCAGTGGCACCTTAAAGACTAACAGGTTTATTTGGGCATAAGATGCATACTTGTTATACTCAGATGCATCAGAAAAAGTGGGATTTTTACCCAGGAAAGCTTATGCCTAAATAAATCTGTTAGTCTTTAAGGTGCCACCGGATTCCCTGTTGTTTTTGTGGTTTCAATAAAAAATTTCCCCTACAATTTTGCTCAACATTTTAAAAAAATGAAAAATTGTTTCAAATCCTTTCGAAATGAAAGCAACTTTGAAATTCCAACTTTTTTCATAGAAACAGATTTTCATGTTTTAAGAGAGGAAGGATGAGCAGTGGCTGGGATGGTATGCTGGGATCCAAGAGTCCTAAGTTCAATTCCCAGCTTTGAAACAGACTTCCAGTGTGACCTTGGGCAAGTCACTTACTCTTGCTATATCTCAATTCCCCATCTGTGCAGTTATCCTCATTGTGTTGTGAAAATAAATATAAAAAATTATGAGGTGGTCAAATACTCTGGTAATGGGGGACGTGTCATAGTTTAGGTAGAACTAGCTATTTGCTGTTTCTGATGCTGATAGATCAGTCCTATTTTTAGGCCATGATAGTAATAATGTCTTATACTCACAGTGCCTTTCATTCCATAGACTCTCCAGCATTTAATGTGGGAATCTCTACAGCCACCTCTTGGATGAAACACACAGCAAATATTTAACAATGCACAGCAACAGTGCACAGCAGTTTGGGACAGGAAGTTAAAAAGAATACTCTTGGAACTGCAAAACAGATTTATCTAGGCAGAAAGGTAAAAAGCATGAAGCCATTCACTGCGGCTCTTAAGGGGAGGAATAACCAATGTGTGTTTCTTAGAAATTTGGAAGAATCCAAAAAGGGAGTTGAAAATACCACCCACCCCCATCCCACCTGCGACTGTCTGTGGTTTGAACTAAATATTGTCCTATCAGCATTCAGCAACCACTAACTTCAGGTCCTTCCAATGCTGGCATTTTCTAGACAGCCTGCCAAGGAGGACACATGTAGGGTGTCTGCAGTCTCCAAAGAGTTCCCAAGACATAGAAGGCAAATCAGAAATAAAGGGGTCAAGAGGGCCTAGAGAACGAACTTTTGTTTCTTGTGGCACATGAAGAGGGTCTGAGGGATGGAAGGAGATAACAGGGTGGTCTGCGGCTTGCTCTGCGGGAACATCCTTCTAATGATCTACGTCAGCTGTAGGGGGAAAATACACTCCGGCCATAATGCGTTTTCAGAACTCTTACACTAGACGGTGTGCTTTGAGCTGGGAGCCTCTGAACATGTCTCTAACTGAATGCTCCCAGCTCTGGTTGCAAATGGGTCTCTACTCTACTCTACTCTACTCTACTCTACTCTGTGTACACTGTGGCCCAGATCCTTCTGAAATCAATGGGAGTTAGATGCCTAATACATGACTAATAGACACTCTATACTACACTACATAACTAAGCAGAATCCCCACATAATGCATTAGATTGGGGGAGGTTTAGATTGGATATGGGGAGGTTTAGATTGGATATTAGGAAAAACTTTTTCACTATGAGGGTGGTGAAACACTGGAATGCGTTACCTAGGGAGGTGGTAGAATCTCCTTCCTTAGAGGTTTTTAAGGTCAGGCTTGACAAAGCCCTGGCTGGGATGATTTAACTGGGAATTGGTCCTGCTTCGAGCAGGGGGTTGGACTAGATGACCTTCTTGGGTCCCTTCCAACCCTGATATTCTATGATTCTATGATTAGGGAATGGTGTGACTTAGTTTGCAGAATGGCTGTGTATTGCACTAAACTTCTCCTGCCATCCTTTGCAACTAGGAGACTGGAATTAGTGTCAACAGAACTTTCTTCTCCGTTGCATTCCCAGCTGCTAGAAAATAGGGGTGCTCCTGCCTCTCTAATAAAAAGTGGGTCTATGCTATAGACACATACACATTGCACTGCATTTCCTGTAATTGTAATGAGCTCAGCAGTGTCAGCCTCAGAATCTTCTTTCAGGAAGTAATTCTCAGTACATCGCAACTGGCTGGCAGTTGTTTTGGCTGGAAGGGGATGGGACTATATGGAGCATTGTCCTGCAGCCTCTTTAGTTCTTTATTATCTGTCCAGCAGTGTTTGTTCTTGATCTTAGAACTGGGATTGGGCAAAGGAGGTGGAAGGGATGTTGGGCCTCCGAGGTTGTGGATCAGTATTATGGGTTGATCTAGACAGGAGATTGGCTTAAATGTATGGCCAATGAATATAGTAAATGGGAGGTGAATAAATTTGGGATCCAGGCTTCAAGATGGCATGGCTGTGTTTTGTTTTGTCTTTAATGGCTTTCAGGAATGGATGGGAGAGGAAACTGGGAGCAGCTGGAGAAGAGTTAGGGTGGGGGAGCTGAAGGAGCAGGTGAGAATCGGCCAGACCTGCCTGTGATCCCATTGAAGATTGGAGAGTAGGTGAGGAACCCTGACAAAGCAGAGGGGAATGGCTAAGTGTAGAACTGGAAGGATGCACAGATAAGGATTAGGAATGAAATCAAGATATAAAAAAGCCTTACTTCTTGGCAGTGTGTCTACTTGTGCATCAGTGGTGTTGTGAGACCTGTACTGTGGTTCTCACTCCTGAAATATGGGTGTGAGGGGACATATTGCCACGAGCCACAGAACAGCAGACACTGATATACTGTTCTTGTACCATCTATACACAGAGGTTGGGAAACATTCCAAAAGATTCCATTTACTGCAACCTACACTGCAACCCAGACCTCCACTTAATTAAAGAAAAGGGTTTCAAAATAGTTGTGGTGAATTATGAAGCAATTTAAAGGCATTTTTAATTCTTAGTTTAAAATGATGTACCCACCTATAGGCAGTGGATCAGATCCTCAGCTAGTGTGAAATGGCCTGGTTCCATTGACTCCAGTGGATCTGTACCAGTTTACATGAGGAGAGACTCTCGCCCAAGCTTTCTTTGCCTATGAAATGATAGTTCTAAGAGTAACAGCAGTGTGGCTTTTCCAAAGTGGAGCATGTGCGAGTTAAAGGCCTTTGGATGCACCTTTTTATCACAACTGAGGTCTGGTTCTCCTCTGACCTCCACCAGTGAAGCTTCATTGACTTCAGTGTTGCAGCTCCTGATTTACACCCATGTGGGCAAGAGACAAGTCAGGCCCCTAGTGCCTAATAGCAATGGTACTTCTTGTATCTTACACCTTGAATAAGATCTTGCATTTCAGACCATTTTACCAAGTGGGAAGCAAATCAACACTATTACATTTTAGCCCGTAGTATAACTCATTGTAGTGGGGTCGCTGTGATTTAGTGCTGGCTTTTAGTCACCCAGTGACATCCGATCAGGAGTTGTCTTTGTTTTATTTGCTTCTCCATCTACATTTTTAATTGATTTTTACAGGTTACGTTTTCACTGGTGACCTGTTAGCAGGCAGCTAGCCAAAAACATATTGATTTTACACCTATTAATTTGGGGATACCGACAATGAAATCTAAAAGCCTTGTAGCCCCTAGGAAAATCAATCCAACCGGGAGGGGGGAATGGCACTGGGAGGTAATTGCGCTTATTTCTCTAGTTGCCTGCCTTGTATGTTATACTTGTCACCCTGAAACACTAAAAGCTTTGCCATTACCTGTCAACAAATAAACAAATACAGCCTATTTATAAGCCTCAGTAGTGGGAAAATGTTCATTTTATGGCTTCCAAATCTTACTCGTTGGTTTTTACGGCATTTTATTGGTAAATCCAACCAAGTCACGGTGGCACAAGGTGTGATCCCTGACCGACATGGCTGTGTTGGCAAAAGTCCCCCAGGTAGATGCAGTTAGAGCAGCAAACTGAGCTTTTGCCAGGATAGCGTATGTTGCTTGTGGGTGATGGGATAAGCTATGCCAGCAAAAAATGCAGTTTTGCTGGTATAAGCTGTGTCCACACTGGAAGTGCTTTGCTGGTATTGTATACCTGTATACTAGTATAGACTACTGTACAAGCACTTCCACTGTAGACCTCTGACCTCGGTCTGTGGAACTGAAATCTTTAGCTTCTACTTAAGTAGACCTTGTCCTAGCATAGGGCCCAAGCCTGATGCCTTTACTCACATGAGTAGCTCCGTTGACTTCAAGCTTTAAGGAGCTGATGCCAATTTATGAACTGTTTTGTTGATATTGTCTGGGATTTTGTTTTGTCTTTTTTTTATTATTACCAGAGGTGCCTTTCCTCAAAAGCAAGACTTCATCAGCTCCTCCCTGTGGGTTCTACTTGGAGGAAGCAGTTTTAAGCTGTGGCAGAAGTCTGTAGGAGCGTCTCTGGTGAGGCTTTCCTAAGCAAGTGCTACAAATTGGCACATGCCAGGGTGTCCTGGCTATGCCCATTCCCCAGCTAGCACTGTCCACCTTGTGGCTTCTCTGCTTAACCTTGAATCTCTTATTTCATCTTAAAGCCCTTTACAGTGAGGACTGTCCACACTAGCACTTAGGTCAGCGTAACTTATGTCACTCAAGGAGGTGGCTTATTCACACCCCTGAGCGACATAAGTTACACTGACCTAAGTGCTCGTGTGGACAGCACTATGTCGGCGGGAGAGCTTCTCCCGCTGACATAGCGACTGCCTCATACAGAGGCAGTTTTACTGTGTTGATGGGAGAGCTCTCCCATCAATCAGCATACAGTGTCTTCGCCAGATGTGCTACAGCTGTAGCACTTTTAGTGTAGACTAACCCTGAATGAGAAATCAGTGAGGTCTCGCAACATCTTGTGAGGTAGGTAGGGCTGTGTATTCAGGGTTCATCGGCCTCTGAATAAATCTTGTTTATATGCGTTTGTTCTTCCTGGACCATATTTTTCCTCAGAGATCAAAATAATGAGTTCTGGTCTTAGATATTTCCACCACCTAGGAATTGAAATACCATGAGAAGGTCAGCTATCGCGTTCTCTTGGTCCACACATAGCTCCCTGAGGCATAGAATGTGAAAATCATAAACCAATACTTGAAGAAAACAATTGCAAACCTAATTTAGACTGCAACCTGTAGAAGGAAGGGACTTGGTCACGTTCCCTTTCTGTAAGACAGTTAGCATAGCATATCCGTGTATGCTGATCTATAAGAATACTTGTGTGCACCCATACCGTGAGGTATGTAGGTAGGTATTGGTATCCCATTTTACTGATGGCTATAGACTGAGGCCCAGTGGGAGAAGTGACTTGCCTAAAGCTTTGTCTGCATGAGAATGTTGGGAAGGAACAGACTTAAGCTAAATCAATATAGCACTCTTTAACCAATACAAAGGAGCAACTTTCTTGTGTAGACAAGACACACAGTCATATAGTTGTAGGCCATACCGCCTCAGAGTGATGCTTTTCTCCCTCTAGTGGTGACTAGGCCAACTAGACTTTGATAAGCCTGCTACCGCCTGGGCTAACACAGGGGAATCTTTTAGCTCAGGCATCAGAGGCTCACGTGTTAAGATTGAGAGGTCCCAGATTCAATCCCCACTCCTGACAACCCCCCTCCATACCCCCGTCAGTGTTTCATAGTCATTGGCAGAGCTGGAAATAAGGCTGAGGACTCCCATTCCCCTTCTAACCACCATGATCCAGTGTGTCTTTTCCAACTCTGACTACTATAAGCCTAGGATTCTTTTGTCATAAATTGTCAGCAATACTGTTCCTGCTCCCACTGAAGTCAATAGTGAAACTTTGGCTGACTTAATTGGGGCCACTAGTAGCACTATTATGTTGGTCTGTCCTTTTTTGCACCAGTTTGTCACTTCCTACTGATTTTGCATTTTGTAAACATGGAGGAAAAAAGGGAAAATTCTCCACTTTGTCCTGTACATCTCTGCTGAACATTTTGCCTTTTGCCTGAGCATGGGGTGTGCATTCAAGTCGGTGGATGCTCTTCATGGAAAATGAGTATATAATCTGTAGTAAACAGTGCTTCTCCAGTAGGGATAAAAGGTATGCAATGTGGATTAGAGAGGCAAATTTTACCCAGAGGCACATTGACTGATGCTTTATAATCTTCATTCATTCCTCAAGGATTTCACTCCTCTACATGGCCCTTTGGGTGATAGACATTTCTTGGCCTGATTGAAACTCTTTGGATCCCTCCCCAAACTCTCTGGGTTGCCTTAGAATTCCCGCTGTGTCTCCTATTGATCCTGCTCTCTCAGAGCTAACTTTGCAAATGTGACTTTCAGCTACAAACCATCTCCTTGCAGTTTGACCTAGCTAAAACCGATATCTGTCTCTCAGCAGGAAGAGACTGAGGGAAGACAGCAAATTTCAGCTCCTGCGGCTAAATTGTTGTGCTCTTTAGCTGCAACCTGCGTTAAACTAATTGACGACCGGCTTTAAATATAACCCCTGATCAATCAGATTCATTGATTTATTTCCCCCCTCCCCCTTACCAAGTGCTAAGCAGCTTCCAACCTGGCTCCCTCCCCAAGAATTGCAAACCCCATCCACTGTGTAATAAAAAGGATGGGATATTTTGACAGCACTACAGTCTTATCAGCAGGCTGGCGGAGGAAGGAATCTCCTATATTCATATGACTGTTTGGCAACTAAGAAAAGCCTCACTCAACAACAACAACAACAAAAGCTGATCCATTTTCTCCGGATGTCTTTGAAAGAGGCTTACCTTAGAGACAGACTAGAGAAAGGCTATTGATTTTGTTTGACCTCCAAACAGACTGCGGTCAGTATGATATTTTCCCTATTGGAAATGAAGCAGGACTGTGAATTTCAGTGTCAGCATTTGTATTGTATCTGTGCTTTGGAGCTTTGAGTTCTTTCTCAATAAATGTCAAGTGGTGAGGAAAAGTAACACTGGAATACTCTCTGTATCTACTTCTCCTTCCTCTTTCTCTGCCAAATTGCTAGTTAAATATGACACGTGTTGGGACTAGAATAACATTTAGCAGTCCCATCCACTGAGCCCCAATGCAGGGTAGCGGGTTGAGCCATGAACATGAGTGACATTTTGTAATTTCCATCTTACTTTTTCCAGGGCCATGCCAGGCTCCTTTTCAAGCTATTAATTTCTCTTCTGCACCAGTGCTCATTATAACACCTGGTGTTAGGAAAGATGCTGCAGATTTATTGATGAGGAGGATGCAACACTGCTGCAATCTTTATTTTTCCCTTTGGTGGAGCCTCACTAGCATTGGCCATATGGTAGATCTTGTATATTTTCCTCTCTCTCTCCCCCTCCTTTGATTATCCTCTTTCTGTATACAATAACAAACTCTCTAAGGAGCACCTCCCTGGTCTTATTAAACTCCCCCTGAGATTCTCTGCCTTTAAATGGGATAGCATTCCTAATTTGCACTTAGTATCCTGCAATTAAACCAAGTATCCTACTTTTACCTCCTGTGGTACAGTGTGAAAATACAGCTAACATTATATTTGTTAAAGAATCACATGGCTTCTTGGTAGATCTTTGCCATGAGAGGTTTCATTAAATCAACATGCTTGTTCCTTGACAACAGCCTATTGAGAGGGAGTGATTTAGAAGAATGGAAATACAGCTTGGACTACAATTCTGCAACAGACCATTAAGTGAAGGTTTTGGTCAACAAAACATTTAGACTTAAAAAGCAGGGGCATTTTTTTAAGGTCACAAGCTCTTGAATGTCAGTTTCAAATTCTCCTCAGACTCTCTTTGAGATGAGGTATATTAATCTACAGATCTAACTGTACTGAGTCCTTCCCTATATTATCTCCCCAACAATAATGCCTTATACATGTTATGTGTTTGCTACTTTCCCCAACTCTATGGCAACAGTGACAAGCATAAGTTTGCTGATTTCAGCATGGGCCCCGGATCAAAGAATAACCAAGTAAACCAGTGCAAATTGAGTCAGGGTGTTGGCAGAGTGTTTGTGATAGTCAAGCTTCCCCATCCTGAGGACCCCTGTTGATACTAGCACCTGAAGTTTCTAATTGCAGCAGATGCCTCGGTTCCAGTCCAAGTGGACAGCAGTTCAAATCAGCTCCAAAACCTATCCTGTCTCATTTAGAAAAATGAGTGGTCTGCATTGTCAGTGCTCAACTAGCATGCACATTTTGAACTACCTTTTAGGTCAAGGTGAAGGTCGCTGATATGAAAGTGTAAGACAGCCTGCATTGTAACTGCCTGCAGCCTATGTGGTCTGCTGACAATTATATATCGGTTTCCAACTGTAGCGCTTAATTTCCCAGAGTGAAATAGCCCTTCACCTCCCTAAAAAATAATGAATGATGGAATACGTATTCAGATAGTGTGAGCCAAATTAAGCTGAGATTACAGCCTGTGTTATGTATGTAACTATAGTGACTCCCCAGAGGAGGGCTTTAAGGGTCCCACAGAATCTTTGTTTTTAGCCTCAAACTAAACTTTTTTTCATACTTCAGAATATTCAGTGACATCAACCTAATTCCTTTGCAAACACCTCCAATAATTATGGGGAAGAGAGAACAGGGTTGGCTGTAGCCCATGCACAAACATACAGGAAAGCAGCCAACAGAGAGAGATTATGAGAGGTGATTGAATAGCTCTTAAAAAAAAAGTGTGAGTCTGCCCAAAGCTGTGCTGCTTTGCTGGACCGAACAGCATATGCCCTGAGAGATTCCATGAGCTGAGGAGTCAGTTGAGGGTGGCTTCAAGATTCATATTTCCAAACCTCCACCATTGCACAAGCAAGTTTTGGGTATGAACCTCTTTGTGTGTGCAGATGGGCATTTGTATCTGAAAACTGGGTGATAGTATATCTAACTACCCAGTGTGCCCATGTAAAATCTCCAGGCACAGTAACCAAGGGATCTTGGAAATGAGTCCCATATGGTTATATTGTCCTGTCAGACAGAACATGGGAAACACAGGCAAATAAACATACATTTGCTGAAAGTTCACTTCCCCAAGTTGCTCTTCTGAATCCCCACATTATACAGTGCTTGGTAACTATTCATTGTCCATTGTCCTTTGTTTACTGATAATACAGTAAAAAGTATCCATCTAGTGGGAGGAATAAGGGAAAAATTTGCAGTCTGACCTTGGCCAAGTCAGTTGACTTGTTCTTTACCCAAGGGATGTTATGAGATTTCATTAATTAACACACAGAAAGCACTCTAAGATCCTTGAATGACAGGGGATGTGTCCGTACAAAGCATTATTATGAGGCCCTCTAAAGCACCAATACAGAATATTACTATATTGCAATAGCTTTCACAAGACATCCACAGTAATCAGAATGGTAAAACCTGGGAATAAGATGTTCTTTTCTTTAATTTCTAAATTGAAGACTGAGTAAGTAAAAAGCCAAGATGTTCTTGTGTATTAAATGCTCATAAGCCATTTCTATAAGCTGGGTACCAAAGTCCCTTTGATTCTCAGAGGTAATTGTACTTTTTAATTAGCTGAAAAAATCCTCAGCCCAGGATCTTGCTATATAAATTATAATTAACCCCTTGGCACTGGAAGTTGAGATTTCCTGCCCCGAAGCACTAATGCAAAACGCATTAGCAGCACTTAACGTCAAGCACTCTAGACCACCAGTGCCAAAGGGTCATTTTGCTACCCAATAAATACTGCTTGCACTTGGAAGTCCAGTAGGAAAATGGCAAAAAAGCTGTGGAAACTTGAGGGAATTGCGGAAGACAGGATTTGAGGATGTTTGACCTGCTGCTTTGAGAGCTGCAAATGCCACAGCAGGAAGGACTACATTGAAAAACCTGGTGAGGAGATGAGAGCAAGGAGAGCGACGTGTCACGGAGAGTGGTTTTTGTTAGCGGACATGGCTGGTTGACTCGCCTTGAGAATGGCCCTGGGAACGCACAATTCATACACCTAGAGTGAAATAATTGTGTGTTGCCGAGAAGGAGAAATTGCCAGACACACTTGGCTGTGCCTGTTGTATACAGAGCACACTGGCAGCAGGGGTTTGGCCACCCACTGTTCTCATTCACTGGCATCCTGTCTTTCTGTCTCCTGTTCATCCTTGCACATTTGGGGATGAATTTTAACTTTTCAAATGGGAGGGGGCCTGAAGCAGAACACCAGGTCTGAGGGATTGGGATAAACACCCCAAATATTCTCTGAAATCTTGAGTCTCCAGTTATCTCTCTCCCTTCTGGGTACCCATGCCACCCCCACCTCGAAACAACCTCCGCTCATCTCTCACTAAGAACCGTTCTTGGAGAAGGGAGAGGCCTGGTGGTCTGTTGCTCCCTGTCTTTGGTGAGTCTTCTACTGATTTAGGATGAACTGATGGCCCGTCCACTCTTCTTTCAGCATCCCAGTCTCCTCTTCAGGAGCCAATAGTGAACTTTGTGGTTGCTTATTCTTTCAAATTAACTGGTTCATTGGCTTCCCCTGAACTTTCAGGTGGTGAAGTTACTCTTCACTTCCCCCACAAAAGCTCTTGTATAGTGTTGTTGGCATAGATTGCCTGCCATGTTCCATCCTCAGAAACAGTTTCATTTCAGCACTGGCTAAAGTGATTTTGACGTAGATACTCTGTAAACCACATAGGGTTCCTAGCGGAACACATTAAAAAATATACAGACTTATTCTATAAGGACTCACTGTTGCTCCATCCTCTGCAGGTTCAGAAGATTGTGACCCAGTTGAACCTGTGCAGTTCCATTATGTTAAAGGCAGAGTGGGATGTGAGGACAGTTGAGTGCAGGTGGTCCACATTTTGCTCTAACTTGCTGCCCATGCAATTGGATTGGTTTCAGCTGGGTCACACCGTGTGTAAAGCAGGGCAGAATTTGGGCCTTTATTGAAAAATCCTTCACCTACAGGTGTCAAGTAGAGCTAAGCCCAAATCAAAACCCTGATCCAATCCCCACCCCACCACCCAGAATGTCAAGGAAGTTCAGATATGAAGGCAGATCTTCTCTGGTTTTGGTGGCTTTGGCCTGTCTCTGGGATAGATAGGATACATAGCAAACAACATAACACAGGTATTGTGCTATCAATGTCCAGCATCTAAACCCAAAGAAAGAACCCTGGAGATCAATGAATTATTTTACATCTTATGGAGACATTGGTTGTGCCTCGATAGTTAAAGATGGGTTGACTTTTGCACTTAATGGCAGGGATTCACTCTCTGTTATGTACATAGAATATGGTATATCCTCTGCTAAATTTTAGTACTTATTCTTTGAGTATTGAATTAATGTGCTGAGAATTCATAAGATTGAGTTTAAAATTAGATTTAAAAGGGGTCCTTTCAGAAATTTAGCATCCTGTATCAGACCTTTTTTGTCCCAGATGATCTCAGTAATGAAGTAACAGATTCTTCAAAATTTCCATAGTTAAAATTCATCGAAAGACACTCAAACAATCATAAATGTAGTGACATATATATGAAAAAAATGAATGTCTTTAAAAATCAGTGTCCTCTAATGTGGGACCACAGATGCTAAAATACATTAATTGTAATTGTATGGTTATTGTCCAGTGCCAGAGGGCAGAGCTAAGGTTGTTTGTTGTTGTTGTTGCTGTTTTTAGTGTACTGAGAGAGAATTTATTTTTACCAGGTGAATAGAATAGGGCAGCTTCCACTAAAATAAGAGTTTCATTCAGCTGGAAATACCCATAATGTTCCAAACTATGCAAGTCCTTAGAGAAGATGGACCCTATGGACCCTGGCTCTGCAGAGGGGAAACTCCTTGCTCTTCCTTTTCTTCCCTTATCCCCATTTTTTATCTGAAGATTACTGTAGCATACGTAGCACTTCACCACTTTTACTTATAATACGTTATCCTTTACACGGCAGGAGTGTGAAGGTTAAAGATCAAGGCCAAATATATTTTCGTTTACTTTCACATCCATTTGTCATAACAAAGGCTGTTTTTAATTTTAAAAAGTGAAAAAATCCTCCCCGCATTCAGCCCAGGCTGCATTAGATTATGTTACTGCCTTTTCTTTCCTGAGTTCCAGAGCCATAAGAATCCTGTTGAAGATACAGTAGCATAGTGCAACTTTCTTTTCAGCATACTTCTCACTTGCTGGGGGAAAAAAAAGTTACAATGAGCCCTTTTGAGAAAATGTACAAACACACACATATTCCCATCCGTAAAATTAATCATCATAATTTCAACTTTATTGGAGGGTACCGAGTAATAAAACCTGCTCACCATACAGAGAAAATAACATCTTTTTATATCAGGCACAGCTTGTAGCCTGAATCCAAGCAATACTTTCAATATGCAACAGATTTCTCCTCATTAGCTTCAGTTTGGAGCCTTCACACACACAACAGTGGGAGCTGGGCAGACTGACTTTTTGGAGCATGTAAAGCCATCGTGGTGTTGGCATGCTGAGAAATTCGTGTGTTTGCAACTCCTCGGTAAGAAGATATAGTGGTGCTAACATCACACCTACTTCATAACTGGAGATGAGCAGTCAATCACCAAACTTCCAAAGATAGATAGGCAACGTGGGTCAGAGAAAATCTGATCTGACATGAACCATTGGGCAGAACTAAAATCACTTTGAGGAAGAAGATGCGTGAAGTTTACATCATTGTTGTTCTCTGGTGTTTGTTTATTGTATACATCAGCACTTCTTGGTCTCAGCTGGGACTGGAAACAAGAGAGTCAAAATACCAAGAACAAAGTTGCTCTCATGGTATTTTTCTACCCTCATGGGGAGAAGGAAGTACTGATGAGATTTCCAAACCCAAAAGGTTCAAATAGCTTGCGTACGGTTCTACTAAGCATTTGGGCCCAAATTTTAAGGTCCTTATTTACTGGTCTTTACTGAGTCAATGGGAGTGTGTGTGAGCCAGGACATTAGTTTTAGGTGCTTATTCAAGCATAATAGAACTTCTGAACCTTTTGAGGCTCATCCATCACTACTTCCAGACTCTGAAGCTGGCTGCTTTTCAATCAGTTTTCCTGCCTCTGTAGAAATACTGTCCACTTGAGCAGTGTGTGGAGACAGCACGACACCCTGTTGTGATGGAGGAATTTCAGTTTCTAAATTTTACGTTTCACTGTCCAGGCCTGCTTCTTAGTCACAGGACAGTTGGAGGTGCTAAAGCACAGTCCAGAGATTGCTTGTCCCTACTTGCCACGCCGACAGATTTTTACAGCTTGTGGCCTATTGCCTCACTGCCATTCTACTGGATCTTGTTTAGCAGACTTTTGACACCTGTCTGGTATATTTTTACTTTAGCTGATGGTGAATTAGGTACAAAACATCTGCACGAGTTGCAGGGCTGATTCTCTACTTACTGGCACCATTATGATGCATGTACACCTGTGCAAAATGGGTGCAAAAGGCAATCCACTCAAAATGGCAGCATTTTGCATTCACTTTGCACATCAGTTAATGGGCCTGGGGGCTCAAGGCAGTGGACAGTCAGGCCTGTAGCATGTGGCTTATAGTTTGAGCACTATCCTAAAAAAATCACTTTTAAAATTGGACCAAATCCGAAGGGCCTTACTTAGTTATTATTCTATCCTTGCTTTGGTTAAATTAATAAGAATTTTGCCCAAGTAGGGCCTGATTAAATGCTTCAAGTTTTAGCCCATCATGTTTAAGTTCTTCAGAAGCACTGGGGAATAGTGATTGCTTAATGGATTGGTGGGGGGATAGATCATCCGTTTGAAGATCTATTCCATATTTTGGAAGATGGAGTGAGGTGGTTCTGAAAAAGTACATCTTTGTTCCATAATTTTGTAGCTCTTCTTCGTGTCCTCATGCTGGGCTGAGATGACAGCTCTCTTGGGGAACACTGAGCCAGATTTATTCCTGGTCTAACACCATTGACATCCAGTAGAGCGACAAGTCAGGTTCATCCCTTGTGTATGTTCTGATGAACTCTTGGTGCTGACATTTTGCATTCTTATGCTTGTATCCGTTTATGTTTGAGCCCAAGTAGGAGAGAACATGTTTGGGACTGAAAAACATTGGTGTGACCGATGTTCGTCATAACACTTACTACTCTACTGGAAAGCACTCCGGTACTATGGTGAAGAGGGTGGTATAAGAACCTGAATAAAATAGAATGGAAAGTCTCATGGTAAACATAATAGCATGCCTTGACATACTCCTTTAGAGAACATCTTGCCCTTGGATGAGACCCTTTGAAGACAAGTTCTTGTAAAATATGGTCAGTGGTTTTCCCTGAGATGAGCTTAGCGCAGGTCTTATTGGCTTGTTCAGAGGAAAGGTGCCTCAGGTCTCTGCTGAAGCCAATGAGATGTGTTACTTGTGTGTGAAAGTGTGTGCAAAATTGGGCTCTGACTTGATAAGCTCCCACACAAATACAAGTATGAAAAAGTCAAACCTCTTACTTTGCATTGGGATTATGGGTTCTTTTGGGCATCTACAAGAAAATCTCATTGAAACAGAGACCCTTCTTTTTTAGGAATTCTACATCTGATTCAGAATTTCAGGGCCACTCCCTTTACATTCACACAGATACAGAACTGGACAGTATATTATTGGGTAAAGTCATGATAAAAAATAACATCAGCTCAAATCTTGGAGTCAGATGCACATTGTGGTTGCTTTTTACCACTGAAGTGGCACAAATCAGCAGGAACGCACCAGTGGATCTGCCTCTGGTTTTCTAACTTAACATACACTCTGTGTTGATCTTATAATTTAAGATTGCTAAATATAATGGGTGTAGGCAAGGGCTATGCACCCAGTACTTCTCTCGCTTGTAGCAGTTTTACACCAGGGTCGCTCCACTGACTTCACCAGAGTTACTCCTGATTTGTACCGGAGTAAGTGAGATGAGAATCAGGTCATATAGGCTTTACCATCTGGGATGATAATTTTTGAGAAATATGCAAATGTACAAATATGATTTCAATATGTGCGCAGCATAGATTCTCTCACTTGTTCAGGGCCTGCAGGTTTTAGTGCTCCCCACAGACTTTATATAATGTTGGCATGCTTCCCTCTTCATTATGTCATAAACGTGGAGACAGGGTCATTCTATCATATGTTGTGGTCATGTAATAGGATTCAACTTTTCTTGGGGCAAACTGTGTTTCAACTGTTCTAAGCATGGATGTACATATGAATTCTTCCTTAGCAATACTGGGGTTTTCATCAGAAGATAGGGTCTTACAAGAAAGTAAATCTTATTTTCTACAGCTGTCACAAGGGAGAGCTAAACATGGTAGATGAGGTTTGTGGAAAGCACACTCCACCTCTGCTCTCTGCTTTAGATGAACTGAACTGGAAAGCTGCTCTCCCTTGCTCTCCCTTGCAGAAGTTGTGGTCAAAGTCAGACAGCCTCAACCTGGATTTATCTGTAAATCATTTACATTAGTTAACTGAAAAGGGTTTTGTGTGTTCTCCTCTAAAAATTGTTCACTGAATTAGTAATAATTCAAGATGCTAACCAGAAAAATGTGGGATCAGGGGTCAGATTCTGGTCCCTGTGAGGGACTTTGCTGGTAAAGCCAGTTTAACCTGCCTGCTGAAGACGTGTGTGTGAATCTCTGGGTTGCACAGCTGGCTCCATGCTCCTCTTCCTCATGGCTCCTGATACAGGGGTTGTGACCGGGGAAAGTGGGCATGGCTGCAGCATTCCTGCATTCTGGCCAAATCTGCCAGTCCTTTGGAGGACATTGCAGTGGGTGCTACTCAGAGCTACCTTGAAGCTCAGGTTAAGCTAAAGAGTCCATAAGTCAGGGAGCCACGTTTGCCCCCTGAACTCCAGGTGCTGATCATTTTACTGGGAGGGCCTAATAGAAGATCTGAGGCCAAAAGAGCTAACACAGTCCTGGGTTTCAGAAACAGGAGAATCTCAAGTAGGAGTAGAGAGGTTATTTTACCTCTGTATTTGGCACTGATGCAACTACAGCTGGAATCCTGTGTTCAGTTCTGGTGTCCACAGTTCAAGTAGGATGTTAATAAATTGAAGAAGGTTCAGAGAAGAGCTGCAAGAATGATTAAAGGAGTAGAAAATGCCTTGCAGCAATAGACTGAAGGAGCTCAATCTATTTAGCTTAACAAAGAGAAGGTTAAGGGGTGACTTGACTACAGTCTGTAAGTACCTACATGGGGAACAAATATTTAATGATGGTCCTCTTCAATCTAAAAGAGAAAAGTATAACATGATCCAGTGGCTGGAAGTTGAAATTAGACAAATTTAGACTCAAAATAAAACATATATTTTTAACTGTGACAGTAATTAGCCATTGGAACAATTTACAAAGGGTCAGAGTGGATTCTCCATCACTGGCACTTTTTAAATCCAAGTGGATGTTTGCATGATTTTCTAAAAGATCTGCTATAGGAATTATTTTGGGGATGTTCTCTGGCCTGCAATGTACAGGAGGTCAGAATAGATAGTCATAATGGTCACTTCCGGACTTAGAATTTATGAATCCATGAGAGAGACTCCTCAGACATCTGGGTTTGGGGTTATCTTATTCCCATTGAAGTCAATAGCAAAATTGTTGACTTCAGTGAGCAGGTTGAGACCCTTTGTGGGTGCTTAAAATCAGATCTTGATGTGAAACATATTTGCAAGAAGCCAGTCCCCTCACCTCTGATCCATCCAATCTTTCCCCCCCATATTGCTAAACTTATCTGTATCTCGTTTGCCTTCTCTCAGTGAAACTGGACAGAACTTAAGGTTTTATGATATAGGCAAGCCAAGCCTTGGCCTTTTCCATTGCCCCCTATATCTTCTTTCTACCATTCTGGCTCCCATCCTCCCACTCAAGGGAAATATTTGAAAGATAAGTTGGTATATTTTCTACCACCGTCAAATATCTCCCTGACTTAATGTTTTTTTAGCTGGAAGATAGCTTTTCAACATATATATATATATATATAATCCTTTTCACCTAGACATGTGAGGAATTCCACTTTCTTCCAGTGGGAGTTCTCAGGAAGGTTCAGGTTAAATGGGCCAATAAGGGAAAAGCATGTAGCAGAAGATTTTACCCTCTAAAGAATTTTTTTTTAAAATATGTCAGAATATCTAACTGTCAAAGAATTTAAACAATAATACCTGATCTACAGACCGGAGTGCAGTGCTTCGTAATATAAAGATTGCAATCTCCCTACAGCGCACCTAGAGATTAATTGGGTTCAAAGCAATATGTCATGAAAGTCCGTCCAGCTGAAAAGTACAGCAGGGGAGAAACCTACAATCCTCTCTAACTGATTCCCACAGAAAAACTAGGAAAAATTCCCCTACAAATTACCTCCACCTGTTCATGGAGATGTAGAGACTTTATCCAAGAGGTAACTCAAGAAAATTTGCATTCAAGCATTTTGTTGAATGTTTGTGGTGACTGAAAATTGTTACTGTCTCATCCTTGTTCATCTGGCCTATGTGTAATGAGCTGGTAAGATCAATCCTGGTTCTGGTGGATATGTGTCCATATCACAGAAACCATCATTGTGACTGGTAGTGTCAGCAGAGAGATCAAGGTTGGAATAGGCCACTGAGACTGAATTGGCCTCTCCACTTCTAGAATTTGGAGGGCCAAATTCTGCGCTTGGTTATACCACGGGAAATCAGGAGTAGCCCCATTGACTTCCGTGAGGTTACGTCATTATAACGGAGAACAAGATTTGGCCTGGTGCCCATAGAGAATCATTGAGACACACGGGCAAGATATAGAAGTTTATGCAATTATCTGTGCTTTGTCTGCATGATGGCAAAACTCCCACTGATTTCTGTGGAAGAAGGACAGAGCTTTGGTGGGTTGTCAATCCAGCGTGTGTCACGATCCCTAAAAGTAATACAAATAATGAAAAAACTCAAGCATGAAAAAGAATCATAGCTGTAAATCCACCTGCAGTTAGCTTCCTAAACAATAATTTGTATCTCACCTGGATAAAAGTTTAATTTCAGCTAATAACATTTTAACAACCGAGGAGCACAAGACCAATATTTTCAAAAGTGAGTGCCTCAAGTAAGGCTTCTAAGTCCATATATAGGCATCTAAATAAGTCTGACCTGACTTTTGAAAGTGCTGAACATGTCTTAGCTCCCAGTGAGCTCAATGAGAGTGGCTGAGTGCTCAGCACTTTTGAAAATCAGGCCTCTTATTTAGGGTCCTAAATGTACACTCAGGAGCCTAACTAAGGGCACCCACTTTTGAAAATCTTGGCTGAAATAACTGCTTCTAGAATTTGAGAACCCCTTTGTGGGTTTTGTTGGGGGCCTGTTTTTATTGGTATAAACGTCACTCTTGATGTTTTCCCATCAAGGCTGCTGCTCTCAGTTTCTGTTCTGGGTACTAATGCATGATGATGTGAGGGCACAGACATAACCTTCTGCAGCCCAGGGAGAGTAGGAGGAAAGGTAAGTTCAATTTATTTCTAAAATTATGACATTATTTTACTAGATCTTTAAACTTTATTTAAATTCTTTATTTGGCAAAAAAGAGGGGGTATCATATTTTAATTAGTAGCCGTGTCAAAGGAGAGCTAGATTAATTATTGGAAATTACTCTGTCCAGATGGTTTTAATTTTCACAGCAGGGAACCGGCCTCTTTTGAAGGTGATATTTTTCAAATTAAAATCAGCCTGGATATTACTCATACATGCTGTAGTTTGAAGGTGACGTGGTGTGTCCTCTGATTTCTAACCTACGCCGCGTTCACGTCTGTGTTCTGCCCTAGTGAAACAATCCTTTGGATTAAAAAGGTGCAGGTTGCTTATCTCTAAAATTAAAGCCATCAGAGGGGTAAGAGATGACTGAAGAAACTGGTAATGGAATATGAAGTCTTTTCATTGTTATGTTGCCCTTTATAATTCTCAAACCAAAGTGACCAAGAGTTGTTACCTGATGGTCAGCATCACACTTAGTAGTTTTAACTGAATGGACACGGAGAATGAATTACTCTCTAGCCCATAGAGGCAGTGCTTCCAGAAGAAGGCTGAGGCATGCTGTCAGTGTGGAGGTAACTTGCATTGCTATTGCCTATGCCCTCCCTGGTCTGTAGATAAATGGAGGACTTCAGCCTTCAGAGCTTCCATGTATGCTATTTTCTGGTCCCTTAATTGTTCCCACTTCTGGGCAGGGTTCCTCTGAGGGGTGTCCAAACTAACTCATTGGACACCTTCTTGAAGCAGTGGGCATTATCTGGGGTTCCCTGCCTGGTGTCGCCTTCTGGATCCCTTGTTTTGACCTGCACCCCTATCCTTGTTTGTTCTTTTTTTGTCTCCCACAATGTCAATTTCTGGTTTCTTTGCCCCCCCCCGCCCAAATGAAGTGGGTCTTGGTGCCCACCTCCTCAGCTGAGGGAGGGTCCAAATAATCAGCAGTAGGTTGACCCACCAGCCCCAGTGGTCAAGTAGGTTGGTACATTTCTTAGACACTGAAATATATATAATACACATACATGTTAAATCCATCTGCTGTTAGACACTTAAACAATAATTTCTCTCTCCCTTGATATAGGTTTAATTTCACGGGATACCCTTTTAACAAATGAAGAATCTAAATAAATGTAAGCATCTGTTGAACATTTGGTAATTGTAAGAATAAAAATACCAAAAATCACATCTCTGTCTGAGCTGCAGAAGGAAATCTCCATTGAGGGTTAAAGTTTTGTGATATTTACACTGCTGAAAAAGCCAAATTCTGACTTTACAAGTGGGAAAAATATTAATGTGCTTAAATGAAACAAACTCGTATTTCTATCCCCTTGGTAAATCCTTACAGTGAACATATTTGCTCTTAGAGGGTTTTACAGTTCTGAAATATGAAGGTCAAAAAGAATGTGACTTTCTGTAGCACAGATCAAACATTCTTCCGTGTTTGGCCATAGCTGTATTTTTAGGGTAAGAATTAATTCGTATGAATTTCCAGTACAGGGCCCGGGTTTCCGTGCACTGACATTTAGACATTCTCAGATTTTATTTCTATCATGTCTGCTTTCTATTCTGAGCTCTAGAGATGGCCTGGGCCGAAAGGCCAGATCTGAACACCCCAAACTTTATGGGAGGATGTTTTGGCTTTAACCTTGGTCCTGAACTGAATGTTGCAGCTGGCCCCTAACTCTGTAATGAGACAAAATGAAATTCTGGGTCCAAATGCCTCCCCATTGTGGGGGTGGTTGTAGCGATGGGTTGCAGACCTGGATGCCAATTTTGGCCCATCTCTGACAACAAACTTGTGACATGGCAAGTGGCATATTAACTTAGAGAAGAAAACCATCCTCCACCATGGAGGCAGGGCCAGGGAAACTCTGCACTCCAACATGGTGACCAGGTTACGTTGTGTAAGGCATTAAATGCCCAGCCATGGGCAGGATTCTAGGCTCTGCCCCACGGGATTGTCACAATGGTAGTTGGTGGGCTCCTGAGTATGCCAGGGGACACATACAGGACTTTTAAATAGCCGGCGTCCCCATCAAAAAAGGCACCAAAGCAATGGTACTAATTTGCTCCCTGTTGTCGGTTTCAGTGAAATTGCCACAGCCTGAAGGGGCCATGAGAATCAAGCGCACTTTTGTCTGTTTCGGTTAGGGCTGGCACACCAAACATTGGCCTGTGGTAAAGAATTTAGTTTTCACTTTGCTGTTAATGGCACCATTCCTGAGAACGTAATTCACAAGACATTTTACAGGGGGACTCCCCTCCCCACACAAAAATATTAATATAGCTTTGTTAATCTGGGCAGTAAAAGTGTGCATGTGTGTATATATTCTCAGTTACACTGATGTAAATCTGGGGTAATCAGATAAAGTTAGTAGCATTATTTTAGATTTATACCTGTGTAACCAAGAGCAGAATTCAGCCTGAGGTAAGGTGTGTGGGTTGGTCGGTTGTGTGGGGTTTTTTTCCATATGGACTGTGTCTACATTCAGTGATCCAGGTGGACACAGGAGAACTTCTTGACTTACCTCATTCATGCCATGACTTGATCTGACTGCGCTGGTAAATGCCTTTTTTTCTTCTTCCTTTTACAAGCCCAGCTTCTAGTGGAAACAGACACATTTGGCAGTCAAGTCCGGATCAAAGGGAAAGAGACAGACTTTTACCTTTGCATGAACAGGAAAGGCAAGCTAGTGGGGAAGGTAAGTGTTTCCTATTAATTCATTTGTAACATGAGCATTACCTTTAGCAGTGACTGCGAAGTCGTAATGATGTGTTCCGAACTTTGCCTGTCAACCCCAAATGAAAAGCAGGACTTGAGAAATGTGGAATTTTTAAAGCAGTCCATCCCTTTACCAACCCTTCCCCCACAATAAAATAAAGCAGCCAACCACCGGGATTTTATTACTGATGCCTTGGGTATGCACAGGTTTCCATTTTACAGTTGCATAGATTGACAAAAGATGTATGCATCTCAAAAACAATCGAGCACTCGCATTACATGATATAAATCTCTTTTACCTTGGTGGTAAAAAAAAATAAATAAAATTGTTAGGAACATGTTAGGGAGGTTAGCAGTGTAATGCCTGTTTTAATAACAAGAGTCAGAATATACTGTAGCAAAACTAATATTGGAATCTGAACATCTTATTAGGGCTGGGCCCCACGGTTCTAGCATTACAGGAATATTTTATTACTTTGGATCCCAGCACAATAGAAGCATGTAACAAATTACACATATTTGCCTGTGTAGCTTAACTTCTTTGCTGAAGTCATATTTTTTTTAATGCATTAACTTGTTTTTGTAACTTACATGGGTTCTTTGTATTGCTGGTGAATCCAAAGTTAAATAATTGGGCAGGAGGCTGTCAAAGTTAAATACCACCAAATGCACATAAAAAGCACTCACCCTCTGTACCACATGAATTAAAACACTGGCTATCCCTGTGGCAGTGAAAAAGGGAAGCTGAGTTTTTTGCTTTGAGTCAACAAAGGCACTGAAAGCCACATTCCCAAATAGAAACCAGGTGTCATAGCCACTCTGGTGAGATGTTATGTACTACGGTGGTCCCAGGAGTGATGCTTGAGGGGATGGGAAAGTCTTTTCATAGGGTGCTCTCCTGTACCTTTACTTATGCAAGTAAAGGCTACCTTAAATACTGATATCTACACTACCTCAGTAAGTTGACCTAAGCTACGCAACTCCGGCTATGTGAATAACGTAGCTGGAGTCGATGTAGCTTAGGTTGACTTACTGCGGGGTCCTCACTATGCTGGGTCGACAGCAGACATTCTCTTATTGACTAACCTTACTCTTCTCGTTCTGGGTAGAGTACCGGTGTCAACTGGAGAGCGATCTGTGGTCAATTTGACAGGTCTTCATTAGACCTGCTAAATCGACCCCAATGCATCAATCCCCAGAGCGTCGATCCGGGGGGTAGTGTAGACATAATTTTCAAAAGCACCCATTAATTTTGGGTGCCCAACCTAAGATGCTGACGACCTGATTCTCTGAAGTGCTGAGCACTGGGATTCCATTTTAAATCAATGGGATTTGCAAATTCTCAGCACCCTGGAAAATCGGACCTAGATGCTGGATTCACCATCACCCTTCATCATGAGAGGAAGGATCATTCACTGGTTAAGGCCCTGGCCCGGAATTTAACAGAAGCACATTTGGTTCTCTGCTCTGTCACAGATGTCTTGTGTGACTTTGGAGAAGTAACATGGGGCCATAGTTTTTAAGGTATTTAATCGCCTAAAGATAGGTGAAAAAGATCGTGGGATCTTCAAAAGCTCCTAAGTGCCTAACTCCCAGGGCCAATGGGAGTTAGGCACCTACGTGCTTTTGAAAAACCTACTAGGCACCTATTTGTATCTGTAGGCCAGGGCCGGCTCCAGGCACCAGCATTCCACGCAGGTGCTTGGGGTGGCAGTTGGAAAGGGGCGGCAGTGTTTCCGCAGCCACGGCAATTCGGTGGCAGCTTGTCTGTTCCACTGGCCGTGGTGGCAAATTGGTGGCAGTCTCTCCCTTTTGCCGTCCACAGCGGTAGTTTTTTTCACTGCTTGGGGCTGCAAAAACTGTAGAGCTAGCCCTGCTTTAGGTGCCTAAATACCTTTAAAAAACTAGCCCTAAACCTCTCTGTGCCTCCGTTTCCCCTCTGCATGGTGAGGCTAACAACACTGCCCTGCTCACGGGGAGTGTTGTGGGGATAAATATGTTAATGGCTGTGAGGTGCTGAGATACCACAGCCGTGAGGGCTGTGTAAGAATCTAAGGTAGATACATGTAAAGTGACTGTAAAATGCCACCATTCTGCTTCAGTGGTGTTTACACTGGTGCAAATGACCACAAATGGTGCAGGCAGCAACCAATGAGCCTTAGGGGGCTTAAGCCAGATATCCAGAAACAGGCTTATCAGATGCCACTTTTGAAAATTTAGGCCTAAGTCTTTTTCAGGACGAGTCTCTCAATTTGGCTCATTGGGTGTGAGTCAGGACACTTGTTTAGCTTGTTCTCGTCATGCAATGTGATGTTTCAGTTTCTCTCAATGTGCTTTTCATGATGTTAAGCTGGCAAACACCTCATTTTAAAATAAATCTTTTATTGTAAATATCGTATCTGAGCCTTCCTGCCCCACGCCGGTAAAGACCCAGATTGCTGACAAGTTCATAAAACATGCCGCCTTGAGCAGGAGGGGGCATTGAACGTTCTGTTTGGAAGGAAAATGTTCCAGACGCGTTGCCCATATTAACAGCTTCTCAAGAGCACAAATGAAAATAACAGCATGTCTTCTTGATACCAAAGAGTGTGGTTTTAATTAGTATCATAGTTTCAGCTCTTTTTGTGGCAAGAGTTTGAGGGAGTGCTTTTTAGGCTGAATGCTCTAAACAGCTAGTAAACCCCAAGGAAAACGTTAGATAAAAATTCATGCCTGGCCTAATGCAAATCTCGAAGTACATTCTGAGAGGAAATACGAAACACACGATGATCATTTTGCAGTTGCCCCAGCATGTCCATCTGGCAATAGTGGAAATTTGAGGCAAAACTGGTTCTTTTTCTCTGCTCGTTTCCTATTGCCTTACACTGCATAATCCGTAACAATACCAACAGATGCCATCTGGCTTTGTTCTCCTCCTCAGTCAGCATTTTTGGATTCTCCCCAGTTGAAAACCTGCTTTGAATTTAGTTCTTTTTTGTTTCCCATAATCACCTACAAAGGGTATTACAAATCGGAGCAGGTTGTTGTTATTTGCAGCTGGAACGTCTGACGAAAGTGACCATTTCAGAAACTGGGCTCGTTCCCTACCTTGGAGCTAGTTATGTTGAAGGCAAACAGATTAATCCTCAGGGTTCAAAAGAGCAGCCTTCATTTTTCTTTTTCATCGACCCATTTACATCCGTGCCAGTTCTTCTGAGTCAAGGCTTCCAATGGCGCTTTTTCAGCAGCTCAGAATCTGGTGTTTGCAGCAGTGCTCTCCCTTTCTTGTTTCAGAGTGGCAGCTGTGTTAGTCTGTATCAGCAAAAACAATGAGGAGTCCTTGTGGCACCTTAGAGACTAACAGGTTTATTTGGGCATAAGCTTTCCTGGGCTAAACCCCACTTTTAGAACACGAAAGCTTATGCCCAAATAAACCTGTTAGTCTCTAAGGTGCCACAAGGACTCCTCGTTGTTTTTCCTTTCTTGTTAGTTATTCTTTGTGGCTTCACAGCTAACATTGGCCAAAGGTATGAAAAGTGTCAGAGGCAGGATTCTAACTCTGTTGTTACTGCAGGCCGCTTCTGAGTTTTCCTAGATGGGGAAACTGAGGTAGAGAGAGTTTAAGTTATTTGTCGAAGGTTAGAGAGGGAATTAGTGGTGGATCTAGGATTAGAACTTGGAAGCTGCTGGCTCTCGTCCTCAAGTTCCGCATGCTGACCCACTACCTCCCAAGTCCAATGAAAACTGGAGACTAGGCAAGTGCTGGATAGGGAATGACTGTTTTTCTGTTACAAAGTGACCTGTGCAGCCGAAAAGCAAATTGAATTGTGCATGCTCTCAAGTTGCTGCTTGATGTTGTGTAAAGAAGGCCTAATTTGGTTTTTATTTGGTGGTTGGTTTCAAATATTTGTTTTCTGCTTTAGTTATTTGTTTATTTTACCTTAGAAACACCATGTCTTAATTTCCCTGTTTTTACTAGCGGTGCCTGTGGCCCGCTGATGAACTAAGTGAGATTATGACATCACCAGGAAAGAGACTGAAAACAGCAATTTAGGTGTAAGGGAATTGTTAGTTTTGTTTAAATTTTGTATTCTGGGGGTTTTTTTTTGTTTTTTTTTTTTTGTTAATGCTCATTTAACTCAGCCTTCTGATCCACACTTGGGAGAAGAGTGCTTTATGTGAAAGATTTAACACTCTGGCCCATACAAATGAAAGCTGAGAAAGTTTCAATTCCAGTTCTCTAATCAGCTAATTTTAGTAATCTCTCCTAGCTTTGGGATTTCCATATTAAATAAATCTGGTTTCCTATGTGTTCCAGACAGGCTGATCACCAATGGATGCTATCCATTATTTGTTCTCTCTCACTGCTGTGTGCACACTGGTGTATGTACACGCACACTTTCTCTTTCAGACTGGCTGCTAATTGTAATGACACAATAGCATCAGAGAGACTCTGATTTACATCAGTTGGCAATCTGGCGCAATTATTTTAGAAGTTGCTTAATTCCATGCCTCGTGGCTAACCGGACGCGTAAGGGCTCAATGTTTTTGCGAAAGTTGAATTTTTGGTGTGAGAGAGGTGAGGCCTGCTTGGTAGTCTTTGTGCAGGATCTCCTGAATTCTAACCCTGATTCTGACAGTGGGTGTATCCACACTGGAGCAGAAGGTGTAATTTTCCCATGTTAGCTTTGATTGACTTTGACTGACTACCTGTGTAGTCCTAGCAGTGTGAGTAGCGGGATGGACTGGCAGCCCCAAATACTTGCCTACTTTTTCAGACAGGACCATCCTGGGGGCAGGTACCCACTCTCACCGCCCATGGGCTCGATCAGAGCTAGCACAGGTATGTCTCCCTGAGCTGGAAATTACACCTCCAGTGACTCCCACTGGGGCCTCAAACAAGTCGCTTTCCTTTCTGCTTCAGCTGCTCTATCTCAGAAATGGGGATAATAATACATATAACGTAGGAGAGTTATGAGACAATGTTGGTAAAGGACTTTGAAGTTAAGAGCTAAGTAATATTCTGTGTGCAATAAGGACTACAAAATCTTTACAGCAGGGAACGGCAGACAGTCATGCAAGCCAATGGCTGTTGGTTTGTACACTGCTAAGCATACTGGAGGTGTGTCGGTTCTGAGAACTTGAATTTTCATTTCAAAACAAGCACTGTAGACGAGGCTCATCATGCCAGGCTCCACAAGCTTGCTACACAGTGTTCCTTCTGTTGCAGAATTAGGTGCTATATAGAATTTGGGGACACTGTGACGTTTCCCCTTTGCTCCCCAATAAGGAGGGTCATGCAGCGGTCCATGGTTATGCAGCATACAAGTGTTTGGTTAGCCATATATGAATGTCACTCTGGGAACAGAATTCATGAGTTGGGCAGTGCATCTCCTGGAACTTGCAGACAAGGTGGGTTCATGTTCTAGTCTCCTGTGAACAACAGCTTGGGTCCATGCGCAGTTTGTGGACCTGGGCTGATTCTATCTGCACCACTGTAAGGCATCCAGTTCCTGCTCCCATCCCACAGGTACCTACCCCCAGCTGGTGCCCTAGCTGCCCTTCCCCCATCCCATCCCAATCTGAGGTGTCTTCTGGAAGATGGTGGTCTGACTTCCTCTTCCCACTTCCTCTCTGGGACAGAGGCCCCGTCATGTGTTCTTCAGGGGTGATGGGTAGCCCTTCCACCCATTTTACATCTTCCAGAGAGCTATCAAATGAAAACCACTGTGCTGCCCCGTCCCAAATCTGTAAGAGTCTCTGGGGTGGGACCTCTCCCATCGGGGACTCGTGCTCCAGTGGCAGCTACACCCATTGATACAAAACACCCATTGATAAAAGCTGCTAAGGGCCTCAGAATTTGGCCCAGTGGGAGTTCTGCCTGAGTAAGGAGTAAGTAGATTCCTCAGGGTTTGGCTCCTTTCAGCAAGTGGGGATTGGGATTGTATGACATTGCGGGCAAAAAGAAAATGTAAGGTCATGTCCTAACAAAATCTCAGCCCCATTACATTAACTCAGCTATTTACTAAGAACACAAAATATAATAAGGTGCAACATGTCCGTATCGTACAATACGCTGTTGTGCGCCAAACTAGCACTCTAACTTTTACCGTAGCTCTCTGAGTTTTCTTTTAAAAACCACAAGGACTTGAAATTCAAACTCCCCAGGAAATCACCTTAATATTTTCAATATTTCTTGAGATAAGTTTGGAATTGTAAGGGTTTTCTTTTATTCCCCCTTTCTGTATCTTTTATGGACAATTTCCACCTCCTACCCCTGTTCCTATTAAAGGGAATAAAATGCAGCCACTTGAATGGTCTGAACTTAAACTCACTCTACAATAAAAACAGATGAAGCAAAGTTTTACGCTACATTCAGGCCTATACTAGGAAGGCTTTGCCAGTATAGCTTTACTGCAGGGATCAGCAACCTTTGGCCCACGGCCCCCCAGGGGAAGCCCCCTGGTGGGCTGGGCTGGTTTGTTTACCTGCCGTGTCCGCAGGTTCGGCCGATCGCAGCTCCCACTGGCCGCGGTTCGCCGCTCCAGGCCAATGGGGGCTGTGGGAAGCGGCGCAGGCCGAGGGATGTGCTAGCCGCCGCTTCCCGCAGCCCCCATTGGCCCGGAGCGGTGGCTTACCCTGGTGGGCCACGTGCCAAAGGCTGCCGATCCCTGCTTTACTGGTATATTATACTGCCAAAGTGTTCCTGATGTGGATGCAGTTTTGCTAGTATAGCTTATTCCAGCCCCCTGAGCAAAATAAGCAGTACTAGAAAAAAATCTAGTTTGCTGATCTAACTGTGTCTGCATTAGGGACTTTGCCTGCATAGTTGGTCAGAGATCACACCCCATCATAGCCCTGACCGACACAGCTATGGCCGGCAAAAGAAGTTTGTAATGTAGACCTGGCCTAAGAAACTTACCATTTCCTTGTGGCTTTCCAAACCAATTTAATGTTACCAGCTTGTTGCTAATACCATATGGTAAGGATCTCTGTATTTTTGCAAACTGTTGCTCAATGCCAAAGACTGTTTTGGCAGAGCTTTATCACTGAATCCTGCCAGCAGTGGTCTTTAGGGGAAAGTAATAATTTGGGGTTGTTTACATTACAGCAAATGTAATGGGGGGTTTCTTGAAGCGTGTGTGGGTATATGTGTGTGTGTGTGAAAACAGGACGGTTGGGGAAAAAGTAAATCCAACAGCATCAAAGAGCGAAGGTGTTGGTTATTGTACATGTATGCAGTCCTGGTTTACAGGAAAAGGGGTGTCTTCTTTTACAAGAACTTCAATGGAATGCTCCATGCAGGGTGGGAAAACCCCTGGAGGACAAAAGGAATGTTTTAAGGGCCAGGACTATCTGGTGGGAAATACAGGGTGGAGTTCTTAAAAGCACTCAGCACTAGCCTAGCTGCACCAGTGGGAGTCTTACTACTGACTTCTTTGGGAGCCTTGGGAAAACCCACCCATAAACCACGGATTAAACAGAAACATTTTAATATTATTTTAAGGTAATATTAAGGGTCTGATTTAAATAGAGATGAAGAAAGATTCCAAGGTAAGGTTGGAACTGTGCCCTTAACTCACATGAATGTGCCTATGCAGCATGCATGGTGCAGCATACATGGTGCATGATTCCCCTCTGCATGTCTGCACTCTTCTCTGCATGGGGATTCTCTGTTGCTGGTCAGTGTGAGTTCTGAGCATGGACCAAATGCAGAGGGTGCCACAGAGAGCTGTGTGGCAGTGGAGGTGTGCACGTGGCAGTGGAGAATTCTGCCCGTAGACCTTGAGCTGTATTGAACTCCGCCCTTTCTGCTTTGCAGGGGTTTGTTGCTCAAACATTTTCCTCCCAGTTCAATGTGCATCAGATTTGCCCCCCTGAGTTTGAGATTAAAACTGACCCCAAACTTCAAAGCGATGCCCAGTGAAAACTATCAGATTTCACTTGGCTTTGGGTCAGAACTGCGAATTTCACAAGGTTTTGACATTAAACAGTCAGTCTTATCAGGCTCACTCAGTCCTGGACCCAGGCTCATTCAAAAGCCCCATAAACCCTAGCAATTCCTGGGTTTAGCACTGAGTTTACAACAAAACCAGAACCAAGGAATGTTTGATGCAATCTGAGCTTTAATCTCACACATTTTTTCAAAGTTCTCTTTTGTCATGGACTGTCCTGACGGCACTTCCCTCAGAGGCAAGGCTTGTCAGGGTTTTGAATTACCTTGCTTTTGTGAGTTTCAGTCAGGGCGCTTTATGAACTGCAGTGTGATTCTTCATATTCAGTGAGATTTGTTCTTTGTTAAGTGAGCTGCTCCTGGCCCCGCTCCCTCCTCCTTTCCTTTCTACACTTTGTCTTTACACTTCTCTTCCTTTCCCATTTTAATAGTCTATGTAGGCACCCCAAATGCCCTTGAACTCTGAGGAACTTTGGATCTGGAACTCAACTGCGGTATTGCTAACCCCAAGTGTTCAGAGATCATGAATCTGACTTCCCAAAACCATGAGATTGGCTTTAAAATGTTGAGTTTTGAACAACAAATATTTGGGTTTTTTCTTTCTCTTCTTATTTGGGTCACGTTTTCAGACTTTCCTCTGCAGCCATGCAGGCAAGAAATGTGCTCTCTCTCTTTTTTTTTTTGGGGGGGGGGGTTCAAAATAAAAGCGAAATTCTCATGCAACCACTTGATTCCAGAAACTTGTGATAAACTCATGAGAATTGGCAATACTATGAACTTCATAGCTTACCCCATCTAGTATAGACTGAACAGCGTCCCTGAATCCACACGCCTCTGATCTCTGAAGAATCTGGATCTGGGTCTAGCTGCCTCAATCTCTAATCTTTTCAGTGCTTCAATCATGTCCTCTGTGTTCTCAAAGGGTGTGTGTGTTGATGTTGCTGTTATACAGTGTGTATGTTGTTACATACACTCAGTTTACTTGGACATGCAATTTCTGCTTGTAGTATTTGTCATCATCTTTTCCTGTATATTTAACATGTAAAATAGTGCGTAAAACAGCATTGATTAAAAAAGATTAAAAACAAAGGAACAGCCCCCTCTTCTAAGGCTGTCTAAACACAAAAGTTGTACAATTTTAATTATACTGGTCAAGTTAAAGTGCTACGGCTCCCACCCTAGTATGGACACCGCTATACCAGGATAATAGTGCAAACATCGGTTTAGTGTATTCCCATACAGGAAGGGGAATAAGCTATACCGGTGTGAGAAACCTTTTATACTGATATAACTGTGTCCACATTTGGCATTGTACTGGTATAACTATTTCAGTAAAAAAAAAATCATCCCCCTAACTAATGTCGTTATACTGGTACGTAAACTGTGTGTAGACCAGGACTAAAGTATCAAGTTACTGGCATGTAGTGACTACACAAGTGAGACATATGATAGAAGGTTAGTGTGAGCTTGACTCTGACAATGCCTGTTTTGCAGCCCCTGAGCAAACGCCACTGTGAACAAATTACTTATAGAATCATAGAATCTTAGAATATCAGGGTTGGAAGGGACCTCAGTAGGTCATCTAGTCCAACCCCCTGCTCAAAAGCAGGGCCCATCCCCAATTAAATCATCCCAGCCAGGGCTTTGTCAAGCCTGACCTTAAAAACTTCTAAGGAAGGAGATTCCACCACCTCCCTAGGCAACGCATTCCAGTGTTTCACCACCCTCCTAGTGAAAAAGTTTTTCCTAATATCCAACTTCCAGAAGCCTGAGCAGACTCAGTCTGAGCTGAATGCTTGGGCAGTTAACAAGTGCTCTGCCTTCTCTCCAATCAGCCTGTCTTCTGAATGCTTTCTAAACATTACACACCTCCCACCCCACCCACGTTCTACTGGAGCATTTTGTGCATCCAGAACAATCAGAATTAAATTGGAATGTTTCTTTCATTGATCACATGCTACCTCAAGGTACATATAGAGTGCTGAGTGTTGAATGGGTTTTCCAAGAATTCTTACTATGAATAGCATTACACCATGGTACGCTACCAGAGCAGTTGCTTATTGCCCTACTGTTAAGGCCCAGTGAAACTACCCTTTGTTATATGGAGGCTGATTCATCACAACGGTGAGGTGACGTAGTACATTGCAGCGACTCCTCCAAAATGGTAGGAGTTTATATAAATAAACTGGATCTTTAGAGTATTAACATTTGCAAGTAGCAGCGGTTCTTGTCATGGGTCTGTGTTTTCAACCATCTTTTTGTCAGAACAGCTCTGATGCAGGACGTACCAAGCCAGGTTTTCCAAAGAGCTCAGCTCCGGTTCAGTCACAGTCAGAAGAAGACATATTTTCCAAAGTACCTGACACATTGAGAGCTGAGCTCTTTTGCAAACCTGGCCCTAAGTGTCACATTGGGAACTGTCAGGTGCTGAGCTCTTTTGAAAATGGGCTCCCTATAGATTCAGGCACAAAATAACTGTGTTTAAAGTACAGGAAGGGATGCTTTTTCAAAGCTGTGTAGGCACTGGGCAAATTATTTTTGCCTGTGCATTATTAATACTATTATTGAGCATGCACAGTGTGTTTGGTGCTGAATAAATATGGAAGAAGATCCAGTCCCTGCCTCCAGGAGCTTGCCATCTGGTTCAGATCTGACAAAATCATTCATTTCTTCTTCTTGATGTTACTATTTATTGAATAGCTCAGTGGTTTGAGCATTGGCCTGCTAAACCCAGGGTTGTGAGTTCAATCCTTGAGGGGTCCATTTAGGGATCTGGGGCAAAAATTGGGGATTCGTCCTGCTTTGAGCAGGGGGTTGGACTAGATGACCTTCTGAGGTCCCTTCCAACCCTGATAGTCTATGATTCATAACAGTGTGTCTGCTGCTGTACAAACACAGAGGAAGACAAGCACCAATGAGCTCCCATTCTAATTAAGGCACAGATAATAGGTATAGACAAAGCATGGGTTAAGAGCTGTCTCTTTGTGATGCAGTTATTTTTAGTAACTATCCGGGTTATCAGCTCTGAGTGACTGTGAAAAGTTTTGCAGAAGAACGTGTTTCCAGGAGGAATTTGGATGAAGAGAAGGAGGTTGTTTGAGGCACAAGGAAGTGGAGGACTTCTGAGTGTAAGGGGCAGTGTGGAAAGAGTCATGAAGGTGAGAAGTGAAGGTACAAACAGAGCATGTAAGAGGGATGCTTGTAAGGAAATGAGAGCAGAGATCTAGACAGAGGCAAGGCTGTGCTGAGTCACAGAGGGGAAATCTTTGAGCACTCTGACGCAGAAGCTGAGATGAAGCAGGTGGAAGGATTCCAAGAGAGGAGTCACATTGGCAGACTGTCCGGAGGAAGATGATTCGAACAGCAGCATTTTGTATATGTTTTTTTACGGGGGGAGAAGGAGAGTGGGGGAAAGACAAGGAGAGACCAATATGTGGACAAGGGTTTTAGTGGCCAGGATGTGGGAGAAAGGTTGGATTTTTTGCAAGGATGTAGAGGAAGAAGCAGTAGGACATGGAAGGAGCCCAGATGTGGAGAGAGAGGAGATTGCAGGTCTTGGAGATAGGGAGAGCAGTGGCAATGATGCTGGTAGAAATGGGTGAGGCAGAGCTTGGGAGGAAAGATGAGGAAGTTTGAATCTGAGATGATCAAGGGATTTCTAGGGGTAGGTATCATAGAGGCACTCAGGTACACATGATGATGGTGCAAGTCAGAGGAGATAGTGAAATTTTGCTATTCTATGTAATAAACGGACATATTGGCATATGCAGCTAAAAGGTGCTTTAATTCCATTGGGGGCCAGACTCTGCCCTGGGATGAATATCTGTGACTCTCATTTAAAGCAATTGGTGCCAAGCCTCTGATGGCCCAGTTTAGCTGACAATCTATAATAATCATGGCATGGGTTGTGAAAAGAGTAGCATAGGCCCATGCATGCTGGATTTACATATGTAGTCTCACTCGCGTTCACTGATCTATGGAGCATTTAGTCTGTAATATTCAGAGGACATGTATTGTGCACACATTTTTAGTGTTCTTTCTGTCTGGTTTTGGTCACAGATTTCATAAATGGAAGTTATTAAGCATATGTAAACACCCCTTTAGTTGATGCAGTTGGATTCGGATTTGGCTTCTTTGCCAGGTAGAATGTTTTCAATGTTAGACACTGTCAGTCTGACATGTATAACAATAATGTAAATATTTAAGATCTGAGCAAAGCTGCTTTACATTATATTCAGTTTATATTGCCTTCAAAGCACTCCAGGTTAATACAGATACTCTTGGGCTGACTGAGGGCAGGAATTTTTTTACTTCAGCCAAACTATGGGCAAACTTTTCCTCCTGGGTCCATATTTTGGGTTGCTTATCTGCAGTCTGGATCTCAGCTCTGGGTTCTGTGAATGGGGCTTTCTTTGATTTCAGTGAGAACCCTTCATGTGGAACTGAATTTGCAATATCACAGCGCACAGGGCAACCTACAGGGCAGCTCAATGGTCTAAAGATAGTCTGAATCACATTTTAAGTGCATATCAAAGTCTCTGCCTATCCTAGGTGTTTCAATAGTTACTACAGTGACAGGCTCTAAGTACTAGAGTACTGGTACCCAAATGCTGTTCTCTTTTTTTTAATTGAGTTTTCGCTCTAAGCTAGAGCTAAGTATTCCTATTGACAGCCATTTACTCTGTTTTTTTTTCTTTTAAAATATTGGCATTGGAATGAGAAGTGACGTACATCAGATTATATAAGAAGGAAACATTTTCATACACTCTGGTTACAGAGTCCGCTTCCCAAAACAAGAGCGGTACAACTGGTCACCAAGCAGAGGAAACTATGCAAGTTACTTGGGGCCCAATCCAGATCCTTTGGAAGTCATTAGAAAGACTCCAGATATCTTTGCTGGGAGTTGGATCTAGCACATAGTATGAGTTTTAGGAGATCTTTAATAAAGCAGAAAAAGTAGTAAACTGTAAATAAAACCTAACAGGAATAATAAAAGGTAGGAAGAAGGGGAAGAGAGGGAGAGAGAGAGAGAGAGAGAGAGAACTCCTGCAAAACTGTAGCACAGGTCTGAGTTGGGGAGCACAGCCCAGGGAGAGGTGGGGAACTATTTGTAAAGCTTAGCTTGGAAGCTCAAGAGCCCTTTACCTCTGCCTCTTTTATTGATCTGCAATTGGAAGCTGGCTGAAAACCCTTTTAAGAGAAAATATTTGATCTCAAAACATTTGAGTTATTAATTGACTATCTTCATATGCTCAGGGAGCAACTTTCACTGTAAAACTGCTAATGTCCTGGCCCTTATGTTTTTCTTAGGCAGCAGCTGAGTGTGTTGTACCCTTACCATGGCTGTGATTCTGAAAAGCTTATTCTGAATGCCTCTTCCTTCTGTTGGTGCATGGTTCCTGTTTAATGCAAAAAGTATCTCTGCATCCAGGAGAGCATTGCGGCAGGATTGGGAGAATATTTTAGCCACTAAGGAAGACTGTTTTTCCCACATTGAAAAAGGATATTCCTGTTCTTTCAGATCAAATATTGAGATTAAATTATTTACTACAAAGTCAATCAATCGCTTTCAGGATGGAGACATTCACCCCTGGGCAATGAGCAGTGCAAGACACAGTTTAAGTGGAATGGGAGTGTTGCGTAAGTCTTGCCTTGGGTCCCTGCACAGATGGGAATTTCACCCACCCAGGCAAGTGGGTTTCCTGACCAGATAATCACCACATTCTCCCAAGTACATTTTTTGTCTCTCTTTTGCATTTAAGCATCTTCTGGGTTTTCTGATTCCCCCTTTCCCCGCCCCCCCCCCCGAATGCAAATGAAACTATTTGGTGACACTTGGTAAACACCGTGACGCGTTAACTTGTAGGAAACGGGCCGAGCAGAGCACTTCTCTATCACCTTCTAGAAGAGGCAGCTAACGAGACACGGGTTGTGGTGAACCTCACTGTCGTTCATGGACTGCTTCTGCTTGGCTCTCTGGAATGTTCTTGGAAGTGAAGTCAGGGTCACTTACAAGAGAGTAATTTAGAAGGGAGGAATTTAATTTACCATCTAACCACTGCAAAAAATAACTCGGTTGGTGAGGCAATTGCAAGGCTACTTTTAAGCGCAGAAGTACAGAAGATTGCTAAAAATAGGATTTGTCCTAGGCCTTTTCCTATGTTATATTTTGTTATGTAAAGAAAGGTGTTAGGTTTTTGTAAAAGGTGATGAAGCCCTTGCATTTGCTATACACCTCCACCTCAACAGAAAGAACCTTGTCATTTCCAGACTGGATCAGCTGTTGACATTACCTTTTAAGAAAGGCTCCCAGTTTGGTTGTGGGATTATTTCCTTTCTTCATCCTTATGAGCTGAAACACAGAGATCTGCATCTGCCCTGCAGACAATCAGTGACTGCCTGTGCTGAAGCTAAACCCTACCTTGATATAAACTCAGGTGCCAATCATGTTACTAGGATGTTAGGCTGTATTTTGTCCCTTTCTGCATAGGATTGTGTTACTGTAAATGGAATCTTATAATGTACAAAGCCAGTTTCTATGTTTATTCAGTATGTAGCCTGGGATTTGCCAGACCAGACCACTGGTCCTCTGAAGCCAATGTTCTGCCTCTGGTCATAATCAATACCTGATGCTTCAACAAAAGCGCAGTCCCCCCCCACCCCAATATATTTAGCCAAATATGTCATGTTCTATGTGGCTGAGTGGAAATTACTTTCCTACCCTTGAAGGTAATCAATTTACATCCTGAAGCATGAGACTCAGTTAGATCTATTATGTTAGCAAACATAGATACAGATGTTAAGGGTCATGAAATTATCCTGACCTTTTGAAACCCAGCTAGGGTGTTTGATTTGATGGCCTCCTGAAGAAGTGATTTCCACAGTTGACTACACTCAGTATAAAATCAGAAGTATTTCACTTCATTTACTCTTTCTGAATTTTGAATTAATTAATTACATAAATTTTCTATTTATGGAAGAGGGCAAAAGAAGGAAGTGACTGGTCTTATTATTAATTATAGGAATCCTTAGCACTCAATTGGAATACCGCCCCTTCATACTTCTGAATTCAGCAATCAAGTTCACCTGCAAGACTCCTTTCCAAGTGAAGCAATTCTAGATTTGCTCTTGTCACATACATACCTCTATCCTATCATATTGCTAATGGTAACCTGCCATGATGTCAGAAAGGATGACCTTGTGATAGAGCTGATGGACTGGGAGGAGGTCCTGACTTTGCTGCAGACTGCTGTGTTACCCTAGGGAAATCACTTCACTGTTATGTGCCTCAGTTTCTCCATCAATAAAATGGGGTTAATGATACTTACCTACCTCACAAGGGCCGTCTGCTAGGTGGCTTAATTTGTAAATATTAGTGAAGAATTTGAGATCTTTGGATCCTCTGAGATGCTTAGGTGAAAGGTGCTAGAAGAGTATTTAAAAAAAAAAAAGTAACCATCTTTTCCTTCTCTGGACCTCTTCAGTTTCTTCTGTACTTTCCTTAAGATGTCGTGATCAAGAGTGGACACAGTACTTCAATGTTCCTGGTATAGGTGTGTATATCCCCCAATGCATATGCACAAATCAGGAGTATACATACATACAGGTATGCTTGTATGCACTATGAGGGTGTGTGTGTAAGTGTGCATGACTATTTAAAAAGTGGGTCCCAAATCAATATGTGCTCTTGTTCAATATAACATCTTCGCATTATACTTTATATTATTTTCCATTGCCTTTGTAAGGCAATTAGACATCCTATATATATCATTAACTACTGCAGTGCACGGGCAGTCACCTTTATTGAACTGTCTGCCATGACTCCCAAGTATTTTCCTCTGAGGACGCTGCAAGTTCAGAGGCCAGTAAGTTGGAGAAAGTGTTCGTGAAATTGAGTAACTCTTGGCATACAGTTACAGATGTATATGGTCTGATTTACAGCTCTGTGCAGCAGCTGAAATTGCATTTGGATCAAGAAGGATCTTTGTGGTTATGGTTTCAGGATTCCTTGGCATACATTCAGAATGCAGAGCACTGGAGAGGTTCATGAGAGGTCTATCCCATTACTTCACGTAAAGGGCAAGAGCATGTCTTGGGTCTGGTCTGCCTGCAGCCTTTCGCTTGGATTTCTCAAGCTGCTGGAGGCCAAGCCCTTCAAGAGCAGCCTCTGAGCGTCCAGTGGTAGGAGCAGCCACAGCGACCTACTTGGAAGCAGTGGTAGATTACTGCACGGGTCAATGGGGCCCAGGTCGACAGGGTCCGTGCCCAGGGACCCCAGCCATTTGCCCCGTCCCCCGCAGGAGCGCCAGAACCTGGGTAGAAGTGTGTGTGTGGGGGGGGTGTTCTGGAACTGGGGCCCTGCCCCCTGCTCCAACTCTTCCCCCGAATCAGGAGCCGAGCAGTGGTAAGAGCTTCCCAGGGAGCCCAGGTCGCTGTGAGGAGTCCCAGACACTCCATCTGCCCTGGGTGGGAGCTGGGGTGCCCACAAGCAGGTGCCAGCCCAAGTCCCCGCCCCCCGGGGCATGCCGCTGCCAGTGGGACCCAGGGCAGGGGCTCCAGTCCAGCCTCCTGCCCCCTCCCCAGGGCCAGCAGAACGCTCTGTGAGGAGAGGATGCCCTGCCCCGGCTAGGTCACAGGCAGGAAAGAAACGGGCAGGGAGGACTCCTCCGGCACAGCTCCCAATGCTACTGGCCCAGCCTCAGCAGCTGCTGCACTCTGCCTGGGCTCACTCAGTGCCTGCCCCGGTCCTGCTGCCAGGCTGCCCCTGCCAGGTCCCTCCTGCTCCCAGTGATAGGTTGCCCCTGCTGCTGCCTGGGCTTTGTGCCCAAGGCAGCCACCACGTGTGGCATCACTCCTCCTGTTATCTCTGGCCTGAAGCTTGCTGTTTGCGGGGGGGGCAATGTTCCCTGCCCCCCAAACTACGCCCATGCCGCCGCCGCTTCGCACCTGCCTGAGACTACTATGCCTATGTTAAAAAGTGGGGGGGCATGGCTCCCCGGAGCCTTCAGTGCTGGCACCTCTGGGCTCCCAGGGTGTGGAGGACTCAAATGTTCTTTGTGTCCAGGGCCCCAGTAAATCTTAATCTGCATCTGCCTGGGAGCTGCTCCACTAACATGCAGCTCTCACCCATCCTGCTGGTCACACTGCTGGGAATTTCCAAGCTGTGAATAAGTTGTGGGGTGAGCCCTTTAAGAGACACCCACTTCCTTTCCTGTCACAGACAGTGGCAGAGTCACAGCCAAGAGATGCTATGGCTCCAGCCTGGCCTGGGCCTACCTTTCCCCCACTGAGATTTTCGGCTTTGGGTAGGATGAGCTCTTTGACACCCCTGTAGCTTTTGGTTCCTTCACTAAACTTCTGCTAAAACAACGAAGAGTCCTTGTGGCACCTTAGAGACTAACAAATTTATTTTGGCACAAGCTTTTGGGGCTAGAACCCACTTCATCAGATGCATGGAGTAGAAAACACAGGAGCAGGTACAAATACATGAAAAGATGTGAATTGCCTTACCAAGTTAGAGGTTAGTCTAACGAGACAACTCAAACTTCTGCTAGTGTGCTGAAGAGTGGGACCCTTGCAGAAAACCATGGGTCACTGTGCAGATTCTGTACAGAGAGCCCTATGTTTTCAAAAGTGATGAGTGATTTTGGGTGCCTCAGGTTTTGGTGCTTAACTTGAGACACCTTGGGCCTGGCCGTCAGAAAGTGCTGAGCACCTTTTTAAGGCTTCTCAAATTGGGCACCCAAGAATGGAGACACTGTTTAATTTGTTGCCAATTATTACAATAGCACCCAAAATCACTAGTCACTTTGAAAATGTAGGCCATGTGTGCTGTCTAATTACACTTGGAAGGACTGGATTTTTATCTGTAAATGTCAGTAAACATGGATTTCATTGTGTACACACAAACCTAGGAGAAATATTTATGTTGATAATTGAAATTTACGATAAGCAAAGTAAGAAGGATGCTGCTTGAGAACTCATTAGAGTTTGATTTAAAGATATTAACTTTGTATATGTTGATATGTGATGTGGACAATTTGTGTTCCAACAATTATAAAGCTTTAACTTTTTGAATCTCGAAGTCTACTGTCATTAAATAATTATTGGTTGATCCCATATAATTTCCCACAACTGAAAATGTAAACAGATAAAAATAGACTAAATAATTACAACTAAACATCAATATTATCCATCAAAATTACACAAAAATACAAATCAAATTCTGCCCAGCCGATGTATAATATATAGTATGTTATGAAACCATGTATAATAATGAGGAATCAAAAATACACAGTTACAAAGGAAGCCTTTTGAGTAACAGCTAGAAGCAATCATTAACTTACTGACCCTTGCAGTCCCTTCTATCCCTATGAGTCTATGATTCTATAATACTGTACCTGTCACATGGGGATGGCATTAGAACAAGAAGCTCAGTGGCAGTCGGTCAGAAAATGGGGACTTTTCTGCAGAAGATTTCAACATTTCTTTGAAAAAACAAAAATGTAAAAACTAAAATGCTTTTGGGTTTCAGACAAAAAGCAAAGAAATGTCAGTTTTCATTTTTTTGACATGCCCATCTTTTCCACAGAAAGCAGGCACTTTCCCTGAACTTTTTTATTTAGTCAACCCCCCACAATTTTCCGTCAAAAAAAAATTTAGAAAATTTTCACCCAGCTCTGCTCAAGGGTTTTGGGTTCAAAATTTGTGAACCAAAGTTTTCCTCATTTTCAGATGGGTTTGCACCCTCTCAAATATCACTTCGCGATTCAGCTGCGAACAAGCCGCAAGAAGGTGATAATTAATCAAAACGGGCACATCATAGTATTTGTCTTGAAACTGTAAATTGTCCCAGTCTCTCTTGAAGGGTGTGAGTCTCACTGAACCTTTCAACAAGCATGTGCTTCTAGGTTGAAAAGAAACCTGCAGGTGGGCAAGTTTCATGCAGCTTGTTGTTTGTTATTAGTTGTGAAGCACCGGCAATGTGCTCAGTTGAACAAGACACAAAATGGAGACCATCCTGAAGAGCTTCCAATCTAAGATGGGTGGGCTGCCTAACAAAAGCTTTGCACAGCTTTACATGTGAGGCTTACTGAATGAGGTAATCTTTTTCAAACAGAGAAACCTTCAAACGATGGGGGCCTCTATCACTGTACCTTGTTATTATCTGAACTGTTCATGCAGGGGTTCTCTTGCTGCAGAAGCCAAGAGAGGTGCAGGATTTGGGGGTCCCACAAAGCCTGTCTGCACAGCTGCATTTCTGAAGCATAAATAAGCATTTGCCTAGCGCTCCCTTTCCCATACAAAGCTGCTCGGGTGGCTTAGTGCCCCAGTTTAATGCGGGGGGAGAGGGGTGCTGGTGTTGCACCTGATAATGCTTTCTCTCAGTCCAGTGGCACAGAGGCTCCTGAGAATTGCCTGCGAGCAGGAAGCTATCAGTGGAAGTAATGCCTAGCTCGGAGAAGCACTTCTGCTACAACAACAAAGAGCCCTTTGATCCTTTCCATTTGGAGAACTTAAAACAAGAAAACAAAACTCCAGTAAGACCAAGTTGGTCTGTAAAAGGAGACGGGGAAAGAAGGAGCACCAAAGAACTCGGGAGTGTAATTGTAGAAGTAGCAAATGTTTTGGCACTTTGATCTGCTTCGTGTCAGTTCAAGATGTTTCATGTTTAATACTGGAGAGCCATTCACCAAATGCTCTGCACAAACGATACAAGGCCGCCTACTGGTAATTCCAGGGCATTTGGGGAGAGACTGGCTCAAACTCAGCCCTTTTAACTCCACTGAGTTCAGTTACATCAGGGGTGACCTTGGCCTGCTGTGCATAAAAGGCTCCATTTACAGAGACACCTCATTGTGAAGTGGTAGCACAGGGCAGATATTACCTCGCTGAGCCCACTGGAGAAAGAAGCTGCAGCCATATGTGTTCATTATCTCATGACCTGGTAGCAATTTTAAAATGTGGGACAGATCTTCAGCTGGTGTGAACTGGAGATGCTCCATTGAAATCAATGGAGCTATGCCAATTTACCCCAGCTGCGGTTCTGGCTCCTTTAGTCCAGCAGGGTTTGTTTTCTCCTCACTGCAGTGCCATCTCTCGCCTTTATACAACCATGAGGGATATATGAGAATTTTCTCTGGGAGCTGGAATATAGATCAAGCCTTTTACACCGTAGTTTATAAGAAACTTATCAAAGAATAGCTAACAGCTACCACATCTTTGTGCCTGGATTAAGGATGTGTTTAAAAAAAAATTCACTGAATTAAAATCCAAGGGGAGAACCGATGTCCCAGGAAAGGGTTTTTCTAGTACCTGGTTGTTCTCCTCACTACTGGACTGGGACACTGTCCCTCCTGTAGCCCCACCTGCAAGGATCCGGGTTGCGATCACTCTTCCCAATGCAGATCACAGAGTGAGTTGGAAGCCGAACCTTCTGACTGGTGCAGACTCCTGCAGATGGATGCATGTGTGCCAGATGCAAGCAAGACGAGGCCTGCTGCAAATAGTCTCTGCTTTGAGAGGGAGAAGGAAAGCAGAGCAACAGCAGCTAAAGCATTTATGCTTTAAAGTTTCATTTGCCCACAGGCTCCCCTACAAGAAAATGCCTTTCATGTGGGCATATAGCAATGGGCTGCAGAGAAAATCACATCCTTGGTGTTAGACAGGTGGAGTGTTTGCTTCCAAACCAGCAATGCACTGTAATATTGGGTGTCTCTTCACTAAATCCTGCCCCTGTTGTTTCTGGGAGTTAAGCCACAGCTTTAACTAGTATTGATTGGGAAGATGTGGGGTTTTTTTTTTCCCACTCATAAAAATTGTACCTGTCTAAGGTAGAATATCTATTCGTGATATAAGAACGGGGCATCTCTCTAGTACCTGATGTATCTATGGGTAGGGTAGGGTAGCTACTGGAACTGGGAAGGTGTTTAGTTTGCATAGCTTATTTTTCCCAACCCTCTTTAATGAGCACTTACTTCCCATATGCATTTTCCTTTGATGGCTTTTGACTGTGTTGTGTAATTACCTGTGATTTGTAGTGATGATGTGATATAGTGCCTAGGTGTCATGTGGTGGCACTGTGACCGGGTGTTTGTATCAAAGCAGTTATGTCAGGTGGGGGAAAAAACCTCCATAGCTTGCCTAAAAAACATGTGCTCGACAAGATTTGTTCCAAGGAACTGAGATTGCCTGCCTTCACTCTGGAATGACATTGCCGTTGACGGTTTGTATTAGGAGTTAATTTCTTGGCTTATTTTTACATAAACCTTCAGGCATTTATATTCATGCATGATTGCAAGACTTCTGTCTTATTAATGGGTCCGTGTCAGCAATACAAATGTTTGATAGGATTATGTTTTGAGGAAATATGAGCAAAGGGATGGTCTGGTGGTTTGGACACCAGCTTGGGACTTAGGAGATCTGGGTTTAATTCCCTGCTCCACCACAGATTTCTTGGGCAAGCCACTTAAGGCTAAATTCACAAAGGGACGTAGGTACCTACCTGCCACTTTAGGCACTTGGATCCCAGAATCAGGCCCCACTGGGATTCATAAAACCCCCACTTAGGTGCCCCCGAACCCTGTAGGTGCCTAACTCTCTTGGCACCTAAATTTTTGCAGTAAAAGTGCTCTAGGTGCCTGTATTTGTGCCTCTGAGTGTGCGCATTGCAGCTCCACACGAGGTGTGTGAATGCCTAAGCTCCAGAGTGATGCACAAACCACAGAAGATGGGCATTCCTCTTCCTAACTCGCCTGCATGACTCAGTCCAGTAGGAACTTATGCACAATGGCTGAGGAGGGGGAGAGGAGGAAGTCCCTTATAACTTTTAGCCCAGTGGCTAGGACTCAGCTAGGATATGGGAGATCCCTGGTTCCAGTCCCCCCTCAGGCAGAGAAGGGATTTAAACTGGGATTTGTCACCTTTCAAGGGAGTGCCCTGACCGCTGGGCTGTGGGATATTCTCATGGGGGACTCTCTCATGTTGAACCTCTTCCACTGTGGACAAATAATGAAAGAATCATTGGCCAGACAGAGAGAGCAAGAATGAAAAGGACCCTGTAGCCTGGTGGTTACAGCACTCACTTAGAAGGTGAAAGACGCTGGGATCCAGTCCCCTGCGCCAATGACTTTTAAAAATTATTTATCCGCAGTGGAACAATTTCAAGAGGCGAGCTCCACATCAGAGTGTCCCATATCCCTATGGTTAGGACACTTGCCTGAGAGGTGGCAGATCCCTGTTCAGATCCTCTCTCCCACTCAGGTGAAAGGGGGACTTGACCTGGTGGTCTCCCACCTTCCAGGTGAGTGCTCCAGACACTGGGCTCAAAGTTCCAAGACTGCTGCTCGCAGCAGCATCATAGGCACCTAATGCCAAGAGTGTTTGCAACTGAGACTCCCAAGCAGAGGGAAGGGCCTCCCCACACCCATCTCTCAGGGAGGGGCGGGGCTTAGCATACACCCCTCATCTTGCCTTCTCCCATTGTATGCCTTAGTTGAGGAGCCTCCTAGTTAGTTATTGTGAATCCCATTCCAAGTTTCTCTCTCTCCTTATTCTTTGTATAAGGAACCCACGCACCTAACTCAGAGGTTGTGGATCCCAGAGGTTTTGTAGATGGCTAAAAATTAGGTGGGGTGACACTCAGTTCCCCATCTGTGCAGTGGGGATAAAACCCCTACCTTACAGGGGTTTTATGAGGAGAAATGCAGTAATGATTGTGAGCTGCTCAGTTGTTCCAGTGCTAAGGGCTGTCCATACATTACAGAACACATTGTTTGGTGATGTTTTTGAAGACCCACCCACCCCTTGTAACTCTTTGTGATGCTGAAACAAACACACACAAGTAAGGACCCACTCACCCCCGAATGTGTTACATGATTTATGGACAGCCCCATATACATATCTATGATAGATAATTTTCTTCCTAAGAATTGACGTCTACAGAGCTATGCTGTTTGACATTGGCTCAGGAACCGGCATGATAAATAAGGGAGGATATGATAGAGGTCTATAAAATCATGACTGGTGTGGAGAAAGTAAATAAGGAAGTGTTGTTTGCTCCTTTTCATAACACAAGAACTAGGGGTCACCAAATGAAATTAATAGGCAGCAGGTTTAAAACAAACAACAGAAATATTTTTTCACACAATGAACAGTCAACCTGTGGAACTCCTTGCCAGAGGATGTTGTGAAGGCACAGACTATAACAGAGTTAAAAAAAGAAGTAGATAAGTTCATGGAGGATAGCCATTGATGGACCTATCAGCCAGAAGCTTCTATTTGCCAGAAGCTGGGAATGGGTGACAGGGGATGACTCACTTGATGATTACCTGTTCTGTTCATTCCCTCTGGGGCACCTGGCATTGGCCACTGTTGGAAGACAGGATACTGGGCTAGATAGACCTTTGTCCTGACCCAGTATGGCCATTCTTATGTTCTAAGTATAAAATAGTTTGTCAGTATAACTGAGTTACATTGAATGTGTGAGGATGTAACACATTACATTGAATGTGTGAGGGAGGCAGATCTCTATGAGTTTTTCAGTTACTATCTAAAGGATACAGGAGATAACACTCCATCCCAAGTTATTTTGCTGGCTAAGGAATGTGTCTGAGGAAGTAATAAAAGTTGAATGGGGCTAGCTTGAGAAAGTGAAATAGCCATAGAACTTGTGTCAGTTCTTGTGAGGAATCAGCCCCAGTAGCCCAACCGTGCGACTGTTTGATGACTATTGTACTCAGCACATTTCACCTCAAAGGCTCTCCAGTCCCTTATGAGCAATCCACGTACAGCAATAACACAGCCATCTCTCGGGAGGGTGGTGGTGGCCAGCCAGCACACAAGCACTCTGCACAGTATTAGGCAAAGAAGGACAAAGTAGGTTCCTAAGCCTACGTAAAAGGGTGTTGTTTAATGTATAAATGTTATAGATCAAGCTGCCTTTCCTGGAAGTTAAAGTTTGGGACTGGACCAAGATCCTGGATCTGAGCCCTTCCAATTCCAGATCTGGATCCAAACTTCACAAGTGGAACATCTCTCTCTGGTCTTTACCTGCACTGTGTCCTAGAAAGGTGCCAACCCGGCATGAAATTCACTCCTGTGCTGAGGTGTGCACCAGGCTTGTGTTATCACATAAGTCCTATTTTGTGGGCTGAAGTAGAATTGAAGTGGTGGGCAGCTTTGTGCCAGCCCCATGCACTGGTGTGAAGCTCCCGCTCCCTCACTGCACAGCAGTGTCATCATGCAAGGGACACACTGCAGTGTCCATCTCTCATGCTTTCCCGGGATTCTATACGTTTAAAGAATCTTTCTCAGAATACCTTGCTTTAATTAGAGCACTACTACTTTGTATTTAGAGTGCATTTTGCCAGCTAAGTATGAAATTAATACATACTGTAACTTGGCAGGATCTTCCCACTGAAGTCTACTTGAGTAGTGTGCAACCCAATATCAGCAGCGTATGTTTGGACTAAGAATTCTTTGGAAAAGACAGTCAGCTAGAATACAGGGGGTTTTTTTTCTTTACCCTCAAACAGTCAGTTCTTGCCTTTGACAGCTAAACCTGGCTGGGGCCATTTCTCTTTTCTTTCTCCTCCTCTTGAATCTTCTTAAGGGGAGTTGCTGTATCAGGAGCTGGAGGACGGGGGTGGGGGAGCGGGGGTGACTGTGTGTGTGTGTGGCGGGTGCGGCAGTGGGAGTTTCAGGACAAACAAGACACCAGGGAGTATTGAAAGCATTTTTAGCTTGGGGATTTACTGCTATTTTCTGCTAGAGGTTTAAATTGGAAGCTGCTTGTGATTTAGGAGCATGAATCTGAGGACTGTGCCACAGTTCAGGAAGGCACTTAACCATGTGCTTTATTTTAAGCCTGCGCTTAATTTTTATTGACTTCAATGAGACTTTGCCAAAGCTAGGGAAGTGCTGAAGTGCCCTGCCTGCACTGGTGCCTGTACCAAATAGCATTTCTTAGAAGCTTGTCTAGGTGTCATAGGAGGCTCAGTCAGTCTGAAGAATACAATTCACTCCAGAAAATCACCACACTGAGGGGCAAATGCAATGCTGACATCATAACTCTTAGGCCCAAATTCTCTGCTGAGCGCCTTGGTGTAGTAACTTGGCTGGGCACTGAGGTTCTCATTGGAAGAAGGGAAATGGACTCACCTTTCAGACTGAGGATCCTCTCAACAGATAACTCAGCATAGACTCTTTGGCCCTAGCACCCTTGCCCCCCTCCCCTCCGCACCTCCCCGAAAGACTGGAAGTTCTGTGAACTGGTAGAACTTCTAGCTCTTCTGCTGCACTAATAATCCCCACCAACACAGTGTACTGGGTGGTAAATCTCTCTTTTCTGCCTCCCCAGTTCCTACCCTCTTCTTCTGTGTAAGGGAACTGCATCAATATTGCTGTGTGTTGGGCCATTTGCATCCCTGGAGGCGGGTGGTTGGTTGGATGGATTGTCCCTTACACTACAGAATCTGACTGGAATGAGAGGAGAACAGAGGGAGACCAAAATAATTTTTTGTGCACTAGATACCTTAGACTCCTTCAGGACTCCACACTCATGTATTTTACTGCTTTAATTTCGATACTTCAGCTGACTTCCCAGGAGGATGGTGGGATTTTGTTCAGTTGAAGTGCATTGGAATTGAATTTGAGCCAATTCCCTCCCTGTTGTGTCTCCAATGAAGGCAGTGCAGTTACGCTAAGTCAGTTTGGCCCCATATTGATGACATGTTCTGGCTTGACAAGAGACATGCTCATATATTCATACAATGAGAGCCTGATACCAATAAGAGTTTTGTCACTGATTTAAATGGGAACAGAACTGGGCCTTAAATGAGTGGCAACTGTTGAAATTAAGGTGACATTTATAAATTACTTTATTAATAATCCCTAAAGGATGAATAGAAATTGCTTTTTCACTAATAGATTATCTAAGGGACAGATTACATGATGTAGAGACCCTTCTATATAAGTGATTTATGTTCTATATTCCCAGTCTATCAGGGGTTTAAAACAGATGCTATAAAATCATCTGTCTGTCTCTACAACATGCCCTAGCACATATAAGAATGATTTACTTGGAGAAAAGCAATTTCTGTTCATTATCCATGAATTATCTTAAAGTACGTGTACATGTCACCTTAATTTCTCATTGTTATATGATTTAGTGCCTTCTTTTGCAGGCTAAATTTATTTTTATGGACCTTATTTGCTTCAAATTAGCCCTGAACCTGGCCTGAAGTAGTATCCTCTCTTCCTACTCTTCATTGCTCTTCCTTAGACTCTGCTGGCAAATTTTGAGACCTAAACACAGAAAATACCTTTAATAATAATTTAACCCCCACCCCAACATTTTCTTCTTTTAATTCCAGTCTCATCCTTGTGTATGTCTAAGCGTTCCACAAGAAAATGACATTGTAGTGCAAGCAGAAAGCCCCAAAATGGATATATTAAAAGTGATCACATTTTCATAGCAACAAGGTCATGGGTCAAATCCAGGACCTTTCTGCAAATGTAGGGGAAATGAGCTTTCCAGTTCCCTGCTATACCTAATAGCTCAGAAGGAATTTGGTAGATTCATCAGCACCTAATTTTGTGTGAACTTGAGACTCAGCCACATTAGTGTTTAAATTGTATTAATTGTTGAAAGGTATGTGCCGGGCCCAGTTTTGAGTGAACCAGGGGCTGTTTCTGGTTTCACATTGAAACTTGGTGGAATTCTGCAGTGTCAACTGTTTTCTCGCTGTGGTTTTGATCAAACTCTGAACTCGAAGGATGAGCCCTGGTGAACTGAAACCACTGGGTTTTGCACAGCCCTGCCATTCCTCAAAGCATTTGTAAGCTCAAAATTACAGATAATAAAATCATGACCTTTATGTTTCCCCAAGTATGGAGGATGCTAGTTAGTAGCAGAGCTGGCTTCAACCCCTGTCAATGTGCATGGACTCTTGATTATGTAAATTTGGTGGGCAATGTATATTTCTGGGCTCTTCTCAAACGTTTCCCTCATATGATTCTGTTTTGCTGTTGTAGAATTATTTATGATCTCCCCTTACCTTCTTAAGGAGACAGGTACTGTACAGTTTGTGTAGCAAACAAAAAGCTTTGACAAGATCATATGTTAATGATTTCAAGTTTCAAATAACATAAATGCATCCATGAATAGAAGATCTAAGGGGGAATGGATAGTTATGGAGATTAGTGGTGAATTATAGAGCCTTTCCCCTTTGGTTGCCTCTTTGAATCCAGCCTGGGATGGCATTGACTCTGAGTTACAGCTGATTTTGGGCTCATATAAAATAATTTGGAGATCACAGGTCTAATGAATTCTAAACCAGCTCAGAGTGGCTGTGCTTTGCTCTTGACTCAGATTCTGAGTTTAACAGCATCTGACAAATTGTACCAAGCTCTGCAATGATTTTCTAGACAAGCGTTTAGAAGGGAGCAGACCGAAGAGTACCAGTTTGTGGAGGTGAACGGCTGGTGCTATTCCCATCTGTTCCACCTGGCCCATTTTCAGACATACATAGCAATGATTCTGCCAGAGCTCTGTGATCAATCCTTTGCTTCCTGTGATCTGCTGCAGCTTCTGTGCCGTGACATGTTAATTTTTCTTGGGCATTTGGGGAATTAGTTTGCTAAGGACTGAAAGCACTTTGACTGTTTTGTTTGTTCACAGTAATAATTCTACATAATAGCTATTCAGTGTAGTATAAGCAACTTATATGGTACTTACCCACCTTTGGAAAGCACTTTGAGGGCTACAGATGAAAAGCCCTATATTCTTTATTAATTAGTTGGAGCCGTCTAATCCAGCTCCCTTTGAAGTCAGTGGGAATCTTTCCTTTTGCTTAAGTGAATTGTGGATTAGGCCCTATATAATGTTCCATATTTTGTTTACTATTGTTGCCCCTTTTTGACATGAGAGTTGACGTTTGGGGGCCTGTTGGTGTTAGAACTGAGAGTAGAAAATGATGGTAGTCAGGTATTTCTCTGATGCAGTTTTGTGTATATACAAAGAATGTATGAAGCCCTGTGTCTTGGAACACAGAAGGAATAAAATAGCAAGAAACAGCTTCTTTTGCTCACAGCACCAAGAGTGCTTTGTTTTTGGGGTTTTTTTTAGCCTGCACCCTGACCTGAAAAACCTCTACCCAGGGTCAGTGATGCACATTTAGCTGCTCATTCAGGCTGCCTCTCTCACTCTGTCTGTTCTTGTCTGACCTTAGTTTCAGATCTCTCATCCCGGCATCTTCCCCTATCCAAAAGAATAAATAGTCAAAAGCTCCTCAGCAGGTTCACACACACCTTTTGTCTTAGGTGGTACTTACGCTTACAGTTACGTTAATTGAAGGGTGAGTTCACACCTACCAATCTCAATGGGGTATTAATTCAGCCCATAACGAGGTTTTACCCAGATCAGAACACTATTGTGAAGGTTCTGGAACTATTCCCAAAGATGGGATGGATAGCTATAGTTCTGATGTATTTAGAAAAGAAAAAGAAGTTAAAGAAAGACTTGATACAGGAGTCATCATCTGACCTGTGATTTGTTCCATAGGCTGTTCCAGTTATTCAGCAGTTGAAGGTAAAATAGCTATATATTCTGGCATAGGATTATAGTGTTTGTAGGATTTCCACTTGGCTGAAATATGTAAATATCCTATTATGTGATGCCATGACTCTTGCAGTGCTGCTGCATGTGTTGTATAAATTAGAGATTTGCCTGAATCTAAACCACAGATCAAAATGCTGCTGGAGTTCCAAATCCAGATCTGGTTTAGAATTTTGCAAATGGTCCCAACTGTAAACTGGCCTGAACCAAAACCCTCAGTAGCATTAGTCCCAAATGGTGGGATGTTTGACATCTGAATTTCTAGTACAGGGGTGGCCAGCCTGAGCCTGAGAAGGAGCCAGAATTTATCAATGTACATTGCCAAAGAGCCACAGTAATACGTCAGCAGCCCCCCATCAGCTCCCCTTGCTCCTAGCACCTGCCACGCACTGGCAGCCCCGCCAATCAGCGCCTTCCCCTCCCTCCTGATCAGCTGTTTCGTGGCGTGCAGGAGGCTTGGGGGGGGAGGGGGAGGGAAGGGGAAGGAGCGAGAGCATGGCAGGCTCAGGGGAGGGAGTGGGAAGGGGTGGAGTGGGGGCGGGGCCTGTGGCAGAGCCAGGGGTTGAGCAGTGAGCACCCCCCAGGCACATTGGAAAGTTGGCATCAGTAGCTCCAGCCCTGGATTCGGTGCCTAGACAAGGAGCCGCATATTCACTTCTGAAGAGCCGCATGTGGCTCCGGAGCCACAGGTTGGCCACCCCTGTCTTAGTATAAATGCCCCATCCTCCATTATTGTGATTGCCCTTGAAAAGGAGGCTTAGGAGACCTGCCTGAGAAAGTGAGCCTAGTGCTCTGGGTACAGACCTAGGAGCTCCAGTTCTGGCTCTGATGATGGCACCATCTGCAGCCTTAGTAGCCATAGTAAAATGATGTAAAGGTAAACTTTTAAAAGTAAGTTCTTTGACGTTTGGGTGTCCATTTTTACTCCAAGATTTAAAAAAAAAAATAGAGGCCAAAAGTTAGATTCCACAGTTCAGCACCGAAATAAAGAGCCTGGGACAAGATTTTGAAAAATGTACCTAAGTAAATGGGTACCTAAGTAAATGGCCAAATTTTCAAAAATGGTAAGCAATCCGGACGTCCCACTGATGTCAGTGGGAGATCTAGGTACTCAGCACCTTTTTGTGTCTCAGCTCCCCATCTCTCCAATGAGAATACCAATCTGCACAACCCAGGAATCGTAGGGCTAGTTAATGTTTGGGTTGCCATTGGGCAGCGCACTGGAAATTAAGGATGAAATTTCAAAAGCACCTAACTGGGGGAAGTTCCCCATCTTCCATGGGTGTGGTGGGTTCAATGGCAATTGGGCATCTAACCCCTAAAACATTTTTGAAAAAAGCAGTCTAAATTCTGGGGGCTGGGCTAAATGAATACTTAGTTCGTGGCAAGCTGGGGTGTAAATCTATTCTACACTATCCTGCCGCACACTAAGTGTCCTTGTGGACCCTGCTGCTGTGCATTAAAAGTTCCCAAGTGCTCTTTGATCTATCCCGCTTCGAAATGGTAGATTGACACCCCAGCTTGCTGAGAATTTAGGGTTTCTCTAAACAAACATTAAGTGTTGTTATTTGCCCTGTTCAAGATTCCTACAAGTAGCTCTTCTGATGTATGCTTCACAGAGGGATATGTTTTATTGGGACAGGCCACAATGGGGGAGGTTTACGAAGTTCGGTGACTTCTTGCTATTTGTGACTTTGAAAATCTCCCCACAAAAACTAGATCCGTGTGTTAGGAGTGTTTTTTTTAAAAAAAAAAGCACCCTTGAATCAAACAATAATATTAATGGTTCATTTTGAATATTTCAGCTGGTATTTCTCCCCCCAGCTACTGGACTGAAAGCAGGAGAGAACAGGACCAGATCCTGTAATTGTTCTTTTATGCAAAATGGCTATTTGGCCAAGGGGTTTACAACTGATTGAAATGAATTTTCTTTCCCTTTTGCAGCCTGACGGCACCAGCAAAGAGTGTGTCTTCATTGAAAAAGTCCTAGAAAACAACTACACAGCACTGATGTCTGCGAAATACTCTGGCTGGTACGTTGGATTTACCAAAAAGGGAAGGCCACGAAAGGGGCCCAAGACCCAGGAAAACCAACAAGATGTGCATTTTATGAAAAGGTACCCAAAGGGTCAAGTGGAGTTACAGAAACCTTTCAAGTACACCACAGTGACCAAGAGGACTAAGAGAATACGACCTACCAACCCCAGTTAAAAGATAGACAAAAACAGTGTCACAATAATAAACCACAAAAAAACTGCACCAGAGGAATATTTTTACATTAAAAATAAGGAAGAAGCTCTATTTTTGTACATTGTGTTTAAAAAAATAATTAAAAATTTTTTTAAAAAAATAAAAGACTGGATGGCAAATGCTGGGGGAAGCTGTTAGGGATTTATTGTGACTTGAAAAACAAAATGAACTGCTCTATTTAAATTGACTTCTTGTTGTTGACACATAGGTGCTTATTTCTCTTTTTGGAACGGACAACTTTTCAAGCAGATCCCCAGAGGAAAAACAATTAATATTAAATAAAATAAAACCAAAGAAAACCAAAGTTCTTTCCCAAAGTTACTGAGACCCTGCCCCGAAAAATCACCAGTTTTGCAGTAATCTATTTATTGTCTGCTGCAAACTGTCCCGAGACAAGATGGTGTGTGCGGCAGTGATTGAGTTTCCGTGGAGTTCTCAATGCATCGATCTTCTGTAACCTTTCTGATGACATAAGGTGTCACGGCTCTGTGATCCTGCATTATGCTCAGTTCTGGAGAATGCTGCTAAATACATTCAAGTGACTAAAAATGACCTAATACACCAATGATAAGGGAATATTTTAAAACCAGCTATATTATATATATTATATATATATAAGCTATTTATTTCACCTCTCTGTATATTGCAGTTCCATGAACCAAGTATTACTGCCTCAACAATTAAAAAAATTATTTAAAACACATGTAAATATTGCTGTAATTCACACTTTTTGATTATTGCTATGAACTTTTATCCTTATGTCACAGCGATAGCCACTCTGTAGTTAAGGTCAGAACTAGCTTCCCATTATAAGCTTGATTTTCAATCCTCCCCCAGTTTTCCCCAGTAGAAATCAGTCTTTCATGGCATAATGGGCTGAGCACTATGTTGGGAACCAGGAATTCCCAGAGTTCTTCCACCACTGAAACTTTGTCCAGACTAAGATTGAAAGCTGTGTTGTTAGATCTAATGGACACTTTCTAAAACTCTAGTTTTATGCTAATCTGCCCCATAGACTTTGATGTGACCAGTTTAACATATGTTAAAGTACAACTTGTCTTGTCTTGACTAGAGTTTTAGAAGGCATTATTTGTTTCAGGCTAGCCGATATAGTTTAATATCATACTTTTAAACCCTAGAACCTTGACTTTGTTCATGACCTTGGGTAAGTCACTTAACATTTCTGGAACCCAGTTTCAACACATGTAAAATGAGAATACCAACCACTTATCTACCTTACAGAGTGTTGTGAGTATGAACTAGTTCATGGTTTTGTACTGTTTTTGGACAATGAAAACCCTTATGTAAATGATAAATATTAATGGGAAACATTTAACTGCAGAACAGCATACATCAACTAGGGCTGTCAAGCGATGAAAAAAATTAATCATGATTAATCATCCATTTAAACTATACTAGAATACCATTTATTTAAATATTTTGTATGTTTTCTACATTTTCAAATATATTGATTTCAATTAAAACACAGAATACAAAGTGTACAGTGCTCATTTTATGTTTATTTTTATTAACAATATTTGCACTGTAAAAAACAAAAGAAATAGTATATTTCAATTCACCTAATACAAGTACTATAGTGTGATCTCTTTATTGTGAAAGTTGAACTTACAAATGTAGAATTATGTACAAAAAATAGCTGCATTCAAAAATAAAACAATGTAAAACTAGAGCCTACAAGTCCACTCAGTCCTACTTCTTGTTCAGCCAATTGCTCAGACAAACACATTTGTTTACATTTGCAGGAGATAATGTTGCCCGCTTCTTATTTAAAATGTCTCCTGAAAGTGAGAACAGGTGTTCGCATGGCACCATTGTAGCCGGTATTGCAAGATATTTACATGCCAGATGTGCTAAAGATTCATATTTCCCGTCATGCTTCAACCACCATTCCAGAGGACATGCGTCCATGCTGATGATGGGTTTTGCATGATAATGATCCAAAGCAGTGCAGCCCAATGCATGTTCATGTTCATCATCTGAGTCAGATGATGCCACCAGCAGAAGATTGATTTTCTTTTTTGGTGGTTTGGGTTCTGTAGTTTCCGTATCATAGTGTTGCTCTTTTAAGACTTCTGAAAGCATGCTCCATGCCTTATTCCTCTCAGATTTTTGAAAGACACTTCAGATTCTTAAACCTTGGGTCGAGTGCTGTAGCTATCTTTAGAAATCTCACATTGGTACCTTCTTTGCGTTTTGTCAAATCTGCAGTAAAAGTGTTCTTAAAACAAACAACATGTGCTGGGTCATCATCCAAGAGTGCTATAACAGGAAATATATGGCAGAATGTGGGTAAAACAGAGCAGGAGACATACAATTCTCCCCAAGGAGTTCAGTCACAAATTTCATTAACACATTTTTTTTTAACGAGCATCATCAGCATGGAAGCATGTACTCTGGAATGGTGGTTGAAGCATGACGGGACATATGAATCTGTAGCACATCTGGCACATAAATATCTAGAGACACTGGCTACAGAAGTGCCATATGAATGCCTGTTCTCACTTTCAGGAGACATTTAAAATAAGAAGTGGGCAGCATTATCTCCTGCAAATGTAAACAAACGTGTTTGTCTTAGCAATTGGCTGAACAAGAAGTAGGACTGAGTGGACTTCTAGGCGCTGAAGTTTTACCTTGTTTTGTTTTTAAGTGCAGTTATGTAACAAAAAAAATCTACATTTGTAAGTTGCACTTTCACGATAAAGAGATTGCACTACAGTACTTGCATGAGGTGAATTGAAACATGCTATTTCTTTTATAATTTTTACAATGAAAATATTTATAATAAAAATAATAAAAAGTGAGCACTGTACACTTTGTATTCTGCATTGCAATTGAAATCAATATATTTGAAAAGGTAGAAAAACATTCAAAAAATTTAATACATTTCAATTAGTATTTTATTGTTTAACAGTGTGATTAAAACTGCACTTAATCACGATTAATTTTTTTGAGTTAATTGCATGAGTTAACTGCTATTAATTGACAGCCCTAGTATCAACCTGTTCAACTCCTGTCAGAGTAGACGGGAACCATAAATATTAGGATTCCAAGCCAATACTAGCTGATCCAAACCTTTGGCCAAAATCTCAACCAAACCAGAATGACCTGACAACCCATCTTCCAATGAATCTGCTATGCATTGTTGGTAGGACAGTAGGACCTCCAACCCTCAACAGTGCCTACCTTGAAGAGCTTCAAGTCTAAATAGATGAGACAGAAAAAGGGTAGGAAGGGAAGCAGAGAGACAAGGTGATTTGCTCCAGGTCATACAGTAAGTCAGAGCTGGGACTAGAACAGAGGTCTTCTGTCTCCCAGTCTACTGCATTGTACTACCAAGCCTGTTGTTTGCATATAACTATGTACTAAGCACCATACAGCTAACAGTTTCTTTACTCTAGCAACTACCTGGGTTTGTATTCCAACCGTTCATGTGTGTTTTGGGGAGGGTGAGAGTCCCATTAAAACAAACAAGTGGGAGCTGGATCTAGGGGTTGCTGCATCAATGTGGGTCCAGCCCACCTGACCAATCCAGCAGCTAGAACTGCCTCGAGGGGTTGAGAGCCCCCTGAAAACCTCACCCCATATCTCTACTAGCAGCAGCTGAAGGCATCTGTGTAGCAGAAGTACATCTCTGCACTGCGGAGGAAAACGGAATCCAGTATTGCCAACCCCAAATGTTCAAAAATCACAAGATTGCCTTAAAATCATTAGATTTTTAAAAAGGCTAAATTCAGGCTTCTTTTGTCTTGGTGGTCTGGCGTTGGAACCGTTGGGTTCACAGTTCCCGGCTTTTCTTCACTGCCAAGAGCACTCGAATCTTTCTTTTTTTAAAATGGAAGCTGATATTCTCACGTGTTTCACAGAGCCGCTGGGGCTATCAGCAAATAGCATGAGGCCCGCAAGAGCTGGCAAACCGATGTACATCTGCCAGGAAGAGGAGTTCTGAAGGAAGGCGCTGAAACAGCTTTCTCTGGGGTTGGGCGGGACAGAGCTATTACAGAGGTGAAGTATAGGTGGCAGCAGCACTGGGGCCAGGACTGGAGGCAGCCTCAGTTTCTGTTGAGGAGGGGAATGAGTCTCTCCCGTGTAGCAGCAGTAGCATACTTGCAGATTGGTCAAAGAGTGTATGTTGGGGTCCTTTGGATTTGGCGTCAGTTGTTGTTTGTGTGGTGAAGGAGTTGGGGAAGGTTCAGTGGGGTTTTTTGACAAGTGCTGGGTGTAAATTTGCGTGGGTTGGTTTATCCAGGGAGACGGGTAGGATAAACAGAGAATTATAATTGTCTTGTCCTTGAGGCTTGGTCATATCACCCAGTATTTGGGTTCTGGGGGCAGGGAGGAAACGGATGGGACCCCCACTTCCTAGGAGAAAATCATAAGGGGGAAAGTTAAAACCATTTGGAGGCTCTAGTCTTGGGCAGGAGGAATATTTTATGGGGCTGAGAGGATGGGGGGGAGGAGCAGAACTCCATTAGGATAAGGAGTGCCATGATGGGATCTGGAAAGAGGTTTTTAACTCTTTGTATGAGGGTAAAAGGAACTTCAGCACGAACCTCTACCACTTGAGCTAAAGGGCTAGGTTCTTTAGATGGTAGCAGTAGGAGGTGATTAATCATCTGGACCAGCCACTAGTGGGGAGCAGCCACTAGTGGGGAGGCTGACACACACTTTGCCACTGGCTACAAAGCTATTTGGCAGACAGTAGTGAATTAGGATTCCTGAGTTCTCTTCCTGGCTCTGGGAGGGGAGTGTGGTCTAGTGGTCACAGCACTAATTTAGAACTCCTGGAAGCTATTTGCCTGTTCATAATGGCATGTTAATAATATGCACTTATGTCCTTATTAATGTGTATGTCTAGAAGGTGGGAATGCAGGAGCAGCCTCACTTTACAAACTCTATGGACATGCACATGGACTTGGCATAGTCATGAGTTCTATTCATAGCTCTACCAAAAGTGACCATGGGTAACCTCTCAAATGATCAGTTACCTATCCCTAAAAAGGAGGGAATAATGCTTACCTTTCTCCTATGATACGTTCATGAGGCCTTGTTCAGTAAGAAAGTTCGTGACATACACAGGATTATTAACACCAGTCAGCATAAGAGATGAGACAAAATCTCTTCTGCTTCCCAGTCCGGTGCACCTTAGGGCAGAGGGCATTCTGATGGCAGGAGAAAGCAGCAAGAAAATGGAGGTGGAGGAAACACTCCAAAAATTGGGAGCCATAGGAGCGGCTGGCTTCCAAATATTTTTGAAAATCTGGCCAGTGGGGAACACTTAACTAGATCTTCATACCCCTCCTAAGCAGCAATTCTGCTGTAGACATCTGGCTCGCTGCATGTCAGGTTGCTCTGTATTTCTGTACAATCTATGGCAACTGATTTCCTTCTGGGTCAGAGGTTTGCAAACAGCCTTGGCAAACTTGATTAAAACATTCTATTTCCCCACTGGCTTGAGGATTATACCATGGAAGAAAATCTGTGCTTAACATTTCTCTTAACGTTTCAGAAATTCTTCCAATGCCCTGTATGTGAGCTGAGGTTCGCTGTGTAGACTGTTACTTTTTAATTTACTTTGTGAATTGTGATGTGAGTACTGCTGTTGAAATAACCTTGATAGGAAAGGCAACCACAAGCCATTTGCTGAAGTAATTGATGACCGTAATGTGCCCAGAGCTTCAGGTGGGCACCTTGTAAATAAATACATTAATTAATTTAATTTAATAATAATAATAATAGCATATCACAGGAATTGTTCTGAAGATACTGTTGTATCAATAGCAACATTTTTCTGTCCAGAGTCAGGTAAAGGAATGCAGTGGTGGATGCAATGGTACAATGTGGGTTATGTCTGGGTTTTTTTCTCATGAATTTAGCAGGTAACTCAGGATGCTATAGCATTTTCAATGTGTACATCCATCCCAGGCCCCCAGGAGAGAACTCTGAGCCTTTGTTTGGTTCAGACAAATCCCTGACAAGTTTCTCGACCATGTTGAACAAACCTGTATTGCAGTTCAGTTGGAACGACCTGATGGTGAGTGCCACCTATGGCATATACACCAGAGATGGATGGGTTGGAAGGAAAACCTCACATCCCGGCATCTGCAAGCTCAGGATATGAACTTTGAACTTTGTAGTTGTCCTTTATCTTTATGATGTGGTAAGCTAAACCCAAAGATCCAAACACCCCAAAGACTTTGGGAAAATTTTGGATCTCAGTCCAGATTTGAACTCTGTAGCTTGGACTCACTCCTTACACTATGTTTAAAAAAAAGTCATCACAAAGGCAAAGAAGGGTAACATGTGGGTCAGCTTGTTTTGCAGTCTTTGGCTGTCCTCTAGGCAGGTAAAATCAAATATTGGTTCCCTTCCACTGCCTTGAACTATTCTGTAGGCCCAGGACCAAGATCCATACTACTAGAGGAATCATTTTAACTCCTCTTCCAAGCAGGTACCGATTATTGGCCAAGGTAGATGAGGAAAGCCATTCACAACAACATTATCATGTCCTGGCTTGTACTTCGTTATCCTTTAAAAGGCAGACAGTAGCCTAGCCATTGCACAATGTGTGTTCAAGCTCATAGACAAAATGTTGCTGGCACATGTGACCAACTTGCCAGGTAAGTTTGCAACCCCAAAGCTGGGGTTTTCAGTTCCCCAGGCACAAGCTAGTACAGTGCTTCCTGTTCAACAACACGGTATTCTTGTTTGGCCTTAGGGTTGTTGATGCAAATACAGCTCTCACCTCACTTATCAGCATGTGGCTGCTGCACCTGGTCTATAGTTGGATTGTTGAGTCTAATTTGCCTACTTTGTAAACAGTGGGCTTTTAGCAACTCCTTCCTTCAAGCATAAAAACCATCCCTATCTAGAGTAGAATTTGTCAATACTAAAAGAACGAGGAGTACTTGTGGCACCTTAGAGACCACCAAAGCTTATGCTCAAATAAATTTGTTAGTCTCTAAGGTGCCACAAGTACTCCTCGTTCTTTTTGCTGATACAAACTAACACAGTGACCACTCTGAAACTTGTCAATACTAAGTTTCAAACCAACCTCATGACTGATGCCTTTCTTCCTTCAATATCATCCACTTAGTCACAGGCTGGCCTTTCGAGATGTACCCATTATTCTTTTGTAGGTTAAATCAGTGAGAAGGCCCATAACAAGATCAGGGTTGCTGGTTTTCGCACTACAGAACTCTGCAGGTAACTGTGTTATATTTTATTAAAGTGGAAAGCCACCCATGCACAGAGACAGATGCCTTTAAGGTAATCACCTGCATAGAATAGTGTCTGAATCTGATAAGATTCAGGCAGAAGAAATACCGTCTGGTAGGAGTGTGGCTGTCCCCCAGGCATAAAAATGTCAACACAGCAAAGTAGTTTATAAACAGGGTGAGGAACCCCACAGTATATAATAAAGACAGAAATATCAGGGCCTGTGACAGTGACGCTGGGAGTTTTGCCATTGGTTTTACTGGGAGTATAACCATGAGACCATGACTTCATATACATAGCTTCTGGAGTCAGGACTACAGCATCCTTTGGCAAAATATTTTATCTTTTCATGCCACTGACAGTGGGTATCTTTTCAGGGCATCATATGTAGCTGAGCACAATGGAAGCATAACTTTGTAGTGAATACCGTGATGTGTTATGCTTCATAGCTGTAAGGACTGTGTTCAATACATCACCATCTTGTCTGTCACTCTTGGAATTATTTTAGCTGATTCAATCTTGCTAAAAGTAAGTAGAACTTGATGTAAACCTAGTTCTGATTTAAGCAAATACATAGTCTTCATGAGCTGTCTCAGATTGCCTTGCTGGGCATACAACTATACAGGCATGTATAGAGTCTACCACAGAATAATAGTGATGTATTGCTCAGTAGATGGTCACTGATTTTCTGGGCATGTTGGTACATTCTTTGTCTCTTTGCTACTAAATGTACTTTTAGGCTAAACTAATGAAACGGAAACAGCGTTAGCAGACAGGTTAGCTTCTTTAATCCAAGAAGGTTTTGTCACCACCGATTCCCAACAATTACATTAGTGCAGCAGTACACAAATATGCTCAACAGGGGCTCTCAGTCTTCTCCATAACATGACCTGTCCAGCATCCCCACCCCTCTAACTGGGACACGCCTCCCGTTTACTAATATGGGAAGAGCTGGATGATCATGACCCCGACAGCTGTCGGTGGCTTCTGTCACCAAATTACAAACCCCTGTTCTACCATTAGTTCATTGCCTTTTTTCCCCCCATGTTCATATTCAGACCCTGGAGGCAGGAAGATCCCTGATAAAAATTAGTAACCTGTGCAGATCATATTATTAGTAACCTGTGCAGATCATATTATTTCAAGCAATATTGAGGTGAGACATTAAGCAATACACGTAATAAATAATACTACCAATGGTCGGAAGTAGCAGGTGATGGTATGGTGATGGAAGATGGCCCTAAATTTTGTTTTGCTGCAAAGCAAAACCTATGTTGCTCAAAGATGGAGACTCCTAAAGTGAAATGCTAGTAATTGTTAATTGCAAGTCTCATATAACTAAAACTCAGCTCTTCACTTATTTTCTTCCTGGGTCAGTATGAGTGTTCCTTTCATAAATAATTTACATATGTATGCTTCTATCCAGACACGGAGGGACGCCTATTAGTAATGAGAAGGTAGCTCAGACTCTTTATCTATTCCCTCCTGGCCTGCATGCAAACACTGTCACCAAGGGTTCTGATAAGTGCAAATAATGAAAATTGTGGACATCTGTCTAATAGAAACCGCAAGGAGATCCACCAACACATTTCATGTAGGCCTTCCCGACAACCATTGGATGATTTTCAGTCTGTCCCGGTTATAGGTATACATGGGCTGGGTTCCAAATGGTGACATCAAAGGGGGGAAAATTGAATACTCTATCTTCAGCTTAAAAAACCCCAGGAATATCAAGTCTGAGTTTGCTGGAAGCCCTATTGGATATCTCAGGGTATTGCTTTTCGTAGTCTCTCCCAGTTGGGTTAAAGGGATTGGGGTGTTGAACCTTTAAGAGAAGTTTCCTTTTTTCATAAAGTTACCTAGTCTTTGAAGCTAAATAGGAGTTAACAAAATCAATACAGAATTTTAAACAGTCTAACTAAAACTCTTTTCCTTTCTCAGTTCCTCAACACTCACTCTCTTGAGATAATTCTCCAGTCACCCCGGGATCCTCCAAGGTAGACAAAGCCTGCATTTTTAAAGGAAAAAGAAGCAGAATCATCTCAACCTCCCCCCATCCCTCTTGGCAAGTAACTTCTGGCTCAACACTAGTTTGATTTTCAGAGGTGGTGAGCACCCTGCAGTCCCGTTGAAGTCAACAGGAGTTGCATGTGCTCAACACCTTTGATAATTAGGCCACTGGACTGTGACTCCAACAGTCCCTCATTGGAGCAATGTTGGGATTGCAATGACCAGCTCTATTTAGGGTGAAACAGTGACCAGATGACATCTTGTTGGTTGCACTCTCTCACTTCTCTGATGCCATCGCAACTGGGCTGACACTAGTGGAGGATGATGTTTCTTCAGCAAAGGCAGCTGGGTGAAAGCAACTGGAACCTCCTCTCGCTTCTCCTGTGATAAAGCACATGGTAGGATCAGGTACTAGTTAAACGATATGTGTGTGTTAGGGTGCAAAATGCAAGTAGAAAGACTATGGGTTGGGTAATAAGTAGCCACTCTGCAATGTTCCCTTTAATTTTTGACAGGCCGTGTGCGCAAAAAATTTCTTCTGTGCAAATTGTTTTGCTTCTGTGCAAATTTTTGTGCTCATGGTGTTTCACCGTGCGCGCGGGGTTTAGGATCTGTGTGCACGCACACATGCGCACAGCTTAGAGGGAACAGTGCCACTCTGTGTTTTCTCCTATAGTGAGGGATAAGTTGCAACTTGTTTGAGGGTATTGAGGTTGTCCTGTGCCATAGTTGAACAAACATTGCTTTAGTCTTAATGGGAGTAAAGTATAAGGTATATTTAACAGTTACATTTAGAGATGAGCCAAGCTATGAAGCCCTGTATCAAGATAGACACTTCCATCGTGTTCAGATATGTTGCTTCCAGTGTTGTGGCTGGATCCATTTCTAGGCACAATGTTACAGAAAATCAAAGTGAAAGGTTAGGAAAATGACAACTTTGTTTATAAAGCAATATCTGAAGACCTCTCCTGATGCATCCCACCATGTTACATTCATTAATGTTAGTTTCTCACTGAGACAAACACAGAGGTGGTGTGTGATTTGTAGGGCTGTTTATAACCCATTTTGAGGTAGATCACTATTAAGGCGGGGGTAGCATAACCAGAGATGGGTAAAATGTTGCAGATAAATAAAAAACACCCTGAGCCTTCATCCCCAACTGGAATCAAATGACTTTTCTTTCCCAGGTTTTCATTTTTATTCGTGCAGTCCCTGGTGCTGCCCAGGACAGCAGTGGAAGTGTCATTTCACATCAGAGTATTAGTTTCTGGGGGGTCGCAGGTGCTGCTTGGATCATATGACTGCATTTGCACCAATCAGAAAGTATAAAAATGGTGGCTGGGATTTCTGAAGGACCCGAAGAGAATAACCTGTCTACCCAGCAGACAAACGGTGTAAACCTTTCCACTCCTTCAGGGACCTGTTTCCTGATGAAAGCCTGCTATGTGGAGCTTAAATGTTCTTTACAGTAGTGGCAGGCTGTGGGGCTATGACCATCTTTGCTTAAGAGTGTTTTAAAGGATAAAAGCAGCCTCCTATCATAAGGGTCAAAAATAATATTAAATTAATAACATACTTGCTCCTCAAGGGCATGTGCCTGCGAAAGTTGCTAGAAATTCTGGCGCGTGCAAACAGATGAAAACACATGTCCTTGGGTGACTGTTTTTCATTGATTCCTTCATGCCATGCCATGTTCTGGATGGCACTGCCAGCAGCTAATGCTCCTGATTCTAAAGGGTTGGCTCGCACAGCCGGCTCTGTGGCACAAGAGCTCAAGCGAGGCTTTTGCTCTCTGGGCAGTGGCTTTCAGACCAGGCTTCTGTTCAGAGAGGCAGCTTGGGGGACCTTGGACTCCAAGCACCCCCTGCTGGCTCTTGAGGAACAAGAGTAGCATTGAATGTGCAGGAACAGCTTCCTCACTCTTTGTCTGGATAAAGATTCCAGGGAAATAGCTGGGTCTGTACAGGGAACAAGGGGAGACATGAGGGTTGAGCTTTTCAAAGCACTTCAGGGGACTTAAGCCACCCATCTTCCATTAAAGCCAAAGGATGATGGATGGTTAAATTTCTTGCACTGTCTTGAAAGTTTCAGCCAAGTTTATAGCAGAAAATGGCCACGGAAGCTTTGAGCAGAAATCTTTGGAGAGTTTTGTTAACATGGCTTCATCCATCAAGCTGATCCTTGTTTTTGCTGGGGTGGTTCCTAATGTTACAGGAAAAGGAAAAATAGCTAAATCAGTGATTTCCATTGAGAAATGGTTGTAGCAAACATTGCCGAAGGTGCTCACTCTGTTAGGGTGCATTAATCCCTAGATCTGGCTACGTTTGAATCAGACATACCACTCCATGGAAGGTAAAATGCCATTTCCTCTGGGTTCAGACAGTTTGGAGAGGGAAGAATGCAATACGTGGCTGGGCTGTCTGCATGATCAAAAGTGTTACCGGACTCTGCCACACAATGTGCAATCTTTAAACCAGCTCCCAATTAGCCCTCCTTGCTAATACCATGTTCATTCCTGGGAGACTGCCCTTTGAGAGCTGTTATGACTTTGTGATTGTGCACATACCTTTATGCGCTTTCATTCTTAATCCCCTTTTCTCAGAAGCCAAAAGGTCTCCCAGCCAAAAAGGAAATCAAAACCTTTTGTTGGCTGGTTCGTAAGAAATAGGGGTGGGATGAGGGTTGTAGCAGGATCTTAATTAACCATTGTAAATAACAAGAGCAGTAGTGCCTACCACCATATTCCGCTGTGGGTTGTGATATTGTCAGACCACACAACGGTAGGTGAATGGGCAGCACAATGGCAGATGAAATTTGCTGTTGACATATACAAGGCAATGCATACGGGAAGGGGTCCTTTGAATTAGGCATACACATTGTTGGGTTCTAAATGAACTGTAATCACTTAGGAAAAAGACCTGGGGGTTACATGAGACAGCTCAACAAAAGCCATGGCGCAGTCAGAAAAGCAAACAAACTATTTAGATGGATAAAGAATGGGATCTAAAAATACTGAAAAGGTTATAATGCCATTGTATACATCAATAGTACATCCTCACTAAAATACTGTGTTCTGCTCTGGATGCCTGAGCTCAGAAAGGAAATAGTGGAAAGAGGAGTTCAGACACTGACAATGAAAATGATTAGAGGCCTAGAAAGACAGCCATATGAAGAGGTATTGAAAAGATTGGGGCTGTGTAGTTTAGAGAGGAGAAAGTACTGAATGGTCTAGAAAAAGTAAATTGGGGTCTCCTATTCAACCTCTGTTCTAATACACAGACGAGAGGAAATTCAATGAAACAGAAAGGCAGCAAACTTTCAAAACTGACAAAAGAGAGTAGTTTTTAACATCATTATAATTAATCCATGGAACTCATTGCCACAAGGTATCATTGAGGCCAAGAATTTAGTAGGACACAAACAAGAAACAGACTTTTATGGGGCCAGGATTTTCCCCCTTCTGTCTTCAGGCCCTGGTAATATGATCATTGCAATATAGCACAGAATTTGGAGAATTCATCTTAGGCATTAATCAAATGCCAAGAGTATTAGGAGGAAGGGACATTGTAGCAGGGTTGATGGCCCCTTAAATGAAATCAGGCTCATCTCTCCTGCTCCAGTTCAGGTTTGCCCCAGTTTGGCGTAATGAGGAGGTCAAGGCTGCCCTGGGAGAATTAAATGATACAGCCCAACAGCAAAGAAGGGTCCACAATTCAGAGATCCAGAGTCCTGTGAGAGCTCTCAGGAGAGCAAAGCAGAGCTGGGCTGAGAGCTTCAGGGAGGTGAATGCCCCCGAAGGAGGGAGCAGGGGAACCAGATCAGACTGGTGAAAGTAGAAGCCAGGAAGTCAACTGGGGGATCACCTACAAACTTCCCCAGACTAAATAGTCATGGCCAGAGGGGGCTGAAGGCTATGAGCAGAAGTGGGAGATGTCTACTGGCTCTCGGAGGTGGACAGATGAAACTGGACGGCCATAGAGGGCAGAAGATTGGGGAACGATGGAGGGGTGAGCCTGCAGATGTCTCCAGGGAAGAACTAGAATCATAACTGGGAAGGAAACAGGTCAGAAAAACAACCCCACTGGACGGACTGAGGAGAGACATGCTGAGAGATGCTGGGGCCATGCCAGACAGCCGGGGTCATGGCAAGAGATGCTGGAGCTGTACTTGGGGTTGATGGACTGTTGGGACTTGAAAGAGTGAGTGTTCTTGTTAGACTATGCTGGGGAATTGTGGTATTGTTGTGGGAATTTTTGTCATAAATTAACTCCTCAAAGGGCTATTTACATTCACTGAAAATGTATGTGGAGTTACTGAGGAGTCCAGTAGAAAGGGGAAGCTAAGGCAGGTGCATCAGTTGTGCCATGGTCTGCCACAGCAGGGTGTCCCGGAAAGGGGCCAGTGTATCACAGGCATAATAGGGAAAGATTAATGGGGAAAAGCTTCTGGGGTGAATTTAGCACCAGCTCTCTGACAACGAAGAGTTAGTATTACCAGGGTCTAAAGACAGACGGCATGTGAACCTGGCCCCATACGCTTCAAAGGAGAGCTTTGCTATTGATTTCCACATAGCCAGGATGTCCCCCAAGGTTTGTATTTAGGGTGGATGTTCCTCAGCACCACATTTGCCATGTGAATAGATTCATTCCTCCTTGTTCTACCTCTGTGATGTTGCATATGAATTGGCACTGCAGTACATTCTTGTGGATCAAACCCATGTAAAACTGGACTGAAGAAAGCACTGGACTGTGTCTAGCTGGAAACAATCCTGCTCCAGGAGATGAGGACTGACAGACCTAGGAGATCTTTTCTATTTCTACTTTCTATGACCTAGTCATTTCCAGAACAGCAGCCACAATGTAAAAGTCGCAAATTGTGAAGTTCAGCATAAGGTGCCGACCACGGCCTCTCAGTGCTATTCTCCTGCAGGACAGTAATCCCACAAAGCAAAATGCAATGTCTCTGCTCAGATGGAATTTCTTTCCTTGAGAATTTGAAACCCCCACATAGCAGATTCCACACCACATACTTCCAGTCTCCCTCTGGTAGCTGTTTTTTCCTCAGTGAGAGCTCCATTCTATCTTTATGAACCACATCTTACATTTCTATTAGCACCTTTATGAGGAAGGACCCCAAAGCACTTTGCACCCACAATGTACACAAGGCAGTTCCCTTGCCTTTGAAAGGCAGCTGGCTCTGGGGCATGGCGCTGTTCAAGTGGCACGCCGTAATGCTGCACAACAGTTTAGGACTGGAGGCAAACATTGGCACTTGCATAGCCCACTGCAGCTTGCGGTCTCCAAGTTCTTCTCCAACAGCGATTTATTCAGCACCTAGGCCAGGCAGAGCAATATAATTAGCACCATGGCATCGGTAGGTAAATTGAAGGTGTGCTTCTCTGTGGATGGCTAACATTTGCTGAAAAGCTTTTGTTTAAAAAACATAAAGCATTTGCAGCCTGATGCTGCAAACGCCTCACACTGGGAAGCTGGGCTTTTGAGTCAGCCAGACGAAGTGCATGCCCAACTCTTATTCAAAAGAGCTTAAACCAAGTTCCCAGAAGGAATCAGACCCTTTGTTAAGGACCTCCAAGTGAGTGCCATGTGATTCTCGAGTACGCATCAAGAAAATCTGCTGTAGTGTGTGAGTCTGAGGTGAGTGAGAGTCCTTGGAGGCCCTCGGGGAAAGGGCAAAGTGCACTGATCTGGGATCCAGTGCAGGAAACAACATATACACCTCTGCATTGTATCTGGTGTAATCATTTTATTGCTGTTATTGATGACGTGGTTAGTTGTATTATTGCAGCACCTAGGAGTCCCCAGCACGGATCAGGACTGTTGCGTTTACTTTCTACCATTTAAAGGTGTAAAATCCGAATATTAAAAACATTAGGGAAACATAATATTGAAATAAACACATACCCCCCCAAAAAAATAAATACTGCTCCCCAACTGGCCTTGCTCATCTAAGGTGGATGCTGGCCCTGCTCTTTGCTGGGTGACAGGTGCAACCTGGGTCTGACACCGAGGGTCAGCTGACAGCTCACAGGGAATCTGTGCTGCAGTGAGCTGTTTGAAAAAGTAAGTCAACTTGGTGAATAAACTGAAATCCTCCCCTTAAGATGTGGGGCCAAAAATCCTGAAGTCTTCACTCCACTTTTCCTGAGTCCGTTGAAATCCATTGGACCTTTACCTCAGTAAGGACGAAGCAAAATCTGAAAAAGGGCCACAGGATCCATCCCTTTCCTAAATACAAACTTTGCTGTTTCTTTTGGTTTTAGTCCTTTGCAGGTCACCTGGAAAGTGGGTCACATATTCCAGTGGGATGGCTCCATTTCCTAACTACTCATCAGTCTCCCCTTTTTAATGTAGAGGGGGCTTCTGTGTAGCAGTGTATTGTGAAGAAGCCAGGAACAGGATTTTGTGACAGTATGTGCTTCATTAAACACCTTTCCAAGAAAGCCAAGAGGTTTGCAGACCAGAACGGAAATCAAAGCCTTTTTTTGCTCCTTCACAACCAGACAAAACAGGGCTGTGCTGTCCTTCTATGCACCAAAGAAAACCTTTGGCAACAAGTGTCAGTTAAGCTTGAAGCACCTGGAATAGCCTCAATGTAAGTGGCAATCATTTATAAAGATAGCTTGCTCCCTATTCTGGTAAAGAGTTAATAAGTCACTTCAGTAGCAGTTGCCCGATGTCGTGGGGAATGTCAGTGAGAACAGAACCAGAGTTATCTGGTCTAGAGGCTTATGAGAACACCTTCTGGACAAGATGTAAGATAATGAGCATAACCGGTTATGATCATTAAATGCTCCATGAGCGTGGTAACTCAGGTATCCAGAACCCAGCCTAATTTGAGTAATCTTTACGTTCTATCTGCTTGACATTTCCCCTGCAGTTTCACTTAGATGCAGTATTGTTTGCATCAATTGTTATGTAGCCTCACTATCATGTTTCGTTCCAGAGGTAGCTGTATTTTAGTGGCAAGTGAAGTCATACCTATATTGGGGGGCTGATCCTGCAGTCAGAAGTGTCTAGGTGGACTTTTGCACTCACAGGAAGCCTATTGACCATCCACTTACATGGAGTCAATTGCAGGATCTGGACCAAAGTGCGTAAAGTACTTAGGCAACCTTTGGAGTTACATACAGGTAAGTCACTGGGCCAAATTCAACCAAGTTTAACATCAGTGAGGTCAATGGAGTTACACCACGCCTGAATTTGGCCCATTATCTTTAACCAGCTGTCTTGCAAGTGATGCTTAATCCTTTCTCTCTAAACCTTTTCTCCAATAGTAAATACCTTTTTTAAAAATTTATTTATAGACAAGCCAAATCTTTCTCCAACTGCTGGCAAAACCTAAACAATTTCAGCAAAGTATGTACTGGGGATGAGTATGGATCACATTGTCTTAGGGCACAAACCAAAACCGTGGTGAGTTTTGTGCTAATTATTTTTCTGGGCAAACAAATTAAACAAACAAGCAGCGCTGTCAATTTGTAAATTGCAGTCACATCGTGATGTTTACTATTAGGCCTTACTGGAAATTTCCTGAGTTACATTTTCATTACAATCCATTACACAGTGCAGGCGGAGATCTGTGCCAGGTATTAAAAATGGTCCCATTTGTCAGATGACTGTTCCCAAATATGACCCCTAAACTTCTTTGGTACATCCAGGAACTCCCACTAAGAACAGAGAGACAGGCTTGAGGCATGTGGAATGATCACCATAGGGACCTGCGGAGATGGCCAAGAGAGGCAGTCAGTGGGGTGACAGCAGGAGTGAGCTGCTGGTCTTCCTTTCCCACTTCCCTAGGCTCCGAAATGGGACCTTTGCATCAGTAGCTATTTTCACTGTTACCCAAACAAGGAATGAACGGGACCCTGTTCCTGACTGGAGAAAGGGAAGGTCTGACCCAGGGAGCCCTCTGGGAATAGACGATCAGTGAAGCAATCAAGAGTACCATGCACAGAGGGATTTCAGGCTCAGGCCTGTACATTTCTGCTGAAGACCTTGATACCTTGGCCTAAAAACAGCACTGAGGGGCCTGATCTTGCAAAGTACTGAGCATCTTCAGTCCCTGAGTATGATGGGAATCGAGGGCATGCAGCCCCTCACAGGATGAGGTCCTAAATGAGAAGCAGTTTTGTAACAGTCCTATTCAGGAAGGACCAAATCCTGGCCCTTCCTTTGTGGGTCCATCCCATGCACAGAGCTCTCCTGTCATGGATCTGATGCAGTGTGGACCACCTGTGCACCAAGGAGCATAGATCCATAGATACTCCATGTACATTCTTGTGCATAGGGGTGAAGAGTGGGCCAGGAGGGCAGAGGGAGGAAGTGACAGTGGAGGGCCTGCTTCTGAGACAGGTTCTTTAATCCATCTACCAGCATGTCTGTATGTGTATGGGGAAAGGCTGCAGAGGCCACCTCATACACTAGAGTGGAGTAGTAGCCGTGAGTGGCATTTACCCTTCCCTTGGGGAGTTCCCCAGCACAAGTCCCAGTAACTTGGCCTAGGTCCTGGAAGGAGGATTTTGGTTTAGCTGAACATGGATGGCAGGCTTCTATACCCTTGCCCCAACCACTGAGCCCTTAAGGGCAAGCCCTATGGAAGTTAACAGGGAGGAAATGAAGAGGGTTCTCGAGAGATTAATATGGTTCTCTAGAAATGTACAGAATTTAATACTGATTTAATGAGGTCCTTTTCTATAGGTTTTTTTTTGAACCACCTTATAGAATTCGATAGCAGGGATGGAATTGTCTCGTCGGTTCTACAGGATGGTTCCCAAACCCTGGAAAACAGATCATATCATATGAAATCCTCTGGGAGTCAGCCAGAAGGACATGGCCATATCATAATTTCTATAGCTAGATTTCTGGAGTCCCTAGTAAAGCTAAAGGCAAGTAGAAATTTCTCTGGGTGAACTCTTCCAGCTCGCCCTCCCTCTGCACACTCAGGATAGCCTCCCGCAGCCTCCAGAGATGTCTGCCCATCAGAACTCTCTGTCGGAAACTCCTCTGGCTCAGAGGTGCCGCCGTAGCAACAGCATTGCTGCTAAAGTGTGTGTTGTGAAAGCTCAGGCCCGCCATCCCTTCCTGCCTTGTCAGACGTCCCGCCCGTCACCAAACACACCTGCAGCATCTCAATGGCTGTGCTCAGACCCATCTGTGTACATATGGCTTTAATGCCTCCCAAAAGTGGGTTTTTGGCTTCACGGAAGTGTGGCTGCCAACCAGCGAATGGGGTTTGGTGGGCAGCTACCATAACATTGCTTCTGCTTCCTCTACCATCAGAAGTCCCTCCAGTATGACAGCAATAACACACGGCTGCTACAGTCCTTACACATGGTCACCCTATTGATGTTTTGCTGTGCTGTGTTCCAGGAGCGAATACCTGAAGAGCGGTGAAAAGGAAGACACAGAATTTGTGGGCAGCTGAGCTGGCAAGGAGTAGCCCAGCAGAGGGTCAGTACATTAAAAAAATGTTTCCTAATGTACACAATGTGCAATGACTGTAACAGATGAATCCATTCATTCTCATTCCCCTTCTTTCTTACCTCATCACGGCAGCTCAAGCACTTTTGCCTGAACTGTGGTTTAAAAATAAACCAAGGGCTATGTCCACTTGGTTCAGAAATACTTACGAACAGCCAGGGTTCTACCTCAGTCACGCTGGTGTAAATCTGGAGTAGTCCCTCAGGTGTCATTGGAGTTACTCCAGATTTACACTGGTTTTACTAACCATGGATGTCAATCGAGTTTTTCCACGTGTGCAAGTATGTAACAGAGCTCAGACTCTGGCCCTAATTGATCTTTCAACATATTTGTAAAACATAAAGTAGTTTTGAATCCCAGTGGCACAAAGTGAAATACCTGGGCAACTGTAATGCAGGAGTGAATAAGCAAACATGTGGGATTTGTATGAGAAACAGAGAGCAAGAGAGTTAAGAAGTAGTTATAGGAGGGTGTCAGGACACCTGGGTTCTGTCTCTGATTCATTGGGTGACCTTGGAGAAATCATTGTTGGCCACTGAAGTGAGAGGCTAAAGCCTAACCCACACAAACCAGGCCTCTTGTGCTGTAGCGAACCTAATTACTGCTCAGCCCCCAGGCCGTCTTACCAGTTATATTTAGTAGGAACATGGCATCTGTTATAATGTCCTGGTCTGCGGTTTGATGTTGTTGTCAGCCTCAGATGAAGCCTCTAGGCCAGGTGAATCCATGGGTTGACCTTTGCAGGTGTTCATGATTAAACTACTGTTCAAAACACATGAATGACCTTGGTAAAACCAAACTCCAAATGGCAAATAACTAGTTAAGTGGCTGTGGATTACAGCTGGTTTGGAAATGATTCTTTCTGCCCAGAAAAAAAAAAATGTAGCAATTTTTTTTGGTCACATATTTTCTTTGAAAGGTTTCAGATTTTCAAAAAAAAAAATCTTTTCAGTTTAAAACAACAACAAAAAAATCAGTTTTCAGTTACTGACGACTGGGAAAAAACCCTGATGAAAATGAATTGTGTTCATAAGCAGGTCTGTTTAATAGAAAAATAGATGGAAAATGTTCAAGCAGCTTTAGTGTGGATTAACTTTTGCAGTTAGCTCCTAAACTGTGAACTAAGTTTCATCAACCTATTCATATCTTGTGAAATATCTATGGCTTAACATTGCTGCAATCACTGGCTGACAGAAAAACAAATGTGATATAACTCTGGGGGCAGGAACCTTTGCTTCTGTATATCAGTGTAGATCCACTGAAGTCAACAGAGAGGCAGTGATATGCACCAGCTGAAGGTCTGATCCTTAATGTCCATACTAACAGAGCAGTTCTCTACAGCAGGGGTTCTCTACCTTTTTCTTTCTGAGGCCCCTCAAACATGCTATAAAAACTCCATGGCCCACCTGTGCCAGAACAACTGATTTTCTTCATATAAAAGCCTGGGCCAGTGTTAAGGGATACCAAGCATGGCAATTGCCTGGGGCCCCCAGGACACAGGTGCCCCCGCAAAACTACATTGCTCGGGCTTCGGCTTCCGTCCCAAGTGGCGGGGCTCAGGGCCTTGGGCTTCAGCGCCATGCAATGGGGCTTTGGCTTTCTGCTCTGGACCCCAGTGAGTCTAATGCTGGCCCTGCTTGACAGAACCCCTGAAACCTGCTCGCGGGGCCCTGGACCCCTGGTTGAGAATCACTGCTCTACAGGTGTCAGAGTAGCAGCCGTTTTACTCTGTATTCGCAAAAAGAAAAGGAGGACTTGTGCACCTTAGAGACTAACAAATTTATTTGAGCATAAGCTTTCATGAGCTACAGCCCACTTCATCGGATGCATTCAGGGAAGGTATCCGATGAAGTGAGCTGTAGTTCACGAAAGCTTATGCTCAAATAAAGTTAGTTAGTCTCTAAGGTGCCACAAGTACTCCTTTTCTTACTGCTCTACAGGGAGAACACAGTTAAAACTGTGAGATGGCCTGTGTGTTTAAGTTGTTCATACTTAACAGAGGTACATCTACGACAGTATATATAGGTAGATAGATAGGTGAGTATACAAGTATTTGGTATGATGTACACAGTTATGCAATCTATTCTAAAGCTTGCCTTCAGTATACAGATAGGTAGTTAACACATACCTATTGTGCAAAGGCAGTTTTAAGAAGTCCAGTGTTTGCTATTGTAGTAGGGAACATAGTGTGTTTTCATGCTATTATGTTGAGTAGCCTCTATTCACAATCTGGATTTTATAGGTAGGTGTGAGTTCACGGGTGTTCAAGAAGAACCAAGGCACTGGACCAGTACACTTATTACCCCCTCGTGGTACTAACTGCCTCCCCCCCCTCCCCGCCTCAACAATAAATTAATAAAATCTAAAAAATCAAACCCCAAATTCCCTCCCCAAGCAGAGTTTTAAACCAAAAAGGGAGAAAAGCCAGAGACTCCATGAAATCCACTAGGGACTTCCCTAATTGCAGTTTTATGTGGAAGGTGCTCAGATACTGTGGTGATAGGAGGCAGTATAAAACCCCTTAAGTAGACAGATCAGTAGATAGACAGCTACGCACCTGAGCTGGATCACTTCTGCTCCATTAGAAGGCCCTGAAGCTCTACTGGAGCTGACAATCCCATCCTCCACCCTGCTATGCTCAGAGGTCAGGGGTGAAATCCCATCCCCATTGAAGTCAATGGGAGTTTTGCCCTAGAATTTTAGATGGTGCCCTGTAACTTGCCTTAATTCTATACATGCTGGATGTTTCCAGAAATTCACTCTCTGTGTTGTGGCTATCCGGGGGATGCCCACTGAAGTCCACTTGCTGGTGCCTCCTACAGGAACGTGTACTTCAAAGTCAACGGGGCTATTTACATTTGTACTTACTGCCCCCTGTAGTAAGGGAGCTGGCTGGTTTGGGTCCTTATTTTGGATAGTGCCTTTCAGACAAAGTCTATCCCAAAATGTTTTACAGAATTAAATAACAAATACTAGCAATGGGGTAGAGAAATTCAGAGCCCCAGGCAAGGGAGAAAGGAGATAGTGAGTCACTGGACCGGAGATATGCTAAGGCTATTCAAAACAATGGAAGATGCAGAGGAGAAGGGAAGAAATTGAGAGACTTTCTTGTTAACAGTGCAATTCTGCAGACACTTCAGAGGGCATAGCTAAACTTTTAAACATGAAAAAAGCATGAATGAACAAACACAGCATAATACTGCTGGGCTGAGGGGCCCAGTGGCTAGGTCACTGGCTTGAATCACAGGAGCCCTGGTTCTAGATCCAGCTATACTACCAACCTGCTGGCAAATCGCCTCACCCCCTGTGCTAAGATTTCCCTTCCCATCTTTTGTCTCGCTTGTCTATTTAGACTGCAAACTTCTTGGGGAGGGACTGTCTCTTACTAATTGTTTGTACAGCTCCTAGAACAGGGCCTTCATCTCAGTTGGGATTTCTGTGTGCTGCCACAAGGTAAATAATATATATATTTTTAAATGTGGAATGAAATTCCAAAGAAATGAATTACAAAGAAAGTGCTGGAATCTGTATTCTGTAAGAAGGCAAAACTCCCCAGACTTGACGCTTGCATAAAATGTATCTGGGTGTTTGCTGTCTGCCCGATTCATTTCTGCTGCTGAACAGCCTCTAGTCCAAATGCAGCCAGAACTCAGCATTGGCACACTCCGAATGAATATTTGCACAAATGTTCACCAGCAAATTATCTCGCAGCAACCTCACTCTAGGTAGCAAGCGTGGGTTCGGTGAGCATGGTGTATGTTTGGGAACGTGTCCCTTTTGAACTCCTAAGCAAGGAGGCTAAAGGGCGGGGGAAGGTTTTCCAACCAAGAGAAAATCATCTGAACAGGCTCCAGCATGTATTGTTTTGTTGTTAACCAAAAGTTTAGTGAAGCCTGGGAAAAGACGGACATGTGAAACAAATGAGAAAGGAAATTTGAGGGGAAATGAAACCTAAAATAAAAGACCTTAATCATGATTGCAATTTTGTTGATATGAAAATTAGACATGTACAAATTAGCTAGGAAATATCCAGTTTCTTTAAGGGGAGTGTTGGAGTCTGTCCTAACCTTATAAAGGGAACTCTGAGGTCACCCCAGGGAGAGTGTGAAGTAACTGTTCAGTGATGTGTTGACTTTAATGCAGGAAAGAAGTCTGCTGCTGAGAGCAATATTAATTCTGTTGTCTGCATTTGGTCTCTAGTCGTTTCTCAGTGTCTTCCCTTGTCTGTGACTTGCAAAGGCTGGATTTAAAGTGGTAGGTGGACGACAAAGTGTCATGCAAGGCAGGACCTACATGCTCTTCTGCATGGGAATTAGCGGGTGGACAACCAGTCTTGTGGCGAAAGGGATTCATTTTGCTTTGTTGGTTGTTGAGCTCTGACAGCATGCTCGGTGTTGTAGAAAACAGAGACATGGTCCCTCTTGAAAGGATTTACAGTCTAAGGAGAAGTTTTACAATTTAAAAACTGAAATCTGTTTGCCCTGAGTTAGTGATCTGGGCTGCAAGAACAGCCTTAAAGAAAAAGTAGATGTGGAACATACATTTCTTAAAATATCATGTATTTAGCAATCTCAGTACCTTTTTCATGCATTTTTATAGTTCTCAATAGGTCCAAAGCAGTGCAGACAGTAAGTAATGAATTTTCACAAGATTCCTGTGAAGTTAGCTGGAAATGTACTTTATCCCTATTTAGCAGATGGAGAACCAGAGACAGAAAGGTGAAGTAAGTCACCCAACTCTGCACAATGAGCTATTGTCAAAGTCAGCCCAGAACTTCTTGACTCCCAGGTGCATATGCTTTCCTGTAGACCACAGGGACTCCATAATGTAGACTTATTGGTACAAAAAGATATCTGAAAGTATATAGCCAGTTTTTTAAAAATGGCCTTTAATTTTGATTGCACCAAAACTGGGTCATATATGTGTCTAAATATAGATCCAGGGGCTCATGTTAAAAAAAAAATGGCTTCACTTTCAGAAGTTGAGCACCCAAAGCCAGAGGTCCCTGAACTTATGGCCAGATTCTGGTTCACTTACTTTCCTAGCCAAGCACCTTACTTCATATGAAGTCCCTTTGACTGGAAGGGGCCACTCAGCTTGAATAAAGATATCAGAGACTGAAACTTCAAGGCCACTTTTGAAAATTAGGCCCTGAACTTCTAATTATTCTTTCCATTATATCAGTGGTGCTTTTATTAGGTTTGGAGAACCTTTCAAGATTTTTGGGGAGAAGACCATTGAGATGGAAACACTAAAGTCATTCTAGGCACTCTGTCATCACTACAAACAGCAGTCGTGAGGCTGTGTGGCCTCATGGCTAGTGCATTAAACTGGGATGCAAGAGACCTGGGTCACTGGCCACTGGCTGACCTTGGGCAAGTCACTTCCCCTGTCTATGCCTCAGCTTCCCCACCTGTAAAATGGGGTAGTGACCTCCTTTCTAAAGTACTTAGTGATCTGCTATTACAGTTAAGAATTATTATTATTGAAAATTAGAGTTCCTATCAGCCTCCCCTTAACAAAATCTGGCTGAAGCCAAATGGTAAATGAGCTGGTACCCCATACCTGCTGCCTGTCATTTGCTATTAGAGTTTGGCTTTGCTCGATCTGTGGCACTGGCATGGGACACTGTTCAGTAACCTAGTTATTCCATCTGATTGGACCTAGATGCTGTGATAAGCACATTTGTGGTGGCCAGCAGATCCTCTGTTGCATCAGACTGAGTCCTCCTTTTCCTGTTGTCAGCCTGCTTCCATTCTGTCTTGATGTTGGCTGGCACTGTCCTTTTCAACTGCTCAAAAACAAAGTTATCGGGTGACCTATTGCACTTGGCGTACAGTTGATTTATGGTGGGCAGGGGAATATGAAGCAGAATTCCCTGCAGGTAGTGTCTCTGGTTAGAGGTGTTTCTACATCTATGTGCCTGCAAGCCAGTTGTTTAGCGAGAGCATTCCTTGCCCTCCTTCATGGGCTGTGCACCAATGGCAGATTCCCTAAGCAGAGCTCCCTGTATTGTGGGTTCCCTGGCTCACTGTGGATGGAGTTCAGTCACCTGGTGTGGTGTGCCAGTGTTATAGGACATGGATCATGGTTACGTGAGTGTGCTGCAGAAGCCTCTTACCTGGTGTACATTCCACTTCTGCAACTTCTGCCAAAGTGCCCAGGGCACTTGCATGCCCAAAGCAGAGGCCAGATTTCAAATGTCCTGCTCTGCCTACTCATAGCTTTGAATGTTCCCCCGATTGCCAGAGAGCCACAATGTGCGAATCCATCAGAAACATCTCTGGAGGAAGTGTGAGCAACGAAGTACTCTGACATAATTTTCACTGAAAGTACCAATCTAGCAAGTGGGACTCAGAAACTAATTAGCCCCAAAGCCTATAAAGGTACAGTGATGGGGATAAAACTCTGGAGCTGGGCCATGAGGCAAAGTCACGTTAAAGATAATCGCTTTTGCTAGTAGATCAATGTACAAAAATAGAAAAAGGAAATGCCTCTGGATGGTTCAAGCAGATCTGGAATTACATTGCCATTGAAAAGATGGCTGTCAGGCTGGGAAGCAGAGAGCGCTCTTTAAGATCTGTGTGACCCAAGGACCTTTTGATGCCAACTGGCAGAGGGTTGCAGGGATTCCCTGGGTCTGGTATTTACATTCTAGTTCACCTAAAAGTGTTGTGTGAGGTGTCTGTTGAAAGCCTGTGTCACACCGATCATCATAGCCTTTGCGAAATATATGTGCAGATAACATGTAAAGAGATAGGTACATATGTTCCGAAGACCTTGTAGTTAGAGGCAGGTTACCCAGAAGTAACATGCTTTAAGTCAGGTCCCACCAAACAGGACATGGGAGGCACTAATCTCCCTGGCTGACCTTTGTGTCTTGCAATAGAAGTCTATTTGCACACTGATTGTGGGGACTTCAGGGAAAGAGATTAATAGGATGGGGTTGAACTGTGGGGGAGGGAGAGCCTATTTACAGGTGAAGAACAAAGACCTGGTCTGTTATATCTAGGAGTGCAGAAAAATGCCCTGACATCCTTCATTTGGGGAGACAAGTTGCCAGCGGGCTTGGTCTCATGAAAAGAGGATTTCAGCTGTCCTGGCTGAAAAACCCTGTGAGGATTTGAGGTAAATAGTGCTGTATTAGACAAGAGGGCATCTTGTTAAATTTAAGCTCTAGAAGCGTATGATTTTATATGCAATCTTTATTTCCATTAATCCTCCTTGCTATCATTTGAATCTCTGTTCTTTGTTAAATGGTAGTGAGGTACCTCACAACTCTGGGTACCCCCGGGGAGCGTCACAACCCGATTATATCATTGGGGAAAGAGAGGAAGGCCTGGAATATTCTAGGAAATCTGTATTTGGTTTCCCCTTGCAGTGTATCCTCAAGTGGGGCTCGATTAGGCCCTCAATTCCTCATTAATGGTACAAACCCCTCAAACCACACAAACAGCATCAAAATCAGCCAAACCAAATCCCAAATCAGCTCTGCATTTTGGGGGACATTAATAGCAAACATCACACAAAGCTGTTGCTCTATGAGAATGGGGCTCTTCTTCAAAGCATCTACATTGTTAACTCACCTTTGCTGGAAGAGCCCCCAAAGTGGGGCATTATATCACCTGTTAGGCACTCAGAAGTTCATCATTTATGGTGCTGCTTAGAATAAACGGACTGGCTCCAGTCTCATTTTTGCTACTGACTTTCTGTATGATCCTGGTTAAGACATTTAGCTTCTTTGTGCTAGAGTTTCCCCCTGTGTGGAATGGGGACACTAATAGTTACAGTCCATTGTGAAGTGCTTTGATTTTTCCAGATTAAAGGGTTCTATAAGGATAAAATATTTTTATCCTCCTATTTTAAAATAGTGTGTCATTTCCTGTGTACCATGTATTCCATGCCCTTGCTGTAATAAATAAGACACACAAGTCTCTTCATACGCCTAGTCAGTAGAGAGCTGTCTGCTTACATGTGATTTCACACAGTTTTTGTCAGCTAGCTCAGCAATCCAAATGCAAAATCCTACAACCAGGGACCTAGGGTTTATTTCTGACAATCCCCAAAGAGGTTTTTATCCATAAACCAATGAATGGATTACACTCATCCATATATGACAGGTGTTTTTTCCATCTGTGACAGACATAGTATGGAAAACCTCCATTTAATAAGTGATCCAAGAATAATTCAATACAAGTGAGTAATAAAAGTTTAGTAAAATGAAGAATATTTAACTGTTTCAGGGAAGCATGTGCAAGAAGAGAGCTAAAGCCAATGGGTATTGCTTATACAATATTGTGAGGAGGAGAGAGTAGCAGTTTGTGGCATGCATCTTAAGTGACAGACACATCATATTTTATCTAACATTGTGGCCTGCAATTCCTGAGAATTCAGCTGGCAATATATGCATCTGGCTTTCCCCTCACTGAAACGCATGCTACAAACCTGACTGCAAAATGTTGGCCAAGGGTTAGAGATGGATTTTGAGCTTCAGATGTCACAGGCAGATCTGATCTTCCCTGTGGTAAATCAGATGTAAGTCCCCCAAAAGGAAGGGGAGATCTGGGGGTGCTCCAGGGAGAGAAAGGGGAGCTGTCCCTGTATCATTAGCAAAGGAGATGAAGCTGTCCTTCACTCTACTCCCCCACAATTTAACCCCTGATTGGATCATCCAGGGGTTTGGTTTGGGCCCATATCTCCACAACAACAGTAAAAACCAATTAACAATTATTGTGTGACCATTGATACACAGCCCGGTTGGGTTGCCTGACATTTGTCAGGAGTTTTACCCTGTTGTGTGTTTATCAATGTACTGCTGGTGTGAGGTACAGAAGGACAGCCCTGGAGACCAAAGAGGGCACAGGCATTGACAGCACAAGATTCTGTCTTGATCCTGAAGGGTAGGGGCTCAGCTACCAGAAAAAGAGACAGAGAGAGACACTGCCCACAAGAGGATTGTGATGCAGAAACAGCTCCATTAGGAGCTGGCTGGTAACCACCAGTTCTCTTCATATGGGCCACCAAACAGCTATACCAGGGCAACAATAACTTGCAGTAGCTATTCGCCTGGCCTGCACTGAAGGAGGTGGTCTATAAGTTTTTGACAATAATGGAGTCCTTCTGGATTTATACCAGAGCAAATGAGCTCAGAATCTGGCCCATTGTGTTTCTGAGTCACGCAGTATATTAGCAAAGATCTTTGGATCCTGTAGTTTTCTGCCAAAGGTAGTTTATTCCTAATATTCTGGCATAGGCTGGAGGGCTAAGCCAAGACAGAGTTTGGGTCATTATGCTAACCACAATAGCTGTGTAATAAAGAAGTGACTAGGAAACCATTCTGGGATGACAGCCACAACGAGGCACATAGCAGACAAAAGCTGTGTCAATGGAGAGCCCTGCATGAGCACAGGTTTGGGTGAAGCAATGAGTAGAGTTGCCAGGAGCCTGGATCTGGGAACCCCACCCAGAGGCAGAATCATACACGCAGATCTGCCAAGACAAATGGAGCAGTAGCCAATGTAAATCATGCTGCCATTGTCGGGGCCGTTCTCCCAGTCTTTACACAGGCAAAACTCACGCTGAAAACAAGGGGAGTTTCGCCTGACTAAGAACTTCAGGACTGGCCCCTTTGGGCTAGATTTTCTAAAGAGCTCAGGGCCTTATCTTCTAGAGCATTCAGTCAACAGCAAATCCCATTGAGGCCAGATTTTCAGACGTGCTCAGGGCACAACGTGCTGGCCTCTTATTTTGGTGCTGAAGTGGCTGTGAGCTTTTGACAATCTGGCCCTTGGTATGCAAAGCAGTACTTGCTATTTTGAGTTCAGTTATGTTGAAGAAAAGGCAGAATCCAGCCCTTCCTTACATGTCTGATCCACTTTCCTGCCTCCATATATGACACTGATAATGATGGGACCACTAGAAGAAAGCAGATATCCTTCCTGCCCCAGGGCTAGTCTACCCTGCTGTGCTACTGGTATGGCAGCTCTTAGGTCGATGTAACTTGTGTCACTTAAGGGGGTGGCTTTTTCACACCCCTGAGTGATGTAAGTTACATTGACTTACGCAGTAGTGTAGACAAGCCCACAGGTCTGACCCTAATGTTGGGAACAGAGCCCGGAATCTCCATCCAGCAGATAATTCCAATATTGCTATATTTGTTTGGGACAAAGGCTGGAAATATCAAAACTTTTCATTGAACAAAGTTCAGAAAAGTTTCAATATTTGGAAATGTCAAACTGTTTTGTGTTAGGGCAGGTTGTCATTAAACTCTGTGTCTGCCTAATCCACCACAGTAATCCATGTTGTTCCAGGTTCCCTCGTGCCCCCATTTTCTCCTATGGGATCTGCTTCCCCTGCTAAACTACATCTCTTATGATACATTGCTGCCTATCCCTGTTGCTGAGCCACTGCAGTGCATCCTGGGAGGCCTATGATACACCACGATGGCACAGGCAGAAGCAGAAATATATATTGACCTGACCTGAAAAGAAAGGTTTTGATTTTCCTGATGGAAAATTCTTCTCAGATTGATCTCATCCTGCAGAAATTTAGATGTTGGTGAAACCCCATTTTCTGATGGGAAACTGATTTGTTCAGAATTGTTCATCAAGTCCTCGCAGGGATGTAGCATAAACTGCTTGCTGATGGCCAGACCCTATTTCCATTGAGCACATGGGTACTCAAGGGATCTGCTTGCATGAATAGGCAGAGCAGGATCTGGCCCTGTATTTTGTGCTGCAGTTTGATCTTGCAAATTCTTGAACAGGTGGATAGTCCTTGCTCATGTAAATACTCCCATTGACTTTCCTGGAACTACTTGAATTAGTTAGGGGTGGTTGGGGGCTGGTTCTGCTCCCACTGAGTTCAATGAGAAGTTGAAACTGACTGGGATCCTGCCCCTTAATGAGCACAGGATGAGGATGTAAGTGATATTAGGATAGTTTTTATGGTTCATCCATTTGCGCTGTAATAACAGCTTTGTAACTTTCATTGACAGTTCCAGCCCCTCCTTCCCTCCTGCTCCCAAGCAGAGCCAGCTGGCCGTGGGAGAACTCATGCTGCCACTCACCTGTTGCTAGGAAACGGCAGTGCTTCCGGAAAATAAATGCAACAGTACAGCCAAGGTGACACGCATGAAAATTAACAGGTGCGACGTTTTCCATCATCACAGCATTTAATATTATAAATAGGGCAGAAGGCTCTGCACTGGTGAGGGATACAGGAAAAACTCCACCTGACTTCTAGACACGTTACCTGCCTCTGGATTTGCTTATAATAGAGGGAAAAGTGTGACCTGGAGTTTTCAAAAGATGTCATTGAGAAGAAACATCAGAGGAAAGAAGTAACATGGAGGCAGGGCACTTTATATCTATGGACTTTAGCATGAAGTGTATTTATTTTAGACACAATCATAGCATGAATATATTGTTTTGCTGATTGTAATTCTTATATTATGCACTGGTTTATATAAATATGGATTGATCTGTGTCTGTATATGCAGTATATTGTAGGTGTTTAAAAAAAGATCCTAGCACCGTGTGAACATACCACTGTTTAATGCTGCAATTCACCCCTGTGTAGCTAGACATCAGCTACAAAGACTCAAGTCTTACTTGACTCTTCAAAATAGGGTTAAGTGAGACTTAAGCAGTGCTTTAGCTTTTGCAACAGCTCTGCACAATGGTGAATTTCACCATAAATGCAAAAATAATACAAGCCACTATAACTATACAGATTATATAGTTAAGCCTTCAACAAAAAAGTTCAGATAATTTTAACTCATCCTCCTCATGCATGTGCATCATTACATAGTGTTTAATTTATGCTCACACAAACAATACAAGGTTGTACAGAGCCCTGGGCCCTTTGTACCCTTGAAAAGATTCTGAACCCAAAAGCCATTTTAAGCCCAGCTTTCCTGGAGGGGACGGCCAGTGCCTGATGCCAATGCAGCAGCGTCAGGATTCTAGCTCCTCTCACACTTCTAACACTGCATTTCAGTGAACCACGAGGAGAGGAACGCAGTGTCTGGACCGGAGAAGAGGGGGCTAGAGGCAGAAAACCAGGAGGGAAGTGGAAGAAGGAAGAAGAGAGAGAACATAAAGAGTAGTAAGAGAAATCAAGAAAAATAGAAAGTAGCAAAAATGTGGACAGGAAACACAGGGCACCTGCAATCAAACTTCCTCCTTCTCCCTCCTCAACTGGAATCTCACATTTAACCCAGTTGTCAGGAACCTTAACCCCAAACTCCTTCTCTTTGGTCTGTAGGCCTCCCTCTATCATTCTTGTTAGTCACTATCTGAGCCAATCCGCTGCCAAATTCTTTATTCCTGTCACTTCATCTCTTGTGTTGACTCCTTCAACACCAGCCTTTTTCATATCCCTTGATTCCAGTGCTCTGGCCTTTAGCTCTTCCAAAATGTGTAACCCATCTCACCCTGTTCCTGGAAATGGGATCATCTGTGCCTCCCCCGCCCCCTCGGCAACCTTAATTTGCTCATCTTCAAGATCTGCCAGGATTTCCACACTGTCCCACCCCCATCTCTCTTACCTCCATTCTGCAGCCCATTCCCTTCCGACTTCTGGAACATACCCTCTGGCTGCCTCTCAAAGGAGGACGGGAGAGTCTTTTCCCACATTGCCCCAGTCCTTTTGGAAGAACTTCTCTGGCCCTGGTTCAGCAAAGCACACCAGTGCATGCTTAAGTATAAGAACCTTCTAAAGTCCCATTGAAGCCAATTTGATTTGAACATGTGCTTAAGTGTTTTCCTGAACTGGGGTCTCTGGACTCTTTTTCACTTCCTATCCCAAGAGCCATCTCTTTTCCTAGGCATATAGATTCATAGATTCCAAGGCCAGAAGGGACCATTGTGATCACCTAGTCTGACCTCTTATACAGCACAGGCCACAGAACTCCTCCAAAATAAATCCTAGAGCAGATCTTTTAGCAAATCATCCCATCTTGATTTAAAAATGGTCAGTGATGGGAGAATCCACCATGACCCTTGGTAAATTGTTCCTGTGGATAGTTACTGTCACCGTTAAAAACTTGCGTCTTACTTCCAGTTTGAATGTGTTTAGCTTCAACTTTCAGCCATTGGACCATGTTCTACCTTACTCCACTAGACTGTGACGATCCCATTACAAAATATATGTTCCTTAGGTAGGTAAGTATAGCCTGTCATCAAGTCACCCTTAACAGTCTCTTTGCTAAGCTAAATAGTCTGAGCTCCTTGAGTACCATTATATGGCATGTTTTTTAATCCTTCAATCATTCTTGGGGGTTTTCTCTGAACCTTCTCTAACTAATCTCTTTCTAAAAACAATCAAATACCCTTCCCAGAGTCTTCCAAGTTCCATTGTGCTTAGATATTTGCAATGAATTTGGTCACAGGACCTCTTTCCATCCTGTCCCACCACATTTACAATCTTGCCAGGATGATAGATTGCATCTTATTTCCTTGCAGCTGTAGACTCCAATTGCTATGAGTCCTTCAGTGATATTTTTGTAGGGACATCAAGAAAACCTTTACGTTTTTATTGTGAGGGGCTCAGAACACAGGGGAGAAAGAAATAGCACTGGGAAAGGCTCACTGTCTTTTCTTAGTGAGCTCCCCAAACTCACTTTTGTCCTTGTTAGTTCACTGAAGGGCTTTGCATTAAACAGTTTGCTAATTTTGCCCAACGATACCTGGGAACTTTACAAAAGGGACTCTGACGTTACATGAACCTTTCAATCCAGCGATCAAAGTGTTTTCTATTGTTTATATTACAGTAGTATTTAGAGGCTCCAAGCAGGATCTGGACCGCATTGTGCTACTGTACAGACACAAATTAAGAGACAGTCTTCTGCCCCAAATAGCTTCCAATCTAAATAGGTAAATGATCGGGAGCAGAAATGAACAGGTCACTTCACCTCTCTAAGGTCATGCAGCAAGTTAGTGGCATGTCCAGAAATAGAATCCAATTTGGCTGGGTCACAGGCCAGCGCCTGGTTAACTGGACCACATGCTTTTAGTTTCTAGTTGTGGTTCCCCCCCCTAGGTGCCACCATTGTGAACAATGAACATCAGAGCATTTGAAAAATAAAACACATCTTTGATTTGTTGGCTTTGATCAATTCTGGTTTAGGTTCTGTATTGTGAGCAAAAAAATCTGAGGGAATTTCTGCAATATCTTGCTTCAGGGAAAACCTACTCTATTCCTAGGGATGTTTATATGTAACTAGAGAGCTCCTAACTCTTGGAAGGTGAGTATTGTATTGTATTTGTGTGTGTTCTTATTATACCATTCAATCAGTAAGGGGAGTAAAGGTAATTGTAACCAGTAAAGCAGTATACAATAGCTATTAAAATAGGGTAATTACATAATTAGCACAGTAGTGGTAACTCACCCAGCATGAGCAACAGTAAAACCAGGCCCATGTTTTCCTTGGTCGGATTCTAGCAGGGACCCTAACTAGGCCTCAGGAATGGTTACTTCAGTTGAAACACACACGAAAAACTTAAAAGCCGTCATAAAACTGAAAAAGGAGGCACAAAAACCACAGGGAAGCCAAACACTTTCAAAGAAACAATAGTAAATTAGGTGTTAAAGATATAAAAGCCTGTTCCCTAACAATTTAATTAGGTAGCATGTCTGTTACAGACATTATGCTGCTAGTTTTGAAACATATGGTAGGGCCTCACAGTTCTAAATTCACACCAGCCCCCAAGAGAGGAATTTGTTATCAAGGGCTGATATTTTTGCTGTATAGGAAAGTGTGATGGTAATCAAGTGAAAATGGGAGGTAGCACAAGAAATTATTTTTTCTTTGCAACTTTGCTTTACATTTTTTACAATAATTAAAGTCCAGTTTGAAGAACGTGCATGGTCTTAATTAGCGCCTGCTATGATTGCTTCGGAGCTCATTCCCTTTAAGAAAGAACAAAACAACAAAACTCCCAGTGAATGTATTTGAATGTTACAAACTCAAGATAAAGCCTGATCTGGTGTCCAGGACAGAAGTTGGAGGCGAGTTTAACGGCGGCCAAAGGCCTGCTAGATGCACAGCTCAGACGGTGAGTGTGTGGTGCGTAGCACTTGTGCTCTGGTGTTCTGAAGGTTTGCTTGATTTCTTTCATTCTACCCAGATCTGAGCTTTTTTCCCCCTCTGGTAACTGGCATGTTCCCCACTTGAAAACCCAGAACATTAGGGTGAAAGCCTGGCTGCATGGAACTTAATGGCAAAACTCCTGCTGTTTTCAATAGGGCTAGGATTCCATGTAGAATGACTAGAGATAATAGCAGTGATGTGCTGGAGGGACCTGGCAGGATTAAGGGCAGGGGAGGGGGTATTCCTGGTCAAGATTCCACCATTAAATGGAAGGGAGAGTTCAGGTGTCTCCTCTGCTTCAGATGTAGTCACCTCTCTGGTATTGCTAATGGTCTCTGCTGTGGGAGAGTTTTATCTCCGAGGCTCCGAAGAGCCATTGCTCCTGCTTTGGAAGGGAGCTGACTGGGTTTAAAGCCTGGGGTTTAAAGAAAGAGACCCTGGCAGTGGGATCTCCCAGACCGCCCTTTAAAGGCTGGATACAGTGCTAGACTGCATGTTCAGGGGCAATGTTTTCAGCAAAAAGTGCAGCTTGATATAGGCTTGTTCACCAAGAGGGTGCTGACTCCTCTCTGTAGCACACAAGTCCAAGGAGCAGGGAATTTATCACAATCTAAGGGGTCATGTTTTGGTGGGATCCCGTTACTAAAATAATGGCAGCACAGCTCTGCAAGATTAAGAGACAGAGGTGTGCCACTGTACCCTTTTCTTTTGCTTTCAGAATGCACCATAGTCTGAATACTCAGTAGGAACCTCAAGGGATTATCTATCTCTATACGTGCTATGCACACACAGTCCATGCGATATTTGCAAAGCCAGGTGATAAACTGCATTTAACATGCATTTTTGACTGCCTCCTCAGGCCTCTGCCCACTAATCAATCTCCACTCCACGCTGCTTCTGACGCTGCAAACCCTGAATCAGCTTCCCACTACTGCCATTCCAAACAAACCAAAACCCACCAGGGAAATAGCTCCTTTTCTCCCCCGATATGTGGAATTTCTTCTCCAGATCCACACAGGCCTAAGTTTCAGGATGGACAAAGTGCAGTCTTGGACCACAGACAGGAGTAAGGACTGATCTTGTACAATCCAGCTGGGGTAGAAATGGGAGCTGTATACCATTAGAAAACAGGGATTGCCAGGATTTGCTTCCAGCCTTGGAAGGTCCAGAGAACACTGGATCTTAAAAACGCAACATCATTATGTGTGTAAAAGCTATTTTAGGTCATTTGTAGAGGCTTCTAATCTTTGTAATAGTTTTACTCAGGGCCTGTACCTTTCAGCTCAGGTGGAAGGACATGAAAAGTAGTACCAATTAATTATTTTTTTCCCCTAAAATGTTTGTAAAACACTTATTCTAAAATATGCAACATATTCAGAATGCCATTTATAAGTAAAGCAACCATGCCCAATGTATGCCGATACAACCTTTATGCCACACCACATCATCATGCAGTCCCTAGCTAGCTGGCTAGTTTGCTAGCTCAGGCTTCGGCATCCTCTCATAAAATGATATTGCTTATCTATATCCTGCTGGTAAGCAGCATACATGGTTTCTGCCATGCGTGCGGAATGATGTTACAGTATTTAAGGGATGTTCTTTCTATCTGGTGTAAAAGTTGTAAGCAGTTAAAATCTGGCACAGCATGCCGTGCTTCTGGGGTATCTCAATGGTTGCATCAGGCAAGAGGTTGAAGGCTGTCAGGGATGGGACAGTGTGGTCAGAACAAGCATCAGGTTCAGTGGTTGAAACAGAAGTCAGTAGCCAAGAATTAGAGCCCAGGATCACAGCCCAAGCCCAGGGTCAGGACTGGAGTTAGAGGTCAGTGACAGGAGCCAAGGATCAGACCCAGGTTCCCTGGAGTGCGAGAAGCAGAGCTGGGAGAGGTGCTTTCGCAGCCACGAGCAAATGCTTTGAGCAGCCACTGAACTGCTGCTGGGCTTAGGAGTTGGACTGTTGAATCTTCCAACCAATCAGGCGGTGTAGCCAATCAGGCGGCCTACTACAGGCCAGCTGCTCTCATCAGTTGCCCAGAGACTGGCTCTGGTGCAGGCCCTGATTCCCGACAAAGAGTGAGTGCTGTAGTTAGGTGAGTGGTGGTGGGAGCTCACCATGAGGCACCATTAGAAGAGTGTTATGGAGTTTATAAAATGGCCTTTATCATAGGTGGGAGGACAGGATAAATTAACGATTGGTCACAGGGCTGCATGTTTTTGCATTGCAGTAGCACTGTGGTTGAGGAAACACATGTTGCAGTGTTGTATCTGCCTCCTCCACAGTAGTGTCACCCATGCATGGAGTGTGGCTGATGTTCCGAGTTAGTGGCTGGTCCACATAAATGTTTCATGGGTCTGCTCCAGCTGATGGGCAATGGAAGTTGCCTATAGGCTCAAGTGGTGGCGGCTCTTCATGTTGGGACAGAAGGTCCCCTCTGCAAAGCCTGCTGCTGACTCAAGCAAGGTCAAGGACAGAAGAACTAGTAAGGGGAAGATGCTCCCGTGCATGGGAGGAAACAGTGCTCCTGATTTGCTGCCCACCGATCATTGAAAACAGGGAGTTAACAGAGTAGGTCACCGATCCATATTGACCAGCTGAGCAGGACCCATGTCAGGTGCTCAGGTACCACAGTGATGGATGCATTAGAAGGATCAGACTAGAAACAGCTGTGAGGCACAGAGATGAGAATTAAAGACTCCAAGGCATTTCTTGCTCTGTTGTCCTTGTCCAAAATTCCCTCCTAAAGCCACCAGAATGACCCTTCTCCTCCCAGAGCCACTGGCTGCTGCTCTTGCCCAGAGCACAGAGGTGGCCACATTTGTACCACGGTGTTGAAAGTGTGCCGTTTGGGAAGTGCTTTGGGGTAGAGTCTGCTTCCTCACACTTTTTTAAAAGCATTTTGATGTCTTTTGCAGAGCTGGAAACACAACCCCAGCCAGCTCAGTGCTATGTTGGACCTTATACTTATACTCACGTCAACATGAGCAGAGACAGCTGCAAAACTACAAACAGCAACAGCAATAATTTAAACACTCTGATGAATGAAGCCTAACAACACCTGTGAGGTGCATTTGATTAATTATATGTTTCCATGCAGTATATTTTTCAGTCACTAGATGTCTCTTTGTGTTGTGCAGCATTCCAGGCAGGATTTAGTTGCTGGTAAACAAAGGAGACAAAGCTGGGACTCAAGCTGTGTGGAAGCCTGTTTGTTTTTATCTATAGTTATAGCTGTTTCCTTTATTAAATATGTCCTATTTAAGATGGACTGCAATTTTATATATCATGACAATGCAGGTAAGTATTATTCCTATATCTACAGATGGAGAAAATAAGGCTAAAAAGAGGAGTGACTTGTTCAAGGTCACACATAAGTCCAGGGAAGAGGAGGGAATAGCCCCTCCTAAATCTAGACTCTCACATTCTCCTCTAGGTACAAGACCATCCTTAAAAACATATTTTCTATGAGGTTTGGCGAAAAAGTACTTCTTTTTGGTGGAACAGTAAGTGTCCAACACATGTTACCGTCTTATTCTAGCTGAACCTTGATTGTCACTCTCAGGCTTTGAAATTTTGCTAGAGTGAGATGAGAAAAACAAACAACTCAAACCATGCAAAGAGAAGGCTATATATTTTTGTTCTGCTTTCCAAGCTCTTCTGGCATAAACAGCAAGTTCCCCCATCATAATTCATCCTCTTTTCCAGCTCATTCGTTTGCAGCCACAGCTATTTGTGACATCATCCCACATCTATTGCTCTGGGAGTTACAAATTGCTACCACTCCTTCAGCCCCAAGTGCCAAGGTTGGTGGGGGGGTCAGTATGAGAAGGGGCAGAATAAGAGATAAACACATAACAAACAGGGCTGCCACTTTATAAGAGAAATCCCGTGCCAGCCTTCTCAGTATTGCATATAACCATAATCACTGTAATTGTGGAATGAGCTATGACTAGAGAGCTAGATCACAGCTAGATGTAGTGTAGACATAGCCTTTGGCTATGCAAGGGCATACAGGGCTCTGGGACTGACAAAGGGTAAAGGGAACCTTCTCCGATGTGCTGTTGGGGGCAGAAGGAGAGAGGTGTGTCCATGACAGCTCCCAGGGGATGTAGTTTGAGGGCTAGGGTGCATGTCTAATGCCTCCACTCTGAACCCTGCATGACGGGGTAACACCTGCTATCTGGAAGTGCATACTGCCCCTTTGCAGAGCAGCAGTGGGGTGGGTGCCATCATGTTTCTCAGTCCCAGCTGGTGGATTCTTGCCCCTGGCCAGCAGGATTCCTAGTGCACATGGGAGAACATGCCGGAGTCCCTGTTCCCCCTTGCAGAGCCAGATGGGGTAGGATATGTCCAACAGAGTGGTTGGCCTTCACAGGCAAGTACAGAATGTCATCAGTGTTTTGTCACAGAGCGAAGGCTACTGATAGAAAAGGCCAAATCTACCTCTTGGTTACATGTATGTGTGTAAATCCAGAGGAACGCCACTAAATCAAAGAAGTCACTTTGGATTTACACTGGAGTAACTGAGAACAGGGTTTGGCCTGTTGGCTTCAAAGTGTATCTATGGTCAGAGAAGTGAATTGTGAAAAAATGGCAACTTCTTATTCAACTAAACTGCTCCCTGTTTGGTCCTTACTTCAGTGACCAACGTTAGAGCCAGTGGAGCTGTGCGGGAGTGCGCTGGGCTCCATTCTCCTTTGCTTGCCAGCAGCACATGGTCAGCTAAATTTGCACTGCAGAATCTTCTAACTTAACCTCTAATTTGGGAGGCTTGTTTCTTGGGTGGCCAAGTTGAGACCCGAAGGGCCTGATCTTCAGACTGCTCAGCTCTGGGGATGTGGCTGCTCAGTACCATGGATGTAATTATAAGGGAGGATGGAGACAACACTATGCTTCTCCCCTACCCCTAAATTTTCAAGTCTCACTTAAAAGGAAGTGAAGGAGGGAGCAGCGAGGGGGCTGAGGCTTCTTAGGACAGCTCAGGACTCTCCGCATTCCAACGTGGCTGGCATTTACCCCATTTTTCAGTGCCTCTGAACAGAGGCCAGAGCTTTCTCAGGTCATGAACCAAAACCAGAGGCAGCCACTTTTGAAAATGTTAGCCTGACTTGCCAAGGGTATGGGCAAGTCAGTGGCAAAACTGAGAAGAGATCTCAGGAAGAATCTCAGGTCCATTTGCTCACTAAGTCTTCTTTTCTAGCAATCATGCTTAATCCTCAAGCAACTAAAAGTTATAAATTAGATGAGCCTTTGTTTAAGCATTTCTGGGCCGTTTTTGAGCTAGTTGTAATGCAGAGTAAACTGAGAGTTAAAAGGTGATTTGCTCTTTCACACAAAGCTAATGCAGTGTGTCTATATCGCTTGCCTAGCATGTTGGATTATAACAGAGTTTAACTTTTGGTGGTAATTACATACGCCAGGTTTTCTCTGACTGGTCACGTTTGAAGCCAAATTTGCTGCCGATATTTATATTTTCAGCCGTTGCATTCTGGATGGGTCTCCATCGTTTTTCTACTCCCGAAGAGGAGGCTTTGCGGGCTGTCTTTCTCCCCTTTACCTTTGTTCTTCCCCTTTTTAGCTCTGACAGATCAGAGTTGAGGTGCAACCTGCTGCATACAGATAAAGCTGTTTGTCTCACTAATCTGTCAGTATCTCGTTCCTTTACTCCAGTCGCCAACCGGTTGGCTGTCAGGAGGCTTAGTCCTTCTTGTTTTAACAGAATAAAAGTTTGCTATTTTACATGGATCACTACTATTGGGCCGCTGCACAAGCAGGTCCCATTCATTTGTCTAGCTAATCCACGGTATCTATCAGTATCATCTGTGTGCCTGGCTAGGCCAGATAAATCTATGGGTGCCATGACAGGGGCATGCCACAGGCAGCATCAACCTGGGCTAGCCACACTGAGCACACACCAAAGGGGTTCAGGTGCGTTTGTACTCAGGGCAGCCAACCCGGGTCCTGCTGCTGTTGCCTGTGGCAACATGGCTGCAGGACTATTTTTAGTGTGCTAGCTCAGCTGAGTGCCTGTGAGAGTACGTTTGTGTGAGCTGGGAGTCACATCACTAATTCCTAGCAGCCTTGAAGGAAGGCCAGGAAAGCTGTCCTACGGCATACGCACTGTAGGTACAACTGCGCATGGGAAATGTAGAAGAAAAAGCATCTCGGGCACTGAGATCGTTTTGGCATCAGGAACCAGAAGCAGAGTAAATGCTGAGGAGATAAGATCTCAGCCTGGCAACTGACCTCTCCCCCATTTCTCTCCCCCCTGGAGTCTGACAGATGCCTCTGACACCCTGTTCCACTGTCATATGTGGCCATCTGCTCTCTCTGTTACTGCAGTGCCACCTGATCACCAGCGAAATAGGTGGGAACTAAAACACCCGAGATGGGTAAAATCTAGCAAAGGGTGGCTGGGTTTCAGCAATCAAGAGGGCAGGTTGAGTAGGTTAGGCTTTGCTCCAGGTGATAGCTGTGTCACTTCTGTTCCCCAGATTGCTCTGTGAAACCATTACAAACAAGACGGGAGAGATCGGGGAAAGCTGAGATTCAGACAGAATCAGGTAGGGACAGTCTCCCATCCTTTCCTCACCCGGAGCAGTTCCTCCTTCTATGAGCAGTCCCAGCAGAACTAGCTGTGGGAAGGCACTACTCACTTCCAGTAAAGCTGGAGGGATCTGGCCCTCAGTGTCAGGAGTGCAAAAGCTCCATCATTTAAAATGGTGGTGGTGTGGGGGAGGCAGCAACACTTCATGTTGCTAGGTTGTACCCAGGGCCCAGTTTCATTTGACGCCAACTACAAGTCAGAAGGAGTTTTGCCTGACCAAGAGCCTCAGAATTGGGCCCACTATAACTAGTCTTCCCGGAAACATTGCATAAACTATTTCAAACAGCATCTGATTTTATTTAAGATATTATTTATGCTTATGAGGTACATTTTCCCTGCAAGGGGGACCGGCTACATCAAAGCCATGATGAGTCATTGAGTTACAAAGAGGGACGGTTTGCCAGTTGTCTTCTTTCAGAGCAGTGCTAGGCCTGGGAATCAGATTTACCTTGCATATTCGCAAAGGCAGTGATTTCAATGGAAGCTTTGCCTGGGGAAGGACTGAATAAAAACTAGAGCCGACTAGGAACCAGAATTTCTGTCCTATTTACGACGCTCTACTGCATTGGCCTCTGCTGAAGGAGAAAATGTCAATGATGAAGACTAATAGGGTAATAAAATTACTATTAATCCTAAAATAAATTCTTCAGATGTAGCGAATGCACAAACTTTCAGTGCATTTTAACTATCTGGGAAGTTTAGAGAGTCTGTATTTTTCTGTTATTAAGATCATCTTGGACAAAACAGAAGTCTGATATCAGGTGCTAAATTTCATAAATTGACTGTTTTTAAAATCAATTTCAACTCATAACAATTTACATGCAAGTGCTCAAAAATTTCACTCTATACTTGTGGAGCAAGAGCTGTAACTAGGGAGAGGACACACTCTCTTTTTCATACACAACCAGGGGGCTGAATCCCTCCTTTCAGTGCAAAACTCTGCTCAACATTAATTCCATAATGAAGTTCTGAGTGGCCCTGGTTTGCTGCGTAGAGACAACTCTGAAGTTCTAGGTGGCCACAGATTCCATACAATACTTAATGCACTGGGCTGCTCAGCCCTGCCAGGTATATGTATTATACATTGGGCCTATTAGACATGAGCGCTAGTCTTGCAAATTTACCAATACACTTTTATAGCTATGTTTATGGTTGGAATTGCTGCATGCGATGTTTACGGCAGCAGCAAAGACAGCTTTTCTTTTCATTCTTTTTTGTGTGAATTTAAATAAAGTCGGATAGAGATACAGACAAACAAACCCAAACCAAAAGTGTTAGAAACCACACTAGCCATGTTGTTTTGTAGATTCCAGATTAATTTGGCTGCTGTTGCTACCATGACGGTTTGTGTTTATGTGTGAACTATTTCATGTCCTATCCTGTCAGCTGGCACCTATGCATGCTGAAAATACAATGAGATGCCAATAACTACATGTTGATCTGCGGCAGAGCCCCTTCGAGGGCACTAAAGCAAAGGAGTAATCATGGAGTTCACTGCGAGGGCTCTATTTATTTTCTGTTACTGACTTTGGCAGCGGCAGTGTGACGAGCACTGCTTGCAGATGCCCTGTGTTTCACGGAGAAAAATGAACAGAAATCACTGCCCTATTTTACAATAAAATCCTATTGTTTTCCAAGGCAGACTGATCTTTGTGCAGCCCCGACAAGCAGGATCGAGATGCTTAATCTTCTGCTTTGACACTATCAGCTCTTTTATTGTTCACCCCCTATAATGATGTGATGACAGCTGCTGGAATCATTCCAGTTATGAGCTCTTGTAGGCACAGACCTACAGGTCTTGAAGGATGTGGCGGTAGGGTATAGATCACTTGTTTATACAAAAGAAAACCATTGCATGTTGCTATAGCCTCCGTGCTTATTAAAGAGTGGACTGGAGGATCACAGGGCATGGTGAATGGTTAGGATGCTGCTAGAAGCAAACTCAAGCAGGAAGAATGAAACGATTGGCATCTTTGTACATGCTGGGAGCGGTGTGATGTCCCAATCAATAATATGGGGCTCTTGTCTCTAGGAGGGTCTGGGGTTATGATCCTTTTATGAAAGGCATCATTTTTCTGGGGCTCTCAATTCCCCTTCCACTTCTGGAATATTGGGACTCTATCATTCAGGATGGGTAGACTGTCTCCCTTCATCCTGAACCTTCACCCCATCTTGAACTGAACCTAAACTAAAAAAACAATGAGGAGTCTTTGTGGCAACTTAGATCCTAACCAATTTATTTGGGCATAAGCTTTTGTAGGCTAAAACCCATCAGATGCCTGGAGTGAAAAATACAGTAAGCAGTATATATATTGAAGCACATGAAAAGATGGGAGTTGCCTTACCAAGTGGGGGGTCAGTGCTAACGAGGCCAATTCAATCAAGATGAAAGTGGCCTCAACAGTTGACTGTATTCTCAACAGTTGACAAGAAGGGGTGAATATCAACAGAGGGAAAATTACTTTTTGTAATGATCCAGCCACTCCCAGTCTTTATTCAGGCCTAATTTGATTGTGTCCAGTTTGCAAATTAATTCCAGTTCTGCAGTTTCTTGTTGCAGTCTGTTTTTGAAGTTTTTTCGTTGAAGAATTGCCACTTTTAAGTCTGTTATTGAATGTCCAGGGTGATTGAAGACATCAAATCAGACATCAAGAATTGTAACATTCAAAAACCAGTATCAGTGTGTTTTCCAGATTGGGCATTTTCTGCTGTTAGGGATGGTGCAATTAGAATATCTGGCAGAAATCACTGATATGATGATTTTACTAGCATTGTGCCATGACTTGAGCTGGCCCTCTGAAATCTGCAGGACATGGAATGAGCCCTGAGTTCTCTGTAGTGTTAAACCGTTAACTTACTTGTCAGCCTGCAAGAATTTGCCTTCTCCTGCCAATGTTATCATATTGTTTAATGATCTTCTTTGCTCCAACAGGCTGCCCAGTAGAGCTAAGATACCTCATTACCTTGTTAACCCCCATTTGCTTCCACGTGGTAGAAAAGGGCAAGGACATTCATTGGCAGCCAGCCTGCTTCATCTTTTGAGTCCATTTCAGAGGGTCACAGAAATCCACTTCAAGTTATTCCCCTCCTGATCCCAGTCATGTGACTCAAATGAGCCCTCTGTCTGAAGCTAATCTAACCCATTTCATTGTTTACAGCTACAGAGCAGGGACATCGGGAAGCATCAGTGTGTATGAGAGCTGGGTGAGTAATTTGAAACGAATAATTTTGGAGAGTATTGTTGCCTCTTTTGTGGTGTCATCTGTGTGACTAGACTGGACTTTTCTTGTAATTTAGAAACATTTTTGCTGAATAAGTTCTGAAATAATTCATGGTCTGTAGCTCATTCATGTGTTTGTCACGAGTGTTTGATTGTGCATAAAAAAACAGCTGGAATCTGAACTAAGTGGTCACCTGGGCCTGATTCAGAGCCCAGTGGAAGTCAATGGAAGGATTCCCATTGACTTCAGTGAATCAGGCCACAAAATGTTTCTGTCTGCTGATTGGATGACTCTGATAACTCTTAGGAAGAGGTTCCTTCTGTGAATGATCACAAATTCTTACCTTGCTTTTGGTAATATTCTTCAGTGTTCACTTAAAATTGGCTGTTTCAGTGAACAGTCTTGCTAATAAACTCACGTGCAGGAATTTTTCTAGAGAATGAACATAAAAGCAGCATGGACAACATCGTAAAAGCTAAAACACAAGGGAAGTTGCATTTGCTTGTAAGTCATCAGGAAATGCCACGTGTAGGGGTGCGAGAGGGATGTGAAATCAGCATGGAAAGACACTGTAGACTAAAATCATAGAGGGGTTGTCTTGCGTCTGGGGTCAAAACAGTGAGTTTTGGGGGAATTTAAGGAAAAGCAAAAAGACATTATCCATCACTGAAGGAGCAAGGAAGACATCACGTTTTGCATCCCTGAAAGCTGGATCCTGGCCATGAGGGCGGGTGATGCTGAGAGGTTGCTTTAGGTGAGAAACTTACCTCAGATAACAATTTTAGCTTGTTGAAAGTTGTGGTTAGTCTCTTAGAAGTGTTATACTTCTGTTTTATTTGTTTCCGTTATTCTTACTCAATGCTCACTTGAATTTGGGAATCTTTGTTCTTTGTTAATAAATATATGTTTTTTGCTATAAATTCATCTCAGTGCTGTGATACTAAATTCAGTGTAAATCTTCAGCTGAACCAAACAGGCTGGTGTGTACACTGTCTCTCTGGAGACAGTGAACGTACTAATTTCTGTGAGTTTCTAATGACAGAGGCTGGATACTACAGGGGAATACTCTTTAAGGGGGCTCAGGGATTGGGCTGCACCTAAGGTTAATGTGCAAGGCAGAGTAAAGGCTGGCAGAACTTCTGAGGAGATTGTGTAGATGGCTAAGTGACTGGAGTGACAGGGAGTTGACACCTCATTTAGCCCCAGTAAGGTTGTCTCTTGCAGAGTCAGAGGAGTAACAAGGCAACTCGTAGTTCAGCGTGCCCTGAGAAAGTGTCACAAAGATCAAACCCACAATGCTGCTAACAAAGGAATATTTCATGCTTGCTCCTGAATTGGAGACTTAGAATTGTCCTATTCAATGACTGGGTCTCATTCCAGTGCTTCCTTTCAATCTGTCTTCTAGACAGGAGATACTGATAAAAACGGCACACAGATACTATACTCTATCCTGGCTCCCTCCCTAGCTCTGGATCCATTTCAGGATCCTCTTCTTGATTCTTCCTTCTCTGGAGACTGCACCTTGCCATGGTGGGAAGGCTTGTGTCTACCAGTGACTTATGCTGGCAGGACCACTCAAGTTGGACAGATCAGAGGATGGGGATCAGAAGAAATACAGTGCACTGGGCCTCCAGTGTCGGTGTTAAGCGAGAGGCCAAAAACCTATCCTCACAAAAGAGTTAAGTTATAGAAACACAACTTAGTAGTTATTCTGGCGAATAGTATGATAGACAAGGATGGCAGAACCTCATTCATTCTGTAAGCAACATCTGATGGCACAGGAATTCAATCTCTTTTGCTTAGCAAAGAGAGGGCTTAGACTATGATTTGATCAGAGTCCATAAGTACCTACACGGGGAAAATATTTAATAAGGGACTCTTTAGTCTATCAGTCAAAAGTCTACCATGATCCAATGGCTGGAACAAGAAAAATTCAGATTGGAAATAAGGGCATACCATTTTAACAGGGAGGGTAATTAACATTGGAACAATTTACCAAGGGTCGTGGTGGATTGTCTATCACTGACTATTTTTAAATCAAGATTGAATGTTTTTCTAAAAGATCTAGTCTGGGAATTATTTTGGGGCAGTTCTATGGCCTGTGTTATATAGGAAATCAGCCTAGATGATCACAATGGTCCCTTCCTGCTTTGGAATCTATAAGAAGGATTCAGATTCCTTGTTCTTATACTTGTAGCCATTATCTGACCTATCTGCCACATCCATCACCATAGCATTTGAGTATCTAGCAAACTTCAAAGTTTATTAAAAAAATAGCCGTGTCTCCTTCCCTCTTCTCTGTTGGCAGGAACGATAGGCTAACACTTGGCTACCTTACACAACAGCTGTGTTTGGCACAAGGATGTGGAATCTGCTGGAGCCCAGGTGGGAGCTGAGGCCAGAGTGTCTCCAGACAGAGCTGGGCAAAATTTTTTGTCTCACTTTTTTCAGCAAAAAAATGAAGCTGAGGGGAGACTGAAATGTTTTGCAAATTCATGCCTGTTTCTTCAAATTGCTCATTTAGAAAACAAAATGAAAATACCCTCCCCTCCCCCGCCCCAAAACGGAAACATTTCCTTTTAACATGTTCACAATGATTGGGTGCCTAGCCTGATTAGGTGCTGTTGAAAATCCCACTACATGCCAATCAGTATTGTTAGATGCCTAAATACCTTTGGCAAGTTGGTTGTGGGAGCACAAAACCCATTGATTTTCAGTGACACTTGTGCTCCTAAAAAATTTAGGTGCCTCTGAATCTCTCTCCCAATGACACTGACCTGCTTTTGCTGCAGTCCTGATCCGATTCCTCCCAAACCAAACTAACTATAGGAATATTTTATAACAGCTCCTATGGAGAAGAGTCTGTAACGATATACAAGACACGACAAATCCCAGCAGTCCATGCTCAGTGTTATTCTGAAGTTAATGAACCCTGTGTGTGTCAGGGAGGGAGAGATGGAGTGGGCCAAATAGACAGTGTTCTTGGGAAACACAAGACATACCTGAAAGCAACAACTCTGAGTAGGATGAACAGGAAAGGGCTATTATTTTCGATGTTATGATTTGGTGGTATTGAAAATTGGGTTGGGGCGGACATGTCACTGTCTGGAGAGCACCTACCACATGATAATACTAACTGATAGTCATGTCATCTCCAATTAGGAGTTGTTCTTCTCTTATAAGCTACACAGACTTGCAAATGGTCAGTTCCTAGATGGGAAATCCCTTAAGGAAACTGCAATCATGGAGAAAAGTAAGACGGTGATCGTGAAAGTCTGGGTTGATGCTAGCAGAGCCACTGCTTGATGCAGTCCTTTAGCTCAAGCGGTAGAGGCATGTACTTTTAGATCTGGACATCTGAGGTTTGGTCCCCCCAGATGTCCCATTTGGAACATTGTTATAGGTGGGTGACTTTGTTATGGTTGTTAGGCTTTTACGTTCTTGTTTAAAGTGTTTCTTGTGAACTAGTGCCCAGCACGATCAGATTGCTTGAATCTTTGCTCAGCATTCCATTCAGATTATAATACACAACAGTTCATACCCTGCTGGGTCCTATTACACAATTATGAAATTGCTTGAGAACTCTGGAGCTTTCTGGTTGGCTGTGAATGATTTCAGACCTGTCAGCAACCTCTGTTTCTGTGTGTGTTTGTGTACAGGGGCCAACTGCTCAGTCTAGTTGGCTAAAGACACTTGCCTTCTGTTTCATGCATTGTAACACATTTTGTACCCCCCAAGTCCCCCAAAATGCATCATTTGATGTGCTTTACTGCTATGAATCATGGACTGGATATGCATATATATTGGCATGTTTCAGAACCCCCTATGGCTTCACAAGTTCTCTCTCCAAAGCACACATAAGGGCTAGGAGACATGCTAGGGCATGACAGCCAGAGAGGAATTACAATCAGAGGGCAAAATTCTTCTCTCAGACCCATTCTGCTCTCCTGACCTGTGTAGAACTCCCAATGACATTTCTGTGTATGTGGTGGGAACAGAATATTGGAACTGCAACTCAATGCAATGTGATGTGATCCAATACAATGCTACTCCGTACAACGACTTTCACACAAGTAGAATCCCGAAGCATTTAAGTTAAATCCGACAATCATAATAAACAACCTGCTTATGATTTTTGCTTTGCTTTCTAATGACTATATGAAAGTGGGCAAAACCAGGAAGCTGTAGCAATATTATATGGATTCGGCTTTCTGTGTACTGCCACTTTAAATGCTGCTTTGGGGGCAGGCATTTTTCAAAGATGGAAGATCTTACAGATTGAGTGACATGGTCTATTTCCTTTTTGATTGAGATTTTATATTTACTTGAAATAAAACCCACCAGGAATAAAAGTACATGTTTTGCTTTCTATCGATGAGGCAGACTATCAGTATCTTCAACAAAAACAAAGTAACCACAGATAGAAAAAGAATGAGTGATTGAAGAAAAGACAAGGCAACACAACATGGTAAAAGAGATCTTGGTTAGTGAAATTGAAACTTGTATCAATAAAGATTAGAGTCCTCCATAAGAAATATGCTAGAAGAGTCTAAAAACAAAATGCATTGGCCAACTGGTTGTGTGTGGATCTCATTCTCCAGTTTGTGCATCTGTAATAAGTTCAATGCTGTTTACACTAACTCATCCAAGAATTGAAGCAAGGTCCTTTTTAAATTAAAAATAATATTACGTATGCTATTTTGGCTGGCTAAATTAAACTCATGTTCTTTGAACCTTTCCGTACTAACTCCTAGTGACTGCACTGGGCACCTACTGGTCAGTGTACAGCTAATCAACTGCAGACACATTCTCTTCTCATAAAACAATCACTTTTGATTCCAGGAGATGTTAATGCCAATGTCAGTTTCATGGAACTCTTTGTACCACCCAAAAAACAACTGGAGGTTATTCTGAGGCTCATAGTCAGATACCAAACTGTACCACCAGGGCTTTGGTTATGGGAATAGCTGTTAAAATCAGACCATTGACATTCTCTAAGGACATACTGAGCGCATTGTAAATTTGTATATGAGACTTCCCTTGGTGTTCAGTGCAATAGTTGCACCCTATTCCATTAAAAGGAGGAAATATGACTTAGCGGGTAGCACAAAGGACTAGGAGTTGCATATCCTAGGTTGTATTCCCAGCTTTGTCATTGACTTGGGTCTTGCTCCTGCAACTCCTGGTATGGCGAAAGACCAGACAAATATGAGGAGAATCTATACATGGTCGTAAGTCATATTATGGAATAGCAGTTGAGAGCTTCCAGGCCCTTGCTGGCCTTCTCCTTTACTCACAGCAGTGTGCAATAAAATAGAGGTAGAGTCAGAGCAGAAGATGGATGTGTTTGAAGTTGCACAGACTTATGTGGGGAGACAAGCTCAGTCTTCATGCTAATGAGATGCTTAGTTAAGCAATATCTTTTTAGGCCTCACTCCTCTATTATTAGGTGGAGGTAACATGGCAGTTCCACAGTGCTTCCACTGATGAAAGACTGTGTTCCCCGCTCATCCTTATGCTTAATTGTGCAACATTTTTTGTTGTGTGCCCCTGGGCAAGTCACATGACCTCATGAGGCCTCAGTTCACCCATTGTGAAATGGGCATCATAATACCTCTCTCTTGGGGTGCTGGGAGGCTTAATTAATGTTTATAAAGTGCTTTGAGATCCTCCAACAAAAGGGCAAAATATTCCCGATGTCTTTCAGGGAGGACTATTCCAGTGCAACCTTTGAGCCCTGGGGGAGATGACTACCAACTGACAATTCCAAAATTCTCTCTTCTGTTTCCTAGGGCCTGAGAGGTGCAGGTCCTTAACTTGTGATGATTTTCCCACCCACACTCTGTCCACACTAAGTTTATTTCTATGACATTTCCCACCGGTGCTACCACTCTTTTGGTTCCAGTGATGGGAGCAATAGTGGGACCGATAATGTAGACATAGCATTGGGATCCACCAACATTTTAATCACTGTCAATTGAGAGGCACTAGGATCTAGTGGCTAGGGCGCCAGATGGGGAGTCAAGAAGCTTGACTACTATTTCCAGGGATGCATCTGACTGGCTGTGACTTTTGAAAAGTCACTTCAACCCTTTGTTTCCTTTCTTACACTTTGGTTGTCTTGCCTAGTTAGATTGTCTAGCGCAGGGACTCTTTCTCACAGTGTGGTAGTGAACAATGCAGCCCTGATCTTGGCTGGGACAATGGTAATGCAAATCAGCTTAATCATATAGACCTACTCTGAGAAGGGGTTGTTTAAGCATGGTGCATAAAATGTCACTAGTGACCTAGGCCCAGATTCTCAAAGGAATTTAAGCACCTAACTCCCATTGAAATCAACAGGAGTTTGGCATCTAAATGTGTGAGGATCTGCGTCCCCAGAACAGTGTCTATGCTAGCTGTGTCATAGCTCTGATGGGGCTAAGGCAATGGTAGCAAGAATAGGGATTATTTGGCAGGAAAGCCAAAGTGTAGCTGTTCCCTAAAGATTTTGCTTGGGGCCAAATGTTGAAGTCCTCACTTTGTCAGCTCTCTCACTGAAGTCAATGGGAAAGAGTGATGGGCTGTACCAGGCCTTCTGAGGCCCCCTGCTGGAAGCCTTGTGGTCCTACCATACCCCACCGCTGAAAAGGAACAGTGAAGGTGGGTCCTCCAGGCCTGCCTAGAAAGGCTGCAGCCAATCAGAGTGAAGCAGGCTCAGTTAAAAGGAGCTGCAGGGGGTCAGTTGTTGGTGAGGAAGCCTATGAGACTCTCCTGGCAAGGAGGCCTGGGCAAGACCCTGCTCAAGCAGGGAACAGACAGAGAACCCTAAGGTAGGGAAGAAGAGGCAATTACATGGGAAGAGGGCCAGGGAATAGCAGCAGCAACAGAGTTAAAGGAAGCAGCACATGACTCCTATTTGTAGGGTCCCTCAGTTGGGACCCAGAGTAGTGGAAGGTCACAGGACTCCCAAACAGCCATTGGCAGGGTGGCCAAAGCCCCAAGAAGGGGACTGTAGTGATGCAACAACTCACCAGTACAATGCCTCCTGCTGGCCATCTTGAGAATTAGATCTTTCCAGCCCAGAGCACCCCCTGCAGGCCAGTGTCTCACCTGCTGATGGCCCCCATGTCCCTCCCAGACCCTGGTACCCTTTACCCTGGGGATCTGCCCCAGCAGTACCCCCCACACTCTGGGCCTCCCCTCCCTGGGGAACCCCCAACCCTCTAAACCCACCTTGCCTCAACAGCTACTGCCAGTCATCATCTAACCCCCACTCACTGGGGCAAACTGCAGTGTAATGGCCACTCATCATTGTCAAGGGGTTAGGACCTGCTGCCTTTGCCTTTTCTCAGGCTGCCCTTCTGCAGCCCCAGTCTCTTTTGGCCTTCAACAAAGCCTGCAGCCTGGGGGTTTACCAGTCTGGAGCCCCACAACTCCCTTTGGCCTTCCCTAGCACTGCTCAACTTCAGGTACCTTGCTCCTAGGCAGCTACTTCCCACTCTAGGGCTAGAGGGGAACTCCTCCAGCTTCTGGCCCCCAGCCCTCTTATAAGGGCCAGCTGTGGCCTGATTGGGGTGTGGCCCCAGCTGTGGCTGCTTCCCCCAATCAGCCTAGCTGTTCCCAGCCACAGCCCTCTCCAGGGCTGTTTTTACTATTGACTCCCCAGGGAAGCGCTCGCCCAGGATTATTTTAACCCCTTCAGGGACGGAGCGGGGTGATCACCCCGCTACAGGGACAAGTTTCATTTAGAAGCCCATGCACAGGGCTGGAGTTTAAAGAGCTCAGAAATGGGGCTGAAGACCCTGCAGACACCAACAAGGGCACAGGGACAGGAATTTGTTTGTTCATTCACATATTGTCTGAGTGTGATCTGGCCAGAGGACTGGGCCACTGAAGACCCACCTGAGGGGTTAACAACCGACCAGGGGCACTGGGAGCAGAGAGAGAAGGTGCAAGTTCACACTCAACTGACAGGGGGCTCACGAGAGGTGAGTGTTTCCTGTCACAGAAACTTACCTGGGTCAAAACTAAATAAGAAATTCAGGATTCGGCTCATTTTACAGAATCAGCCTTTTTTCTCTTTGTCCCAGAATCAGCCATTTCAGAAATCTTTCTTCTTCTTCAGGTCAGACCACCAGCAGATACATTTCATCCTCTAGGTGTTTCCAGAGAATTATTGGAAAGCATCATGGCTTCGCATGGCTTTGATGCTGTTAAAATGATCGTCCCTGGCTGCCTGCATAGGGATGCAGCTAGAAAGTCTGTAGAAGGTTTCAGTTTGCATTTCCAAAGAAAACATCATTTTTTTTTTCATGAACGAGTTAGGACTTTGGCAGCTACACCTGGATTCTATCAACTGCCAGCAGATAAGAATCGTCATAAATGTGTGTCATGACTGGTTACATTAATTAGCCAATTGAAATCTGAAAATAAAAGAGATTCCAGTCTTGTTACATCTAAATCTCCATTTCAGAATTTCCACTGAATGTGTCGCTTTTGATAATCTGCCATGCCACGAGTATGGAGAGGTATTTATCTTGCAAAGCTATTTCGTGTATTTATTAACTCATTGTGTTTACTTATTTAAATATTCTCTGAAGATGAGACATATGGCAAATGCTGGCAGGCTTAGCCTCAGCTGCTTCTAAGATCCAGATGCTAATATCATTTCATAACTTGGCTTATGCAGCTCAGCTCTATCCCAAAAAGATTCTGTTTTGAATTACCATTATATTTGATATTAATACTAAGCATACTCACAGCTGTCCTGAATTGCTATTTCCACCCTCCGTGGGATTCAGCTCTCAGACAGAGGACATAACACTCTTGTATGTCTGCATCTCTCAAGTTTTTAGATCTATCCAGGGCTCAGAATGTATTGTCTACGATGGAGTGGATGTGCTAATTGCTTGCGCATTACACTCAAGTTTTAAGCTTGACAACTTTTCCAAGGTCAGGCCTGATTTGAAAAGTTTTTCCATGAGAATCATAATGACCCTGGCTGGTGCATTTTCAGAATGGATTGGGCTGGCCTTTCAAAGGAGCTGGATTTTTCAGTGGATTTAGTCACCTATTGATCCAGATTGGGCAATCCCAGTAGGTGCCTAAGTGCCCCATTGAAGTTAGCTAGTTGCCTATCTGCACCTAAATACCATTACAAATCTGGTCCTCGCTGCCCCTCAATGGGAGTTGGGTGACGTCTCCCTACCCAAGCTGGCTGATGAGCGTAAAGGCTAAAGAGGTCACATACTTGGAGTCTCGGTGAGTTTTACTCCTTCAAATGGAATCTCTGTCTGCCTAGAGGGCTGTTAAAGGATTTGTAATCTGGGAAGGAACAAAGCCTGCAAAGGGCTAATACCAGTGCCCCAGGAGCTGAGGTGCAATAAACAGGCCCCAGTCAGAAGGAATGTCACTTTGGTCAGTTTTATTTTCTTTTCCCCAGAGAGTTGGGGCTGTTGGGGTGAGGAAAGGAGGCGAAGGATCTGATTCCTTGTGCACTCAGGCTGTCTTCCACACTCACATGTTAAAAGACTGATCTGATTTTTGTCCAGCGACAAAGCACTTCTATCTTTACTGCACAAAACAGTCAGCAAAATCTGGAGCTCTTTACTCAGTTTTTGCTCCCCAAATTCCCATTGAAGCCTGTGGGTGTTTGCCTGAGTACACACTGAGCAAGGAATTCAGGATTTGGTTCAATGAAGTTAGGACAAAGCTTAAAGGGCATCTGGGTCACTTTCAGATTTTTGGCTGCCTGTGACATATGGCACCAAATCCATCCCTGGCACAAGCCCATTAAAATCAATGGCATTGTCCCAGGCATGAATTTGGCCCCTGGTTATGAAATGTTCCATGCAGAATCAGATCTGAGATGCACCTTGTTTGGGTGTTTTCCAAGGTACATGGCAATGCATGCTGAGATCCTGTTCCCCTCCCTTCGTCTTCTGCTTTCTCCTCTAAGAGGACTTGAATTTATTTAATCTCAGATTTCTTGCTGAAAACCGGCGAACTGAACATGAATACCTTTGAACTCCTGAAGTATCACTACTGCTTATAATAAGGCTGGGTATCAGGAGGTAGACACATCTCAACCTATTGCAAACACATCCGCATATTGCAACTTAAGAGGCATCTAAATGCCTGCGCGTTTCCTGGGCACTTCATAATGGCATTTGGAAACTAGACAAAGGCAGTTTACAATAAGCAAACCCAGCTCACCGTATAAAAGTATTTCCAAGCCAGACAACAATCAGCTGGAAGAGACTTGGAATATGTTAGAAATGGATAGCCAGGAAACCCTTTCCATGAAGTGCAGAAAGGATTTAGTTGCTGAGTGCTGCAAAGATGCATACATTTTCCTAAAAAAATATTCTCGGTGCCAGCATGAAGACTCAGTGCATTGTCAAAACAAGCCAAAACATTTATTAAAACCAATTGCTTTGGTTTGTGAGGCTACTTTATTTATGGTGCCATTAAGCCAATGTGTATTTGAGTTTAGAAGAGCAGTACCAGCCATACCTTAGGTGGCTGGGAATGAATGTGATCTGAACCTATACATGTCATGATTTGCCCACTGCCGTCTTTCTGAGGTACCAAGAATTCAACTGTGCTGCATCTTACATACATGCAGGGGTGGGTCAGATCCTGGCTATTCCTCCTGTGATAGTATGCAGTTTTGTGATATTACTGTGCAAAATAAATGGAATAGAATTACAAGAGGTGCTTTCAAGAGCCCTGTACGTAACTAATCCATGTCTATTTTTTCTTCTTTTAATCCTGACTTCATCAGGCTGAATTTCAGAAATGAATTTTGAATGCATCTGAATTGTGAAACTGTCCTTAGTTGCAGCAATGCCGATCCTGAATTATTCCACTGATGCCGATGGAGTTGAGTCGGGGTAAGTGAAACTGGAATCAAGCCTGGTGTGTCTCTGGTGGATACACTAGTAGAAGTTATACAGCTAACCCAGCAAACTTAAAAACAAACAAAACCCTCTCAAATGTTTATGCAAATCCAAACCTGTTAAATTTCATCTGCGTTTGGATTTTGGCTCTGCTCTAGTAATCTGAGGCAAAGAAAGGTTAAACCACCAGCTCTAAGCATTAAAAAATCAGGAGTCGGGTCCCAAAAATCTGGAGACTGGCTTAAAACCCCATGAGATTTTTAAATATAAGAGAATTCTTTTTATTTGCTTTCTGGACTTTGCTCTCAGGAGAGAGTTTCAAACTTTTATCCACAACCACAAGGACTAGAAACTTCTTTTCATTGGAAAAAAAAAAACAAAACAACTGAGATTCTCCTGAAAGCCCCTAGATTTCTGGAGCTCTGGGGCTCCATGAAAAACTCTCAATGCTTGTGGAAAACCTCATGATGAAATCAGGGGAATAGAGACACTGGAGCTGGCAATAGAACACAGGAGTCCGAACGTTCGAGCTGCACGGTAACTACTAGAGACTAATTCTCCCATGCCGGCCTTCCATGGTGGACGTGAAGATCCCCTCATATCCCTCAGTTTTTCCACACCTTTTAAATTACAGTTCAGTACTGTGACATCACATTGCTAGTATTTGCTACTCAGTAGATCATGTTGCCAGATTCTGGTCTCAGTTACTGCAGTGTAATTCCTGAGTAACTCCAGTGATGTGCAGTAGATCTCAGTCTGGCCCTCTGTTTAATAGCACACACGTTTGTGTGCCTGAAATAACAACTCTCATTAAAAATACTCCAGTATTCTAGATTCATTGCTCAGAACACTGCAGTAACATTCATGTAAACTATAAAGTATTTTGGACTATTACTCTGGAATACTACAAGTGTCTATTTATTCAGGGTGTACTGCAAGTAATTTTATTTTAACTGTTTATTTACATTTTTTAGGGACAGGTAAGTACAAAAGTAAATATACAGGTAAAGTACAAAGGCCAATGTTTGAAAAAGTGACTAGTGAGTTTGTGTCCCTAAAATGAGACACCTTAGAGGGGAAGTGCTGACTACCCACCCTTTGGAAATGGGCCGTCTCAAGCTGGGCCCCCAAAAAGAGAGGGACCCAATCTCACCAGTCACTGCTGAAAATCTTGGCCACAGACTTGAGATAGGGTGGTGTTACATGTGCAGATAAAAACATCCATCAGCATCCTTCTTTTGTAGTATTAGTAGCCAGATCACCGGGAATGTGTCCTATGTAAGTGCCTTGAAGAGAAGAATTTAGCCTCTTGTCAATGAGTGAAGTTCCAGCTATAGGTCCATGTCCTCACAGACAGAGGGGAAAAAGCAGCAACAGCAGCCTGTGGAAACTGCTTCTGAAAATGCCAGATGTTGTGGCAATGTCTCAAATCGAGCAACAAATGTGTGTATGTTAAAGATCTGCTAACAATCTAATATCCCTGACAAAGCAGAGGGACAGCCTCAGACTCACTTTACCCATTCCTCTCTCTCATCCTTTTGTCACCCCAGACAGAGCAAGAATGCAAACCCAAAGCACCCACAGGGGAAGAGATGTCTGATAGCAGAGGGCTCTTTAATAGAAAAAGGCATAGTGCGATCTAGAGGTTGGAACAACAAATTCAGACTAGAAATAAGGCACACATTTCTAACAGGGAGAGTAACAATTGGAACAACTTACCTAGGAACTCGATGGATTCTCCACCACTTGAAATCTGTAAATCGAGACTAGAGTCTTCTTAAAAGATATAGCTCAGTTGAAGTTATGGACTTGATGCAGAAATTAGTGGGTGAGATTCTCAGGCCCATGTTGTACAGAAGGTCAGACTAGATGATCGTAATGGACAATTTGGACCTTAAAATCGGAGTCTAGGAAAATGGAAAATCAGCACAGCGGTTCAATTGTCAGGGCAGAGCTGTGCACTTGCTTTATGTTCCAGGTGGACAGTTGGTTTTGCCTGATGAATGTGGGGAACCTAGACTTCTGACAAGAGGTCACTTCAGGCTCTGAAATTACTGAATGCTGCCAGGCAACACAAATTGGCACTTAATGTTGTTTGAAAAGGTTTGTACAACAGAGCCACAAAAATTGTGGGGTTTCTCATGTTCTGTGCAAATCCCACGTGGGCCTTGATCCTTACCACACAGTTGTGGAGTGCTGCACTTTGCAGGGCAAGCTACAATGTGATGAGCAGGTCTAGACGCGCAGAGAAACCCAGAACTGTGTTAATGAATGTGTTATTAGCTGGGGTCCAGTAACTCCTTTGTAATAACAAGAAGGAGGCCAAATATGTCATCCTCCAGCTAAATGGCTCATCAACATGATGAGGATCATGCTTAAGTCCCTGTTACAATATGCCCATTCTCTGCTGTACCTGCCTGTTTTTACCCTGGCCATTTTTGAGTTGGAGAGTGGGTGTGCCAGGGGCTTCAATGTTTTTTCCATTGAAATTATTCAGGGGAAAGGGGCGGCTTCCCTGAATCTCCTGATTAAAATTGTCAAAACTTGCTGTTTGCCACCATGCCTCCTCTGCTATTTTGAGCCATGCTAGTGTGGGTAAAGGCTAGGCCGGTATAGCTATCCATGCTGCAATCACACCTCAGACTGGAGTGTAGACGTACCCTTAGGTTCTATCCCTGCTCCTGCTGCTGTGAAGTTCCAGGTGGGCCTGGTATGCATCCTCGTGACCAGCCATGCAACTGTAAGTGGCTATGGCTTTGTTACAGCACTTATCTCCCTGACAGGGCTGTCCTGAGGCCCAGTTGAAAAGCAGCACAGAAGCAGCATTATTAAAAATTAAGACTGCCCGACTCCTGTAATTGCAATGGCCTCCCTGATGTGATGCGCTGTTATCACCTGCTCTCGCCAGCAATTGCTTATGTACACTCAGATGCAACCCTATCTATTTGAAAAGAAAGAGGGACACACAGCAGGCAGGCCCCAGATTCCCAGGATCCAAGCAAAGCTCGAATTCAGCCCACTGTCAATAAAGCTTTATTCTCAGCATCTGAGCCTGAATGAGAGCTCCTAGACTAAGCACCAAACTCTTGGCAGTATCTTACGAGTTTGTTGTATTTGGATTCAAGATTCCCCTTGACCCCAGAAGTCACAGTAAAATGCTAAAAGTGTTTTCTTTACTTGCTAAAGAAAACACACAAGACTTTATTTAGTTATTCTGAGTTCCTCAGCCACTCATCAGTCACTTCATGACTGCTAGAGATTGTATCTGTGCTGTTGTCTCTTTGCTGGGGTCACCCTTCAGGGGAGGAAGAATGGCTGCTACATTTCATTGTCCTCAAAAGAGGAGAAGAAAGGAAAAAAAAATTCCATTCACACTCCCAATCCAAACAACTCCACCACTTTGTGCATTCTTGAGACACTCGATAGCCAGTGAGGCTTCACTGAAAAGAGAATGGAGCTTTAATTCCTACTAACGTGCTGGCCATTTCTTCAGAGAAGATTTTCTTCTGTGGATTTATGGGCCTCCATTTATATGCAAGCCTAGAATACATGCTCCAGGAATAGATCTCTCCTGGGCCAAGCCAGCACCAAAATGTAGAGTAAGGGCTTGTCTACACTTACCGGGGATCAACGCTGCGGTGATCGATGCATCAGCGGTTGATTTAGCGGGTCTAGTGAAGACCCGCTAAATCAACTGCAGATTGCTCTCCCATCGACTCCTGTACTCCACCGGAACGAGAAGAGTAAGGGGAGTCAATGGGAGAGTGTCTCCTGTCGATATAGCATAGTTTAGACCCCGCGGTAAGTAGACCTCAGCTACGTCAACTTGAGTTACGCTATTGTGTAGCTCAAATTGTGTAGCTTAGATTGGCTTCTCCCTGCAGTGCAGACAAGACCTAAGTCTCATGGGATGTCCTGTATTTTCAGGACTGTCCAATCTGTAGTGAGGGAAAAAACAATCCTGAATTGGGGATGGACCTGATTCTGGGAGGCTCTGAGTACTCACAGCTCCCGTGGAACCTGTCCACACAGAGTAAAAAGGTACTTTATTCAATCATGTCAGTTTAGCATGATTGGAAAGCTCCCTTATTACCCATAACACTTTGCTGAAGGCTCCCATGTAGGCTATAACATGACCAGTTAACATGGCTGAAAAAGTGTTAGCTGATGTCCACCATCAGTGAAAATAGAGCTTTCTACTCCTGAGTTAACTCAATGGCTCCCCTACGTATGAGGGGCCATGCTGGCCATTGACTTCCTAAGGAGTTGTGGGTGTTCTGCCTGCCTCTGGAACAAGTCATGAGGAGCAGGCTCGGCCCCTACCATTCCTTCCTTAGGTTTGTTGCAGTCACTTTTTGGATTTTGTTTCAAATTATATATTTAAAATATGATATTATTTTAAATATAATTGTATTCAAATTATGCAAGCCCTTTGGAGCATGTACCAGTCCCAGTTGGGGATCTTTGGGTACTACTCTAATACTAATAATTAATTAATAATAATTAATCATTAACAGACAAATCTCCTTTTACTGATTTTGGATTATGAACTTTTTCTTAGAGCAAAAAGTACTTTAAAGATCACCTTCAGCCTACATCAGGGATCGGCAACATTTGGCATGCGGCCCACCAGGGTAAGACCCCTGGCAGGCCAGGCCAGTTTGTTTACCTGCCACGTCCACTGGTTTGGCTGATCGCAGCTCCCACTGGCCACGGTTCACTGCTCCAGGCCAACTGGGGCTGTGGGAAGCGGTGTGGGCTGAGGGATGTAATGGCTGTGGCTTCCTGCAGCTCCCATTGGCCTACGACAATGAACCGTGGCCACTGGGAGCTGCGATCAGCTGGACCTGCGGATGCAGCAGGTAAACAAACTTGCCTGGCCCGCCAGGGGCTTACCCTGGCGGGCTGCATGCCAAACGTTGCCAATCCCTGGTCTACATTTTGCTAGGTATAAATGATCATCACTGGCTTTAATGTCTGAATTAATCATTATGATCTATTGCTTTTAATCTGTAGTTTTCAAAGCACTCTACAAGGGTAAGTATCTTTATAACCATTTCACAGCAGGAGCAGTTGAAGCACATGAAGTTTATGAAGTACTTGAAAAAGATTTGGGGGTTTGTGATGGAATGTTCACGCCACACTTGCCCTGAAAGGGCTGAGGCAGACTGAGAAGGGGGCTAATTAACAAAATAGGCCACAGCTCAGGGAAATCAGGTGGCTAACTAATCCCCTGACTGAATGAGGAAGCCCAGCTGAGGCAGAACAAGCTGGGCTGGGACTATAAAGGCAGGATATTGGCAGCAGAAAGGGGCTTCTGGGAAAGTCTGCAGTCATTCCCTGGGAGAAGGGAGGTGTGTTTAGGCTGGCAAACTTGGGGAACCAGGAAGGTAGGACAGGGCTCAGTGAAAGGCAGTAAAGTCTAGAAGGGAACAGATTTTGACTGCTGGCTAGAAGGTCCCTGAGCTGGAACCTGGAGTAGAGAGCAGGGCTGTGTCCCCCTGCCAGCCACTGAGGGAGTGGTGCTATGAGGCAGTGAAACCATTTGGTACCATGGAAGGGGAAAATGCATGTAGGGACCTGCCCAGAGGGCTGAGTCAGAAAGAGGCAGCAACAGCTTGTGGATTGAGGGAGGGGCTACAGACCCAGAGAGAGAGGCGGAGAGATGGTGTGCAACAGTGGGAAGAGGCATCAACCTTGGGAGTGATTCCCCAGAATGACCAAGAGGAGGTGCTGTCCTAGTGGTGAGTGGAACACTACATACCAGGGTTATGACGGATAATCAGCTGAATAGTGTGACGCTATGGCCAGAGGAGTGAATGTGATCCTGGGATGCATAAACCGGAGAATCTTGAGTGGGAGTGGAAAGGTTATTTTACCTCTGTATTTGGCACTGGTGCAACTGCTGCTGGAATACTGTGTCCAGTTCTGGTGCCCGCAGTTCAAGAAGGCTGTTGATAAATTGGAGAGGGCTCAGAAAAGAGCCACAAGAATGATTAGAGGATTAGAAAACATACCTTATAGTGATAGACTCAAAGAGCTCCATGTATTTAGTTTAACAAAGAGAAGCTTACAGGCGGATTGATCAGTCTAGAAGTATCTACACGGGCAACAATTATGCAATAATGGGCTCTTCAACCTAGCGGAGGAAGATATAATGGGATCCAATGACTGGAAGTTGATGCTAGACAAATTTAGATTGGAAATAAGGAGTAAAGTTTTAACAGTGAGAGGAATGAACTGGTGGAACAGTTTATGCAGGGTCATGGTGCATTCTCCATCATGGACAATTTTAAAATCAAGATTGAAAGTTTTTTTTCTAAAAGATCTGCTCTAAGAATTATTTGGGGGTGTGTGTGGTGGTGGGGGGAAGCAGTTCTCTGGCCTGTGTGATGCAGGAGGTCAGACTAGATTATCATAATGGTCTCATCTGGACTTCGAAGCTCTGAATATATCAGTGGGGACAGCGAGAATTAGAACGCAGGAATCTCAGCTGGGTGATGCTAGTGCATCAGAGGACCCCTGGTGCATGTATTTCTGACACTGTCAAAGCAGTCCCCGTTGCATCGCCACCTGTAAGTATGGTCCTGGCCATGTTTGTATTGCACTGGTTGCTGCATGAATGAAGAGAGCAGAGTAGCTCAAACCTGTAACAAGGAAACTTTTTTTTTCTCCTTTCAAAGAGAAGTTAGTGTTAATGAAATGTGCCGTGTGGACAATACTGTAGATAAGTGGTTCTCAACTGATTACACATGGTGGGCTGCATATGCAGCCCATGATGAATTACCTGGGCTGCAGGGGCCAGGTGGCAGGGCAGCAGCAGAACTGATGCCCACCATGTGGGGCAGCTGGCTGCCTGCTCTAGACCCTGCAGGGCCGACTGGCTGCCCCAGGCCTGAACCCCAGAGCTTGCGGGGCCAGGTAGCTGCCCTGGATCCCATGGAGCCAGCTGGCAGCCCTGACCCCTGCTATGTGGGGTGGGCTGGCTGCCTCAGACCAGGGCCCCAGAGTGGGCCAGCTGACCTGGACCACAGAGCATGTGGGGTGGGCTAGCTGCTTGGAACCTGGAGCGGGCCAGCTGCCCCGGAGCGCTCAGGGCTCGCTGGGAGCCCCAATCCCTGACTCTGCAGGGCCCGCCAGCAGTCCTGACCCAGACTCCCGCCACATGGGGCAGGCAGTCCAGTTGGACCTGTCCGTGCCAGACAGCGGGGCAGCTCAGACCCCTGCTCGCCAGGCAGCTGGAACCCAGAAGACCCCAGGTACTTGGGTCAGCCTTTATCACACAGCTGAGCTAATTGGGCCACATGTGCCCAGCAGGTTGAGAACCGTTGCTGTAGATTTAAAGTCATTTGTCCGCAGAACAGGTACGAACTCCCCACAGCACCAATGGGCCTTCTGTGGAGCTGCATTCTCTGTGGGTCAAAGAACCGTCTTTGGGGTCACTCTTTGGACTCTCTGCTGAGACTGCCAGCTGCTCTGATGTGACCAGCTGGCTATTTGGAACAGAACTGAGCACCACAAGCGCATTTTACAGGGGACACCCAAAGGTTTAACCACTACCTACCTAGGCCAAATTTGTACCAGGAGCTGTGTCAAAGCACCTGGCAAGCAAGTCAGGAAAGTGTGTGCGCCTGTCAATAAAAGCCTCTGCTCAGCAAAAAAAACTTAAGAACATGCTTAAAGTTAGTACCTGTTTAAGTGCTTGGCTGAATTGGGCCTAAGTGTTTAAAGATTTGATCTAGTAACCACTGAAGTCAAAAGAAAGATTCCAGTTAGGGCTGGAGCCAATGCCCAGTGAAGCTAACACATAGATTCACAGGGCTTGAGCAGGGAAATATAATTTACACCTCCCTTTGCTTGTGAGGCCCCATGTTCCAGGGAAGCACTGACCCCAAATGAGGGAAGGAAGAGTGTGAGCCCTCTGTTTATACAGTACTGCTTGTATACTGTGCCTTGCACACTTCTACATTATCATTAATGGCAGGTGTGCATTGGAAGCATCATGATGCTTTGCAGAATGACAAACCATATACATAGAGGAATGATTTTACCCACTTTATTCACTACTAAATGCAGCCTCCTCTGAGGTGGAACTGTTTACCCAAAGAGTTGGGTCAGGTGATGAAGGATATTTTAACCCATTGAAACAATGGGAGGAATTCAAGTAGGCAGATTGTAAACTCTTTGGGGCAAGGCCTGTCTTTTTGTTTTGTGTTTGTACAGCACCTAGCACAATGGGCTTTTGGTCCATGACTAGGGCTCCTGGGTGCAACTGCAATGCAACTAACCTGAATTTGGAGATGATAGTGGAGCTACTGTACTATTCTTGGAAAAGTGCCTTAGGACTTTTAGTGACTAGAAGTGCCCAGGACCTAGACACTGTTTCTCATCTGAAAGATGGCAGCTCCAGCTACACAATGCCACCGAAACATGAGGGTCAATAGTAATTAAGAGGGAAGGGTGCCACCTAATGAACCACCAGAAACTTGTCTTTCAGCCTCTGGGGATTTTTCTTGGAGCTCTCTGCTTATGGTTCATCAAAACCTCAGACCTGAATTTGGGGCAGTGGGCGTTTGGGGTCCAAAGCTGGAGATGGAGCTGAATTTTACAGTTAGCTCATGAATATGCCAAACGCCGCTGGAGTTGAGGAGTTTGAAATCTGGATCCAAGCGCTGAGGCTTGCTCCCATCCTTACGGTTAGCAGACTGTAGGGCATTTCACCATTCGTGTCACATTTGGCTGTAGATAGTAAAATGAAGGGTGTTAGTTCAAGTCCCTAAATATAAGACAGTTGAAGAGAGTGCCTGCGACTCCATAGCTATTATGTGCATTACACTAAGTAGCATCCATTCCTGGCTCTCTGTAAGCTATTTAAAATTGCACACTTGGATTTTAAGTCTCTCCAGGGACTTCCTTCTCCCTCCAGTACCTCTCTGACCTCATAGCCTCCTCTTCTTCCTCCGTCTGCAGACTGTGCTCCTGCAGGTTTGGCCTCCTTGCTCTTTCCCCTCCTGGCAGCTCTCCACAGTAGTGGGTTATGCTCTCACTTGTACTGCCCCGTCTTTAACTCTCTTCCTCTCCCACTGCTTCCCACCTGAGCTCCTGAGTCATTTTCCCTCTTCAGCTCTCCCTCTGGACAACTTCCTGATTCTGTCTGTGAAGGATGCACTCTGAACATAGACTGTGTTAAAAAGCCACAACAGAAGGTTGGAGGGTTTCAGATGCTTTTTCTCTCTCTTATAATGATGAATTATGGTTAACCTAAAGACCTCCTATGAATGAATTAAGCCTTACAACACAAGACGCATTAACCCCATTTTAGAGATGGGGAAACTGAGGCACAGTGACATGCTCAAGGATGCAAGAAGTCATTGTCCATAGGGTTAAGCAAAGAATGGTGAATTGAGATCCACTGAGTCATTGTCACCTTGGGCAAATCATGTAACCTCCCAACGTCTCGGTTCCCCAGTTGTGAAATGGAGATGATAGTCCCAGATACCACCTTGTGAGAGGGAAGCTCTTTCAGAACATTGGCTGGAAAATGCTATAGATCTGCAAGCTAGGTAAAATTTCACAGTGGCTCACAGGGATTCACTGTATGGCTTCAATGGGAATTATGCAGTGAAATCCTCCCACATCCTCTACAATATCCCTGCCCCGGATTTCATGGTTCTGGTTTTGTTTTTTTTAAAGTTTATGATGTTTGAAAATTATTTACTGTTGTTGAGGATTTTAAAATGGTCATTAAAATACCCATGAACTGAAGTCATATTTATGTATGGTATATACACCATTACATCAACAATTCATATTATAGGGGAAAAAACCCACTAAAAATAAAAAGAATACTTAAAGGAAATCTGAGAATTACAGCTTTTTTGGCTGGCTTGATCTCCAGGGGACAGATTCCTTGGCAATCTCTCTAGCTTCAGCTCACTTGCTTTCCGCTACCAGAGGTGGGCGTTTGTATGCGTAGCTCTAGATTTCAATAACTTTGTTTGCATGGCAAGGTATACAAGTGTTGCCAAAGCAAATGCATTAGGTGTCTGTGCATAGCATGGGATTTCACAGTGGGACTAAAGGTCGATGTGTTTTGTTTCATGGGCTAAATCCTGCTTGCCTCAGTTACACTAGTGAGTGAAGAAGGATTTGGCCCACAAGATCATTTTGCAATTGCTGTCCATGTCTGATTCAAAGTGGCTGGTTGCCACATATTGTGAAGCTATTTCTGCTGCCTCTTTCTCTTCGCCAGAAGTTCTACAATGTTTTTTCTTCCTTGCTTTTTACTGAAGTTTTTGCTCTATGTGAACTCCCAGATGTAGCTGCTTAACAGTTATACTTGGGTACTGCTCCTTTAAATTTCTAAAGGCACTTCTGCCTGCAAGAGCCAGGAAGCCATTTTGGGTCCCTCTACATGGGGATTAAAAACCCCGCAGCTGGCCCACATTAGCTGACGTGGGCTTGGGCTGCAGGGCTGAAAAATTGTGTTCAGACTCCAAACTCTGGGACCCTACAAGGCTGGAAGATCCCAGAGCTCAGATTTGAGCCCGTACATCTACACACAATTATTATGCCCTCAGTCTGAGCCCCACAAGCCCAAGTTAGCTGACCTGGGCCAGCCACAGCCATGCCGCAGGGCATTAATCCCTGTGCAGATGTACCCTTTGTGCTCAAGTCAAACACTTTCCCTAAGACTCTGAGGCCTGTTCTAAACTTGGAAGTTTTACTGGTATAACTATTTCAGTTAGGGGTGTCATTTTTTTTAACCAATAGTTTTATTGGTACAACCTCTGTGTGGATTGTAGCTCACGAAATCTTATGTTCAAATACATTTGTTAGTCTCTAAGGTGCCACAAGTCCTCCTTTTCTTTTTGCAGATACAGACTAACACGGCTGCTACTCTGAAACCTGTCATTGGTAAAAAAAAATGCCTTATACCGGTATGACTTATTCCCTTCCCATATAAGAATAATCTATACTGGTATAAACACATTTGTATTGGTATAATTACATCCACACTACACTACTTGACCTATAATGGCATAGTTAAAGTGATACAACTTTTATTCATAGTAAAGCTTTCAAATATAGAGCAGGCCTCAATTTTTTACAGTAAACATACACACTGTGCTGTCTCCTGTGGAGTCTCTACTTTTGTTCATTCTTTTGTTGTTAACCTAAAAGAGAAAACACTTTTTTGCTGAAAGTATCTATTTTCTCTTTGTGGAAGGGAAGCCTTAATGCTAAGGGATGGCTTTCTAAAAGTTATGCTCTAGTCCAGGCAAGAGTTATGGGCTTGATACGGGAATGATGGGGTGCTATTCTCTGGCCTGCATTATGGAGGAAATCAGACATGACGATGGTATCGCTTCCTTTGTAAAGTGCTTTGAGATCAACTGATGGAAGTGCTGTAAAAAAGCTAGGCCTTAATATTATTTATTATGATCCTTTCTGCCCCTACAATCTATGAAATTATGAAATATAATTATTTGCGTTTTATAGAAGTAAAAGTCTCCATTTCAGTGTCCTGCTTCAACTCTTTCCTTCTTCTCTGCCTCATGGTCCTGTTTCTTTATCCATTCTCACAAGAGCTGAATTCTATCAGGTTTCAGAGTAACAGCTGTGTTAGTTTGTATTTGCAAAAAGAAAAGGAGTACTTGTGGCACCTTAGAGACTAACCAATTTATTTGAGCATAAGCTTTCGTGAGCTACAGCTCACTTCATCGGATGCATACTGTGGAAAGTCTAGAAGATCTTTTTATACACACAAAGCATGGAAAAAAATGGGTGTTCACCACTACAAAAGGTTTTCTCTCCTCCCCCCCCCCCACTCTCCTGCTGGTAATAGCTTATCTAAAGTAATCACTCTCCTTACAATGTGTATGATAATCAAGGTGGGCCATTTCCAACACAAATCCAGGGTTAAACGAGAACGTCTGGGGGGGAGGTAAGGAAAAAACAAGGGGAAATAGGTTACCTTGCATAATGACTTAGCCACTCCCAGTCTCTATTCAAGCCTAATTGAATATCCAATTTGCAAATGAATTCCAATTCAACAGTTTCTTGCTGGAGTCTGGTTTTGAAGTTTTTCTGTTGTAATATCGCAACTTTCATGTCTGTAATCGTGTGACCAGAGAGATTGAAGTGTTCTCCTACTGGTTTATGAATGTTATAATTCTTGACATGTGATTTGTGTCCATTTATTCTTTTATGTAGAGACTGTGTCCAGTTTGACCAATGTACATGGCAGATGGGCATTGCTGGCACGTGATGGCATATATCACATTGGTGGATGTGCAGGTGAACGAGCCTCTGATAGTGTGGCTGATGTTATTAGGCCCTGTGATGGTGTCCCCTGAATAGATATGTGGGCACAGTTGGGAATGGGCTTTGTTGCAATTCTATCAGCAGCTAACCTAAGCCTGAGCAACTCCAGCACGGACGCTTTGTAATCAGTGGCAAGCAAGTCATTTCTGATGGACATGTACAAAATCTTAAAAACTGCCAAAAGTGGGCAAAAAATGAAGCAAGAGTAAGAGAAATGGGGCTCCAAGTAAACCCCAGGCTTCTTTTCTAATTAGAAAAACATTTTTTAACAAGCTGCATCAACCTATGTGCAGAAAAAACCTCATAGGCTAAATTCATCCCTGGGTCCCTTGACTTTATTGTATTTACATTAGGATAAATTTTACTCAGGGGATTTAAGAGCAGGTTAGACGAACACCTGTCAGGGATGGTCTAGATAATACTTAGTCCTGCCATGAGTGCAGGGGACTGGACTAGATGACCTCTTGAGGTTCCTTCCAGTCCTATGACTCTATGAAATTGCAGGGGGAAACTCAAACTAGTTTTGCAATCATCCCAAAATAGTATGAGTTTTGCCACACCTCCTACTCCATGAGGTTTCCCCTTCCCTGTCTGTTTCTGAATCTGCCTTAAGATGAACGATATACCATAGAGAAACACAAATAATTCCTAACAAATGGGAACATACCTTTGCTTCCCAGCTATGCTATCTTTTCAGCTTGGGACTCGACAATACTAGAATGCCATTAAAGGGAAGGATTGTTCTAATGTCATTTAGTCTCAGTGAGAGCCATTGTATGCTTCCTTGCACACTTAAGGCAAAATTCTTTTTTGGGCTGCACCAGCTGCACCTCTATTGCATATGACTACCTTGCCATCAGTGGATGTGTTAGTGTAATACCTGTGAAATGCCCAGCACAGTTGAACTATAAAATATTAACCTGAACATTGATAATCCAGAGAAAAAACTATGAAGATACAAAAAGAACTGAGATAAAAAAGGGTTAACCATTTAACTTGTCAAGTTAAACAAAACCTATCTGTGCAGCTGCCTTCCCAAGGAAGTGATGGAAACCACGTAGCTTGGATCATTTAAAATCGGACTGTATGAAGTACTTGAGAATATACTGCAGGGAACTATCCTTCACTGACAGGTGGGGATGGACTTAATGACCTAATACGCCTTTTCCATCTCTCAATCTATGAAATGATTCTATAACTTGTGCAGTATGTTTTTGCCCAGAACTCCCATGTGTGGGTTTATGAATATAGCCAAGTTAGACCAAACTGTCTTTTTTTTTTTTTTTTAAGTTAACTATTTAAATGGTTAACCTTCTCGGAGGCTGGCTTCCTGTAGCATATCCCATCTCCCTACAGATGATCTTTTCATGCTTGTTTGGCTGTGTGCCTGTAAATTATGTTTTAACTCATGCATCACTTCATTTTTAAGAAAAACAAGTAAAGGGAATCCACTGATCTCTGTTGCACTAAGCAAACAGACCCGTTTCACAAACAGAATTTGAACTGGTAAACTTTTATACCAAAGCCAGTTTCCCATTCAACCAGGTTATACTGACTCTTTGGTTACCTAGAGAAAGACATTCCCCAAATGTTCATGTATTAAATTAGCCACTAGAGGGAACCATTAGTTTTTTATGAGTGTAGCAATTGTAGCAGAAACATGTTTGCACTGACAACATAGTTAATTTCTATAAGGGCTGCAGAGATCAAAGTTTGTTTGTTCTGGTTTTTATATCAAATGAGATATATTAGGGATGAGTGAACCAGTCTGGATAAACTCAGACTCAAGCCAACCTTTAAATTTGCTATGGCCACATTTGAAAGACATGAAGAGTTGCAGTTGGCAGATCTTGGATCTGTGAAGGCAGCACCGCCTAAACAGGAACGCAACCCTAGTGGGAAGGAAACTTCAAACACTGTGTCTTTCCAGGGTTTTCTGGCCATGCCATCTCCGCAGCCAGCCCTACCTGCTTTGTTGGCTGTATTGGCTGGCTTACAATGCCAGGCTGGAGTAGGGGCTGGGAATGTCATGTTTTGCTCCAGGTGGATTTTCCACCACAGGAAAATTGCAGTCTGCTAGCGGAACCCAGGTAGTGAGCCTGTCTTAAAGTTTATTGTATGGACTGCTAGATGATGGGACAACTAAGACTGACAGAACTGATCAAAGAGATGGTTCTGTAGAACTTTAGGGCTATGAATTCTGTTCAATCTATGCATCCACAGTAGCTGTAGCTGTTTGGGGTGCAGACCCTAGACTACTCTGTCTACTCTGGCAACTGGAATGTCTGTCAGAGAGATCTAGGCCTGGTCTACATTTATAATTTAGGTTGACATAGCTACAGCAGTCTGGGATGTGAAAAATCCACACTCCTGAATGGTGGAGATATGCTGACTTAACTCCAAATGTAGACACAGGGCGGTCAAAGGGAGAATGCTTCTGTGAACCAACCTACCTTAACCTGGGGAGGTTGTGTTCCTACAGCAATGGAAAAACCTCTTCTATCAGTGTAGGCTGTGACTACGCTACAGGGTTATGCTGGCATAGCTATAACACTGTGGCTATGCCCATTTGATTCCTGGAGTGTAGATAGACACCTAGAAACCAGCACTAAGCAGAGCAACTTTGTCAGATTTTGGTGGGTTCCCAGTTCATGGTGCTGCAGCCGGTTTAAAATGAACAAAAGGAAGTATTTTTTCACACAATGCACAGTCAACCTGTGGAACACCTTGCCAGAGGATGTTGTGAAGGCCAAAACCCTGACAGGGTTCAAAAAAGAACCAGATAAATTCATGGAGGATAGGTCCATCAATGGCTATCAGGCGGGATGGACAGGGATGGTGTCCCTAGTCTCAGTTTTGCCAGAAGCAGGGAGTGGGCGGATCACTTGATTACCTGTTCTGTTCACGCCCTTTGGGGCATCTGGCATTGGCCACTGTCGGAAGACAGGATACTGGGCTAGATGGACCTTTGGTCTGACCCAGTGTGGCCGTTCTTCTGTTCTTATGCTCACTGGAAAGAATGGTGAAAATGACCAAAGGAAGAAGTTTACCATATTAAACTCCTTGCAGAATCTAGTGGCAATCTCTGCTTCTGCAGATGGGGGCTCAATCCAAGCAATCAAAAGCCAAGCCTCCAACCAATTGAGCCAAAGCCTCCAACCACTGAAATTAGTGGGAGTTGGCTTGGGGCTCTTCTTTAGACACAGAAGAGCCTTTCCAGTACTCATTTCCCTACTACAGCATCATTTGGCCTTTCCAAGCTGCAGGACTCTAGGAGCTTTCCTTAAGTAGCTTATTCACTGACATTCTGAAAACATGGAGTTGACGTTGTTTCCCCCATTATTTGCCCTGCTCTTCCTGAGAGTGGTCTGGCCATGCTGCTTATAGTGACAAAGGGACACATTCTTATAGTGCTATAAGGGACAAATTCTGCCCTCAGCTCAAGATCTATCTGAAGTACTTGTATGGCCTACCTTGCCATAGTACCTGACCACCTCCCAGTTGCTAACCTGTTGATCCTCATAATACCTCATCCCTGCTACTATCCCCATTGCATAGCTGGGGAACTTGAAGCATAGAGAGGCTGAATGATTTGCCCAAGGTGTGGGAGGCTGGAACAGGGAATTGAACCTGGGCTAGTACTGTAAGCACAGGACTGCCTCTCTGTAGAAGCTGTAGCTCACAGCCCTAGGTTTCAGAGTAGCAGCCATGTTAGTCTGTATCTCGAAAAAGAAAAGGAGGACTTGTGGCACCTTGGAGACTAACAAATTTATTTGAGCATAAATTTGTTAGTCTCCAAGGTGTCACAAGTCCTCCTTTTCTTTTAGCCCTGATTAAGAGGATGGTTTGTATGCTGCAACTCCCCAGGAGGAGCATCAGGAAGGAGTGTGCTTCAAAGCACCCCTGTGAGCCATATATCCCTCTTTCTCCTCCTGGCTCTGGGGTGGCAGTAGCTAGCTTTTAGTAGCAGCAAATGATGACACCCTCCATACTAGCTCAGCTGCAGTGGCCAGCAAATGGGGAATAAAGAGTGATGTGAAGGCTTCACTGCTTCCGCGCTCTTCCTCACCCACCTGGTTTGAGGAGGCAGTAAGTAGGTGTGCAACATACACTTACTCCTACTTGCCCACCCCCAAAGGTTCAGATAGTCTCATTTGGGGAGGGAGGGGGGAGGGATGTGTGAGAGAGAGAGGGGGGAGTAATTGTTCCTTCTTGCATCCATCTAGTTCAGTGAGATTATAGCAGTGAAACTCAGGGAAAGGATTTGGACCCCAGGAATACACAGAACATAGAAGCAGGTTTGTTGCTGTGGTCCTGCAGTGAGCTCCTTGGATTTGGTGCAAGGATCACACAGGGCCTAACCTGCTGAAGTGAATGGGAACCATTCCACTAACTTCACCAGTCACTGGATCAAGCACCCAGTGAGTAATGCTGGAAATTCCCAGGCTGACTTCACCACTCTCACTATTTATTTCTCCCCTGTTCTATTTGCTCGGCCTCAGAGCTATTTTAATTTTTATCCCCCTGGGATGGTAAATAGCACTTGGCATTTTCCTCATCAGGGTGGCCAGCTTTTCCTCTTGGACTTTCCATTGTGTGCTGAGTGTGACCACGGCTGCTTCTGGTAGAACATACTGGAGTCTTATTTTTCCAGCCTAGCGGAGTGAAGCCCATTTCAAAGAACAGCTGGTGCAAGCAGGAGACATTTATGTAAGAATCCCTGCTCTGTGTCACAGGCCCAGGCGCATAACCAATGCTGTTATGATTGTGGCTCCTACGAAAATGGATATTGTAGAAAGCTCATGGATGCAAGAGTGAAACACATAAATAACTCATTGTTTGCCATTCTCCACACAGTCCTGCCACCACCTTCGCTCTCTGCTGTAACTCGCCATCCCGTACGTGCAATGCTCTGTCATGAGCAGAAAAGGGCCTGCAAAGATCCAAGAGAAAAGGAGGCTGGTAGCAGGCAAAGGGAAAGCCCCTGTACTCCAGCCCGAGTGCCAAACTCCACTGTCCAGCACAGCAGAGTAATGGTAATCTATCACCCTTGAAAAAAGAGATCATGTGCCCCAACATCACAACCCGCTGAGTGGGGACAAAGGGAGCATCTGGGCTGGTCAGTGGGTGAACCAGCCCCAGGGCATAACTAAGATGACTGGGGGCTGCTCTAAGTTGTAGCAACTCTGTCTGGGTAGTTGTGCATGTGCTATGGGGACTCCATTCCCACTACAGGCTCATCTCTTACATCAGGACTTGCAATGGAGCCTGTGCAGTGCTTGTGGGGTAGAATTCTCCCCTGGTTGGAGAAAGGGCTTTACAGCCCTTGTATGCGGCCACAGAGGAGTGGAAAATCTCTCCCCCCTGATCTCCCAACTCCCAGTCTGAGGCCCTATTCACTGAGTCATGTGGCTCAAGTTCTGGGCACCGTACGATAAGCACTGTACTTACTAGCTTTGAAAAAAACATACAATGGAAAATGGCTAAGAATAAAACAGGTATTTACATAACAGAATAAATTTGCCAGTCTGTGCTAACTGTTATAAATTGGGGTGGGGCAGGAGGTGGGCAGGTGGGAGAAAGGGCCTAGAAGATATGAAAATAATATGCATCTTCCCCATCCTTTCAGAGGTTCAGGGGAGTCCAGCAATTGGAATCCACCCAGCCTGGCCAGCTAGACCCACAGTGTTTGAAAGTGTCTCCTTTGAAATTGCTTTCTACTTGCACTAGTAATGTGTGTGTAGGTGTTATGCCCAGGGCTTGGAACACAGCCTTCTTAAAGCTAGTGCTATGACAGGTAGGGTGGCAGCATGGCCTAGTGGGTAGGGCTCTAGCAGGGCCAGCTCCAGGCACCAGCTTTCCAAGCAGGTGCCTGGGGCGGCAATGAGAATGGGGCGGCAGTCCGTGTCCCATGGCGGCAATTGGGCGGCAGCACCCACTGTGGCAGCAATTTGGCCTGGGGCAGCAAAATAGGTAGAGCCGCCCCAGGCACTAGACAGGGAGTCAGGAGACCTGAGGTCCATATCCAGCTCTGCTGATGACCTTGGGGAAGTCACCTCACTGGGCATCTGTTGCCCCATCCCACCCTTTGTCTAGTTATGCCATAAGCTCTTTGAGCCAGAGATTGTCTCCAGGTCTGGGTTTGTACAGCACCTATCACAAGGCCCCGACTGAGGCATCTAGCTGCTACTGTAAAACAAATAAGTAATGAAGCTAGCTTTGTATTAACTCTTTCATGTCCTACTCTGCATAGCAAAGAACTTTACTAGGGTTTTGGTAGGTTGAAATAAAGAAGGTAAGAACATATCCAGGAACGAGATTATAGATCCCTAGATTTTTCAGCCAGAGGGGCCCAGTCTTTCCTGCTAGTCTGATCTCCTGCATAACAGGCCACAAGAACTTCACCCAAAAAATGCTGTATCAAGTTAGTAAAGTATCTCAAAAGTTTTAAGCTCTGTGTGATTATGGCAAAAATTTGGTCTGAAAGAAAATTTGGTTTTGATTCTAGATGTGGGCCAAGGTCACGGCGAGAAGGCAAAGAAGTTCGGATCGTTACCAAAACTTTTTGCCCACCTCTAACTCACGCTCATTTAATGATCATGAAAATAACACAGGCGTGTGAAGTTTCTCCAAAGTGAGTCATTTATAGCCGAACTGCTGCTCTCCACCAAGCGTGCACGGCAAGGGTTTCCCTGAGGAAAGCAAATTTCCCTTCACAACTTTCTAGACCTTTTAAATATTTGTTGTGATTACGGTACTAATTAAGTTCAGCTGTTGCAGGTAATATAACTCCCCACAGCTTTAAAAAAAAAATGGGGGGGCCCCGCGGGAAATGGGGGGTGGTAGAGAGAACTAGCAGGCCTTAAAGGTACACAGCTCCATTTGCTGGGATGGCAGAGGTATCTTTTAGAAAAGACAGTTTCACCTTTTAAACATTGAAGGCTAGAGTGTGGTAATTCAGCCCAGTCCTGCCTAAGGGATGTGTGGGTGGGAGGAGGAACTGTGGAGTATGCAGAACTATGGCACTTGCCCTGCATGATCTATTCTACACCCTTCCTTATCAGTTCTTACCCCACTTGGGGCATTGTGGACCTTGCTGAGAGCATCTCAGTAGCAGCTCTGAACTTCAGGGCCTTCAGTTCTGGTTGACATTTAAGCAGGCTACACAAAGTGGAGGTGCCCACACCCATGTGTGCTTGGGTCAGAATCTAGCCCTTCACCAGAGCATGTGCAAGATGGTGGCTGTTGTTTAAGGCCAAGACGTGCATTTGAAAAATACAATCTGACTGTGTGGCAGCTGAGCCAGGCCTGGCTTACAACTGCCTAGAACTCACCCTTTGGGTTGTCAAAGAGCATTTCCGCTCAACTAAAAACAATTCAAAAGTCCACCCTATGTGTGTCCTCCAATGTTTTGAATTTTAACTAGTAGCCTCAGGGCTGCATATTTAAACCATGATTGCAGGGAAGCCAGTTCATTACAACGGAGCATAAACTTCGGGAGAACTCTCAGCTTGACAACAATAAATAGACATTTTGGTTCACTGAGCACATTGAGGTCAGGCATCACCCCAGTGGTTTGAGCCAGCGTCAGTACAAAACACTTCTCACACATTCAACAATAAATGATTTAATGTTGCAGATCTAAGGACCTCGGGACGCTTTACAATTCATGAAACCTTGTCACACCCTACTGATGCCCAGTCCACAGGGAGAGGCTAAAGCCACATGTTTCAAACACAAGTTCCCAAAGTTACACATCTGAATTCTGAGCACCTGCAGGTCCCAGTAATGTCGATGGGAGCTGGACGTGCTCAGCACCTTTGAAAAATCCGACTTCTGACTGAAGTGACTTAATATGGGGAGAGGCGCCTGACTTTGGGCACCCACATTTGCAAAGTGTGACTCAAAGGCCCGTGGTGACCTAGTGTGCTACCCCAGTAGGGAACAAATGGTGTGATGTGCTGTGCTCTGCTCTTCTCACCAGGCCAGGTCCCACTGTACGGCCTTGATTGATGGAGGAAAGTACTAAAATGGAGGCAGTTCCAGCGGTATCTGAAACACCAGTGCAGTGATGATAACATTGTTTGTGTTGAAATGCAACTTCTTCCCCCCCCCCCCCCCCCCCCCGGCTCCTGAAATAGATCATGAAGAGAGACACTTTAAAGCTATGCACATCCTTAAGTACTTTGAATCAATTTGCAGATCTGGTTTTCAAACACTCCAAAAACTCAGGGCTGCTTGGATGCAGGGTTTTGATTCAATGAATAAAGAGAGAGACCATTAGTGAGCTTTGGCTCTGGGTCCTGACTTGAACCTCTTCTCCACACCATGGAGGTATTTCAATCTGGGCTTTTGGTTTCAGTCCATCTACTAGTGCAAACTGGCAGAAAAAAAATTTCCTCCTACACCGTATGTCTCAGTACACACACTCCCTAAGCTTCCAATACATTCCTACACTTAACCAGCACAAGAAAAACTAAGAATGAGAGAACCCCTTTGTCTAATATATGAACTGATCTATCATTTTTGTCCCAGGCTTTGACAGAACCTTTCTTGTGGTTTGAACAGGTCAGATATTTTTTGCAAGTTTGAGCATCTGTGCACATCACTATTCTGGCTAGGATTGGAATCCGAGGTGGCAAAACACCCGAGGAAAAGCTATCTTTGCAATATTTCTACCGGGCAAGAAGCAAGAAATGCTGGAAATTGCCTAAGCTCACTTCTTTCCTTGAATTTTCCAACCTAATTTGCAAACTCCGAAAGCTTTAGGTAGTTTGGTCAGAAGTTTAAGTAGTTTGAATGTGGCTGGATTGCATCTTTTGGGTGTTTGTCCACAAAGAACTCAACCTGAAGAACTTGAGTCATCCATTGTGAGAAAAAGGAAAAAATAGGAAAAGGTGGTTTTGTTTTGGTCCTACAATAGAGATGCTTTGAGAGTTCAATATAAAAAATGTATATATGCTTCCGGAGATATAAGAATATGAAGTTTTGTTCATGAGTTTGTAGGCTGAATAAAGCAGTTGTCATTTGCTACAGTTGGTTTCTGGGGTGCAGCTCTTAACGGGGTGTGAGAAGTGGGATCCATACACAGACCCGCCAGACAGACACCCACAGGAATGTTGTGAAGAGACCGGTCTTTGTTCTTGGCCTCAGTCATATGAGAGGGGTTGAAGTACAAAAGGTTTTACCCCTATCAGATGACAGAAGTGAGCAGATGCTGACTCCATTGGCTACTTTAACCGTTGAAACGTTTGGTTGCATTTTCACTAGCTATACCTGCCTTTATTAGATTTATTCACAGAAGAGTAGGAAGCCCAGAGGAACATTTCTTAATGTGACAGTATTTGGCAAATGAAAATACAAAGGAGGGCTCTCACATATCTTTGTGTGGCAGTTTAAAAGAGATCTAGAAACATTTGCAAACCTAGTGTGTTAGTGGCTGAAAATTCTCATATTTGCTGTTGACAACTCAGCCACTGATTTAAGAGCAAAATATTTCAAAGTCTGGGATGTTTCATTGGGAACTGGATCCTGCAGTTGTTATGATGGGCCAAACTGCCACTGACTCCAGTGGGAATTATAAATTAATATGGAGCTAAACATTCATTTCATTGAAGTAAATGATGAAATCCTCATTGTCACAATGTAGCCCAAGGACTGCAGCATCAGTAATTAGGGTTTTAGTGCTTGTCATAAATATAAAGGGAAGGGTAAACCCCTTTGAAATCCCTCCTGGCCAGGGGAAAGCTCCTCTCACCTGTAAAGGGTTAAGAAGCTAAAGGTAACCTCGCTGGCACCTGACCAAAATGACCAATGAGGAGACAAGATACTTTCAAAAGCTGGGAGGAGGGAGAGAAACAAAGGGTCTGTGTCTGTCTGTAGTCGTCTTGGCCGGGGATAGACCAGGAATGGAGTCTTAGAACTTTTAGTAAGTAATCTAGCTAGGTATGTGTTAGATTATGATTTCTTTAAATGGCTGAGAAAAGAATTGTGCTGAATAGAATAACTACTTCTGTCTGTGTATCTTTTTTGTAACTTAAGGTTTTGCCTAGAGGGGTTCTCTGTTTTTGAATCTAATTACCCTGTAAGATATCTACCATCCTGATTTTACAGGGGGGATTTCTTTATTTCTATTTACTTCTATTTTTTATTAAGTCTTCTTGTAAAACACTGAATGCTTTTTCATTGTTCTCAGATCCAAGGGTTTGGGTCTGTGGTCACCTATGCAAATTGGTGAGGCTTTTTATCCAACATTTCCCAGGAAACGGGGGGTGCAAGTGTTGGGAGGATTGTTCATTATTCTTAAGATCCAAGGGTCTGGGTCTGTAGTCACCTAGGCAAATTGGTGAGGCTTTTTACCAAACCTTGTCCAGGAAGTGGGGTGCAAGGTTTTGGGAAGTATTTTGGGGGGAAGGACGCGTCCAAACAGCTCTTCCCCAGTAACCAGTATTAGTTTGGTGGTGGTAGCGGCCAGTCCAAGGTGTAATATTTTGTACCTTGGGGAAGTTTTGACCTAAGCTGGTAAAGATAAGCTTAGGAGGTTTTTCATGCAGGTCCCCACATCTGTACCCTAGAGTTCAGAGTGGGGGAGGAACCGTGACAGTGCTAAACCTTACTTTTAACATTCCAGTTCAGGCTATAGCATCAGGAGATCATTGACTAGTTAATATCAGGAGTGTGATGCCAAAGACATGGAAGAATTAGTTGGCTCTCAGGAAAACTAGAGTTAGCAGGGAGATGGAAGCACTCAAAATATGCTGCTGCAGTGTATGATTAGCATTGCTGATCGCTAAGCTGGAGAGACTTGTACATGTCAGGTCTCTACATCAGATTGTGTATTATGGGAGCTATATATGCCTGGTGCACAGGACCTCATCTGAGCAGGTCAAGTCTAAATCCAGCTCCAAGCTTGGCATAGCAGCAAAACCTTCACTCTGCAATGGGCCCAATTTAGAATACGGAATCTGAGCACCAGTGAATTTTCCTGAATCTGGGAATCCGGAAATCTGGGTCTGAGCTCTAGGGCTTTGTATCATTACTAATTGAAGGTCTTGTTGCAGATGAAGTTTACACAGATAATCCACAAATTAGTTGACCAAGAAACACAGAAAAGTAAATCCCATGCTATGAAAAAAATTAATTCCCCAGAAGATGATATAAAAGCACATATTATGGGAGATTAAGGAAAATCTTACCTATTACGAAAGAAAGATATCTGCATTTAAAATTGACACTGCTCAATAGATTAATAGACTTTAAAGCCAGAAGGGAGCATCTAGCCTGACCTGTATAACACACATCAAAGAATCTCGCAGCAGGTGGCCTCATCCACAGATCTCAAGGTTAAAAAAGAAACAAACCTGGTCAAATTTTCAGACATGAGTTTCTAAATATAGACCTAAATCTATAATTACACATCCAAACCTAGCAACCACAGCGACCCTGGATCTAGTGGTGCCTAAATATGGAGTTAGGTGCCAATACTCAGGCATTCAATTTTGCAAATTTGGACCTTTAATTTAAAAAGAAGAAATGAAACATTTTAAGTCAAAAAGTCAATTTGAAACAAAAATGGTTAGTATAAGTTCAGATGCAAATGTTTTGTTTAAGGTATTTGAAACAAAAAACCCCAGATGAAGTAACCTTTGAAGTGAAAACAAAGAGGAAAAGATTATTAGCATTTATTAGAAGCATCCCACAGAACAACTGAACTTTTTCAGCTGATGCTCTTTGCTCATTGACTCCTTTGTGGTGTTGAATGACTTCAGCTCCCATTATCTACAGTGAGATTTGATGGTGCTCAGCACCTTTATAGGATTAAGCCCTTACACAGATGCCATGATTCACTCCAGAGGTGGCTGCATTTCAGTGCTGGGCAAAGCCATTCCTGTATATCTTTAAGAGCCAGTTCCCTCATTGGCTGTACGTGCACACCTCCCATTAACTGTGGTAGAAGATGAGCTCATCCTTGCAAGAGCAATATTTGGCACATAGTTTGTACAGTGCTTCAGGATCCTTTGAGTGCTATTTAAATGTAGGACATTGTGATTCAGTACTAAAGAGGAAAGAGTATAGAACCTTTGTTATAAAAAAAACCTGATTCATTCCAAAAATGATTTAATCCCAAATAAAGGATCCAATCCTCTGTTTTTGTGAACAGGCCTTCAATGACTAAGGGTCACTGGATCAGGCACAAATATTGAAAGCATTATTGAAAGTATCTTACCTAGTATATTTCCTTGCTTTTAATCAAACTCACTGTGCTGCCAGAGGTGTTTCATTTACTAAGAGAGGGGTTAGCAAGTCAACAGCTAGCAACAGGAAATAGAAAATGCAGAATGATTTCTCTGCACTTGGAAGCCATCCGAGGGCAAAAATCTTTCTGATGCTCATTGTTATCTAACCTTCACTACGGTCCTCTCAGGTTAGTATTACCAAGGTGGGGGAAACCTTGCACTTACTAGCTTCAGCCCTTTACATGCTCTTCTGATTTCACAATCCAGTGAGACTAGCTAACGCCAAGGCACAAGTTTTATAACTCTCTTTGCTATCTTCTGCCGTGGTATAGTGTCTTGGCTTTCTGGGGGTATCATAAAAATTACTTTATTATATTTTTCCATCTTGTGCATTTTGTGTACTTACTAGGGGACTTCGCGCATTGATAGATCTTAAAATCTAAATTAAACTGTCCTATGTAGCTGTCATTTTTCCAAACTAACAATATTTGCACTATACCCAGTGATGAGCTGCCAAAATCTTAACAACTGGCTCCCTCCTCGCCCCATGAGGTGGTCATTGCCCAGCCCCGCCCCCCAGGACTCCTGCCCCATTCAACCCCCCATGTTCCTTGATGCCCCCCCAGGACCCCTGCCCCATCCACCCCAGTCCCCTGACTGCCCCCAGAACTGGGCAGGAGGGTCTCATGGGCCACCATAGTGGGTGCCCACCCCACTCCTAAGAGGGACCTGCCTGGGGGCAAAGTGGGGAGTCCCAGCGGTGTTACCTGGGGCAGCTTCCAGGAAGCATCTGGCAGCTCCCTCTGGCTCCTAGGGGTGGGGGAGTGTAACTAGGGGGGGAGCAGGGGGAGCGGCCGCTCCCCCCACTGATCACATCAAAAGTGGCACCTTAGGCGCTGACTCAGTGGGTGCTCCGGGGCTGGAGCACCCACGGGGAAAATTGGTGGGTGCAGAGCACCCACTGGCAGCTCCCCACTCTGTGCCCGGCCCCAGCTCACCTCCGTTCTGCCTCCGCGTCCTCCCCTGAACGCACTGCCCCGCTTCCCGTGAATCAGCTGTTTGGCGGGAAGCCGGGGAGGGCTGAGAAGCAGAGCAGGGCAGCACATTCAGGGGAGGAGGTGGAGTCGGAGCGGAGGTGAGCTGGGGCCGGGGGTGGGGTGTGGAACTGCTGGTGGGTGCCCTACACCCACCAAATTTTCCCCTTGGGTGCTCCAGGGCTGGAGCACCCATGGAGTCAGTGTCTAAGGCTCCACTTTTGGCCGGTTAAATTTAGAAGCCCTTTTAGAACCGGTTTTCTCTCGTGGAACAACCGGTTCTAAAAGGGCTTCTAAATTTAGCAACCGCTTCTAGCGAACTGGCTCCAGCTCACCACTGCCTATACCATGGGGAAGTTTCATGACATTAAGGGGCCTATTCTAGAAATTATGAAGTCTGTAAACAGAGTGGACTTTTAGGCATGGTCTGCACATTGTTCTGGTACTAGTAGAACTATGTTGGTTCAGCATGTGATTTTTCACGGCTACAGTTTATACCAGTACAACCACTAGTATGGGCACAGTTAGACTGGTAGAAAGGTGCCTATGTAGGAATAAGCTATACTGGCATGAGCACATTTGTAGTGGTATAACTGGGTCTCTGCACTACACTGCACCATACTACAGCACTATCCTTACGATGCTTTTGTTTAGCCGAGACCTTAGAGAAATAAAAATGCTAAAGATCGTAAGGCTGGAAGAATAAACATTCCCACCTCCTGGTCCCACACTCCTTTCTCTTTCTACTATATGTTACCTCAGTTTCCCTAGAAACCAACCCAGGGTTACATTTATATTGCTGTTGGATCAAACAGAAAAGGGATGTGGCTTATTAATGCACACACACATTCATTGCATTCATACCCTCATACACTCACACAGGCGGAGAGTTACCGGAGACAGCAGAGGAAGCCCAGAAGCCGAAGCATAGTAGATCTGGTGTGTACGCCTGCGGTCACAGATCTGGGCTGGCAAGCAGGTCAAGAAGCAGGGGCTTGTGTGTATGCCTTCTTCCTTTTGCTGGAACTGGGTGGCTCCTGTCACGTACACAGAGTTTCCCTTCTGTGTCAGTCACCGAGAAGCATTCCCAGGCCTCGTTCCTTTCATGCATACCAGGTTCTTCTTTTCTTTACAGCACCCCATGATTGCCTTCTCAGGGCAGATTGCATCAGACGCACCTGTCTCCGGGCTCTATTCTCCTTGCAGTTCCTTTCTGCCCAGTCCCACATACACTCCCTTGTTCACACTCCTTTATTTCCCCCACACACTCCCTTGTTCACACTCTCTCTGATTTGCGTGATGGGGTATTGCAAAGTTTGGAGGTTTATATAAGTGGCAACTGAAAAGGTTACAAAGCTTGCAAGACTTACAAAGCTTAAAAGGCTATGCTAACAATAACTAAAGTTACAAAGTTTGCAAAAGGTTACAGAACTTAATGATCATACTAGCAATGATTGAAAAGTTACAAATCTTACAATCGTATTCTGCTGGATTGAGTGAAGGCTTTACATAACACTATTCTCCCTTTTAAAGTCCTTATTTTCCCTAGCATTTTGATTCTGTTATCTCCAATGCCATGGTCTTTGTTGAAGAGCCAATATTTCCAACAGTCACCATGGAATCTGAGCCATTCATTTATAGTCTAGCTACAGAGAACTGCTGTGGTAGTGGCTAGTCTATGCTGATTTTGAATCGTAAAATTTTTGGGGGGTTGATGTATCATTGCTGGCAAAGAGGACAGGTGACTCAACTTGCTCCCACTGCATCAGTATGGGGCACCTGTACCCAAGGGTGGGGAATCAGCACCAGGGGAGTGGAAAAAATGCTCATTAGTATGTAAATTGTCCCAACTTTGGCGGTCACACCACATTGAGGGGGTTTTGAAGAGCAGGTGTTGTCCTTCTCTGGAGTGGAAAACAATATTCATAGAATCATAGAATGTTAGGGTTGGAAGAAACCTCAGGAGGTCATCAAAGCAGGACCAACCCCAACTAAATCATCCCAGCCAGGGCTTTGTCAAGCCGTGCCTTAAAAACCTCTAAGAATGGAGATTCCACCACCTCCCTAGGTAACCCATTCCAGGGCTTCACCACCCTCCTAGTGAAATAGTGTTTCCTAATATCCAATCTGGACCTCCCCCACTGCAACTTGAGACCGTTGCTTCCTGTTCTCTCATCTGCCACCACTGAAAACAGCCTACCTCCATCCTTTTTGGAACCCCCCTTTCAGGTAGTTGAAGGCTGCTATCAAATCCCCCCTCGCTCGTCTCTTCTGAAGACTAAATAAGCCCAGTTCCCTCAGCCTCTCCTCATAAGTCATGTGCCCCAGCCCCCTAATCATTTTTGTTGCCCTCCTCTGGACTCTCTCTAATTTGTCCACATCCCTTCTGTAGTGGGGGGACCAAAGCTGGATGCAGTACTCCAGGTGTGGCCTCACCAGTTCTGAATAGAGGGGAATAATCACTTCCCTCAATCTGCTGGCAATGCTCCTACTAATACTAATATTGCACATTAATTGTTGCATGTTTGATCTTTTGTGACTGAGGGTGTGTTAGAACAAAAAATGCAACACACAGGGAACAACGAAGCTCCTATACCATATTGTTGTTCCTAGCTCTGCAGTTAAGAAGGGCCTGCTTTGATTCTTTACCAGAAGTTCTTATACAGATATGAGCTGAATATTGGCGTACTTGGCACTAGTAAGCTACTCATGCTATTACATGAAATTGACTATTTATTTTGGGGCTTTGGCAATGCCAAGAGATTTTTGACTGAAAAACCCCCAAACCCTTAATTTCAGGACAAGAGTAGATAGTAAAGTGGAATTCTCAAAAGCTGAGCTGTGTTCAAGTTTCCTTTTTCCGGAAAGCTTTTATTACTCTCTTGTTTCCTCCTCCTCTTCTGCTTGCTGGGACATTTCTTCAGCAAGTGAAATTTAATTGTTCTTTTTGATTATGGGCTTTGTAATGAGCGCATTGGTGGGCCCAGAACTGGGCCACTTGTGTATAAAAGATAAATATAATTCGTTGGCTCAATCCAACAAGGTGCTGAGAACATGCAAAGACCAATGTCTTTAATGGACCTAGAATGCAATTCAGCATCTTACAGGGGGTCCTCAGATCAGGTCTACAGAGCTCAAGCGGCGTTATGAGTGCACAGCACTAATTAGAAGCAGGCCAACAATTAAAGAAGTAATCTCAGACTATAAATCATTCCAATCTGTAGCCCTGTTTGTTAGATTTAGGGATACATTTTAGAATTGATGCCCACCATACTGAAGATACATATTGCATGTTAATTGAACAAAACAACTTGTAATTCCCTGTCTGCCTCTTCTGGCTCTCTGCTAGCCGCTGAATTTAATGGCCCCAATCTTGCAATAACTCTGTGTGTAGGTCCTGTTGGTGCCCCATGGTCTACAGGGTTCATGAAGCCATTTTCATGGATCTATATGAAAGATCACAGCTCAAAATCCCAGCCTTGCTCCTACTGAATTCAATGGCAAAATTCTCCTGACTTCAGTGGTCCAAGGCATTTCTTAGTCATTTATTTTGCTTTTGTGGTATGTGTAGAATGGTGTGTGTGTGTGTGTTTGTGTGTGCGCACGCGAGGGGGGAGGGAACGGGACAGGGAAGGGACTCTTTACTTCAGAATCTAAAAAGCTAATAAATACATGTATAAATAAAATATTGGCTTGAATTGAGTTTTAGATTGATACAGACCTTGGTATGAACTGACAAATGGGTTTTGTTTGAACTCTATAGCCCCTATATTCACTCCTTTATTAACTTTTCCAATATGTTCTATTACAGTCAAAGAACAATATTGGAGCTATCTTGCAGCTAATTTAACACCTGTAAATTCCCATGGCTGGTAATGAAATATTGTATAACCCAGTGGATAAAATGTTTGCTTCATATATCAAAGGTCATAAGTTCAGTATTTGTTAATGTTGTCGTTTTTATTAAATTTTCTCAACTTTTTGCCTTCAATGTGCTTATAGATTGATTAATTCTTCTCACTTTTCCAAAGCTCAACACACATGGAGTGAATAGCTGATACAAAACATTTGGGGCTACATTCTTTGTTGATATTCTCAGTTAATCAGCCTGTAACTGCACTTTCAAATCCCATCCGCTATCCAGAACAGTCCTGTACACAATGCAGAGGCACTTGGCTGTGGTGAAAAATGGCTACACTAAAATCACTCTTATGCTCTCCTGGCTGGAGACAGACTCATTCTGTTCAGAGTGGAAGGACGAAAACCAGTCACTTCACAGAGGTCCCATTCCAGCAAATCACTTACTCACGTGCTTAAATATATTCACAGGAGTAGCCCCACTGAGATCAATACAACTACTCCTGTGTTCACAGTACATGCTTAAGTGTTTCTCTGGATGAAGGCCATTGGGAGTACCCCACTGTGCTAATTCATTTAGCTACTGAAATTCAGCATTATAGGACCCCTCTCTTCAGCATCAGCCAGTCTGTCTCCTCTTGGTTCCCATGGTTTCCCTCATAAGCTTCCTGCCACATTCCTTTTTGTGCATGGCATTGGTTAAAACAACCTATGACCTTAGCCTCTTTTGGCCAACGAGCCAACAGGCTGCCAACAACAAGGAAGAGAGAGAAAATGATAAAACAAGAGACAAGAACTAGCAAAATGAACACACGCAGACAAGTGTTTTGCAGGTTCCCCCATTTAGCTCCCTCAGAAGCAGCAATACTGTATTTGTGCCACTTTGTGGTGCTGTATGGAGGCGAGAACTTCCATGATTCCAAGATGGTGTCCGCCAGTAAGTCATGCTGCTGCCTTCTCCTGGACCCAGAGGAAGTCCAAACCATGAGCGGCCAGGCCTCTATTGCTGTAATATGGATAGATGAGAGGTTCTGTACCCAGTAGTTGGTTTCCCTTTCCTTCTTGTGCCATGGGACTTTGTATTAGGTTTCAGGGGAGACTTACACACACACACACACACACACTCTCTCTCTCTCTGCTCTAATGAAGCAGGACCAGTCTAAAGATTGGTTAAGTCTTGTGAACTACGGATCCAGCTGTGATGCTCCACCTTCTAGGAAATGTTGAGCAGGTGCCTTCCACCTTAAAAGACCTATTTACCGAAACAAAACAAAAAATCATTGAAATATAGTTGAGACCATTGCCAGAAATATTGAATGAATCACCGTTGGTTCCACTGTACCACATTCTGCTATGCTGACTTACTCAGTGGAGGAGAATTCAATTGAATCTTAAGTACCCTATAGCATGAACTGCAAATAGAGTACATTTAATCTTATCTCATTTTAATTAAGTATACCCTTGATCCTGCCATGAGCTCTGCATGGGTAGAGTTCTGGGACATTGACTTCAGTGAGGCTGGTTCTGGGGTTGGTCTGCATGGAGCTCATTGCAGGATCGGGGCCTGAAGCTTGATGTTAATGTTTTATCTCAATATTCATTCCACACATTCCATCTTTCTATAGTATCTGACAATGGAGACATAGTATGGGAATGTTAAGACGGGTCCCATTGAAACATATTATTTAATGACTCTGTGGTCATCAGGAGACATGGCTGATTAAATTTGCTATAATTTAATTTGTAAACATGCCATATTGTTTACTATAAGGTTTATATGTAGTGCGTTGTAGGATGTTTGTTTGATTCAATGCACACTGTTTTACATTCATACTCATGAATGTTTTATGTGTTGTTTAAGAAAATAAATGCAAATATTTAATTTATTTCACATTTAGAAGACAAATATGTACTAAGGTTATAAAAACACAGTTGTTCATGTCATTATTCACTGTACGACCAAGTACTCAGACTTACACATCTTGCGGTATGTATATTTCACTAGAGAAGTCTCATTCAGTTTACACAGTAAAAAATAAAACAAATTTTTGATGTAGGAAAACATCTGTTTAGGGAAATGAAAAGTCATGGCTCATGTGTTCTAGTTTTTCCAAAATTCAAAGCAACGTACAGCACTAGTCTGAACACAAATATAATTCTGGCTAATATAAGTGCATAAGTGTAACATCACTGTATCCACATATTTATTAATGATTGAAAATGTAGAAACATCAGATGTAGAAACAACTGCTAATCTTAAAAAAATAGTAAATATGCAAACAGAGAGTACAATACATACAGGAAAAGACAATAACCAAGTGGCAGTCCTGCTTTTGGGTCTGCCGAGGAGTGCATGGTGGGACTGGGACCTGAGACAATAGCTGATTTATGTAACCGTGTGGCCTGATCCCACTAGCCCTTCACCTCACAGGCAGTTATTCTTCTGCTTCACTGTTTGCAGGATCAGATCCTCAAAACAACTTCAGCGCATTTTCCTTGAAAACTTGGATTTCCTTTTTCTAAATGTGGAGTCACTTAAGCCAACACAGCATCTTGCAATATACAGTATTCAGGCCATTTTAATTGGCTTCTAAAAGAGCTGGTGAAAAGTGCCAGGACAAATCACAGTAACACTGTTGTCAGTGGATGTTTTGCTTCCATCTTAATTGATACAAGGATCTGATCTTTTGAGTCCTCCTCTCCTCAGGGTAAGTGGGTGAAAGAGATCATAGACTTGCTGAATCCTGATATCTGGACTGGGTTCACTGTATGAATTACACTTATCTCAACCCTTCTGCTACAGGAAACAGGGTCATGTTCTTCACTGGAGAGATGACCCTTTTCTAGGTAACAAAAGGGGCTTTGGAGAAGCAAGGGTTAGATGCTCAGGGTTCTGCTGGATGCCCAGAGCAGACTGCGTGTTCCTAATGGACACTACTGAGATTGCTAGAGTTGAGCTACAAGGAAGTGTGAAAAATTATCTTATTTGTCATCACCTTCCTTGTGCTTTCAGTCCCCTTCCAGCTTTAGCCTATTCCAGCTCTCACAGCTAGGCTTGTGCAGGAAAACCTGGGAGTGACTTTAACATCTTCTACCTTTAGGCTAGGGGAGAACTTGAATCATTTAAAATTGGGCAGGATGCAGGGGCACCAGAATGGGGGGAACTAAGGGACCATGGCCTGTCTACTTTTCACCATGGGCTGCCCCTCTTTCCCCCCCTGCCGAGGTACTACCCCCTGGCCGGGCTCCCGCTGTGGAGCCCAGGCAGCTATGGGCAGCTACGTATGGATCCTCCACCTACTTGGGGTAAGGGGGCCCAAGAGCAGCCCCTGGCCCATGTTCCTGTCCTCTCCCCCACCCCACAGTGAGGATGAGGTCACTGGAACTCTGCCTGCTCCCTGCAAGAGGCTGTCACTGGTTACTGGAACCCTGCCTGCCGCCCCATCCCCCGCCCCCTCACAAGCCCTGTCTTCCCCCCCTATGCTGGAAGGGGCTGGCATCACTGTGCACCCCCTGCACGTTCCTCTGCACCCCACTTTTTGGCAAAATTGGGCATTTCTGTCCCGTTTGCTATTGCTAACTGATCAACTTGGCAAGAGGAAATGGGAGAAATGCCCACTTTGCCCAAAAAGTTGGGACGACCATGACAGGACTCACAAAAGGGACTGTTCCAACCAAAAAGGGATGTACGGTCACCCTAGTGAGTGAGTGCAGCCCACAAAATGAGCTATGTTCTGCACTCACACCGGTGTAGCCCCCTGAATTCAATGGAGATGAAGAGAAGCTGTAAACTCTTTGGGGCAGGGACTATACATGTTTGAACTCAGCATCCAGCACACTACCACTCCAGCCTGGCTAGGACGGCGGCATGCTACCGTAATGCAGACAATTAATAATTATCAGGGTTATCTGAGAACAGCAAATGTTGCTCTTGCCCTGTGTACTTGTTTGCCCCAGAAATGCTGCTTCCTTGCTCTCTCTCTCTCTTTTCTTTTCTTTTTTGCTTCTCTCTGTTGGGTGGGTCACATTCAAAGGTCTGATTGAGTGAAAGGGCGTTTAAAGTCTGCAATTGCAACGTTCCAATGTAGCCAGCAAACAGGCACTTCCAGCGCAGGGAAGGGACCTCAAGATGCCATTTAGGCCATTCTCCTGCACTGAGGCAGGATTAAGCATACCTAGCCCATCCCTGGCAAATGGTTGTCTGACCCGTTCTTCAAAAGCTCCAAGTGTGCTTGGTTTACACAGTACTTGGGTTGCTGACTGCAATGGAATATCTGTTTGAAACAGTACTGTGACATTGCACTCTGAAAATATGTTTATGAATGTGACTATAATGTAACTGAAATATGCTTTATGCAAAAGGTCTCTTGTAAGGTATCACGACAAAGCTTATAATCTACTGAGTGGGTTCATCCTATTTGTATGCAGGTATCATTCTTCTATCTGAAAGCTAGAAATATGAAGTATAACTCTGAGGTCCTATTGTAATTATGCAAAGTGTGGGCCATTAATGGTGACTTAGAATCTTGATGGCTCCCACTGACTAGGACAATTGGTTGTAAATGGTTTTATTTACCTGCAAGCCTTCCTGTTTACCTGTGGGCCAGCCCACGGGTAATGAAGAATGAGGTCTCACAGGGACATGTGACTATGTCACCTGATAATGAAATCCATCTTAAATCTGTTACTTTTCCATTTAGAAGGAAGGGTGGGGACCCAGAGAGAAAAAATTTCCTGCCTTGTGCCAAGGCTATAAAAAGGGGTGGAGCAGGATGGAGGGGACTGCCAGTCATGAGAGAGCCCCTGCTTTCCACCTGTGATGTCTGCTGGAACTAACAAGGACTGTACCAGGGGAAAGGATTGGGCCCAGATTAGGAAGGAGTCTAGTCTGCGAAAGAAACTTATTGGAACATCTCTGAGCGTGAGATATTACCTGTAATCAGTTTCTTAATGTATTAGGCTTAGACTTGAGTGTTTTGTTTTATTTTGCTTTGTGACTTACTTTGGTCTGTCTGTTATTACTTGGAACCACTGAAATCCTACTTTTTATACTTAATAAACTTTTGTTTATTCGTAAACCCAGAGTAAGTGATTAATACCTGAGAGCCAGCAGTGCATATCTCTCTATCAGTGTTGTAGAGGGCAGACAGTTTATGTGTTTACCCTCTAGAATCATAGAATATCAGGGTTGGAAGGGACCTCAGAAGATCATCTAGTCCAACCCCCTGCTCAAAGCCGGACCAATCCCCAATTTTTGCCCCAGATCTCTAAATGGCCCCCTCAAGGATTGAACTCCCAACGCTGGGTTTAGCAGGCCAATGCTCAAACCACTGAGCTATCCCTCCCACAGAGTAAAACAGATTTACTGGGGGTTTGGATCCCATTAGGAGCTGGGTGTCTGGGTGCTGGAGCCAGGTAACCTGCAGAGCTGTTTTCACTCAAAGCCTGCAGCTTTGGAGGCATGGCCCAGACCCTGGGTCTGTGTTGCAGTAGGATAGCGTGTCTGGCTCAACAAGGCAGGGTTCTGGAGTCCCAAGCTGGCAGGGAAAACAAGCTGAGAGGTAACTTCAGCACATCAGGTGACAGTCCCAAGGAGGTCTCTGTGACCGAACCCATCACAAGTATAGCACAGGCAAATGTCTTTCCAGCCATTAAGATGTGAATAATTGTTCTCGGCAGGAGAAACAGGTCAGCTAGTGGTGTTCGGAAAGAAGAACTCACAGCCTGCTCCTGCAGCACTGCAATCATTGGGATCTTTACTGTAGACTTCAAAGAGTGCAGGATCAAGCCCCAAGAGAGGCCCTTGCTTCTTACTAACTCCTGGCACTCTGTTTCTCTCACTCTGCACCACTAGTCATGCCACAGTAGTTATACAGAGCAGGGCAGGGAGCTTGCATGACATTCTGGTTGGGTCACATTACCTACAATCTCATAAAGGGCACTGTGAGGCTTGTCTTCTGGTCTGCTGCCAAGCGGAGGACACTGCAGAAGAACTTGCTAAGGGAAAGACCTAGCGGGGAAAAGAGAGACAGGGAGGAACAAAATGGCCTCCCTGTTTCTATCTGATAAAAGCAGGCATTGTCTTTTGATCTACCCTATCTAGCTTGTTCTTCGAGGTGGGCTGAGTGCAAATGCCAAAGAGTTCCAGGGCCCCCACAGGTGTGCAGGAATTTTGCTGCTGGCCCAATCCCTTTTCAAGCAGTTCTTGTCATATTTTAACATGACCCCTCAAACGTGCAGCTGCTGACTACAGATCTTCTGGGAATGGCAGTGTATTTGTACCACTGGAGAGGATAACTGGCTGGAACGTCCTATGTAAAGGAAGTCATGGCACGACTGGCCTGGGAGTACGCAAGGGAAATTCGGTGCCAGCAAATATTAGCAGCCAGCAGGTAGCTGGAAAGTGACCAGTCACTTTGCATTCTTCTTCACATCAAGAACAATCCATTCCTGTGCAGCCAGCTTGCACAAGGGCTATACACCACTGAGGATGTAGGGGCCTTAATTATTGCACAGGCCATGGGTGAGTTCTCTTTACAGGGGTGAATTTTATATGTTGATATTTTACATATATATATACACACTCTGTTACACCGCTGTCACATTAAAAAGATGTATCTAAGACTGAGTCTGTGGCATGAGGGCCTTGGGCACAGATCCTCAAAGACTGTTTGGTGCCTAAATACCTTTGTGGGTGTGATCCTTAGTCCCTAATTTAGCTTTTGGGAAAAACCTTTTATAAAACCTGAGCTCCATAGAAATAGCTGTATAAAAATAAATCCAGAAGAAAGAGTAGGCCTCCTTCTAATTTCAGTCATATTTGTGTAAACTAAAAGTAAAACTGGTTTAACTAGCTCTAGTGTTTTTAAAAACAAATATGCATGCTCCAGCAACCCCAGTATCATCATTCCAGTACAGCATCATTCTCGTGCGGGAGAACCTGAAAGAGAAATTGACTGAGTATAAATCAAGTGTGGCCCATGCACTTAGGTATACCAGTGTAAATTGGAAGTAACTCCACTGAAAGCAATGGCTTTACACTGGTGTCATGCTAGTGTGAGTGAGAGGAGACTCAGGCTCTGTTCACTTCAGGATCATTTTATCTTTCCTGCATTAAAATCAATCTAGGACAGTCCCAACGCATGCAAAATGTGCAGTGGCTTCAGTGAGATCTATGCCCCCGTGAGGACTACAGGCTCAGGCTTTGTGTGTAGTGCAGTGAATATGAATAGTGGTTTGAGGTTCCCTTTTATTGAGTTAATCTGGCTTGGCTATAATTTCCCCTTATTTGTTGTAAAAACTGCACAAACCAACATAGGCCTTGAAGCCAAAACCAAAACACCACTGGCTTTTGGTTGGCAAAACCACACTAGGGTTGCTCCCATGGGTCACTTCTTACGTTCAAATGGCTCTCTCTTATGCGATGCTATGATGCATGTTTTAAAGTTGTTTAGCTTGAGAGAGAAAAGTCATAGTTGACAACACTTCTGAACATTTGATTGAAGTCACTCCTTTTTTTTCTTTTCTTACACAAAGGACATTAGCTCCAAGCCAAGCTTTTTCTAAAGCTTATGTTCTTGTAAAAACAGCTCCAAGTATACACATTCTGCTCTTCAGTCAAGTCAGTATTCTGTGTGCCAAGTCAAGTATTTATTTTCATTACTTTTGAGCCCACCAAAATTAATGTATCTTTCAGACAGGAAAATTTTTATTTATTATGGTGGATTTCAATCCAAGAGATGAAAGAAGAGCAGTGTGCATCTTGAAATGGAATGAGGTTGGGAAGCATAAAGAGATCGCCTGGTCTGAGATACCACTCCTTCTCCCTCTAGACACCAACACCAGCCTGCCCTGATGTATTTATAAACTGACCACACCACCACAAGTCCATTCACAAAACAACCAAATAAATCCACACCGTATGCTGTTACAGTTACAATAGCAAGAGCAAGATACAGTGTTTTAATGCATTCTTTGACTTCTGGACCTCCAATGTATTTGATCATTGACGCTAAGCTTAGGTGAGGCTGGGAGGTTATGGGAATGGAGTCTGGTTTTCCTTTGTGAATTTCATCTATGGGATGAGCTGGCTTTTTTTCTAATGCACTCGTCCCTGAGCCTCAAAACATGAACATCTCCCCTAAAATACATTAATAAAATATGCCAAGTCAAGTGATACATCTGAAGAGACTGGCCATCACTTTTCATCCTGATTGCTTTAGTTGATAAGCTTCATCCCATCGACCGACATTGCCCCTGCAATTTCAGTTGAAATGGAGCATTCAAGTCAAGACCCATTGAGCTCAACAGGGCATCTTGCATGAGTAAGACAAAGAGCATTTAGCCTTTCACTGCCTGTCTTAGGCCGTAGTTCAGGAAAGCACTTCAGCAGGTGTTCAGCTATAAGCATAGTCTTAAATCCCATAGACTTCCTGGAACTTAAGCCCATGCTTAAAGTGTTTTCCGAAACAGGAACTGGGGGCGGGCTGACGCTGCTCTCTACAGTGAGACAGCAGTTTGTGTTTCACTCCAGAGCTGGTTGCATGTCAATGGTTGAAATTATTCCTCTAGTATTTAAAATGCTTTGGGGTCAGGATGAAAGATGACTGTATAGAGGTTCAATATAATGTTTTTTGTTTTGTTTTTTTAAAAAGCATTTAATAGACTGTAGTGGCTAAAAACAAACTTGAGCAGAATGTAACTATTTTTTCATATTACAACAATAGTTTAAATGTGAAGTGGGATTTATTTTTAGCAATGAGTTGGGGCCAGCTCCTGCTTGCTTTACTCACATGAGCTGTCCAACTGACTTGAACAGGACTATTTGTGTGAGTTGGGTGAGACAGATTTGTCTCTGAGTGTGAAATAGAAGGAATATTCCATTTCTCACAATACTTTGCAATCAATGAATTGCAAGTCGGCTGTAACCACATAAATCTTTTCTGTGAAAACAATAACTCCACTGAGTGAGATTGCCACCAGCGCTTTGGTAACTGGTGTACTGATATTAAAATAGTTGTGTGTGTGTTTTAACAATGAATAAAATGACATTCAAAGAAACTGAGAAGTCAAGCTGTCTATAAAATAAAATATTCCTTCTCTTAACCATTCATATATCATAAGGATTGCACTCTGGGCTTGGTTCTTGAAGAGAGCTGATTCAGGAAATGAAATTACATACCTACCATTTCACCAAGATCCAGAATTATTTGTCCCCCTCCCCCCCTACACATTTTTTTTAAAAACAGCAGTTCATTGTAATTTTCACAGTGAAGTGTTTATATATATATATATATATATGTAAAGAGAGAGAGAGAGATTTGCAATATCATTTCATTGCTCTTGTTACACAAGCAAACCAGAGTCTGGTTGTATTGGGACACTCTATGGACCGTACATTGCAATAGTGACAAAAGTAGCATTTGGGGCTTCCTTTGTCTCCATTATTCTGAGATTAACTGGGTTAAAAACTGCAGTGGGAGCAGTTGTGATTTTAGCACATTCATATCTGACTCATTTCTAATTACTGAGCACTTACAGAGAACCAGTGCCTTGGCGTTTACATAACAGGACACCTAATAAATCAAACGTGTACTATCAACGTACCGATTTTTTGTCCTCTTCACAGGTTTTTCCTTGTTCAATCATTAATTTAAGTACCCTAGGTGCTGTTTGAATTTGTGGTGGTATATGCAGTATTATCTCCTATAGTGATCACCGTGAAAAAACCAGCATATGCCTACAGTGAATATGCAGTGGTATCTGAGCTACCACAATTTCCTATTCTAAATGTATGGGATCTGGGCATTTCAGATGCCCAGAATGGACAGGGAACCAGTGAGGTGCTGTGCTGTCATGGGGGATGCAGGAGTATCCAGAAGGGTGAGGGTGTTGCGGCGCCAGGAGACGTTTGGATCTCCAAGGAGATATATGACCCACTTCAGCAAAGCATTTGAGCACATGCTTATCTTTCATCACACAAGTAATCCCATCTCTGCTCAGCTCAGCACTTCAGCCTGTACTCCAGTCCCACTGACTCCATTGTTAAATGTTCAGTGAAGCGTGTGCTTAAGTGCTTTGCTGAATCAGGGCCCTGCTGACTCTCTGCAGATGTCCCTAGACTTGTTGGGACGTCCCTAGTGGTCTCAGTTTAGGATGAGACAATGCAGAAAAGGTAACTGAGGCCTCAGAGATGAAGCTTTCTGTCTAATTTTTGTCCTCCTATGGGTTTTTACGTGGCAGGAGACAAACTATGGGTTTGTATATGTCACCAAATTTTCCCAAGTAGCCATATTAGATACAACCAGAATATTCTAACAATTCCATGCCTTCCTTCAATGTATAAAGGGTGAAACCGTGGTCCAACTGAAGACAAAAATGAGCTTTCCCATTAACTTAAATGGGACCAGCATTCCACCCATCTAGTTTAAAACTATTTGTCAAAGGTATAGGAAATGGGTGTGGGGTAACCACTTGAAAACCATTCTACGCCTTGAAAGTTAAATGGCAAAGAATTGTCAAAATTTCAACAAAAAAATGGTGACAATCTTCAGACAAAATGTGACCCATTTCCTGACCAGCTCCAATATATAGGGTTCACTGCCTGACCACTGTAACTACAGGGAACAATGATCAAATCAAGAGTCACATTAGTGTAACTCCCCCTGTGGCAGGGAAAAGAGACAGTGTACTAGGGATGCCCATACTAGGGCCAACCTGAAGTGAATTCAAATCAAGCTCTTCTTCAGATTAAAAAAAAAAGTCTCGATGACTCTTTTGATTTGCAGTTTTTTGTTTTAGAAGTCTCCACACATCCATGCTTTGATCAAGTCTGGAACTGCCAAAATATCACAAGAGAGTCTTTTGCTATGACCAATCCAGCCAGAAGAGGATTCATGAGGACAGAGTGTCATGAAGTTCCCAGTACAAGGCCCTGATCTTGCAATAAGCTCCATGCAGATGGGCTCCTGGATGTCCAAGTTTGTACGTTCAAGAGTTTTAGTTCTGATAAGCTTTGGGGAAACATCTGAACTTTTGAGGTCCTTGTTTGAAATGAACATAAACTGTGAACCTTGAGATTCACCAATTACTATACAGTGCCAAGTTGTCTCTTCACTATATCTGAGGGCAAATACCTGGCCAAAACTCAAAACAAAACCAGCTCTTTCATTAAATTCATCATCATTGATCACCTCTGCTCTTAGTGGCTTTCATGACAAGCAACTCTTAGGTCTGCATACAGAATTTATAGTCTCCACAATTAGTTTGAATTCAGCTTAATTGTTTCTTACGCTGAGATCTCTGAAGGATAGAGTAAAACTCTACCATCTCAGCCTTAGTAAAAACATTCATAATCTGTTAAGCCCTGGGGTTAGTAACTTTGAAATGCTCGCACAATTTGGTTTCATTATTTTTAAATTGTAAAATAAAAAATATATTCCAGGGCTCATGAAGGCCAAGAAGCTGGGCATACGAAAAAGATTTAAACTCCCCACCCCCTTCTTTTATTTGCAGGCCAGCTGTATTGCAGGCAGGTGCAACACAAATGCCCAAATACCTCTGCTAAAATACCGAAACCCTGACCTACAGGGACCTACTCAAACGGGCTTTTGAGCCTACATGCTTATTCAATTTGTCCTCAGGAAAGGCTGCCAACTTTCAGACACGATGCCAAATGTGTGGTGGTTTTTTAATGCAAAGTTGAAAAACCACAAAACTCATTTTTACTGGTGACCTTTTTACCACTAATTGTCGGGGGTACTTTAAAAAAAAGTCACTTTGGTCAGAGCTGAATTGACATCCCAGAAATGGCCGCCCAACAGCTACTCTCTTAACCCTCTCAGCATTCATATCTGAACTAGGTTGGATCTTGCTGGATGAGTCAGACATTCTTGCAAAGCAGATTTTGATTGTGAAACAGATCACCAAAAAGTAGCTCTAATGAGAGAGCGAGAGAGAGATAAATCGGCCTACTGCCATTGTGGTATAAGAGCTGACGTCCCAGCCTGTGTGCATTTAGGGCAAGCATTTTACTATCTTTGCACAGCCATCTGGCAGCTGCATTTTGAGTTACACATCCAAATCAATCATGGAGGAATCCAGCCTTAGCAGAGGGGCCTCCCTTTGTCTTGAGTACTCCTCCCTTGGAATGCTGGGAGTTTGAGAGGGAGTTTGAGTGTGCTCTAAACAGTGTTTGAGTTCTTTCCTTGCTCTTGCTCTGTTTTTACCTCTCATAATATGGAGCTTTATTTTACTTTTTCTGCAATATTTTTAGTGTGGATCACTTGAGTATTTGCAGTCATGTGAGATGACTTTCTGGACAAACGTTCATCTCATTTGCACTGGTGTCACTCCAGATTAACTCCACGAAGGTCAACAGAATTTCTCCAGATTTACACTGGTGTATTTAAGAGCTGAATTTGTCCTTTTGTTTTCTCTGGCCAGCTTGGCTAATACAGGTAGGTAGCCAACCCCCATCTGTGAGTGAAAACCCTGAGGTAGCCATGGCTTGAGAATGCTGTCTTCAGAAAGCAGAGCTGGGATGTTAGGTTTTTCAGGACTGCAAAGAAATACCTCCTTATTTATGGGCCTTTTTTGGAGTGGGTGGGAAGGGGGGAACTTAAACACTATGAAAAGGCCACCTCTTCTTAATTCAGCCCCATAAAGGGCACCAGAAGGCACTGAAAATGCCTGTGAAGAATATACAGAGGAATACGTATTAAGAAAATAACCTAAGTACAATGACTGGAATCAGCGTCCAAGCCTGCTACAATGTGGAGTGTGCTCTGGCCTTAAAAAATTCCAACTGGGCCGAATGGATCCCCTGTTGTGAGCCCACTGAAGTCAAAAGAGTTGCATTGCAAATGATTGTAACCAGTATCATGTTTCCTGACTGAGGGGGGCTGTTGCGTTTGTGAGTAATGGGAGATAGGGTGGCTGTAGAGGACAACGACCACAGTCCTATCCTACGTCTGGCAACACAGCTGACAGACCAAACTTGGTAACTAACCAATTTCCTCTCCAGTGAAAGTTCACTGAAGGCAACAAAGGTGCAGGATGGGTGAAATCCTGCGCCCATTGAAGTCCCTGGCAAAACTCTCATGGATTTCACCCCTAGGTTTTTTTACTGACAGTAAATAGACAGATGGGCCACCTGCCCTGAAGAGTTCACAGTCTAAATAACATAGAACCACAATTTGTAATAAAGTATCTGATAAGAGCCAGCTTGGATGTCCCTTTACCCTACATACAGTAGCTACCAACTGTCTGTTTGGAACAAGCAGGCTTTTTTTGAGGTTTTTTTTTTCAATTTTTGTCTCTAGAAATGAATGTGGTTCAAAAGGCTTAATGTGAGTCCTCCTCCCCTTCCCATGTCATATTGCTTAATAAAGAACAATCACAGCTGGACCAATTATTCATAAACAATCATTTAGGTAAAGTGTTTTTGCCTCTTACTTTCTGTCAACACAACCCAATTTTCTCAGGTTTTTTTTTTTTTAATGTTCATAATTGCTTAATAATTCTTGGTCTGCAGCTTGTCCAGGGGCAGTTCACTATGGACATCTGACATTCAAAATTTAGTCTCTTTTGATTGGACAGTAGATGCCATAGTATGTTTTTGTTCCTTGGCTGGATGAGCATATCATTTAGGGGACTCAAGTACATCCCTCTTTAAGAAAGCACTTAACCACATACATGGTAGTTTCAGCTTAAAGTGCTTTGTTGAATTAAGCATATGCTTGAAGTTAAGCCCGTGCTTAAATCATTTGTTGAGTCAGGCTCAGAATCAGGTTTTAGGTGCTCACACGTATGCTTACAAATTTAAAATTCATTTTCCATGAATATGCTGCAATGGTTGCTTAAAATTTGCTATGTCAGTGAAAGTTCCTGCCACCAAAGTCTTTTGCAACAATGGTCATTGCAAGGGAACCCACAAGGGGCATGAACACTACTAAAGGACATTTCTGTTTAAAAATGTGAAGAAATGCTCTCAGATAATATTTTGCTCTAGTCACTCAGCTCACGTAGTATCATAGATGCCAGTATTTCATAGTTACAGCACAATAAATGGACAAAAGCTAAATATATTTCTGACTGTCTTTTGAAAGCACGTAGGTCTCTTTGCTTTTGGAACTGTGGTTTAAGCCATAAACAGCCCTTATTGAGTTATTTAAGGCTCAATTTACCAAGCATGTAACACTAACAAGAAAGAAATGCTACTCTCTAGTTTGTCTATCAAACACTGTTACTGGGGCAAAAGCCTTGCCTATTTTTTAAAAATATATATTTGACATTTTAAACCAACTTTAATGCAAGTAATTCCATAAGGCAGGGAAACAATCTGAAGAAATGGATCATTACAGGCCATGAAAATGACAAGGCTCAAGGTATGAAGTATAATAACTATCTCCACCAAACCAAAGCAGGGCAACATGCTGTTTGCAGATCTATTGCTTAATTTTGTCACTCAAGCCAGCCTAGGCACTAACATGACTGGGTGCTGTGACTATTGTGGGCTGGTGGAAAAACAGGCAGAAAAGAATTCCAGCGCCAGTAACTGAGGGATCAAAGTCGATACCTATGATGTAGCCACTGAGCCCTTGCTTTGTACTGAACTTCAGTGGTGGTTAGTTTGATTTGTTTGGTTCAGGGCATGGGGTTGAACTTCACCCTTATTATCTGTGTCAGCTTTAACGGTGGGATTTCCACAAGCGCTCAGCACTGGCCTAACTCTGCTCCCAATGAAGCCAATGGGCGTTTTATTGTCGATCTCCATGGGTGTGGAGTGAGGCCAGCACTGGGTGCTTTGGAAACTGCCACCATCAGTGTGCGTTATTTCAAATCTTGTAGGTGAGAATGACATTTTGGGGTGCACTCCTGAGCAGTGAGGGGCTATGCCACCCCTGCCCTGCAACCTGGGGGGGCCTCACTATGCTTTGCTGCTGTAGCTCCCAACCTAGGCTCCTCACAGACAGCATTCAGGCCACACCCTGAGTGTCTGTGGATAGCCACAGCCCTGGTCCAGCAACTCAGACCCCAGCAGCCTGTCAGCAAACACCACCACGGTCTGGCTTCTGCCAGCCTTGATTAACTAGATGCAGGGTGAACCCAACACACTCCCCATCAGTGTTCCCTCTAATTTTTCCCATGCATGTGCAGAATGAATTTTGTTATGTGCATCAATGTGTGACACATCACCTTCATACTGGTGCACATAACAAAATTCATGTAGTGGGGATGGGGCCGAGGGGATCAGAGGGTGGGAGGGGGCTCAGGGCTGGGGAAGAGGGTTGGGGTGCAGGGGTGTGAGGGCTCTGGCTGGGGGTGTGGACTCTGGGGTGGGGCCCCTGGCACAGATTAATGACAGTATTGCAACACCCCTGGGAGGCAGGGTGACATTACCCCTGTTGCACAGATGGGAAGTTGAGGCACAGTGATAGTAAGTCACTTGCTCTAGGTCACACAGGGAGTCTACATCAGAGCTGAGAACTGAACCCAGAGCTCTGGTGTTTTAATTCAACGCCTTAAGCCCATTCCCTAGCTGGAATTTTTAATACCAGGGACACCCACCTACTAAGAAGTGGCCAGCCTTTGCATATTAGAAGTCTTTGTATATGAGAGGGGAGAAACAAGGGCTGCAGGTATTTGACTGGCTGGATCCTAACTCCCTCCCTCTTGCTACTTCCACCCAGGGCCTATAACTCTTTTTTCCTTCCTCTCTCTCAAAAGATTTTGGCTTTCTCACATCCTCTGTGTGCCTTTCCTGGCTGAGGCATTGGAGAAGGTGCACTCAGACTCACCACCTTCATTCACTGAACAGGGAACCCATGAACAAAACTGGGCAAACCTTTTGGAGAATAGTTTATTTGCCAAAGAATGCAGTTTCAGGTCAATGGAAAATAATCATGAATTTGAGTCTAATTCTTGTGAATCGTTTTGGCTTAAAAATAATTAAAAACAGCAACAAAAAATCAAAATGGTTTGACTTTTCCTTTTGAAATTGACCTGGATTTAAAAAAAAAAGGGGAGGGGGTGCTAAGCACCCGAAAACAAAATTAAAAAAAAATCATTTCAGATCAAACAAAGCATTTCATTCAACCTGAATTTTGTTTTTAGTTTTTTGTTTCAGCCACCCAAACCAAACAGTCAATTATTTGCTTAGCTCTACCAGTGTCTCCCAGCCTCTAAGTCACATCAGTAAATTTTAGCCACATTGGTAGAAAAATAAGGCCACGTCTTCAGTGGGTGAAGACAAAAGTGGTCCATTGACATCAATACAGATACATTGAAATACACCAGCTGGGAATCAGGTCCAGAATATTGCACCTGACTCTCCTCTCGTGGTTTACATCACTGTGCCTGCTTTGGCTTCAGCAGAGTTACTCTTGATTTACACTGGTATAAATGAAAACAGAATCAGGCTGAATGGATACTTGTTAACATTCAATGAGGCGCAATTCTGCCCTCAGATACACATTCATAGGTAAGAGCAGCACTTGTTAATAAAGAACTACAGGCCTGATTCTGATCAGTTTTACACCAACATAACGGACTTCAGTGGAATGACTCCTGATTTACATTGGCATAAGTGCAATCAGAACCATGGCCAGTAAATTCTGCCCTGTGCATTTCCATGGAATACGATTTTGGAAAACCTGAAAACAAAGAAATAACAAACCATCCTTGAGCAGACCTTAGAAATGAAAAATTAAATGTCCAGGGAATCCCTGCAAGGTTTTGTGCAGAACAGGAAGATACATTACAGCATTTTTTTTTATTTTTTTTTTTAAACTTCAAAAACAGCTGAATGCCAGAAAGCTAACAGGCAGGGCAAATTGAGCAAAAATAAAATATTCCATGGACCAGCTTAAAAATTAAGTCAATGTTTATTTTTTTATGCTTTACTCTTTGGCCAACATTTATCCAGAATGAAGGCAGCAAAAGTTATTAGATTTCATGGAATGTAAATAAACAGTTATTGGTAAATACATTTTGGTGGTCTGCTTGTTATGCTGCATGTCAGGTAAACTATAGGGAACTGGCAGCCGTTCAGACATCTTCAAGGAACACAGAAAATAGACATATTTTACTAATTATAGCTAACAAAAACACTCTGAGATTACAGTTAAATTACATTAAAACATAATTTACTGGCAACGGCTATGAGCATAATGCTCTGCCTATATCTTTCTGTATAATGTTTCAGCAGAACATAGCAGTGACATCGGGAAATCCTGGCACAGAATAAAGCTGGGTGGCCCATCAAGGTTATCCACCTACTCCGTGTTTGTGCCCTGTAATGTTTTCTGCAGGTCTACATCACTTTTGAATACAGCAGCGACCTTAGCTAACTGCTTTGTTATGTGCGGCCATTGAGCAGTAACTGCACAAGGACTCCGATAGAAAGTAAGGGTCACTCTATCCCATTCTCTGGAGACCCCCATAGGAGGGGAATTGAAGGATCAATGAATTCTGTGAGGTCTTGTGTCTGGATACTAAGACTCTCCCACAGTCATTCTCCTGAGCTTCACAGCTATTGCTCTGCCTCTGTATTTTCCAGATCTTCTCTGGAACATTTTTATATGCTGAGAATGAGGAGGAAGATTTTATGGCAGTGGCTTTATGGTGGGTTGTTGTTAGGCACCAAATCACGTTGAGGCTGAATGATCATGCAAAGGCCGATAATGGTGGCTATGCAGGTAAAGACAAAAGTAAACCTTTAAGTTTGACCTAAACCAGGATAATTCTTGTTTTAATTTAAATTAAGCCACTAGAAAGCAATGATTTTACTGCTAAATCCTGCAATGCCCCTGTACTATATCTTTATATAAGACAATACTTATTGCTACCTTACTAGAGTTAACTCTAGGGCTGGTAAGAAAATGGGATTTTTATGTGGAAAATTTCAATAAAAAATTAAATATTTTGAGTCAAAAATGCTGTTTAGCTGACTCATGGGAATTTTAGTTCATGCGCTTCATGCCCCTGTTCTGCTATATGGACCAAGCTCCCTGATCAGAATATATCTTCCATGTTGCTCCACAGTCTCCCGGCTTGGTGAAGGGAGAGAGTGCATCGGGTAGAAGAAGTCCAACACCAGAGTCCAGCCTACTGCGGTAAATGGGGACGTGAGGCAAAGGAACTACACCTGTGAGGAGTGGCGGTGGCACAACTATCCAAATATTTTAGTTCTGCCAAAATATTTCAGTTTTCTGCCAAAAAACAAGAACTTTTCAGTTTAGGGACATTCGGTTTAAAAAACAAAGCAAAACAAGGTTTTCCACAGAAAAGTGTTGAAGTCAATGGAACTATGCTACTTCAGTAGGTTAACAGCTTCTTAGACCTTAATGTCAGAAGGAACCATTGTGATCATTGAGTCTGACCTCCTATATAATTGGCATAATTTAACATTTACAGCACATGAAGGTTTGGCCCACAATTTGTCTCCCTTACCCAGAGGCCTCTAGCCAGTCACATTAACACGAGTAATTTTCAAAATGAAAAGTTGACAAGCAGTAACCTCTCCCTGGCATGGAAAAGACACTGCTAACTTCATTCCAGCTCATTGCGCCATGCTGTATAAATACTGATGGCTGAGCTTTTCTGGCCATTCCAGCGTGTAAATGCAAGACGCTAGTGAGACTGTGTTTCCCTTTTGCATTGTGCATGAATAAACTCCTCTGTTTGCTTGTCTTGGGTACTTTTATTGCCCATTCTTTGCTGGGAAGATGTTTACGCAGGGAATCTGAATTTTAAAAGGAGACAGATGACAAGCTGCGGCCATGAGGAAGTGATTCTCACCATCTGCAGATGGAAAGCCATGGCTCTCCCACTTCACATGGTGCCACCGGGATTTGAAGATGAGAATCCAAATTAAATTATTAAAAGAGAAACAACAAAAAAAGGTCAGGCCTTTGCTAGCCTTCTTCCCATGGGCTGGGCAATTATTAATCAAAGTAGGGGAAACCACACAGCGGGAGGCTGGCATGCTAAAGGGTATAACAGTTTGGCACCATGTAAGGCTTTCCCTCCTTGTGTGGATATATCCAGTAGGTATCATTTCTACACCTAAGAAATTATTAGACTCAGGCAGGGGACCCACTTTACAAACCATTCACAGCAGCTTCTTATAAACAGCTGCCCCATACCAAGCATCGCATGCTTCTCCAGGATCTCACTTCCTACACAGTCAGTGAAAAGGCACTCGTAGAACTAGCTGTGATAGCACCAATTCGTGGCTCCCAGAATAATACAAGGCACACCCAGAAGGTCTCCCTTTATTCGGTGGTTTTTAGCAGTAAATATAACAGCTACAACTTGAATTATTATATGAAGCAAACCCACTTAAATAGAAGTTACTAAATCCTAATCTAAACATGACAGAACTGGGGAGATGCCAGTTGTTTGGTGGCCAGTTGAAGACAAGCTGGTGATCAGTCCAGTTCCTAGTGCATGAAGTAGAAGTCACAAGACAACAGGTGCAAAGTGGCTCCTTTGTAGTCTGTGTCAAGCTTGAAATGGGTTATGGAGAAGTTCTCTGTCACCCCAGAAATTAATCTCAGTTGTGGGCTGGAGCCCATTGGGCCTGATTATCTTCTCACTTTCATACCTGTATTACACTAGGGGAATTGCACTAACTTCCCTGGGAGCTGCAAGGTACTTAGCACTTTTGAAAATCAGGCTGCTTATTTGGGTGCCGAAATATACTTGTTTAGGCACCTATTTTTGGAAACCTTGTCCGGTTGGCTGCAGTTTTCAAACTTGGAGGCCTTCACAAGTTCTTCAAGTCCTGCATCTAGTTACTGACATCAGTAGCCAGGCATATAGAATGAGCATTTAGGGTCAGATTTAGAAAGATATTTAGGCACCGAGGGGCAAATAGGTATTTCTGAAAATCCCCCTAGGCACATGGCAGCTTAATTCCCACTAAAATCAATAGTAGCTAGGTGCCCAGAGCCAAGATCTTCAAAGGTATTTAGGTGCCTATCTCCCATTGATTTCAACTGATTTAACTATCCAAATGTTGGGCTACAGACATCCCCTTACAGCACCCATATTTAAAAACTAGGTCCCTGAAGCCAAAACAAACACCTGAATCAATGCTACACACAGAGTTTAATCTAAACACATAATGAAGTCTAACTCAGATATGTACTGTGTACTCCATCTACAGATCCTGGGGATGGCAAACTGAAGCCTGCTTTTATAGAGTGCCAACTCAGGGACCTGTTCCCAATTTGCAGATTTGGCCTGTTCCATTCTGAGAGTTGTTTCATATACTCGATGCCTGTTTGTGTTAATGTTTACGATTGAAGTTTTTCATTATTTGATGTTATATTTGGCCATTGCATAAGAATTCCATTTGGATGGCCTGAAATCTACTGTCAAAGCAAAGCCAAAGAAGTGTCTTTCTGATGGACCTTCCGTTCCCCTCCAATTACATTTTAAAAAAACCTTTCTATTGTAGGTATTTTCTTTGTAGCTTTTGTACTTCTTGCCAAAGACATTGCGAACACTTTATTTATTAGTGTGTGTGTGTGTTTATACACACAATATTGGAAGGGACATAGCTCTTCTGAAATTGAACTCAGAGCCATACACCACAGGCTATCAGGGAGCTGGCAAAAGGATTTGCCAGGTGGGCAAATTTCTGCTGTTGGGTTTAGGCCCGTACAACATGAATGGTGGCTGCACAGGGATCTCCTTTAGGCCCTTCATCCATCCTTGTAATTTTGGATGTAAACAGATTGTTTACTGGCTACTTTGCTGACATGTTTGTTCTGCTAGTGGGACTCCAAAGAAATTGGAATGACTGCCGTGCTGCGTACAAATTGTGTATTTACTATTTGTAACACAGTAAGCCCTAGAAGCCCCAAGTGAAATCAATGTCTTGTTTGTTAGGCACTGTACAAAACCATACTGAGAGACAGTCCCTGCCCTGAGGAGCTTGCAGTCTAAGGTCCTAATTCAGGAAAGCACTTATGGACCTGCTTAATTTTAGGCACGTGCAATGGAATTTAAGCACATTTCTAGAATTAATCACTTGCTTTAGTGATGTCATGAAGAAGTCTGTTTTCCTGAATTGGAGCTTAAAATCCCAGCTCCTCACCTCTTATCTGAATGATTGGCTCTGTTCACAGCTTTCATCACAGACTAAGGGTGGAATTTTTTGTGGAAGCCCTTTGGTAAAGTATTGGTAGTGGATCACGGCTAAGGGCACAATCCTGTGAAGAGTCAAGAGCCCACTGATTTCTGTTGGAGGTGAGGGTTGTCCACACTTTGCAGGAGCAGGGCTTATGTGATTCATGCATGTGCTCAACTGCATGTGCTCAACTGGCTCTGCAAATCCATGGCTGAAACACATACAGGAAAAGGCTGGTAGCAGGGTGGCTGAACGCAAAATATGGTGGCCTTCATAGAAAAGCCAACTGAACGTAAAGCAATGAGGCCAGATTTGAAAAACAGCATAAGGGATAGTATCCTACCCGGTTAGGAGCTGCAAGACAATGACCAAGTAAAACAAATGAAAAATTATACTGGATAGAAACTAAGAGTCATCAGCTCAGTCTGGACCAGCAGGTCAGAAAAGCAAACAATACCCTGGGGTGACACATATTAGATAATTCTCATTATATCCCTCTGAGATATGTAAATATGAATCATTATTCTCATTTTACATTTGGGGAAACTGAGGCAGAGAAGTACAGTGACTGTCCCAGGACCATCGAAGGTGTCTTTGTCAGAGCCAGGATAAATTTATGATGTTTAGTCCAATGCTCAGGTCACTAGACCATGCCTTTCTCATATAGATATATTGATCCTGAAGTACATGCTTGATATAGCCACATTGAGTTACTTTAATAAATAATTCTTGAAGGGACTGACCAATCAAACTCCTTCCATGGGATGTGTGCAGGACACCCTAATTTTGTTGCTTAAAAGCCATTACCTGTTACTGATTTTAATAAACTCAAAAGCAGAATGGTTTACAAGTAAGCCTCAAAGCCCTTGGCAGATCAGAAGTCACTTAGTATATCATTAAGGTGGCTCAACAGATACGATTTGTTTCAGAGGTCAATGCTGCTGATCTATAAAGAGCTGCAAAAATGCCTTTGTTAATATATGAAAAAATTGATCATAATGAACAGCAAGGACAGAATTTCCCATACCAGATCAAACCATTGGTTCCTGACATCTGGTATCTTGTTTCCAGAAATGACCTGGGCTAGGTGCTTCAGAAGAAAGTAAAAATCTCACACTATGCATTTAGCTAATTGTGCAAAGCGGTGGTGGTTGTGGGTGGTGATGTTCCTTCTTTGCTCCTGCTGATTTAACCATATACTCTGACTACAAATGTTATCATTAACCCTAAAATCACCCACCCCTTTGTGAATCTGTGCCCTCTCATGGCTGTGAATGCCACAGGCTGAAAATACACTGACTGAAGATCATTTCCTTGTCTTGGTTCTATATTCATTAGGCATTAATTTCATGACTCCTTGGTCTCATCTTACTGGACTGGCTGAAAAGGAGGGACAGACCAGTTTTCACTAATCGCTTCTGAGAAGGACAAGGGGTGCCTCTGCCAGCCTCTAAGTCCATTCACTTTGAAGTGTTACTTCCAACACCCTGCCATGCTCAACAGACTGGTGTTGGGCAGCTGAGCCCAAAGTCTTGGAAACTGAGACAAAGGACTCCTGGCTGGATAAAAGTGACTCTCTCTCTAGGGAGTGGGCAGTTGTGTTGGGTGAGACAGTACGGGTCTCTGGCAAGGGATGGCAAGCAGCTTGGTAAGACAGACCTGCACATAAACTGTTTTTTGTTTTCATAAGCTCTCTCTTATGTTATGCTTTGTTCCTCTTATCAAGATTAAACAATACTTTGGTTCAAGAAGGCTGTCTGGTCACGGGGTTTACTGCTGGTCACAAGCTCCTGAGGGGAAGACCTGTGGGTACTGAAGCCAGCTGTACCTTCTGGGTAAGCACAATTTATACACAGGGTGCTGTAGCCCAAGGCCTGGTATAAGAATGGGAGAATCAAAAGTGATTCTATCCCTGGCGAGGTGCAGCTAGCCCTGTAACTATGGCATCTCCATAAATGTAACATGCTGCTCTTCAGAAGTCTGAAGGATACTTTGCCAATATAAAGTCCCTTTCCTTTTTCACACTCACTGTGTTCTATAAATGGAATGACACCATTGTTTTTCAGCTGCAGAAATTAGTACCAGTTACCTAATGATTATTTCATGTTTCTGTACCCTGATTAATATTGCCTCTATACAGATGTGTTCCATCCGCCATTTCCAAATAAAATGGGCTTTTAATTAGAGTTGGGCAATTGTTTTCTACTGAAACATTTTCAGCAAAAAATGCAGATTCAGCAACACCCACATTTTTCATGGATTCATGTTGGTGTTGCCAAATTGTTCATTTGGTAAAAACTAAAATTTCCCCCCAAAATAAAAAAAAAATCCATTTGAAATATTTTTTTTTAAATTTGCCTTTCATTTTATTTTTAAAAATTCAAAAACTTTTAAAAGTTCTCAAAACTAAAACAAAAATATGCCATCCGGGACTGAACAAAACCTTTAGTTCAACCCGAAACATTTTTTTTCAATAACTGCCAACAAAACAAAAAAATCAATTATTCACTCTGCTCTGCTAATATCAATAATTCTAATATCAATGGAATCACATCAGCGAAAGCATGCAGAAAATGTAATATGTTAAACATTAACAACAGCACTCAGTCCTAGTAAGGTCTGATAAGCCATGATTAAACCTAATTATGGATTATTGTATATTACGTACCTCCAAGAATATGGAAAATTGCTTCCTTTTAACTGCCTTGGCTGTCTGCTTCTGACCACACACGTACTGGGTAATACTTTCCTGTGATTGATACATTTGTATACTTGCTCAGCTATAGGCCAATTCTCTTTTAATCAGAGGTGTGAGTTCCCTAATTGTTGTCAGAGCCCATGTTAACTTTTTGATTAAAAGGCATCCTCCAATTTACAGTTAAAGAAATACACTAAACACCACAATTCCCTTTTTTCCTCAGTATGAAATACAACACTTGCCAAATTCTTCTCTCAGTTGATGTTAATGGGGTTGCACTGAGATTGAATTTGGATACATTTTAATGAAAAGTCAATGTGGCAATATAATAATTTAATTTTCTATTTTTCTTTCACAACAAGTAGATAAACTCCAGGCATATTTTCCCCGTTGCACTGGGACAGCTTCATGTCCATCGATTTCTACTCAGTTTTTTTTGAATACTTACTTAGATTGGTTATTAAATTCCTTTGCTTTACCAGTGCTACCACTAAAATAAACACATCAAAATTCAGACATAGAAACAAGTTTACTTGTGACACTAACCTTGCATGGCAAATAGTTCTACTTATCTCTGCAAGGACCTTTATTTCTTGTGGAATCAAAGCAAATTCATCTTTAATTTGATACCTAACTCTTTCCCATAAATCTCATTAGACTAAAAATAGCAAAGATCTCCATATGATTAAAGACTTCACATGCAAGAAAGCAATCTGGTCATAGTGCTCCTTAGCTTTATGTACTCCTTTCTATTTGACAACATTAATTTGCCATCTGTCAGCTTAGTTTACTTGCTGCTTGCTTTGAGTTCACCTCCCCCATTTTCACTGTCAGCTGTTTTTAATAGTTGGGCCTCTTTGAGTGGGCCATTTATGCAGATTTGAAACAAGTAAAATCCTAAGCACCCACCATATGGGAACCCACTTTGTATTCTGCAGATTGACAGAGCCGTTCTTACTCCTTCTCTTTATTCCCCCCTACAGCACTTTTTTCATCTTTATAGTACCTTTCATCCTAAAAGATTCCAAAGCTCTAAAATGTTTGCAAAATAGGAGACAAATTCTGCATTCCCATAGAGTTCTGCTGAAGCCAGTGCAGTTGAACAAGTGTGCCAGAGGGCCAGACTTAGCCCCATAAGCATAATTCCATCAAATAAATAATGTTGAGAGTTTGTTAAAATTGCAGAATTAAGTCAGCAAATTACAAAGTTAAACACGCACTTGCAACTGTAACTCTACCCCATGTGCACGCAGCATGTATTACAATACGTTTCATTGCATGATCACCTACTATTTCTGAAATAATACAGTATAGCATCATCTAATATATCGCACAACTGAGAAACACATCTGTAGGACAGTGTAGCATAGGGTGGCTGAACATTTTCTGTCAAAGATGTCTTTCAGTGGAACACTGGGTTTTCCCACCAGCTCTAGTGGAGCATATTTTTTGATTTTTGTACTTTGTTTTCATTGTTATAATGGTCCAATATAACGTTGACTTTGATTTATGAAAAACTCCCCTCAGAATATTTGAGCCCCAATCTTGTAAACACTAAAGCGCAAGAATAACTTGACACATCTTGACACCCCTAGTGGCAGGTACGTACCCCTGCAGTTCATACAAACCACTACAGAATCAACTCTTACAATGGAAAAACCAAACCAAACCCTGCCAGGGCTCCTGTACTGGTTTCTTGTCCTACCCTGAACTAGATGTGAAAGTGAAGTCGGCAAAGCACAATTTTAAAACAATCTCACATGCCTATTGCAGCTTGCTCAGCCAGACACTTTTTAAGCCTCAGGCCACTCCTGTTCCTGGTGGAGGACAACAGGACTCTCCCCTTCCTGGTGTCCCTGGACAAATTGAGCACTTCAGGAGTCCTTCTCATCCTTGAGGTTAAACTATAGCTCGACACAGGGCTTCTGTCTCCTCCAGGAGATCCTGGCAACACTTTCTGGCTGCCCCTTGCTAAGCCTTTGCTCCAGGCAGTTCTGCCTCTCTACTCTAACCCGCAGAGAGGATTAACAGAACCCCTCTTTTATAGGATATGTTCCTAGCCCCTTCCCAGCTGGGACTGACAGTTCTCACTGAACTAGCCCCTATGTTTTCAATCGGGCTAAAGAGGTCCCTCTTAAAGGGACCAAACACCCTTTGACAGGGCCCCCAAGAATTCTATAGCTCCTTTTTGTACACAGCATCTGAATCTTTGGGGATTGGATTGGGGGAGTGGGCAAAGCTCAGAAGCTGACAAGACTCCATCTTTCACTGCCGCATTTGAAAATAAAGCAGTAATTATAGTTCGGGAACTCGAGGAGGATTTTTTTCAAGTCCCAGACACATTTTCAACCCTCCAAAACTCATCTGATGTTAAAAAGAGCTGTGGGGTTTTTTTTTTTTTAAATGAAAATATTAGTGAGCTTAAATCAACCAAAATTACACTAATATATTTTAACATCAAGAAAAACTTCAGGGAACCTTTTTTCCGTGCCATTTCTCTGCCAATTCAAGAGTTTCTGGATATAAGGGAGAAAAATAATATTTCCACTGGGGCATTGAAATTAGAGGGTGAAATTTACCCCTGTGCAGAGAGCCAGTACAAGGACTATACACTGCTTAACTCATAGAGCAGAAGTGGAATCTTGAGCTTCCCCTCCGTGCAGGCGTGAATTTCATCCTCATCACTGAGTATGTGTCCAGACTGTTTAAAACCCTCATTTGTCAATCAGATGGATCCACTGTCCCAACCCTCTTTATACATTGTGAATACATGGTGAGGAGGTGGGTATAAAGATTTTCAATCCCCAGGAGTTTCAGATGGGTGTATTACTTTTGCGTACTGAAGCCATGACAAGATTAAATGGCTCATGCCAATTCACCATTACATCCTCATGAGCCACCACCATGGGATTTTGTTCATGCTACATTTCAGAGAACAAATTAAATTAGAAACATATTTAGCCTTTCAAAATGTTGTATCGGAGCTATTTTGATATCCCTCAATCGATAAAGCAGAGTTTCCTTCTTTACCATATAGAGGTTCTAAAGTGACCAAAAAAGCCTCAAAAGCTTTTCAAAAAAAAAAAGGAGGACTTGTGGCACCTTAGAGACTAACCAATTTATTAGAGCATAAGCTTTCGTGAGCTACAGCTCACTTCCTCAGATGCATATCGTGGAAACTGCAGCAGGCTTTATATATACACAGAGAATATGAAACAATACCTATTCCCACCCCACTGTCCTGCTGGTAATAGCTTATCTAAAGTGATTTCCAGCACAAATCCAGGTTTTCTCACCCTCCACCCCCCCACACAAATTCACTCTCCTGCTGGACTATTACCAGCAGGACAGTGGGGTGGGAATAGGTATTGTTTCATATTCTCTGTGTATATATAAAGCCTGCTGCAGTTTCCACGATATGCATCTGAGGAAGTGAGCTGTAGCTCACGAAAGCTTATGCTCTAATAAATTGGTTAGTCTCTAAGGTGCCACAAGTCCTCCTTTTCTTTTTGCGAATACAGACTAACACGGCTGCTACTCTGAAACCTGTCAAAAGCTTTTGTGCAAATCACTTTCCTGATTTTCAAGCCCTATATCCCATTCTTTAATAGAGTTAGATAGAAAAGGCCTCATTCTCCACTCCCTTGCACCTGTTGTCATCATTTACACCTTTGCAAAGAGATGGCAAAATGATTCTCATTCTGATTTTGTTAGCATTCTGCACCCACTTTGGGCTAAACATCACCTCAAAGTTCTAGGCAGTGAAGAATCATGAACAAATGCTTTTTACCATTAACCTGGGTTCCCAGGATAAGACTTGTTTTTCTTGCCCTGCTGGGGCATGATCTATATGAACTCATTCACTGCTCTATGATTGATTACCAGTCCTAGACTCCAGCTGAGTGCAATTTTCAATCATTTGTCTTACCTGGCCCACATTTGGGGGAAAAGAAGGAAACATTTTTGAGGCAAGTTCTCTTTTAAAAAAATCAAAATAGAAACTGTGGGTGAGCTGCTCAGAGATTTGGAATGCTAGAGTCCATTTGTGGCTGGGCTGGATTAGCGGGCAGAGTGCAGGTGAAAAAGTCAGGCATGCAAATTAAAAGCGGTACTGTACATGACTGTGGAAGGCCCAGATTTCCCACTGAACCAAGGATGGAGGGGACTCCATAGATCTGAAGACACAGCAGCTCTAACCCTGATATAACCTGCCATGGGATGGTCACCCCAACACAGTAGGATCCTTCTGTGATGTAGAGTCATAGTAGTGGCTCCGACACCATACCCTCTTCCAGCTCCTGCTGCTGGGAGTGTGACAGTGGAAAGAGAGTAGGGCCAGAGCATCTTTATGTTCCTGCCTGCCATTGTCAGCCCTTGTAATTGAAAGCAGCACACAAGCTACTTTAATTTATGCTGGGGAACCATACTAGTGCACAGCTGACCAAAGAGTGAGGGACTGCAAAGGCAGCCTTTGCACCAACACCCCTCCCGAGTTGTGCTGTGTGTGCTACTCAGCCACAGCTGATGAGTGAGGCCAGTGTCTGTTGTCTTAGAATTCTAGAATCCTGCTTCAGCCCCAAAGCATGGATATCATATTGGCTGACTACAAATGAAGGGAGTCTCAGCTGACTACTCTGGCTGGTTGCTGAATGGTCCTCAATTTCTCTTTCTCATTCGCCTGCTGAGTACCTGCAACTGGCACAGACAACACTCTCATATTCACTTCAGTTACACAAATGTGCAAAGAGACCCATAAAAAAAGAGGTTTGAATGAGAGCGATTTAGGTTGACAAACCACATAAAACCATTCTAGCAAATATAAGAACTCAAATGGTGGTGCCAACGATTGCATTTGCACAATACCAGAGCAAAACTACCGTACATAGTATTCCATTGAGAAGTGCACATTTGATTCAGGCTCCCAAACTCTCAATGGTTTCCCTTCAGAATGCACGGCATTGATACCTAACAGCCGCAGGAAAGTTATTTGGACTCAGCAGCTAACATATGTTGCCAAAAGGCAATGGTAGAGAGAGTTGATGATTATCTGACTAGTCTGCAAGGCCTGTCTACACTTAAAGGTTCACTGGATTCATTATACCACTATAGTGATACCAGCAAACCCTCCTAATCTACATGCAGTTTATATGGGCAAAAAAAAGTGCTTTTACTGGAATAGTTTATACTGGTTAGGAAAGGGAAATAAGCTACACTAGAAAAAAACATTTTAATGCCAGTATAACTGCACCTACACCACAGCTTTTGCCATCACAGAAATGTCTGCGGTGGGATGGAGGGAAATCACACCCCTAGCTGACCTTGCTATGCCACCAGAAGTTTATCATGTAGATCTGACTTCAGACTTTTGATGTGGATACAATAGCTATTGTATTGCTAACCTCCCACAGAATAAGTTAATTCACTAAAGTGGTGTCATTCATTTGCGCTGATCCGTGGGACCTGATTGCTATAGGATCACATTAGCTAAGTGAATGGGTTAGCTTAGCTGTAGAATCCCATTAGTTTACCTGGAAATTTGTTCAGCTATTCAGCTTTCTACACAGTCATTAGCTCTGGGGAAACTCAGTGTGGCTGAAGCATGGGTGTGGGCTGCAGGGCAATTAAACTGTTGCTTTCGGAATTAATCGTTATTCTACCGTTGATATGACTGGAAGCCTGGAACTGACCTTAATTTTAGCCTGTGAGTCATTCTTCAGTAACACTCTAAACTACAAAGAAAAGGAAAGGAAATTGACTTTAAAAACAACATTTTAATAATAATAAGGTGCTGACAAAAAGCTCAAAAAGCAGGGAAATTTGGTCACAATCGGTTGGAATTAATGCTTGAGAAGTGGCTACTGGCATCTGCACATGGCTTTATTTGAGGCAACAATTCTGTTAGCTTAAGGTTTGTTTATATTAAGATTATTCCAGACACTGTCCGTGTTGCAGTAAAAAAACAGTTTTCATAAATATGAGAATTGGCCGGTGAAATCCCCATGTTGATGATCTCCAAACGTGATTCCCCCCAGACAAAACAATGGGAACTGCTGCATGTCCTGAAAGTCTAGCCACTCTAGTTAAGTGCCTCAGACAGTTTGAGATCTTTTGGAAATCTGACTCCAACTGTAGTTTGCTGGCTGTGCTCTTTTGGAAATCTGACCCTAGATCTCTCTGTGCCTCCATCCCCACTCTGTAAAACTGGGAATAATACTGCCCTTCTCCCACCCCTTGCCAGTATTGTCTATTTAGATTGTAAGCTTTCTGGGGGAAGGACTGTCTCCTACTATGTCTATGTATTCAAGTGCCTAGCCCAATCCTCTGTGAAGCCATTGGGTGATACTGTAATATAAATATACTAACTATTATTAATCTATATATTAGGCTACAAAATAATGTACAGGCACCAGGAACCTAATGATACATACCCTGGAGTGCCTTTTTTCTATTAGATCTACAGCAAAAATAGAAAGCTCTGCTCATGTGGGAGGTTCTTAAGAGGAAAAAAAAACTATGCAACAGAACAAACAAACTATAAAAAACCTGGAAAGAAAATATGGGCCCAGATCTTCAGATGATGTAAATTAGCGCAGTTGCATTGACCATACTGATTTACATTAGTTGGGGATCTAGCCCACTGTGTGCATTAGGAGAAGGCATCATAAGCCCACTCACTGAAAGATATCCACTTTGAAAAGGATCTTACCTTTTGGTATGATAATAAGCAGAGGGAACAAAAACAACAATGGTTCCAGGCAGCAGCATGGTGTTTTTTCACTGTACACTGTTGGCTCTGGTGGCTTGAATGAAATTAATTCTCTCAGGAGGTTCTTATCCATTAAATTTGGGAGTTTTCCCAGAAAAGCCTTAAATCTGTAATACAAAGGGAGCAGTTCAGAAAACATTTTCATTACACTTGGCTACCATTAGGCACAACAGCAGGTGAGATGAATTGTATCCTCCTTGCCAGACTGGCTGCTTTATCAGTGCTGAGGACACCTACCTGTGTTTACATACACAGCTAGCCAAGAGTTACAGCTATTGGGAGCCAAACGTCTACAGTTTTCAACAGCTATCTACAGATTCCTGGTTTCCTAAGTATTAAGCTTCTTGCTTTCTTGGCCACATGTTCTTCCAGCCAAGAGTTGCAACTATTGGGGTTGTTATAACTGCTGTAGCAGTGTTTATCTACTGGTTTCATATTTTCTAGTCTCTACAGTGTTTTACTCTGATTGAAGAGCTAATTAAGCAATTAGTTTTTTAGCTGCTATTATAGTGGAAGGGACGCAAGAGGTCTTCTAGTCCAGTCCCCTGCACTCATAGCAGGATTAAGTATTACCTAAACCATTCCTGACAGGCGTTTGTCTAACCTGGTCTTAAAAATCTCCAATGATGGAGATTTCACAACCTCCCTACGAAATTTATTTCAATGCTTAACCACACTGACCTTTAGGAAGTTTTTCCTAATGTCCAGCCTAAGCTGCCCTTGCTGCAATTTAAGCCCATTGCTTCTTGTCCTATCCTCAGAGATTAAGGATAACATTTTTTCTCTCTCCTCCTTGTAACAACCTTTGATATACTTGAAAACTGTTACTGTGTCCCCACGTCTTCTGTTCTCCAGACTAAACAAACCCAGTTTTTTCAATCTTCCCTCTTAGGTCATGTTTTCCAGACATTTAATCATTGTTGTTGCTCTTCTCTGGACTTTCTCCAATTTGTACACATCTTTCCTGAAATGTGGCACCCAGAACTGGACACAATACTCCAGTTGAGGCCATATCAGCACGGAATAGAGCAGAAGAATTACTTCTCATGTTTTGCTTACAACACTCCTGCTAATACATCCCAGAATGATGTTTGCTTTTTTTGCAATGTATTGTCTCAAATTTAGCTTGTGATCCACTATGACCCTCAGATCCCTTTCTGCAATACTCCTTCCTCGGCAGTCATTTCCCATTTTGTATGTGTACAACTGCTGGATCATTCCTAAGTGGAGTACTTTGCATTTGTCCTTATTGAATTTCATCCTATTTATTTCAGACTATTTCTCCAGTTTGTCCAGATCATTTTGAATTTTAATCCTGTCCTCCAAAGCACTTGCAACCCCTCCCAGCTTGGTATTGTCCGCAAACTTTATAAGTATACTCTGTATGCCATTATCTAAATCACTGATGAAGACATTGAACAGAACTGGACCCAGAACTAATCCTTGCAGGGCACCATTCGATATGCCCTTCCAGATTGACTGTGAACCATTGAGAACCAACTCTCTGGGAACGGTTTTCCAACCAGTTATGCACTTATAGTAGCTCCATCTAGGTTCTATTTCCCTAGTTTGTTTATGAGAAGGTCATGTGAGACAGTATCAAAAGTCTTACTAAAGTCAAGATATACCATGTCTACCACTTCCTCCCTATCCACAAGGCTTGTTACCCTGTCAAAGAAAAACAATTGGCTTGACACGATTTGTCCTTGACAAATCCTTGCTGACTGTTACTTATCACCTTATTATCTTCCAGGTGTTTAAAAACTGATTGCTTAATTATTTGCTCCATTATCTTTCTGGGTACTGAAGTTAAGCTGACTGGTCTATAATTCCCCGGGTTGTCCTTATTTCCCTTTTTATAGATTGGCACTCTTTGCCCTTTTCCAATCCTCTGGAATCTCTCCCGTCTTCCATGACTTTTCAAATGTTATCGCTAAAATGTCTCAGATATTTTCTCAGTCAACTCCTTGAGTATTCTAGGGTGCATTTCATCTGGCCCTGGTAACTCGAAGACATCTAACTTGTCTAAGTAATTTTTAACTTGTTCTTTTCCTATTTTATCTCCCTGATTCTACCTCATTTTCACTGGCATTCACTATGTTAGACATTCAATCGCTACTAACCTTTTTGGTGAAAACTGAAACAAAGCAGTCATTTAGCACGTCTGCTGTTTCCACATTTTCTATTATTGTTCCCCCACCCCACCCACATTAAGTAACAGGCCTGCCCTGTCCTTGAACTTCCTCTTGCTTCTAATGTATTTGTAGAATGTTTTCTTGTTACCCTTTATATCTCTAGCTAGTTTAATCTCATTTTGTGCCTTGGACTTTCTAATTTTGTCCCTACATACTTTTGTTATTTGTTTATACTCATCCTTTGTAATTTAACCTAGTTTTCACTTTTTTGTATGACTCTTTTTTGAATTTCAGATAATTGAAGATCTCCTGGTTAAGCCAGGGTGGTCTCTTGCCATACTTCCTATCTATCCTACATCTACAGGGCCAGATTCATCCATGCAGGTGTACAGGGGGTGCATTGGGAGCCCCAATGTCCATGGGGACAGCTGTGCTGGAGAGGGGAGTCAATTCTGGGGTGGGGGAGAGATTCCCAGCAGCTCAATACCTTCTGGAGCATACTCACTGTTCCATCTCCTGTGAGGGTGCAGCACATGCTCCCCTCCACTGGCTGGGACAGGGTAGGGATGCTGGTTAATGGTCCTTCTTCCATCCTGCCCCCTTTGGACTAGCTAGTGCACTAGAGGGTACTAGCAGGCAGGGTTCTTGGCCTCTATCCACAAAAGAATGTGGGCACCTAATGTAATGATCTTGGGGTTCATTAAATAACAATCCAGTGAATGAGAAAGGAATAAAACTCTAATAAAACAAACTGGAGAGCCTCTCTGGTGAACTGCTGCACACAGACATGCAATGTTCCCAGTGCTGGCCTCCAGGACACATCTCCAAATTCCTATATTCATACTACTGTGCCTTATGAGTGAGCATCTCTAAATTATAGTCTTCTACAAACATATCTCTACATCTTCCCTCTTAAAGAAAAACAAAGTAAATCTCATATACATATATATAAACAACTAACAACAATCTAACAACACATGCATTAAATTCTCAACCCACATAAACCCAATGTGTCAACTACCTAGAGAGGAGACCCTTGAGTGAGTCTTTACCACTCACTTCCCTTAAATACCCCTTCTCCAGGCAGGTTAGCAAGACTTTATGAGTCTATCAGGACATTTAATCTCCCACTCTGATCGTCTCAGTATCAGCCTTTCATTGGAGTCTGAGTTGTTCTCTTGTTCCTTGACAGCTTTTCCTTTGTGGTTGATGATAAAGGATCAGTCAGAAGGGAAAATGCCAGAGTCCACTGCTACTGTCAATGTGTTGGAACTTTCTGGGATTACATCGAAATGTGTCCCCTGAGTCTACCTGGACTACAAAAGACCTTGGATGCACCTGTTCTTTAATAGCACTCCTTTGGCTCCTAGTATTAGAGGTGTGATTCCTCCGGCACACTCTATCACCTGGGTTAAGAGATGGGAGAGGATGGGCTCTTTTGTCAAAATAATATTTCTGCTTCCACTTCTGATTTTCTTTCGTCTTCCGCATTGTTTCATTGTTATGAGATTTCAGCAAGTTCTCAGTAAGTGGTAAATTAGACTTGATCCTTCTTCCCCTTAACAGCTGAGCTGGAGAAAAGACATTCTCCCTGGATGTACTTCGGGTGTACACATATAAATCACCCCCACTGTCAAAAGTCTTTTTCATAAGGTTCTTTACTGTCTGTACAGACCTTTCCACAAATCCATTTGATTGGGGGTAATTAGGACTTGATATTTTGTAATGAAAATCCCAATCGATGGCAAATTGTCTAAAATCTGCACTGGAAAATTGCAGCCCATTATCACTAAAGATTTCATCTGGAATTCCACGTCTGGAGAAGATTCCCTTCATGCTGGCTATCACTGACTTACTATTAGTACTGTGCAGCGTGCAGATTTCTGGATACAGAGAAGAATAATCTGTGACTATTAAATAATCCGTCAATTACCAGGTAAATAAATCAGTGCCTACCTTCTCAGAAGGCCTTTCTGGAACTGGATGAGGTCTCAGTGGCTCTGCCTACTGGCATGGCTTGTGTTTCAAGCATGAAAAGCAGCTTCAAGCATGAAAAGCAGTTTCCTACCACATAAATAATGTCCTGATTGATCCACGGCCAATACAGCATCTCTCGTGCTCATTGTTTGCACTTCTCAATTCCTAAATGACCCTTGTGGATCTTCTGTAGCATTTCTTTTCAGAGGCTCATTGGAATTACAAGCTTACTGCCCTTGAAAATCACCCCATCTATCACAGTAAGTTCATGTCTGAAGTTCCAATAGCCTCTTATACTTGGACAGCAACTGCTTATTTCTTCAGGCCACCTTTTAAGGATCACTTCTTTAAGGATTCACAATGATTTATCTTTCTCCATTTTCTCTATTTGTTGCAGTTTCCTATTAGTTATGCAAATTAACTTTACAATCAGACCTACGTAGGCTTGCATCTCTACCTGTAAAGCCTTCTCTGGTTTTGTGGGAGCCACTGCTCTGGAAAGTGCATCTGCAGTGAACATAGAATCATAGAATATCAGGGTTGGAAGGGACCCCAGAAGGTCATCTAGTCCAACCCCCTGCTCAAAGCAGGACCAATTCCCAGTTAAATCATCCCAGCCAGGGCTTTGTCAAGCCTGACCTTAAAAACCTCTAAGGAAGGAGATTCTACCACCTCCCTAGGTAACGCATTCCAGTGTTTCACCACCCTCTTAGTGAAAAAGTTTTTCCTAATATCCAATCTAAACCTCCCCCACTGCAACTTGACACCATTACTCCTCGTTCTGTCATCTGCTACCATTGAGAACAGTCTAGAGCCATCCTCTTTGGAACCCCCTTTCAGGTAGTTGAAAGCAGCTATCAAATCCCCCCTCATTCTTCTCTTCTGCAGGCTAAACAATCCCAGCTCCCTCAGCCTCTCCTCATAACTCATGTGTTCCAGTCCCCTAATCATTTTTGTTGCCCTTCGCTGGACTCTCTCCAATTTATCCACATCCTTCTTGAAGTGTGGGGCCCAAAACTGGACACAGTACTCCAGATGAGGCCTCACCAATGTCGAATAGAGGGGAACGATCACGTCCCTCGATCTGCTCGCTATGCCCCTACTTATACATCCCAAAATGCCATTGGCCTTCTTGGCAACAAGGGCACACTGCTGACTCATATCCAGCTTCTCGTCCACTGTCACCCCTAGGTCCTTTTCCGCAGAACTGCTGCCTAGCCATTCGGTCCCTAGTCTGTAGCTGTGCATTGGGTTCTTCCGTCCTAAGTGCAGGACCCTGCACTTATCCTTATTGAACCTCATCAGATTCCTTTTGGCCCAATCTTCCAATTGGTCTAGGTCCTTCTGTATCCTATCCCTCCCCTCCAGCGTATCTACCACTCCTCCCAGTTTAGTATCATCCGCAAATTTGCTGAGAGTGCAATCCACACCATCCTCCAGATCATTTATGAAGATATTGAATAAAACCGGCCCCAGGACCGACCCTTGGGGCACTCCACTTGATACCGGCTGCCAACTAGACATGGAGCCATTGATCACTACCCGTTGAGCCCGACAATCTAGCCAGCTTTCTACCCACCTTATAGTGCATTCATCCAGCCCATACTCCCTGTATTTACATGTATTTACCAAGTGTGTCGGTCACAACCAAATCATACTTTTGAAGCTTTACCATCATTCTTTCAATCCTTAAGGTAAATACATACTCCCTGTATTTACATGTATTCATCCAGCCCATACTCCCTGTCTAACATGTATTTACCAAGTGTGTCGGTCACAACCAAATCATACTTTTGAAGCTTTACCATCATTCTTTCAATCCTTAAGGTATAGTCATTTAGCAGTTTGCTAAATAACGCTACCAGGGGACTGTGGTCCATTTCAACTTCCACTCTCTGTCCATAAATATATGAATATGCCTCTCACAGGCAAACACTATTCCTAACAACTCCTTCTCAATCTGTGCATAACTGGTTTTTGCCTCAGTCAGTGATTTGGATGCGTATGCCACCAGTTGCCACCAATCCTCATACTTCTGTAAAATCACTGCACCCCACCCAGACTGAATTATCTCTGAAATTTCAGTAGGCCTTCCTGGTGCATAGAACTTCAACACTGGTTCTTATATCAGTTGTTGTTTTAAACCTTCCCATGATTCCTTCTGTTCTGCACCCCAATACCATTCCTTTTTATTCTCTCGGGGTTTTCTCAAAGCCACTACCTAGGTAGATAGATTAGGTAGGAATTTTCCAAGATAATTAACCATCCCCAGGAACCATTGGACATCTTTCTTTGACTGGGGACGTGGCATTATTTCACTTAGCTGGAAATAATGTCCCCAACAAAAGTCAGTTCTATAATCCCTCAAACACATTTCTCACTATTTACTTTGAGGTTTGCAGCTCTAGTTGCATCCAGGACTTCCCAAAGTGTACGAGCATGCTCCTCTTTGGTTGGGTCCCAGATGATGATGTCATCCATTGAGGTGTCAACACCATTAATATGCTCACAGATCATATGTATGGTTTTGTGGGACACTTCTGGTGCTAAAGCTATGCCGAACAGTAAGCATAAGAATTTGTATCTTCCAAATGGGGTATTAAACGTGCCTAGCTGCTAAATACAATTCAAATCTCTGTCTGAATGTTTTCCAGTTCTCTACAACATTGCCTCACAATTGCAGACTGGGTGGAGGTTGCAGCACATCCTTTTTTGGCTTTTCCCTCAGATACATGCAAAAGCCTCTGTGCCTGGTGCACCGCTTGCTTCTCTGGTGCCCCCCTTTGTCTCTGCTTTCGGTTAGCAGGAGTTACATTCAAAATGACTGTAGTTTCCTTCTCATTCAGCAATTCTGACACCACAGAACAATCCTGGGGTTTAATGAATAACAAACCAGTGAATTAAAAAGGAATAAAAATTAAATAAAACACTCCGGAGAGCCTCTCTGGTGAACTGCAGCACACAGCCATGCGGTGTGCCCAACACCCACCTCCAGGGCACATCTCCAAATTCCTATGTTCATAATACTGCCCCTTATGAGGGAACGTCTCTAAATTATAATCTTCTATAAACCTATCTCTACACCTAACAACCACTCTAGGTATCACACAGATACCCAAAATCCCTGGGTATGCACACAGCCTCCTCAGTTTCGGTGGCCGGTGCCTATCTCACACCTAAGCTTTGGAAGGATCCTCACACTAGGTGTACCCTGCCTATTTCATCTGTAGGGCCTGATATGTTAGGCATTGTGAGAACATGCCTAGTTCACACAAAATGGCCAGGGGGAGGGAGGAGGTAGAGGCGCGGGAGGATGAGGAGACGGTACTACAATCCCTTATAACCTTTGTACCAGGGGTTAAGATACTCACCCAGGATGTGGGAGACACCCAGTTCAATTCCCTGTTCTGCTTGAGGAAGGGATTTGAGTGCCCTAACCACTTGGCGCTGGGGTATTCTGGTATGAGTTTCTCTTGTTGAGGCTGTTCTACTGTGTATAAATAATTAAACAGTCCTTGGGCCGGTGAGAGAGTGAGAATCACTCTATAGTCTAGTGGTTAGGGCAAAGTATCAAGGACCAAACTTCCTATATTGTGCCCACAACAATTGTGTGGACATCTAAGGAATCAAGGTAAACTAAGAGGCACTGATGACTTCCAGTTGCATTTTTGTAAAAAGATTTCAGACCAAATATTCCAGGGGCTCTTTGATGTGTCCACTGAAGCCCAGCTCTGCACCTTCCATGATGCAAGAGGCAATTATATCAGTTATACCCAAGCCAGGGAAAGATCCCTCTAACTGCACAAGGTACAGCACTATCTCTGATAAATCATGACGCCAAGATTCTTGCCAAAGCCTTTGTTTGTAGTTTGAAAAAAGTTATTACTCAAATTATACATGCAAATCAGGTTCGATTTATTAAATCGAGGCACGGGTCAGAGAGGCTCAGGCAACTCATTGGTTGAATTGCAGTATCACAGCGCTCAAAGGAACCTTTGGGCAGCATTATTGCAAGATCCTGAAAAATGCACTAGGGTTGGCTGATTCTCTCTTTACAGTCTTTGAGAGAATGGGCTTCAATGGCCACTTTAGCATTTGGATTGAATTGCTCTAAAGCACTCCTTGCTTTTAGATAATAATCAATAACTATAGCAGAACCATGCCCATTAGAGAGAGCAAGAAGCCAAAGTCTGCGTGCTAAACCCACGGCTCTGCATCACAGTCCTGGAACCACTGGAATTTGCAAGCCGGGTCTGTGCAGATATAACGGGCATTAAGATTGATCATATAGAACAAAAAACACTTTGCCAGTTCTATTCTCTAACGCACAAACTTTGAAACCCAGTATCACACTGTCTAGAGCAGCTCACGCCCATGAGTGCCCACCTCAGGGCTGACTGTCAGGGCAGACACCCCAAACTGGTGGTAAGTTCTAAAATTAGATTTCACCAAACCAGTAACAAATGTGATTTCCTGGATCACTGTAACAGTCTTGCCATAGAGTCATAGACAGTCCCCTTAGACTCTCCAGTCTACCTTGCCACCCAGACAAACTGGATTTAGTGATAAATGGTCACTTACACCAAAAATCACACCACATTCAGGTTGCTTCCAGTCCTAAGGGACCAGTCACTTACCCCAGATCAACTGGTACCCTAGATCCCACACTAAAGACAACACTTGTAGCCAATCCTGTAAAAAACTATCTAAAGGTTGATTAACTAGGAAAAAGGAATAAGAGAGTTATTTACAGGTTAAAGCAAGTAACCGGACACACCAACGATTTACCATCTAAATCCTAAGAGTGACAGAATTGTAGTGATCTGTCAATTCACAGGTTTCAGAGTAACAGCCGTGTTAGTCTGTATTCACGAAAAAGAAAAGGAGTACTTGTGGCACCTTAGAGACTAACAAATTTATTTGAGCATAAGCTTTCGTGAGTTATAGCTCACTTCATCAGATGCATTCGATGAAGTGAGCTGTAGCTCACGAAAGCTTATGCTCAAATAAATTTGTTAGTCTCTAAGGTGCCACAAGTACTCCTTTTCTTTTTGTCAATTCACAGTGTCTTTCAAGACAGGCCCAGGAGGGAGCCCCTGGGGATCTCTGACTTCAGTTTAGAGTATCTGGCCCTTCAGAGTTCAAACAGCCAAAAAGATAGAAAAATTTCTTGTGGCTTTGTTTTATTTCCTTCATTCAGGTTCCAAGCCTATAGTATGAGCCTCCTTGCATGCAACGTTGCCCAGGTGCAATAGAGCCATTAACCAATCCTTTGTATTGTAATGTTTCTTGATAGCCCATTTGATTTCAATAGTCCTTCTAGATGGGCAGGGTGGATGATCCCCATCATGCCTGCGTTCACAAGTTCAGAGCAAACATTTTCAAAGTTATAAAGCAAAACTTACATATTTTCTTATAGCATGGAATTTAGTGTTTAGACTCTATGAAACGCTTGTAATTTGCTGAGTTACAATGTACCGACATTGTAACTCAGCAAATTACAAGCGTTTCATAGAGTCTAAACACTAAATACATTCTATAAGACTAACACCTAGTTTGAGCAACACTAACATGCAGATGAACTGGTCTGGTCTCCAGGTACAAGGTTCTCAGTTCTTAGCTAATACCTGCAGCCTGGAAAAGACCTGCCATCTGGCCTGCCTGTGTCACATGCAGATGATTAGAACTCATTGAATGGTTTGGAGCTTGTTTCAATTAATCTTATGTTGGGACAAGTAGGAGCATTAGGACTAATTAAACATACATACCAAGGCTTGCTTAGTCAGTGGTAATTAAAATGGCAGTAGGCAGCACTAAAATATCTAGGAATACTAGGGGGTGGGATAGCTTGGTGGTTTGAGCATTGGTCTGCTAAACCTAGGGTTGTGAGTTCAATCCTTGAGAGGGCCATTTGGGGATCTGGGCCAAAAACTGCTGCTTGGTCCTGCTTTGAGCAGGGGGTTGGACTAGATGATCTCCTGAGGTCCCTTCCAACCCTGATATTCTATGATGATTCTATGATATGATAATCCCCAGAGATTAAAAGCAGATAATTGGGTCTAAATTTGAATTATCACACAAGTCACTAAAGACCTGGTTAAATGGGAAGATGCCTCCTAGAGCCTCTGGGAAAAAAAATTATCCAGATAAAAATGAACATGTGACCAAATTAATGTGCTCTGGGGACTCCCACTCCCAATTTCCCAACACTAGTTTCAGAAAAATCAATGATAATCTGAAACTTTTTTTATGGTGAACAGGGAATGGCCAGGCATCTCCTTTCAGATATTTCAGCTACTGGTTGAACAAAGGGGTTTAGATTCCCAAATCTGAGGCAAGACAATAACGCCTTTATAATGAACCGGGACATGCATTGGATATATGCTATACAAATAAAATACTTACATGGGTGAGTCCCAAGAAGGAGATCCCCAACTATTTTCCACCCGTGGCTACAATGGGCTTTGGATACTGTAGGTACTTAAACAATCTAATCATCCATACGGCCTATCAGATATAGGCCAATTTAGCTCATCAGCACGAACTCCACCCTTCATCTGATGTACAGGCCTCAGTCTGGAGGAATCCCATAGTAAAATATCATGGCATGGTGGGAAGAGGATAATGTGGACAAACTAGATAGTGTATGTGTATATAGCTGATCACAAGATCACACCATTCGCATCCCTCCAGCTACAACACAACCTGCCTAGTACAGTAATATGGGAACATGTTCAAATCAGTCACCTACTCACTTCAGGATTTGGCCTGGAAGCACTGTCCAAAGCCCAGAACTCACATTTTGAGTTATGTTATTTCCCCAGAACAGCAGCTTTGCTGTATGAATTCCTAACAGCTCACCAAAGAGTTAATAATAGATGTAAGAAGGCAAAAATGGAACAAAGAACTGGCAAAAAATATCTTACCCCCACAATGGAATAGGGCAATGTGAGAGATTAAAGAAGTGACCCTGGATTTCCAATTACATCTCATTCAACGAAAATTGTATGAAGGGTCCACTGGTCAATCCAAAGATTTTATGATATGACAGCTACCCCCAATAACTGATGTTGGAAGCCCTCTATCTTCTTACCTTTCTGTAAAGCACATATTTCACTGTCATTGCAATACAAATAATAAAATAATACTTCATAATATTTACAATGGGGCCTGCGGGATAAAAATGGAAAGACATCAGAATGTTGGCTATTTCAGTGCTCAATAATTCCCAGGCATTGCTGTGGGAAGATACTGATGCACATGTAAATATTTTCCCATGCCTCTTCATCATGTGCAAATTTTGCATGTGTAAAGCATATGTGAACATACATAGAGCCTCAGTGGCAATGCTGTGAGTGAGTGTGTGTGTGTCTGTGTGTGTGGTGTGTAAATAGTTGCTTGTCTACATCACCGGGGGGAGACGACTGAACTGCATGTGAAAATTGCTACTTTAGTTGCATCAGTGGAGTACAACTTTTTGAAAATATAGTCCTGCATGTGTTTCTCATTCACTTTAGGAGGCACAAGATCATGGAGAAACAGTAGCCAGGACCAGATGTTTTTGTACTCCTCCAGTGTGAGAGAGAAAGGCCAGTGTAAGGAACTCCAGGACTCTTGGCTTTAGGACACCTAAAATATCAGGGGACAGAACCCATCCTGGTCTAGTGGTTTCACTCTCCAAGGACTCAACCCTGCTTCCATTGCCTTTACTGGCAAAATTCTCGGCCTTCAGTGGTGCAGAACCTGGCCAAAATTGTCGTTTAAGGGGAGAGCAGCAACTGCAGATGCTATCCATTGGCCACTCATTGCACTGCACTTTAGTTCAATAGACAACCAGTGAAGATTCTTGGATGTGGGCCAGTAAAGACTGGATGTACAGCAGAGGTTTAATTTAATATTGGGTGGGAAGGGTAAAAGCCCGTAGCCCTGCCAAAACATCACTTTTAAAGTATGTGCCTAATTCCTAAACAATTGAGTTTTAAGGTTTTTAATAACTCCTTGAATTTTTCCAGAGCTCTACTGCTGATGTGGTAACATTTCCAAATGCAATGTAGCCCTCGCTGCTCCACATAAAACATTCACTTTTCATTTAAGCCTTCAGGAAAAACAAAATCTGGATTACTTTCAAATTACTGACCGAATTCAAAAAGACATTTTAGCCCTTTATAGGGTGAAGATAAAAGAACGAACAGCCCCTGCTGTGCCAGGAAAAACTTTCACTTTCTGTGAAAAACATTAAGAAATCAAATGAAAGAATTTACAAATTGGACAACGATGCATGTACATGTCAGACCCTTGAGATGAGATGATGCCCATCATAAACTCTAGCTGGATTCGTAAATAAGACTCAGTGTTCTAACCTTAGGGTATTAAAGTGGAAGCTCTGACTGAAAGCTCTCTTTGTGATGATCAGTTCTAGAGATTTATATTGAGGGAATGTTTCAGTATTTAGAATCCTACTGAAATTGACCAAGTATTTGATAGCTTGGCTGCCTCCAGCATTGGAGCCTTGGGATATGTGAAAGGTTTGTTAGTGAGTATACTTGTTTTGCCATTTGTGTCTCAGGACGACCCAATCCTGTGAAGTGCTGAGTGCCCTCATTTCACATGGAAGCCCTCAAGAGGTGTGAGTGCTCAGCACTTTACAAAGTAAAACCCCAAATGCAGAAGGCTTTGATCCTTTGGCTGCTTTATCCCACGACCTGTTAGTCTGATCAAAACCTCTTTACAAAAAATATTATTTATTCTCTTCAAAAGAGGAACCATTTTAGATGGCAGAGCTGATCACTGGATATTGCAGTTGTTAAAAGCACAGTTGTACTCTGAAAATGGACTACCTTCTCAGCTCTGCTCTTGGGGTGTATTCAGAGTCACATTTGTCACTTTCATGACAAAAAATATGCCTTTAGTACTGTTTACTCCTTCAGGGGCCAGCACTGTTTAGTTGGCTTCTATTCCTTTTTGTGTATCAACAGGGGAATTATTTACTGCAGCAACCTGCATAGAACTTGGAGGGAGCAGGCACAGATTACAAGAGGAAAGGGTTTAGAAGAGGTACCAGGAAGTCACTCTGCCTTCACATGGCTAGAATGCCAGCTGCATTGACAGCATCTCTGTATAAAGTTCTCTTAATAAAGAGCCAATTTACTGTTAAAAGCAGGGAGTCCTTTCATGTTATAACCCAGCACATAGTACATGAAATATTTACTAAATCCCATCTCCAGAGCCAATCATTTATAGCACACCTGCACAAACATATTGCAGACAATAGATTTCTACAGAGTTTGGCCCGCTGGACCTTTATCGCTGGTGATCATGAGTGAAAGGAAAGACCCCAGCTTGACTCTCAGGGCTCAGGTTGAGTTTGCACGGCTGGCAGTTAACATCCTTTTACTTGGCAACTGAGAACATGGGATCTATAAGTCATAGTGACACAATAAACGTGGTAACCTATGGACTGTAAGGTCTTCGGGGCAAGACTATCTTTTTGTTCTGTTTGTACAGTACCTAGCACATCCGAGTCTTGGTCAATGACTAGGACTCTGAGACACTACAGTAATAAATACAAATAATAATAATTTCACTCTTAATACTGCATTTTAAATGTAATTATTTAAACAAGGTCATTCTAAATAAGTGTAAGAGAGACATGGGGATTACCTACCTATAATTGCAGCAGGCATATGCTAACTTAGATTTTCATACTAAGGTTGGATGAGAATGACATTTCTGTATTTCCCCTGCCCATTCTGGGCAAATCCAGGAAATGCACAACCGTGTGATATTAAAAATAAAAACCTGTTTCTAAACTTTTCCAAATGACCAGAAAGATTCAAGTGTGGTTTGAGTTTTGGGTGATGGTTCCCATTTTTATTTTCTCCCAAAAAGCTTCATCCAACCAGTGGTATATTGCACACACATTGGATTTTGTTTTTTGTAAGGAAAGACATTAGGCCCTGACATGTGCTGCTAATAATCTTCCAGGCTTTCTTTTTTCATTCTCCAAGCATAGCCACACCCAGCTTTCTGGTACATTTGTGGACAGACTAGTACAATTTCCTACACTAAGAATTTCTCTACCCCTAGAGGACTTTCAAAACTCTATGGACCTGATTTTCAAATCTGGCCTCCATTTTTGTACCCAAACTGAATTTCACTCATCAGGCAGTTAGAGGTATAAATGGGAGCACAAACGTTTTGCACAAATGGAGCCCTGGTTTGAAACGCATATGTCATTGCATTACACAACCTTAACTGATATTACACATACACACACACAAAACATTAAAAGAACATTATTAAGGTTGCAAAGTCAAGAACTTGGTAGTTAGGAAATGTCAGAATTAAGGTTGCCTGTGCAACTGAACACAGGGTCTCACAATGGGAAGTGACAGGGCAGTGGCAAACAGGGTCTTATAATGGGTAACTTTAAAAACAGGTGGCCGTTCCAGTCTCACCTATACCATGTATAGAGCTTACAACTTCTGTTTGGGGTGGTGATTGCTCAGAGCCCTTGTGTTTGGCATCAGTAAGCTCTTTTCATCTTGTAGAAGAGTTCACTCACTGCTGGTGTGCCCTCTTGGCTGGATAAGGGGTAACAGGCTCTTTCCCTGCCTGCCCCACCCTGCTGACAGCCATTCCCAGCCCTGTGGAGTCTCTCTTCCCCTAACTTGGCCAATTTAGGCCTTTGGAGTAACAAAGTCCAAAGTTCAAATCTTTACCAAAAGGTATTTGGCGCCATCTCTGGGCCCAATGAGCCTCACATCCTTCTCTCAGGGCTCTCCTTTGTTCTCATCCCCTCCTCAGGACCTTGCAACACCTTACCAATGGCTGATAGGTTCACCTTAACTTCAGGGCCAGGACCCCCAGGGCCCTCCCTTAGAATCCCCCAACAGAATCCCAAACCAACAAGTATAAGCTCAAACCCACTTCCATTGTCCTTGGCTTGATCTTTCATCCCTCTCTAGTTTCCCCTGCTCTATTCACCAGTTAAATGTGTCAACATATCTCAGCTATATCATTGGTTTTGTGTGCATGTGTCCAGAAATTCTTCCTCAAGGGGGCTCACAAAGAGGATGGCATATTGGGAGTCATCCTAGCACCCATGGGTGTTTGCATGGTTTGGACAAAGTCCAGGATACACACCTTAACACACAGAACACTGCCTTCACCAGACAAGGACGCTCCACCAGAGAAGTAGATCACATCATAGAATAGGCCACTCAAATACCCTGAGAAAAACTGCTTCAATTTTGGCAGGAAACCCCTCTGACCGCACAGTCATCACCTACCACCCTATACTGGTAACCATTTGGAGTAATATTAAATAATTACAAACCATACTCGATGGTTACTAAATCCAGAAAGAAATTTTTCCCCACCTCCCTCTTCCAGCCTTCAAACAACCCTAGACCCTCCTCAAGCTCATCATCAGAAGCAAGCTCCTCACCAACTCAGAGCTGCACCAGATCCTGTCAGAGCAACAAATGCAATACCTGCAGACATATCTCCACTGCTACAGTGATGAACATGCTCCACAACACAGCTTTCATGATCCATGGGTCCTACACATGCCTATCTCATTCAGCGCACTACCAAATAGATGTGTGAACCCAGACAATCTCTACACTCTCAAATGAATTCAAACAGAAAAATGATAAAAGACAAAAACACCATATCACTCATGGGTGAACACTTTTCCCAAAACGATCACTCCATATCTGACCTCTCAGTCCTTGTCCTCACAGGAAACCTGCACAATACCATCAAAAGACGAGTATGGGAGCTTAAATTCATAACTTTGCTAGACACTGAAAATCACGCTCTTAATAAAGACACTGGATTTATGGTGTATTGCAACAATCTGTAAGAACCCCGCTTTTTTGTCCTATGACTGCAGAAGTATTAACTGGCCACTTCACCTTGAATGGTCTCTTTCAATAGGTGTTAACTACTTATACTAACCAATCTATTCCACCTTGTATTTAGCTGTGATTCTCAGACTACCTTTCCCAGACCTGAAGATCTCTGTGTAGCTTGAAAGATTGTCTCTTTTGCTAACAAAAGTTGATCCAATGAAAGATATTACCTCACTCACTTTGTCTCTCTAATACCCTGGGATGAATATGGTTACAACAACAACACCGCAAACAATGTGGATTTCAATGTGAGTTAGGTGACTGAATACCTCTGAGGATCTGGGCCTATGTGCCTTTGCACCCACCGTACACAGAGTGAAAGTGTGGACATTTCACTAAGGAAGATCCACAAAAGACAAAGGCGATTGAGCCTGAGAACATGTCAAGAAAGCCAGAGCCTGTGCACATTCCCCTCTGAGAGAGAGAAATACACTCCGCTCATTCTACTACTGGGTTCTCATAAGACCCAATCACAATCATAGGGATTCAAAAGTGCCACTCTTCCTGATTCTGTTGGAACAGTATTTTAGGTGGCTGAGTGCAGCCCTGCCAATTGTGTAGGCCTCATAAATGTACATTTATTTCTCTCAGGGTTTACTCAGGCTCAGCTGCCTTCAGCTAAGCATCAAGGTGGAAAGGAGGGTTGGTGTCACCCTACACTCATTCAGCATACTTGATTGCTAGCATGGGAGCCAAATTCAGCTGACCAGTGAATCCTGCTTCCGAGGAAAACACTAACTTACTATATCTGATGCTTTGAAATTTATACAAGTAAGATATTTATTTTCATGGGTTCAACCTCTTTATACAGGCTTGCATCTTTCTGATCTGAAGACTGATTCATCAGCTGAAGGCTTTTCCAATTGCTCATATTACGTCCATGCTTTCCCAGCAGCTTACATGGAAATAGCAAACCTGAAAATTCTCTCCTCTTGGCATTTCTTTATAGAGACAGGGTACGTAACAAGGTGCTTAAAGGGGCCTGAGCTAAACCTGTAGAAATCGATGGAGACACTCCCATTGTTTACAGTGAACTTTGACCAGCCCAGTATTCCCCACCTGGACTGCTGGTTGATAAACTGGTCTGGATAGAATGGAGGGCATGTCCATACTGCAATCCAAGGTCCGATTACAGCTCAGGGAGACCCACCAGTGCTAGGTATACCTGCGCTAGCGTTGCTAAAACCAGCAGTGTAGATGTGGCAGTACAGGCTTCACCCCTGCACCTGGGTACCAGGGTGCTGGGTGGGCTTGTACAGCCCAGGGTGAAGCCCTCACCATCACATCTACACTACTATTTTAGCAATCCTAGCAGAGGTAAAGCTAGTGTGAGTATGTCTTCCCAAGCTGCAATCACACCTTGGATTGCAGTATGGACACACCGTGACTTCAACCTTTGCCCAAAACGTCAGCCAAATGAAAATAAAACCCTTGGAAGGTTTTATTCGCCCCATTCATGCTTATTTTATTTTCAAGTTCCTCTGTGTTCCTGCCACCAGCTAGCACAAGAAGCAGAAGTAAGGCTTTCCCAGAACCCCACATGTTCTGGTGGATTTAACTCCCACCCCCTTTCTTTGTAACTCTGTGGAACAGGGAATGACTCTTTAACGAAACAAGAGCCAGCAGCTGAGTGAATCAGAGAGGAATGAATCCAAATGCAGGGTCTTAGGGGTGTTCTCCATGGCCCACGTAAAAGGCTTTCTGCAGAAGGAGAGAGGTTTGAGGCCTGCTCAGCCAGCAGAGCCAATTCCTGTGCTGAATTTATTGAGTCTGCATTCACAGGCGGGTGGGAGCTTGATTTTAGACTCATTCTGATTTTGATTTGATTTGATTTTTGTCCCTTTGACTTAGAATTATCCGGCAAGCTAGAATGCAGCATTCCCATCCCTGACAAGGAATCATGCCTGGGCCACAGTCAGGGCGTGTGGCAATACTAAATTAAGAATGATGCATTAACTTTAACTCTTCTTTCTCGCAATAGGTCACTGTCTACATCTGCTCCAGAGGAAACTCTACATACTGGACTATAAACTATGAAACCATCCGCTGATTAGAGGCTGGAGACCAGACCTTCCCTGACCCTCAATTTATAGAATAATGGACATATCATCTTACTTATTACCCTGCACGTGTGGCTTCAAAACACATCTCCATCCACCACTGCACTGTGGATGCCTCACTCTTTTCAGCTCATCTGCCCTGTGTTGGTCCCAGACCACAAACTCCAGCCACAGACAAGAGATACATTTTTCAAAATCCAGCTTGAACACATGAGCCACAGACCCACCAATGCCCCAAAAGGCTCTCCAGATGGCTTTGAGAAGGTCCTGTTCTTGATATAGGCTGGATGGGTGGGTTCAAGTTGCTTCACTTTAAAACAGAGAACCATGAAGTTGTAACACACATAAAGGGGAGATTTTGTTTTCTTCAGTACCCCAGCCAATGGCATAAGGAGGCAGAATTGAGATTGCACTGGAGTTATTCCAGACTTTCTGACATTTCAGGCTTTGTACTATCGGTTCAAATTTCTAATCTCCTGATTTTCCATTGTTCTTTAACCTTTCAATACAAATTCCCTAACTTTATTCATTGTAACACTCTAATACTGCATGAAACTAATAGAACCCTATCGATACTCTCAGCTCTAAACTAAGAGAGGGCTAGACTGTGCCTTGGACTACATGCCCCATGCAGGGGATTAAGAATCCGCTCTGTACCCCTATGCAGGCTATTTGGACCTTTTATCTGGGTGGACAGGGATAGGTGAGTGCTGTTTGCTTACCTACTCCCTCCCCAGAGCAGGCTGGCAGGCAGGGTGGAAAGGAGTAGGGGAAGAAGTGAAGTTTTGGCTCTGTTCTCCCCCTTTGCTAGCCAGATTAGCTGAGCCAGCGAGGATGGACAATAATAATTTGGTGCAGGTATAGGCCAGCAGTGAATTATTCCCTACCTGGAGCAAGCCAGGGAGGAAGGAGAGAATCATGGCAGAACAGCTATACACCAGTCCGATTACGGGCTGTGTGCTAGAGACACAACCTAGTTCAAAGAGCCATCTGGGAATCCTGCAAAACCTCTGAGTATTCCAAGAATCAATAAGTAGTAAGAGCCTCATACATGCTGAAGGTCAGAGGAAGTAAGGCAGAAGGATGGCATCAGACCAGCTGTTGACCCCACAGTACTGTTTTGGAGCAGGGGCTGTACTGCCTAGATGAGATGTCCATCTCTAGGCTTTTCAGATCATCTCTGATGGAAGTAAAGATCCCATGATGAGACAGAGATAGCTCTGGTCCCCTAGCCAGCGTTCCCCTTCTCTCAATATGACAGATTTTTATTTCCCAGGCTGTATGCAAGTTATTGATGAGCTAAAAGTGGCTGCTGAATTAACCTTCCCAGTTACGGCATCCCTAACTATCTAAGTCACTATTAAAAATCGCTTTGAAGTACCTTGAGAACGCTAAACAAGTTTTGCTGGTCTCATAGCTTCCTTTTCGCATAGAAAGTTTGAGAGGCTGGAAAAACAATGATCTATTCTGACATTAGAAAAGAGAAAAACCAAGTCGCAGTCCTTGTTATGAGTGTATGGCGGAAGCACACAAAGGCCCCAGTCAGGATGAGGTCTCCATTGCTCTGGGTATCCTGCAGACACATAGGAAAACACAGCCCAGAGGTGAAGTAAGCCGGTACGGCGTACTGGACTGGACCGGACCGGCTTTCCTGGCGGTGATTTAAAGGGCCCAGTGCTCCTGCCACTGCAGGGAGCCCCAGGTCCTTTAAATCACCTCCGGAGCTCCGACTGCGGGGCTTGGGCAGCACTTTAAAGGGCCTGGGGCTCCCCGCAGTGGCAGGACCCTTTAAAGGCCCTTTAAAGCACCGCCGGAACCCGGCTGCCAGAGTCCTGCCGCCGCTACGGGTAGCGGCAGCAGGGCTCCGGCATGGATTTAAAGGGCCCAGGGTTCTGGCCGCTGTGGGGAGGCCCAGGCCCTTTAAAGTGCTGCCCAAGCCCCGGACCCTTTAAAGCGCCACTAGAGCTCTAGCAGCGGGGCTCGGGCGGGGGCTCTCCGCAGTGGCCAGAGCACCAGGCCCTTTAAATCCCCACCTGAGCCCAGCTGCCAGAGCCCCGGGGCTCTGGCAGCCGGGCTCCAGCAGGGATTTAAAATGCCCGGAGCTCTGCAGCAGCCGGAGCCGCAGGCCCTTTAATTCACCCCTGAGCCGCGGGGCTCCCAGCCGCCTCTGCAGCAGGGTGATTTAAAGGCCCCAGGGCTCCCAGCCAGAGCCCCGGGGCCTTTAAATCTCCTCTTCCGGTTAAGGCCGTGCCTCTTCCTGTTGAGGCCACGCCCCCACTCAGGACTCCGGCGTACCAGTAAATCCTTTAAATTACTTCATCCCTGACACAGCCCTGCCCTAAAGAATTTTTAGCCATGGATTTTCCTTCCAGCTACACTAATTATACAATATGGTCTAGAGCAGATACCCTTAGACAAAAGGCCAATTCATGTATGTCATGCTGCAGTTAAGCACCCACAGCTGGCCTGTGTCAGCTGACCTGGGCTCAGAGGGTTTGGGCAGTGGCTTGTAAAATTACAGTGTGGACATTTGGGGACCCCACGAAGGGCGAGAGTTCCAGGGTCCGGTCTCCAGCCCAAGCCTAAACATCCATACCACAATTTTACAGCCCTGACTTAGCTGACGCAGGCCAGCCGTGGGTGTTTAATTGCAGTGTAGACATACCCAAAGACAAAGTGTAGTCTCAGGTAAATATTTGTATATATTCTGTATTTATTGGGGATGGACTAGATTACTTAATAGGTCTTCTAAATTCAAAGGTCTGAAGAGACAGGAGAAGGTTGGGTAAAGCCTTGATTTCTGAAACCCAAGATGAATGGGCAAAGACAAAGAGGATCTCCCTCTTAATAAACACACTCTGGAACAACAGCCAAAATATAAGTGAGGTATTATGCTCCCTCGTAGTTCTGTGCTAGCAAGCCTAGAAGACTATGAGTAGGATGTGTGTTTGTGGTTGAGTGAGGTATGCAAGTTATGTTCAGTGTGGATGGAATATGCATGGTGATGAAAGCTGTGGTATAGAAAAATGAACACAGTTGTATCGGGAAAAGAAGGAATGCTTACAGTGTGTGGTGTCCTTAACTGTGGATTAGTTTGGACAGGGATGTAAGGTGGGAAAGACATATCCTGAACACCTGTTTCTACATCAGTATTTTTTTTTCTCTTTCAGGATACACTGTGTCTTGCTTCTAACTTTGTCCCTGTATTACAGTCAGGTCTTTTCCATCTCATGCAAGAACAGTTTCTCACGCTATGCAAGTCAGTTGTACTTCCAAGCATTTTGAAGTGTACACAGTTTGAGGATGGGGTGTGGTGTTTGCAGGTATGCATTACAACTAGTGGGAGTTGCTTGCAAATCCTGCTTATGAACAGTAGGTCAGTGGAGCAAATGCAAAGCATGTAAGCTGTGACCTAAACCTACTGCTGCAGCTGTGCATGCACTCCATGTCTTCCTATATATGTGGGACTCAATCCTGTATTCTTTGCTCATCTCAAGCTCCCATTGAAGTCAATGGGAATTGAATCTCTCAAGGAATGCAGGACAAGGCCCAGGAAGAGAGCATTGTTGGAGAAGTTTTCAAAATCCCATGCAAGGAGACAGCCATGCAAAATGTACATACCTTCATTGCTTTGCAAAACTGCTGTTTGCAAATGCAAACTGTGCATGTAATTACTTGGTTGCCAGTCCTGCACCCCCTTTTGTCAACAGAAGGAAACCTCATTAACTAAAAAGAATCAGGATTGTATCACTCATTTCCACATGAGGTTACAGGGTTTCGCAGATGCAATGGTGTGCATGCATTTCTGCAGGCACTAGAAAATGTGCAGTGCATAGGGATGTGCAATGATCTAAATCCCCATGTGCTCACCTGAAAAATTAGCCCTTGGTCTCTGACTTCAAGACAGGGAAAAAATTCACTTGAAATGTTAAGAAAAATAATAAAAACTAAAACTTAAAAAAAATATAAATTTTAAAAGTAGAAATAAACGGAAGGAATAGAAAATCATTTGTGCTAAGTAGTGTAACAAAATATTGTTTGGCAAAGCTGTCTGGTTGTGGATAGATGGAGAGGGTTAGGGCTTCAGTCTTGCATTTGGTTTGGCTGTTGAAGTTTGAAAATTCAATAATAATAAAACAATTTAAAATAGGAAACTCTAAAACTCCCGAGATCCATGGACATGTCTCTGATCTTCATTCAAAGGGGACTTCCGCTTGCAGCCTTCACTGTAACTCTTGCTTGGTGAATTCACCTTTCACTTAGGAAATTAAAAAGTATCCTAGGATGGCTACCATCATCTAATGCTATGTTGGGTGCTTGGTTGCTAGTATTTTCAGCTGGATCCTAGAAATTTTAGTTCAAGGACACTAGGGCAGACCCCTTGTGACAAGTGCCATGGGGTCTTCAATGACCACGCACAGCAGATGGACTTTGGCTTTTAAGGTCTCACCCAAAATACCTAAACACAGTAAATGGCCTGGTACTTAACTGATCTAACTTGGGAAGATGAAGGGCTGTCTCCATTCTGCCAGGATTAGAACCTGTAATTCTAGTGAGTCTCAGTATTGCTAACCTAATACATAGGCCTCCCTACCATCCCTATGGTTTATAGGCCTCATTCCACTTTTGCTCCCTAAAACAGCTTGCTAAAATGTAATATTTTATCCTTGTGTAGATCCCAAGGATTGGCAACACTGTACATTCAACTAAAAAGTACAAAGACAAATAGCCATTCATGATGTGGGATCCCTAATGCACTCTGCTCCAAATATAAATAACGCAAGGGTCAAAATAAAGTGGGCCACATTGGAGGCTTGGTAGGCCATGGTTTAATACACTTAGGACCCTATTCTTCTCTTACAGTTGTGTAAATGAAGAGTAAAACCACAGAAGTCAGTGAAAGCAGAATCAGAACCATAGACTTTTACTGTTAGAATGTGGGTCACGTGCCACAATATAGCACTAACCAAAGCCCCACAACAGCCTTCCAAACTCTGGATCTTCATTTACACCCTGGCCTCTTTACTCTGCTTTGAGGATCAGGCCATGCGTGTCTGAAACCTGGGTTTGGATCTGAATTATGTGGCTTTGGCTTCTCTCTAGGCATAAGTGGAAATAGGTTTGGTGGTCTCATTGAAGGCTCCAGCAGACAGGTGAGCTGGCCGCACTCAAAACCACTGTATAATTCTGTGTGACTGGCACCCTTTGCTCAAGAGGAGCCTGATATGTGAAAGCCAGCACTGAATTCCATTGGCAGAGGCTTTGGGGCGGATTGTATAGCAGCTGGCTCCGTCTAAGGCTATTAGTCCCTCATTTTCATGAGCACCAGATCCATGCTGCATTTGAAAGCAAAAGGATAAATTACCCATCGTGCATCTGATAATAAAAATGCCATTAGTAAAAAAAGATTCTCCCTAAAAGCGATACTTTCACAATAGCCAATTAAATCAAATAATAAATGACACTGATTTAATTGTTTTATGTGTACCAAAACAAAGATCCTGGAGTCTGAGCATGAACTCACAGTGGGTAGGTCAGTGGTAACAAATCGTGTTTTAACAAGCCTGACAGAGATCTGCTGAGCAATGTCCATCAGGGCCAACACTGCTTGGCTGTCTCAGTGGTGCTGGGGAGATAGACTTGCATAACAGTGTCGCACACTCCCTAGCTGACACCAGCCAAGCATAATGAAACTTGGCCAAAGGTTTCTTTAGCATGATGGAGAAAGAGAAGTGCTGAAGAGGCCTAAACATGGCTGAATGGATGAATTAGAATAAAATGGTTGCAATAATATAGTCTGGGACAGCATGTTCAGTGCTGAAGCCAATAAAACTCCGATCCAATTCCAATCGCTCAACCCTTTCTATCTGCATGCTGTCCTGTCATGTGTGCTGCAGAAAATGATGCAAACACACACACAGAGCCCACCAGGGCTGGATTAGCCTTTTATGGACCTGGCGCCAACCATATTTGTGGACCCCCATGGAGGCAATGGTGCATGGCACGGGGAGGTCAGGCCCCGGAGCAAGGGGCCAGCAAAAGTCAATGGGGCATGGCATGGCAGGGGCGGCCCAGCTCCGCTCCGCCCAATGTGAGAGCACTATTTACAAACCGGCAGTTGCCAGACACACAGTGGCCTGCCCAGCCTAGTGCGGCCAGCGTGCCCCTTCCCCTCAGGGGTGGGCCTATGCCACACCACACAGCCCCCCCACCCAACACCCCCTGACTCCCTATGGCCAGAGGGCCTCCACACCCACTGTGCCCAGTGCCCCCCCAGACCCACCCACAAAAGCACAGCGCCCTGCACAACACCACCTCTGCCCACAGCCCCACCAGAACTGCCCAGCGCCCCCCACAGAACCCCTGCTCTCTAGTGTTCCAACACACACAGATCATCCCCGCCCCTTCACAGTCCAGCACCCCCTCAGATTCCCCACAGACCCACTCCCCTAAGCCCTGCCGCCCAGCCACACTCACCAGCCTTGCTGGGAGGTGACTGTGTCTGCAGGGCTGAGTCGGCAGCGCAGCCAGGGCCGGTCCCAGACCTGGGAATCGCTCCAACCCCTCGGGAGTGGCAGATCAGCCAGGCCAGGACCTGCCCCGGCCGGGGTCCCTCAAGACGCACTTGCCTGGAGGGGCCCAGCCAAGCCCCCTACACTGTTCTCCCCAACACACACCTGGCTGAGACTGGACAGGCTTCTGCACCAGTCCAAAGCAGCTCAGCTCCGGGGAGACAAGTGGGGCCCCACAGGTGGTGGGAAGCAGAGACTGCCCAGAGCCAGAGGCGCACTGGGGTCCGGCCAGGGGGCTGAAAGGAGCAGGGGGTGGGGCCAGGGGGTGAAGAGGAGCCCTTGGCCAGCTGGCGGGCAGGTCAAGAGGAACAAGTGGTGAGCGGGGGGATCCAGCGGGGTCTCGGGGTGCAACGCAAGAGAGCAGGCCGGGGCCCCTTCTGAGCGTGGGCCTGGTTCCATGGAGCCATTGTAAACCCAGCACTGGAGCCCACCCTGCTCACCACCATTCCGCTGAAACTAAAGAAGCAGGGAATTTGCTACAATTCAACCATAGTACCTCACTCCAGACTTGAAAAACCCTGCCTGGGGCAGCTTGTTTCACAAGCTGCTTGAGATATTTGGGTAAAACTCCTACTGGATATTGACTGAAGCTCGTTGGGAATTTTTCAAAGAAACATTTTTGACTGAAAATGCCAATTTGTCAAAACCCAAACTTTTTGTGAGAAACAGTTTTGACCAATTTTCCATTCTGAAATTGTTTTTTTTTTTGGGGGGGGGGGGGCGGAGGGGAGAATTTTTGAAATTGTCAAAAAGTCCCATTTGGACATTTTTGAAATGAAAAATTCATTTTCTTTTGTTTGAAACAACTTTTTGTTTACAATTTAAGTTAATTTAGGGTTAATTTCTTTAAAGGTCAAAATTGAAATGAATGTTTTGAAATTAAGCATTTAGTTTAGAGAGACCTGATGTGAAGGCTTTTTTAAAAAGATTTTTGGTTCATGAACATTTTCGAAACAATGACTTTTTCCTCCCAATTTGGGAAGGGATTTTTTTTTCAAAATCTTAAAAACTCACACAGGCCTAGAAAACAACTTTTCATCCAGCTCCAGGATTGGCTAGAGCACAGAGAGCAATTCATAATGAATCATTTATTCCAGCAAGTTTTCCTCATTTTCTATTTGCAAATTTTCTGCAAACAATGTGTGATTTTCTCAGATGAATTGATTAGTTGCAATTATTTACTGATAACTTCTGTAAACAATTTTTGGTCTATAGATTGCCTTCAATGAATTAATTTTGAGGGTTTGATATTTCAAATCCAAGCTGAGTTGGTTAATTTTGATGCAATAGGTGCCAAGGAATTGTTTCTACTCCCTGCCTGAATAAGTATAATTCCTAGAATCAGGTTTCCAGGTGAAAAGCAAATTTAGAAATATAAAATAATTTTTCTGTGATTATTCTCTACTATTATTATTTACTTGTATGCAGTAGCGCTTACATATCCCAGTTATTGACCAAGACTGCACTGCATTAGGTGCTGTACAAACACAGACAAAAAGATGGTCCCAACACAAGGAGTTTACAATCTAGGTATAAGACAAGAAACAACTGATGGATACAGAGAGACAGGAAGGAAAAACACAAGGAAATAAAGTAAGATTCACCTAAGATTAGCTGTTATTGAAAACGTTGCTGCCTGAAAGTAGACACAGAAGGGGTAGGAACACAAGCAAAGTATAATTAATTTTTATTTGAATGAATACTCAACAGGAATGTTTTGGGATGTACTCACCCTGCTCTCATACTGAAGCAAAGAAAGCCGGTTTACTGGATGAGCACCCAAAGAAATTTCTGTTCCCAGCAACTGGCTGGACTCTTCAGGCATTGAAGATTTTAGTTGTTTCAAAATCCAGGGCTGGAGCGTTATAGGGAACGGACCTTTCAGCAGAATTGGGATTTCTTGTTTATGTCAGAATGTCCCATGGTGACAAACCACTTTGTGTCACTTTGTGGCTCAGTGCTCCGCTGCTCAAAGTTCCTCCGTGGCACAGTGTCTGTGATGCACCACAGAGATGTGTGAGGTGAATATGTGGCAAAGAGGTGCCAGCCTGGTCCAAGCTGTTCAAACCTTTGATCAGGGTTAGAGGCACCTCCCCAGCTTCCAACCCCTCTGACTGCAAGTTCTCATGAGGTGTAAGTCAGACTACGTTTTGGCCCGTGATGTTCATGAACAAGGTCAGTGTGGCGTGAGAGCAGCCATGCAATTTTCCCCGCTAGGCTCACTGTTGAAATGTGAGGCATACATCCATTCTGTTTACACATACACCACTGGATGTCTTCTAAAATAGTTAAGAGCATCAGATTCTCAGTCATGAGAGGAAAATGACCTCCCAAAAGCACCATGGACACAGATTCCTCTTTCTTTCTTTGGAAACCCAGAAAACATAAGACCCATAAATATCACAGCCTTGAACAAGGAGATGAGATAGACAAGGATGACTTCCAAATGCAACTCAGAGGAGAAGAGAGAAGGAAATGGATACTATGTAGTACAGCTCAGTGATGATAACAAATTAACACAGATTAATGCACTTGCTGGTTCCCAGGTGTTGCTTTGGCATCAGACATGGCCCAAGAAAGAAAATTTAACATTAGGTGTGTGTAATGTATTCAGAAGCTGGAGGCAGCCACAAAAAACAAACAAACAAAAAACAAATTGAAACTTCTCTCTCTGTAACTTTAGCTCATGGGTATTTCTAGTCTTTCCCTCCAGTGCATCTTAGAAAATAGCTTTTAAATTCACCAAAACCTGGACATACAGCACGAAGGACATGCCAGCAAGTTAGCTGTTTATTTTATAAGGGGATTTAAATATTGTAAAACAGAATAGAATGCAGGTGTTTGCATTATAGACAAGTTAGTCCTGTGTAAGCTATGTAAAGAAGTGACTTCCAGATGAGAGAGACTTTAGCTCATCCTGGCTCAGCAAAAAAGGCAGTTGCTTTTGGCTCACCTGGTAGAGATTCTTCCTTTGGACATAAGGGTCCTGGTTCAAGTCTCTGCTATGGTTGCATTCTAGGGAAGCACATATGGTGTAATAAACCTGACACTCACACAACCTCGCTGACTTCAGAATTTAGCTACCAGATAGGGGAGTCCGCAAACTGGGTTAAATACGTCCCAGTATCCGTGGCCACCAGACAGAGAGATAAGGATGGACTCTACTCCTGGAATAATGATCCTGACATTACTGTTCTGCTTGTATGGCTCAACCTGTGGACAAATTATACTGAGATTTATCTACAAATAAAGCCATACAAGTGGCTAACAATAACATTTACTGATTTCTACACCGGAGTCTGGTAGCCAGAAGAAAATCACAGCTGCCTCATTGAAGGCTTCTTCACCAGACAGACCCAAATCTTGTGCATAGTAGCTGATCAGTCCTAAAGGTATGTCTACACTATGTCTGGAAGTGAGCCTCCCAGACCAGGTCCACAGATGTGCGGTAGCAGGGCTTGTGTGAGCATAGCTTGAGAGCCTGAGCTCCATCCCAAACCATGATATCAAAGCAACATCTACCAGCTACTTTTAGCATGCTAGCGTGAGCTGTGCTAACCCAAGTCTGTTAACCTGGGCTCAGTGACTCACTCCCAGATGCCGTGTAGAAATACCCTTAGAGGACAAAAGGCGTTTTGAAGAGACAGTCTGCGCCTCCTCTCACATGGCTTAACAATGGTGTAACTCCACTGATGCCAGCACTGTAACTCCTGATTTCCCCCCGCATAAGTGAAAGGAGAACCAGGCTAACGCTAGCTAATGACTAATGAGCATAGCCATGCCTTCTATTGGACTGAGTTTACCTGAATAGTCCCAGTAACAGAGATGGATTCAAAGCTCAACCCTGGATCTGAACAGCCCAGAATTTGGAGGGAGGGCATTTTTGGGGTGCGTGTTTTCCACCCACATCTGAACCCAGAGGTGGATCAGAATGTCATGACTTGTCCCCTCCCATCCCCAAATGCCTGCTGAAACAAAGCCCCCAAGTCCAAACACCTATGAGCTGGGGCTGGTAAGGGAGGGGAAAGGTTGCGGGGATCCAGATTGAGGTCCAAATGTTGAGACCTATATCCCCTTTCCACTCAGTACTAGGGTTCTCTCTGCCAAGAAGTAATTCCTGGTGAAAAATCACCCCTGTGCAGAGGGTCGGGACAAAGCATATACATCAGGTAAGTCTAAGGCATCATGCACAGATGTGAATTTCACCTCTTTGGATATTTGATGGCTTGGTGAGTCCTGGCTCTAATCAGAGTGTTGATAAAGAGAATCTTGGACTATGGGGAAAAATGTGTCTTTTATTTGGTTATGTTTCTCCATACCTTGTTTTCTGTCCCCCATCTCCAGCCTCTCTCTTTCCCTTCTCATCCACCCTTTTCCTGCCTTAATTCTGGGATTGCCACAGCCTGCTTTAATCAATCCACAACACATTTGCAATTAGCCTGAGTCAAAGAGATCCACCTAAGAGCACTTTATACACAGTATGTTTGTCTCTGTTTCTAATTAGAGTGTCATGCACAGTGATGCTAAACTTAAGGTTATGTCAGCACTTATTAGAAATCCCTATTTTCAGAGAGATTACAATGTTGGCATTAAAATCCCCTCCAGGCTGAAATTAGGAACACAAGGACTCAGCGCAAAAGCAAGTTTTTTTAAGCCAAATTTTGGAGAGGAGAGTGTTTGCGCATGGGGGAGTTTCAAAGCTGTGAGCTTAGAAAGAGAGAGAGAGAGAGAGAAAAAGAGAGAGGTAGTTCCTTACTTGCAAACTAGATTTTTTGCTAGTCAGATCAGTTCCTCTGAAAATCCCAGCCTCTGGGAATTAGTTAGTGATCTCCTTGAGACTCATCCCACTCGTATATACAGGAGTCTGGATTGGTAGCTTCCCCTTCCAGCTCACGATGGACAAGCAGACAAAACAAAAGACATGCAGCTTCTTTCTGACAAAGGACACTGTTGCCTTAGTGCTTCAACTTCAACTGCTCCTCTTCCTCCCTTCTTCTGAGTGCTGTCAGATCTCTGACCGTAATGGAGAGGGTGAATGGCTGTGGAGCAGCAAGCTCATGCTCATATGTGATTTAATGGGAAGACCGGTGAACCTAGCCAGAGGTCACAGAGTGGGAAGAGAAGGACATTATGGAGCCTTGGTAGCTGCTCCACAGTTAAAGGGGCCACCAGAATCCCGTGCTAAACTTGCCTCCGAACACTGTCTAATGGCCAGTTCTGGTGCTTTTGGCCTGCAACTGTTCATAGTTTCAGTTCAAAGGAGATTTTTTTGTTTGTGCCAAACTGGAAGGATGTCACCAAAACTAGTTTAGAATTAGAGGCAAGTGAAATAATGTAACATACTGCAGCTTTTCCAAACAGTGTGTAACTTTTTTGCGTATCTAGAGTTGAAGAGCTGTGTGTTGATAGGACTACTAATGCAGAGCTAAGCCCTGGGGGCCTTACTTAGTTTTGACTCATTTGTAGGCATCTACCAACAAAGACATTTGAATTATGAATCCTCCCTATTTGCTGTTTGCAGACAACCTACTGACCTAACTAATATCACTTGATAATAACTCTTAATAATGATAAACACATTGAGAAAACTGTATGCTAGTCAGATGATCATGATGGTCCCTTCTGACCTTAAAATCTATGAGTCTAATTCATGAACAGGAAAATAGGCTAAATGTATCCAGTAAATTATTTGCTACAAATCATTTGCGGAGTTCTTGTAAATACAGAGATGTGTATCCTTAAGATCTAATATTTTGGCTGCACCAGCCCTCAGCTGATCTCATGGCTGAAGTTCTGGCTATCTTTCCATTCGCATTTCTGGCTATCTTTTTTAAATGTCTTTTAGAGAAAAGAATTAAGTGGACTTTAGACATCAGTATGGTTTCTTCACCATTTACTCTACTTCATTTTGGCCCCAATTCACCAAGGTACTTAAAGATATGCTTAATTTTAAGCACATGAGTGATTTCAGTGGGACTATTCAATTAGGCATGTGCTTAAGTACCTTGCTGAACTTAGGCTCTTATTTCCAAGGAAAAAGATGAGTCTTTCATGATCTGACTTTCAGAAGTGCTGAGCACCCATAAATTCCATTAAAACCAATGGTATCTGCACGTGCTCAACACCTTTGAAAACTGGGCCAGGAGACTGCATGTAGATTACAGAGCCTTAAATAATACTTCATAAAAAACAAGGACCCTCTGCCAAGAATTGACTGATCTGGTGGATCAGTTGCATGGGGCCAAAAAAAGTTTCAAAAATGGATTTGTGGTCTGGCTACTACCAAATCTGGATCAAACAGAAGGATGTGTTAAAAAAAATCGAAGGGTAAGTGGGGGTTGCATGAATTTACTTTTGGAATGAGAAGTGCACTAGCTACATTTGTGAATGTAAGGAATGGGGTGTTCCCCTAAATGAGTTCCCCTAAATCTCCGATGCAATTCCAGCAGATGATGCTCTGGTTTATAGCATGACAAAGATAAACCATAGATGATATTTAAAGGCAGTGTTCCAAATCCTCCATCAAAATAATTTTTATGCCAAACATGGGAAGTGTGGGTTTGACAAACAGAAACTGCAATTCCTTAGGTTTACAATGTCCCATAAAGGCTAATCTAAAGGAAAATCAAATTAAGCTCAAACTGGCCACCTTTAAATTGTCTTGCAGAAGTGAAAAAACTTTTTTGGATTTGCCAATTACAAGAGAAAATTCATGGCTGGAGTATTCCCTAATTGCCTGCCCTTGTTAGAACCATTAAAGGCAAACACATGGTTTGGTGGGTCATAAAAGAGCGGGTTGCATTCTCTGCACTGAAGCAAGCATTAATTACTACCCTTGTTTTGTGACTTCCTGGTTTACTTACATTGTTATGACTGATATTCCTCTGCTAAGGAAATTGGAGCTGCTTTCAGTCAATGTGATGACCTCAGGGAATGACCAGTGGCTCTGGAGACTTAGTGGCTTATACCAGCTGAATAAAATGATGCTATCCATGAAATGAGGCCACTGTAAATGCCTTAAATATTTGGTGTGTGTACTCTGAGGGGATGTCTTTTGCAGTTCAAGTAGATTATACTTCCTTATGATATTTAGAAACCCAATTCTAGAATCATACAATCGTAGGACTGGAAGGGACCTTGAGAGGTCTTCTAATCCAGTCCCCTGCACTCAAGGCAAGACTAAGTATTATCTAGATCATCCCTGACAGGTGTTTGTCTAACCTGCTCTTAAACATCTCCAATGATGGAGATTCCACAACCTCCCTAGGCAACTTATTCCAGTACTTAAACACCCTGACAGCAAGGTAGTTTTTCCTTATGTCCAGTCTAAACCACCCTTGCTGCAATTTAAGCCCATTGCTGCTTGTCCTATCCTCAGAAGTTAAGAAGAACAATTTTTCTCCTTTCTCCTTACAACAACCTTTTATGTACTTGAAAAATGTTATCATGTCCCCCCTCAGTCTTCTCTTTTCCAGAACTATATCAGTGCCAGAGACAGACCAGATAGATGGAATTGCTTCAGGTAAGACCCTGAGGAAAGTTGATATCCAGAAAGGCAAATGTGGTGAATGATTGTTTAATCAAACAGACTTGAAGGTAATTATTCATGCATGCGTTGACCAAGAGCCCCTACGGCTGATTCATGTTTATGAGAGAGATGCCTGGTTTAGTAACATCTTGCCTAACCTAGAGGGAAGTTGCGATAATGTAAGTACTCCTGATAAATTCTAGTAAAGGATCACTTAATCTATCTGGTCCAAAATGAAGAAGTGTGACTGCATATCACATATCTCAGAGATCCTAATTTTGATACATCTATACTCAAATATGGATGTTTGTTTTACTGGCCCCATATATGAGGGGATGACTGTGAAATGGCAGTGAAAGAAGCCATTAACCTTCTGACTTGTTGCATACTACTTCTTTACCTTCTGACAGATAGGAGCAGGTGATGATAGATCTTATTACAGAGGTACCTACAACTGAACACAGTTACAGTGCTATTTTTATGGCTGTAAAAGGCCTTATACCAGCCCACAAAGACTGCAGCTTGCTGCTGACATACCTGTAGCTCACCAGAGTTTTGTGAACGTTTATCAGATATAAGGGATGATCATATGTGCAGCATTCCTGGGTAACTAGCAGCATTTGGAAGCCTTGTTTACAGAGAAAAATAGCTTTGTCTAGAGTATTTTCTCTTCAGACAGATGGACAGATTGTTCATGTAATTCATACTCTTCTTCATAGGTTGCATTGTTTGTAAATGAGATGCAGTTTGGTTTCCAGATCCAAACTCTCCCAGAGCTCAGGGGTGTTTTGAATCTGTGAGTTTGGTTCGGCCCACTATACAGCTAGTGGCCAATGGCAAAGTTTGGATTTGGATCAGACCTTTCTCAAAATCCGAGGATGGCCAAATCTGAGGGTTCCATTCAGGCCCATTGCAAGTAGTTTTATTCATCAGAAGTCAAATGTTTGGTTACATCTGCTACGCTTGTTTACGTCTCTCTCCAACACTTGACTCTCCAGGTCCCAGTGGACATGTCTGATAGAAAAGGGGAATATGAAGTCGACTGTATTTGGTAAAAGGATGGTGGCAGCACAGACTGATGTGTTTGGGTAAGTAGTTTGAACAGCTTGATTCTCATGTACCTTGGGAATGTTGTAAATGCCATCAGGGACTCTGAAAGTGCCCATGGTACTCTAGGTCAGCGCCCTGGCTTGGGGTTGGGAGGATGTTAATGACAGTCAGGCAGTGGGCTGGAGCTAGAGCCGGTGCAGGTGTGTGGCTTAATTGGGAGGCAGGTCACCTAATGAGAGACCAGATGGTGTAGACAAGGGGTTAGCATAAGAAACACAGCAGGGTGAACTCAGAGCCTGGATAAAGACATATTTATACTGATTGAGCTGCAGTCTCTGTAATAATTATCATCTAACCTGCTGACTCAATTTTTTCTATTCTTTCCACCCCTCTCCCTGACCAACTGTATTAAAAGTTCCACCTGTTGAACCTAACTGGCTGGGGAGCAGTGTATTGTGAACAGGAGAGCCTACGCTGAAGTACATGGAATGACATTTCTACTCCCATCCTCTGTTTCATCAGATCTGTGCTGAAGTGCTAAAGGATGAACACTTCTACAGGCATTTCCATGCATTGCTTCCATTTTTCCATCCATCACAAGCTGAAAAGAAGGGCTGGTCCCATCCCCCGTCCCCCGCAACTGATGGATCTAATGAGAAGACAAAGATTTTTTTTTAGTTTTCTCATGCCTATCCTGCGTTTGTAGTGTCAGCAGAGAAGCTGAGGCTCTCTCTTTGTTCTCCCTGGAGGGGGACCCTCTCTGGCTATGTCTACACTACAATCAGAGACGTGACTGCGACGCATGTAGACATATACTCATAGACTGTAAAGTCAGAAGGGATCATCATGATCACCTGGTCTGACCTCCTGCCCATTGCAGGCCACAGAACCTCACCCACCCACTCCTGAAACAGACCCCTAACTTCTGGCTGCGTTACTGAAGTCCTCACATCATGGTTTAAAGACTTGAATTTACAGAGAATTCACCATTTACACTAGTTTAAACCTGCAAGTGGTCTGTGCCCCAGAAGAAGGCAAAAAAAACCCAAGGTCTCTGCTAATCTCACCCAGGGAAAATTCCTTCCTGAACCCAGATAGAGTGATCAGTTAGACCCTGAGCATGTGGGAAAGACCCACCAGGCAGAGAGCTGGGAACGAATTCTTTGGAGTAACTCAGAGCCCTCCCCATTTAGTGTCCCATCTCCAGCCAATTTTTGTGTCTGGCAGTCTCCAAGGGGCCACATGTCATTGTAGGCAGTCCCATCATACCATCCCCTCCAAAAACGTATCAAGCTCAGTCTTGAAGCCAGTTAGGTTTTTTGCCCCCATTGCTCCTAGCTTTACTCTAGCTAGGTCCAATAACAATAGCAGTGAAGCCAAGGTAGAGTGGGCTGTAGAAGCTCACCCTGGACCCGGGGTATACTCTCAAGTAGCCAGCTGGTACTGCCGTGGCTTCATTGCTATTGGTACCCATGTTAACTACATCAAAGCCAGCTCTGGTATGCTTACACCTGCTGCAGTCACACCTCTGATTACAGCGGAGACATACCCTAAGTGGGGGGAAATAGTGAGGCAGAGTGGGGAAAGCCGGCACTGCTGTTGCCCATGCTGCACATTGCATGCTTCAATTTCCAGGGCTCTTATGAGCAACAGAATTACTAAAAATTAAAAATTCCCATTAGTGCATTAATCTTGTACCAGGGATCCAACTTAACTTTCCCTCTTAGTCACACAGTGACACCATTCACATTTATTTTAAGCATCAACAACAGAGCTTTAAGTAGTGTGATCCAGTCTGTATCCTTGGATTGTTCTTGGCTGGCAGCATGTTAAACAAGTAATCTCTTCTATAGTCTCTACTCAGACATAGTGGGCCAAGTTACGGGTGTGGAACTACAGGCAAAAGCATGGGAATCAATGGGAGTTAGGCACCTAAATATCTTTGAGGATCTGGGCCTTTGTGCTTAAGACTATCAACCTCCATGAACTGATGTTAGAACACAGACCAGAGTCAGGAGAGATAATCATTTAGTGGATTATTGCAGAGGTTGGTGTTAAATCTGGCCTTATTTAATATCTTCACGAATGGTCTGAAAGACAACCTCAAGAGCACATGAATGAAATCCACAGATGATTCTAAACTGGGAGGAATTGCAGTTATGCTTGAGAACAGAGAAATAATGCTTAGAGAAAACAGGCCTTAAAGAAAATGTGGGCAAAAGAGAGCAAAACAAGATCTATCTTGGGAAAATACAAATTGATTCACCTAAACCACAGATATTCAATGAGAGGGAGACTCTAGGGATGTGGTAATAGAGAAAGAGACCTACCTAGGGATAATAGCAGGCAGCAAGTTAGACCTGAGTTTATAACACCCTATGGCAGCATACTGTGCAATAGATCAGCAAGGCAATATTCCTTCTTTATCTCTGATGAGACCACCTGTGGTACAAAGGCCTCTTGGCCACCATGTCCACCTGGGCCTGTAGGAGCAGCTGAGAATCCAGAAGCACTTCCAAACTACAGATGTCACTGCCAGGAGGCAGCGAGCCCACACAACTAAGGGGAAGGTGCCATTCCCACTGTATCCCCTAGATTTTTGCAATCAAAAATCTTCACTACCATCTGACATACTTTTATCTTCAGGCAGACTCCTTCTCATTCAAACCCCGGTCTCAGCCAGGCATAGGGAAAGCAGACACATTCCACTGCCCAGGTTTGACTAAATAAAACAATACCCAAGTTGTGTGCTGTACCTGTACTGATGGCACTGCAACCTGGAGCAGATACAATTTCCCCCAATAGCCTTACACATAATTTAATTGGAGAACTGACAGAACAGAATCCTGTAGAACTCTCTAGGAGTACCCCATCTGTCTTTGTAAGGAGTTACTCCAAGCTTTCTTCCAGGAAAGGTAAACAGAGTTCACATGCAACACTATTCTTGTGCAATCACATCCAGCCCTACCAGGGCTGAGAGTTGAATCTCCACAACCATATGGTCAACAGTATCAAAGGCAACTGAAAATCTTACACAGTGAACGTTCACTTTGGATCTTTGTTCACTGCTAGCTAAGAGTGCGTCATCAACGAGAGCAGCTCAGACTCTGTACTACACCCAGAACAAGCACCAGATCGACCAGAAGCAAAGTAGTTTGAGAACTACCAGGTGATACCAGAGTTCTCTCACCACTCCCTTCTCTTCCTTAATGACTTTGCCCAAGACTCACAGCAACAATTAGTCAGCATGACAGTGTCAAGAAGTGGTTTCTTGACTGAGGGTATAAACGACTGTTTGTTCAAGGGAAACTGGCACCCCATCCTTCCTTAAGATGACACTAACAATCACATACCATAATAGAGTGAACATTTTCTCATTTATCTTCCTTGTCCTGGGCACCTTGGTCAAACTTACAGAGAGAAACTCTAAGCTCCTTTAGCACATCCAGGACCCGCAAGCATCAGGGTGTGGGAAGGGAAGGGTAATGGCTATATTTATGCTTTCCTGATAGGTTAACAACAAACCATGAGCAAAAATCTGCTAGGGAATGGATCTGTGACCAAAAAAAAAGAGATAAAATCAAAAGTGTAAATAAAACAATATTCAGGCTTAACATTTCAAAATGGTTAGTGATTTTGCAAATTGGGCACCTATATGAGATAATAAAATAAATTGTAATAATAATGAAGAATTTGTATTGCGGTCATGCATAGGAGCCCCAGTCATGGACCAGGACCCCATTGTGCTAGGTGCTGTACAGACACAGAACAAAGAGACAGTCCCTGCCCCTCACAATCTAAGTACAAGACAAGAGATGACACATGGATCCAGACAGATGGGGGAGCACAAGGAAACAATGAGATCTGATTTTCAGAAGTGCCGAGCACTCCCAACTATTATTAAAGTTGAAGATATTCAATACCTCTAAGAACCAGGCCTTCATTGACTCAAGTTGGTTACCCCAAAAATCAGTGCTCAAAATTAGTGGATGTTTTTGAAAAGATAGGGCTTAGTGTCCTTCAGCAGCTCTGGGACATAGAAATCATCTGCCAGATTTTCTCTCTGTATCTGCAAATCCCCTAGATCAATTAAGTCAAGATTTCTAGGTGTAATTTTGTATATTCCTAAAGTGGGCAGCACTAATCAAAGCCATTTGGAGACCTGGTCTAGCAGGAGGGGATTCAAAGTCCTTGTAAACTCATGGACTTCAAAGACATTGGCCACAATTTGCAGAAACGGGGATATGCAAAAATACTGCAGTTTAACGGGCCATGTGGCAATCTCATGAATCAATGGGTCAACTCTTTGTTGCTTTACTTTTTAAAATGGGCTTAAACTCTGCAGAATTTGGAATCTGATTGGATTCAAACTTGCCCCAAACTTCGGGTGTGTTTAGATGCAGGGAGTTCAGTTCAGTTCATTAAAGACAGGGGCTAGCTGGAAATGTGGGATCCAGATCCAAACTTTCCCAGCCTTGGGAATGTTCAGACCTATCTCTATTTGTCTTGGGTGCAGGGAGTTTTCTGTGATGCTATCTGCAGGGAACTTTCCATTAGCAGCAGCAGGAGAGACAAAGAACTCAGACTTTGACCTTTATGAAAATATTCCTTAACAAAATTTACTAGGGAAAAGAATCCACAATATTTTTTGTTCTATTCATTTAACTGAGATCAACATGAAATATTCTGCGTTGTTTTAATACTTTTGTTTTCTTTTATTAAAAAAAAGTTCTTTTCTCCAAACATATTTTTAGCAAAAATATTTTGCTTGAACTTTTTTCCTCCTCCTTCAAAGTCTGCAGCACAGATCTGGGGTGCTAAATGCTAAACGTACATTCTACCACTCCATCCCCTCCCATTTGGATGGTAATCACAGGATCTTGATGCCAAACCGTGGAAGATATTTTTTCCAGCAGTAGCATCTGGCTTCTTGGCAGACACCACAGGCAGTTGTGTTGGCAGTGTTGGGAGCTGCTTGGGTCTGTCATGTGTTTAGGCTGCTGTAGAACTGTCTGAACTGCCTTGTTCCCTTAGACAGTCTGTTCTCTTGAGTTTAATTTTGACAAATTTGTACTTTGTTCTGTTCATTTGTTAATGAATCTCTGTTGAATCCAGCTAAAAAAAAATCTATACATATTTTCTTTTATAAAGAATAATAACTAATGGTTATGTAGCACTTTCTGTGCCTAAGGGCCCGCAATCTGCCCTGCAGATTTAAAGTGCTATGCAAACTAGAGAGAGAGAGAGAGAGATCACTTCCCACATCACTGAAATGCAGCCACCTCTAGAATGGAACACAGCAGCAATTTAACACTGCTTAGTGACATGACACCAGATGTTTAGGACAGGAGGTAAAGAATGCTCTATCCAGTCAAAATGCAACTTGAATTTAGGTAGGCAGAATATAGTTACTTCACACTGAAATTTGTCCAAGACACCTGAGCTCAGACTTCTGGATAAAGTATTAAAGGATCTTTAATAAGCAAAAAGGGTTAAGAGAAGCTCAGCTTTAAGTCTTATCCAGAAGATAGCATCTGCAGGAAGTCGGGCATTTTGGATCAGTACTTAACCCTTTATTGTGCTCCTACTGAAGGGAAAGTACTTAAGTATGTTACAAGAGGTGTCCAGCAGCCAAGAATCATACCTAGCAAACCAATAGCATCTAGCTAGAGATACTTATATGGCTCCCTTTACTGTAGTATCCAAACACCTCACAGTTCTTAATGTATTTATCTTCACAGCATCCTTGAGCAGTAGGGGAAGTGCTATTATCTGCATTTTACAGACAGGAGATTGATGCACAGAAAGAAACTAAGTGACTTGCCCAAGGTCCTGAAGGAAGCCTATAACAGAGATGGGAATAGCACCCAGGAGGGACGGAGGGAGGGAGGGAGGAGCACAGGTTGCAGGGGGAAGAGTTTGGAGAAGGCAGCAGGAAGCCAGTCTAGTTGCACATGGCTGGAATGCTAGCCGCAGCTGTAGCACCTCTTCAAATAATTCTCTTCATAAAGAGACAGAACGCTCTTTGAAAGTATGGACTCCTCTCATGTTATTACCCAGCATGAGGTACGTGAAACATCCCCTATATATCCATAGTCCATGTTCCATCCAGACCTTCTATCAAATTAATGACTCAGCCATGCCACGCTTAGATTGTGAGATCTGAAGAGCTCTCATATCAAAGAAGTATGGCTGTCAACACTGCAGTGATTAAGCATATTTATTCTCAGATATTTTAGAATTGTGCATAGGACTGATTTATACACACGGCCACCTACAGCAACTGGAGTGTGAGATCGCCTGGAAAAGGACTAAGTAAAAATAAGTAAGGGCTTCAGCATTTTACACCCTTTAAAAATAAGATTAAAGATCCGTGAAGGAAAATGCTGAATACTGCATAAAAATTGATTCACCTTATTCATGTAAGCAGAGTCCCTGCTCATAAATGACCACAGAATCATTGACATTAGAGGTGGAGTCTTAAATCAAGTTTTCCACACCCCATGCCAAGGTAGGATTAATCTCACTAGGATATTCTCAAGTCTCTAACCCATTGTCTAGTTTTATGTGAGTCATTACCGTAGAACAGTGAGGGGTATCCCAAAAATTGATTTTTTTTTTACTGGATTTAGCTACATTGGCCATAGATCCCAATTACTGGAAACAAGGTCTTGCCAGGTTGTGCAATACTTTAGTTCTGTTTACATTACTAAGCCACTCTCTGCATGCCAGCTCTGTGCAACACTTGGGTCCCTTGTAAGATGACAGCATTTCAAACTGAAAAACAACCACCAAAAACAGAATTTACTGTATTACTATAAGCTAGGCAGACATATGGAGACCAATGAAATGCTTGCTTGCTATTTAAGTAATAGGTCCTGCCTACAGCCCTAGTAATAGACTCTCCATGGATTGGTTACATGAGTGCCTGGGGGGAAAAGAACCCTCCTCCCAAAGGCCACTCTTTGGCTACTATAGTTGCTCTAGGAAAGCAATGGTCTCTCCACCTCTCTCTGGATGGACAGTTTACATGAAGGAATCCATCCATATAGTTACACATCCAGCAGCCTTTTCTTGGCCTGCCCTTACCCATAAAACCTCCCTTGCATGTTGGGATAGAGGCGACACACAATGAGCACCTCTTCATGGCCCTGCAAGGTGGGACTCTCTGGAGCTGTACAACTTGAATGTACAGGAAGAGGGAAAGAGGCACCTAACAGTGCTGTGTGAAACACACCAATTTCAGCTTGCAGGAGCTATGTTTAAGTTGTGTCTGGGGCATTTTTTTGGCATTTGTAGCTCACTGTGTTAGGGTTTTGGTTTTGGGCAAACCCATGTGGCAAAGATGAAAATGAAACTAGTGTTGTCTCTGGTGGCAGTTCTCTAATATTTTCATTGAGTGTTCAGGAACAAAAAAAAAAAGCTTGGCTGGAACTTGTCTAGTTTCTTTACTATGTTGGAACTGAAACTAATTGTGTTTCTACTTCTTTGGGGTTTTACTGTGTAACTTTTGCATTGCCTTGGTACACACCTGATTGCCAATCCCAAAATATTCCAGTTCCCATTAAAATTTAACACAGATATTTGAGGTAGTTCTTATTTCTTCATCAAACCAGTTCCTCCATCCTTAATTTCATTACCTCTTCTTACTAGCATGCAAACTCGCTGCCCTGAACACCTTCAGATTTTTGAGTTAATTATGAATGAGAATTCTGACTACTATGTCATCATCATCATCATCATCACTCCCATAACTGCACTGGTCGTCGAGGCACCATCACTGATGAGCAATCAACCAATTGTCTCCACCCCTTACGATTGTGCGTCAGTGCTTGAGTCTATGTGAAGTCCATTCCTGTGCACTCTTTTATGTTGTCAATCCATCTCTTCTCCTGTCTACCTCTTCTTCTTGTCCCCTGTCCCTTGGAGGATGATCTTGGATAGGCCAGACGATCTTGTTACATGGCCACACCACTTCAGCTTGTACTTCTTCACGGTCGTCAGGAGGTCTTCATATGACCCAGCGCATTGGGTGATGATGTTGTGGACCTCTTCATTAATGATGAGGTTGAAGTAGGAGATGCCCAGGATTTTACAGAAGTATCTCATCTCTACTACCTGTATTTTCCATTCAAGTTCTGCTGTAAGTGTCCATGTCTCGCACACATACAGAAAAATGGAGATGACCAATGCGTGCAGCACTTTCAGTTTGGATCCCAGGGAGATGTTCGTATTCCTCCAAATTGGCTTTAGCTTTGCCACTGTTGCTGTTGTTTGCGCAGTTCTTGCCCGAATTTCTGCCTTGGATCTTTCATCAGTGATGATTGCCCCCAAACACTTGAGCTGTTTCACTGTCTCCAGCTCTTGTCCACTGACAGCAATATGTGAGCTGGTCCCATCATGTTTGTTTGTCATCAGCTTGGTTTTCTCTGCACTGATTTCCATACCATATTTTGCACAGGTTTCATCCAATCATTTCACAAGCTTAGCAAGTTCATCTTCGCTGCCTGCCAAGCCATCAATGTCATCAGCGAACCAAAGATTTGAGATTGTTCTCCCCCGCCAATGCTGATTGTGCATATGTGATCTTCCAAGGCATCAGCCATTATGTGCTCTAAGTAGATGATGAACAGGTGGGCAAAAGAAGGCAGCCTTGCTGGACTCCAACAGTGGTGCGAAACCACTCTCTCATTGTGCCATTGACAAGAAGTGCACTGCTGGCCTTGGCATACAGTCGTTTAATGGTAAGAATAAGCTTATGACCAACATTGTACTTCTTCATGGTTGCCCAGAGAGCTTCGTGCCATACTCTGTCAAACACCTTCTTGAAGTCAACAAAGACGTGGTAGAGGTCCTGCTGGTGTTGTAAGTACTTCTCACATAGAACATGAAGGTTGAAAATCTTTTCTGTGGTACTTCTTCCAGCACGAAAGCCAGCCTGTTCTTCAGCGATGATATTGTCTGCTTGTGGCTTCAATCTGTTCAATATGACCTTCAACATCACTTTGCTGGGATGGCTAATAAGGTTATGGTCTGGTAATTCTGACACAATTGCAGGTTGCCTTTCTTTGGCAGAGTGATGATTAGTGACTGTGTCCATGTGGAGGACCATTCACCAGTCTGCCAAATCTTATTGCAGATCTTGGTGAATACATCTATTACTATTTCTGCTCCAAATTTCATCAGTTTGGCTGGGATGTTGTAAATACCTGTAGCCTTTCCGTTCTTGAGCAATTTCACAGCTGTCTCCACTTCTTCACGTAGTACTGGAAAGTCATCCTCCTCTGTTGAATCTGGGCTGTCTAAGACACTATGATCTCCATTTGTCTGGTGGTTGTATAGATCAGAGCAGTAGTTTGTCCACCTATTGATGATGTCCCTTTCTTCTGTAAGACAGTTCCCTTCTTTGTCTTGAATTGTGTTAGCTTTGGTCCATCTTTCTTTGTCAGATCTTTTACAACCTGTAAGGCTCATTTGCTATTTTTATCATTGATACCCTCTTCAATTTTAGAGCATTATTTTTCAGTCCATATCTCCTTGGCCACCTTCATTCCTTTCTTGATCTTTCTGCCAATCACGTGGTATTTATCAGCTCCCTCAGTGCTGTTCTTGTCTCTCTTAAGTTCTCTTCTAATGTCACACATTTGTAGTATTTCATTTGTGACCCATGGTTTTGTCTTCTTTTGATGTTTCCCAAGGATGTCCATTGCTGCCTCATTCATTACAGCATTTAAATTGTTGGTCATTGTTTCTACGTCTTCCTCTAGAGCAAGCAGTGGGGCAAATTTTCCGCCGATCATTGCTTGGAATGACTCTGCAATGTTTTGGTCTCTGAGTCTTTCAAAGTCAAACTTGGTCCTGGTGAACTTTGGACTGACAATTTTCCTTAGCCACAGCCAAAAATTTAGCATCACAAGGTCGTGATCACTTCCAGTATCAGCACCGGGGAAGCTCCTTGTTTTAGCTCTGTTGATCCCAGAACAAAATCAGTTTTGCATCATGATGTAGTCGATCTGGGTACATTGTAGACCATTAGGTGCATGCCATGTTGATCGTCTGGATGCTTTATTTGTTCCTAATGTGTTTGCAGACTCCTATGAACTCCCAGTCAATTTTGATGATGGACAGATTTTAAATAGTTCAGATCATCATTTAGTCTTTTGAGGTGTGTAGCTGAATTGAACATAAACTCCAGAACTTTTTGTGGTATACTCGGCATTAATGATCACTCGTCATCCCAATGCAAATTCCTGTACAACTTCTTGTTCTAAATCTTTATTACAAACACTGTTTTAATGGGTTGAATTCATCCCTGCAGTAACTCTGCTGAAGTCCAAGGAGGTACACTAGGGAAGACTTTGGACCTTATTGTTTTGTGGGTCAGAGGAATGCTTTTTCTCAGAAATGCAGTATTTATTGTAAGCCTTTGTTTTGCTGAAAGAGCAGAATGTTCATTTAAAGAGGACATTTTAGGGAGAGCTTGGGGCAACATGGACAATTTGGGGAAACTGAGTCTCTGAGGGAGCGTTATCACTTCCTGTCACAAGCTATTTTGTTTAATTTATTGTATTGTGAGAAATTTTCCCATGAAAAAATCTGATGTATTTCCAAAAAAGTTTAATCAGATATTTATAATTTCCCCTGATGCTAGAAGTGCTGTCTGTGGAAAGTCGGACTTCAGTCAATGAGATTCAATCAATCCTACTGAGGTAGGTTTTTGGGGTGTAATAAGGTGCTATTTCCAGGAATTATATTATGACAGGCATGGGGATGTGATGGTTTAATGGCAGGTGCATAGTTTGTGGCTACCTAGTAGTTATGGGCAAGTCTCAAGAGGTTCAGAGTTTAGCCTTAGTTCAGATAACAATAGAAAAGTTTGTGGCTGGAACTTTCAAAGGAGGTTAAGGAGGTGGCACCTAAATCCTCACAGGGTTTGGGCACATTATGTGCCTAATTCCCTTCACTTACTTTGCAAATCTCAGCCTAGATGCTTATATGAACTGTTGGAAGATCTTGAGCCTATCAGATAGGGCCCAATCCTATAGGTGTGCTAAGCAATAGCTGCAAGGTGCTCAGTGCTGTCAATTCCCTTGATTCCATTGGGCATATAGAGAGCTCAATACATCCCAAAAGTTGCTCAGTGAATTGCAGGATTAGGCCCTTAGACAAGAAATAAATGAATTCTCTTGGCTTTTCCTATCCTGGTCCCAGTTGAAGGCTAGAAGTGACAAGAATCCGAAAGTGAAATCCTGGCCCCATCGAAGTTAATGGCAAAACTCCCATTGACTCAATAAGACCAGGATTTCATCCCATGTAGCCATATATTTCAGAGCCTCAAAGGTTGTTAAAGTACAGTTCAAACAATAGGTTTGAGGATAGGCTCTTATTTTATCCAGACAGGTTCACCCATCTCTGATCAGTCAGTTGGCAAACTTATCCATTCCCCAAATGTCCACCTGCATTCTGCCTTCCACCACACCTCTGTCTTTGTCCTACTTGGTCTTCAATCTGTTCTGGCAACATCCCTGTGAACACCACTATTATTTCTTCTCTACAGGTCAGATCTGCAGAAGTGCTCAGTGCCCTTCTGCTCCTATGTGCTTTTAATGCAAGTAACTGAGTGGTGGACACTTCTGAAAATCTGGCTGCATATTCAGATGCCTAAATGGGAACTGAACACCTTTGATAACCTTGCCCTAAATCTATACAGAAAAGCATAAGACAGATCAATGCAGCAAACACGGGTACTGGACAGAGCAGTGACGGTTTCTCAAGCCAAGCAGTGACTGCCTTGGTACCAGCAGTGTAAATGACATCTCTTTGCTATTAAATGTTCCTATCTGTATCCAATGTATTGGTCCATATCTGTGGAAATCTATGGATATAGAAAAGAGAGCATGATTTTCATAATAAGAGATGAGCCCCGAAGCTAAGAAGAGCCTGGGAAGTTAAAGTGGCACGGCATGCACTGGAGCAGGAAGACAAAACACTCTGGCAATACACCGCACCAGGTCCTCTGCTGGTCTAAAGCAGTGTCACTTCATTGATTTCTTAAAAATTAAGTTGATTTACACTGGGGATCTGCCCTGTTGCATTTTAAGGGCTGAGACAGTCTTTTTTTCACCCTTCAGTCTTTTTTTTCCTCTGTCATTCTCCTAATTCTGAGGGCAAGAGCATCCAGGATTCTCACCACACTTGAAGACATTTCCCTCATGGAACCAGCTCAAAGACTTGGAGCTGCTGCTTCAGTCACGGCAGCAGACCACAGAACTGCTTTCCTGACCTCTCTCCTCCATGGAGCGCTCCAGAGGCCCTGCCGATGGTCCAAAAGGGTTGTCAACATTCCACTGGAGATGAGCCCCTCCAGTACCTAGTTTGGCAATGACCAGCCAGGACTGTGCTAGCCAGCCATGCCTTAGATGGAAAAAGGTTAATTGGATGGCACTACTTCAAAGAGAGAGAGAGAGAGAGAAGGAAGGAAAAAAGTGCTTTGATCCCAGTTTTTGTTAGAAACTTTGATTGTCCCCGGGAACAGAAACCTAAAGCAGAGTGAGCAGGAAATAAGGACACATAATGGATCAGTACATTAAAATAAGAGCATGTCTACACGTACAGCACTGCAGCTGGTGAAGACGCACTATGCCAACAGGAGAGAGCTTTCATGTAGTCATAATAAAACCACGCCCAACAAGCAGCATAGCTATGTTGGTGGGAGAGCTGTCCACAGTGGCTCTTATATCAGTGTAACTTATGTCGCACAGGGGGGTGGTTTATTCACACCCCTGAGCAACATAAATTATACCAATGTAAGTGGTAGTGTAGGCATAGCCTAAATGTGGTATTGCTCAAAGACAATATGGGAGAATAACTTTCTCTGGTGTCCATGGAATTCTGAAATCAGTGGTTCTCAACCAAGAGTACACATACCCCTGGGGGTATGCAGAGGTCTTCCAGGCGGTACATCAGCTAATCTAGATATTTGCTTAGTTTTACAACAGGCTACATAAAAAGCACTAGCAAAGTAGGTAAAAACTAAAATTCCATACAGACAGTGACTTGTTTATACTGATCTATATACTGTAAGCTGAAATGTAAGTACAATATTTATATTCCAATTGATTTATTTTATAACTATATGGTAAAATGAGAAAATAAACAATTTTTCAGTAATAGTGCTGTGACACTTTTTTATTTTTATGTCTGATTTTGTACACAAGTAGCTTTTAAGTGAGGTGTAACTTGCGAGGTACGCAAGACAAATCAGACTCCTGAAAGGGGTTGTCAAGGCTGATTCCCCACTCTGGCACTTTGAGTGCAGAAGGTGGGGGCCCGCAAGGATTCTAAAAATTAATACTGGCCACTCCAGGCTGGTATTTAACTCCCAAGGTTACAGCTTCTCTCTGACCTTGGATGGGTAGATGCTGCCACCACCCAAATGCCAAAAACCACTTTGAACCCAGGAAGGTGCACTTGGGAATTCCTCCCTCAAGCCCTTTCACCGCCCACTCCAGGGAAGAGCTGAGAAAGAAAACAAAGGAAATTAGTTGTTGCCACCAGCTAATTAAATAACATATGCACAAACCTCTTAGGACACAAAAACCCAATCCTGTTTTTAAAAAAGGTAAATTTTATTAAAAGCAAAAAAGAAAGAAAATACATCCGGAACTTAGGCTATTGCTAGATTTAAAAAGAGCAAATATAATAATTAAGCATCAAGAATGGTTTTCTTGAGGTCCAGCTTAATGGTTACAAGCAAAACAAAAGCATTAGAGGGTTAACACAGAGGAGTCCACAAGCCATAAAGAAATAAAAGAGATAAACCTAATCGCATCTTCCTACACAATCCCTGATCTACTTACATATCTGGGGTTTCAGATAAGTAGTTTCTAGGTATGATTTGAAGATTTTTCATACCTGGTTTAAAACTTCTTACAGCATTTCCCTAGTGGAACCAGCCCAAAGACTTGGAGCTGCTGCTTCAGTCACTGCAGCAGACCACAGAACTGCTCTCCTGACCTCTCTCCTTCATGGAATGCTCTAGAGGCCCTGCCGATGGTCCATTAGGAATAAAATCAATTCATCAGTATCAATGCTGGCATGGAAAACTCTGACGTAGGTTAATCTCTGCAGAAGTTGAATACTCTGAAGAAATAAAATGAAGTCAATTATATAGCCTTCCCACAGCATTCTACTGTAGAACATGGACATTTGGTGTTAAGACTAGAGGATACTTCTCTACAGTTTAATGAGTCATAAGAACAAGCAGTGTTAATTTTGAGACTTGAATCACATTTAGATCTCGTAAGTATAAAGTTATGGTATTACAGAAACAATGTAGTATTGATACATGTGGGATATTCACCTAGCATATCTTTACTTAATTAATGAAAGCAAGGTAACAATCTCCTGCTCCGTGTCTCCTCTCTCTGGAGAACCACAACCGACAGACAAAGGGAAAGTTTTTTTCCCAATTTTAAAAAGTTCTAGCCCTCGCATTGGCTCTTTTGGTCAGGTGCCCACTCCCTTTCTTTTACCTAGGGGCTTTTTTAACCCTTTATAGGTAAAGCAAGTAAAGAACAGCTACTAACAGGGATTTTGTAGTTAACTGGCTGTCTGGGTGTCCATAAAAGGGAGCCCCCGCACCTTAATTTATCACAGGAGTACAGTAGTCTGGAAAGATTGAGAGACACTTCTGTAAATCACCTTTGGGTTCTCATAATGGTAATAATAGGTCAAATTCATCCCTGATGTAACTCCATCGACTTCACTCAAGTCCCACAAGTTCAGCTGCAAAGAAGTGGAAACAATGTTTGCAGGAATAAACATTAAAAGAAAAACTTGCTACACTGCTTCTTTGTAAGAATGGAAAAGCCTGGGAATCCTGCACTTTCCCTTCCCACCTGCTAAAATAAATCCAGCCCCTCTGAATGGTCTGGTTACTTTTCTGTGCCAGTTCCCCTTTTCCTTTGGAACAGTTCTTAACCTCTGGTCCTAGCTTTAAATACCTGTGTGTTGTTTTTCAGCACTGTACATCAGCCTTTGCTTGGACTTTCCACAGGCAAATATGGTGTACTTTGCAAGTCTCCACTTCTGTGCATAGTTTTGGATGACTTTTGTGGTTCAATAGGAAGGCTGGGATTAAAATATATATGCTGAGCCTGCTCTGTTTTGAAAGGTTTTTTGTGGAGCTGCTTAAAGAGCATAAACATCTTTGCAAACAGTTTACTGAACCAGAATAGGTATCTGATTAGGCCTGCATGTATACAAACATTCACATGACCTACAGTTTGGTAGGAGGAATATTTTCAAATAGCAAAGTTCAGATTTGAATGAGGGCATTCCAGGGATGCAGAGTTTGAAACAGCAAAAGAAGAAATGAAATGGTGCCTCTGTAAATACGTACCTTTCCCAGACCCAAAAAAGAGCTCCATGTAGCTCGAAAGCATCTCACTCTCTCATCAACAGAAGTTGGTCCAATAAAAGGTAGCATCTCACCATCTTGTCTCTTCACAGGCAGATGTCTTTCAATGTGCAACCAACATATAGAGAGTTGGGAGCGATCATTCCCACAGATTGGCAACAAAAGGCACATGCCGGCTGGCTTGTGTCACCCAGTGGATAACAAAATAAAGGTCTGAATCTAAAGCTTCTGGTGCAAAGAACAGACCTCTGTGAGACCTCTGTGAGCTTATAGCAGTAAGCTTCTGTGGGTTGTCATGCCTTCTGCTAAGGGCTTGCTTTAGGAGACTTCTGCTTCCATTTGCTCTCTGAGGTAGGAGAAGTTTCCATTTTTCCTCTTCAGAATCCCTACTACTTTCCCTGCCTGGGGGACCCTGACCCAAAGCCCACTGGAATCCACAATGGACTTTAGATAAGATCCAAATGAGCCCAGTCGGGGGTCTCCACTTTCCAGAGGGCAGTGAGAAGGCTTGGACTCTAACAGCCTCCTTCCCCACTCAGGGTAGTTAACCCCTTCTCTGCCCAGTTTAGTGTGTGTGTGTGTGTGGGGGGGGGGGGGTATAGAAGCCCCATCACTGGGCTCCATAGCTGAGATTTCTTTAATTATAAAACTAAGCTCATTTTGTGGGCACACTAAATGTATTTGTGGCAGAAGTCATTTATAAAATGGATGTCAAGTATCAGAGGAGTAGCCGTGTTAGTCTGGATCTGTAAAAGCGGCAAAGAGTCCTGTGGCACCTTATAGACTAACAGACGTATTGGAGCATAAGCTTTCATGGGTGAATGCTCACTTCGTCGGATGCATGTAGTGGAAATTTCCAGAGGCAGGTATAAATATGCAAGGAAGAATCAGGTGTGAACAAGTTTCTCCTTCCTTTGTGTTCACACCTCAACTGCTAGAAGAAGGCCTCATCCTCCCTGATGGAACTAATCTCGTTATCCCTAGCCTGATTCTTGCTTGCATATTTATACCTGTCTCTGGAAATTTCCACTACATGCATCCAACGAAGTGGGCATTCCCCCACGAAAGCTTATGCTCCAATATGTCTGTTAGTCTATAAGGTGGCACAGGACTCTTTGCCGCTTATAAAATTGACATCGCCCAATCAGGAGGGAGAGAGATACCTAGACCAGAGCAGTACTTCTGTCTTTCAGTCTTGGGACTCATCACCGTCATACCCGAGCACCTTAAAAAGAATTCATTCATCTTCATAGCTCCCCCATGTGGCAGAGCAGTGTTACTGTGACCATTTTACAGGTGGCTAACTGAGGCACAGAGAGTGAGTGAATTGCCCAGGGGAACCCAGGAAGTCTATAGCAGAGTGGAAAACCGAGATGAGGTCTTCTGAGTTACAATCCAGGGCTTCAGCCACAAGACTGGGTTTTCAGAGGGTCCCATTGTGTGTGGTGCTGGGTTACTTAGCAGAATGAGTGATGCTGAAAACATGTGTGATCAGACATCATGTGTGGTTCAGTAAAGCAGCAAGACTAAGATATGCGGAGAGAGAGAATATGCGTGTGTGTAGGGGGCAAGAACTCCATTTTTTGCTTTTGCACACCCACCGAATGCCAAACTGACACAAGTCGCTTTGTCTTACCACTTTCCCATAGTTTCTGATTCATGCCCAGTGGCCCTGATCCCCTTCTACATTACCCCAGTTTTAGATTTAAATGCCCTTGCATCAGCACAAAACAGAGTTAACCAAGTGGAGAATAAGGCCCATGATGTGAATTGAGTCACTCCTGAATTTGGTGCAGAGATTCCCATAGGACTGTCACTTGCTTGCACCCAGCCAGAAGTTGGCCCCAGAGGCCAGCTTCTGCTCTCAGGTACATTAGTGTAAAACTAGAGTAACTGTTTTTTAGGTTTGGTGGAGTTACTCCAGATTTCCATTGATTTAAATGAGTGGACTGTGGCTCCAGCTGTCTATGCTGCAAAGGCTATGGTGTATGTGGGCGAGCCAGTAGGCAATCCTGGATTCAGAATGGGTGATTCAGAATGTGACCTTTATGGGTCACAGCGTATGCAAACTGAGTTATTTACCTCCACAGCTTGTCCCTGGAATTGCTAGGAGAGCTGAGCACTGTGACAGCCAGATTCCAAATGACAAAGTCATTTTAAGCACATACAGACAAAACAACTGGTTTCTCTAGCCCTGGGGACCACATGAAAGCATTTCACATCTCTCCTCATCTCCCACATGTGCATTTTCTCAGTTTAACACTTTGCAGAGCCAATTGGAATGTGCGCCTCCAGTCCCATGGTTCTCCTTTTTCATGTGCCACACAGAGCTGAAGTGTCACAAAATCACATGGCAGCCACATTCACCATGGGAAAGTATCGCAAGGGTAAAAGCTTTCTCTCTCAAAGAATGCTTACAATGAAATGTGGCTGCATAAAAAGCTGCATCGTTTCCCTGTCTCATATCTTCCCATGTTACAAAAGAGAATGGAGTTGGAAAAGACCTAGCATGGGGTTCCAATCATTGGCATATTATGAAAACCTATAGTGACCATCAGGCTTTGTTTCCATGCTAGTGTAAAGTCCCCTTTCCGGTGTTAGTGATGAGCCCACGTGCTACACCTTGGTGCTAGATCTCTGCTGCCCAGCTTCCATTCATTTGCGTGCGCTGAAACCCACAGCTGAGACAGTCATTCTGGAACAGCCCAAGCTCCACTGAGGGTTAGAGTGAATGCAACTGAACAGGAGGTAGAGGGCCTAAAGGACAGGTCCCACCAGCTTTACACCAGTGTATTCAGCAGGCTTCAAAGGCATTGCCCCTGTTCACACTCATGTCAGATGAGAATAGGGTCCAAGAATTATAAGGTGGTTGAATATACAGATGAAGGAGGTGTAAATACAGTTACCTTGCTTTAACTTACACCCTCTTCTGTAAATTACAGCAATTTAGACTCCCTTATACATTGTTAGTGGTGTGCGTAACACTGTTCACAAAAAGAAAAGGAGTACTTGTGGCACCTTAGAGACTAACCAATTTATTTGAGCATAAGCTTTTGTGAGCTACAGCTCACTTCATCGGATGCATACTGTGGAAACTGCAGAAGACATTATATACACAGAGACCATGAAACAATACCTCCTCCCACCCCACTCTCCTGCTGGTAATAGCTTATCTAAAGTGATCACTCTCCTTACAATGTGTATGATAACCAAGTTGGGCCATTTCCATTACCTGCAGGAGAAGGGGGTGGGAGGAGGTATTGTTTCATGGTCTCTGTGTATATAATGTCTTTTGCAGTTTCCACAGTATGCATCCGATGAAGTGAGCTCTAGCTCACGAAAGCTTATGCTCAAATAAATTGGTTAGTCTTTAAGGTGCCACAAGTACTCCTTTTCTTTTTGCGAATACAGACTAACATGGCTGTTACTCTGAAAACTGTTCACAAAGCGATCACTCTGTATCTGACCTCTCAGTCCTCATCCTCAAAGGAAACCTGCACACCACCTTCCAAAGATGAACCTGGGAGCTGAAATTCATAACTTTATTAGACACTAGAAATCATGGATCAAATAGAGACACAGGATTTATGGCTTATTACATCAACCTATAACCCACTAACCCCTCCATCTCCATTTCTTTTCTTTTCTCCTTTCCCCCCAACGACTGGAGAGGTGCTAACAGGCCACTTCACCTTGAATGGTCCCTTGAACTGTGTGTTAACTACTTACATAAGAACATAAGATCAGCTATACTGGATCAGACCAAAGGTTCATCTAGCCCAGTACCCCGTCTTCTGACAGTGGCCAATGCCACGTGCTTCAGAGGGAATGAACAGAACAAGTAATCACCATCAAGTGATTCATCCCGTCGCCCATTCCCAGCTTTGCTAAACAATCTTTTCCACCTTGTATTTAGCTGTGACAGTCTGAATATATTTCCCAGACCTGAAGAAGAGCTCTGTGTAGCTCAAAAGCTTGTCTTTCTCACCAACAGAAGTTTGCCCAATAAAAAATATTATCTCTGACCCACCTTGTCTCTTGGGGAGTTTGAGAACCAGGGGTTCTGAGTTAGTTAAAGGGGATCTAATCCATTCCATCTTACACATCATCTCTGCCAGTGGCCCAATAGCGTAGCCTGGTAAACTGAAAAAATTGCCCAAAAGCCTCTAATGCAGTCTCTGCAAATGCAGAAGAACTGGATGTTCTTTAGCGTTTTGTTCAGTTTGGCTTTCCATGCATCAAGCTATGAGTCTTCCACTATTTCTCTTGGGAGCAGAGATGGTGAAGATATTTTTGACTAAACATTTTTCCATTGGAAAATATTGATTAGTCAAAATCAAACCTGCTTGTGGGAAGGGGTTGGTTTCAACAAACTCCCCATTTTGAGGAAAAAATTGGGGAAAAAAAACCCTTTGAAATTGTGGAAACATCCCATTTTCAAATTTTTGAAATGAAAATGTTAAATTTTTCAGGTTGAAACAACTTTTTCACTTTGAAATTTACTTACAGGTGCAAGAAGGAGGTGGCAATCAAAACATTTTGAAATTATAAAAAAAATCAATTGAATTAATCCAATTTTTTTTTTATTTTCAGGTTATGAAAATATTTGAGATTTTAACTTTTTATCCTGACTCAGGATGAGACAATTTTTTGAAATCTCAAAAATTCTCCGGCACAGGAAAGCCATTTCCTTTCCTCTTCTGCTTGGGAGCGCTCCCCTTGCACAGTTTCTAATAAATATCACTATTTGGATTCACCCTAAATGCGTCTGCATAAGAAGGTCCTTCTAGGTGAGTGTGTCTAACAGGCAGAAACTACCCTAGCGCCAGTACTAATCTTATAAGCAGGAATTTACCTGACAAAGGAAAATTCTGCAATGAACAGGGATAATAAAGAAGAGGCTTGCTGTACTGAAACTTGAAATCACCATAAAACAGATAGGGAAGAGAGCTCTCTGAATTATTAACGATGGGCTTGACCCAAACTTCCCCAGACTGGAGGAGTTTTTAAAATCCAGAACCAAATTTTGCAGCTTGAGCCCATCTTTGTCCTTATTATAACTTCTTATTTTCTTAATCACTCTGCCACTCCCACCTATATGGAAATACCAGGGGTGCTAATGAAGCAAACAGTGCATTTTGTAGCCTTTTGTTAAAGTAATCCATGTCCTTCATGTCTTTTTCCTGCCATCCAGTGTAAGTTGTGATTTAAAGTCTATGTAGAATGAATAACCTGATGCTATAATGGAAAAAGCCATGTGACATAATGCTAGTCACCTCAACTTTGAAGACAATGTCGATAATCATTGTATTAATTGGTCTTTGCATGATTCCCTGGATCAATTCAGGAAGAACAAAATTTATTGCACTAGCCACAGAGCCATTTGCCCAGTTGTGCTGATTGAGTGGCACATTGTTTCCATGCCTGGCGCTGTGCATCCAGACGAGCAACGTGATTTCAAAGTTGTTGACACCCACCCTTGTGGAGCGGCACCATGCAATATGATCAATAGCCAGTTGCTCAACATGTAGAGTCAGAAAAGTTTGTTTTGTGCAGATTTTGTTTCAGAGTGTCTTTAAAATGTTTCATCTTCCTTCCACGTTTACAATTACTGGGGCTTAATTTGGAACACTAGACTTGTTTTGATATATGGTCTCAGGCATATGAATAACATGGGTACAGATCAAATGAGCCTCAAGGCCAACCAAACTAATGTTCACCAGGACTTCCATATTGGAAGCCCAGTCCTGCCATTTGATGTCGAGCAATCATCACAGGTCTCACAAATGGAAACTATCAAGCTTTACAATATGCCACTGATAACATGTCCATGTAATGTTGTGGGGACAATATCATGATAGACTTTGATTGTTGTCTGTAGACAGATTCCATGGTACTTCCAGATTCGGTGAGAGAGGCGACCATATGCGACACTGGCTTTCTTAATTTGTGCATCCACTTTGTGATCAATTGTCACCTTGTTGTTCAATGTACTGCCTAGATAAGAAAAGAGGGGCTATAGAGCCAAGCAGAACTCCAAAGGTTGTCACCCACCATGAAAGATGCCAGGGCTCTTTTCTTAAGAAAGAGCTGCTCACACCTGTGTCCCTGGACAAAATTTCCTCTCTCTGCTCTCTATCCAGAGTATTAAGCTGCTGCCTTCATCCCACATGAGATTGCATTTCAGTGGTGCTCTCTGCATGAAAGATTCCAAATGCTAAGCAGATATCCATGTGGGGAGAGGAATAGAACATTACCATTTTCTATCTGCTCTAGATAATTCTAAGGTGCTTATTGCCATAGTATCTGAGAGCTGTACACCAAGTCAAAAGAACAGAGCATACCCATAAACGGATACAATCTGGCTATCTCCCCCACTTTCACAGTGGATTTTGTGGGGTGTGGGGGAATTTATCTCCTTTGATCTCCTATAAGGGTGTGGCAGTTTCTGATACATAGTAACAAAACCCACCAGTGCCTTCATAAGCTATTTAGTTGGCCTGGTTAGTTAATTGGACATGACACCGACTGGGGTGGAGATCCTGGACCAGCTCCAGATTGTCCATATGTCTAATGGTAGTGCTCACTCCCTACTTACAGGCTAAAATGACAATATGAACTTATTTGCTTGCATGAGGGATGGGTAATCTGAAATAAAACCTAGCCCCAAATGCCAAAGACATTTTAGAATGTGCAGAAAAGTATCTGAGGGAGAGTGCGATCTATTGATTAGAGAAATAGAATGGAGATCAAAACCTGCCACTTTTTGGGCCTGGTTCTGCCACAAACCTTCTATGTGGCCAGATGCAAGTCACTTAACCCCTCTGTGCCTGACTTTTCACATCTATAAAGTGAGGATAATAATTACTTTCCTTTTAGGGGTGTATCCAGCTTAATTGTGATATCTGATTAGATACTTATATGTCCCGCATCAAGTAGTATCTGAGCACTTTAAGATCCTCTGCAGGCATAGAGGAATGTTTTCAGGCTTCCTTAACTTTTGCTGTGATCATGTTGATTTCTTCACTGCTTTACTCCTTACATAGCAAGTGGGTGTAAAAATGCCACCAAATCAGAAGGTTAGCATTTTACACAGGTAGAAATGACCACACAAGCTGCAGGACAGCAGAGAATCAGACTTGTCCAATCAAATCCATCATACTTCTTGCATGGCATGATCAGTCTGGATAACATAAGACCTGACCTCATCCTTCATCCACAGCTCAAACTGTGTTGCACATTTGAAAGTTTTCAGAATTACATTTTTCTTCTGTTTCTACCCCGCCAGGTTCCAATAAGCAGAGATGCCAAACTGCAGCAAGAAAGTTTGCTATGGCACTTTCATCCCAGCTGGAACAAAGAAGTACCAGAAAACCTGCTGTTGTGAGATTGCCAGCTCAGTTCTGAAAACTCAACAGGTCCAGACAGTTTGGATAAAGAGCAGAAAAGCATCATCAAAATTGTTAACTCTTTTTTTCCTAACTGAAGCTTCTGAAATTTGCCCATCTGACAGTCCTGTGAAGTGCTAAATAGTGGCAACTGGCTTATAATATTTGCAAACTGTTCTTTCATCCAGTGGTGTTTTAGACGCCATGGTACAACATTCTTTACATGGATCTTTTCTAATCATTCCTGCAGCCTTAACTCAGGTAGGGGGTCTGTGACACTGCAGCCAATTTTCTTTGCACTGATATCATTATGACATGATTATGGCATAATTATGATGCTTTTTGTACAAGATGGGTCATCTGAGGTGTCATTGGAAAAGTTGTGATTTGATTAATATGATTATCCTATTTGTATGCATGTACCATTTTTGTATCTAAAGTTAGGAATATTGACCATGTATCTGTATTTCAATCCTGTGGACTCTGGGTGACACCCACAACTAGCCTTTCAGGTACAACATGAAGAAGCCAGACAGTGATGATGTTCCATCAGCAAAGACAAAGGACTCTGGAAGAACTTAACCTTCCTGGGAAAGTTTCACACAGTCAGAAAGAACTGGCTGCTATGACTCAGCAAGGTATGCAAGGGCCTGTGACCAGGCCACATGACTCTGGACTCCATCTTGGGATGTCAGTGTTTTTCCATAAACTGAGGTTTGGAACAAAGGGTTCTTGCCATATACTAAAGCTATATAAGGCGGGGAGTAACATCATCTGTCATTCTTCACTCTCCACACAAGAGAACTGAAAACACCTGAGGAACAAAGACTGAAGTGGGGGAAGTGCAGGACGCAGGCTAAAGGGATTTCCAGTCTGTGTATGAAACACCTGGGGATTCCAAGCTGAAAAGCAAGTGTAGGTTGTGCCTTAAGAATCTGCAGCCTGCTTGCATCATCCATCAGGGTGAGAGACTGTTCATTCAAATTCTATCTTTCTAGTATGTTAAGCTTAGTTTGTGTTTTTGTTTATTTACTAGGTAATCTGCTTTGATCCATTTGCTAGCACTTATAATTACTTAAAATCTATCTTTTGTAGTTAATACATTTATTTTATGTTTTAATCTAAACCAGTGAGTTTGGAGTGAAATACTTGGAAATCTTAGCTCAAGGGGCAGTGGCTGTTGCATATTCCTCTCCACATTGAGGGAGAGGTGAACTGGATAATAAATTCATATTGGTTGGGGTTTGGACCAGGGCAGGATGGTACAGCTTTGGGGTCCTAGGCTAGGAAGCTGGTGGTTATTTTGGTTGTAGCATCTATATTGTTGGTTCACATGCAGTGGCTGGTCAGAGAACTTGCAGGTAACTGCAGCTGGGTGTGTCCCTACCTGCATGTATGCTGGTGGACGTGTGAGACCAGGAGTGTGTCTACAGCTTGTCACAGCAGCGCAGTGAGAGAGGGAGCCCAGGTTGGTGGGTCAGAGGGCTCAGTGGTACCTCAGTTTCAGGTGGTACCTGGGGTGGGGGAGCATCACAGAGTCAACCGGTGTATGCATGTGGGTAAGTGCCTGTGACAAGGTGTCAAATTTAAAGACCCTATGGGGAGGCATAGGTCTGTTTTGCTGATTCACTCTGGCAGCCAGACCAGATGGATTTCTTGAGTTCCAACTCAGGGATATAAGAAGCTGAGTAGCTGTGAAGAAGGGAATGCTACAGGGAAAGACAGGAAGTTCCCTCTGATGTCTGTAAGTGCATTGCTGCCATAGGGCTTTGTTAATTTATGTAAAAATAAATTATCAGCACAGGAAAGGGGAGAGGGTTGGGACAGTACACTGATGTGTGTTATGAGTGAAGAGAAGCAGTGCAGTGATAATTCATCGTATCCCCTTGAGATCAATGAGTCTGCTCACATCCACAAGAGCTATGGGACCAGGATTTCTGTTTGGATTCTGCCACTCCTAATTTTGGTCAAAAATCCTCTTGCATTCCCCGTTTCGCCACATCTGGTCATTGTTTCCTCGACTCTCCCCAGATCTTGAACCAAGCAAATAACACTTAGAGTGTAGCCACAAGGAACAAATGTGCATCAAAACACAACCTATGGAATGCAGGGCTGAAAGAGAGAAGGAACTCACTTCCAAGAGCTGGAAGGTGGCCTACAACTTTTGTAAAAGGGTGTGGAAGCGTATTAGAATTGAAAAGAAAAGGGGAAAGCTGGAAGGAGGCCTACAGCTTTTGTAAAAGGGTGTGGAAGCATATTAGAGTTGAAAAGAAAAGGGGAAAAATGTTTTTTTACAAATGTATCTGGAAGTTAAAAAAAATTCTCACTATAACCTGTTCGTAGGCACTGCCTAATTTTGCTTTAAATCACATACTCCGCCGGGCATTGGTTTCACGGAGGTATTTCTTGCACAGCTTTTTTTGAGTTTCATTCATTGGTATCATCTAAAATTAGATCCACCACTTTCATTCAGGTCCAGCTTCTTTGCCGAGTGTAATATTTTGTAGAAACAGAAATGCAGTTAAATGTGCGCCATCATTTGCAGCAATCCCAGGTGTTTGCAGAATGCTGTAAGTAACAGCAGGCCAAGCATGAGAACTTGGTTGGCAGCAGAGAGCTCGTAAACCTGTGGCTAAATGCAGAGTATCCATTTTTCATGGCTGATCACAAACTCAAAAAAGAAACAAGCACTCCCTTTGAAACTGGACAAAGCACATCCTGTGCCATAAATATACGTAAACTGGCAGTAGCCAAAGTCTGGTCCCTGAGCCAAACTGACTGTGAAGTCCTGAAACATGGCCAGCAGATGCTCTCACCTTGTCAGCATGGAGGTGTGATTTGCAATAAGTGTCGGACTACATGTCCCATAATGCTTTGCTGTACACAAGCCTGGTTGAAGTGGAAACAGCAGGTTTTATTAGAAGAACACAATTCAAGCAAAATGTTGGGTGGCTTGGACTTACTTTTGACACAAAATTCATACAAGCTAATTATGGCTCTCAGGCTTCCAGCTTATTGATAATTTGGGCATCTGTGACCTTTATTTGAGAAGGGCTGGATGGCACAAAGTGTTGGTAACGGATCATAGAGCCTTTGCTCCCTCTAAAATGCTGGTTCAAATCTAGCACGTGCTGATAGCTACCACTCATGTGATTGCTGTCCTATGTGAAATGAGTTGACGATCTCAATCTAGATCCTAATGGACAGGTGAACACATCACAGCTGGTACCTTTGGGACAGTCTCAGCTGAGAAACTAAAGACCAAGGCCCAGATCCTCAAATGTCTTGATACACCCATTGATTTCAATAGTAGCTGGGCACCTAAATTCCTTTGAAGATCTGAGTCCAAATGTCTTAATTTCAGTGAGCCAGTTTTCTCAGCATAAGACTGGGGAAATGAAATCCAAAAGGTCTAAGAGAGGGCAATAAGGTGAGAAATACAACTGGCCTTGTATACCATGCACAATTTCAGGAAATACAACACCAATAGCTTTCTAAACTCGCTTTTCTTATGCATGAACAATCTACAGCATCAGATGCTTTCACCTTGGTGCACTGCAAAATATGTGCATTCAGAAATCAATATATCCTCAGAAGCCACTGGTCACTGAAGCAAATGTGAGGTCTCTGCTGCACGCTCAGCATCAACATTTGGAACAGCAAACTGACTTTTTGGCCAAACTCCATCAGAAAGAGATGCATATTTTTAGCACTTGTTAATTGCTGTAAGGGCCATCTGGCTAGAGCTGCCAAATCATTTAGCATATTGACCCATATGACTGAAACAATAAGTAATACAATCCATTGCAACAATCCCTTTCTGAGGTTTATGTAGGTGTTGCAACAAGAGAAGTTCTAGACAAGTTCTGGTATAGGCCCAGAGCTCCACATGATCAGACCACGAGGGAGATGGTTACTATATCTGAGATTAGGTCCAGGGTGCATCTGGTTGGAGTCCTATGGCCATAGCGTGTAGGAGATACTAAGCCAGATCTGGGGAAAAAATTTCAATCAAAACTCTTTTGGTGACGTGCAGCTTTGGCAACACCAAATTATATTGCAAATGAGTGTTGCTTTTACCTAATTGTTTTTTGATAAAAAAAAAAAACAACTTTTAAAAAATATCTAAACAAAAACATTTCCTTTCAATATTTCCAAGGGACCTAGTAACACACAGCCCCAGGATTCCTGCCTTAGAGACACTCAAATGTTTGCTTTTTGGGATGTGTCTCTCTCACATTTAAGGTCAGATTTGAAAAGAATTCTCTGCTCCCCTCCCTTCCTCCTGTAGGCTCATGAATCACTGAGCCACCAGACAGATGAGTCATTCAGCCAGGTTTTGGTGAGACATGCCAGTCTGGGAGTTTCCTCTGTGATCAGGTTGTGAATGATGCTGGCTTTGTTGATGACTGCCCATGTGTTGAGTAGCATAAATCTCATCTTTGTGTCACCCTGGTCTCTCTGCTGTTATTTCACTTTCTTTGTATGTTGTCTGTGATGTCAATTGCTTTTTATCAATACAATTTGTGAACATGCTAAAAAGGGAGAGGAGTGCCTGAGGGCTTCTTAGGGAGGAGGCAGTAGCTTTAGGGAGTTGTCCTTGAAAGTTTCAGTTCATTGAGCTTGAACTTCCAAGAAAACCTGGTTCATTTCCAGTCCCTGTGAACCAAAGGGCAAGGTTCAGCTGATGATTCCACACAGCCCTTATCAAAGACCCCCCTGGCAAAAACACTCATTACAGATTCTCCAAGCCACCACGCTCCATTCCACTCCCTATTGAAATTATCAATTCTCTGTGGGTGACAAGACCACAGAACTTTTGTGAATCATTCATGCTTTGTTATTAATGAATATGGCACTCTAAAAGCCAAGTCCCTATTTTGTTCCTCTGTGAGTAGGAAACTTGCTATCTGCCACTGGTATTCCATCACCTTTGTTTTAAGAAAGATACAGATGACAGCTGGGGTTTCCCTCCTCCAACAATTAAAAGGCATATGGGAGTACTTTGCTGACATACAAAGTAAGTTTGATCTCCCCAGGAACCAGATCTTTCAATATTTCTAAAATTAGCCATGGACTTTGTGCTACACTGGGAAGGACTTTACCCTGTATCACACCTCTGGAATCTTTCTTCTGCTCCAGTGCGACATTTCCAAACTGAATGGCTGAACTATTCTTTTTATTGGGTCATATGCCTTCGGCTAGTGGTTGCAGGAAAGGAAACTGGGAACCAGTTAAACTGATGAGGATTGGCACCACTTTGTTTCTTCCTGATTGGAAAAAGGGTGGCATATTTATTGCTATAAGATTGCCTGGGGTGCTCCCTGGATAAAGTGAATGTGTGCAGAGTAGTAGCATGCTTTCTGCAGTGGGTGAGTAATACAAATGTGGATTTGTGAGGAACTAAGGACAGGCGAAAGATACAGATCCCCAGGGGCTTCTGTCAAGCTTAATGAATAAAGATAAGAAACTGTGATTGCTTTCCTAGCTTTAACAACGTGGAGTCCTTGTGGCACCTTAGAGACTAACACATTTATTTCAGCATAAGCTCTCAAGGGCTAAAACCCACTTCATCAGATGTATGGAGTGAAAAATTCAGTAAGCAGTATATATATTGAAGCACATGAAAAGATGGGAGTTGCCTTACCAAGTGGGAGGGTCAGTGCTAATGAGGCCAATTCAATTAAGGTGGAAGTAGCCTATTCTCAACAGTTGACAAGAAGGGATGAATATCAACAGAGAGAAAAATTACTTTTGTAGTGCTAATGAGGCCAATGTAATCAAGGTGGACGTCGCCCATTCCCAACAGTTGAGGAGAAGGTACAAGTATCAACAGAGGGAAAATTACTTTTTGTAGTGACCCATCTACTCCCAGTCTTTATTCAAGCCTAATTTGATGGTGTCCAGTTTGCAAATTAATTCCAGTTCTGCAGTTTCTAGTTGAAGTCTGTTTTTAAAGTTTTTTTGTTGAAGAATTGCCACTTTTAAGTCGTTATTGAGTGTCCAGGAGATTGAAGTGCTCTCCCACTGGTTTTTGAATGTTACAATTCTTGATGTCTGATTTGTGTCCATTTATTCTTTTGCATAGAGACTGTCCAGTTTGGCCAATGTACATGCAGAGGGGCATTCCTGGCACCTGATGGCATATATCACATTGGTAGATGTGCAGGTGAACGAGCCTCTGATGGTGTGGCTGATGTGGTTAGGTCTTGTGATGGTGTCCCTTGAATAGATATGCAGACAGAGTTGGCAACAGGGTTTGTTGCAGGGATTGGTTCCTGGGTTAGTGTTTTTGTTGTGTTGTGTGTGATTGCTGGTGAGTATTTGCTTCAGGTTGGAGGGCTGTCTGTAAGCGAGGACTGGCCTGTCTCCCAAGGTCTGTGAGAGTGAGAGATCATCCTTCAAGATAGGTTGTAGGAAACCTGTTTCCTTTCTTTGTGGTTCTTTGACGCTTAAGGATAGCATAATGGGTTTGGGAAGGCAATATGCTAATGTCAGATATAGTAGTTCTTTCTCCTTCCTGTACTTCAGCTTACCCTTCTGCTGTGATACAGACTAGATCTTAGTTTTTTCAGGAGATAAATATATATATTATACACACAAATGTTAGCGTATGTAATATATATATATATTATACAGAGTTAAATCTCTGATACAAGATCTATAAAGGAAAACATTTGCTTAATCTCTCTCTCTCTCAATATATACAAATGCATAACAGTTTACATATAACCATTGAAACAATTGTGAATATTGTCAACAAATCTTTGAAAGACAACATTTTTTTGGGATTTTTCCCTAAGTTCTAGTACTTGTTACTATTGCAGGTTCAAATGCAAAATATAATTATGCTCACATATGCATACCCTCCCATAAGGCTCTTCTTTGTGATGATCCACCCTTCTTGATCTCAGTGGAATGGTGTCCAAATCCTCTGGAGGGTCACCAGCTCCTTCAAGTCTGGGGCACAACTGATGGTCCCATAGTCTCCTTCAAACTCACTCTGAGTCTCTGCAAGGTCAGTCTGCTATTGCCTAACCTGCAGCAATCCTAGTCCTCTTCTCCAGCAGGGTGAGAGAGCCTGCAGTCTAATCCAACAAACTGGCAAAGTCCCTGAGAATACAATCACCACAGCAGGTCCTTCTGGTCCTTGTGCTGCTCCACCACTGAGTTCCCCAGTCTGGCTGCCACTCCTGCTATTTATCAGCTCCTCCCTCTCCCCTGGAGTTTCCACTGGTTCCAGTCTCAAACAGTGGCTCTGGGGGTGTCCAGTCTTGGGACTGACGCAGAGGATGGAGGGTCAGGCGTTATGGGTACAGCAGGCCAGAAAATGGAAATCCTTTCCCATGAAAAATTTCAATGTTTTGAAAACAAATACTGGAAAGGGGTTTCAAGAAAAAATTCCTTTTAGGGCACAAAAGAAACAAAATGTTTTGGCTTCCCAGCTGCAGAAGATGAAATTGACAAGAGCCTTTGGCCCAGCTGCCAGAGAGGCAAAGACCCGAGGACCTCAGCCTCTCTCCCCAGCTCTGGGACTGGAGAGGCAGCATGTGGGGGAGAGCTGGGGGGGAGGCAGGGAAGCTGGATGTCCTGGATCTGTGCCTTTCTGGCCCCAGAGATGGTGGGGAGGCCAAGCACCAAGGAGGCATGGGATGAGGGCGCTTAGTCTTGGAAGCCCGTCTGGAAAGCTTTTGCCAGTTTTATTCTCTGCCTGCCTTACATTCTGTTCCTGGGAAGCCGTCATACTGATTTTCCCAACAGAAAAATCAAGTTTTCAGCAAAACTGAAAATTTCCCTTGGAATATTTCCACTTGGCCAGCATTACATTTTTTGCCAGAAGATCATTCTGATGAAAAATTTCTGACCAGCTCTAGTTGTGGGGTCTATCTCTGAATACACCACAGACTTCCCTTGTGACTGTGAACATGTCATCTTGTAGCCAAATTTCCCAAACCGACCACTAATTCTGGGTATCTCCTTTTTTGGGTGCCCAACCTGAGATAACTTGCGGCTGATCTTCAAAGGTATGTGGCCCGTGGAGCTCCCACTGACTTTAAATGGAACTGCATACACTCATCACTGCTGCAAGTCATGCCCAGGGGCTGTCAAAACAGGCACCCCAAATCAGTGGCCACTTCTGAAAATGTTTTGCCTAATTCCTCTGTGCCTCCTTGTTTCCCCATCCATAAAAAGTGCTTGTTTTAGTTACTTATATTTTATACCCCACTCTAGCATCTGGTTGCATTAATGGAGATCAAATTGAAGAGTTGCCACTGACAGTTAGTAAATTGGTACCCCATCCCCTGAAAGGCACTTGAACTATAGGCCCAAATTAAGAAAAAATCCAGAATGAACAAATGAATCTTGTGTGAAATACTATAAACTGGCAAGCTTGGTTCCTGACAGATTGGGTGTGGGAATAAATTTCAGAGATACCTACAGAGCAGCCCTGAAGACAGTCAGCGCTTTACAACAAAATGTGATTGCCATGCTAGGACATATGGGTAGAGACAGTCTGTATCAAGCCATTCAGAACTTCATGGTGATAATCAATACTTTTTGCACTGCAGCCAGGGGCAGGTGGATGCCAGCGTGGTGTTTGGCAGTTGTGTGTTCACCTCAGCTCATCCCAATTTCTGCCCTTACTGACACTTCCAAGTGGCATTCAGCAGCAGAGCTTAAGGAAACACATTACAGGGCACTAGCCTGGAGGCGACAGAGACATTGATAACTGTACAGAGATCTACACCAAAGCGTTAATAGATCAAAGATGGTAAAAGGCATTTTAGCTCCCCACTATCGGTATCCAGAAGTGGTGCTGGAGCAAATGAAATCCTGAGAGTATAAGCCCCGAGGCAAAGGATGGGCACATGCCCCCTACAGAGGGAGAAGTCATAGTCCCATCAATTCGTTAATGTGCTTTTTGTTGCACAGCTCTGTTCCTGCACTGTAATCTTGTGATCTAGACTGAGATTATTTTATCTAGACCCTGACTCAGTCAGGTGCTGGGGAAGCAATGAGGCCACAGAATCCAAGTCCCAAGATATAGAGTTGCTTTTCAGCATCATATGCATGGTACCGCAGCCACAAAACGAAGATTTCTGTGTGCCCTGATGCCCTCATATACATGTTGCTCAAGAGGAGCCTTCAAAGTGATCCGTTTCCACCCCTGATGTGTCCTCAAGAGAAGTCAGCAGCAGCACAGGTCTATCTGTTTGATAGTGCCACCCTCATTGTGGTATCTGAGCACCTTCCATGTAAAATCAATAGCAGCAGAGAAGTCCCTAGCAGACTGTGTGGTGTCTCTAGCTCTCCTCCCCCCTCCATTTGTTTCAGAAGATGTTGGAAGACCAGCATGCATCCCTGAACTTTGTCCATTGCTGGAAAGAAATTTGCAATCCAATGATACAAAGTAGAGTTGGTCTAACAATGCAAAAAGCCATGTCCATGAATAATTATTTTAAATGTAAAATTCATTCACATCTGCCATCACTACACCCCTTTTGTGTTTGTTTTGTAAATGAACATTTTTGATTGAGTTTTTCTGGCCAAAAATGTAAGTAAAAAAACTAATTACAAAGTCACATGCATGGTATTAATGGAAAATGAATTTAAAAGGTGCATACACAAGTATTCACTCTAGAAGTACTAGTACACATCTACTCATGAAAGAGAAATAATATCATAGCACTTGTTTGGCTGTGACTTGCCAAAAAACATGGCAAAGATTCTGAATATTCATCATACATTAATATACAAAGTAAAGAGTTCAATAAGCCATTTGTGGAATAATGAATACATTCCAGGAAATAATCTATTTACAGACATTCCATGAGCAGAAAAAATAAGTTAGAATCACTGAATAAACTACTCCTCCACTCTGTGCCCCTCCGGCGCTGCACCTCTTCCCGCCCCAGCTCTGCCCCCTCCCCCAAGGCCCCCTTTCCTGAGTGCCTCCCACCCGCTGCCTTTCTGCCCCTTCCTGCCTTAAGGGCAGTGAGGTGGGGAGGGGGCAGAGAGGAGCAAGTGGCAGGGCAGCTCCACGGCTGCCAGAGCAGCAGCCTGGTCAGTCTTGTGGGTGCTGAGCACCCTCTATTTTTCACTATGGGTGCTTTGGCCCCTGAGCACCCACAGAATCAGCCCCAAATTGTTCAACAATGTGTCATAGGCTTTAGACTGCTAACAGGTAGAGGAGAGTCTTCTTTAGCTTAGGTACTTGGGGGCCTGTGCTTTTGGAGAAGGAAGATCTGAGTTCTGTCCCTGCTGCTGTCATGAGGTTCTGAACAGCCTATATCCACAAATGTGAAGTTCCTAGAAGGCCATGGATTTGTGACAATATATTATTTCCCAAGTTTCTAAACTCAGGAATGTTTCAGGAAAATCTAAAATGAATCAGTTACTAGTAGTGTTACTAAAAATGACACCACCCGTTTTTCATCCTAAACAAGACTCATTGAGCCTGTTTTCCTATGGAAGACGAGCATCTTTCTTTCATTTTTCCTCTCACTCATTTTATTCTAAAACTCTGACTCTAAGGAGGTTTGACAGCTTTGAGATTAAAATATTACAGTGACAGAGCTTTGCACACAAGCCAAATTCAGCTTGCTTGAAAGAAATACTACCTGCACCGGGGAAACTTTTTTTTAAATGGTTCCTGCCTTCTGTCTAGTGACGGATTGCTTTTTTGAGTTCTCTGTGGTTGTTTTATTATCATTTGTATGCACAAAACCATGGCAACAATGAAATATTGTTGTTGCATTATAAAGTATTAATATGAATTTTTGGCTTCTTGAAGTTTACCCGTTGCTGGGAAAAAAGAAATATTCATAACAGTATTTCAAAATGAAGAGAGGTATATTTAACAGCGCCCCTGTCATGAGGGATCATCCAACATTTATTCAAAAATATGTATCAGCAACATTTGCTGAGTCACCTGGATAACCCTAAACAATCATTTAGGGCCTCATTCTGCCACACTTGCTCACACTTTATTAAAAAAAAAGGTTTATTGGACCCAATTCTCCACTGCCAGGCACTTGGTCCAGATCAGAATGGGAACATTTCACAGACACTTTGCACCATGGTAAATGACTACACAAGATGCTGGGGAATAGAGAATCAGGCCCATTGGCCTCTGCAGGAACAGGGAGGTAGAATCAGCCCCGGAGAGGATCAAGTGCATGGTGCTGCAACTATCCACATTCCCTGCTTTTATGCTAATTCTTTGGTCAACCCAAAGGTTGACAAAGCAAATCATCCTTCCATTTTGGCCAGCAACTGGCCAGCCTTGTGGTTTGATTCGCCAATGGAGGGGGCAGGTTCCTGGGTTGAGGCCCCTCCACAGAGAGTACCCTGGAAATTTTAAACAAAAGATTTTACAGAACCCTTTGTTTTCTAAGGCTTACAGTGCAAACCAACCTTAATTTTTTTCTCTGGGCTGATATTTGACCAGAGAGATCTCAGCATGGGATTAAAGATGTCCTTCCCAATTACCCCTATAAGGACATCATCAAGATACAAATCCTATAGTTCATTTAGTGCCCTGACCCATACTTCTAATAGCAGGAAACATTTTCTGAAGTGTCAAATGGAAAGTCAGTGGCACTAGGGATCCTAAACTGAGCACCTCTGATGATAGGGGCCTTTGTTTTAATCCAACTCAGCATTGGGAGTGGAACCAGAAAGATCAGCTTCACTTCCTCTTTGTAGACAGCTTCACTATCTAATTCACATGCACTACAGCACACTGCTCTTGTGTCCAGGACTTCCATGGAAATATCTAAACAAACAAAAAAAACCCAAAAAACCCCCACCCCCACTGAACTTTTAAGAAGTTATTTCATGCAATCATTTCTTCTATTTCTAATGGGAAAATAATGAAGATGAAAGGTACAGGATCTGTGAATGTTGAGGGGATCAAATATTCTTTATTACGTCATTGTATTGCTCAAGTTGGCAAAGCATCCTAATAGCTTGTGGCATCCAAGAGTGGAAATGGAGCAGAAAGTTTTGGGGAATGGGAGGCTGGAAATGGTTTAGTGATTGTTAGCTGATCTTTGAGAGTCATGGGAATGCTGCTCAGCATAAACTGAGTCACCTTGAGCAGTTACTTAAGCACTTCTGGGAACCTGTTCGTAATTATTGATATGAAGTATGAACTCTCATTCCCCCGCCAAAGGAGACTCGGAATAACTCCTGTAATGTGAGAATGAGTCAAGTCCTCTAGGTATTATTCTGTTTGCCTATATGGCATTAGATTTGCCTTCTCCATTGCACATTACTGTGTCAGTTGCTGGATGAATGCAAGGGATCTCCTGGCTGATTTAAATTGCTTTCTCCTTTCTGTCCCTGAAAGCTCAACTGCATCCACGTTTTGTTCCATATTAATTCACTTGGCATAGACCTCCTTATACTCCAAATGGCTACGAGTGGAATCTCGCTGAATTTCTTGAAGGCCATGCCTGCTCACTTGCTTCATCCTGGTTTGAAACGTAGCTTTCTTGGAGGTCTTTGTGCGACCCCTGGGCAGCCGCACAACTTTGGCGCTAACAGCAAGACAAGTTCTCCAGCTCCTCAAATGATTTATGCAGTAAACGCTTCAATAAAGATAAAGGTAGCAGGGGAACTCTGCAGCTAGAAGGCTGCTTAGCACAGCTGCAGCTGCTCAGCTCTTTTCCCTTCCTCTCCTCCCTTTCAGCTCTGTGCTGGGCAGGAATCTTATAAATGAGATAATTCCCCACCAGAATGGAAGTGGTATAGTACCAAGGCAGAGAGAGAAGATTTTGCCATAACTCATTTTTGTCTCTTTCGTGGACTTAAAGCTTAAGCCAGACCCCTATAAAACTATCTGGCTGAAATTTTGAAACTAACGTGTGCCTCTACATACCTAAATATTTCAATGCTATGATTTTCAGAGGTTCTGAGAACCTGCCGTTTTCATTGAGAGCTACTTTAGGTTTCCAAGTTTGAAAAATATTTGACTGTAATGTATTATATTTGTGTGTGTGTGTGTCTGTGTGTATATGGATGTATAACACTTAACAGCAGTCCATCAAATGTGGTAACCTGGATCTATTAGTGGCCTATGCTGGCAGTGGCAACAGCAAAAGCTAATGGACTCACTCCATTGTGTTGCTATTATTCCTTTTTACTGCAGTAGTATCTAGAGGCCCCAGCTGAGCTCATGCCCTTGTTGTGGTGGGCACCGTACAGAGACCTAGCATGAGCCAATGCCTGCCTCCAAGAGCTTGCAGTCTATGCAGGCAAAGAAATGTTTTTATCCCCCCTTTAAAGATGGGGAAAATGAGACACAGAGATTAAGTGAATTGCCCAAGGACATGCAACAAGTCGGTGGCAGAGCCAGGAACTGAAACCAGATTCTAACTGAACCTTAACTATAAGACCTGTTCTTCCTGCCATCTTAATTGTGTATGTGGTAATTATGAGGGTTGTTGCCATGCAAAAAATTGTGCAATTCCTTTTGAAATCCTACTATTAACTCTATGCCCTTCAGCAGCAGCTGATTCCACAGGCTGTATATACCCTGTGTCATCAAATGTTCTATTATTTAAATGTACGTGCCCTCAGTTTCATTGAGTGCCCCTTTGCTTTCCTATTTTTACAGTGTACAAAGGAGGGGCAGATCATCTTGATTCTACCCTTTGTAATCTTAAATATCTCAACTAAGTCTCCTCTAACTTTTATCCTCTCCAGCCTCAATAAACAGAGTGTGAAATCTTGGCCCCATTGAAGGCAGCAGGAGTTTTGCCAGTGATTTCAGTCAGGCTTGGACTTCAATCCTAGTGTTTGTAATCTCTTCTCACATCCTAGACAGTATGATCATGAGGTCAGGGAATGGCTCACTATATATTTGCAAAGCGTTGTTCAAATTTACAACACTTGGCAAGTGATTTTTACAACTACTGTTACTAATACGTAAATATCACTATACGTTTCCAAACATTGTTGTTGCTGTTCTGTGAACTGGTTTAAGCCCAGCAACATCTCCCAAAAACATGATGCCTCAAGCTGAACACAGCTCTCCAGATGAGCGCCCCATTGTTTGGTACAATGCCCTTCTAATATGTTCAGTATGTGGATAAGAAATTGACACTCCAGTTTTCACTGTCTTGATAGTATTTCATTATTAATTTATCTTTTGATAATGTTGCTATAGAGCCTAGACCATTTTCAGGCATATCAAAGAAATATATTTTCTCAATGCTCCTCCAGACCACACCAGATCCGAATGATGTGGGATGTAAACAACCAGATTGGGTTAACATGTGCCTAGGATCAGGTCCTAGGATACTGAAGTTATCAGGGCTGAACCTGATTTCATATACATTAGTGTAAATCAGAAGTTACTCTGTTGAGAACAATGAATTTTACTGGTGTTAAACAGTGGAAGTGAGATTAGAATAGGCCCAACAGGTACCTGCCTGTCAAAGGAAAGGGAGGCATTTGATAGATATAATGCATCTCAATAAATAATGGAGGTTATTTGCCTGATTCTCCAATCCCTGACACTGCTACAGCTTCATTGATTTCAGCGACATTAGTTACTCCTTAGTTCCATTCCTGTGTTAAATTCTCCTGCTGGCTGCATTGGCTTGATTAGGTATCAGTTATCAGCATCAGCAGAACAACCTGAATTTGCAATGGTCTGCATCAGAGAACACGTATAACATAGTCACTCTAAAAAAGTAAAAATTCTGCTGCAACAAAGGAAAATTTAAAAATAGAGAGAGAGAATAAACCTTGGAAAAGTGCATCCTTAGGCACCCAGCCACCACTTGGTTTTAATAAGTGACAAAGGGTAAGAAAGAGAGAGGAGGCGTGGTACATGAGCCCTAATCTCTCCTCAGTAGCTGCAACCTCCACAGCTCTAATCTCCTTGGGTTCTTGTTTCTGACTCATTTCTCTTCTTGGGTATCCCAATGCCACCCCCCAGATTGGTTGCCATCTTTGCAGTTTGAATTTAAACCCAGGAAGCAAAGAGAGAGCCTTGTTTACAGACTCCAATACCTGTTCATAAACTGAAATGGGAATAGATATGCTATGGAGACCTGGCCCGCAAAGCTGGAGATCTGCCTGAGGTCTGATACATGAAAGATCTGCCTGAGGTCTCACTGAAAGATTCTGAGATGGGAGAACTGCCACTTTAGTTGCATGTGTTTCATCATTGTGACAGAAGCATGGGCCTGATCCAGAGGCCATTAAAGCGAATGAAAAGACTGCCATTAACTTCACTGAGTACCAGATCTGCTGTTATGCTCTCCAAGCAGGTCTCGCTGTTGCAAAGGGGTCCATGGAGCAAAAAGACATTGGAGACCCACCAGCCTAAAGTACTGGTGAAGGCCATCCAAAAATGCGTTCCATTCCTCTGTGGCACTTGTGAAATTGGTTTCAAAAGAACTAGGAGTGGATTTTAGAATAAAATACTCCTGCCTGAGATATAAGAGGACTAAACTTGAAATGAGGAGTGGGATAATTCCATGTAGTTTTCCTCGGTTCATGGTTGTCTAAGAAATCAAGAAGACGGAACAAAACAAACAAAAAGACAGGAATGCCTGATACTGGAACACAGCATGTTTATGGTGCTTGATATATTTGAGAAATTGTTCAACGGCAGTTCATCCTTCTGTTGGGATTGCTCCATAATGCTTTTAAGGTCAGTGAACCTCGGGTTATTTGCTACTGATGTGCCAGCTGTGCAGTTGAAAGCTGTCTGAGGGGGCAGCTGAACTTTTGAAAAATTAGGATTGAATTTTTTTTTTTTTTTTTGCTTCTTATGCTTTTGAGCCAGATCCTCCCCACCTGCATTCTTGGCCCCCATGAGAACTTCCACCCTTCACTCCCTATTTCATACCAGACTTCTCGATTCACAGGGAAAAACCCAAGTGACAAATGCTGTCTGATTCTAAATTAATAGTGAAGACAGGCCAAGACCCTTTCACCTAGAGTTTTGCTCTCTTAGTGAAAAATAAAAATACCCCCCACATTTTAATAACCATGAAGAGTGCTAGGTGGAGGAGCCTGGAGATCTCTGTGCATAGATTAGGAACAGCATAGGCAGTGTGCATGGAAGGGCCCCTGCCTTGGGCGGGGAGGTTACGCCATGCTCTATGGCCATCCATTGACATCTCTGCTGAGACTGCCAACACGGTTCCCAATTAATGCCCAGTGTGATGGGCACTTTGTGATGTACACTTGGGAACCAGAAGGAGCCCCCCAGCTTCTGATAATCACTTTGCAGGCACTGTTGCCCCCCGATAAGATTTATAGGCGTGACCTACATATGGAAAGTTCCCCAGGCTAGTAATAGGCCTCTGAGTCACCCCGTTGTGCAGGGCAACTGTCCAGACTAGAATTCTTACTGCTAACATGGTTGGCTATGTCAATTTCCTTTCAAATGTGGTGGATTTCAAATATCTGCCCCCTAGCATCAATCTCTATTGAATCCAGAGAAAACCCCAAATCACGACCTAGGAGGAAGGATGGCTGTGCAGCAAAAAGCACTGTCTTGTAGGGAAGGAGGTAGCTCTGCCAGAGACTCTGTAACTTTAAGCAAGTCAATCTCTGTGCCTCAACTCCCAGGAAAATGGTTACTACTTCTTTTGTCTGCCTTGTTTGTTTAGATTGTAAGATCTTCAGGGTAAGGACAGCATTTTACTTTGTGGCTGTACAGTGCCTAGCACAATGGGGCCTGATCTCAGCAGGGGCCTGTGGGGGACTATTACAATCCAAACAAAAAGTTGGAAAAATACCCAGTTTCATTCTCTAATTCTATGACTCTCAGAGTTGTGAAACTAGAGACTTGTTCAGCAGAATTTAGAACAGACACTGAACAAAACTTCTAACCAAACAAAGTCACAATCAAGGCTTTATCTTAAACAGTCCTTAATTTAGCAAGCAGCAGCAGGAAAAGAAATGAAAGCACCGAGTCCACCTAACAATACCTGGTAAGCAACCTAACATTTGTTAGCTGTATGATAATACACAAGATTAAGACATTTCTTTCGAAAGCCAGAACCCTGTCTGTAGTTAATAACTTGTTTTTAAATTAAGACTGTTTTCCCTGACTTTTCTATCCAGTTTCTGAAAGCAACTTAAGAGCAACAAATGAGCCAGACTGACATGTATGAGGACCGGTATCATTAGACACATGCATCATACAAGCCCTGAGGCACCAATGATTTGCACAATGGTTGCACTAGGACCAATAACTGAGCATGCACTTGCGCTGTAGGCCCCAAGTAATTTTCTTACCAAGGCATCTGAGATTAAAAATGTCTTGTGCAAGCAAGAATCTCAGACTTCACAAGTTGTTGCAAAGGGTGAATGGTTTAAATTAAAATGGGAGCCAAGCCAAATTGGCTGATCAGAAAACGGAAAGAACTGAAACTCTACTGTCTGAGAGCCTGGTTTGGGATTACTGGATCAAACCCAAAGCATTTGCAGGTGTCTGAGTGAAGTGATATTATGCACTGTGCTTACCATGCCATATAAATTATAGCAACGTGGGTCAGATACTTCCTGAACCTTCTCAGGTTTAACTGGGTTGGGCCCATCTCTTTTGTCTACTAAACAAACTCAGGGATCCATTTCATATCAGACTTGATGGACACCCTGTGGAAAAAGGAACTTCCCTGCTCTAATGAAGAACTAAAGAACTTCCCTGCTCTAATGAAGCTTGTATGCAGTGTTGGTTCCAGGATATTAGAGAGACAAGGTGAGTGAGGTAATATCTTTTATTGGACCAACTTCTGTTCGTGAGAGAGAAGCTTTCCATATTACCTTACCTACCTTGTCGCTCTACTGAAGCTTGTTGATAATCATAATTTCAGCTTTCGGCTGGAAGCTGGGATCGATTCCGGTACAGAGAGAAATGTGGGGAAGGCAGCATATGAGTGCAAAAGGGACGGAGGACATGGAAAAAGGAGGCGGCTCCAGGACAAGAGAGAAACCTCCACCAACTCAGAAAAGTGAGAAAGTCAGGTGAGGAAGCAATGAAGCTGCCTCATAAAAAGGAGCAGTTGATGCAGTCGTAACCCAAGATCTCAGTTACCAAATAATGTGGAGCAATCTTCATAAGCATGAACACATTTCTCAACACACCGAAAGCACATGCTTTTCTACATCAGGCACACGGTTTTGTTTCCAGTGGAGCTCAACTCAGAGGAGTATCAAAATGGCACCCTGGGTTTCCTCACTTGTTACTGCCTCAGCTGCTGCAGACCAAATGTATTACGGTTGCCTGTTCCTCCAGGACAACCCCATCTGAAGGCCTAACCATTATATGTTTTCTGACTCGTATAGTCAACCAAAAGAGTGCCTCCATTTTCCATTCTGTTTTTATTTAGTTTAGGTTCTTACACCATGCCCACCGTGGCGATGTCTGAGTGCAACTGGAACTGAGTCTTCTGATGCACAACAGAGAGAACTAGCTTCCAGGTTTATTGGCTATGCCGGGATAAATGGAATAAGCGGCAAATGCTTATTTTTAATCAGTAACTAAATAAATAGGCCCCAGACTACAACAGCTTTAGAATGAGGATCTTCTGTCACATAGTCACGCTGCTGACCGTAGCCACAGTTCAAGCTCTTGACATTTTGAGGAGAATTCCACTTCCCATTTATCTCCTATGGCAGTTGTCTAAATCCATGTTCATGAACCAAGTAAACCAAGGCCCTTTTCCCATTTTCCTATGGAAATTAACTGGCTTCCATGCTTTAATCCCCAACAATGGAAATAATATCTTGATCTTCATCTTGTGCTGCAGAATCAGTGCATGATGACCTCTTGTTCCCCTCCATGGTGAGTCATCACCACATTCTCTACGCTGCTCAGAAAATGGGTGGGATAGTGTTTAGGTTGGAACTAAACAGCACAAGTGTTAGACAGTTTGGGTTATATCCATCTCTGGTGTATCTCCACTGATTTAATTGCATTTTCACTTGGGGTGAAATTGGTGAATCATGCCTAAGGGCTTGTCTACATCTTGAATTATTCAGGAATAACTCCCTGTGTAGACAATTCCTTAGCTGCTATTCCTGAATAACGCCAAGGGTGGACATTCTTATTCCAGAATAAGAGAGCCTTCTTGTGGTTAGCTCCATCCACTTCCTTGAGGACCCTGGGGATGAGAGGGATTGGTGAAAAACATGTAGAGCGTATTCTTGGTTCCACCAAATCAGAAATGAATCTGAGAGGGAGCCTGGATACATTTTTCCCCTGGAGCAAAATATGTGACATTTGCTGTTCAGACTGGTTGTGAACAAGTATGGGAGGGGAGGATGTCATTTATGACAAAGTTTCTTCAAGAATTGAGGAACCATTTGTGAAGAGGAGAGCATTTTCTGCTGAAATGATCTGCTAAGCAGTTCTGGACCCCCAGGTAAGTGCACAGTTATTAGATTGATGAGATTTTTCCTGAATCAAACCTAGAATTATCCTGCAAGCTAAACAAATGAACCTGTATACTAGCATGTTTATTCATAGTTGGGATTCTGTTGGAGACCATAGACCCTGTGTCTGCAGATGAGCCAGATGTGCTCCCCAAGCCTGTTTGGAGGCATTGGTCACAAGAGTGTTTATGGAGTTGGAGACACAAATGCTGCACCCTGACAGACATTTTGAGGATCTCTCCACCAAAGTAGTGATGGAAGAAGGGACATTCTTGGGAATGGCCACTGGCAGACTCAGACTGTGTCCAATAGGGTTTTACCAACTGACCCAGTCTTGGGCAGGATGAGGATGAAGATGCAACCTGGCAGGTGGGTGTCACATAAGTGCAAGAGGCCATATGACCCAGTAGACTGAGACTGACCTTTACTGATACTTTTGGTTGAGTCTGAACCAAATGAAATTGTTGAAGATGAAACATAGTTTGGACAAAAGTTGTTGGGGGGAACGACAGGGCAGAAAGAGTGTGCACTCATACTACATAGCCTGCTGGTTGGGCCACTGGGTTGGAGAAACCAGGGTTCATATCCTTCCTCTGCCTGATTCACAGTGACCTGGGATGAAACACTCTGCTCTGGATCAGGCAGACCAGGAATTTGAACCTGTCTCTCCCAGGCCAGTGTCCTAATCAGTAGCTACATCCACACCCACTCACCCTTCCTGACTCAAAAAGCTCAGGTTCTGACCCCAAAACCTGACATTTCAACACAGTTCGGTTTTCACAAAAGTGTTTAAAAGATTTTGGTTTTGTTCATGTGTGTCATGAAAACAAATTTTGAAACCTTGAAAGTTTCCCTGAAATGGAATGGACATCCTCCTGCTGGCACTAGTTGGAAGGAAGGTAAGCCCTTGCAGATCTGGAATCAAGAAATGCTCCTTTGAACTCTATTGATTGAGTAGGAGCAAGGGCTGACATGTCTCTCTTTATCTAGAGGCCCATTGAGGAGAAAAGATGAAGCCCCCTCTGAATCACTTTGATGACTTGCTGTGGCTTCAAGTCTTTTTATAATCATCTGGTTCCTGGCAAAGAGATTGTAGATACTGCTAATGAAAACAAAAAATCTAAGTAGCACGGTCAGCCAAAATCTGCTCTGATTTACAAGGCTTCCTGGATCCATTCCTGAAGAGGACTCAGTGGAGGTGGTTAAGATGGCTGTGTTGGATCCACAGCAGGAGGAGATTTGCCCCTAGCCAGAGGAATTCTAGAAGAATATGGAGTGAACTGAGGCTCTGTGCGTTCCAGGAAGGCCAGCATTGCATTCCATATGTATATGGCCTCTGAGGCAATGTGGATGAAGCCAAGGAGTCAGATCTTCCCAGACTGTCATGTGTAAGAGGGGGAACACCTTGATACCCTCTTCTCAGCCTGCCCTGCATGGGCTGACTCAGGGAGAAGAGGCAACTTGGGGAGATGGACTTCGGAAGAATACACCTCTTTCAAAGGAGGTGCCGATCCTTGTGGAGTTGAGAGAAGCTGCATCAATGCTGATACTATGTGCTGCAATATTGAAACAGGAGATGAAGATTATCAGTATCCCGGATACCCTGGTACCGAGAGATTTAGAAATCACTGACAACAGCAGAAACATCAAGAAAAGGAGGCTGACACTCTGGCATCATCATCAGATCTCCAGACATAGTTAAAGTAGTTGGTGCAGAGGGTAACTGATAGTTGGAGTACCGATGATATTGGTAACAGAGCAGAAATTGTCACTGGTACAGTATCTTGTCACAGTGAATAACAGAGCAACTGAAGTCAATGGTACTGAGGTAGAAGTAGTGATTGGAAGTGTGGTGGACTGGGGCAGAATCTGTACCAAAGTTGTCATAGTGAACCAGATGATTTTAGGAGGAGGAGCTGGTGACATATCTGATAGGTGGTAAATCTTCACTCTCTTTGTAACCCAATACCAGGGATGGTGATCAATGCCAGGATACAATCTTAGAACTTTTTTACAAAAGCAGCAGGAGCCACTGACTGACCCAAGGTATCAGCAACACTTGACAATGTTCCAGGTCTTTCAGAGCTTGAGGAGACCTGGGATCTAGAAGTTACCTCTCACGTAGATAGGGCACTGGCTGAAGGTGGCTTTGAAGCAGCAGGAGTTTCTTTCCACAGAAGGATCTCAGAAACAAGGAGCAGCTTTAGTGTAGGTTCATCTGCACCCACAGAAGCCACTCTTCAGCAGCAACTCCTGCTCCACAGTGCTGGGGTGGAGAGTGCGGTTGTGGGTGATTGGTGTGTAACGATGCTGACCCAACTGAGAGTGCTAATTTCAGGACAAATTGCTTAAAGCAGGGCAGTTACAGCCCAAGGCTGGTGTTTCTATGCACACCAAGGCAAACCAAAGCAGCCAAACAGAGAAGACTTTGGTTTTACCCCACTGGCTAACCAGAAGTCACACAAGCAATTCCATTAGACACTCCAGTTTCCCAGTATCACCACCAGTGCCACTCGTTATGGGGATGAAAGGTTATGAAAACCATTACCCCAGTAAAAGAAAAAAAGGTTCTCTCGATCCCAAAGGACCAAGCCCCAGACCCAGGTCAATATACAAATCAGATCTTACCCACAAATCACACGGTTGCCATTCCTTTAGAATCTAAAATCTAAAGCTTTATTCATAAAAGGAAAAAGATATAGGTGAGAGCTAGAATTGGTTAAATGGAATCAATTACATACAGTCATGGCAAAGTTCTTCGTTCAGGCTTGTAGCAGTGATAGAATAAACTGCAGGTTCAAATTAAGTTTAGAGCTTCTGTTTGTAGCAAAGTCCCTCCAGAGGTAAGAAGCAGGATTGAAGACCAGATGGAGATGAGGCATTAGACTTTTATAGGTTTCAGAGTAGCAGCCGTGTTAGTCGCTAAGGTGCCCAAGTACTCCTTTTCTTTTTGCAGACTTTTATAGTCTTTTCCAGGTGTAAGAACACCTCTTTGTTTTTACTGTGGAAAATTCCAGCAATAAGGAGTTTGGAGCCACATTGGCAAGTCCCTGCATACTTTGAGTCACAAGGTGTATCTGCCTTCTCTCAGTGGGTCAGTTGTATAGCTGATGGTCCTTAATGAGCCATCAAGCAGGATAGGCAGAACTGACACCAACTTATCCGGGGTGTCACCCAGAAGCATATCATAAGTTTGAAATACAGGCAGTATAGAGCCAATATTCATAACTTCAACTACAAAAATGATACACAAATATAGACAGCATAATCATAACCAGCAAACCATAACCTCTCCATAGACCCCTTACACAACAACCTTTATACAATATTTGCTGCAAATATATAACAGTGGTCACAACAAAGATCTATACAGTTACAGATTATGTCAATAACGTCACATGGTGCCCCCTCAGCAGTTCACTATATTGAATCAGGAAGCTATGTCTACCATGTCAGAATCAGACATCCCCTTCGTCAAGTGTGCCAGGAAAAATTCTTTTAAATGAGCATCTCTACCTTTTGGGGCATGCTTTGAAAGAGATTTACAGCTCAAACCTTTTCAAACACTTGTCCCTCTCCAAGCCAGAGCAGGCATTTAACACTTCCATCATGTCAGGGCATTGCTGAGAGGCGGGACAGGCTTTAAAGCCTGGAGATGCTGCCTTCACCACAGGGGTGGTGCCTCATCACCGAGGTTAGCCTCCCTAAAGGAATTTAAACATTTTTTTTCCATTTTTTCCTTATGGCAACTAACTAACTAGATGCTCGCTATAAAAACAAACACCGACTGTGCTAAGAATAAGAAGCTATGGAGACGTGATAGTGAAGGACACATTGCCATGGGCAGTGAGAAGGAACTGGGTGCCAGTTAGGACTGCTCAACCCTTTATGCCCGCAGGTGAGGAATAAGGCCCAAGGACATCCAAAGTGAATACGTAGTCCCAATGAATGCTGTTGGCCAAAAGAATCCAATCTCTTGTGCATGGGATCCAGGTGGACAAATACTTGAAGAACCACTGCTTAAAGTCCATTTTAGTTTTCTTCTTCTCTTGCTCTGAAGCTGAATATGATTAGTCTCTCTGCTGTCTCCGATACCAGCTGTTATGGGTTTTGTGTAATTTATTAAGGCTAGTAGTATAGGAGAAGGGAGAGTGAAGAGACTTGTCTGTTACTTACCCCAAGAGAAAAACATTCTGAAATGAGTCCAGCAAGAATTTCCAAAGGTTGGAGAGCAGGAAACCATAAAAACACGGCAGAGAAATCCCAGAGTCAAAACTCTGGGTACATAAGCTGCAGTGCTCTGCTCACCATAACAATGGCCTTGCGTATTAAGAGAAAACATGGCGTGGAGTCTTTTTAAAAAGCAGTTCTTTCAAGACATCATCAGTATTAAAGACAGCAAAAGGAGTTTCTAAATTTACATAATCATCCTCTTATAAATAGACCATCTAAGTACAAAACAAGAGTTTATCTTTGCAGTCAGAGGAGTTTTCCTCCAGGAGCAAATGCTCCTAATGCAACTGAAAGGCACTATTCATTGGTTTTAATTCTCCTGTGGAGTGCACCTCCCAGAAACATGCTTTCATACTCTACTGCCAAATTTCTAGATATTTGCAGGCTTAGGGAGCTTAACCAAAAAGCTTTCTGGAAAATAGGAAAATCATACTTGATCAGAGCAGTGGTCCAGCTAGTCCAGTATTTTGTCTCCAGCTGTGGTCAATACTGAAAAAAATTTATTCTAACACACCAACACATAGCGTTGTCCAAATGAAATATGCTCCCCAGCCCCCCACTCCTCCAACATCGCTGAGTGAAATTGACATTGCTAATAGCAGCAGTAGAACTGACAGTGTGCGGAGCCACTGTCTGGGGGTCTAGAAGCCCCAAGGTCCCCAGCCAGGGGCAGACCACATGATGGGGCTGCCCCAAAGCGGCAGACTCTGGAAGCCCATCTCTGGATTTCCAGGTTCCCAGCTCTGTGACAGGGAGCTTGGAAGCCCTGAGAATCCTGGCTTAAGCCAGTGTTCTCAAGACTGCTAGACTCCCTTCTGTGGAGTCAGGAGGCAAATCCAGGTTAGAGCTAGTGCTTTCAGGCTCCTGGCTCCTTGGCAGGGAACCCAGAAGCCTTTGTACGATGGGGCTAATGAAACTGCCAGCCCTGGAAGACCGGGCTCCTTGACAGCCCAGTGAACTGGTAGGTTTCCCATGCCTAGCAAACAGGGGTCTGGGGGAACCTTGCTTTTGTTTCACCTAAAGTTTATCAATCCCAAGATGTTTCTGCAAAACATTTTAGGTTCAACAAATTGGCATTTTCCAACAGTTTTGTTGTAAGATTTACGATCAACTCTACAAAAAACCGTGCAGTGGGTACTCATGGGATAATTTGTTCGTATCCCCCAGCTCTTAGTGGTTGGCTTAAAACCTGAAGACAGAAGAATTATATCCCATCCAAAACTCCTGTCTTTTAAACAATCCTTAACTGTGGACATTCATGTTATCCACATAAATGTCCAGTCCTTTTTGGAATCCTGACAAGCTCTTGGCCTTCCAGCAATGAGTTCACAAGTTCAGTCTTATTTTTTGTTTAAATAATTATTTGTAAAATTAATGATCATTTCTTTGAAGAATTCTTACTAAGCAGTTATATTAACACAGGCAGGAGAGAATTGAACCATTTGGATAACATGGTGGAGGATGGGAATTGAAACAACAGAAACCTGCAATTCTAAAGTGTTGCTATAGCTTCGGTTTTGTCTGCAATCTGGCCCCTCAGCCAAACTCTATCTGATTTGCTGCAGGGGATATAAGTGCCCTTTTAAGGCTTTGGCCATAATCCAAAGAACAAATGGACCAAAGAATAAGGGGATCGTCAAGTGAATGATTAGTGTAAGATGAATAGGGGAGCATAAAGCATTTTCAAAACCGGAATGAGTCAGTAGAAAAAAGGTATTGGTTGAAATCATAATCCCATTGAAGTCAATGGGAGTTTTGCTGATGACTTCAGTGGGGCCAGGATTTCACCCATGAATTCTCCAAGAGTGATCATCTAAACCAGGCACTACTCCCCTTTGTGAATTTGATTTATAAAACATACATCCTTTTTCTTTGCAATGCAAAGAAGCCAAACATCAGAAAAGGGAAACAAGTCAATACTTTTCCACACTCTTTGGAATGTTGCTGTTCAGAAGGGGAAGGGTCATTATAAATGTTTGGTAATAAGAATGGCAAAAAAACTATGACTCTAAGAACTTCATGCACTGGACAGTTGGTGTTTCATGGCAATAGCAGAGATAGATTGTAGAGCGCCCTGGTCCAAAACCACAAGCCCTGACCATTGATCTAAATGAATAGCACTAAATGTTAGTGATAGACACCTATGATACACAGCTGAGTAGTTGCAATTCCATCTACTCGATTGTACACCTACAGCACCTGCTAGCCAATGCCTTACCATATTTAGACGGGAGTCCAAAACACAATTTAAATTCTCATCAAATACTATGTTACCATGAATTATGCTCACAATGACAATATTTTGAAAAATACAGGTTAAAAACCCCACAGAGCTAGAATTATGGTAGACGCACAAGGCCAAGGAAGTTCCAGATACTCCTGAGTTGAGTGCAAAATTATTTGTGCTTGAGTATCTGTAATAAGTATCTTGAATGTTTTGTATCAGTGTGGCTATTTCCTTTATTATTCTCTTTGACTAAAACAAATTGACAAATTGGCCTACTCAAAGCCAAACCACATTGTGGTTCACTTCATGGCACTTGTGGTTTTGGGGGATTCATTGCTTGCTATGAGAATATATCTTGCTGGGAAGATCAGACCTCTGATGAAATCCCATGAAACCCACAAACAGCTCCCTATTCAAAACATGAGGGTTAGGTTTGTTCCCCGCCACCTCCCTTTCTGCTGGGATCCTGTCAAATGTTTAAGATCAGAGGACATGATTAAGATCAAGAAGAAAACTGCAGAAATGTTTGGCAAACCCTCTGGAGATAGTTCTGCTTCAGCTGCAAAATAGTCATGTAATAGCCTTAGTACTGTAGAAATTGGTGTGTTTCCCCCTCCCCTCACCCCAGGATAAGTGTGTGAACAATGCAAATAAATGTGCCGACATATCTGAGAATTCCAAGAGCAACTCTTACCACCTGTATCAGATACATTCTTCATTGGCTCATGTGAGTGATAGCTAATTCCCATTCCTTCATGCCAAGACTGAGATGGAAATTCAGGAAGTTCTCAACTTTATATTCCCATGAAGTGCTGCCTTCAGAAGCTCGATCGCTGCCACGTTATGCCGCAAGTAAAGTTCCCACTCACTGCAAAGGGTGGTGCATTCACTTACCCAAGTATGAAACTGATCTTAATGTAATGTGTAGCGTCCTTTGAAAATCTTCAGATCATCAAAACATCTAACAAATCCTGTGGCCTCCTAGTAAAGAGTTCAGACAAAAGAAAAATTCAGGTACTTCCATGTTAGGTTGCTTCCTATTGTAAATATAAAGAACAAAGACACCACTTACATCCTTCAAAAGTAGGAAGCCTTAATGATATGCACTTAATGGTGCATAGATTTAGTTAGGCTCACTGCTAGTATTGATGCCCATTTTGGCATCCATATAGTTTACAAAGAATAATTTGACATGACTCAAAGTCTGAGAAACAGATCAAAACCTCAGATTAACAGATCCTAGCAGAGATGCACTATAAGATACATCAAAATGTAGATATATGAAAAACAATAGGATATTGGTGAGTGAGACTAACGCGCCTTTCTATCCTATACCATTGTTTCAGAAGTATTCACATATATTTTTGTCCCCTTAATTTTAAAGGTACAGAGCAGAGTATAAATGCTGCTTCTCAGCTTCCCCACCTGTAAAACGGGGATAATATTTACCTACTACATGGGGAAAATCTTAATTTAATAGTGTTTGTAAAGTACAAAGGCCAGTCAGTGACAGATGTGGGACTAGAATTTAGCCAGCTCAGTTCTCATTGTTCTACACTGTGACACCAAAACATGTGAAAGTCACCAATTAACAACAGTTGCGATGGAATTACAGACATGTTTGTAAGATTTTCTAGCCTTCTAAAATCACTGCAGTACATCTGTGTTCAAAGCCAATTTACAGCGAGTGAACTGATAAACCAATAATAGAATCATACAAGTTTAGGGTTGGAAGAGACCTCAGGAGGTCATCTAGTCCAACACCCTGCTCAAAGCAGGACCAACCCCAACTAAATCATCCCAGCCAGGGCTTTGTCAAGTCAGGCCTTAAAAACCTCTAAGGATGAAGATTCCACCACCTCCCTAGGTAATGCATTCCAGTGCTTCACCATCCTCCTAGTGAAATAGTTTTTCCTAATATCCAACCTAGACTTCCCCCACTGCAACTTGAGACCATTGCTCTTTGTTCTGTCATCTGCCACCACTGAGAACAGCCTAGCTCCATCCTCTTTGGAACCCCCCTTTCAGTTAGTTGAAGGCTGCTATCAAATCCCACCTCACTCTTCTCTTCTTCAGACTAAATAAGCCCAGTTCCCTCAGCCTCTCCTCATAAATCATGTGCCCCAGCTCCCTAATCATTTTCATTGCCCTCCTCTGGACTCTCTCCAATTTGTCTACATTGTTTCTGTAGCGGGGGGCCCAAAACTGGATGCAATACTCCAGATGTGGCCTCACCAGTGCCAAATAGAGGGGAATAATCACTTCTCTCGATCTGCTGGCAATGCTCCTACTAATTCAGCCCAATATGCTGTTAGCCTGCTTGGAAACAAGGTCACACTGTTGACTCATATCCAGCTTCTCGTCCACTGTAATCCCCAGGTCCTTTTTTTTCAGAACTGCCACTTAGCCAGTCAATCCCCAGCCTGTAGCAGTGCATGGGATTCTTCTGTCCTAAGTGCAGGACTCTGCACTTGTCCTTGTTGAACCTCATCAGATATCTTTTGGCTCAATCCTCTAATTTGTCTAGGTCCCTCTGTATCCTATCCCTGCCCTCCAGCGTATCTACCTCTCCTCCCAGTTTAGTGTCATCTGCAAACTTGCTGAGGGTACAATCCACGCCATCCTCCAGATCATTAATGAAGATATTGAACAAAATCGGCCCAAGGACAGACCCTTGGGGCACTCCACTTGATACCGGCTGCCAACTAGACATGGAGCCATTGATCACTACCCATTGAGCCCGATGATCTAGCCAGCTTTCTATCCACCTTATAGTCCATTCATCCAATACATCACCTTTGTCTCCTCCAAGTGCTTCAAAAGGGATTCCCTGAGGACCTGCTCCATGATTTTTCCAGGGACTGAGGTGAGGCTGACTGTTCTGTAATTCCCCGGATTCTCCTTCTTCCCTTCTTTAAAGATAGGCACTATATTCGTCTTTTTACAACCGTCTGGAACCTCCCACAATAGCCATGAGTTTTCAAAGATAATGGCCAATGGCTCTACAACCACATCAGCCAACTCCCTCAGCACCCTTGAATACATTGCATCCGGCCCCATGGACTTGTGCATGTCCAGATTTACTAAATAGTTCTTAACCTGTTCTTTCACCACTGCAGGCAGCTCACCTCCTCCCCACACTGTGCTGCCCAGTGCAGCAGTCTGGGAGCTGGTCTGTGAAGACAGAGGCAAAAAAACCATTGAATACTTCAGCTTTTTCCACATCATTTGTCGCTAGGTTGCCTCCCCCATTCAGTAAGTGTCCCACACTCTCGCTGACCTTCTTGTTGCTAATATACCTATAAAAACCCTTCTTGTTACCCTTCACATCCCTTGCTAGCTGCAACTCCAGTTGTGCTTTGGCCTCCTGATTACACCCCTGCATACTCGAGCAATATTTTTATACTCCTCCTGTTTCTGTCCAGGTTTCCACTTCTTGTAAACTTCCTTTTTGTATTTAAGCTCACCAGAGATTTCTCTGTTAAGCCAAGCTTGCCTGCCATGTTTGCTATTCTTTCTGCACATCAGGATGGTTTGTTTCTGAGCCTCAATAAGGCTTTTTTAAAATACAGACAGTTCTCCTGGACCTCTTTCCCCCTCATATTAGCCTCCCAAGGGATCCTGCCCATCAGTTCCCTGAGGGAGTCCAAGTCTGCTTTTCTGAAGTCCAGGGTCCATATTCTGCGGCTCTCCTTTCTTCCTTTTGTCAGGATCCTGAACTTGGCCATCTTATGGTCACTGCTGCCCAGGTTGCCACCCACTTCCACTTCCCCTACCAATTCTTCCCTGGTTTGTGAGCAGCAGGTCAAAAGAAGCATGGCTCCTAGTTGGTTTCTCCAGCATTTGCACCAGGAAGTTGAACTCAGCACTCTCCAAAAACTTCCTGGATTGTCTGTGCACTACTGTATTGCTCTTCCAGCAGATGTCAGGGTGATTGAAGTCAATCAGCACAATCTATTGTGTATTTGCCACTCCAGAATTCTGAGCCATAGATCAAACAAAGAAACAACCCAGAAAATCTTGTTGTGAAGGCATGAAAAATATCTGAGTGCTCATAACTTCTTTCATTAATTTTTGAAGTTACCTTCCAACTAGCTTGTTCCTTAAATCTCAGTGAGATCTACAATACAGGCCAGGTCTGAACAAAAATCAGTTCAGCTATTGTTGAGTTCTGTATACACAGTCCTTCCAATGGGAACACACAGGAGAGATTTATGTGTATTATACACAGAATGTCAGACCCTCAGGTGGTGTAAATCAGGGTAGTTCCATTTAATTTCATGGCTCTAGACCAATTTATATCAGCTGACCATCTGGCCCAGAGATCTCTAAAATAGCTGAAATTTTTCAGTAAAATTTGCCTCTCGTCATAGACTAACTATGGAAAATGTCAACCCCAGAATAACTTGTTTGAGAAAGATATGAGTAATTGTAAAAGGAGTTTCTAAATGAAGTTGCATTTCAACCTAAATTAGATTGGTTGCTCCTGCTATATTAAACCAAAGAACCAGAACCATCCTTCAGCAGCAGCTCTGGTATCCACCCAACAAAAATCACATTAGACAAGCCAAAACCATGACTAAGAAGAGGCTGTGTTAATAAACATGTCATATATACAAATAACAATCCTATGGCATGGTCTGTCCTCCAAACAGAGATATGTTTTGACATACTCCTTTGGGGCAGGAAAGGTCTTTTGAATAGCTTCCCACTAAGACTATACACCCAACAGTTTGACCATTACAAAGCAGATGTATGGCCATAAGGGAAACCAGATAACTAATGGGAAACTTATGAGGTAAACATGTCACAACTCAATTATGAGAATTTATATAATAGGAAAAAGCTTTGGGTAACCAAAACAGATTGAGCATATAGAAATAGAGCAAAGGAAACAGGTATAATCAAACAATCTTTTCATCCTTGGAGACCATCTCCAATGATGAACAGAGGGAGTATGTTTAGAGGTTAGAGCAGAAGACTGGGAGTCAGCACTCCTGGGTTCTGTACACGACTCCCACTGACTCACTATGCTCTTGGGCAAGTTTCTACTGGCTTGATTTTCAAAGACACCTTTGAAAAATCAGGCCATTTACTTCAATTTCTCCATGAGAAAAATAAGGATAATAGTTCACAAACTATGTGAACTAGGCAAATGTAGAACACATAGATCCTCTATGGACTAGTTCTCAGTGGGAGAGGGCAATCATACCAAGGCTGGGTGGTGGTGTAGTATGACCATCTGTCAGACCAGTGGCCCGTATAAAACTGGTTTACAGGAGGAGTGACCAAATCCAATAGAGTTTGGTTCTTGGGAGTGACACAAAAGGTGCTTGTGTTGTTTGTTCACTTGAGCCAATCCTTGCTAAAAGTTCCCTTGGAACCTTGGGTTCTTCATAAACCAGCCTTACAAGAAGACTTCCTAAGCCCTTATTTATCTCAGGCTCACCCCCATGATATCTGAGCACCCAATAGCATCTTCTACATCCCAGATGCCCTCCAGCAACCCACCTTCACCTTCTGTTGGACCATAAGACTGAATGTTGCTGGTTTACAGATTTTTTTATGGGGAGCTGTTTCCCCTCCCCGATCTTGTTTCTTCAGAGGTGCTGCCAGCTACATGTCATTGACTCTCCAAAGCATCAGAGTCTCCAGGACACAATCAGCCTTTCCACCTCCTTCCCAGTCCTCAAATACAGCAGTAGGACCAGGGCCTTACTAACTCTTATTATCTGTATTGTTGTAGTGCTTAGCAGCCCAGTCATAGACCAGGACCCATTGTGCTAGGCGCTGTACAAACAGAACAAAAGATAGCTCCTAACCCAAAGAGAGATGCTCTAGGAATTATCGGGGAGCAGTTCTCTCACCTGTGTTATGCAGGAGGTCAGACTAGATCATGGTCCCTTCTGGCCTTGGAAACTATTAAAAAAAGTCTATGAGAGAGTTTACAATTAGATTAGAAGGCAAGAGAGCACAGGTGGAGACAACAGACAGGGGAGCATGAAGAAACATGGACACAATCCAGCAGCATGACAGGCAGCAGTCTCAGCACATGAGCTGTCTACCTGCTGTAGTATTGCCTGCTTTAAAGCAGCGGTGCTGAAACACTTCTTCCAGGACTATACACCATGTGCTCTGACGTGGGTGGAGGGCTCTAGGCACTATTGAAATAAAGATTCTTCAGACTCCCAGCAAGCAAGTTTTCATTTTAACCTCATTTAACGTCTCCCTCATTGCCCCTCTCCCTCCCTCCCATTCTCTCATTATAGAGTCTTCCAAAGGGAAAGCCGTTTCACAGGACCGTCTGTCACAAGGTATCAAATAAGAGAGCATGAGTATGGTGAGGCTGCTTCCTGCACCATTAGCAACGCTTATGGATTGGCGAAGGCAGTGGCTGGGCCAGGACAATATTTTTTGCACCAATTTTTTGTTTGTGAAAGATGCAGATTCAGCAACATCAACCCACTCCGTGAATTCATGGCAATTTCATCACGTTGTTTGGGTTGAAACAAAACAAACCAAAAAAACCCCCCAAATATTAAAAAAAACCCTCAAAATGTCCCCATTTTCCAAAGAAACATTGCAACTTGAAATGACTGTGGTTTTTTGTTTTATTTAAAAAAAAAAACAATCCAAAACATTTTAAAATAGTCCAAATAGAAACAAAATATTTCATTTGACTTAAATGCCCTCCCTCTCCCAACTTTTCAACTGGCCAAAGGATAAAAAGGAAAAAAAAAATAAGCTCAACCCAAGACAAAGACCATTTCTTTCCAATTTTTCGGAATTGTCAGTGAACCAAAAAAATGGGTTAGTTCCCAGCTTTAGCAGTGGCCTTCAGTCAGGCAGCCCTCTAGTGGAGAGAGGGGAGAAAGCAACTACGCAAGCCCATCTTGATGTGGTACAAAGAGGAGGGAGATACTCCCAGACTGAGTGGTGGTTAGGTTTGCGGGAGGGCACTAAACAGAGATGGGACAGACAGAGAAAGGTTGCTAGCAGGGAAGGGGAGAGAAAGGCAGTGAGACCTGTGTAAGCTGCATCAGCCCATGGATGCCAACACACTGATAAATGGTGGGTAGTGCTAGAAGCTGAGTCCACCTTGATTGCAGATGGGCTTTGGGTTCTAGCCATGCTGTCTGCAGAGTCTTAGTCGAAAAAATCCATTTAGCTTCAGCAAAGTGGTGATGTAAATATAGAAAAGCAGATTTTTTTAAAAAAAGAATTGTCATATAGGGCTATAAACAAAGCAAACAGCTGCTGCAATAAAGTGTGTCGGGTTATATTGCCTCCTCTCCTGGATTCCGGGTTTCCGTTCTAAACGGTCAGTTTTCAGAACACAGTTTCTAAATGTTTACTGAGCTCACATAATGTCACACTGTAAAATGTCCCATTCACCTATAGCGGCTTTGTTACATTATTTTATGCTAGAAGAAAATCTGGGATAAGCTTTAAACCTCTGGAAAACTTGAAACTTATCATTATGATATATCTTACAGCAGATCTTTGAGGTAGTGATGAATGAACTTCAGAAGATTTGAAGCTTATCTGAAGTTTTTTTAGTCCAGAAACCAAGCTAGAAAACTCAAGCATGAGATTCAAGAGGATTCTGGTACTTCCTGCTTCTGGTAGGGAATAGCCTTTCATATGGTACTTCAGTATTTCTATTCCTGATACCATAACTGGTGTGAAATAAATGATAGATTTTTTTTAAATTCATAATAGTTTTATCCCTCAACTTTCACCATCAAGTTACTCAGGGCACTGTTCATCATAATAAAAACCATTTATAAGAATACACTGAAAAATATTGTAATGAAGACCACCCACGAAATATTTTAAACAGATTGGTGGGGAATGACACACTCACAGGAGAAGAAATGGGAGGGCAGGTATTTTTAATACTGCCCTCACTGTAAAATGTAGGCATCATACTTACAGTGCAAACTACAGTCATTAAAAACAGTACCCGGAAAGGGTGTGTGTGTGTGTAGGAGATAACCTAGATGGATTTCAAAGGAGATAATACCACAGTCGTTATATGGTCGCTTGCTGAAATGGGACATGACAGTGAGATTTCCAAAAGACAACTGTGGTGTGATCCAGGCACCCACCGTTCAGAGACATAGGGTCAGGTCATCAGCTCATGCAAACCAGCGAAACTCCATTCACTTCAGCTGATGGAAACCTGTGCAGCTCAGCTGAGGATCAGGCCTACTGACTCCAATGGAGCTATGCTGATGTACAGCTGAGGATGTGGTCCTCAGGGCCTGATCCAAAGCCCTTTCAAGTCAATGGGAATCTATATCCAGGCCAACAACCGTAAAGGCTTCAGAAAACCTAGCCTGTATTCAGTCCAATACTAAGTATAACAAATAACAATTACATAGTATAAGGCGTGCAGGGAGGGTGTAACTACTGAGCAGAGCACAAACAGTGAATAAACGTGCTGCGACATTCTGAGAAAGAGAGTAAATTAAACTTTCTCAGAGCTTAGGTAAGGTTCAGTTCAGGTTTTATTGGAGTGGGTTGGTTCTTCTTCTATCAGAACCAGTTATTCCCCTCACCTCAGTCTGAATTTCACAGAATCGTTATTCATTTAGGAACTCTAAACTTGATGCCACAACTGTTTGCATTGCAGTTAAACTACTGTATGTAGCTGAGTAAAGCCATAGATTTAACTAGGTTTCATGCTAGCTATTACAGTGTCAAACCAAATTCAAATGCTTTCATTCATGTGCTACAGACCAATTTACAAATACTTTTAAATAATGCCTGAACCCTGGAACTTCATCCATATGAAATGCTGTAATGTGTTTGCATTTGAAAGACATTTTCCTTCTTCCAGTGCTCAAAACTGGCCAGACCTGAGACTAGTCTGTTGAGTCAAATTTCCTGACCCACTCATCCCTAATTATTCTGATGGCCCCATAGTAAAATAGAATGCAGCGTTTTGCAAGCAAATGTGCTTAGCAGACTGTTTCATCCTTTCTCTGCCGCTGCAAAATTTTTGATTCCAGCGTTACAACTCAAAAGGTCTGACACTCTTGGACCAATATTCCAGATAATACGATGATTTTAAGTGGAGCTCAAACATATTGCCAGTTTCAAGAGAGCAACACCGGACATGGAATGTAAGGAGGGGGCAAAATGGAATACTCCCCACAACCCCAAAGACAACAGCCATATGAAAATGTTATTGTGCAACAGAAAAAATCAGAGGAAACACTTGTTCTAGCAAACAAGGAAAAATTTTAAAGTTTAAGCAGCTTTCCGACTTATGTCTGCCTTTTTTTTTTACTGTTAACAAGGTGTTTTCTTTTTTTCCAACAGATCCATGTAATAGGATCGCAAAGAAAAACAAGACACTTGTTTATTATAGTCCATTAAGAAAAAATGTTTGCCATTTTTCTTTTAAACAAAAAAGTCAACTTTAACTAACAAAGTCAAAATTTATTGTAAGATTATTTGTAGGGTTTTCCTTCCCCATGTGTAAGGAAGCTGGGCTTTGATAAGGACAATTGTGGCTGAAAAGGGGGGAGAGGGAGACCAAGTGAAATAAAAAGCAACATTTCCAATATTTCTAGGGTGCTTTTTGCATCTCTCACCCCTCCCTCCACTTATTCCCCTGTTTACTTGTTTACTTAACATTTCACCTGTCAGATGATGCGTTTCTCCAGTGGAAATAAAAACAAGCTGTCGCCCCACCACCGACACTGATGGGCAAAGTATCAGAAAGAAATGGCGTAGGGGAGCAAACAATAAGGCTATTGTGAGGATGAAAACCCACTGTTTCCAGCACAATGCGTGCCAACTCTTTGCATTAACATATTTTTAATTATCATCAGAAACAAACAGTGTATATGACAAAGCACAAAAATCTGACTTTTTCTTGAAAATGATTTCAAAGTCTAATGTTTCATAAAAAGCTTTAGGTGACAGAATCCATTTATGATTGACTTTCGTTCCCCTTGACATAACCCATGGTGACCTGGCATATGTTCTAGGATGTTAGACTAAATGTTTCCTAGCTGAATGAGAGTAAATTCCCTTTTTCATTTTTTCCAGGCTGTACAAAATTGCCCGATCAGACACAGAAGGCAGCTAGCAACAAAGAATAAGAAACACTGGCAGGCAGAAAGCATGTTGTGTGAGCGGATCTTAAGTTGGAGCTGGTGTCCGTGTTACAAACAAAGCACCCCATAAAATGTTCCAGATCTCCCTAACACAATTCCAGTAGGCTTTGAAGTGTTGACGTAGCATAAAATAAAATGTATCACAGTCCGAATTATCGCATTGTTGTTTTTTATCCCCAGCTCTCCCACTTTGATGGCTTCGACAAAGGATTTTATATGGCTGAATGAATTTAAATAATTCTTTACAAGTAAATCAAACCAAAATGTTTTTTTTAAAAAAATAAGTTTGGATTCTTGCTACTCGGCGCCTGGGAAACACGCAAAGTATGTTTCCAAACACCCTGAGTACAAGATGGTGTGAAGCTGTCTGATCAGTAAACAGCAATGAAAATGGATACCTCTCAAAGAACATTGTGATTTTTTTTTTGGACTCTCAAATGATCATTGCCTCCCAGATTAACACCCTGGTCTTTGATTAATCGACAGCCCGTATCTGAGATCAATTGTGTTTCCACTGTTTTATGCTCTGCCTCTTTGTGTGCATGTCTGTGTGAGGTTTCCAAAACAAAATTGGCAAATTAAGATTAATTTATGATGGATTCCTTGGCCAGATCTCCCTCTGTATTCCAGCAGATGGACTTTTGTGTGAATATTTTTCCTTAGTTGCTATAGAAACATGCCAACATATTTCTGCTTAAGTGATTTGCTGGAGAGCTGTTTGTTGTGTTGCCCGGTGCTGACAGGAGTGAATCATTTTCAGCCTTCAGTCAAGGCTGATTAAAACCTGGTCTCTGGGTGTCTTACTGCTGCTAACTGCTACTTATATGAGGGACATGCTGCTGAAGTCATTACGTCTGGCACATTTTAACCAGGATTTGAAGTAAACCAGGCAGGTGGAAGGTTACAGTTATGAAGAAAAGGGCTAAATGAGGAGAGAAAACAAAATATAAATACAAATTTTGTACCAAGGAAAGATAAAGAAGGAGCAAGGGGTGGGAAAGGACTTATAAAAGTATCTACATCTAAGGGCCAATTACAATGGAAGGAATTAACTCCAGAGTTTATTATGCTAAGTGAGAAGTTGTGCAATATTTGTCAATTAATCCAATGGACCAAGCTAATCTCCATGGTCAAACCAGGGGTGAATTTGGCCCATGGTATGGTAACACAAGATACAAATTACGGGCACGATTCATCAGAGCGTTTAAGCACAGGATTAATTTTAAACACAGTAGAACTCCCTTTATCTGCTCACATGCTTCAAGTCAAGGAGGTGTGGAAGAGTATTGCTGAATCAGGGTCTATCACATCACAAAGGTTATCATCCAAGCAGTTTAACACAACATGTGTACAGTGGATCCCCCCAATTTACGAGGAAGCCCGCAGAAGGAGAACTGGACAGGGACTCAGGAAACGTGCGTTCTAACCCTGCTTCTGCTGTTGGTCTGGCAGTTGACCTTGGGCAAGTCACTTCCCCACTCTGTGTCTCACTATCCCCATCTGTAAAACGGGGATAATGTTACTTGTCTCCTTTGTAAAGTACTTTGAGACCTACTGATGAAAAACTCTGTATAAGAGCTAAGTATTATTAGTGTAAGGCATTTGGAGACCTACTCTGAGCTATTTCGGCAGCTTCACAAACACAAGTCAGCCTTCAGTAATTCCCAGTTGCCTGAGAAGCAGAGCCCTAGAGGTGTTCACATTATTAAACCTTCAGCTGCACTTCTCTCTTTGGGAAGTGATATGATGCAACTGAGTGCTACAAGGTACATTGCTTAACAAAGTTTTAAGCAGCACTGACTGCCAGGCCTCCCCTTTATTTTTATTTTGCAGGTTAGCCATGAGATCTGCTGTTCAGCATTAACATGCAGGCTTTGCATTTGTGAGCCATACTGAAGGTGTTTATAACAGGCACTTTTATTGGCCTTTTCTCTCAATTTTAACATTTTCCTAATTTCTGTCCCTATTTTTGAAGGCCACTCCCACAATGGCAGCTACCCAACTCCTCTTGCCGCTGACTGAAGGGCAGGCTACCAGCTGTTTTTATAGTTAAAGCCAGTACAGCTTCTTGGCCAGCTAGCAGGGGATTTAGGTCTATGGAATAGTTGATTTCCTGCCCGTGGCAAGCATGTGACTCATCCCTCCGAGAAGTGTAACCTTTGCTGTCCGTCACTGAGATGTCTGGAAGGCTTGAAGGACCAGCAGCTTCTCCTGATATATTTAATACTATTTCAGAATCGCTCAAGTCAGGTGATTTAACTACAAGTTGCAGCATTTGGAAGATCTAGACAAGATCAGAATGGTGGGGAAAACATAAAGCCAACTGGTTCTCAGTCACGCTGGTGTAACTCTGGAATCACTGTGTACACCGGAGCAGAATCTGTCCCATTACTTTGCGGCAGAGGCATGAATGCATTTGCAGCATCACTATGCAGTCAAGGTCGTATATGTAGGCCTCTATTCATGGCGGAGTTGTTATTGAGATCCATGGGAGGTGTGCATGCCCAGAAGGGACTTATTAGGTATGTATCAGACACTCATCTGCCCAAAATACCCCCTTGTGGCATGACACAGATTTTCTGCAACTCTGCTGGCCTGTTGCCCAAGCCCATGAAGGACTCACTGGACTCTTTTTCCAGGCACAGTTTTATTCTCTAAACATAAAATTCAGGCACAGCCTCAAACACACGACAGCTTCTCAGCCCACCCAGGGACTTTCCCTGTTGCTCCTCGGGCTCCTGCAGTAAGCTCTGAGGCAAGAGGGACTGTCTCCTTCCTGCTGCTCCTCAGTCATGCTCCAGTCTGCCAGCCCAGGGGCTACCTTCCTCAAGAGCCTACAAGAGTTTATTGCCCTTTCATAGCGCCCCTCATTAACTGAGCTCTCTCACTGACTGCAGGCATCCCATCCCATGCCTTTCCCTGCAAGGCCATCTTATCCCTAGCCAGTCAGGATCAGCTGTGAGGGTAGCAGAGCATCACCTTTGAAGGGGCAGCCAGCCTTGGACCACATATGAAACTCCAATTGATATTAACAGGCATTATGGGGCTTCAAAATGGCTCAGCTCCCATTCAAGCACCTAAATGAGGCACCCAGATTCCCAGAAGTGCTCAGTACCCAGTGTCTCAAGCAAACTCATTTCTCTCTATACTGTTTGTATAGCACAGACTTCTATATGGGCCTCAATCCTGGAAACTCAGATGCCTGTAACTTTGCATGTTTGGTAATCCCACTTAGTTCTATAGGGCTACTTGTGTGTGGAAACTCTTCACATACTTCAGTGTTTTCAGGATCAGGCCTTTGAAGAGATGTTTTAAAGGATTTCCCTTGAAAAAAACAAAATCTTTAAGCTGAGGGAACAGGATGTTTTTTGAAATCTAAAATTGGAAAAAAGAGTTCTAAAGGTTTCACAACTGGATTCTTTCCTTTACTGTTCCCATACTACCCAGTCAACACTGGTCTACTGGCTTTTAGAGACCTCCAGCTGAGGTCAGAGTATAGTCTCGTCTCCAACTTCCCTCACACCTTGGCATTGTTGCTGAGAGGAATGCAGCCCCTTTTGCAGCTGAGGGAGCAAGGGGTTTCTCTCTCGGTATAATGTTTTTGGTCTCGGCAATTTCATGAAATACGAAGCATGTTTCTGGATTCACTCAAATTGTTTCCATGAAGACCAAAGTCAGGTTTTGCAAGTAACTGAACTACCATTTTTCCATGTAAGGCTGCTTTTGCGGCTAATGTGGCAAAATTTCCCTGTGCTAGTGGCAATGGAAATTTCACGTGGGGGAAAACTATGAAGAATGACGACTTGTGCCAGGGTAGAATTACATTATTTTTTCAGCATTTGTGGGCTGACTTGGTGACATTTTTCACCTGCAACCTCTTCACTACTACATGAGAAAGGAGCACTTGTTCCATAGTGATTGTAGGAAGTGGGGTGGGGGAAAGGGGTCATGCCCATTAGCGAGGCATTCCACCACTCTTGGATCATATCTTGGAAATATACTTTGTCCCCCATAGTCTTACTATGGGATCCCCTTTTGCTAGGCATTATATAAACACAATCTGGGTTCAGTCTCTAGGCTCTAGTGTTGTATAAATAATAAATTAAATAATAATGGACCTGACCTTACCACATTGGCCAAGAAGAGCTGTGCAGTCCAGCATGCGGGTCGAGGCTAGCTTAGAATTAACTGAACTCTGAATTTAGACCTACTGAGAGTCGGCATATCCTGCACAATATAAGACACACATTGCACTGTCTGTTTTTTTAAACCAATTTGGGTCCACTCTGCAAAATGTCAACACCCACAAACTCTGGAGTTGTTTGGATCCAGGGTTTTTTTGGTCAACACAATAGAGAAAGCACCAGCTGTGAAATACAGAAGATCTAGTTAAAATTATTTTTCTAATTGTGTGTGGTATTTACTGGTGAAACTGGCAAGTTTTCTTGAAAACTCCTGGAGCCCAGAGAACAACTGTAGTTTCGCCCAGTTCTGGGCAGGAACACTACCCAAAGCCTTACAAAGCTCTTGGTAAGCAGGTAGCTTATTCTAAAGAAGTTTAGTGTTCAGGTAATAGCAGCCCACCATGTCACAGAATCATAGAATGTCAGGGTTGGAAGGGACCTCAGGAGGTCATCTCGTCCAACCCACTGCTCAAAGCAGGACCAATCCCCAACTAAATCATCCCAGCCAGAGCTTTCTCAAGCCGGGCCTTAAAAACTTCAAAGGCAGGAGATTCCACCACCTCCCCAGTACTCCAGATGAGGCCTCACCAATGTCGAATAGAGGGGAACGATCACGTCCCTCGATCTGCTGGCAATGCCGCTACTTATATATCATATTATAAATGCCATCGGCCTTCTTGGCAACAAGGGCATACTGTTGATTCGTATCCAGCTTCTCGTCCACTGTAACCCCTAGGTCCTTTTCTGCAGAACTGCTGCCTAGCCATTCGGTCCCTAGTCTGTAGCGGTGCATGGGATTCTTCTGTCCTAAGTGCAGGACTCTGAACTTGTCCTTGTTGAACGTCATCAGATTTCTTTTGGCTTAATCCTCTAATTTGTCTAGGTCCCTCTGTATCCTATCCCTACCCTCCAGCGTATCTACCTCTCCTGCCAGTTTAGTGTCATCTGCAAACTTGCTGAGGGTGCAATCCACGCCATCCTCCAGATCATTAATGAAGATATTGAACAAAATCGGACCCAGGACTGACCCTTGGGGCACTCCACTTGATACCGGCTGCCACCTAGACATGGAGCCATTGATCACTACCTGTTGAGCCCAATGATCTATCCAGCTTTCTATCCACCTTATAGTCCATTCATCCAATCCATATGTCTTTAACTTGCTGGATAGAATACTGTGGGAGACTGTATCAAAAGCTTTGCTAAAGTCAAGGTATATCACGTCCACCGCTTTCCCCATATCCACAGAGCCAATTATCTCATCATAGAAGGCAATTAGATTAGTCAGGCATGACTTGCCCTTGGTGAATCCATGCTGACTGTTCCTGATCACTTTCCTCTCCTCTAAGTGCTTCAGAATTGATTCCTTGAGGACCTGCTCCATGATTTTTCCAGGGACTGAGGTGAGGATGACTGGCCTGTAGTTTCTCGGATCCTCCTTCTTCCCTTTTTTAAAGATGAGCACTACACTAGCCTTTTTCCAGTCATCTGGGACCTCCCCCGATCGCCATGAGTTTTCAAAGATAATGGCCAATGGCTCTGCAATCACATCCACAAACTCCTTTAGCACTCTCGGGTGCAGCACATCCGGCCCCATGGACTTGTGCTCGTCCAGCTTTTCTAAATAGTTCCGAACCACTTCTTTCTCCACAGAGAGCTGGTCACCTCCTCCCCATGCTGTGCTGCCCAGTGCAGTAGTCTGGGAGCTGACCTTGTTCATAAAGACAGAGGCAAAAAAAGCATTGAGTACATTAGCTTTTTCCACATCCTCTGTCACTAGGTTGCCTCCCTCATTCAGTAAGGGGTCCACACTTTCCTTGACTTTCTTCTTGTTGCTAACATACCTGAAGAAACCCTTCTTGTTACTCTTAACATCTCTTGCTAGCTGCAACTCCAAGTGTGATTTGGCATTCCTGATTTCACTCCTGCATGCCTGAGCAATATTTTTATACTCTTCCCTGGTCATTTGTCCAATTTTCCACTTCTTGTAAGCTTCTTTTTTTTGTTTAAGATCAGCAAGGATTTCACTGTTAAGCCAAGCTGGTCGCCTGCCATATTTACTATTCTTTCTACACATCGGGATGGTTTGTCCCTGTAACCTCAATAAGGATTCTTTAAAATACAGACAGCTCTCCTGGACTTCTTTCTCCCTCATGTTATTCTCCCAGGGGATCCTGCCCATCAGTTCCTCGAGGAAGTCAAAGTCTGCTTTTCTGAAGTCCAGGGTCCGTATTCTGCTGCTCTCCTTTGTTCCTTGTGTCAGGATCCTGAACTCGACCATCTCATGGTCACTGCCTCCCAGATTCCCATCCACTTTTGCTTCCCCTACTAATTCTTCCCGGTTTGTGAGCCTGCTGCTCACAAGAAGAGCTCTGCCCCTAGTTGGTTCCTCCAGCACTTGCACCAGGAAATTGTCCCCTACACTTTCCAAAAACTTCCTCCATTTTCTGTCATACTGGCAGTCCTGGAAACTGAAATCTACTGGTTATCTACAGACTCAGCAGCTCCCTCTCATTTCCCCCTGAGAACATGCCTGAAGACTGAGGTGCAGGTTGGTGGTTTTGGTAATAGGGACACCAGAAATGGAGGGGTGAGGTCCTCAAAGCAGTGCAGGATTTAGCCACACATCTTCCATTAATTTTAATTCACTTAAGCATAGATCACCAATTCATTTCACATACGCCACCAAAACAATATCAGATGGTAATGAGAAGAGCTGGCAAATGTGTTTCCTCTATTATACTATTTTAGGAATGATTTCACTTTGGCTGTGCCCAAGCCTCTCGAGTTTACTTTTTCATTTGCACAAACACTCATTGAAACTACAGCTTAGTCTCATATAATCTAATATTCACACCAGAACGGTTATAAAAGATGTTGATACAACAGTCACACAGAGAGTTTCCCAAAACCCATTGCCAAAGCTTCAGCATGTATGGAACTGAGCAAGTCAGACAAGGATTTATGCATACATGTTGAATACACTGTATGGATTTGACTAGAGAAAGTTACATTCAGATTCTGCACCCAGCCAATACATTTTACAGTAGCCTAATTTTTCTAGATCTGATGCCTCTCTCTAAACTGCTCCCTCCTCCCAAGCTATTCAAAGACCTAAGGGCTTCTTCAAATCCTCCTCCTGATTGTAAGAACTATGCCAGGGGACAGGAACAATAACCTGTCACAGCTAACCAGAGTCAAATATCAATTTCAAATATCGGTCAAACCAAAGTGCTCATGACCATGCATAGGACTGAAACAAAACTCATTCCCCAACACACTGTAATTTGGAATGAGTAAATCCAAACAAACTGCACAGCTCTTTCAGGAACAGATGATCACCTATGTTTATACCACACCTTTCATGGCTGTGGATTTTAGGCACTGCCACCATATCAATTCTAAGTAATAACAATAGTGGGTTTACAGACACTCTACAAGCATAAAAATAAAAGAGGCTAAATTTGTTGCATGAACTTTTTGCTGCAAATTATTCACTTGCCTCTACTAATGGAGTGGATCATTTCTGACTTAAGGCAGATGAGAACCAGTGGCGAGAGACTGTGTGATGAGCTGAGATCTAAAGGGGATTTTCTGTATTTCATACTGCCCTGTACCATGCATCTGATTGAGCAGGGACTTGTCATGTCATACATAGTTCAGCAGTTACTATAGTCATACATAGTTTAGAAGGGCATGTCCTTAAGAGGAGAAAAGCAACATACAGGGCAACACCTGCTCAAGAAATGGATCTGATCAGCTAAACAGTATGGCAGAATCAGTACTTGGCAAGGTACCTTGCTGCTGATTCAGTTAGTGGTACTCTTCCCTTGTGAGCCAAGGACTGAACCACTGCCCCAGGCTGATTAGGACAGCACTGTGCTGTCGGCAGTGCTATATATTGGCTAAGTAGTCAAAATGGAGTCTTGATGACTTGTGGCAATTAATGCCCCCACACACATGGCAGTAGAATGTGGTGTTTCACTCCAACATCCTGGCAAAAGTTTTGACAGCCACATGGGAACACACACATCATGTGGCCACATTCCCCCTGTAGGTTCAGTTCCAGCTTGCATTTTTCACATCCCAAATTTTTGTACATTATTGCTGTGCACTGCTGAAGAGGAGTCTTCCAACTCAGAGCCTGACAAAGTGATCCCTAGAAACAGACAGTAGTTTTTAAAGCAGTTGAGGTTCTTTCAAGTTGAAAGACTCTCTTGCCAAACTAGATATTATTGTACAATCAATAGCAAAAGGAAGAGAGATGAGATTTCGGACACAGTTTTTTCCTGTGCTTCACTTACGAAGTAATTCTCCTAATAATTACATTGGTTTTATATTGGCCTAACTCCACTTACCTTTTGATTTTCACTGTTGGGAGAGGTGAACCAGGGCCTTGGGGCAAAATTTTCAGAAGTGACCAAGTGTCACAACCGGGAAACAGGTAGTCTGATGTAGTGGTCAGAACAGGAGACAGGCCAGCTCAGATGCCAGGAGATCGCAGTCGGGGATATGCCAGAGGGAAAACCAAGAGCAGGTGTTCGGAGGCTGGTAGGGTCAGGTTACCAGAACATCAGCGAGGTAGTGGGAACAGGTAGCACAAAAGAAGCAATCCTAAGCACGGAAAACCCAGTTGCACCGATGAGTTCCTCTTCTTGTGTCTGGTTTAAATACAAGCAGGGAATCAATCAAGACTTCCAGAGTTCCACCAATCAGAGCCCAGGACTGGTGTCCTCTGTCAGAATTGAGCTTCTCGTTCTGGCCACAGTTAGCAGGTTGCTCGGTGGCAGGATGGTGCACTCTGGTGCCTATAAGCCCTATGGACAGTGTTTGAGACCCATAGTCTCTGACACCAAGATTTTTGGTGCCTCCGTGAGAAGGTGGCCAACCTGAGGCAACGCTGATCCATTTTCCAGAGGTGCTGAACATCAACAGCTCCTGCTTTGTTCTTCTGGAGTTGGTGGTGGTCAACACCTCTGAAAAAGCAGGCACTAGGTGCATTGACTGAGCATTTAAATATTAAGGCTCTGAAAATGCCACTCCAATGGCCATGCAAACCAGCTTGCACAAAATAAGAAATCAGTAATCAAACCTTCACACAAAACTCCAATTAAACCCCAAAAGAACATTAGTAAATTAAAATTAGTAATTTTTTCATACTCTCTTGCTCTTTCTAGTTCCATCTCAGAAGCCTTGCAGGATCATTGTTCCTATATGTATTAGGCATATGCTAATCCTCAGCATTTGTTTCTGGAACTGAGCCCTGAAGTTTGATTTGCTAGGATTGTAATGGAACCCATCCCCAAAGGTTTGCTTCAACATTTGAGTTCCAAAGAGAATTCCCTACACGGCTCCTTCTCCTTCACTCACTGAATGAGGCAAGAGTCAGGAGTCTTGGGGAAGAAATAGTGGCAATCATGTAATTATAGACTGTATCATAATTAAAGTGGGCAGGAATTTTCCCATCAAGATTTTTTTTAATGGAAAAAGCTAATTCACCTGGCTCAAAACTGTCTGCAGGAAAGGATTAGTTTCAGCAAACTGCCCAGCTCGAAAACATTTTAAAAAAAGTTTTGAAATTATCCAAGTGTCCTTTTTGATATTTTCAAAATGAGACGTTTCACTTTGGGTTCAAATCAGCTTTTTGTTTAAAAAATGGAATATGTTGTTTAAAAAATTGCCAAAAAAGCTAGTTTTTTTTAAAAAAGGTCAAAATCAAAACAAAATTTGTCAATAAACCCAATCTGAATTTTTTTTTCCAGGTTATCGGTTTGTGAAAAATTTTCAGATTAACTTTTCATCCCAATGCTCAAAAACTCATTCAGGAGGAGGAAAATATTTCCTGCCCAGCTCTAATCATAATGCATATGCACAAGGGGGGCAAATTAAGGTTGCACACACAAAAGTGCCTACGTGAATTGGGCACCTGATTCCACTGAAAGTCAATAAGAGTTGGGCATCTAATCCACTTGGGTGCTTTTGCAAGTACCTCTAGGCATCTATCTGCATCTTTAGGTGCCTAAAGATCTTTGTAAATCTGGCCCTTAGTGCTGTGTTTTCCCCATTTGTAAAATGGAGACAATACAAATCTACCTCTCTGAGGCATTGCAAAGTCCGCTAAGTGCAAAATGCAATGACAAAAACCTGTCACTGAGCTGGGGGGCTTGCAGGTGATTTTCATGGTGGTGACCAGCACCGGTTACTGCGGTGCTCTCCTTACCTGGAGAAGAGGAAAAACATAGGCAGGGACAGTGCTATCTTTCCCCATGCTAACATGCTTCAACCCTATCCCACCTCTAACAGTGAGATGGAAGTGTGGTCTCCTGCCCTATTCAGTCCCTTTGCTGAGACCGCTAACCAGGTTCCAAATCAGAGGGTGGTTTAAGTGTCGTTGGCACCATTGCACTAGAAAGTGAACCAAGACTCATTTCACACAGGTTAGCAAACAGACAGATAGTAGTGGCTTCTGATCCACCCCAGCTTTGAACTACCACTCAGAGATGGAAAGTGTCGTATCCAATTCCAACCCATGGAGCCATCCAGTCTCCTGTTAGGGCCCTTTGAGGGCAGGGAGGGTCTTATCATTTGCATCATAGACAGCGGCTGACATTTTCAAGGCCACTAATGGACATCTTAGAACTAACTATGCCTGGCTTGTTGGCTCCCTCCAGGAGTTTTGGCTGCAGTTTTCAAAGGAGAATAAGACAGTTAAGTGCCCAGCTCCCCATTGCATTTCAATGGGAACTGAGTGCCTAACTACTCTTTTGAAAATCCCAGCCTTTCCTGCTAAAGGAGGGCTCTTGGAGGAGTGGGATATTTTAGCCTCAACCCATCTCTTCTGGTTTTCTGTTGATTAAATGAGGTGCAGCAGCCAAACAATCTCAGCACCAAGTTTTCTTAAATAGCCACCACCATCGTACTGACAGTCAGCCACTTGGTTGCCCTGGGGCTCTTCCTAACCCATCGTAGAAGAAACACAAACATCACCGTACTGTTCCACCCCACCCATTCCTTTAGAACCCGTGGGGTGTGCAGCAGGGACACCACGAGAACAGTCAGAGACCTTAAGTGTGCCAGAAGGGAACTCAAGGGGTTTGTCTGTAGCAGTGATATGGGGGAGGGAGAATTCTGATTCTAAAATGAACCCTTTCACTGAGGAGGAAGTGAGGGCCAAATTCAGAGACAATTTGTAAAAGGGTGTAAATTACACAGCAGGAAGCCTAGAAGCTAGGAAACAGTGGAAGGAAGAGAGAGTGGATCAGATCCTCAGCTGGTGTAAACCCCACTGAAATCAGTTCACACCAAAGATGGAGATGTGTCCTAGGCCGGGGAAGTTACTTTAGCCTACATCTTCTTGCACTTTGTTACTTGTTTTTGTGGCTACTGCACAGTCTTAGTGTAACTCGGCTACCAAGGTGCTAGAACTTAGGGTCCCTTAAACTAGGTAGACCAGATGCAGAGGTGATCTATGATGTGGTGTAAGTTAAATATTGAGGGTGACTTTGCACCAGAGCCTCATCTTCTGTCAATGGGTGCAGTTCCATTGACATAATTAGAGCTACCCTGATTTATACCCACTGAGGACCTGGCTCTCCAGTCTAAGGGCTTGTTGAAATGAACACTCACATCACAGCACGCCTGGCTGCAAATCTACCCCACATTAGCCTGCCCTGCACCAAGTGCCCGTGTGGATCCTGCTGCCGCACATGAAAGTTCACTGCTGCACATTGATCCATCCCACTTTGAACTGGGAGTAGATTGACGCGCACCAGGGAACTGTAGTGCATGGCTGCAGTGTCCACACGGCCCCTTTGTGTGCAGCAGGCTAGCACAAGGTCAATTTACACCCTGCTTGCTGTGAAGTGAGTGTTCATGTAGACAAGCCATAAAACAGCATGAAAGGCTAAGCTGGTGTAATGGAGGGCTAGATTCTGAGCTGGTGTAAATCAGCATAGCACTACATTGATTGACACCAATTGAGGAGCCCTAATTATGTCCATAGGGTACCTCTCATTCAGTGGGTATTACTCTGTGACTGAGAATCGAGCCCTTTGAAGGACAGTATACCTGTCTGATATACCATAGTCAGTAGTGGTCCCTAAAGCAATGACTTATTCCTACATGGTAGCATAGCCTAGTGTGCAAAGAGCAAGGAGTTAAAGGGAGTGATAATGCAGTGAACCTTGCTTCCTCCAGCCTGGTCCTTAAAATTCCTCATTCAGTCCTTGGAAATTTTAAATCAAGCATTATTTATGAGGTTCTATAGTAAAAACATAGCTCTAGTGCAATAAATTACTAACACCAAGTTAATGTTTTAATTTTTGTTTCCAGAAACTCAGGTTCCACTCCCTCCTATTAACTCTGTCGTCTCTACAGTATTTGATTTCATCAGTTTCCTCTGGCAGCCAGCTGAAGATGTCAACAGCCATGAATAGATGAGTCACAGCCCCAGAGAAGAACCTCCTGTAGAATGGAATATTCTGAAAAGTATTTCATGAGGTGGGAAAGGCACTAAGAGACAGTGGGAAGAAAGAGAGGGATCCTTACCTGGAAAGGTTTGCACAGGAGACTTGATGTATTTTTGAATCTGACTTAGGTGCATTATTTTAAGGGTTATAGGTATAATTATGAGGTTGCTGGCAGGGGTGGAGGTATCTGAAAGCTGAAGGAATCTGGACTCTTGAAAATACCCCATGCTTCCTATGATCACATGCAGATCAGTGCACAAAAAATGAAGAAGTCACATGACAGGATCACTACGGGCAAGATTTTCAGTCAGTGGAAATCAGTGTAGCTCCATTGAAATCAAAGTAGTTATGCCAGTTTACACCACACAACGATCTGGCTGACTGTATTTCCAGCGTTCAACTATTTTTAGCATGCAAAAGCAGCCCACATTTGATGAAAACATTTAAACCAAGTGTTTTTGTTCAAGAAGGAAAATAGACTTTCCTGTTGAATTCTGCATGTTGCTTGGGGGCAGTAGGGGAACAGACTTTGGTTCCAATCTTGCAAAAATATCTATGTATCCCACCATCACCTGGAGTCCCACTGAAGTCTTAGGACTTGATGAGAACTGAAGTGAATATTGTTTAGAGGAAGCACAGTGCAGATTCCCTCAGCCTTCAGACCCACTGGCTGCACCTCATCCTATCTCCTATTTCAAAGCAGTTTCTCATGTTTCTCTAGGACTGAGTCTCATCTGTCTACGTCTGTGAGTACCTTCAACTGGCAGTCAGAGAAAACTCATGCAACCACATGACTTTGATGGGACCCAGAGTGGATGAAAGGTCCACATGCATAGCTGGGCTGGAACCATTATTTGAAAAATCTAGAGCTTCTTTCCTATTCAATTTTTGGTTGTTAATTTTAGTAAGATTATCTCACATTCATCTAAGCCATTTTTAGACTAAAGGAGCCCACAAAACTTTCCAAACACACAGCCCCACAGCCTGATGCTTCCCAGTGGGATAAAATGGAAACCAAACGAGGTCAGTCACATTTTACACCTCTGCACAGTGGCTGTACATATTTACCCATGCCGTTTGGCAGTGGAGAATCAGGTCAATGATGTTTATCGGCTATCTACAAAACCTGTGTTACGAAAATGTTGAAGTTGCACAGCGGAGCTCTCAAAAAGTCAGTACACACCCAAACTCAGGCTACACTCACTGATTCTGCTCCCTGTGAGTACAGTATGGACCACAATACAGCCTTTTATACAGGATCACAGACTCCCCCACACCCTCTTCCAAGGCTCAATAGAACAAACCCATCACAGGTTGTAAGTGGGAAAAGAATCCACAATCTTCAGCATCAAAACCACTCTACCACTTGAAGTAAAGGAAAGACTTTCATTAGCTGTGTACTAGTACCAGGAGAAGACATGATCACACCACATTAGTGTGCTCAATGTGGGAGAGTGCATTGGCAGAGGCTGTGGAGGTTATAAGATACAGTAAATACACGTACTAAGCCTGAGTTCCTTGTGACACTGTGAGAAGCAGGAGGAGGTCTGCTGAAGCCATCACAGTTAACTGATGAGCCGAGAATCAGGCCCCACTGTTATTATAAATTTAGAGAACTGTTTGTATTTTAAATAGTTTCTTCCCACTTGATCCCCATTACTCAGATAATTCCACTGCTAACCTAATTCAGCCAGTAAGCAAGTCCACTTCACTTTGTTTTGGTTAACCCCTTTCTGTGGTGGGTAGTTTGGTTTTGCAATCATGGGACACAAATACAAAGCTGTGCGTCGTAGTTACAAGGATCCTAAACAGGCTTCTGACTTTGCATCATTTCAGTAAATCACTCAGGAAGCAGAACACCTTGACTAACACCACAGGATATATGACACCTTCAGGGCTCAGTTTGGTAAGGAACCAAACTCTGCAGGTTGGCTTAGGAACCTGCCCCATGCCTCCTCCATGGGATACACTCAGAGCTTCTGGCCTAGCAAGATGCTAAGGACAGAACAGTAGCTTACGTGAGGAAGCAGTTATTGCAGCCTCATTCTCAAAAGCAGCAAACAAAATGCAATAATAGCAGGGACGGATCTAACACCACCATTTGTTTTAGCACTACAAGAAATAGCCTAGAAACCATCTGACAAGCTTACACCATATCCTATTCCAGCAGAAAAATAAACTCTTCAGAATCTTAATTGGCTGAGAATAAACAATCCACTCATCAGTCGTTTCCTAAACAACTCAGTCAAGGCCTACATCAAAGCCAACCATTCCTGTTACTCAAGGACCTCTTGATACCAACTGGCAGAGGGCACAGAGGTACATAACGGTATAGGGATCCCATGGGTTCTCCAAAAAGGGTTATATAAGTTATCTAATGAAAGCCTGTGTCACACTGGTCATCATAATCATTACAAGATGCATGTACAGAAAATATGTGAGGAGTTATGTATATACACTAAAAATTATGTTCCCTAGTCTGTAGTTAAAAGCAGGTCACTCAAAGGTAGCATGTCTGGGAGACACATCTTCCTGATGGACCACTGAGGATTTTGTGTCTCACAACAGAAGTCTATTAGGATACTAAGTCAAATGCGAAAGAAGAGCTGGTGGTGACTTGACAAGGAAAAAGTAAACAGTAGTGGAGGGGGAAACCCTATTTTCAGGTGAACATCAAAGATCTGTTTGGGTATATTTGTGGGCGTAGAGACACATCCTGGCATCTTTCAATCTGTGAAGTCAAGCTGCCAGAGGGCTTGATTTTATGAAAGGGAGATCTCAGCCAACCTGGCTGAAAATGCTGAGAAAAGGCTTGGAGTATGCTATCTTGTAGGAGACAAGGGAATGTCTTGCAAGATAAGTTCACTTGAACCTCTGTTCTTTGATGAGAAACTGATTCTTGTTTCACTATATATATGTGCTGTGAGTGACATAAAGCGGGGATCCAGAGTCGACTCTTGCAAGGTGTGCCATTGCTTTGGGAGTAGTAAATCTGAGAGCTCTGTGAGCAATCAGTGGAACAAGGGCTGTACATTACAGGGAACACTCAGAGGACTTGAGGGTTGGTATGTGCCTGTTGCTAACCTGGACAGAGAGAGCGAGGCCTGGGGAGGCCGGGAAGGTAGAGTACTTGTTTTGCCAGAGGCTGATGCATTAGGGAGCTGATCCCCAGCAGGCACAAACAAGACACACTCAGACTAAAGGCAGGTGCTAGTAAGGTGGCTCACAACCCTGGGTACCCCTGGGAAGCATCACAGTTCCCTACTGCTTTCCTATAGTGACAGGTGAACCTTCTTCTAATGATTCCAGTCTATTTGTATGGTCACTTAGTCCCAGGGGAAGTCTAGCAGGGCACAGGGCTATAAGCCAGAGGCCCATACATCAAATTCAGAGCTAAGAGCTAAACAGCCTCTAGATGAAAGCCTTAATGTAACTGCCATGTACCACATTTCTAGACACTTGTGGCTCCCCTGTTATTGGACAGTGCACCATAGCTTTGTGTTTCTCAATGCTGTGCCTCATTCTACTGACCTTTGGAAAGCACTTTGAGATCTCCCGCTGAAAAGCACTATATAAGAGTTAGATATTCTCATTATAACTACACCAGCATAAACCAAGTGGAGCTCTATTGAGTCAAAACAGAGCGGTAACACTGAAAAAGCAATGTCAAGAAGAGCTGAAATCAGGCACTAATATTATAAAGAGTTTCCCCAGATGCATTGGCTGGTGAAAATGGCTCACCCAAAAGCTCCCTCTGTTAACAAGCTACAGCTCAGGCCTCTGTGCTAAACCACACCATCTTTTCTCTATATGTGGAAGGAGATTATAACAGGCCTATGGACACTGTGCACAAAGACATGTCAGGCAACCTCTGCCAAACCATCTCCTTAGCATGACCTGTGTCCTCAAGGCATCTGTACGGGAGAGGAGCATGTAGCTTTTGCTGGGACTAGTTCTTAAAAGGGACGGGTTTTCTTCTTAAAGAAAACTTCATGGGTTGCTCTTGGTCTGTTTCTGGGAATTCCAACATTCCACTGTATTAACTAGGAACTGTCATTGTGGGCATGTAGCAAGCCAGGGAATACCATCAAGCTGAAAACCACAATGCCAACCCATCACGAGATCTCAAATTAACAACAGTTGTTCAGGAAAGGTGCTGGATTCATAATCTTCAAGACCGGATTCTTCGTTAGCCCCGGAGGAGGGATAGCATGCTCAGTGGCAATGCCAGGTTCCCACTGTGCTCCTCCCCAGGATAGCTCATCCTCACCCAGATGGGATCTTCAGGGGTGGGAGAGTAAGCTGAGCTTTTTATTAGGCTGCCCATTGGGACGGTGTTTTTTTATTATACCTGTTCACGAGGACCAGGATTGGAACTCTTCTTCCTCCTCCTCCAAACTCACTTCAAATAGATGGAGATTTACATAGCACAAGTGAAAGCTACAGCCATAGATAATGTATTTGTTTGTGTGAATCTGCTCATGGCTAATGTTACAGAATGTAAACCAAGCCCTAATAATGGGACCCAGATTGAAATGGAAACCAGCTCCCCACAATGAGATACAAATCCTTGTGTTTGAAAAGTTTGCCGTCAACGACAATAAAAGTCATGAGCAAGAACCCAGCCAACCCCCGTAGTCTCCATAAATATCAATTTTCCTTTTTTATTGTTAGCAGAAGAAGCTTAGTACGGTGGCATGCCACCACACTATTAGTAAACACACGTTATAAACAAGAACAGAGATCACAGTAATCATCAACAAGGAAAAGGGAGGAAAACTTACTACTGAGCAGCACACAAGATAACAATCCTGAATAAACAGGATAATTCCAACTAGAGATAGCGAATATTGAGTGTTATGCTATAGAGCCCTGCAGCAGGACTGGGATCCCATATGTCCCACAGGACCCACTGCCATAATAGCGGGGGTGTGTAAAATGTACTTTGTTGCAGGTGGGATTGGGTGGGCCAAAAAAACCAGACTGGTACAGTAGAACTTCAGAGTTACGAACACCACGGGAATGGAGGCTGTTCGTAACTCTGAAACATTCATAACTCTGAACAAACCATTATGGCTGTTCTTTCAAAAGTTCACAGCTGAACATTGACTTAATACAGCTTTCAAACTTTACTATGCAGAAGAAAAATGCTGCTTTTAACCATCTTAATTTAAATGGATCAAGCACAGAAACAGCTTCCTTACCTTGTAAAATCTCCCCACCCCACAAACTTTCCCTTTATTTTGTTAGTAGTTTACATTTAACACAGTACTGTACTGTATTTGCCTTTTTTTTATCTCTTCTGCTGCCTGATTGCATGCTTCCAGTTCCAAATGAGGTGTGTGGTTGACCAGTCAGCTCATAACTCTGGTGTTCGTAACTCTGAGGTTCTACTGTAATTTGCGGGAGAACACTAAATCTCTCATCAATTTGTCATAAATAGAATTTCAGCAATGTAAAATGAGCTTTTCTTTTCTATTTTTTTTAAATAAAGATTTCAATACTTAAATTTAAGTGAGGGATAGAATTATTTGAGGTTTATTATAACAGGAGTTAAAGTATTTTTACCTGGTTTAAGCAAGATTTGTTTTATTCTTTTAATGGTAAAAATTGTGTCTGAATTCTGTTTTTATATATAATATATTAACTGACTGTTAGCTTTTGTTTTAGTAGCATGGAGGAATCTGTCCCTCTTGCAGGATTTGTGGGATCTAAGGTTTTTGTGGGATAAAATGCAAGGAACAAAGCAGGAAGAGGTGGGAGTGGGAGTGGATATTGTGGAATAGTCCTGTGCAGTGCTGTATTTCGATCAATGGTTTTACAGAACATCTAGCACTTTTTGCCACATTTTCCTAAACTGTGGAGCTACCTGTAAAGTGGCCAGAAAGGAACTGTAGAAAATGGCACCGTGGGTACCTGCATTCTCTGACTCCAGAGCAAGAGAGGATTTCTTTAACTACCAGCTCAATTGCCAAGACCTTTCCAGATGACCAAGGCCCTCCCATCTGACCAAAGCCCACCAAATCACCTTCAGGGGGGCTCTACAACATGGAGGGTGGGGAGGCAAGTTGGTATGTGAGAGAATGACGTGGCAAGCTCATCCTCGCTAGACCTATCCTCACCCTGCTCCCCTCCTTGCTGCAGATCTAAACCAGGGACAGAACAGTGTCAAAGAGGCCAACTCTGCTGCATTTTTTTGTCAGTATCGTGGCAAAAGAGAATTTTAAGGAAGATTTCAAAGGTGGAGAATGAGGTAGCTTTGCAGATATTTAGAAACTTCTCCGAAGTATGAGGGGCAGCATGAGTGAAAGCATAAACTTGCTGGTTTGAAAATGTAACAAGTACCAATGCAGAGTGGCACCATGGGTTGATCGGAGGAGGGAGTTGACCTCCTGTTACAGAAAGTGAGAGATGATAGGTAGATGGGAATAGGCTGTGAAGGGATTTGAAAGTAGCTCAGGTGTGATGCGATCAAAAAGGGGAAACCTGTGGAGGGATGCAAAGAGACATGCTCAAAGTGATGGGCTAGGAAAGTGATCTTTGCAGCAGCATTTTGAATGAATATAAGTGGGGAAAAGCTGCTCTTGTTGAGGTCAGAGAGAAGGATGTTACAATAAATGAGGCATGAGATGATGATAATAGCCTGGACAAGACCTTAAATTGTGTTGATGGATAGGAAATGTCATATCTAAGGTACAGCAACAGTGCAAACCCCCTCCCCCCAAACCTGCAGCAGAAAGTCCCAGAGCCCGCATCTACAGACTCAGGCTTGCACGACGGTGCTAAAAATAGCAGTGTAAACATTCCCACTCGGGCTGGAGCTCGGGCTCAGAGACCCACCCTCCTCATCCCCTTGGAGATGTTACGCAGAAAGAATCATGGAAATGTAGGACTGGAAAGGACCTTGATAGGCCAGGCACTGAGGCAGGACTAAGTATTATCTAGACCCTCCCGACTGGTGTTTGTCCAGCCTGTTCTTAAAAACCTCCAATGATGGAGATTCCACTGCCTCCCTTGGTAATATATTCCAATGCTTACAGTTAGGAATTTTTTCCTAATGTCTAACCTAAATCTCCCTTGCTGTAATTTAAGCCCATTGCTTCTTGTCCTGTCTTCAGTGGTTAAGGAGAACAATTTATCACCATCCTCTTTGTAACAGCCTTTTACATACTTAAAGTCTGTTATTATGTCCACCCTCAGTCTTCTCTTCTCTCAACTAAACAAACCCAGTTTATCCAATCTTTCTCATAGATCATGTTTTCTAGACCTTTGTCAACTTTGTTACTCTCCTCAGAACTTTCTCCAGTTTTTCCATATCTTTCCCAAAGTGTGGCGCCCAGAACTGGACAAAGTACTCCAGCTGAGGCCTTATCAGTGCTGAGCAGAATGAAAGAATTACTTCTCATGTCTTGCTTGCAATACTCCTGCTAATACATCCCAGAATTATGTTCACTTTCATTGAGACACTGTTACATTGCTGAATCATATTTAGTTTGCTCTCCACTAGAACCACCAGATCCTTTTCTGCTGTATTCCTTCCTAGGCAGTCATTTCCTCAGCGAGTATAAATTGGCATATACCAAATTAAACCAGCTGAAGATCTGGCCCTATATGTCTAAAGTTAGGCTTCCAAAAAACAATGTATGGTCCCAGAATTAGAGGTCACGTTTGAAAATGTAGACCTATCCCACAATATAAGTTACTTAAGAAGGTGAAAGCATAATATTAAATAGGTTCTAACCAGAAATGTTTCACTGTTAATCTGTTGAAGAGAACAATAAGGATCTAGTGGTTGCTTTCTAGTCAGGAAAATTAAGCATTTCCATGGAACTTCATAATTATTTAGCAGTGTGGAAACTTAGGGACAGATTTTCAAATAATGTAAGCATACAGAAGCAAAATGTGTATGTAATTGTTTGCCTAAATTGTGAATCCAATTATTATGACTGCAGGTGCAAACTGTGCAATTATACCTACAAATATCCAGCACTGGCCATTGGAATATACAATTAGGAAAATGGTACATGAAGATTAGCCATATGGCTGCATATCTGCATAATTTGAAGATTTGGTCCTTGAGGAATTATAGAAACATGGGAGTTACTTGTCTTTTCTTTATGTGATCAGTGATGTCTCAGTTCTGGTTTCATTTAATCTTGATCTGCAGTTTTTACTGACCTTTCACCTAACTCTATTAAGTGAGAAAAAGACATTTTCCCAAAAACCTTTTGGCTATCATTTGGAAGACAGAACTTTTGGTTTCACTGGGGATATGAGAAGTTTTGATCAGCTCTAGGGAGTTGGCTGGATGCTGCAGGAAAACTCAGGAAAGCTGCTGATAGAGCAAAATAAAAAGGACGCTGACTGATGTGAAGCAACTTGTAAAACTGAGTCACATATATTTCCTACAGTACACGGCAAGTACTCTTTTCCAGAGAGCATTCACTGTGTTCTCAGGAAGAGAGAAAGAGATCCAGTTTAATAGAACGCCATAGGCAAACATTTGGATTTTTACCCTGCAATTTGACAACGATTGTTATATTCTGAATCTCAACTTTTAAGTCTTTTCAGCTTTTGCCAACGTTTTAAAATACCCTTGTCATAAATATAAAGGGAAGAGTAAACCCCTTTAAAATCCCTCCTGGCCTGAGGAAAAAATCCTCTCACCTGTAAAGGGTTAAGAAGCTAAAGGTAACCTCGCTGGCACCTGACCAAAATGACCAATGAGGAGACAAGATACTTTCAAAAGCTGGGAGGAGGGAGAAAAACAAAGGGTCTGTGTGATGCTTTTGCCGGAGACAGAACAGGAATGGAGTCTTAGAATTTAGTAAGTAATCTAGCTAGGTATATGTTAGATTATGATTTCTTTAAATGGCTGAGAAAATAGCTGTGCTGAATAGAATGAATATTGCTGTCTGTGTGTCTTTTTTGTAACTTAAGGTTTTGCCTAGAGGGATTCTCTATGTTTTGAATCTAATTACCCTGTAAGGTATTCACCATCCTGATTTTACAGAGGTGATTCTTTTTTTACTTCTATTAAAAGTCTTCTTGTAAGGAAACTGAATGCTTTTTCATTGTTCTAAGATCCAAGGGTTTGGGTCTGTGGTCACCTATGCAAATTGGTGAGGATTTTTACCAAACCTTCCCCAGGAAGTGGGGTGCAAGGGTTGGGAGGATTTTTGGGGGAAAGACGTTTCCACACTATGTTTTTTCAGGAACCCAGATAAAGTTTGATGGTGGCAGTGGAAGTCCAAGGGTAAAATAGTTTGTACCTTGGGGAAGTTTTAACCTAAGCTGGTAAAAGTAAGCTTAGGAGGTTTTCATGCAGGTCCCCACATCTGTACCCTAGAGTTCATAGTGGGGAAGGAACCTTGACAATCCTGCTTACCCACAAGACAAAACAGTGACTCTACTTCTGACGAAGCTCATGGCTTGATTTTAGTTGTTGCATGAATTAACCAAGCACACACTAAGTCCCCGAGACTTCACAGTCTATCTTTCCCATGTTTTTTTAAATTTATGGCCAAACCTTCCCACTCTCGCATAGCAGAGGGTCTGTGTTAGCTTTCCCCTTCATTTCACAGGCTTCATTTATTATAACTTGCCATAAAAAGAGATTACTTAGGGCTGCAAGTGGGTATAAAAGGTCAAAGAAGGATTTTTTTTCTTTATGTAGCAATTTCATTGGGATATATATATTGGTTGGCATTAAAAAGTCTTTAACTACAGCACATAGTAGTAGATTCTTCAAATGTATACCCAAATGAGTCGTCCCATTGAAATGAGATATGGCTAATCCTGCTCCCATTGAAGTCCTTGGTAGAAGCTGCATTTGCTTTAATGTGATTATTATTGAAGTCAACATGCCAGTTCCTAAACTCGTGTAAATTAGCATGGTTCCATTAAAGTCAATGGAGCTATGCTGATTTACACCAGCTGGGTATCTAGCACAGTCACCACCATCGGCACTCAGTCTCTGAGCATGTGCAAACAGATTTTTTTGGAGGCTCATGACTTGGCCAAATTTGGGGAAATGTTCACAGGGATTGTGAAAAGGCACATCATGAAGTCAACCCCTCTGCCAAATTTCCCTGCTCCAGAGCATGGGGTGCTAGACCTTCTCAGCTCTACGGTTTTAAGATTTTTGTGTTTGGACGAACATGGGCACAACAACATATTTTTCCATATTCTTGTTTTTGGAAGGGAATGAAACATTTTAGCTGAAACTTTAAAAAAAACCAACAAAAATAATCAGCCTGAGCCAGTCACCCAGTATGGGAAATTTCAGCCAAAATAGTTAAAGTTTGCCAAAGTTATTGTGTTGAACAACCTTAACAACTGAACTGCAATAACAGCCAACTTATCATGTGAATTACTCAGAGAAATCATAACACCTACAAATCCAAAGGGGAAATAAAACACCCAGTCACCACACTGCTCTCTTTGCAGAGCTGCTGATCTAGGACACTGCTGAAAAGGACGGAGGAGAGCAGCTCTCCTTGTCCAACCATCCCTGTATATTGATGGGATTAGTGTACTGAGCCAACACCACCCTGGTGTTTCAGGAGGAGGAGTTTACCTCCTTGTTCACCTGGGCTAGGTGCTTCTGTCTCAGCTGCTGGCGATGCCCATGTAGATAAGCCCTTAGAGGTAACTTGTGGCCCCCTAGTGATCAGGACATCACTGGGCTAGGTTTTTTGTAGTGCACAGCATGTCCAGACTCCTGCTGCTTGCTCTGACTGAGCAGGCACTACTGTCTAGCCTCCATAAGGGACTATGCTCTTTCCCCCACTTATAGTCAACCTGTTGGTACAGTTGCCAGAGCATGAGCCCTGCTGTCTAGAGTCATCCCAGCAACTAGCCCCAGAAGCCTCCACCTGTTACCCCACAGGGAATGGGCCTGAACTCCGCCCTTACCCACTAGTCTTATTGCAAACTCTTGTGTGTTGAGAGACCATGCAGCACGAAGGGAACTCAATGCAGCTGAGAGTTGGTGAGTTCAATCAGAATTGTGTGGGTTTCAGCTCATACTAAATTCCCTCTCCCTGTTGGAAGTTCGTGGAATTACTCTGTCCAATGTGTCCTGTGGGCTTGGACTTTCTTAGGGTCCATTCCCAGCCCCCTCCACAGGGCTTCGGCTTACAGCTTTGTGGGGGTGGGGGGAGAACATAGGTTGGAAGGTGCCCCAGATTAATTCCTGTTTCATAGTGAAAAAGAACATTTGGTCAGTCTGTTTGTGCCATGGAGAGGCTCAGTATACCACTAGCAGATCTCATCAATTCCCCAACACAGCCTGCAGCAAACCTCCTAAACAAACTCTGGGAGATCCATAAATCCATCCATGGCTCCCTCTGCACCAATCCCTACCAGCCAAACTCCTAGACACACTCACAGCAGGAACTGTCTCCAACGTAATCCCTCCCAGCCAGATTCCAAGACCCTCAGAGTTGCCAATCTCCCTCTAAACCAGAGCAGCTAGAAGACTGGTCTATTTGCTTTGTAAGCCCTTTTTCTATTGTTTTTCTGGCTTCCTGGGGGGGGGGGGAAGTCCCACAGCCACCATTCCCAGCACCAGAAAAATTCCCGGGTCCATGAAGGGTGCAGCACCACATCCCAAGCTCTCAAATCTCCATAGCCTCACCATAGGATTTTCCTATGCTTGTTCCCCTGTTAGCACACTGGCTCCCATACACACATGCACACAAACACTCATGTTTCTCACATCAAGAACTTACCTGTTCCCAGCAGCTTCTCTGGGTTCCTCTTCTTTACCTCTCATTTTACACATTACTTTTTTTTTTATAGCTTCTAATTTCTCTTTTTTCTCACCTGCTCCCCCTGTATTTCTTTGGCCAAGAGGTCACACACCCAGCACTCTGTTCTTAGTCTGTTGAACTGCCAAGTCCCTTCTGGAAAAGCAGGCCAGGCTTCATCTTCCACCCAGGGACCGTGCGGACCTCACAGTGCTGAGATTTCTGCTCATGGGATGACACTGCAGCACACAGCTGAATTGCCCTCCCTGCTGCCTCTTTCCATCAAAAGTGAGGGAGTTTTGATGAGTTTTCGCTCATCCACGTCTGGGTTTTCACTGTGACTTGTGTACCCTGTTTTCTTCTTCCAGTTTGTGTTTGCTGTTTCTATCTATTGTATAGTTCAGCTTTGTTTTCTAGATCTCTCTGTAGAGACACTCTCCCTGTAGGAAGGTTCTGGTTAGGGAACCATGGAGATATTGCTCCTTTTTATTTGGAATCTTTCCCCTAGCGGTTAGTTTATTTTCTAGCCTGACAGTTAGCATGTTGGAATCCACCACTTAGTGTTTTGAATCATGGTCAGTTGAGGTCAGTGATGGTGAAATCTGGGAGTGCTGCAGAATCCATCCTACCCCAGCAGACAACCCTGTGTCCATCACTCTCAGTTTCAACACCAGAGCCCTAGCATCAGTAAGGTGACAACTCAGCCCAGCCTTACTGATGGAAGGCTTTCTTCAGCCGAGTTCTCTTGTTCATGCATACACATGATGATGTCTTCTGACAAGCCCATGTCAGCTGCACAGTTCAAGAAAGGGCACTTCTCCTCTCTGTTCTCAGGGACTCATCTGACTTCCTCTTTTCTTCCCAAGTTGCCTCTTGAATCTCTCCTTTATTTTCCCCCATGCCACCCTGAGGCCTAGAGACCGCACAGAGCTGCTCTGTTCCTCATGTGAACACTGAACAACCCTTCTGGAAAGGTGCTAGGTTTCATCTCCTCCTCAGGGCGCCATTGCTGATCTCTATACTGACTTCACAGTGCTTGGCTTTGTGCTGACAGGACGACATCATGGTGCAGACCAGAGATGCTCCTTCTGATGTCTCTTCCCTTTCTGTCAGACTTAGTGATGAGTACATAGTGTGTGCTGGGATCAAATGAGCATTCAAAGTCTCCCAGTCCTGCCTGGTTTGCACTAGTCTTCCCTGTAGGGAGAAAGAGGAAAGCCTGGGTGCCAGAAGATTGAGCGCTGAGAGCACAGGAGAGACTGTCTCCCTGCCCCCCTTGGGAGCAGGAATCACAGGGAAAGCCCTACTCAACCCCTGTATCCCTGAGCTGGGGCATGTTCATTACAGATGGAATCTTCAGAGAACTTAGTTGCCAAATTCTCACAAGTCACTGAGTATGTGTGAGTTGAGATTTTTCAAAGGATTATAGCTTGTCCATGCTGGCAGGCCTTTTGCTCAGGAGCAGCAAAAGACACATCCCCAATACTAAGGCGCCCACCTTACCAAGTTTAAAGCTCTTCCTCCAAAGCATGGAGGCCATCACAGAGTGGCTTGCCCCATGACCTGGACAGCCTGGGGCTTAGCCAGCCCTGATTACTGGACAAGTCATAGCTGGGTTGAATCAGGCGATCCCTAGGATTAAAAGAGCAGGAAGTGGCAGTAAAAAGGGGGAAGCCCAGGAAACTGCAGCTGGATCTGTAGACACTCTTGAGAGCATGAGGACTCCTGTAGGGCCCTGAGTCATCAGGGGAAAGCTGAAGAAATAGAAGAGTGGGACAGAGCTTTCCAAGAGGGGAGCAACTCTATGCAAGCAGGGCAGAGGCTGTAAAGGCCAACAGAGATGAATGTGTTACATTCTGTTCTGAGTTATTTTGGATTAATTAGGATAGAGACACAGAACTGAGCTTGAGGCCAAGAGGCACAGTATGAACCAGAGGACTAAGTAAATGGGACCCCTCATGGGGATTGTTTCAACCACTTTTGAACTGTAAGTTCTTAAAGGGCCCTGAAGGTTGGGAAAAACAGAAGCAGGGTACTGTACAGTGACTTCTGGCCATGAGGGGGTGCTTGAGACGCAGCTGCATGATATTACAGAGGTGCTAAAGCTTCTCAGTGAAGTGGTTCAAAGAACTTATTTACTATGGGTAAAACTTATTTCTTGGTGCACACACACACACACACACAGAAGTTAGAAAAAAACCCATAAAATATGGAAGGTTGCAGCATAACATGGCTCTATTTCTTAGAATTGAGAACGATAACACAAAAGAATACAAAAACAGAAAGAAACAAAGCAGGCTGCTCTCTAAAAATAGCGAGGCACATCTCACCCCATTTTATTCTAGTCTGTCGGTAGAACTGACTTGGACCACATGCATCCCTACAGAGCCCCCCTGTCTGCAAGTAGGAACAGGAAAAGCCCTGAAGATTTAAAGTAACAAATAACATTTTAACACAGTTTTTAATATACCAGAAAAACAATGCATTTTCCTTAATCTCATTCTCAGAAATGCAGAATAATTTTAGCTGAAACTTTCCAATTTCATCCCAAACAGTTAAAGGTAACTAAAAACAAGGTCTTACAAAGGGAAATGTCAGGCAACCTAAAATTCTTAGGCAATGCTACTATCTCCCCATAATAAGATAGTTAAGGGGTGTAGGTTATTCTTAATAACCAAGTGTTACATTTTTCACTCTTAGAAAAAACAACCAATATGTCATTAAAAACTATTAGTGACATTGGACTAAATTCTGCCTTCACTTTACCCCATTCATGTAGGTTTCCATATTTGCCTATGCCCTGTTATGGTAAATAAAGTACAAGCCAATATTTGCCAATAGTCCTCTCCTATTCTAAGCATAGCAGTAAGCAGTAATAATCTCATCTATGACTCATGGGTAATTGTTGACCCGTGCTGTCTTTTAATGATAGTTCCCATACTGGCAATGTCACACATAGCCGTTACAGCCAGCCATGCAGCTCAGCTGCATCTACATGTAAAAATAAGCTGTGTGATAGCGTAATATATTATTTATTTTGATATTTATTTTAATGTAATCAAATGATTATAGATCAATTATTTGAGGGTGAGATTTCCAAAAGCATTCAGCACAGGCCTAGCTCTGCTGCCATTGAAGGCAATGGTAAAACCCCTGTTGACTTCCATGGGAGCAGAGTTAGGCCAAGGCTCAGTGCTTTTGAAAACCCCTCTCTAATTTGTGCTAAAAGTGTGCTAGGCATCATACAGACAAGAAAGAAGACTTCACCCTTTCCCCTGTAGCCCTGCAATCAAATAGTGAACATGTAGACAAAAGATTGGGGTATGGGACAACAAGAATCAGGAAGATATAACAGCAATATGCAGGGCTTAAATTCTCAGAGTATTTCCCAGAGCCCATCATGTGCCTCCCCATGCTATAAAAACTCCATGGGAGTTGAAAATATTTACCGGAGCTCCTCTCCGTACAGCTCCAGCTGAATTTAAGACCTGATGATATGATTTCTATAGGATGTCATCTTTGATCTTCAGTAGCCTTTAAGTAGAACTTAAGTGCATGCTATTTTATGCACATGCTTAAATCCATCCTATTCAACAAAACACTTAAGCATGTGCTTAAATTCTTTGCTAAACTGGGACCAAATCCCTGTGAACTGAGCTGACTTTCTGTCACAGGTCTAATAGACTGCATTGATTTGGGAAGAACAACCATCCCAAAGAATTTATCCACCCATTGCTGCTGGATAGAGATGGTTAGAACATTGATCTTCCGTCCCATGAAAAACTGATATTTTGAAAACATAAAAAAGTTCTGAATCAGGGTGAAATTAGTGTTTTTCAAAATATAAAATATAATAAATTTTAAAGAGTCAAGGATTTTTGTTCAAAAAGTGTCAAAATGGGACCTTTCAACATTTTCAGAATGTTTTTCCTCCGATGTTTTTATCTGCCACCAAAATTAAAATTGATACTTTTTGCAAACAAATACCATTTTGTCAATAGAAAACTGCTTTGATGAAAATTTGGCCAGCTCTACTCCGGTCATTGATTTACTATTTCATTTTTCTACTGAAAGAGTCAGGAGAGTTAGAAGAAAACCTCAAATTTCTCCCAAGCAATCAGCAAAATAATTATTTTATTTTATTTTAATTTTTTTTTTTAAAGAGCGATTGAGAGAGAGAGAAAGAGAGAAAGTCTGTGAATTTGGGATTAGTAAAAGCCTGGCAGAAGTGGATAGTACCACTAATGTCATAATGAAGATAAGCAGATGAAAAGTGCTACTGTGGATTGCAACTGGCTCATGTTTAAAAGTGGTGGGTTTGTAAGGGAATTCCTTCCATTTCATTTTCTGGTTACATTATGGTTCTTCAGTCAATTATATTACCGCATGGAGCTTTAAACAAGTTTCTAGAGTAAACAGCGAACAGAAGGCCACTCAGTTGTAAAAACCAAACCAAGTTATTTATCAGAAAAGTTTGATACGTAGTAGGATTTTTACAGGGCTCCCCGTCTCACTTCACCCCAATTAGATAACTGCTTTTAGCTTTTTACTACTATACACAAACATTCATAGCTGCAAATGCTTTTGCATGTTCCGAATTCAGTTAGGATGATTTGAAAGTATTCCCAGGCTGCTTATGAATTCACAGCTGCACATAAGCAAAAAAAAAAGTCATAAGATTTTAATAGTTATGAAACTTGGGAGAAAAAAAATATACACAAACGTTAGCATCCCAAAAATCTGCTTTGGAATTGGAGGATTCAGGCACCAGGGTCTGAACTTTCACTTTCCCCAGCTACCTTGCCAAAAACCTTTTGTCAAATGAACCCTCACCTTTCCAAGTCAGTGACTCAGGATATTAACTTGCCTGTGGCGGGTGAAGGGTCTCCATGTCCTTTATCCCACTCCTTTCAAAGGTTGATTCTTTGTTCTGAATATTCCCCACTTGCCACTCAATATCAATATTAGCTGTGAGTGAATATCTTTAGAACAACAGATTATCCTGCTGCAGTTCACTCCATGCATGATGCTCCGTTTCCCCAGTAATTAGAGTTATGTGTTTGATCTTGCCCAGTGAAGGTGCTATGTTGCCAGATAAATGCAAAGTAAGAAGTGATAAGCAGGGCAAGGAATGCAGAGTAAGGTAAGTGCTGCTGCAGGACCACCAAAGTTACACCAATTTAGCAGCAGGAGAGAGGCCAAAAAGGGTTGTTTATAGCTGAGTTCCTCTGCTAAGCATCACACTCCCACTCTCCTCTATAGGCCAGGGTCCCTGGTCAGACTACATCTCCCCTGACACACCCAGGTCTCCTCTGTTGATTAGGGCAGGTGGTGCATCATGGGTTATGAAATTTGGCTGAGAAGCCTAGCACACAGAAGAGAATGAGAACATAAGGCAACCAAACTATTACTCCCATGTGGCACAGTAGTGCCATTTCTGAATCCAAATGTTTCAGGTTTCGGACAAAATATTTTGGATTTCAGCCAAAAGCTGAAATTTTTTAGGTTTTCAGGCATTTGGGCTCTTTTTTTTTTACCCCAAAAATGATATGTAGAAAGTAGACACTTTCTGTGAAAAAATGTGTTTTGTCGAAAACCCAATTTTCCATCAAAAAGCAGATGTGATGGAAAATTTTCGATCAGCCCTACTAATAATGTTCCAGTTGGAGCAGAGGAGGCGAGCTGCTGCTGTGAATTCAGTGGAAGTATAATTTCCATGGTTTATGCTCAGAGTGTATTCCTCATGAGTGGAGCTATAATTTAAACCCGGGCAACCTACAAGGACTTATGCTCTTTGGGGACTTGGTACTTCAACAGATGACAATGTGTGTTCTACAAATATCCCCCTGGTTACTGCAGCATTGTTAGAACACCTTGTCATTCATCAGTTTGTCTCTTCAGTGTGTAGGAATCTGTTGGATATTATTTCATTCTCTGATCCCTGGGGAAGCCTTTCAAGACTGTTGGAGTCTGCTGACTGTTTTTAAGGTAGGGATATTTTTTGGCATATACTGATACATTTTGTCCTCGTTAAGAAAACTTTATATCCCATATGGTCATTTTTATTCAGGACAGACATACAAATCTTTCCCAGCAGAACATTCTGCTCTGGCCAACCTACTCCTAAAAAGCAAGAAAATAGCAAAAAGCCAGTGTCTGAAAGCTAACCAAAGGCACTGAATCAGCAAAGCACTTAAGCATGTTTGTAACTTTAACCACATGCTTAAGTCTATCCCTATTCAGCAAAGCACTTCACTTCAGTGGGACATAGTATGCGGTACCTTACTGAATCAGGGCCCAACTCCTTAGAACATCTGGTGCACAAACCCTATGATGCTAAGGGATGTATTGGCAACTTTCCAAGAGCATGGTAGCTGTATATAAATGTACATATGCTTTTAAGCAAAAAGAATTGCTAACTACTGGCCAATGGGACTACCTGCATGAGTAAGATCTGCAGGATCTGGTGCAACATTTGCTTGTACTTCCAGTTTCCATGTTGGATGGATAGAAATGGCTTCTTGGAGTTGATCCCCCAATAACATCCTTCCATGACTCAACTTAACCCTACATAGCAGCTACTGAGACAGACAGTTGCTTATTAGAACTCCATTGGACACACTTCAGTTAACCCTGCCTTAAGCTGTAGTTTCATCATTAATTTTCTAACTCACTGATCTTCCCTTTAATTTCCCTGTTAAGAGGATAAATATGCTCCAAAACTCATGCCATAAATTGAGGCTATTGATAAAGCCAGTGAGGTAAGTTCTGCTTGCACCAGTGCAATGCTGGTCAAAGGAATGAGATCGCAAAGGTGCAAGAGAGGATCGAGCGAGTCCCAGATGAACATCAGATCCTGAAGCTAATGTTACGTAGGCACCGTTGTGAACAATATGGCAATGTACATACAAAAACATTGTTAAAAATGAATGAATGCTGACAGTGAAACTCAAAAGAGCCCTGAAGCAGCCTTAGCACCCTGGAGTGCCCCCTTTTGGCTTTTTCCAACATCTTGTGTGTCCAGGACCTGGTCCTCCAGCCAGATAGCTTTGAAGTCCGACTCCTTCCAATAATGTCCTTCAAGTTCCAGATAATATCCTCCACCAGCACTGAAGCAAATTTAGCAAATCCCTAAAGATCTTCTGCCCCTTCTGGGACTTTCCTTCCATATCAGTCTGTCCAGCAAATGCAGTCCCAACCATAAATAACATGGGATCTCTTTCACCCATGCTGGATTTGAGGTTTCAGCCTCTCCTCGTCTTCACTCCAACTCTCTGTCCTTTTTTCAGGTTGTCATTGTGCAGGGCTGCTTTCTTCAATTACTGCCCCTGCACAGAGCCCACTGCAGAAGCTAGTCCTGGCTCCAGTCGAAGGCGACGCACCAGGGGGAGGACTGTGGGGGGTCACATCTCCCCCTTCCCGGCCCCCAATTTGTTGCTTGGCTTGTACTGAGCATGCTCAGTAGTACTGCTGAAGCCAGCTGCCCTCACTATGCACCCCGCCCCACTGTCAGCCGGCATGAGTCTTCTCTGCTAGGATAATCTGGGCTCCTATAGCTATACAACTTCTCCCTCCCACCCATTGAGGAAGCAAATCAGTCCCCCATTGGTGTATAATCCCCCATAATCACCCCCACTGGGTTTATACTGTGCACAGGGAATGAGGGAGGAAATTCATATTGACCCCAATCCAGCAAAGCACCTAAAGTTAAGCGCACGTTCAAGTGCTCTCCTGAATCAGGCCTATACTACCCTGTGAGATGGTGAGCATCTTTCCATTCCCAAGGATGCAAATGGATGCTGAAAACACTCAGCACATCATAGGATCAGGCCAACGTTATCCCAGCATGGTTAAAGCAACAGTCACCCTTGGAAGTCCAGCTTTCGTGCCTATTACAATTGATGAGAAGAAATACAAGGTATTTTTCCACTATGATGGTGCCGTGCACCTTCTGGTCCACGTTGGTGGTAGCAGTGCTTTGAAGATAGGCAACAGCCAAACTGGAGTTAGGATGGAGATAATCCCACTAGAGCCGTCTCTGTAGGAACAATGTTGTGTTCTGGTGAGCAGGAACAAATCTGGGTTACATATTTTAAGGTAGCTACTGGGGAAAATGTGGCCTCTGATGCCTTGAACTTAAAACAGACCCCTGCCTATGTTGTGGATCTAGCTTCTGTTAGGTTCACTACAAGACGCCTTGTTGTGTAAGTGGGGACCCAGTCCTGATGGCAGCAGAGTGGGTCTATGGAAGTTTTGGGGAAATCCTGGCCCCGTTAAAGTCAATGAGTGTTTTGTCATTGACTTTGTAGAAGGTGAAATCCTGGACTAACGAAATCAATGACAAAGCACAGCCATTTACTTTAATGGGGCCAGGATTTCGCCCTGTATATCGGAAGGGCAGCCAATAAGTGTCTTAAATAAAACCAAAGCCTTCAAAATAAATGGGTATGAGAGTTCTGTGGAAGAGTGTGTTCTGCTCTCTTACTTTATTGTCTTTAAAATAATAATGCAGAAGGATATTTTTCTCAGAAAAGCAAATGTTTTTGCTATTGAGCTGACCCCTATTCCCCTGTGTCCAAGTGGCTACCTCTCCATTACTCACCCAAGGGTTGCACAGGCCAAGAGAAGGGCAAAGACGGCCAAAAATAGAGACTTTTCTGGCAGCAGAGCACTAATTACACTCAGGCTGAAAAAAAATAATAGCAATAGAAAGTGCTTTCCAAAAGAGGCCTTGTATAACAGGGGAATAAAAGGCAAATGGTTCAGAAAAAATATAGGTAGCTGAGGATTTGGGGTTAATGATAAGAGTATAAAAATATTGCTCGGGCATGTAGGAATGATATCAGGAGGGCCAAATCGCACCTGGAGCTGCAGCTAGCCAGAGATGTCAAGAGTAACAAGAAGGGTTTCTTCAGGTATGTTGGCAACAAGAAGAAAGCCAAGGAAAGTGTGGGCCCCTTACTGAATGAGGGAGGCAACCTAGTGACAGAGGATGTGGAAAAAGCTAATGTACTCAATGCTTTTTTTGCCTCTGTTTTCACTAACAAGGTCAGCTCCCAGACTGCTGCGCTGGGCATCACAAAATGGGGAAGAGATGGCCAGCCCTCTGTGGAGATAGAGGTGGTTAGGGACTATTTAGAAAAGCTGGACGTGCACAAGTCCATGGGGCCGGACGAGTTGCATCCGAGAGTGCTGAAGGAATTGGCGGCTGTGTTTGCAGAGCCATTGGCCATTATCTTTGAAAACTCGTGGCGAACCGGGGAAGTCCCGGATGGCTGGAAAAAGGCTAATGTAGTGCCAATCTTTAAAAAAGGGAAGAAGGAGGATCCTGGGAACTACAGGCCAGTCAGCCTCACCTCAGTCCTTGGAAAAATCATGGAGCAGGTCCTCAAAGAATCAATCCTGAAGCACTTGCATGAGAGGAAAGTGATCAGGAACAGCCAGCATGGATTCACCAAGGGAAGGTCATGCCTGACTAATCTAATTGCCTTTTATGATGAGATTACTGGTTCTGTGGATGAAGGGAAAGCAGTGGATGTATTGTTTCTTGACTTTAGCAAAGCTTTTGACACGGTCTCCCACAGTATTCTTGTTAGCAAGTTAAGGAAGTATAGGCTGGATGAATGCACTATAAGGTGGGTAGAATGCTGGCTAGATTGTCGGGCTCAACGGGTAGTGATCAATGGCTCCATGTCTAGTTGGCAGCCGGTATCAAGTGGAGTGCCCCAAGGGTCGGTCCTGGGGCCGATTTTGTTCAATATCTTCATAAATGATCTGGAGGATGGTGTGGATTGCACTCTCAGCAAATTTGCGGATGATACTAAACTGGGAGGAGTGGTAGATACGCTGGAGGGGAGGGATAGGATACAGAAGGACCTAGACAAATTGGAGGATTGGGCCAAAAGAAATCTGATGAGGTTCAATAAGGATAAGTGCAGGGTCCTGCACTTAGGACGGAAGAACCCAATGCACAGCTACAGACTAGGGACCGAATGGCTAGGCAGCAGTTCTGCGGAAAAGGACCTAGGGGTGACAGTGGACGAGAAGCTGGATATGAGTCAGCAGTGTGCCCTTGTTGCCAAGAAGGCCAATGGCATTTTGGGATGTATAAGTAGGGGCATAGCGAGCAGATTGAGGGACGTGATCGTTCCCCTCTATTCGACATTGGTGAGGCCTCATCTGGAGTACTGTGTCCAGTTTTGGGCCCCACACTACAAGAAGGATGTGGATAAATTGGAGAGAGTCCAGCGAAGGGCAACAAAAATGATTAGGGGTCTGGAACACATGACTTATGAGGAGAGGCTGAGGGAGCTGGGATTGTTTAGCCTGCAGAAGAGAAGAATGAGGGGGGATTTGATAGCTGCTTTCAACTACCTGAAAGGGGGTTCCAAAGAGGATGGCTCTAGACTGTTCTCAATGGTAGCAGATGACAGAACGAGAAGTAATGGTCTCAAGTTGCAGTGGGGGAGGTTTAGATTGGATATTAGGAAAAACTTTTTCACTAAGAGGGTGGTGAAACACTGGAATGCGTTACCTAGGGAGGTGGTAGAATCTCCTTCCTTAGAGGTTTTTAAGGTCAGGCTTGACAAAGCCCTGGCTGGGATGATTTAACTGGGAATTGGTCCTGCTTCGAGCAGGGGGTTGGACTAGATGACCTTCTGGGGTCTCTTCCAACCCTCATATTCTATGATTCTATGATTCACATGTATCAGGGCAGGCTCCGGAAAAGCCAGTAGCATTATTAGTTGCATTGGAGACGTGCTTGGCGCCTGCAGCTGAGATCAGGGCCCCATTGTGCTAGGCACTGCACAAACACAGAAGGAGACAGAGTCCTTGACCTGAAGAAGTTTATCATCTAAACAGATGAGACAGACAAAGGGTGGGTGAGGAAACACAGGCCCAGAGTGGGAAAGTGACTGGGTCAAAGTCCCACAGCAGGTCCGTGGTAGAACTGGGACTAAACCCCCGCTTGTGACTCCTTGTTCAGTGCCCTATCCACTAGATTCATGGAGTTTCAGGCGAGAAGGGACAATTAGATCATTCTAATCTGACATCCCTGCATACAACAGGCCATTAAATTTCACCCAGTTATCCCTGTAATGAAGCCAATTAAAGCACATCTCCCAGGAAGTCATCTAGTCTTGCTATGAAGACATCTAGAGAAAATTATCACACATTATGTTTTTAACTTGACATATTTTCATTTCAATTTGAAAATATTTCCATCGTACAACACTTTCACAACCAAACTTGACTTTTCAAACATGCCAAGAATAACCAAAACATACAGTCTTGATTAGGAGTGGTAATGATGGGACCCACCCAGCTTCCTTATCAGCTATGATTGTGGATATGATGTAGTAACAGTTAAATTATTCATAATTCACAGCACAGTGATGGTCACAAACAGATAGTTTCATGCCATGGTCACGGCAGCCATGTGGACCCTGCTGCTGTGCATTGACAGTTCATTAGTTCACTTTGGTCTAGTTCTATTTCAAAAAGTTAACAAAGGAGAGAGTCTGTTTCATGAAGACTGCATGGCAACTAAGAAACTAGCACCACTGTGGCACCAGAGCCAAGCAGGAGGGAGCGAGGCAGTTTGACTCTTTCAAATGGAGACTCCAGGCAAAGGCCTCTCGCTGGGAACCAGGCGCTGGACACCCCCAAACCCAAGTCCCCAGCAACCTCCCTCTGTGAGAGGCCTCTCCTGGCTCCTCTACAGAGCAGCACAAGAAACTGGGAACAGGCAGGCAAGGAGGATGGAGCAACCCCCACCAACTGCCAGGCCCAGTCTCCACACCTTTGGCCAACCTAGCACGAACTCCTCACTGCCTCACTTCAACAGCAGGAGTGGGCTTTCATTGCCACGATTGCCCAGGCCTCCATCAAAGAAGAATTTGCCTATGGTGTGGCAGAGACCCTTGGTATGCAGTAACTATAGATTCAGAAAGTATCGTAAAAGAGAGATTGAGATCTGAGAACAGTCAAACTAAGGCCCTGATCTTGCAATCTGATCTCACAGGCAGCCCCCTAAGCCTGTTTGGAACTCCACTGACTTCAGGATGATATAAGGATGTGTCCACGTGAATCACATTGAAGGGGATGAAAGATGGCCCAGTAGTTAGTGTGATAACCTCAGACTTGCAAGACCTGGGTTCAACTCCATGTTCTGTAGATATTTCCTGTGTGACCTTGGACAGATCAATTAGTCTCTCTGTGCCTCAGGACCTCATCTACACAAGCAGTAGTTCCTGACCTCCCTGGGGTATTGTGAGATAAAATGCATTATAAAGATGGTGTGGGACTTAGACCCTATGGTAGTGGGGGCCATGTCTATAACTAAGATAGACAGGATGAAGGTCTAAATTAGTTAGGGCTACATTTACCACAACCTGCTCATGATTTGCTTCTCAGGAGACACATTGGTGCAGCTGATCTCTGTCTCTATGATGGAATGTACTTGTTAGCAACTGATAGAGTGCAGATTACAAAATGGTATCAAGACCTAACCCCCCTCCCATATGCATGCTCATAACTGTATTTTCCATAATAGGGTCTTTGATACATCACTGGGAGAAAAGCTGGAGGAAATCCTCTTAGGGTTTGAATGATGTGTGGGGGAAATATACTTTTCTCACTGTAAAAAAATAAAAAATCATTGCCACACTTTTTTCTAAAACTCCCCACAGTGATAATTCAGAACAGCCGCCGACAAAAAAACAAAGAATCAGTCTTTGTCATTTCTCACTATGGAACTAATCTCATGGGTAAGACAGGTAGGATTTGATGCCTCCAAGAAGCTGCTAGCTGACAATAACTTTGACAGGCGGCAAGCCATGAGTAATGGTCCTTGTGCTGAAATATGCTTGTTTCACTATTACCTCATCCTCCTCCTTCCCTCTAGTTTGTCTGGTTCAGCACCCAAGGGGCCCGATCCATTGCTGATGTAAATAAAAGTTACTCCATTGAAGTTTTAGACCAGCTGAGGAACAGACCCATTGTATTCTGTTACAACTTAGACTGAGAGCCCTATGAGGCAGGGACTGTCTTTTAATCAATGTTCATACAGCACCTAGCATGATGAGGCCTGAATGGTGGCCCTTAGTGCTACTTCAGTATAAATAATTTTAAAAATTGACCCCTGTACTCATGCAGAACCCCTGCATATTGTATCATTGCCTGGAGAATGAGAGCACAACAATTGACTTCTTGTTTCAGACCTACAGAGTTTTTTCCCCCCAATCAAGAAAGAAAAAGTGGGAAGGTGGGGAAAGCAATTACTATTCCTACTTCTGTATTTTTGTTTTTGTTTTCCATATTTCATGAATGTTAAAGAAACAAAAAATTAAATAAGTTATAGGAGTGCCTGGGGATTTTAATACAAACCTGCAATGACTTCAACTCCCTTATTAACTTTTCCACTGTCCCTGCAGAAATTGCTTTTTGTTGATATTTCACTTTTAACTGGGCTGAATAGGAGGAAAAAGTGAATTCTGAGCAGCTGGTTGTCAGCAAAGTGGTGACTACATATTACAACTGAGCACTCCATGCCTGCCAACATACACAGATCCTCTGAGCGATCACACAGGTTTCAAAACCAGAACATGATCACACCCAGAGGAAGAAAGCAAAAGTAGAATTCTGCAGGGCTGCCGGGCACGGCTGCTGTGTATTTAGACTCCTGCAGGCTTATTACACTTAGACACACAGTGAATACAGGAAACGTAATAATCAGCAGAGTGTTTCAAAAAGCACGACAAGGTGGAGACATAAACCCATTAAAAAAGAAAAAAAAGGAAAAGTGAGAGTTAGGATCACAGACTCTGCGCTCCCAACCCAACTGCATTAGGCTCAGGTGCTGCAGAGTCCATGGTCCCCAGTCCAAGGGTCACAGGGCACTGACACCAGTTTGTTTGAAATGTTCCAGGTGGTCTTTGCTCATCGGGTGAGTGAATCCTGATTGTAGAGCAAGCGGTGTACAAAATGGATCTCTCTCTCCACACGTCAGCTCCTCAGATGGCGTGAATTGGCATAGCTCCATTGAAGCCAAGAGTAGAGTGGAAACAGGAAATGGTTTTCCCATCCCATGAGAATTTTTAAGACTGATACTTTTTCATCTCGAATTGAAATGAAAAGTTCAAATCATGAAAATTTTCACAAACTGAGAATCTGAAAAAAATTCAGATGAGTCAATTGAAACATTTCATTTTGCTCATTTCCGAACATTTTGTCTCAATTTTCACCTTTTAAAAAAATCCAAAACCAAACTGAAACAACTTTGACAATTTCAAAACTTTTTTCAATTTTTTTTTTCAAATTGGGAGATTTGTCAAACCCCTCCCTCTCCCACAAAGGGGGTCATGTTTGACATGTCCCCATTTTCAGACCAAAGAAAAGTTCCATTGGAAGATTCCCAACCAGCTCTAATCAATGCAACTATGCCTCATGCCAGCCTAGGAACTGCATCAGAGTGGTGAGCTGGACTATTCACGGGGGATCTGCAGGAGCCTGAACAATCATACTGAATATCAGGCTGTTCAGAATTTGGGTTCAAGGATCTTCTGCTCTTCCCTTGTAGTTTCAACCTGCTACCCACACCTTTGATTCCTCCCCAGACAACAGAAACTGCCTCCAAATCCCTGCACCAGCCTTTTGCCCTCCTTGTGAGCTCAACAACTTCTTGTTCTCTCCACTCAGCCCCATGGCCCAAATATGCCTCATAAGATCCTTATAATCTCAATGGCTTCACCAACTTCAACAGCTCTTCTGCTCCAGTTGCCCTACCAATAGCTTTAGGATGACGATAATGAGTACTTCATAGTAGTACAATAATAGATTTCCTTTGAAATATGACAGTATTCCAAAGCAATGGCCCTATAACAGGGTGCCTTGGCCTCTGGGCTGGATTACGTAATGAGCCACACCTGAGAAGGACCAGGTGATTCTCCTATAAAGAACAGTGGATGCAGTTGTGAGAGGGGATGCTCAGATAAGAAATTGTAGCAGTGAGCAGAATCCAGCAGAGCACCCTGGGATGTGGGACTAAAACTACAGACAGGAAAGGTCTGGGTGTGAGCCAACAAGAGGGTAAAATGGGTAGATTTGGGGACTTTGAATTTTCCTTTTGAGTTTATTTTCTCTCTATAAATCCAGGCCCCAGGGGGGCGTGTTGTTATTGGATGAGCAAAAAACGTGTGTGGAGTCTGTGTAAAAGGCCCGGAAAAGGGAGAATAAAGATCAGGGCATTGCAGAGTTACAAAGGGGCATGCAAATAGTGGCAAACCACATCATAGGCCCCAAATTGGAGATGGTCAAATAATTCACTGCAAGTTTTCACTTAGGTTCCTCAGAGGGCAGCCAGCTGCCCCATTCCCCCCTTCCAAATTCAAGTGAAATTATTTTCTTTAATTGCTCTTCAATGTTTTTTACAGTGCTCTATATATCCAGCATTGACATAATTACCATTTTGGTCTTGCAGTACAGAGTTATACTGCCATAATTTAGTCCCAATGTAATTCAACGCCTGAAAAGTTGGGGAGATTCAGTCCGGTTAGGATAAGAATCACCCAGATATATGAACATTGTGGCCCTGCATATTAGGACTAGGAATCTCACCAGCGCTGGCTTGCTCCTAGCGTTAAACGCTAAATTTTCCAATCAGACACAGAAAGTAGAAACTCTCAAGTATGTAAAAACAACCACCACCGTTTGTGAAAGTTCAGTCATGTCACTTGCAAACATTTCTTTTCAGAAGTTGGTGGTACATTTTAAAAGCCTTGACTGAATTCACTTAGTACTTGCATCATGCTTTTCAGGTTCAAAGTGCTTTACTGACATCGGATCCCCGCAAGGGCTAGGTAAGCAGCATTATATCCCCATTTCACAGGAGAGGAAAGTCAATCAGAAGTGGTGAGAAGCTTGCCTTAAGCCATGGAGGGACTCAAGGAGAATTGGAATCAGAACTAGGAATTTCTGGCACCCTGTTCATTCTGGAAACCACTAGATCATTCCTCCCTATTATAATAGAGTTGGTGTTTGTCTTTAGTTAAGTCATTCTGTCCGCTGCAGGTATGTAGCAAACTTGTTTTCACTCCTCACCCAGGGAAAAGATGTGGAGACTTTCCACCTTCTAACAATGACACATGCAGCATTCAGGGTTTTAACATCTTGTCTTTGCCATGGGAGACAACAGCAGGATTGTTACTGCAATAAACTTCAAATGAAATACAACATCCATAAACACACATGACCTCAATGTTCTTTCAACTTTAGTATAGACTCTTCAAACAGCCTAGTGATTTTGACTCATCTCCACTTAAATATCTGGAGGAATAATTAGAACAATAAGGATACTGGGTGAATCTTAGAACAAGAATCCAAAGAGCCTACAGTTTGCTTCAGTGTGATTTATATCCTTCTTTATTCTGCCACACCACTGTCTAGCTAATTGTTGGCAGCCCTGAGCGATGTCTTTGTTGGTTAGTTACCAGGGCCTGGTAACGGGAGAAACTCCAGAAACTGCCAAGGTTGGATTTGCATTTGGGGCAAAGATTCAGGTGGGTTCTTATTTTAGCTCATTTGGCCTCTAGTACTAGAGCTTGATGGGAAACAATTTCCCTGTCCCATGAAAATATGAGATTTAATCCCCCCCCCCATTCTACACTGGGACAAAACCAAGATCTTTTAGATTTTATTTTGTTTTTGTGAAAAACCAGAGAAGGCAAGAGAACAGCATAGCCAATAGCCCCAGGCACTCCTGTAGGAGACCAAAGTTTACGTCCCTGCTCTAAATCAGGCATAGCAGGGACTTAAACCTGGGTTTCTCACATTGTAAGTGAGTACTCGGACTATTGCACTGGGCTATTAGCTAGTCTAGGACTATGCTCTCTGATTGTGGACAGAAATTCCATCCTGGACCTGAGAAACCTTCCCAGCAAGCATTTCATCAAAACTGTTACATTACCATGGAAAATGTTGGCTTCAAGAAATTTTCATGTTTCAATGAAAAAACATTTCATTGAAAAATTCCTGACCAGCTTTATGAAGGTCTTGTCTATACAGCTATTAAGTGCACAGCCAGATGAGGTGTGAATCTACAGAGCATTAGTGTGCCACACACTAAGTGGCCGTGCAAACCCTGCTACAACCTAGTAAAAGTTCCATAGTACATCTTAATCTACTTCTGTTTGAAACACCACAGAATTTTTAGCATGTGGCAGGCTATAGTGGTGTAGATTTATACCTCAACTTGTCGCACACTAAGTGGCCACACTAAGTAGACAAGTCCTTAGGATGCAGGTGTATAAGCATGAATAAACAGCTTTGAATGGCAGATTTCTCCCATGGAATTTGGGGTTTCAGAATCCCAATCTTACAGATGCTTAGGCAACATCCAGAGAAGATGTATTCATGACCACAAGAACAAGTGAAATAATCTGTGTCATTATGATGGATGGTAAGTGGGTAATGCATAGAGTTATTGGTGACCATGGCTGGGCAGTCTGGATGGCCCATTCAGCCCAAATCCATTGCTGACTGCTGTTTTCACTCTATATGGCTGTCAGGGGAGTTCTGTCACCTGGCTTATCTAGCTCTTTATGAAGCTGATAGGGTTGGTCAACAAGATGACAACCTGTTTGTGAGGGGTTTGCCTCTGCGGCACCTCCATGTGGTCCACTAGAATACAAGTTACCTTGTTGCAGGGTCTCTATTGATTGGCTGCTGCCTCTCATGGGGTCTGATGTAGTTGTGCTTTAGCTTTCAAGCCAAGGGACAGTTCAGTCCCACCACTTCCAGGGTGTTAAAGTGCCAAACAGCAGGAAAAAAACATAAATCAAAGATGGGTCAAGCAAATCAATCTTCAGCAGGACCTCATCCTTTTATTCAGGGCCTGTCTTCAAATATCCAGTAATTTGACCAGTTTCCCAGGGTCCAGTCCTCCCTTCCACCAGGAGGCTCATCCAGCCAGCAGGCTACCTCAGTCTCTGGGCTACAACCAGACTTCTCTCACCTCAGGAGAACCAAAACTCTGCTTTCCTTGCTGGTCTGTTCTGAATTGGGCTAGGTCTCCACCTTTTAAACTCCTCTCTTGATGCTCAACATCTGCAGCAGGTATAGTGGGGTGGAGCCAATTGGCTCTACAGGCTCTCATTAACCCTCTCCTTGCCAGTGTGGGGCCTATCTGCTCCATCATACTCTTTTATTTAAAAAAAATATTGAAGTGGCCCTGACAGCATTTTCTGTGTGGCCTAGGATACTCATCTCATACTTAAGGTGGCAGCACAGTAAAGTAGACTGAGTTTGGGACCTCTTTTATTCTCATTCTGGCTCCACTGCTGACTTCCTTGATAATCTTGGGCAAGTTACATGAACATCTGTGGGCCTGATTAGCATGCTCAATCCTATGCCATATTCCTGTAAAACTGAGATATTCTCTTTGTAGCACACATTCTCTTTACAGCTGGTGGGACTTTTCCTTCTTTGTCCTTTGAACATGTTGTGGCAATTCCCACCCATAAGGTCAGCTTGGAATGCACACACTATGTGTCACTACAAAAGAAGGTGGAAGTTGTAAAATGCCCAAGACCCTGTTCTGGTAAAACACCAGACAGCGCCTAGATGCCACTTAACTTTGTGGTCCCCAAAGCCATGAATATGATCAAATAAATCTCAACATACAGCTGAAAAGGTCAGAGGATGGAGTTATCTCTATGCCCGTTCATATGCTTGTCTTCTCTGCTGAGCCTGCCAAGGGACCAGTTAGTACCCATGGGGAGGGTGTGCTGTATGAGAACCAGATGTAAATGAAACCTATTAATTGCCAGTGACTCCTGACTGACACAGATTATTTCAACAGCCCATAGTTTTCTGATGATCTGGCTGATGCTGAGCATGAGCCAGGAGGTGGCGAGGCAAGGGAATCACTGGCTTAACACATAAGTGAAAGATGCTTTCAGTCAGCTTCAGCTCATGTGCCAGGTTTTATTTTTTCAGTGCTCTCACATTGAGCAAGGAGAATGCATGCAAAGGGTTCAATTTGGCCAGCCTTTACCCTCTCCACCCCATGCTTTCCTTGTTCCTGTGCAACGCTCATGGCACTGCAGAAAAGAATGTTCCCATAAATAAACTAAATATTGAGTTACACAGCACGTAAGTGACGACAGAAGAGAGCCCCAAGTCATCTTCTTCATTTCTCTGGGCCATGTGTGTGCCAATACCCAGATAAAAGATGCATGAAAGGAAACGACATTGCGTCCAAGTCCACATACTTTTAAACTAAAATCACTGAGTCGCCACTTTCGGCGTAGTCGTGCGCACACTAGGGTCCATGGCTCCAGCTGCCTACCTTCATTTAGACACATCTGCGAACAGTTTAGCAGCGCTCCCTTTTTACGCCCTCTGGCGATTTGCCACTCTGAGGTTTTAGCACGCGGTGTGGGTTGTAACACTTGGCATTTTACCTTTTTGGGACAACAGGTGATTTTTACATTTAGAGTGAAATGGAGTCCATTGCAGAGGGCTCACACAGGAGCTTATGCAAGTAAGATCCTGCTCTCACCTAAATCAAAGGCATAACTCCCATTGATTGAGCTGGACTCAGGCTTTGGCCCTTGAAACTTAACTGGAGCTTAAGTGGTGAATAGGGCTTTGTATAGACCTTCTCCATGGCAATAATTTTATCCCAAATGCCCCTTTCCTAGTGAAGACAGATTTAAACCCAGTATCTGGCAGCATCTTTCTTTGGTGAGGTCTGATAAATTAGCTCTGCAAGTACCGAATCACCTTGTCATTTCTTTTGGTTTCAAGTAGCTAGATGTGCTTAAAGAGAAGGCAGGTCACACTACAAAGATAGCAATAAGTGAAATCTATATGACAATAAACCCCTCAAATATATTCAGGAAGTTTCTTTTAGTAAAGCTTGATTTGGCCCTCTAAAGCAATCTAACCTCTTTTCTTTTACAGGTTTCACTAATGTTGTTTACTTTGCAAGAGCAACACTCTTCCCTCCACCTCCTATTCTGAAGTGAAATAAAGTGCCAATTAAAAAGTGGTAAACTTAGTGAATAAAATCTAATTCCTAGATGAAACTGTAGACTAGAGCTAAGCAAACAATTCTAAGTGAATGATTGGATGAATGGAGATAGCAAATCAGCTGTGATCAGAGAAAGAAGCTATCAGGTTACATTTTTTGTGAATTTATTTGTTACTGGAAATCCTTCACTGAATAACATCTATTGGTTGATCATAGGATGACTGAGCCGCCAATGTGATATGGCCGTGAAAAAAGCTAATGCAGTCTTGGGATGTATCAGGAGAGGTATTTCCAGTAGGGATAAGGAGGTTTTAGTACTGTTATACAAGGCATTGGTGAGACCTCATCTGGAATACTGTGTGAAGTTCTGGTCTCCCATGTTTAAGAAGGATGAATTCAAACTGGAACAGGTACAAAGAAGGGCTACTAAGATGATCCGAGGAATGGAAAACTTATCTTATGAAAGGAGACTCAAGGAGCTTGGTTTGTTTAGCCTAACTAAAAGAAGGTTGAGGGGAGATATGATTGCTCTCTATAAATATATCAGAGGGATAAATACTGGAGAGGGAGAGGAATTATTTAAGCTCAGTACCAATGTGGACACAAGAACAAATGGATATAAACTGGCCACCAGGAAGTTTAGACTTGAAATTAGACGAAGGTTTCTAACCATCAGAGGAGTGAAGTTTTGGAATAGCCTTCCAAGGGAAGCAGTGGGGGCAAAGATCTACCTGGCTTTAAGATTAAACTCAATAAGTTTATGGAGGAGGCGGTATGATGAGAAAACATGATTTTGGTAATTAATTGATCTTTAAATATTCATGGTAAATAGGCCTAATGGCCTGTGATGGGATGTTAGATGGGATGGGATCTGAGTTACCCAGGAAAGAATTTTCTGTAGTATCTGGCTGGTGAATCTTGCCCATATGCTCAGGGTTTAGCTGATCGCCATATTTGGGGTTGGGAAGGAATTTTCCTCCAGGTCAGGTTGGAAGAGGCCCTGGAGGTTTTTCGCCTTCCTCTGTAACATGGTCACTTGCTGGAGGATTCTCTGCTCCTTGAAGTCTTTAAACCACGATTTGAGGACTTCAATAGCTCAGACATAGGTGAGGTTTTTTGCAGGAGTGGGTGGGTGAGATTATCATAATGATCATATGATGACTAGATGATCATAATGGTCCCTTCCTGACCTTAGGATCTATGAATCTATGGGTAATGCTTGGTCCACAGAGTGTTCATGAACAGTTCATTGGGAGTTCTGAAGTTCTCAAGTTCTGAAATGTGAACAAAATGTGTGTGTGTTCGTTTTGATTGGCTATCTAGGTCATATGCTATTGCTTCTGGAACCTGATGGGAGGAGCGTAGCTCCTAAAATCAAGTTTCTGGTGCTACTACTAAAATGTGCAAGTCCAGAATATTTTCCAGTGAATATTCTCTAGTATCCCTTTAAAATGTGTTGTTCGCAAGAACATTCCTGATGGGAAACTAGCACGCCAGCGTATTTGCAGAACATGAACATAATAGGGGTGAAAATCCACAGAAATTGAATTCACATAAATGGCTCTGAGACACAGATGCCTGTACCTGAGAATATATTACAGGTTTAAAGACTTGATTTTCTTTTAATGCATTCTGAATGTGACCTTTACAGCTACATTGCAAATCTAACTTGATGAGTTTGGAATGCAAAACATGGTTCAGAGTGAGGGCATCTTAGAGGCAATGTGAGTCTATAGTCATGCTTCTTTCATCACTAGACCTAAGCAAATAACAGATTGTTTTGCTTCAGTGACCAAACAGAAAAATCCACACACACACAAAAATCAGTTAGATTCAAACTGAAACGGAGATTAAAAAAAAATTCTACTGAAAGTAAAAAAGAAAAATTCTTTCAAATTGCAATGTTTTGACGTTACCAACGTTTTTTCAGCCAAAACTATTCAGTGCGTTGACCTGAATTCAGAAATAGCTTCAGTACCTCCCAAAAATGCATTTTCCATGAATTTACTATTCATTGAAAAATGTTTTTCCAGCTCTGTTCATCACTCTAATATGGACTAGATTATGGCAGTGCCTAGAGGCCCAAATATGCTCCAAGTGTCCCCAATAGGAGATGTGGGGGAAAATACCTTAACTAGTTCTGAAAGAAAGCTGAACAAATTGATGAATGTGACTGTATGGCAGGGGACAAGGCTTAACAGCCCTGAGGCTTATTACTGGTTTATGACTGATGTTCCTAAAGCTCATGTTTCAGGGTTTCAGCTGGCCACTGGCAGGGGTCAGGAAGGGATTCCCTACCCTTCCTCCCCCCATATTTTTTGTTTGTTTTTTTAATCTCTCTCCTCTGAATGGATGCCCATGGTTAGAGGTGGGTCATTGGACAGGGAGGGCCAGGACTCAGATGGCACCAAGCATCCTCTCTCTGGTGCTTAGCTGGCTGATCCTTACTCACAGGCTCAGGGTCTAATTTATCACCATATGTGGGGTTGGGAAGGACTTTCCCCCCAGGTCAGATTGGCAGTGATCTTGGGAGTTGTTTGCCTTCCTCTGCAGCATGTGGGTGTGGGTCACTTGCCAGGATTATCGTCACCCTGCCATTGTAGGGACCTTGAGCGAGCACTGGTGCACCTCAATCCCTCCTAATTTCTGCATAGTCTTATCACTTTGGAGTCTCATTTCGGTTGTTGGATTTAGTGTGCAGGTGCTGGGTGGTGTTGATGGTCTGTAATATACAGGAAGTTAGGCTAAACGCTCTTGTGCACCCTTTAGGCCTTAAACTACATAACACACAGGGAGAAAAGAGTCCTTACCCTCAAAAGCATCAAATTACACAAGAGGGACAAAGGGGGAAACTGGGCACGGAGCAGTGACATGATTTCCACAGGGAGACTTGGGAAAGGCTAGGAACTGAACCACTTCCTATTCTGAGTACCAGTCCAGTACTTTAACTACTGCACCTTGCTTTCTTTCTAATTGCTTTTCAATGTACCATACATATAAGTGTTTCATTGAATAACACTAAATGGTTTTATAGGGATGTCTTTAGAAAAGGTCATCCCTATTAGGAAACCCCCATAGGAGACTGTATCATCCTCCAAATGTACAGAGTGTAATTCTGCTCCATCCTCCTTAGGAGAGCCATCTCTATCAATCATTTTTGTCCCTCCCTTGAATGGCTTATTCTGGCAGATTGCACTCTGGTTGTTTGTTTGGGGGGGTTTTTTAATAAAAAAAAAAGTGTCCTCCACTCCTCTCTCTCTCTCACACACCCTCCCCCCATGCCCATGGGTCAGGCCATACATACAAACCAGCATAGTTCCACTGCTCAGAACAATGGAACAGGCTGCAGAGAGTCTGTAGCGTGCCCCCTGGCCCAGGGGCTCCATTTGTAGTAGCATGGAGGGGGCGGTGCAGGAATGTGGAAAGTGGATCAGTGGCTGCTTGGACTGAACATCCAAACTCTTCCCGGGGAGGAAAAGCAGCAGTGGTATTGCAGGGCCTGGGGCTGGAGTTCCATTCTGCTCCCTAGTCCCTATACTCATAAAAAGATCAGGCAGAAAAGGTTGCCCTAGACTTACTTACCAGAATGTGGATTCTCCTGGTTCTGTTTGGTGGCCTTCATAACTGAGGGGCCACATTCTACCACCCTTACTCCCATGAAGGTTTAATACCATACTCCTTCCATAGCCCCCTTCATTTCAAAGGGCCACTTGAGAAGTAAGGTAGTACTCTACGTGAGTAATAGTGGCAGAATCTGGCCCTATGTATGCAGTGTCCTGGGATCACAGTATTTATGCCATGGCATCAGGAAAGATACAGGGCCCAGAGAAATATTGTATCAAAGTATGAAACACACAGGGACTGGTTCTCATATATTGTATTACCAACCTCAAGGGTTCACAAACATATTAGGCCCCCCGGAATCACAAGACTGGCTTAAAAATTACAATGTTTTCTATATGTATTTTGGGGGAGGGGGATTATTTGCCCTCTGGAATGCTGAGCCTTCAGGGTGCAGACAGTTCATGTTTTCAAACTTCTCTGAAATCATAATGACTAGAAACTTAATAAAAAAATAATAAAAGCTGAGATTTTTCCACATAGTCACAGGATTCCAGGAGATAGGCATGTAAGGAGAACACAAAGAAGCAAGAGACTTGCTATCACCCACAATTTTATGACAACGCTGCTATTTACACCACTCAGGTAGCATAAAGGGATTTTAAAGTATCAGCTTTGTGCAATTACTTTTAAGGCTCCTTCATACTTCCAGCTAAGTGTAAAGGAGCCTTAGAATAAATGAAAATCAGGCCTATTCTATCCACAGTGGTTAATTTGGACAACTGGAGGGAATTCAGAGGGTCTAGAGGGACTGACTTAAAAGAAAAGCTTAAGACAACTAAGTAGCTCTGCCAAAACAATGACTAAGTGGTTGATTCTCACAGTCTGCAATGGGTTTGACTGAGTAATCATCAAGGAGGGAGGTGGAATTGTTCAGAATTGTTCAAGGGGTTACAACTAAGTAGCAGTTACTAGACTAAACTCAGTGTGAACTTCCTAGCCATGAGGTCTGCTAAACTATGATATCGTTTTCCCAAAGGCAAAGATGGTCGAAGCATCATGGCTTGAGTCATTTAAAACTAGACAGGACAGAGCATAGTGGAGGGAACATCCTGGCAGAGGCTGATGAACCAAAAGCCCTAAGGAGTCTTTTCCTTTTTTTGAACAGGGCTTGATGTATCTGATACCAATGCAAATGGGTGTTTGATTTATTTCCTGTTAGTTCAGTGGATGCTCTTATTACAAAAAGAGCACTCTTCAGTAATAGCCAATAGAATGTATTAACACTACAGTGAACTGTACTATTTCAGACAATTACCATGGGGGCCTTGAGGCAAACAAAGATTGGGGCCCCATTGTGCGAGATAGGCAACATACAAGCACAGTGAAACACAGTTCCCTGACCCAAAGAGTTTAGAGTCTAAATAGACACAACAGACTAAGGAGGAGATCAGAGAGGTGAAGTGACATGTCTAAGGATCACATACTAAGTACTGGGGTCTTTGTCCAATATTATATGGTGTGTGCGCAAACATGAAGAGCAAAACAATCTAAAACAGTGGTCCCCAAACATTTGATGGTCGCAGGGGGGAGACACGGACAGGGATAAGGGGGCTGAGCCTGGGACCACAGCTGGGGGTGGGGCTGGGGCTAGGAGCAGGTAGTCAGGAATGAATCCATGGTCAAAGGGCAAGACTGGGGGTGGAATCGGAGCTGCAGCTGGGCTGTGGTGGGGGCCAGCAGCCAGCCCGACTGGATGCGGAGCCAGGGCTGTGGCTGGAGACAGGGACAGGAGCAGGTTTGAGGCCAGAACAGAGCTGGGGGCTGGGCCAGGTTTACACCTTACACACCACTAGGCACCACATCTTCAGTGCCCCACCTACAGCTGACCTTTGTGTTTCCATAAAAATTAAACTTTTAACCCACTTTTAACTTTTAGATGCTAAACTGGGAGGAGTGGTAGATACGCTGGAGGGGAGGGATAGGATACAGAAGGACCTAGACAAATTGGAGGATTGGGCCAAAAGAAATCTGATGAGGTTCAATAAGGATAAGTGCAGGGTCCTGCACTTAGGACGGAAGAACCCAATGCACAGCTACAGACTAGGGACCGAATGGCTAGGCAGCAGTTCTGCGGAAAAGGACCTAGGGGTGACAGTGGACGAGAAGCTGGATATGAGTCAGCAGTGTGCCCTTGTTGCCAAGAAGGCCAATGGCATTTTGGGATGTATAAGTAGGGGCATAGCGAGCAGATCGAGGGACGTGATCGTTCCCCTCTATTCGACATTGGTGAGGCCTCATCTGGAGTACTGTGTCCAGTTTTGGGCCCCACACTACAAGAAGGATGTGGATAAATTGGAGAGAGTCCAGCGAAGGGCAACAAAAATGATTAGGGGTCTGGAACACATGACTTATGAGGAGAGGCTGAGGGAGCTGGGATTGTTTAGCCTGCAGAAGAGAAGAATGAGGGGGGATTTGATAACTGCTTTCAACTACCTGAAAGGGGGTTCCAAAGAGGATGGCTCTAGACTGTTCTCAATGGTAGCAGGTGACAGAACGAGGAGTAATGGTCTCAAGTTGCAGTGGGGGAGGTTTAGATTGGATATTAGGAAAAACTTTTTCACTAAGAGGGTGGTGAAACACTGGAATGTGTTACCTAGGGAGGTGGTAGAATCTCCTTCCTTAGAGGTTTTTAAGGTCAGGCTTGACAAAGCCCTGGCTGGGATGATTTAACTGGGAATTGGTCCTGCTTCAAGCAGGGGGTTGGACTAGATGACCTTCTGGGGTCCCTTCCAACCCTGATATTCTATGATTCTATGATTCTATGCCCCTAGAATGCCAGCACCCCTAGGCACATGCCTACTGTGTATAATTGGAAATCCAGCCCTGCTGTGCCCCCCACCCCAAACATTCCTCCGTGCCCCACTAGGGGGCACGCTCCTCAGTTTGGGGACCTCTGATCTAAGAGGATGTATTTCAGAGGGAAGACGACAGCAACAGGACCAAGTCTAATTTCCATGAGCATAGTGGATTTATCTCTGTAGAAGTCTGCAGGAACTGGGGGAACTAAAATATCTGCTCTGTGTACACTGGCACAGGTCTCCGAAATTTAAAGTTGCAGTACACAGAAGACACGTACCCACCTCTTTCTTCTTTCATAAGAAGTCTCTTCAAGATGTTCTCTCTCCAGCTGTGGAATTTTGATTTGGGCTTCAGCTCCAACAAGTGGCCTTTCTCAATGGCTTTCCAGGACACATGCTCTTTCTTACACATGCACATATGTGTGCAAGTGTAACCTAACCCACAGGTGAGCATGTATTTAAGTGCCCCAGAGCTAGAAGTACAGCCCCAGTTAGAGCATCTGAGCTTTTTTAGCTCAAGCTGTAGCATCTCATGCGTTTAGCTATGGAGGTCTCTTGGTCAGTCTCTGGGGTATTGGCCAAGATGGAGGTTGCCACACGAGTTTTGCACAGCAGACTGTACTGGCATTCTTGCATGTGTACCCATACCTGCCACATAAGTGCCAGCAGCATCCAGCAAATGGTATCAGTGTGTTTCTAGCTGCAAAGCAGCCTTTGATCCCGTTTGCATAGATAAGAGGTTAGTTTGGCCAAGATTATTTGCCCAACTGCTTTTCAATATTCAATCCTGAATATCTTGCTGGATTTTTATAAAGTTGAGGAAGACAGAGTTTGAGACAGGCGCTGGGCAGAATTCTGGACACTTAGATTCCAAAGCCAGAAGGGGACACTGTGCTCATCTAGTCAGCTCTCCTGTATAACACAGGCCATAGCATCCCCAAAATAATATCCGAGAGCATCCATTTTAGAAAAAACATCCAATCTTGATTTAAATTATTAGTGATGGAGAATCCACCACAGGCCTTGGTAAACTGTCCCAGTAGGTAATTACCCTCCTAGTTAAAAAATTACACCTTATTCCCACTATGATGGACAAATTCTGTCACAAAAAGGCAAAATGAAAGACGTTATAAACAGGTCAAAAACTCCAGAGCAAGTGTCTAATCCAAATCTCGCTGCCATGTAGATATTCCCTGTGTCACTTAACAAATGAGCTGCATAATGCTATGAAAGTACTTGTTCCAATATTAACCATCCTGTCAAAACCCATATGAAGTAAATAAGTACCAGAAGCATTATCCCATTTTTACAGACAGGGAAACTAAGACGTGTCTTCATCTGCTAAAGAAAATGGAACTAAACCAGAGATAAATTCAGCCCAGAGTGATATATGTGACTTGCCTAAATCAGTGCCAGAGCCAGTGGAAGAATTTAGGAGTTCAGTCCTGATTCTCAATCCAGTTGACCGTACTAACTTCTCAACTTGTGGGAGGAGTATCCTATGTTGCAAGTACTTAGAAAATGCTTTTGACATTTATTTCCTCTGAATCATCAGATATTTGACACTCCATGACCAGAAACTAAATTTGGGGGACCAGTGCTCTCATATACTACGGCAAATCCTAGGCAGTAGCCCTATTTAAATCTCTTTCCTTGTAGCATACATGTTCCTTTCAGCTGATGTGGCTTTTCCTTCTTAGTCTTTTCACCAAGCCATGGCAATTACTTCCAGGAGGATCACATTCTGAAGCACACTCTCTACATAATGTTATACGTAGCTACAAAAGAAGGCAGCAGTACCAAAAACGCTTCATAATTAATAGTCCGGTAAAGTGACACTCAGAGGCCATTAACCAGCTCAATCCCACACCTAGAAAGTTAACGTAACCAGCCTTGACAGCTGTATTCCACGTCTGATGATGCCCTTATTACAGATGCTGAATATTCAACCACTTTTTCCTGGCAATAAAACCTTGACACAAGCTCAGGAAATCTACTGTACTTGTGAGAAAAGTGAGGTAAGAGTATGTTTCCATTTACTCTCAGAAAGAAAACAAAAACAAATGACCTGCTACTGAATGTCCTTTTTATTCAGAAAAATAAATCAGCAGCAGTCATCCTAATTTATGTTTCGCTAACTTTTCCTTGAGATTATTTAGAAGAAAAAATGGCTGTCTCCTGGGTTAGGTGAGAGAACATGTAGGTTTTTTTGTCCTGGCTGTTCTCATTACAGGCCATAAAGTTCTGCTTCTTGCTGAGCTTCAGTTACTGGAAGCCCAGCCAGATTGCAGTGAAATGTCATAAATTTAATTAGAAAAGAATAGAGCACAATATTAATGGCAAAAGTCAAGGCAAAGAAAAGGGGATAATAAGCCAAATTCACCCCTAGTGTTAAGTCCAGTTAAATCAGTGCAGATGACTTTGCCTCAGTACAAAGAAGAGGAAACAGAAAGGACAATTGGAGAATAATGGGGAGGTGCAAAAGTATGGTGCTGCGAGACCTGCTCTTGCTGCAAGTAAGAATGCTTTGTGATTATGTTTCAGGAACATAATTGCTACTCGGTATGGGATGAAACAAAGTAGTTGTACTTACATGCCTGTGCTTAATTTGTGTTTTAGATGATTTACCTTCTAAAAAAATCAGGCATGTCTCCCCCCAGTGAGAAAGGGCATCGTGCACCCCCAGGTTAAGAATCACTATAGCTGACGGCAAAACATATACCAGTGATGCCTGTGTAATATGTAACCTGTAAGCATAGGGTCAGAATTAGGGGGGAAATGTGCCTCACTGGTGCCTCACAATAGTGAGACCATAATTAAGGTTTCATTGGAGTTCTCTGTTTTACAGGGTTTGTTCCTCAGTGTTTCACCTTCTTTCTGAGACCTTTTTGTAAACATCCTCTGGGGAATTTGAACCAAAATTTCAGCCACTAAATTAATGTGCATGTAGAATGGTTTCTTATGTTGTTAGATTTTTAGGAAATGTGGGGAAACTTGAGCACTGGAAAAAAGCACCTGATTCCCCCCCCACCCCCACCCCATCCAACACTGTGCACATTTGTGACTCCCTGAGCGGTAACATTGTGACAACAGAGATAATCAGTTATTCATCACTCACTCTCTCCAGTTCATTTGCATACTTGGGGACAGTAGACAATGGCTGCCTTTGATCACTTATTTCCCCCAGACTACCATAGTATTATCCCAAAGAGGGGTCCTAAGAGGAACTGTAAGTAAAGGAGAGTGGGTCTGAATAAGCTACTGGTACTCCTTTGGGTTTGTATTGTGGTACGTTACATACACACATTCTCTCAAAGTGCGAAGCACCACAAAGTCACATCACAGTGAACAGCAAACACAAGACGGGACTCATTGGCCAGCAATTTCCCCCCACGTTTTGCAGTCTTCACACAACCTGAAGAAGCCACCATACCGCTTTCCATGCAGGTGGACACATTGTTAAACCACACTCGCTGTGGGCATCCCTAGCCCCAACAACTGGTACCAGTTCAACTGGTAAATTAACCATGTAAGTTACACCATTTCTTTTCAAAGGATAATTGTTACTTTCACATAGTCCTTTGTAAGGAAAGTAAGATACACAAGTCCAGCTCCTTTTCATGTATATTATTGTTTCTTTCAAGTGGGAGGTCTGACTGTCTCAATATTTGCTTTTTTTTTTTTAAAGGGAGAGGGCATTATAGCTTTGTGTCCTTACTCAGTTTTCTGTCAAACATCATTTTTAAAAAATGTTTAGAACTTAAACTAAAGTCACAGTAAAAAAAAAGAAAAGAAAAAGAAAGACTCACAAGGCCAGCCCAGTAACCCGTTACTCCTGAAGGCAACAAGAGCATGTAAGGAAAGAATGCCCTTCTTGGAGTGTGAATACATCTAGGGGCATAGAATACATCATAGAGAGACACACACTCAAAAAAACTTCTCTCCAAATTGACAGTGCCAGTCTGGGTATAAGGGAAGAGACCACAAGGATGTCTAGATTCTGGTGCAGCCAGACAGTAGTTCAAGCCTCCCTCGCTGGGAAAGACAGTGCCCCAAGAGAGACAGACTATCTGCATACAGTGCCTATATCCTGATGTAAAAGCCTACCTCAGCTAGCGGCTACCACTGATTCTGGGAGAGCACACTGATTTGTGGGCTTAGTTATGAAAGTTATGTGGGAAAGGATCTTGAGAGCACCCCAACCTAGGCTAGAGTTGGAGAAGGAGGAGATAGTCACCCTGGCCTTAGGGCCTTAGTACAAACAAGAAAAACTTTGTTAAGGAACAAAAAGTGCACCTCACATTAAGCCATGCCTACGAGCAATTGGCCTCTGTAAATGAAGCGATGGAACCTCAGCAGCTAGAGCAATACTTCCATTTTGTGCTCAAGAAGGAACGCCTATGCCTTGTTGAGTAAGACTAAATCTGGGCAGACAAGGACACAACTACTAGTATCATGCAAATACTGCCAACCAGTGATGCAGCTTGGGCATGACATCCCTTGCACCAGCCATTTGGGGTGGGAAAAGATGTTATCTTGAATACTGTCCTGCTTCTATTGGCCTAGGGTCCACCAGGAAGTAAGGGAATGTTGCTCCTTCTGTCCAGAATGCCAACTGTCCACTGCCAAGAGAGTCTCAAAGGCTCCCTTAATTCCTTTGCTGCTGATCAGGACACCCTTTGAAAGAATAGGGATGGACATGGTTAGGCCCCTGGAGAAGAGTGCCTCCAGATACCAGTACATATTGGTAGTTGCTGACTACACCACCTTCTGTCTGGAGACTGTTCCCCTTTGCATGACCAAGGTGACATTGCACCAGAACTTATGAAACTTTTTTCATATATAGGATTTCCTGATCTTTGTGATATATTAACTGACCAAGGCATCAACTTCACCTCGCAGGTGATACAAGTGTTGCACTCCCTTCTGAGGATTAAATCCTCGAGAAAACTTCCTGAGACAGATAGTCTCATAGAGAGATTCAACAAAACCCTGAAAGAAATGCTGAAGTGCTTTATCAGATGTGACCCAAGCACTGGGAGCCACTGCTTTCACCACTCTTATTCGCCATAAGGGAGGGCCTGCAAGCCTCTATGGGATTCTCCACCTTTGGACTATTGTATGGCCATCAGCCTCAGGGGATCTTAGATTTGCCACATGAAGGTTGGCAGGAACAGGATGAAGTACTGCCAATTTAACCCAGTATGTTATCCATCTAAGGAAGCACCTTCAAAAGCTGGGTATTTTTGTGAGAGAAAAATCTGGAGGAGACACAAGACAAAGCTAGAACTGAGGGGCATGCCTATGTACTTTCCAGCTAGGAGACAGTCTTATTATTGTTATCATTGGCCAAATCTAAATGAATCACCTGCTGGCAGGGTCTTTTTGAGGTAACTAGGCAAGTAGGACCAGTAGATTATGAAATATGGTTACCAGGCTGAAGAAGAGAGACCAGAATCTACCATGTGAAGAGCCAGGGGCTGATACCTGTGACACTAGTTGTGGGACTCTCTTGGACAGAGAGCACAATTCTCCTGAGTGAGAGCTTTGTTCATGTGTTCTCAAACACCTGGAAAAACTCACTTAGTACACCACCGCCTGGAAATGACATCTGGACAAAAAGTTAGGGAGAATCCCCAACTCTACCATGGAAAATGTGGGACATGGTCTGGGAAGAAGTAGGGATGATATTAAGAATAGGGGTCACTGAAGAGTCCAAGAGTGAATGGAGGAGCCTCGTTGTTCCCAAACCTGATGGTTTGATTTGGTTTTGCATCAATTTCCATAAAGTTAATGCTATTTCAAAATTCAGTGCTTATCTGATGCTGCAGGTAAATGAGCTGCTGGAGCAGCTGGGACCCTTGAGATCCTTTGTAAGACCAATGGTACCAAGTGAATATTGGTAAATCCCTTTATCCTCCTCCTTGGGGTTGAACAGGCAGTCTTTTTTCCCATTTGGGCACTTTCATTTCAAAAACATGCCATTCGGACTGCATGGGGCTATGGCAACCTTTCAACATATCATGAATAAAGTTCAGATCCCCTACTGCCAATATACTTCTGCCTACCTGGATGAGATCATCTATAGTCCCATGCAGGAGGGTCACCTACAGCATATGAGTGCTTCATTAATATCACTCCAAGAAGCTGGTCTCACAGCTAACCCAGCTAATTGTAAGCTAGCGACCACGCAGGTGACCTACCTAGAGTATCATGTAGGAAGTGGACTCTTGAAGTCAGGAATTGACAAAGTTCAGGCTTTAACATGCCCACTCCCCCAGACAAAAAAAAGGCAAATGAGCCACTTCCTAGGCCTAGATGAATATTATTGGAGATTTATCCCTAACTTTGCTTCGATTGCAGCTTCCCAGTGGACCTTATGTAAAGGCAGTAACCCAAAGAAGATCCAAAGGTATAAAAACCTCAGAGGTGGCTTTTAACACCTTGAAGACATGCCTTTGTCAGGCATCTGTCCTTTTTAATCCTGGCTTTTCCACAAGAGCTTATATTACATATGAATACCTCAGATGTTGGACCTGGTGCCCTGCTTCCATGGGACTTTGCAGGTGATGAGCACCCAATTCTGTATTCAAGTAGAGAATTGTTTGCCAGGGAAAGAGCCTACACCATTACTGAGGAAAAAGCATTAGCAATTAAGCAGGCCATAGACTCTCAGGTACTATCTGCTAGGCAACCCCTTTCACTAATCATGGATCACACACCCTTACATTGGTTGAATACCATGAAAGACGTGAACCCCTGGATAAAGCAGTGACATCTGGCACTCCAGCCAGATAGGTTCAGAGTATATCATCATCCAGGGAAAGATCATGCCAATGTTGATTTGTTTTCAAGGGAAGTTGGAGCTGTGGATGCTCAGAACCAGAAGCCCCTTACCATTTTGAGGGCTGGGGTATGTGATGGGGCATGCCCCCATCCCAATCAGGAGAAGGGTAATGAGCTCCTCTGGACTCAATCTCAGCCAAATAGACACACCTGCAGAGCCTGCTCCAGCTGGAGGAAGCAAGCTTAACAAGGAGAGCAAGTCACAAGCAGCAGCAGCAACCAGGAGGAAAACTGCTGACTCTTGTTACAGAGTAGCAGAGGGAGACAGCTAATAAGCCTCCATTCCCCACAGACTTACCAAAACCCCAAGACACCTTCGAAAGGGGGGAGTGCTCTGAAGCTGCCTGGGCATGGTCCCTCACCCCGCCCAAGAAAGGCGCTGCCTATCACAAAGTGGCAAGTACGTCTATTGCTGCGAGTTCAGGGCTGCACACCTGCTGTGATTGTATCCAAGCTCAAGCGTAGGAGATCAGGAGTTAAGATTTTTAGGATAGTTGTTCTAATCTGCACCTGATCCCTGCACCTTTATGGTGCTTTTATCTTGAGAGCAGAAGCTGATCAGCTGCACCTGATCCCTGCACCTTTTATCTTGAGAGCAGAAGCAGGCTGATAGCTATATGAAGAGGACACAGGGCCATTGCTATTGTCAGCCTATCTGCAGTTGCTGAATAGTCCAGATTTAGCTCAGAACCCACAAATCATTCACAGAGTTGTGAGTGCGCCATCTTTTAGTGAGGTAGTCAGGGAAATTGTTTGGGAGACCCCCTATTGCCTGAATTCTGTCCTCAAGCCATGGGGTAAGAATTTGGGGATTTTATTTCTTACTGTCTATTAAACCTGTGGAGGGACTTACTATCTTATCTGATGTGAGTGCCTTTTGGGCTGTACTTAACCAAGTTGGCCAATTTGCTTATTACTGCTACAGAAGATATTCTTTTCACAGGTCATTAAGGGCCCCCAGAGCGTATGCATACCACCATGACACTAAAATTTTATTCCTGCTATATCAACTCACCTGACTGGGACTTTTGGAGAAGTTCATTGGTGGTATCAATATGGGGAAGACGTAGATATCCTGAAAGCACTGGTCTACCCTGTTATGTAATAGTGATATCCTGTTTAGTACAATTACTCTGTTGAATACATTGTGTATTTGCTTTCTTCCTTGGGAGCCTCCAACTCTCTGGCAAGAAACTCAGGGTTGCCTATGGTTAGGATTTCCCTTCCAAGATGCCCTGGTGATCTTTCCAGGAAGGAGCAAGGGGAGGCACCACCAAGTGAATACATCTGGGAAGAGAATAAAGGAAGTTACACCCTGCTTTGTTGGAAGCCCAATGAACCCAGGCCTATCCATCCACTCCCACAAAGAGACTGGTGTTAAAACAAGGTAACAGCGGACCAGGGTGCTCCATGAGAGTGACTGGTTAACAGAAGAGCTGGTTGAAAATTTGATAAAAACTTTGACAGAAAAGGGCATTTTTGATCAAAAGATTTCAGTTTTCATTGAACGTTTTCATTTCTTAACCCAAAGTTTCTCATTTATTGGAACAACTCTGGTTTTGGTTTTTGACAGCCATGGAAAATTATTGTTTTCTGCTGATCTTTTTCCACTGGGACAAAAAAAATTCATTTCCTGGCCAGCTCTAGTTAACAGCGATAAACAGAGGCCCACTGATGGGAAGCACACAGTGGGGAGGTGGTTATCACTAGCAGTTTGAATATTGATGAAGGACTTTGATTTGCCTATCGGGCAGTTAAAAGTTTTTTTTTTAAAGTCTTGGGTGGAGAAGTACCCTCATACATTGTAGGCTAGGTCTACAGAGCAGCTGGGAGGGAGCTTCCCTGTGTGGCTAGACAGATACATGCTCGCTCTGCTCGAGCATGCATGCTAAAGATGCTAGTGTGGCTGCAGCAGCATGGGTAGCTCCCTGTTCTTCCAAGCCTGCCCGACACGCTGGGTAGACACGTGGGTGGCTTGCTGAAGCTGCCACCAGTGCCACTGCAGGCATGCTGCTATTTTTAATGCACTAGCTCAAGCAGAGCTAGCATGTATCTGTCTAGCCACATAGGGAAGCATATGCCCAGCCACTGGGTAGGCCCGCCTTCAGCCTCCTTCCTGCAGAATGCTGCTAGCACCTCCTACTCCTCTCAAAAGAAAGACCCTGCTAGAGACTGTCACAGCAGCTTTTTTCTCCTTAGGTTGCAGTGTTGGGCCTCAGATATTAGAGAGACAAGGTGGGTGAGGTAATATCTTTTATTGGACCAACTTTTATCTGTTCTGTTTTACAGGCTCCACTGCAGATTGGATATTGCAATATATTTGCTCTTCTGCTATTATACCTCAGCACGTGCATATTGGGCCTGATCTAAAGCACATGGTAGCCTATGGAAAAACTCCCATAAGCGGTGGATCATGCCTCTGTTAAATGCGTTCAGCAAGGACAATTATGCATGGCTTAACTTTGTGTTAGCTAAAACTAGCCAGTCATAGCCTGAATCATTCCCGTGAAAATCAGTAGGAGCCAGAAGTCTCACATGGGTAGACAACATCTAGGTCCTTATAATGTATTAGGCCAAGTTGTTCATTAGGAATCATTAATTTGGGGTGTCTGAGAGATTGGGAACCCAACCTGAGATACCCCATTGACTCCAGTTGGAATTGTGAGTGATCAACTTCATTGAAAAATCAAGCTTCCAAAAACAGAGACACCCAAAGCTGTAAGTTTTTGCTGGCCAAGGACTTTTTTTTTTTTAAATGAAGTGTGTGTCTAGTGCTTACCCCAATGAGGCCCCGATCTCCAGCTGGGGCTTACAGACTACTGTCATTTTATGCAACTCAATGAAAAATTATTCAGCACTTTTGGAAACATGGGCCATAATCTTTTTGGTAAAGCACTGTTGCAAACTGTAGTATATAATCTTACAGAACTCTGTGCCATTTCTCTCCAAATCCATTCTAGCTTGTTCTGAGTCAGCATGACATGGTGCAATACTTGACTCATGCACTTAGGTATGACTCATAATATATAGCCAACCACATTAGAAGTACCCTTCCTCCTGGACGTCAGCTGGCCACCTGCCCCATATCGCTTCCATTGGCTTCTTCCAAAGGAAGTCATGGGGGGGGGGAGGAACGGGAAGGCTGACTTCATTTGTTTTCATACATAAGAATGCATGGGTGTTGGGAAGTGGAAGTTTAGAAATGTTTTGAGCATTAATGTATCCATAGCAGTGATGTACAATGTGTGATGTGGGCCCTTGATTATACATGCAGTGCTCTTTGTGATCTTAAAGAATTTCCTATTCTTTCCCTACTTTCTCTGGCTTTAGCATATTTTTTTTAAAAGTGAAATGCAAAGGAAAACCCCCAGCCCTAACATTTAAAATGAGCTCTCAGCAGCATTCCAACACCGCAACTATGAGGATGTTGCATTTCCATTTTTAAGAGGTAGATTTGAAAAACAGAAAATATATTAAATGTAAAATACAACCTGCTCTGAAAATCCATCCTATAAATTATGGACCTGGGCAAAGCAGATATTTTTCTATGGGAATTAGGCACACAGGCTGTAGGCTGAACTATGTGTAAGAAAAAAACCCTAAGTTGGTCTAAGAAAGGATTTCTTTCCATGGATCAGGGAAGATAAGCTTAAGATGCAAGTGAAAGGCCAGCATCAATGAAAACAGTTTAAGCCCTGAGTTAAGATAAAGGTGAGCGAAGTTTGAACTCAGTGAGGATATGATGGAATTTCCATTTTTCTATGCACCCTGCTACCCACTCCTGCCAAGGGCAGGCCTAATTCTTCTCTCACTTACTTCATATTTACATTAGTGTAAATCCACTGATCCTAATATAGTCACATCAGGAGACTGGAATCAGGCCTGAGGAATTTATCCCGAGCTCAGATACTTGACCTCCCTTAAAGCCCTTGGGTGTCTAGAGCTGGTATTTCCAAACGCCTATTAAATCTCAGTGGTATTTGGGTACCTAGCTCCCAGAAGCAACTCTGAAAATCCTAGCCTAGAAGAGCAAATTGTTTGTCTTTGGAATGTACCATATCACATGGCATTAAATTACAGGTGTTAAATTCCAAGAGGAAGCTGCTCTTTGGTCCCTCTACTAGAATTTTACCCCAGTTCCTTTGAAATTATGGAGCTATCTGCATTGTTCAACAATGACTAAAACAACACAGGACTGAAGGACAGATAGGAAACACCTGTGCCAGCAATGCCCCTCTGTCATGTACATCGGCCAACCTGGACAGTCTCTACATAAAAGAATAAATGGACACAAATCAGACATCAAGAATTATAACATTCAAAAACTAGTCGGAGAACACTTCAATCTCTTCGGTCACTCGATTACAGACCTAAAAGTGACAATTCTTCAACAACAAAAAACTTCAAAATCAGACTCCAATGAGAGACTGCTGAATTGGAATTAATTTGCAAACTGGATACAATTAACTTCAGCTTGAATAAAGACTAGGGAGTGGATGGGTCATTATACAAAGTAAAACTGTTTCCCCATGTTTACCCCCCCCCCCAGCTGTTCCTCAGATGTTCTTGTCAACTGCTGGAAATGGCCCACCTTGATTATCACTACAAAAGGTTTCCCGCCTCCGTCCCTCCCCACACTCTCCTGCTGGTAACAGCTCACCTTACCTGATCATTCTTGTTACAGTGTGTATGGTAACACCCATTGTTTCATGTTCTCTGTGTATATAAATCTCCCCACTGTATTTTCCACTGAATGCATCCGATGAAGTGAGCTGTAGCTCATGAAAGCTTGTGATCAAATAAATCTGTTAGTCTCTAAGGTGCCACAAGTCCTCCTTTTCTTTTTACAGATAGGAAAGTAACTGCAGCCTGACATTAGGTACATCTGTGAGAGGAAAACAAACCTGTTACAAATACCAAAGACAGGAATCAAATAGCATGATCCCATTCCACCTACATATGCATAAGCCAAACAACATTGTAGCCAAAGACAGTTCATGGCACTCCTGTTAACAGTGCACTCTTCTTAAAATCACCAAGGACTTGATTCTCTTATTTACACTGGAGAGAGTCAGGAGTTCCTCCTAAGTCACTGGGGCAAGAAAATAATTCAGTCATGTCCCTTCAAAATCCACAAAAGCCACACAAGCCACTTTATTACAAAGGCATTTGAGATGTTCACTTCTGGCTTAGTGCCATAAACCTCCATTACAGCAGGTTTTTAATGCAGATAGTCACTGCTTTGGATGCCTCAAATTAAATCTTTCATAGAGGTAAACAAATTCTTACTTAGGCTTCAAAAAGAAAATGAAATTGAACAAACAAAAAGTCTCAACACTTTGAAACTTTCAATGCTTGCCACCATTTAACTGACATAACTTATAATGCTGTCACATTAAGATTGATTTTGGGAGAGAACAGAACATTTGTAGATATTTCCAAAGGAACAGACACCTAGGAGGCTACTTTCCACTTCCTTTCAATGAGACTTAAGCACCAAAATACCTCAATCACTTTTCAAAAGTGGACTTAGGAGCTTTTGAAAATGTTATTCCAAGTCACTGATACTTAGCACGTACATTGTTCTTTTCACCCATAGATTTCCAAGCATTTGGCAAAGATAGCTGGGCATTGTGATGTTTATTTAGCAGGTGGAGAAACTGAGGCACAGAGCAGTTAAAGTCCAAACTTTTAAAATTAGATGCCTGAAGTTAGGCCTCTAAACCAGGGGTGGGCAAACTACGGCCCACACGCCAAATCCGGCCTCTCGGGGCTTTAGATCCGGCCCCCGGGATTGCCACCGCCGCGGGCTCCACGCCGCTCTGGGAAGGGGCCACATCACATCCCTGCAGCTCCTGGGGGTGGGGGGGCAGAGAGCTCCATATGCTGCTCTTGCCTGTGGGTACCTCCCCCAAAGCTCCCATTGGCCAGGAACGGGGTACCTCAGCCAATGGGAGCTTTGGGGGAGGTACCCACAGGTGAGGGAAACACGCAGAGCCCTCTGCACCCCCCACCCCCAGGGGCCGCAGGGACATGGTGCTAGCCACTTCCCAGAGTGGCATGGCACAGCGCGGTGCAGGGCTGGGGCTGGGGCTGGGCAGGCAGGGAGCCTGCCCTGGCCCCGGTGCGTGCCGCTGCCACCTCGGATCCACTCTAGGTAAGCGGTGCCAGGCCAGAGCCCAAACCCCTCCTGCACCCCACCTCCCTGCCCTGAGCCTCCTGCCACACCCTGCACCCCAACCCCCTGACCTGAGCCCCCTCATACACCCTGCATCCCTCCTCTGCCCCCAACCCCTTTCCCTGAACCCCTTCCTGCACACCGCACCCCCTCCCACACTCCACCCCTGCACCCCAGCCCCCTGCACCGGCCCTGCAAGCAATTTCCCCACCTAGATGTGGCCCTCAGGCCAAAAAGTTTGCCCACCCCTGCTCTAAACCCATATTCAGGTACTTGAATAAGAAAACCAATTTTCAGACAGGCTGTCAAGGTTCCTTCCCAGCTCTGAACTCAAGGGTACAGATGTGGGGACCTGCATGAAAGACCCCCTAAGCTTATTCTTACCAGCTTAGGTTAAAACTTTCCCAAGGTACAAACTTTTACCTTTTGTCCTTGAACCTTTATGCTGCCACCACCAAAGTGTCTAACAAAAATAACAGGGGAAGTGCCCACTTGGAAACATCTCCCCACAAAAAATATCCCCCCAAGCCCTACACCCCCTTTCCTGGGAAAGGCTTGATAAAAATACTCACCAATTTGCATAGGTGAACACAGACCCAAACCTTTGGATATTAAGAACAACGAAAAGCATTCAGGTTCTTAAAAAAAGAGACTCACTAGCCTCTCACCTCCTGAGACGGGGCCTCCAGAACAGGGTTGAGGGCAGGCACAGCCAGGTAGGAAGCTGTGCAGCAAAGCTTACATTGCCCCACTTCTGGTTCCTCCAAAACCTGCTCCTTAAGTTTTGGCTGTGCTTCTCTCTGTATCTCTGTATTATTGCCCCCCACACACACCTAAGGGCCTCACCACTTCCAGACCTCATTATCCTGCTCCTGCCACTGGCCAAGCTGGTTGTGTGTAAGCCCATGAGGAAAGCTCTGTCTCAGGGAGGCTCTGTGATTGTAGTACCATTTTCCTCACTCATGCAGGCATCTGAGAAGAGTTCCATTGGCCTGCATCCACTGCTTTCCAGGACCTCTTCTTGGAGTGGTGGGTGTAGTGAGGGCTCTCTGCTCAGCACCCCCCCCCCACCACCGGTATGCTTGCATCATACCTGTGACCACACTCCCATCTGTGCACTTTGTTGATTTGTCCAACAAACTCAGTTGGCCTCAGTTCTTTTCGGCACCTTCCCTTCTTTTCTACTGTCATTTCAGGGGTGGGGGGGGGTCCTTCTCTCTGCCTCAAATAGGCCAGTGCCATGCACAAGCCTGAAATTCACTCCAGAAGGTGGCTTTTAAAAGCAAAAAAGAAAGACTGCCTAATATCTACTCAGGTTCTGATCCTCACCCCCATTCCATATTAAATCCACTAAATAAATGGGTAGTATCATCCATAGCAACGCTGTCTTTGCTCTCCAGAACAGCTGCTTCACAACTCTGGTTCCCGCTGGGGGTTTTATTACTGTGTTAGCATGCTCTAGCTCTGCAGTATTAGGCCACAAGCAGGGGCGGCAGGTTTGTATAATTTTTGGTGGTGCCCAGAACAGGTCCAAGTCCCCCGCACACACACACACACACCTGCCTTGTAAGCCAATTTAATAAATAAATAATAATAATGTAAAAATGTGAGACTCTGGGGTGGGGCTGGGGATGAGGGGTTTGGGAGGGGCTTGGGCAGAGGGTTGGGGTGTGGGGGTGAGAACTGCAGGGGAGGCTGGGGATGAGGGGTTCACAGTGCAGGAAGGGGGCTCAGGGCTGGGGCAGAGGGTATGGGGAGGCAGGGGGGGTGAGGGCTCTGGGTGGGGGTGCGGGTTCTGGGGTGGGGTGGGGCCAGGGATGAGAAGTTTGGGGTGCAGGCAGGCTGCCCGCGGCTGGGGCCAGAGTGGAGGACTCTTCCCAGCCCTCCTCCCGCCAGCAGCAGTGAGCTCCAGGGGAGGGCCCCCGTCCCGTCCCCATCGCCGCCCCCTCCCCCGCCACAAAGCACACTGACCTCGCACCACTGTCACTGTACATGCTCCTAGGGCCCCTCTCAGGTCCAGGAAGCCCCCTCGCCTCCCCTGTGGTGGGTGCAGGGAGGCTGCCATCATGTATGTGCCTCCTCCCCTGCTGCTGCCTCTCATTGTAGCCTCACTGGGGGTGGGGGCATGGGGTGGGGGCGTGGGGCAGGAGCGGTGACTGTGGGCAAGGGGGCCCCCTCTGCTGGTGGAGAGTCCGAGAGGAAAAGGGAAAATTTGTCTGTCCGAGGCAGAAGGGCAGGGTCAGGTCAGCCTAGGTCAGTCTGCCCTGGCACTAATTGTTGGGGGCGGTGCTAGGACCCTGGTGGGAGCTGGCAGAGCTGAGTGCAGCATGGAGCTGCAGGGGCAGCTGTCCAGGGCACAGGCAGGGACACTCAGGGGAGGTGCGCAGGGGTGGCAGGCAGGGCTGGGGGAGAGACCCCACCTGGAACATTAGTGGAGCCAGGCCCCCATCCCCTGAATATTGTTGGAGCATGAGCACCACGGGCCCATATAACTTGCCACCCCGGCCACAAGTTAAAGGAAAGCGGTCTGCAGCCAGTTTCTAATCCTGTACTCGGTTTGGTACAAACCAATACAGGAAGAGATGCTACTGTAATCTCTGAATTCATCTCTGCCTTCCCATCTGTAATTTCTACATTACACCGCAACTAAATACAGCTGCCATTATGCCTCTTGCTCTTTCCAAAGGAACCTTACAGCAGCAAGAAATAATTTGCTCTTGTAGAGCAGCTACCCTCCTAGTATTTAAAAATGCTTTTTGGACATTTATGAATTAAGTCTCACAAACACACTGTTCAAGTCGGTAAATATTAGAGTTGACTAAAAGCTGTAATTTTCATCCAGCAGGAAATGCTGCTATTTTGACATTTGTTTTCTTCTTGAACCAGGATGAAAAGTCAAAATATTTTAACTGCGTGGAATAAAATTTCCGGAAGATTTTTGACTTGGAAGTGTCAAAATGTTTCATTTCAACATTTTTGATTGAAACAAAATGTTTCAATATTCCCAAACCAAAACATGTAATTTCCACTTGTTGGCCCAAACCAAAACATTTCCTCTTGAATTTCCCAGTGGAAAATTACACCCCTAAAAAATAATAATAAAAAAAAAAATCTTTGCCAGAGCTAAAATTCAGTTTCCACAAAGAAACATTTTCCCATCAGAAAATGGAGTTCTCAAAAGTTGAGGACCAACCCCAGTAGATATTACCCCTATTTCAAAGATGGGAGAAGTGAAGCACAGGTTGACTTACCAAGGTCCCACAAAAAGGCAGTGACACAGCCAAGAACGCAGAGTTCTTGACTTCCAACCCCCTGCTCTCACCAACAGAATGCATTTATCAGTCTGGGCTGCCTTAATGCAAACATTGGACATAACCACTAATTTTAAGAGAGTCTGCCAGAGCTACCGCTACCTCAGAGGGGTATTGAGAAACTACATTAATTAAATGTTTGTAAAACTCCTTGAACTTAGATGGAAGATACCGAGCAGCATTTATTGTATCAATAAAACAAGCTAAAATGACTATCACTATATACAAAGATATTTTAGCTGCTGAAGGAAAACTTTGTTTCAGAATCTGGTCAAAGACAGCTTAGGCACTTGGTGCCTGATTGCCCTTTCATGAATGTTCTCAATGGAGTCATGCTGGCATAAAACTGGAGTAAAGCAGCAGAAAAGGAGGCCCTTTGAGTCACATTCTGTGTCAATCACACTCTTGGAATCTCAATATCTTAACTGGGGCTGCAGGTGGGTAACAAATTCTGGAATTTGGCCTATTTTAATTGTAAATGCATATTTTTAAGATAGTGCATCTGGATTTTAAGTTCCCTTCCAAATGTTGTGTGTGATTCGTTCTTGCCAGAGAAGCACACCTGGGAGTAAGAAGGGGGGTTAGATAAGTGCCTTTCCATATGGCAAACTGACCAGTGTTTCATTCTGCATTGCTTAATTTTTAAAATAAATCCTGTATCAATAAGATACCAGGTTCATATTTTATAGGGCAACTGTGCTTCACCTATTAGAAAGAAGGATTTGTTGTTGGTGCTGCTATTGTTGATCCAGTTAGGAAATCTGAAGTGGTACTCCTGGGCATTACATCATCATTTAAATTCTTCCTCCTTACATTCCAGCAGATATAATTTAGTCCTCTTCATAGGGTAGACACTAGGTGGCTTAATAGCAAAAAAGCCAACATAAATTATTAGTCACAGACACTGCACTAAGTCTAGCAATAAAAAGCATCATTTTAAGTGACTTTTAGATACTGGGGCTTTTTAAGTAAAGATATTGTCGGTACAAAATGATAAAAGGGAAACCAAGTACTATCCCCTTGAGAGACTGAGGGCTTGTCCACATACTGCTTTAGCCTGCACCAGAGGACATTTTATTCCACACTAACATGTCGTGCACCAACTGGCCTGTGTGGGCCCTGCTGACGCACATGGAAAGTTCCCTAGTGTGTATTAGCGTAGTACTGTTTGAAATAGAACTATTGAAATAGAACTACACAGCTGTTTTCAGTTGCACCCTCAGTGCACGACATGCTAGTATGGGCTAACATTTACACCATCTGGTGAGGACTAATGCATCTTGTAGACTAAAGCCTAAAGAGTGCAGTGTGTGTTTTAGCATCTCCTCCATGACACGTGGGACCACATGCATAGAAACCCGTGCTCCACTCACTACTCTGCGTCCCCATCAAGTACAGTGTTCAGTGCAAGTTCTAGGTTTTCACCTTCTGCATTTTTCATGATCTGGGCCCAGAACATCTGTGAGACCATCTCACTTTGCAAAATCTTGCCACTATCATCACCATCCACTACTCTGGCACAATGCAATTGCCTGCCACAAGGGAAAAACTTGTCTGCACAGGGAGCCAGAGCTCTTTCAGGGTCCAGTCGAAGAATGGAGAACTCCTTCCCTCATCGCTTTGTTTCAAGTTCAGAGTGCACTCTTTGACCCTTCCTTCAATAATATTACTATTACATTGGCATACAGCAGCCCCAACCAAGCTCCAGATCTTATTGGGCTAGGCATTGTCCAGACATATGATAACGGACGCTCCCCGCCCAGACGATCTCACAATCTAAACAGATGACATAGGGCAGGAGAAAGGAGGCATTACTCCCATTTTACAGAAGGGGATCTGAGGCACAAGAAGATTAAGTGACCTACCCACATGGGCCTGGGGTCTAAACTCAGTCTCGTCATACTCCATTGTCTTAATCACCAGGCTTTCCTTCCCCTCTGTGGAAGAAAGCACATAGCACATGATAACCTAGGAAAAATAACCCATGCTCAGATCCTCCAAGCAAGAAGAATGGAGAAGACACCATATATGACCAATTGCAATCACATTGGTTCATGCCTCTGCCAGGAGCTCAGATACCATGCCCATCACCATGGTATCCTACCCTGATGAGAACAGAACAGCAGATTACCAGATGTTTAGAGATGCAGTACATAGAAATCAAGATTATGCAATTTTCATAGCTACACAGCTAGCTACATTTATTTCCCTAGTTCTCACTGGGGACTTCTTGGGTCAAGTTTCAGCCTGTTCAACACATACAGCCATTCTGAGTTCTGCAGAGTTGCATGGATGCACGTAAGCAGATTTGCACTGAGGGTTCTATAACACTCCTGATCTCTGTGAAGCAGATCCTCAGCTAGTGTAGAAGTCAGCTGAGCTACACTGATCAATAGAACTATGCCAGTTCACATTCATTGAGGATCCAGGTCCATTTGTAGAACACAAATTGATGACAGAGAACAGACAATGCACTGGATATTTGCATTGCAGGTATTAGGTATTAGGCATTTTGCCTTCACACTGTGTTTAGAAAAGAAGAGTTAGCCACTGGATCAATAGCGATCCTCCCGGGGAAAGAATGCTGTCTTGTCACATGCATTTTAGACCCAATCCCAGAAGGCCCTGACCACCTTCAATTCTCACACCAACTTCAATGGTTGTTGAGAGTGTTTGTATCATGATGGTGTTCAGTAGCTTCCAGAATTGATCTGATCACTTGTCAGGCTTAGGTGCCACCTCCCACCCCCCACCCCATACTACTGTTAATCTAACTGGCTGTAAAGAATGGGATGCAGCTCTTGTTTAAATTCATTTTAATTGCAAAATGCTGGGCTCCCCTCAAAGGAGATTTTTGGCAGTGGGGCAGGGAGGGATGTGGAGGCAAGACTGGTGGGTCCAGTCTTGGTGGATGCAGGCTGGGATCAGAGATTCTTACAACCCCGGGGCTGCCGTAGTTTGAGACAGCAGTTCAGGTGGTGCTTTGCTGTATGGGAAAGCCATGCCATGTGGAACACCCCTGACTTAAGCCAATACTCTCCGACTTTGAGTTGAGGGGAGGGCCTGACCATGGAAGGAGAGTAATTGCTTAGGAAAAAAGCAAGTGGGTATAACTAGGAGTAAATGGAGGAAATTTAGCAATGGGAAAAGTAGGCAGATTATCTGGAAAATATTCCTCAGGGTGAGATCTATTAGCAGTGGAACGGGCTCCCAGAGCAGTGAAGAATAGAATATGTCATAAGAACGGCCATACTGGGTCAGACTAATGGTCCATCTAGCCCAGAATCCTGTCTTTCGACAGTGGCCAATGCCAGGTGTTTCACAGGGAATGAACAGAACAGGTAATCATCAAATGATCAATCCCATCTCCCATTTCCAGCATCTGGCAAACAGAGGCTAGGGACACCATCCCTGCCCATCCTGGCTTATAGCCATTGATGGACCTATCCTCCATGAACTTATCTAGCTCTTTTTTGAACCCTGTTATAGTTTTGGCCTTCACAACATCCTCTGGTAAGGAGTTCCACAGGTTGACTGTATGTTGTGTGAAGAAATACTTCCTTTTGTTTTAAACCTGCTGCCTATTAATTTCATATGGTGACCCCTAATTCTTGTGTCCTGAGTCATTTTAAACTGGACAGAGCCATGCCCCAGAGAAATCACTGCAGAGAACAATCCTACAATGGCAGAGGAATGAACTAGATGATATATTAGGCATTTTCCATCATTACTTGTGTTAAGTGACTGGAATCCCCTGCCCCATGGCATTTTTCTAACATACCAAACACAGAAGATTTGTTCCATTAAGGAAGATTGTTTAAAAGAAACACAGATTATAAAGGAAAAGATTCAGCCTTTAAAGTTCCAGCCCTCAGAAGCCACCCCACCCTGGTGGGGTGAGGAGGGCCAGGTTCCCAGATGGTATAAATCAGAGCAGCTACAATGAAGTCCGTGGAGGACCTGCTCCTGAGTGTTAATCTGAGAGGAAAATAGCTGTGTATTGCCAGGAACTTACTCAGGCAAGGGCCTGTTACGAAAGAAACCCTCATTTAGTCACAGATGCCATGTGCAATGGAAAACATAGGCCACAGAAATAAAACTATGGCATGTCAAAGGGTGATGCTGGGAGCTACCTTCAGAAACAGACAACTGAGAAACATGACCAGCCTCAAACTCCAGCTGCACCCTGAAGACAGGTGGATACAATGTACGTTTTCTACATAAAAGCAGTCCCAGGAGAGTAAGAGGTCACTATAACCCAACTTAAAAAAAGCACTGCCTTATTCTTGGATCTAAAAAAAAAATCTGCCTTACTACTTTACTCTATCCCATTAATTTTATTGCAGCTGAAAGTCCCAACTATTTTAAGGAAAGGGGATTTGCACACAGGTGAGTGTTCCCAATACCAGACACAGGAGTGTTCAGAAGGAACTAAGGAAACAAATGCTATTAAGTGGTTATAGCAACACTAGGTACGTGTGTTTGAGCCATGCATGTTAAAAATAATTTTTTTTAAAGGACAGGAAAAATCCCTGCCCCAGGAAATGCCACATTGGATCAGGCCAGTGGTCCATATTATTACAGTAGCATTTGTAGTACAGTAGCATCATCAGGCCTCAGCTGAGATTGCTGGACAGGCACACAGTGAGAGTGTCTTTCCAGAAAAGCTCCAAAGCCAAACAGACCAGACAAAGCGGGGGCAGGAGGAACCAAACACACAGCACCTCAGTGCCCACTAGGCCATGCTAACTCCTAGGCCCATGCCTTGTCTTCTACATAGACCAATATCCTGTCCCTGACACAGGCCAATACTAGTTTCCTCAGAGGATGGTGCAATGATCTCTGCAGTAGACAGTTATGGGAAAACGTGTACTTCTGAGTGCAACCCTGACATACTCCTTTGAGATCTACTTTTCATTTGATCCTGCACAGTGCAGTGTGGATGTGTGTGTGCATAAAGAAAAAAGCCAAACAGAATGAGCAAACATGGAGAGGAGAGAATCTGATCCTGCAATAATGAGACTGCTGCTATATGGCTACCATGTTACTCCTGCCTAGCAGGAGAAGTGATTTAATAGGTTACCAAAGGGCTAGTGAAAATTTTCATTTATTGAAAACAGTTTTGATAAATCATTTGTCATTTAGTTTAAAAAAGTTTATAGTTAACAATTCATAAAACCTTTTGATAATGTCTTCAACAATTTCTTATAACAATTTTTTTTGGGGGGGGGAGGCACACTTTTCTGTGAGAAACAGAAACATTGGAAAACAACTTGTAAAAAAATAATTGCCCTTTTTCCCTCCAGAAATAAATGTTTGCTAGAAAAACTGTTAGAAGAGTTTCTACCAGCTCTGCATTAGAACCAAAAAATTGTTCTATTGTATTTTGTACTTTTTATACAGCAAAAATTATAAAAAGCCATTTGGACACAGCTAGATCCCAAATAATGGTGTTTACTGAATATACACAAACAGGCAAGGCCTGGTTATATACCTGCTGCTTTTCTGGAAGCTTTTACAACATAGAACACAGTGAGTACCCCTAGAAGGCTCATGCACCATTTAAAAGGTGCATTCCTTATTCCTATAATCTGCAATGTCCATCATACATAATGGGGAAAGAGACTGAATCAAATGGGGACAGACAATTTTGAATGACAGCACCCAAAAGCCACTTACTTCTGAGATCTCTTGCTCTCCTTTTCAGTTTCTAACTTTGTAGACGTCATAGGGGTACAGTTTTGGGGGCACGGTCTAATAGCTACATGGTGAGACTTGTCTTCAGTGGCCAAACCAGGAACCAGCAAAATACAGCTGCTTAAAAAAAAAAAAAAAAAAAGCAGACTAGCACCCAGGACATTTCATCTGGGGATACGCATTTGTGGAAGGTGTCCTGTTCAGGGCTCACTGCAGATGGAAATTGATTTACTGCATGAAAACAATGGAGAAGGACTGCAGCACGCCATTAGTTCACTGCTCCAAGGACACACTAGAGCAACATAATGTGTCTTTGACGTGTGTCAGGGAGATTAGTAGTCAGTGAATTTTAATTCCTGGCACATGCCCTAGTAAGATTCATTTACTATCTTGCAGGGCCTGATCCTGGCTCCGACAACACACTGCTTGTGGAGGACACCCCTCCCTCACCAAGCGGGAAGCCAGCCTCCTCCAAAGCAGCATCTCTTGCCCAGGACCACAGAGGATGTTTTATGGGTCCAGGGATCAGAGGGTGTCGAGGGGGCTAGGACATATGGGTAGGCAGAGGGGGAGAAAGACAATGTGTCAGTCCTACCACTGGCTCTATGGAATTTACCGGCCCCAGGAAATAGCTGCAGGCCCCTCTGGGTTTTCCCCGTAAGGTGGAGCCAAGATCAATCATCAATGGGCTTGCACTACCAGGGAATGTGGAGATGGAGGTTGGAGACAACCCCACCCCAGAGGAATGAGACCCCCATGCACATGCCTCTGACTATCCCATTGTTTTGTCCCAATCGGATGCAGTGGCTAAAAACATTAATGTCATGGTGGGGAGTATTAGCCGAAGTGTCGTATGTAAAACATAGGAGGGGATTGTCTTGCTCTACTCAGCACTGGTGAGGCCTCAGCTGGAGTATTGTGTCCAGTTCTGGGTGCCACGCTTCAGGAGAAATGTGGACAAGTTTCAGAGTCTCCAGAGGAGAGTAATAAAAATGAAAAAAAGGTTTAGAAAACCTGACCTATGTGGAAAGGTTAGAAACCGGGCATGTTTAGCCTTCAGAAAAGGACACTTGAGGGGCAGGGGAACCTGATAACAGTCGTTAGATATGTGAAGGGCTGTAATAAAGCAGGATGGTGGTTAGTTCGTCTCCTTGTCCACCGAAGGCACAACAAGAACTAATGTGCTTAATCTGCAGCAAGGGAGTTGCAGATTAGGTATTAGGGAAAAAACCTATCAGGATAATTAAGTGCTAGAACAGGCTGCCCATTCTTGTAGGTTTTTAACATCAGGTTGAACAAACCTGTCAGGGCTGGTCTAGGTTTACTTGGTCCCACCTCAGCACAGGGGGCTGGACTTGATGGCATCCTGAGGTCTGTTCTAGCCCTCCGTTTCTATGATTCTATCTTCAGCTTGGCCAGATTTACTACTTTTTTCTTTTTTTTTTTTGGCATCACTGCTGTTGCTCTGCCATCAACACTGCTACACAGCAAGAGTCCCCGTGCACTGTACAGTCATGCTCTAGCACAGACACCTGAACTCTCACCAAAATGGATCCTGCTCCCATTGAGCACAATGAGAGTTTAACTGGTTAAGCTGTGTGCCTCAGTTTCCCCACCTGGGATAACACTATCTGCTTCCAGCAGTCCTTTGAGATCTGATAAAAAAAGCACAATATAAGAATGAGGTATTATTATTACTACATTAGTGGGAGCAGAATAGGCCCCAAATGGTCTTGATGGCACTGCAGTAACATACCTACAGCACCCAGAAGAAACCTGTTTTACTTCCCTCCTGATGCAGACATTCCTTGTCACAAGTGCATTGGTCATTTTGCTGAAGTCCAGGGAGGCACGTAATGCCAATGCTGCAGTGGAGAGACTTCCTCCTGGAGAGAAATCTCTGGGTAGTGTGTCGCAGAATACCCCTCTGAAACCATAACAGCATGACATCTGTGCCCTAGACCAGAAAGACTGTCACAGGATAACACTGATTAAAGCTAGGATCTGACTTCTCAGCCATTATGCAGACAAATCAATGGGAACTTTTGCATGTCAGCAAGGTCTGCAAGGGTCTACCCAAGCAAAAACAAAGTGAAATTTTCTGCCTCAGGCAATCCTAATACAAGAATCACTGGGTGAAATCCTATGGCCTGCGTTATGCAGGAAGTCAGACTGGATGATCATAGTCTCTGCAGCCTCAAAATGTCTGAATCAATGATAATAGCAGGAGAAATGTCACATTGCCTGAGCAGACCCCAGGATAATAGTTAACAGAAGTGACAGAAAAGCTGTGCCACTAACAAAGGGAAAAAAGTTTCCCCAGAGTGAGATTCATTAGACTGTGGAATATTCTCCCCAAGGAACGTGACAGGAGCTCCATAACTTGGATCATGTTAAAGCAAGAATGAACAATACAAGACAGACTATAAATTTAAGGAACAGCCCAACACTGGGAAGGGGCTGGCTTACATGACCTATTTTCTATTGTTTGTTTCTGAGTTTTCACCATTTACACCAAAGAAGAACCTAGCTGTGTGTCAAAGAAAACAAGAATCCAAAGAGTTTGTCATTAAAAAAAGCTTTCATCTTTGCCTCCTAGCTGAAGGGGCAGACTGATGCTCGGCACAGTTCCCTAGCGGGATCATTTCTCATTACTGTAAGAGCTTTGGAAACTAGCATCGGGCCCGACAATTATTTGTGTTTCTCAGATTTGTGCTGCAGTCTTTGTATCTGGAGATTACCACTGCACACTCCAAAACCGGACAGCTGGAATTAACAAAGGGCCAGATGCCGATACCCTTGCTAATGTAAAGCAGGAACTTACTCCTTACCTGAAATCACAGGGAGTAAGCCCTGGTCTACACTAGGACTTTAGGTCGAATTTAGCAGCGTTAAATTGATGTAAACCTGCACCCATCCACATGATGAAGCCCTTTATTATGACTTAAAGGGCTCTTAAAATCGATTTCCTTACTCCACCCCTGACAAGTGGATTAGCGCTTAAATCGGCCTTGCCGGGTCGAATTTGGGGTACTGTGGACACAATTCAACGGTATTGGCCTCCGGGAGCTATCCCAGAGTGCTCCATTTTGACCGCTCTGGACAGCACTCTCAACTCAGATGCACTGGCCAGGTAGACAGGAAAAGAACCGCGAACTTTTGAATCTCATTTCCTGTTTGGCCAGCGTGGCAAGCTGCAGGTGACCATGCAGAGCTTATCAGCAGAGGTGACTATGATGGAGTCCCAGAATCGCAAAAGAGCTCCAGCATGTACTGAACAGGAGGTACGGGATCTGATCGCTGTATGGGGAGAGGAATCTGTGCTATCAGAACTCCATTCCAGTTTTCGAAATGCCAAAACCTTTGTCAAAATCTCCCAGGGCATGAAGGACAGAGGCCATAACAGGGACCCGAACCAGTGCCGCGTGAAACTGAAGGAGCTGAGGCAAGCCTACCAGAAAACCAGAGAGGCGAATGGCCACTCCGGGTCAGAGCCCCAAACATGCCGCTTCTATAATAAGCTGCATGCCATTTTAGGGGGTTCAGCCACCACTACCCCAGCCGTGTTGTTTGACTCCTTCAATGGAGATGGAGGCAACACGGAAGCAGGTTTTGGGGATGAAGAAGATGATGATGATGAGGTTGTAGATAGCTCACAGCAAGCAAGCAGAGAAACCGCTTTTCCCGACAGCCAGGAAATGTTTCTCACCCTGGACCTGGAGCCAGTACCCCCCGAACTCACCCAAGGCTGCCTCCTGGACCTGGCAGGCGGAGAAGGGACCTCCGGTGAGTGTACCTTTTAAAATACTATACCTGATTTAAAAGCAAGCATGTGAAAGGATTACTTTGCCCTGGCATTCGCGGCTCTCCTGGATGTACTCCCAAAGCCTTTGCAAAAGGTTTCTGGGGAGGGCAGCCTTATTGTGTCCTTCATGGTAGGACACTTTACCACTCCAGGCCAGTAACACGTACTCGGGAATCATTGTACAACAAAGCATTGCAGTGTATGTGTCATAATTATAAAGGGAAGGGTAAACCCCTTTGAAATCCCTCCTGGCCAGGGGAAAGCTCCTCTCACCTGTAAAGGGTTAAGAAGCTAAAGGTAACCTTTAAGGTAAAGGAACCGTGACATGGTGGCACAGTGGTGGGATTAACCTGAAATCATTTTGAGATCCAGTTGAGATTCACCATGTCACGGTTCCTCCCCCACTCTGAACTCTAGGGTACAGATGTGGGGACCTGCATGAAAAACCTCCTAAGCTTATCTTTACCAGCTTAGGTCAAAACTTCCCCAAGGTACAAAATTTTACCCCCGTTATCCTTGGACTGGCCGCTACCACCACCAAACTAATACTGGTTACTGGGGAAGAGCTGTTTGGACGCGTCCTTCCCCCCAAAATACTTCCCAAAACCTTGCACCCCACTTCCTGGACAAGGTTTGGTAAAAAGCCTCACCAATTTGCCTAGGTGACTACAGACCCAGACCCTTGGATCTTAAGAACAATGAACAATCCTCCCAACACTTGCACCCCCCTTTCCTGGGAAATGTTGGATAAAAAGCCTCACCAATTTGCATAGGTGACCACAGACCCAAACCCTTGGATCTGAGAACAATGAAAAAGCATTCAGTGTTTTACAAGAAGACTTTTAATAAAAAATAGAAGTAAATAGAAATAAAGAAATCCCCCCTGTAAAATCAGGATGGTAGATATCTTACAGGGTAATTAGATTCAAAAACATAGAGAACCCCTCTAGGCAAAACCTTAAGTTACAAAAAAGATACACAGACAGAAATAGTTATTCTATTCAGCACAATTCTTTTCTCAGCCATTTAAAGAAATCATAATCTAACACATACCTAGCTAGATTACTTACTAAAAGTTCTAAGGCTCCATTCCTGGTCTATCCCTGGCAGAAAACAGCATACAGACAGACACAGACCCTTTGTTTCTCTCCCTCCTCCCAGCTTTTGAAAGTATCTTGTCTCCTCATTGGTCATTTTGGTCAGGTGCCAGCGAGGTTACCTTTAGCTTCTTAACCCTTTACAGGTGAGAGGAGCTTTCCCCTGGCCAGGAGGGATTTCAAAGGGGTTTACCCTTCCCTTTATATTTATGACAGTATGTTTGCTGGCGTTCAAACAACATACGTTCTTTATCTCTCTGTGTTATCCTCAGGAGAGTGAGATATCATTCATGGTCACCTGGTTGAAATAGGGTGCTTTTCTTCAGGGGACACTCAGAGGAGCCCGTTCCTGCTGGGCTGTTTGCCTGTGGCTGAACAGAAATGTTCCCCACTGTTAGTCCTGGGGAGGGTTGAGGGGGTAGCCACGCGGTGGGGGGGAGGCAAAATGCGACCTTGTAACGAAAGCACATGTGCTATGTATGTAATGTTAACAGCAAGGTTTACCCTGAAAGAGTGTAGCCACTGTTTTATAAAATGTGTCTTTTTAAATACCACTGTCCCTTTTTTTTCTCCACCAGCTGCATGTGTTTCAATTATCTCCTTCCCAGAGGCTAGTGATTAGAAAGAAAAAAAACGCACTCGTGATGAAATGTTCTCTGAGCTCATGCTGTCCTCCCACACTGACAGAGCACAGACGAATGCGTGGAGGCAAATAATGTCAGAGTGCAGGAAAGCACAAAATGACCGGGAGGAGTAAGTGGCAGGCTGAAGAGAGTAAGTGGCGGGCTGAAGACAGGGCTGAAGCTCAAATGTGGCAGCAGCGTGATGAGAGGAGGCAGGATTCAAACTGAGGCTGCTGGAGGACCAAACCAGTATGCTCCAGTGTATGGTTGAGCTGCAGCAAAGGCAGCTGGAGCACAGACTGCCACTACAGCCCCTGTGTAACCAACCGCTCTCCTCCCCAAGTTCCATAGCCTCCATACCCAGATGCCCAAGAACGCAGTGGGGGGGGGGGCCCACCGGCCAACTAGCCACTCCACCACAGAGGATTGCCCAAAAAAAAAGAAGGCTGGCATTCAATAAATTTTAAAGTTGTAAACTTTTAAAGTGCTGTGTGGCATTTTCCTTCCCTCCTCCACCACCCCTCCTGGGCTACCTTGGTAGTCATTCCCCTATTTGTGTGATGAATGAATAAAGAATGCATGAATGTGAAGCAACAATGACTTTATTGCCTCCGCAAGCAATGATCGAAGGGAGGAGGAGAGGGTGGTTAGCTTACAGGGAAGTAGAGTGAACCAAGGGGCGGGGGATTTCATCAAGGAGAAACAAAGAGAACTTTCACACCGTAGCCTGGCAAGTCATGAAACTGGTTTTCAAAGCTTCTCTGATGCGTACCGTGCCCTCCTGTGCTCTTCTAACTGCCCTGGTGTTTGGCTGCGCGTAACCAGCAGCCAGACGATTTGCCTCAACCTCCCACCCCGCCATAAACGTCTCCCCCTTACTCTCACAGATATTGTGGAGCACACAGCAAGTAGTAATAACAGTGGGAATATTGGTTTCACTGAGGTCTAAGTGAGTCAGTAAACTGCGCCAGCGCGCCTTTAAACATCCAAATGCACATTCTACCACCATTCTGCACTTGCTCAGCCTGTAGTTGAACAGCTCCTGACTACTGTCCAGGCTGCCTGTGTATGGTTTCATGAGCCACGGCATTAAGGGGTAGTCTGGGTCCCCAAGGATACATATAGGCATTTCAACATCCCCAACAGTTATTTTCTGGTCTGGGAATAAAGTCCCTTCCTGCAGCTTTTGAAACAGACCAGAGTTCCTGAAGATGCGAGCATCATGTACCTTTCCCGGCCATCCCACGTTGATGTTGGTGAAACGTCCCTTGTGATCCACCAGAGCTTGCAGCACTATTGAAAAGTACCCCTTGCGGTTTATGTACTCACCAGCTTGGTGCTCCGGTGCCAAGATAGGGATATGGGTTCCATCTATGGCCCCACCACAGTTAGGGAATTCCATTGCAGCAAAGCCATCCACTATGACCTGCACATTTCCCAGGGTCACTACCCTTGATATCAGCAGATCTTTGATTGCGTGGGCTACTTGCATCACAGCAGCCCCCACAGTAGATTTGCCCACTCCAAATTGATTCCCAACTGACCGGTAGCTGTCTGGCATTGCAAGCTTCCACAGGGCTATCGCCACTTGCTTCTCAACTGTGAGGGCTGCTCTCATCTTGGTATTCATGCGCTTCAGGGCAGGGGAAAGCAAGTCACAAAGTTCCATGAAAGTGCCCTTACGCATGCGAAAGTTTCGCAGCCACTGGGAATCGTCCCAGACCTGCAACACTCTGCGGTCCCACCAGTCTGTGCTTGTTTCCCGAGCCCAGAATCGGCGTTCCACAGGATGAACCTACCCCATTAGCACCATGATGCATGCATTGGCAGGGCCCATGCTTTCAGAGAAATCTGTGTCCATGTTCTGATCTCTCACATGACCGCGCTGACGTTGCCTCCTCGCCTGGTATCGCTCTGCCAGGCTCTGGTGCTGCATATACTGCTGGATAATGCGTGTGGTGTTTAATGTGCTCCTAATTGCCAAAGTGAGCTGAGCGGCCTCCATGCTTGCCTTGGTATGGCGTCCGCACAGAAAAAAGGTGCGGAACGATTGTCTGCCATTGCTCTGACGGAGGGAGGGGCAACTGACGACACGGCTTACAGGGTTGGCTTCAGGGAGCTAAAATCAACAAAGGGGGTGGCTTTACATCAAGGAGTATTTCAGGCAGGACTTCACAGAGGGTTCCAATAAGAAATGGTGCACCTAAGTTATTGTTCTTATTGGAACAAGGAGGTTAGTCTGGCCTCTGATTGATACATGGCTAGATTTACCTCGCTGCACCTTCTCTGTGAGTGACTGCAGTGTGACCTAGAGGAATGAGTCCCCTAGACGGGGGAGAGTGGGGAAGCAAATGAGTACAAAACAAATCTGGTCTATTTCTTGTTTTGATCCACTCCATCTATCTTTTACATCTTTGGCTGGCAGCAGACGGTGCAGAAGGACTGCATGCCATCCACATCTCATGGCTGCCCGGCAGAAGATGATGCAATAGGACTGCTAGCAATCCGTATTGCCTGCCTGCTCACCATAAGACGGTTCAATAGGACTGACTGCAGGACTAAAGAGAATGACCTGGTCAAGTCACTCCAAATTTAGTCTCTGCGCCCATGTCTGCCCAGGCGCTCCTGGCCGACGTGGCCAGGAGCACCTCGGACATGACGATGACGGCTACCAGTCGTACTGTACCGTCTGCTGCCACAAGGCAAGGGGTTGATGCTGCTGTGTAGCAATGCAGTACCACGTCTGCCAGCACCCAGGAGACATAGGGTGACGGTTATCTAAGCGGGCTCCATGCTTGCAGTGGTATGGCGTCTGCACAGGTAACTCAGGAAAAAAGGCGCGAAATGATTGTCTGCCCTTGCTTTCATGGAGGGAGGGAGGGAACGGGGGCCTGATGATATGTACCCAGAACCACCCGCGACAATGTTTTAGCCCCATCAGGCATTGGAATCTCAACCCAGAATTCCAATGGGCAGCGGAGACTGCGGGAACTGTGGGATAGCTACCCACAGTGCAACGCTCCGGAAGTCGACTCTAGCCTTGGTACTGTGGAAGCGCTCCGCCGAGTTAATGCACTTAATGCACTTAGAGCATTTTCTGTGGGGACACACACACTTGAATATATAAAACCGATTTCTAAAAAAATGACTTCTATAAATTCGACCTAATTCTGTAGTGTAGACATACTCTAAGGCACTACTGAATGAGAGTATAAGGATTTGCCTACCAGCTGGGTCAGCTGACTTGGGCTCACCGAGCTCAGGCACTAAAAATTGCCGCACGGATGTTCAGGGTTGGGCTAGAGCTGGAGCTGTGGGACCCTGCAAGGATGATCCCTCGATTCGAGGATGATCTCTATCACAGATTTACATGGGGGTCCTGAGATGACTCAGGAGTCCGATCCTGGAATCACAGATCTGCCCGTAGTAGGTACAGACATTTCCTGGCGGGTCAGCTGCCAGCTGGGAGAAAGTTCTTTCTTTTTTCTTCCTTCCCTCTTGTTCCATAGTGGAGGCAGCCCAAACCTCGATACAGCAATTTTTAGCCCAGCAGCTTGAGTCCAAGGCACCTGATCTGGGCCAGCCATTGGGGTGTTCTGAGGCTTTTATTCCCATCTAGATGTAACTTTTGGGTCTAGAATCTGGCCCAGATTGATCTGAAATAGAAAATACAACTTGCCCTTTGTACGCCATCTGCCCAGCTTTATGCACTACCCCCTTCCCTAATCCCCTTCAACTTTTTATATGTACTAAATACAAAAATAAATCACAAAATGATTCCTCCTTTGCACTATGACTTTCCAAGCTCCCACACCATAGACCCAATTGACTGCTACAATGTGAACCTTACCCAGTGACCGGCAGGAAGCCTGTGAAATTAGAAGGGTTTCCATGCTGTTTTACAGGGGGAGAAGAACTATATTTCATTGTAGCCCAGAATAATTTTAAAAAAGGGATAAAGTCAGACACACTCTCAGCCAAAGGGCAGGGTGCACACAGCTAATGCAAGCGACTGAAATATCCAGACACATTGCACCGTAGAAATGAGGAAGTTAAAAATTCAAAGCGGTTCTGAGCTAGAAGTTGCAGTTGCGACAGCACCTCTCCTTGGGCACTTTTACCTTTCAGAGAAAATCAACAGTCTCCATCCAAAGACCACTGACTTCAATGGGCTTTGGAGCATGCCCTAAGTAACTGACCCAAGGTCACAGAGAAAGCTGGCAGTTCATCCAGGTGCCAACACCGTAAACATACAATCATCCTTCTCCTGTTTAACACATCTCCAGTAATAGCATGGGATGCCATGGGTGAAATCCTGGTTCTACTGAATTTATAGGTGGTTTGCCATTTACTTCAGTAAAGCCAGGATTTCACTGCAGGGTCCGGGACTGTTCCATTTCAATTAATTGGCTTTCATCATCTGGTGACTGAACACCATGCAGGGCTAGGATCAGACAGAGAATGGAGAGGCGTTAGGAATATAAAGCCATGATTCCCCCCACACCACCACCTGCCCTCTACCCTCTGTAAAGTGTGTGAGGAGCTGGTGAGAGGGTGCTACCAAACACTGTTGGCCCCTTACTAAAACTCGGGGGGCGGGGGGGGGGGTTGGTTGGTTGGCTAGTTCCCAGTACCAAAAGGAAGGGGAAGGTTCGCTGGAAAATCAGGACCCCAACACCATCATGTTCACAAGAACAGCCAAGCCTGTCTTGACCCATTGTCCCTCCTACAAGCTGCCCTGGATGTCACATGCCCAATCAGCTGTCTACCCAGCCTGCCAATTGACACTGCAAGGAGATTTCATAGTACTGCAGTCATAGAAAGAACACATGAAGAGGCATTTCAGCTCTTTCCCCAACTTTTGTTACACTGACAGATATAGGTAATATTAAATATTAACATGCAGAATAATATGTGAGATAGTTATATAGCAGGACCCTAAATTATTAAATGGGATCTTTCATAAGCACATGAGAATAGCTAAACAGGATGAGGCCAATGGTCCATCTAGCCTAGTATCCTGTATTCCAACAGTGGCCAATGCCAGATGCTTCAAAGGGAATGAACAGAACAGGGCAATTGAGTGATCCATCCCCTGTCGTCCAGTGCCAGCAGTCAGAGGCTTACGGGCATCCAGTGCATGGGGTTGCATCTTTGACCATCCTGACATTCTATAGCTTGGGGGAGCATGCTGTAACCCCCATATTCCACATTTTCATATACTCATGATCTTACATATGAAGCATGCCTTGTAAGGTAGCAGGGGAAAGGTTATGACTTGCTGAAAGTCATTTCTCTATCCATATATGTGTATCATTCATGCATATGAAGTTATGAGAATTGTGTAGTATGGTTGTCACTAAAACATGCTGTAAGATGGGGGAATCAGCCAGATCAGCCAGATATTAGCTTCCCAGAGGCAACAGCAAGGAAAGTAACCAGCACCCAGGCGGGGTGGCAAACAACCCATCAACAGCCATTGTCCAGCAAGGGCGCTACAATGCAATGACACACCTGCATGAGGCCACACCAGGGGAATTGCTCAGACTTGCTTAGAGAGATTCAGTAATGCTCACCTGACTCTGAGGGGGGAGAGGAGGTGCAAAACCAAGAGAGAAGAAAGGACATGATAAAAGGGAGAGACATTTGTCATGCTCTCTCTCTCTTCCACCTACACCTACAGACACTATCAAGAGACTGAAGTGCTGATCAAAGGGAAGAGCCTGGCTGAAGAGCAACCAGCCAGCCTGTGGTGAGAAGCATGTAAGTTTGTAAGGGCATTGAAAGTGTTAAGATCAGCTTAGAATGCTTTTTGCTTTTATTTCATTTGACCAAATCTGACTTGGTATGTTTTCACTTATAATCACTTAAAATCTGTCTTTATAGTTAATAAATCTGTTTGTTTATTCTATCTGAAGCAATGTGTTTGGTTTGAAGTGTGTCAGAGGCTCCCCTTGGGAGAACAAGCCTGGTACATATCAATTTCTTTGTTAAATTGAAGAACTCATATAAGCTTGATGCATCCAGTGCACATAACTGGACACTGCAAGACAAAGGTTCCTAGGGCTGTGTCTGGGACCAGAAATATTGGTTAGTGTCAATCGCTTGCAAGTAGCTGGGAGCAGCTTACATGCCAGAGGCCATGTGTGAACAGCCCAGGAGTGGGGGTTCTCACAGCAGAGCAAGGTAAGGCTGACTCCCAGAGTCAAGGATTGGAGTGGCCTAGCAGATGACCGGTCCGGATAACACCAGAGGGGAACATCACAACCATCTTGACTAATCATTATTTATGTACCTATCCTCCATGAAGTTATCCAGGCTCAGGTGTGGGAATCTTCCTCACATTCTTTGCAGTGAAGGCCTGTGCAAATAATTTGTTTAGCTTCTCCCCAGTGACCTTGTTTTCCTTGAGTGCACCTTTTGCACCTCAGTCATGCAGTGGCCCCACTCATCATTTGGCAGGCTTCCTACTTCTGATGTAATGACATTCTGTTTCTGTTAATTTGTGTGTCTTTTGCTGGTTGCTCTTCAAATTCTTTTTTGGCCTGTCTAATTATACTTTTACATTTGTCTTGCCAAAGTTTATGCTCCTTTTATTTTTCTCAGAAGCGCAGGGAAGGCGGTTAGGGTGCAGGAGGGGTGCGAGGTGGAGGCAGGGGGCTTAGGGCAGGGAGTTGGGGTGCAGGAGGGGTGTGGGATGTAGCAGGGGACTCAGGGCAGGGAGTTGGGGTGCAGGAGAGGAGCGGCAGGGAAAACAGAGGAGGTAACTTGACTCAGCTTGCAGGCAGGACCAGGAATAGAACTGAGATCTCCTGGGTGTGATTCTACCAGCCACTTTGACTCAGCTACAACATTAAGGAGCCATAAGTAAGAAAAGCTTCAGTTGGGAAACAAAATAGATACACATGCACTTCATTGCTGAGTGGACTTACCTTTGCCCAGTACAAAAACCTCCCTTTTAGACGTACCCCTATGTCAAACAATTCTGGGAAACAACTGTCAATGTTGAAGCCCAAGTGATAACAAATGGACATCTATGTTAATCTGATCATGAGATAAGGGCAGTTCTGACTTCCTTAAATGCTGCCAATACAGGCCATTGAAGGATTTATAAAATGCAGTGGGGGAACCCGTCTAGGCCAGGGCTTTTATTGAGAGTGTTTTCTTAATAGTGACAGAGGTCTTGAAAAATGAATTTTCATTTGTGCTCATTTTACAGAGACCTGAGGCAGAGAGATTTCTTTGGACTGAAAACCATCTCAAACCTCATTGATGTAGTTCTGGCCACCTTCTGTTTCCACTCTAAATCACTCTTAAAAAGATGTCACTGAATGGTTGATTGATATCTGGTTTGGAAGGAGGAGGGGAACAACTAGCCTTTTTCACACGAGCTGTAATAAAATAAAATATGGTGTTTTAGTTGTGTCTGACCATTTCCCAGATCCTTTTATGCCAGGTGGTAGTGTTAGGAAAGGCTTTCTGTTCACACTTTTTGTTTTTACTAATCAGGATCTGGCTTCTATCAATAGAGACTATGCATTTGGAGTACAGCATTGGCTGCAGCTAAACCTCAGGGCCAGATCCTCAGCTGATGTAAATGGGTACAGCTCCAAATAAATCTACAGAGCCACACTGATTTATAGCCGCTTAGCATCTGCCAAACAAAGTATTGTGTGCTATTGTTTCTTGCATTCCTTGTCATTAATTTTCAGTAGGAGTGGGGTGCTACTTCTTTAACGCATTGCCCCTCAGATTTGGTGTTGTGCTCCTGCATGCCCAATAGCTGATATTCCACAGGAAGACAAAACCAAACCTGCATCTAGCCAAATACAGAATGCTGATCACAGGGATACAATTCCTTCCTGTCCCAGGAACAAACTTCTATTTGTCTAGGAACTTATGTGACGTCAGTTCAAACTAAAATCATCTGAGGACGTGCCTTAACCATAGGACCACCCTTGTTTCCTTCTCCTTTGAAGTACGCAAATGGATTATCCTTCCCTTCATTTCCCTTACATAATTACAATTATTATTGACATGCAAACTCTTGGGGGAGGCGGTAAGTCAAGGGAGAACTATCACTGGGCCCAGTTATCTGGTCTCACGATTTGCTCTATTTTTACCCAGATTTCTCATAGCTATGTTTAGTTATTTTCACCCTCTGTCCCAAACTGAGCAGCGGTAATTTGTTGCAGCTTTTGTTATTTCTAAATGGCTATTTGCATGTTTTGTTCCTTATTATAGTTTCTGACTCATACTTCAGTCTAGTCACTTCTAATCATTTCTACATGAAACATTCAACCACTTAAAAAGAAAAGGAAAAACAAAAAACAAAGTTTGGACACGTCAGTCATTGGTGGATTGGGACACAAACTGCCTTTGCTGACTTCTATCAGAAATATTTGGACAAGGTGCAGTTTGCTAGATAGAAGTGCTTTTTTGATGCCTCTTGGACTTTTGATGAACATGAGCAACTGGTACTTTAGTACATATGAATTTCCTTCCTCACCGCTGGAATATTGGTTACCAAGATGGAAACTATGTCCTGGAAAGAGATTCCAGGAAGGTCTTTAGGATAGTACATCAGATGTGTTAACATTGCTTCAACTCAGAGAAGTATGTGCTAACATAATCCACTTCACCCGTATCTCCTTCCCCCTACAATGACATGTGCTGTGACACAGCCCATTTCTGTTTAATGGGAAGAAACACAAGCATTACAGTGGATAATCAAACAAATGTGGACTCTTCAAGTCTTGGATGAGATTTCACTGTTAGCTAATATCATAAAACATGGGAAGAATGTGCCTTAATTAAACCCTTCTCCAGCAACGGTTGACTAGGTTTGAAACAAGCTAAAGGAACTACGCTGAAATCATAGTCGCCAACATAGAGACTGGGACTGAAAGGTTTCCACCATACAGGGTATTGGAGTGAGGCCTAGGCTAAGATGCTATTCAAGTTCACCAAGGGCGTTTACTGAGGGGATGCTGCATCCATCACTTTCATACAGATCTAGACAATGACGACAACATTCTCCTAGGTTTACACCAGCGCAACACATTGGAGACTATTGTAAACTCATCGAGGAGGAGAATTTACCCCTGAATAGCTAGCACCACATGCATATTGTAAGGGGACTGTTGGCCCCTTACTAAAACTCGGGGACGGAGGGGGGGTTGGTTGGCTAGTTCCCAGTACCAAAAGAAAGGGGAAGGTTTGCTGGGAAATCAGGACCCTGACAGTGCTCAGGAGCAATGGGTTGAGTAAATCTAAAAACAAGCAGCGGGAGGGCTAATACTGTTTCTTTTCTGAAAATCTCAACAGCTCAGCGATCCCTTTCCAGAGGCATTTGAGAACTTACACATCTGTAGCCCTGATCATGCATCAGCTGTTTTTGCTCATGTCTGAGACACAGATCTCAAGAGGAAAATCCAGATAAGGACAAAATGGAAGAATGAACCAGCTCAGACTCCCTAATGATAGGGGTAATGGCGTCCATTTTCACAGGTGGCTGTAAAACAGTGTGTTAAACCAGGCAATTAATAAAACTTGTTTAAATTTGTCAATATGAATGTGACCCCTCCATACTCGTGTTAGTAAAAGACGGTACAAGTAACAGTCCTGTCTATGCAGACAGCTCTGTTAGAAGACAGGTAACAGCTTGGCTTTCAGACCAGGATGCTTATGCTTTCCACAAACCATTTCAAATATGTTTTAAAAGAAGCAAGACCATTGTTTCAGATGTGGATGCGCAATGGCAGGCAGATTTGGTGGATATGCACCGGTTCTCCAAACACAACAGCTGTTTTAAGTACATCTTAACAGTGATAGACATTCTATCCAAATATGCCTGGGCCTGAGACCTAAAAGACAAGATGGGTGGTGAGGTACCCAAGGCCTTTAAAGTTACTTTCAGCGAAGGTCATGTGCCTCAAATTACAAACCCATCAGGGGAAAGGATTTTTAAACGAACCTTTAAGTAGATTGTTAAAGCGGCATGGAGTTCACCCTTTTGTTACTAATAATGAAGTCAAAGCAGGGGTTGTGGAGCAATTTAGCAGAACTTTAAAAACTAGGATGTGGAAATATTTTACAGCCCCTAACACCTTTTGCTACCTCGACATGTTACCTGACTTTATAAAGAGAGTTACAACCAGAGCTTTCACAGAACTATACGTATCAGACCCCTAAGGTTAACCTTTCAAATTCTCTGAAGGTATGGAAAACTGTTTACAGAGACAGTTTTAAAATAAAACTGGTTGTTGCCTCTTTTAGAAAACGCGACCATGTGAGACTATCTAAAACCAAAGGAGCTTTTGAAAAAGGTTATGAACAAATGTTTACCAATGAGATATTCATAGTGGATGAAGCCTTAACGTGGGTCCAGAGAGCTGTATACGGATTAAAAGATTATTAAAGTGAGACTGGGTGAATCTTTTTACCCTGAAGAATTACAAAAAGTAAACCCCAAATGAGACAGGATTTACAGGATTGAAAAAGTTCTAGCCAAGAAAGGAAAAGGGAAAAAAGGCAGCTACTGGTGAAATGGCTGGGGGTGGCCAGATAAGTTTAATAGCTGGGTGGAAGCTTCTCAACTCTGACATTTAGACGTGAACAAAAAGGATTCCTTCTGCAAAGAGAGAGGGATGAGTGACAGCAGGTTTTACATCACTTTACCCAGCAACGCCAGCTCAGGGTTTTTTCCCCAAAAAGCCAGCTCGAACTTTATAATATGGCTAATTAAGCCCTTGGATCTCCCGGATGCCTGGGAGGTGCGGTTAGAAATACAATACCCGCAGAGCTGGAACACTGTCAATGAAGACACCCCTTTTGAAATCACCTTTGGAGATATGGTGTGGAGTTTCATCCTACGACGAGATTATTACCTGTCCATACCTGAATTACTGGATTATATGAATACCATGGCTCGTCACCCAGGACCTCCTGAGGTGGTCATGAACTGACACTCTGGGTAGAAAAGTTAGACTTAAATCCACCGATTTTACTTATGTTTTCTACCAACGGGGAGCTAGCTAGCAAGCATTCTGGGTTTGGACCCCAAGTGCAGCGTCCACAAAATCCCCTTCTCAGCAGACATCACAAGGAGTTTCAACTCCTTATATCTATACACGGATATTGTAGAACACCAGTTTGTGGGGGACTTTTCCGTTCCCCTGTTACACTGCGTCCCCATCTGAGGGAGGAACAATGAGTTGGTCACCATCACCTACAATAAACCTCATTACATCCCTATCAGTAAACACCACATCGACACCATCACCACTGAAATAAAGACAGATCAGAACAGACAAGTCTCATTTCGCTTTGGCAAGGTAATCGTCAAACTGCACCTGTGTTCCCTAAAAAATTACAGCAACTATTACAAAGCCCAGGCTGGATATGCCCTTCCTGGATATCATGGGGCCTCCATGGGTGGAATATTCCATAGCCTCTTTTGAAAAGCCGTACTGCTTTTGAGGAGGGGGCTAGAGATTAAGCCCCATGTAAAAACCACTGCTCAAAACATAGCGAGACATATCATGTCTCTCATGCTGTTCTGGAGAAGGTGGGGAATCCAGCTGCACAGGAGGTATCGAGGCTGATGTACATTAAAAGGAGGAAGAGAAAGAGAAATGAGTCATACCCGTGATGCACAGGTCCCCTGAAAACCTTTAAAAGAAGGGCTTTCACGCGCACGGCCAGCCATAAGCAAAAGTCCAAGAGGAAGCGGGGGCACAAAAAAAAAAAATGATATTTTAATCAACATGGCTTTTGTTCATTGCGGGTCTGAAGAGTGCACCAAATCTGAGCTAGACTTGTTCCAAATAGCCCCTATTCAGACCAGCATCGAGAAAAGCATCTACATCAAGGTGCCGCCTCCATCGGCGGTTACAGAGGCTGCCCCCATTGACTTTTTTATAGCAGGGAATGGCACAGATTATATGGATTTAAACATGCTGCTGTGCCTTTGTTGCAAGACTGTAAAAGGAGATGGAACTGAACTCGCTGGGAACGCCGAGGTGGGTGCGGTGAATTATCCCATGGCATCTATTTTCAGTCAGTTGGATATCGCGCTGGGTGACCGCCTGGTAAACCAAAGCAACAACTGTTACCCTTACAGGGCCTTTACAGAATCGGTGCTCAGTTACAGTGAAGACACCCTCGCCACACAATTTTCCGCCAGCATGTTTTACAAATATACTCCCAGACAATTCAAAGAAACAGCTGGATGGTGGGAATCTAGGGTTTGTGAGGTGGGCGAAGCTGATGGCCCTGAGCAGTACAATAGAACTGTTGGTCATTTACACAGTGACCTGTTTTTTCAAGGAAAACTTCTGTTGAACGGAGTAGATGTGAAAATTAAACTGACAAGCAGTAAAGACTCCTGTTTAATGGGCAGTGCAGTCAAAGGTTTTAAAGTGTGCATTGTATCAGCATCCCTTTTTGTGAAGAAAGTACGGGTGGCCCCGGGCATCTGTCTGGGGCATGTGGAGGCCCTGCTTACTGCTAACACTAAATATCCCGTGGACCATGTGGGAATGAAAATGTTTAGCATCCCTGTGGACAGCAGGGTCAGTAACTAGAAGCTGTTCTTGGGACAGTTACCCAGAATGCTTGTCCTACAGTTTGTGAATAATGATGCCTTTAGCGGAAGTTACACTAAAAACCCCTTTCATTTTAAACATTAAGATATTAATTTTGTGGCCTTGTATGTGGATGGTGAATAGATACCACCAGCCAAGCCCCTGCAAACAGACTTTGAGGCCAGATGCTGCATGAGAGAGTACATGAATCTGGAACCGACAGCTGGTAAACACATGAAAGATCATTCTCTGCTAATCAACCGTGAGGCGTTTGCGCAGGGTTACACCTTGTTTGCCTTTGACCGGTCTCCTGACCAGGAACGTGCCGATCACTGTTCCCTGATTAAAACTGGGAACTTGGGAGCAGAAATATGTTTTGGGAAGGCTTTGACGGTCACCGTCAATATGATCTTGTATGGGGTTTTTGACAACGTCAGAGATAAATCAGAGAAACATTCCATTTGACTGTATGTGAATATGGACACCGTGCAGCTCTCATGTGTCTTATCAGCAGACCCCTACACAAAAGGAAATTCTTAGATGTGTTCCCTTGCGATTGGCTCCCTGGCAGCAAGCTGTCTCAGAGACCCCTAGGATTGGTGGTCAACACGCATCCACACAACCAACCGGGTGAACCCTGGCTCGCCTTGTATCTGGCAGAGGGTAACCATGCAGTTTTTTTACTCATACGGCATCCCCCAAACAGTCCTTGTTTTTTTATTCAAAACCCCAAAGCACATGCTCCAGGTTTGTGAATGTGCGTTTTCATTCACATTCACAATGGCTAAAGCACATGCTCGGGGTTTGGGAAATGCAGGTTTTCACTCAGTTTTCTCAGGGTTTGGTGTGGTGTTGACCTCTGAGGAACTGGAGTTGTGTTTGCAGAGTTGTTTCTTACTAGAGTCTTTTGTTTTGTCCTTGGGTTTGACGTATATGAGCTTTGGACTGCCCTGATGCTTCATCTGCACGGTGGCGGTGGTGGTGGTCTCAGAGCAGATTTCTGGTTCTTTGGTGGTTCTGGTAAAGGTGTCTCTGTAGCTCTGACCACAGCATTGTCAGGAGAGCTGCCTATGCCGGATTAAGAAAAACAGAGATGTTCCAATTTAGCATCAAATAAACATTTTACAAAAAACTTAACCATCTTTCTCAGCCACTGTGACATTCTGTATCTTGGGGGGGAAACATCCTGCACCCCCATAAGGCGGGAAATGTGTCCTCATGGCTTAAAACAAATCCAGGCAAAACTCTCCAGGAGCAGAGGGGCAGTTCACACCTCATCAAGTCATATATGGGACAAACCCAGCCCAGCCTCACAGGAGCAAAGAACACCGGCCTACTCAGCAACAAAGGATCTGTTGGACTCTCGAGTGAGTCACCCCCCTTCCCTTGGCCAGTTTGGGACTATGATGAGGTAATGCTCACCTGACCCTGAAGGGGGGTGCAAAGCCTAGAGGGAAGAAAGAACATGATTAAAGGGAGACATTTGCCACACTCTTCCTCTCTCCTCCTCCATCTATAGACACCACCACCAAGCAACTGAAGCGGGCATATCTGGACACTGCAAGATGGAGGTTCCTAGGATTGTGTCTAGGACCGGAGATATTGGCTAGTGTCATTTGGTTGCACAATCCAAGCAGTGGCTGGCCAAAAGTGCTCACTCACGTTGCTGGGAGCAGCTTACGTGCTAGAGGTTGTGCGTGAACAGCCCGGGAGTGGGGATTCTCACAGCAGAGCAGGGTATGGCTGGCTCTCCGAGTCAAGGATTGGAGTGACCTAGCAGATCACCAGTCCAGGTAACATCAGGGGAACATCACACCCCCACCTATGTATTTGCTTAAAATACAAAACCTCACAAAATAACCAAATGAATAAGCAAAATATATTTACTGGGCTTCATCCATCCATCCGCCATTGGTACTGGTGAATTTTCCTTTTCAGCTGTCTTTCCTTTTTCTTTAGAGCTTGTTTACCCTCTGGTCTAAGGATCTCTCATATCTGGATCGTACTGTGGAGCAGACGACATTATTATTAAAAACACATGAAACTGTCTTGTAAACTTAAAAAATAAAATACTCATTAGAGTGTTTTTCTATTTAAAAAGTCATAACTTTAAAACAAAATAATCCATTTCAGGCTGTACAACAAACACAGGTTTGGGTTTATTTCTACCACTAGTGTTTCTCTAAAACCTACACATTTTTAATACAAGCACGTTTCCACCATGCACCCAAAAACAAAGTGTGCAAAAAAATATTTTAAATCCCCCACCATAACTATGTCTTGCATAGGCCCCCTGAATCACCAACAATTTAAACACAAACTAATTTTAAAACAACCCATTTTAAAAACAGATCACATTGTGCAGAATAACCCCCCCCCCATTAGTTTGAAACACACGAAACCAACAGTTTGCAAGCATATACTTTTAAAAAACACCCACACCTATATCTTGCACAGATCCTTAACTCACAATTTAAACATTAAAACTAATTAAACATCTTGAAACATACACATGCTTTTAAAATCCAGTTGCAGAAAGTTACCTTCTACCACAAGGTACAGGGATGTTGGCACATGGTTATTCTGTTTTCCCCCAGGTGTATTTGAGCCTTTGGGTTAAAGAACAAGCAGAATTTGTAGTTAGTATTATTCCCCCATTGCACCAAATCCCCATGCAATCTGTGTTATATCTGGTGTTTTTTAATTTAACAGCATTAAGCACAACTATAGTTAAAAATGGGGTTTTGCCTGGCCCTGGTGAAAAGCAGCTTGAAGTTGCTATTTCCATGCTAAACAGATCACACTGTAATAAAGATAGGTACCATTATTTAGTAAGGACAGCATGGACAAAGAGTGACATTATATATATATATATATATATTCATTCAGCGTTAAAAACAAGCAGCATACCTCATCTTGTAGTCCAGCAGTTATTCTGTTCAAGATAGTTTCTGTTTAAAGAGAACAGTCTCCAAAAAACTGAGGCTTTTATACCATCCTAACTCTTTGTTTAAGAGTCTGTAGTTAGCAGGTTGATTTGATCACTTACAACTCTTAATTAATAGATACTTAAGGAAATTAGGCACCCCTCCCCAAAGTTCCCTTTTGTGATCTGAGGGGTTGGGGGAATTAAGTTGTCTGCACAACTGGGCAGCTTTTTTTTTTTTTTTAGTTAAAATACATTTTTCTGTTTCAATTGAAAAAACAGAGCACTGTAGGACCTTCTTACATTATTAAACAGTAAAACACCACACACAACAATCCTTAATGTTACTGATATCAATGAATGTCTTGTTTTGAAACATGTTTCTTTCATGCTTAAAGTTTGGATATGTTTTGAAATCAAATGGATGTATCCCAACCATAGTAAACACCCTATGATTATTACCCATAGCTTTTAAATGTTTTTACAGAAAATGCTTGTTCTATAAAAGTATGGTGGAGGTTTGTGAACCCTTGAAACATTTCAGTTTTGGGTTAGACCCTTGTTTATTTTTGTAAATATATTATTTTAATGACTTTGAGTTGCTAGAAAGAGTGTCTCATAGCATTCAACCAACTCCTGAGGGTTTATTGAAACTGTCCAATAGAGTTCTACCAACTCCTGGGTTACATTTAAACTGTCCAATAGCGTTCTCTAAACTCCTGGGGTTATATTTAAACTGTCCAATAGTGTCTACGAATTCCTGAGGTTTTATTTCATTTAATATTAATCAGAGTTCACTATCCCCACCCATGTCCCTTACTGCGGGTGTACACGCATCAAACTTAATTACTGATCATTAATATGTTTAACGCTGATGACAACAAGGGTGGGTAATCATATCTAGACCTAGAGACTCAATAGAGTCACCCTTGCTATTCAGTGGGGGTGTGGTTAAACCATCAGCTCAACAGTGAGTCAGCTCTGTTGTATTCAAACACATTTCAAACTTCCCTGTTTTATATAGAAGCCTTTTTTATCTTTTATTTTAAACACATTTGGGGGGGGGGTCCCCACAAGATTCTACTACACACATTTCAGTTTTTTGCTGTAAATGGGTCTCTTTTACACAAAGACACAAGAGCTAGTTTCTCACAAACTATTTTTTTTATTTAAAAGACATACAGCCCCTTGAAAACAAACCAAGATGCTCCATCAAAACTTTTTTCTTACTTAAGGGCCACACAGACCTTCTAACAGAAACACAGCTAGTCACAAAACCCTTTTCAATAGATATTTTTATTTACAGCTAACAAGTTTTATATCACATGTTTGTCCCCTCACCATTCTCTAACTTAATCCTTTGAGATTTCTTATAAATAGTCTTTTTCTTAAGCAGGGTTCTGTAACTTTTTGTGCGGACCAGACCGTCAATATAATGCTGTAAGCAGGCATCTTCTAGTTTGGTCATTTTCTTTAAAACACTGTCAGGGTCTCAACCGAATTGCACAGCATTTACCAAGGTCTCCCCTTGTGCTAAATTTTCTTGGGTTAGGCACAGACATTGCAAAGCACAACCTATGGCAATAACAGTGTTTAATAAGCTTTCCAAACACAGGTCAGCACACAGGCCCGGAGTTTGTAGCTTATATCCTCCGAAGTCCAGCTCACACAGTCATGGTGCCGTTGGGCTGGTGCATCTATGACACAGCCCTCACAATCTTCGAAAAGCTTTTCCCTAAGGCAGTGATTAAGAACACCATAAACAGCAACATGTACAATAGACCGCATGACTTTTTTACGCTCACGACATGGCACTGGCTCAGTTAGTTCCATGCCCAGCCTCCTCCTAAAATCTATATAGCTGTCATTCTTGGCGTCCTCGTCAACAATTTGTACTGGCATTGAGCAAAAACAAGATAGGCCTGGTTTGTCTTTGTTGTTTGATGCAATGCTGTCCAGGGCCTCCAGGACCTCTAGAAAGTCATCATTGAGCTGTCAATAGATTTTCAGAAAAGAAACAACTGTAAGCTCTTACTGCTTGTTTTTAGATGTATGCAACCCCACGTTGGTTCCTAACCCCATTACTCGACTGTCACTTCTTAATCATTCATTCACCTGGGCAACTTTTTTTCCATTCACCTTGTCCACCAGTGACTTCCACGAGCCATGGTCACCTTCCTCCTCTAGGGGGGTGGAAGACGAGAGGCCATCATGCTTGTCTGTCTTCCTCATGAGAGGTTGGGTTTTGGGATTGGGTTCTGGCGTATCCATCTAAAGCTAGGCCAAAGGGTTACCCTTGGTGGCTCCCTCCTCCTCCTCAGAACTGTCACTGATGTAGCACTTCCTCTGCAGGCAGTCAAAGGCCCTCAGAGCTAAAACAAAGTCTGAAGTTCTCAGGGGGATGGTGAAGGAGTCCATGTTTCCTCTCATAGAATCATAGAATCATAGAATATCAGGGTTGGAAGGGACCCCAGAAGGTCATCTAGTCCAACCCCCTGCTCGAAGCAGGACCAATTCCCAGTTAAATCATCCCAGCCAGGGCTTTGTCAAGCCTGACCTTAAAAACCTCTAAGGAAGGAGATTCTACCACCTCCCTAGGTAACGCATTCCAGTGTTTCACCACCCTCTTAGTGAAAAAGTTTTTCCTAATATCCAATCTAAACCTCCCCCACTGCAACTTGAGACCATTACTCCTCATTCTGTCATCTGCTACCATTGAGAACAGTCTAGAGCCATCCTCTTTGGAACCCCCTTTCAGGTAGTTGAAAGCAGCTATCAAATCCCCCCTCATTCTTCTCTTCTGCAGGCTAAACAATCCCAGCTCCCTCAGCCTCTCCTCATAAGTCATGTGTTCCAGACCCCTAATCATTTTTGTTGCCCTTCGCTGGACTCTCTCCAATTTATCCACATCCTTCTTGTAGTGTGGGGCCCAAAACTGGACACAGTACTCCAGATGAGGCCTCTCCAATGTCGAATAGAGGGGAACGATTACGTCCCTCGATCTGCTCGCTATGCCCCTACTTATACATCCCAAAATGCCATTGGCCTTCTTGGCAACAAGGGCACACTGCTGACTCATATCCAGCTTCTCGTCCACTGTCACCCCTAGGTCCTTTTCCGCAGAACTGCTGCCTAGCCATTCGGTCCCTAGTCTGTAGCTGTGCATTGGGTTCTTCCGTCCTAAGTGCAGGACCCTGCACTTATCCTTATTGAACCTCATCAGATTTCTTTTGGCCCAATCCTCCAATTTGTCTAGGTCCTTCTGTATCCTATCCCTCCCCTCCAGTGTATCTACCACTCCTCCCAGTTTAGTATCATCCGCAAATTTGCTGAGAGTGCAATCCACACCATCCTCCAGATCATTTATGAAGATATTGAACAAAACCGGCCCCAGGACCGACCCTTGGGGCACTCCACTTGATACCGGCTGCCAACTAGACATGGAGCCATTGATCACTACCCGTTGAGCCCGACAATCTAGCCAGCTTTCTACCCACCTTATAGTGCATTCATCCAGCCCATACTTCCTTAACTTGCTGACAAGAATACTGTGGGAGACCGTGTCAAAAGCTTTGCTAAAGTCAAGAAACAATACATCCACTGCTTTCCCTTCATCCACAGAACCAGTAATCTCATCATAAAAGGCGATTAGATTAGTCAGGCATGACCTTCCCTTGGTGAATCCATGCTGGCTGTTCCTGATCACTTTCCTCTCATGCAAGTGCTTCAGGATTGATTCTTTGAGGACCTGCTCCATGATTTTTCCAGGGACTGAGGTGAGGCTGACTGGCCTGTAGTTCCCAGGATCCTCCTTCTTCCCTTTTTTAAAGATTGGCACTACATTAGCCTTTTTCCAGTCATCCGGGACTTCCCCGGTTCGCCACGAGTTTTCAAAGATAATGGCCAATGGCTCTGCAATCACAGCCGCCAATTCCTTCAGCACTCTCGGATGCAACTCGTCCGGCCCCATGGACTTGTGCACGTCCAGCTTTTCTAAATAGTCCCTAACCACCTCTATCTCCACAGAGGGCTGGCCATCTCTTCCCCATTTTGTGATGCCCAGCGCAGCAGTCTGGGAGCTGACCTTGTTAGTGAAAACAGAGGCAAAAAAAGCATTGAGTACATTAGCTTTTTCCACATCCTCTGTCACTAGGTTGCCTCCCTCATTCAGTAAGGGGCCCACACATTCCTTGGCTTTCTTCTTGTTGCCAACATACCTGAAGAAACCCTTCTTGTTACTCTTGACATCTCTGGCTAGCTGCAGCTCCAGGTGCGATTTGGCCCTCCTGATAGCATTCCTACATGCCCGAGCAATATTTTTATACTCTTCCTTGGTCATATGTCCAACCTTCCACTTCTTGTAAGCTTCTTTTTTATGTTTAAGATCCGCTAGGATTTCACCATTAAGCCAAGCTGGTCGCCTGCCATATTTACTATTCTTTCGACTCATTGGGATGGTTTGTCCCTGTAACCTCAACAGGGATTCCTTGAAATACAGCCAGCTCTCCTGGACTCCTTTCCCCTTCAAGTTAGTCCCCCAGGGGATCCTGGCCATCCGTTCCCTGAGGGAGTCGAAGTCTGCTTTCCTGAAGTCCAGGGTCCGTATCCTGCTGCTTACCTTTCTTCCCTGCGTCAGGATCCTGAACTCAACCAACTCATGGTCACTGCCTCCCAGATTCCCATCCACTTTTGCTTCCCCCACTAATTCTACCCGGTTTGTGAGCAGCAGGTCAAGAAAAGCGCCCCCCCCTAGTTGGCTCCTCTAGCACTTGCACCAGGAAATTGTCCCCTACGCTTTCCAAAAACTTCCTGGATTGTCTATGCACCGCTGTATTGCTCTCCCAGCAGATATCAGGAAAATTAAAGTCACCCATGAGAATCAGGGCATGCGATCTAGTAGCTTCCGTGAGCTGCCGGAAGAAAGCCTCATCTACCTCATCCCCCTGGTCCGGTGGTCTATAGCAGACTCCCACCACTACATCACTCTTGTTGCACACACTTCTAAACTTAATCCAGAGACACTCAGGTTTTTCTGCAGTTTCGTACCGGAGCTCTGAGCAGTCATACTGCTCCCTTACATACAGTGCTACTCCCCCACCTTTTCTGCCCTGCCTGTCCTTCCTGAACAGTTTATAACCATCCATGACAGTACTCCAGTCATGTGAGTTATCCCACCAAGTCTCTGTTATTCCGATCACGTCATAGTTCCTTGACATCACCAGGACCTCCAGTTCTCCCTGCTTGTTTCCAAGGCTTTGTGCATTTGTATATAAGCACTTGAGATAACCTGTTGATTGCCCCTCATTCCCAGTATGAGGCAGGAGCCCTCCCCTCACAGAATTCCTGCCTGTGCTTCCTCCCGGTATCCCGCTTTCCCACTTACCTCAGGGCTTTGGTCTCCTTCCTCCGGTGAACCTAGTTTAAAGCCCTCCTCACTAGGTTAGCCAGCCTGCTGGCAAAGATGCTCTTCCCTCTCTTCGTAAGATGGAGCCCGTCTCTGCCCAGCACTCCTCCTTCATGGAACACCATCCCATGGTCAAAGAATCCAAAGCCTTCTCTCCGACACCACCTGCGTAGCCATTCGTTGACTTCCACGATTCGACGGTCCCTACCTAGGCCTTTTCCTTCCACGGGGAGGATGGACGAGAACACCACTTGCGCCTCCAACTCCTTTATCCTTCTTCCTAGAGCCACATAGTCCGCAGTGATCCGCTCAAGGTCATTCTTGGCAGTATCATTGGTGCCCACGTGGAGAAGCAGGAAGGGGTAGCGATCCGAGGGCTTGATGAGTCTCGGCAGTCTCTCCGTCACATCGCGAATCTTAGCCCCTGGCAAGCAACAGACTTCTCGGTTTTCCCGGTCAGGGCGGCAGATAGATGACTCAGTCCCCCGGAGGAGAGAGTCCCCGACCACCACCATCCGCCTTCTCCTCTTGGGAGTGGTGGTCGTGGAACCCCCAACCTCAGGACATAGCATCTCATGCCTTCCAACCAGGTCATCTTTTCCACGATTTTTAAAACACACATTCTTGGAATGAAATGGCCTCTTCCATGCAGCGCTGGAACTTCTGCGGGTGGTGCTGCACTCTGATTGGTAGAGGGCAGTAGGGAGAGCTCTTAGAGGAGTCACACGACCCTGTTCTGGGTGGGTCACCCCACCCAAGAACTCCCCTCGATTGGTTAAATCTGCTCTCGGGGACGTCCTCTACAGCTGAAACCCACCCTGATTGGTAGAGGGTGGTGGGAGGAGTTCTTAGAGGTGTTACATTACACTCTTTGCTTCCAGGGATGTGTCTGTCATGACCTTGGAAGTAATACCCCCAGGGGGCAGGTCTTATGTTTGATTGATGGTAGGCCCCTTCTACCACTCCTGGTGACTGTATACCAGTTCATAACCAAAGACGCCGTAGCCATAATAAAATACAGGACAAATGGAAGTAAAATCCCCACACTGTGGTCATCCACAACAATCCTGAAGTGTCAGTTTACACTATCCACCCTGAACTAGGAGGTCCTGAGAGCATTGTACAGAGGGACCAACTGAAACATTGGACTTTTAGTCTGACCAGGGCTCAGAGGAGACATAGAGCAGTATGTCCCAAGGAGACTGAAACCAATGGGGCAAACTCAAACCCTGATGAAAATGGCCAGATCCCTCAAATTGACCTGGTGTTACTTGGGGACAGGAGAATAGAAAATATGGGTAATGAACCATCAGTCTTAAGAAGGTCCCAGAGAACTACTAAGGTTGTACTGCCTGTTAAACTTAGAGATGATTATGTTATTGGTAGAGTTTTAATGAATATTATCATGTAAAGTATGAAGAAGTAGACATAGAATGTTACATATGTTAAATGTTCTTTTGTTAATTGTTAATGTTTTTTTTTTAATATAACCTGATGTTGGTATATGTTGCTAATATGGACCTGGAGGTACTGGTGTAAATATTGTGGCAGTGGCAGAATTTTAGCAAGGTGGAATGTAAGGGGACTGTTGGCCCCTTACTAAAACTCAGTGGGGTTTTTGGTTGGCTAGCTCCCAGTACCAAAAGAAAAGGGGAAGGGTCGATGCTGCTGCCATTCTATCAGATGTCAATCTACAAAGCTCTTCTCTTTCAGCTAAGATTGCTCTCTTAGCAAGCCTTACAGACCAGGGTGGGGTAAATCAGCCCACTAACTGATGGTTATGTCAGCAAAAGCCCTAGTGCAGATGCAGTTCTACGAGCAAAAAAACCTCAGTAATTTTACCAGTGTAGCTTATTTCATTTGAGGAACTGGTATAAGCTATATTGGCAAGATATCACTTTTGCCACTACAAATTGCATCTCCATTAGGAGGGTTGTCAGAATTATGCTGGCAAACCTTCTCTAGTGTAGATAAGCAGTGCCAACACTAGGCATAAGCATGCTAAGCAATTGCTTAGGGCCAAGCAACTCAAGGGAGCCCCCTACTCACTTATTTTCATAAGAAAATTCCTGTTTTAATATTGTATATGAAAGGGGACAAAAATATTCCTGGTAAGGGCCCCCAATGGGCTAGCACTGCCTCTGTAGACAAGGCATCTCTGAAGGACACTGCAGCATGAGTCAAATGTGCATACGTTTTAGGCTCTTCTTTTGAAAAATCTTAGCCTAACTCTAGGCACCCAAAAATATATATTAAGCAGCTAAGGGGAGATTTTCAGAAGGGCCTCAGGCACATAGAAGCACAGCTTCCATTGAAGGTCAGTGGGGCTTGCCCTCCTAAATTCCTTGGCTTCTGAAAAGCTCACCTGTGTAACTTTGATCTGATTTCCAAGAGTACTGAGCACTTACAGAATTTAGGAGCCTGATTTTAAACACCCACTTTTGAAAGTCTTGGCCTCCTTGAAAAGTAGAATTATATGTTCTGGGGCAATGTGACAAATGTGTGACATTCATTAGAAAACAGAGAGAAGTGTTTAGCAGAGCACAGACTTAAGAATCCAGAGTCCTGAATTCTATTCTCTGCTCTGTCATGAACTTGCTGTGACCTTGAGCAAGTGACCTGAACTTTCCTTGCCTCAATTTATCCCTAAGTTAGATGGTTATAGTGGTACTTCCCTCACAGAAATCTTGTGATGCTTAAAGTGCCTTGGAGATCCTCAGATGGAATGTGCTATAAAAGTGCAAAGGGCAATGATTCTTAGTGTTATACTGCGGCCTCCAGAATCAGTAACATACAGTCACTTAAAGTCCAATCATTGCAGTGCAAACTGGTCACTCATAGTCCTCAGCTATAGAATGCGGAGCTATCACATGGAGGATTAAGGTGAACATAAAAACAGCCAAAAATGATTACTCTCAAATGTCCATATATAAAAGAAGAAAACAAATACAATCTCCCCTCCCCTTCTTCTCCTGTGTAGAATGAGCAGGAACACCACAGAGGAGGTCCTGAGAAAACAAGTTCTTTGCAAACGTCATTCATCCCACCACACCCCGTGCAAAATTGCAGGCCCATCAACAAACAGCATGTCAAACACTGGCTATTGAAATAAGTTTCCAGTTATCCAGTGAAGCAAGACAAGTAAGAGAGAAACAAATAATAAAAAGTTGCTCTGGTGACCGAGCCCCAGAATAGCATCAATTTGCTTTCAAAATATGAATCCAATTTGCAAAAGCAAGTGTCAATGCCGTTGTCATTCTGAAAGCTGTTAGTATAGTGAAGAATGACTCAAGAACTTGACAAAGAAGAATATAGTGTGTATTGGCAACATTCCTCATTACATATTTCAAAGGAAAAATTGAAACCACATTTCTGAAGGGCAGACTTTGATTACTAGAAGGGCATTGCTATAAACAATGTGCTGCAGATTCTTTTGCAGCTCCTTGTTTTCCTTAGAGTCTGCCTTTACATGCAAGCCATTGACTGCCCCGTTATGTATCCCAGCTAAGAGACAGCTGCCATCTGCACAGGTCTGTGAGAGACCATACCAGTGCCATGAAGAGGTTCAAGAGGATAATAAAATGCCGCAGGTGCAACCACACGAGAACGAAATAAAGCAAAATTATCTCCTTATGGGAGCAATAGAAATGATTGAGAGCACGGATTCTGTGATCTGCAGAAACTGGGGGAAACTTGAGTCAAATAAATACACAGAGTGGAAAAACCCTGGCCCAACAAATATATCTGTGTTGTGTGCCCATGTGTAATTTATGGCCTCAGTTGAAGTCTACCTTGGCTAGACTTTGAGGAGGAAGATAAGGAGACAAACCCTACACATTAAAATAAGGGCAGGTGTATAGGCATGGATGCAACTAATGGAGAGGGATGCCAAAGACAGTCCTCCCCTGGGGCGCCATTTAGTTTAGGGCCGACCCTGGGTGCAATGGTCCCCAGACTAAATTAGATTGTCCTAGAAGGCTACCTAAAGTATGGCAACCTGTCCCCAGCTGCCTATGGGCAACTGTGCCACCTGGATTCCCCACCCCCTCCCATGGCATGCTTCTTATGCAGGGGCTTCAAAACTGTGTAAATTACCTCTGGGACAGCCTGCAGAAGTGAGAATTCTCCTCTGGCTTAATCTGGAGCACAAACGACTCTCTTATGCTGCAGCAGCAGCTTAATAGGATTGTAGAGGAGGGGAAAATCCTACCCACAATATATAGATATGGACTCCAACCAAAGGTCCAAACTGTGAGGGTGTTTAAAGTAAAGGTCTGAATTTTTCATGTAACCCCTCTTCTTACCCTGGTCTGACCCAACACACCCTAAAACACAGATCCCCATTATGCAGCTCGAGCCCCTTTCTAACAAAATGGTGTGATTCTTCCGCTCTACTGGTGTATTTTTTCACCATTCATTGAGCCATACTGTGCCATCCATGTTGAATTGCAGTGTAGAAATCTGCTAGAACAACCAAATTAATAGTCTGGACTGGTCTTTATGTTCAACTAGAACTTTGCCAAACTTTCAGAAAACCCAGAACTCAGAAAGTCTAGGGTCTCGTGACCAACCTACAACTCTGGCACGGTTCCTTGAGTTTCATTAGTGCCAGCACACTTTTAAAGTGATCCTGGGCTGGTGTATTGTTTCAGACGGACGCCAGGAGAAAGTGGAGTCACAGCTCAGTTCTTCTTTGTTTCTGGGTTTATGCAAACCTAAAACCCAAAGCTAAAACTCGAGGGCTCTGATTCTTTTCTCACTTACCCTGATGTAAATGGGGAGCAGCGCCACTGAAGACCATGGAGTGGCACTTGTGAAACAGGCCAATGGAGAGTCAGTCCTCAGGAGTGGGCAATCCACATTTGGAGAGAGAAAGTTGAGTCCTGTTAAGAAAATTGCTGGGTTCTGCACAGCTTTGCTTTCTCTCAGCCCCATACCGTGCAGCAGGTGGTATGGTCGCCAGCAGAGAACCGCCCACTGCTCAGCTCAGGGAATGCAGAGTGCCTCCCGCACCTCAGACTATTAGGTTACATGCCTAAAAGTATGTGTTTCAAATTCCTCTGGCCTCCCAAATCCTTTTCTCACATCCCTTCTGAGACCCTGGTTTTGTTGAGTTGTAATCAATTTGGAGAGAGAATGTCAGAAATGCTGGGGGATGGAGGGGAAGGAGGGGTGGTTCCCCTGCTAATAATTACTGGATTTAGTTACCTACCAGCAGCAATTCAAGGGATCAGTGAGTAAAATACACCCTGGCATCTCTCCAGCACTGAAGTATTATTTCATACTCTAGTAACTGTACATAAACTAATTAGATATCCAAGTAGGCTGGGATTATTTTTTCTATAATTTAATGCCCTGACAGTTGTCACAGGACATAAGTTTGCTTCAGTTTACTTCATTCTGTGTTCCTTCGACAGTAGACGCAGCTCTTCTGCTGCTGACACTGTCAGCTCAGCATAAATCAGGTGTCTTGATAAGTTAAGCTTTCTACACAGGTTTTGATTGTTTGCAGCTCAGCTAGGCTTCAGCCTCCACACAGCATAAATCAGGGAGTGGAGGGAGGGTTTCACTTGTATGTGAACTTAACTACCTTATATTCTCTTGCTGGACAAGTTTTTTAAAGGGGTGTAAAAAAGACCCCAGGTAGGGTTTGTTTAGTTGGGCTGGTGGAAAGTGGTCTGCCAAAAATGTTTTCCCCCTCTCCCTACACACACTTGATGAATAGTTACTTTTATAAAAAAAACGAGTTTGTCAAAAATTTTAAGATTCTAAAACCAAACCCTCCCTCCCCAACCCCCCTCAAAAAACCAGCCCATGCTGACAAGTTTTAAGCCAAAAGATTGTGGTTTGGGGAGTTTCAGGTTTTTGGTCAAAAAACCTAAACATGTTCAGAAATTTTTTTTTAAGACTGTGAAAGTATTTTTTTTTCACCAACACTTTCCAAAGCAAAAGAAATCATTACATAACAAGGTCGAGAGTGGAGATTGATTTGGTCCACTAGTCAAATATCAGAGGAATGAGATTGTGATGTTATCTAATTAAAATAGGACCATGTAGATCATTGTTGCTACCACTGTTATATAATTTTAATAAAACTTGTACAAAGTATGTCATGTAAGGCATCTATGAAACAGTTATGATTTGCTGAATATGATTATCCTACTGGTATGCATGTATCATTTTTTGTATCTGAAGTTATGAATATTAACTAAGTAGCTGTATTTCAAATGTTTGCTCCTGTGGTAACACCAACAAGGTATTCAGCCAGCACATTGTGAAGGAACTATTCAAGTTGAATGGCCCATCAAAGAACACAACTCACAATGAACCATGGAAGATGCCTATCTACACTTAATGGACTTTCCTGTGAATATGCTAACTAGAGTAGGGGTAATGGCCTCTGCTATGACTAAGCTAAGCAGGCATGGACATGTGACTTGCCTCATGTGATGCCAAACTCCATCTTGTTACTTGTATTTTTCCACAAATGGGACTGAGGGCTTTGTTTCAAACAATGTGTTTCCCTCTACATGGCAGAAGCTATAAAAGGCCCAGGAAACACCTCCATTTTGCCTCTTTCCTGCTCAGACCTCTGGACTATGAACTTATTCTACTGGGACCATTCTAACCAAGGGACTGTGGACCTTCCAATGATTTGGAAGCAACCAGAGACTTAAGAAGCCCAGCCATTTATTTCATCACTGCTACAAGTCTGATCCACGAACCTTGCAATTGTATGTATTTGATTCCTTTAACCAGTTTTAACTCTCACCTTTATTTCTGTTTATAAATAAACCTTTAGATATTAGGTACTAAAGGATTGGTACAGTGTGATTATTGGGCGGGTCCTTTGGGATCAAAAGAATCTTTTGATTAAATTGGTTTTAAATAACCAGTCATCATTAAGTCTTGTGGTTTTGGGGGTGATACAAGGACTGGAATACCTAAGGAGACTGCTTTTCTGACTTCTTGTTAGCCAGTGTGGTAAAACAGAAGTTTACTTTTGTTGCTGGTCTGGTATATCTTATGGGAGAATAACCACCAGTTTTGGGGTGTGTCTGCCCTATTTCTCAGCAGTTTGTCCTGAATTTGGTATTTAGTTGTGACCGACCAAGGCACAATGACAGAGATGTACTCGGAAAGAGGAATATCTATTAATAAACGAGAAAAGGAATGGAATTCATGAAGGCTCAGAAATAGCTTTTAAAGGTCCTTCTTCAGCTAGAAAAAAGAATTGAGAAAAATGTTTGCAAGTACCAAGCAGGACAGAACTGTGATCTGGATGGCTACCATAATAAATAGTATGAATAATTAGGAGGGAAGACCCAATAAAATATAATAAAGAAATACTTGAAAAATATGAACATGTACAGATCAGCTTCTGCAGATAAGAGGAAAGCTTATGCTCAAATAAATCTCAGGTTTCAGAGTAACAGCCGATGAAGTGAGCTGTAGCTCACGAAAGCTCACGCTCAAATAAATTGGTTAGTCTCTAAGGTGCCACAAGTCCTCCTTTTCTTTTTTCAAATAAATCTATTAGTCTTTAAGGTGCCGCCGGACTCCTTGTTGTTTTTGTGGATACAGACTAACCCCCTGATACTTGCAGATAAGAGACTTTCTATGGTATGAAGGGAATTAGCTATTGAACTCACTGAACTGTTGACAATTATTTTTGAAAACTCAGGGACAGTGTTGGGTAATCTAAGCACCTTTATTCATCATGAGGCTACATCTACACTGCAAGCCCGGGATGCGAATCCCCTGCTTGAGTACATACACTTGCACTAGCTCACATCAAGCTAGCATGCATCTAAATAGCAGCATAGCCACAGCAGAGGCATGGCTTAGCGGTTCAATATACAAACCCACCTGAAACAGGTGCGTACATACTCAGCACTGCTCACCCATGACCCTACCCGGGCTTTCATGATTACACTGCTATTTATACTTGCACTAGCTTGATGAGAGCTAGTGTGAGCATGTGCACATGAGCGGGGGGAGGGGGAATTAAAAACCACACCTTCGCTTATTGTGCAGATGTAGCCTGAATAGTCTTGACTTTCTGACTAGACCCATTGGGCTGGATTGTATCCTTGCCTTAGTCAGCCACAGAAATAAGAGGAAGTAATTTTCCTCCTTTTCTCTTTGCTAGGTCTTCCCAGATCTTGGATTCAGGTCCAGCGAGGAGTACAGCACATGCTCTCTACAGATCAGTGGGTCTCAACCTGCGGCCCAGTCAGAACAGTGACATCCTCAGGGCCATACAGATATACTGGATGCAGCCCACATAACACATTGGCCCACAATGGAAAATACCCAGGGAGAAGTGAGCTGTACCATTTCAAGCGTGCTATTAACTCACTTCCCTGTCACCAACCTCACCCCACTCCCACCACCAATCGTTATCACCCTAGAGCAGGAGAGAAGCAGAGGAAGCATTGTGCCTCAGAGGGGTGTCTCAGGCACATGCCGCCCAGAGCTTCCACTCACTAGGAATTGTCCTCAAAGCCACAGCCTGGCCCGCTGAGTTTAGGAAAAGGGTTTGTGAAGTAAGGTACTAGCCAAGGCTGGTCAGAGTATCAGAATCTGGCTCAAATGACAGATGGCTAGAGGGACTACTGGTCTGATCCACTGTAGCAAATCCCACACTCCTGTTTTGGCAAAGCTACCAGTCTGACCGTGATCAACATTTTGCTAGATGAACTATAGCAAGACAAGATGAACTATAGCAAGACAAATTATAATGAGAATTGTTTCAAACATGCAGACTCTCTGGGACTGAAGATTCAACTCCAAGTAAGATCAGCTTCACCCTACAGAGAAGATATGCTGAGTTCCATGCATTCACTCTACAATTGGCAGGTCCTTTGTATGAGAGCCTAAAAACTAAAGTCCTCCTGTCTGCTTTCTATGGACACTAAGGATCTCCAGGCACTATTGGAAAAATGGAGGTTCACCCCAGCGTCCTGGGACAAAACTGACCTTCCTTTTTGTGCACTGGTTGAGGCCATACCCCAGATATAGTTGCATTTCAATGATGTTGTAAGTTCATAGTTTGGGTAAAGATTTGAGATTCTTTGCAATAAAATCCACTATATGTAAAATATATTTTTTTCCAATTGCCATGTACATCATTTCACTTTGTGTAGTTTGAGGAGAAGAAGGGATTTGGGGAACGTTAATAAACTAAATTCCCTCTCAAAAATGTCTAATTACTTTTCCTCCCCCATACACCTTGTTTGTTCTTTCCCAACATAAATTGAATTTCAGCTGACTTATTGATAAATAGAAGTGATGATAGCTATTTTGCACCACCCCAAGGCTGATTGTGGACCCATGCCAACTACAAGTCTAATAGTCCCAGCAGATAAGATTGTCTGATCTGGTGAGGTGCATCATAGTTCACGTTTTGTTGTGTGGATGTTCTATACCATTATCTAACGGCATTAAGGAATCTCTTTACCAGGTCATGAACTAGAATATGCCAGTGTCTCACAAAGTTCTGATGTATAACTATCGTCTCACCCATGCTACAAAGAGAAAACTATCTTTAAAAAAAACTATGCTGGGCAACTGCAGACTGCACTACCAGACAGAGCCCAGGGACTGGATGGGTTAAAGAGGTATGGGTATGGACAAATCCCTTCCAAAGAAAAACCATTTGCTTGTACAGGAATCCTTTGTTCTAGTCCATTGGGGGAACTTATTTTCAACCTTGAAAGAGGCACTTGATTAACCTCTCAGCAGTAGATAAGATGCCTCAATGTCTTTCAGAACAAGTCAGGGAGAGCAAGCCTTGGTAGAAAATGCACTCGTCATTACAGGTTTTTATTTTTCCTCTACAACATTCTCCTTTTGACAATTCCCTCTGACTTTTCTTAGCACTGATGGAAAGTGGCAACTTATAAAAATGAGGTTTACAGCTTGCCAGATTGTTGCTGTAAGTAGAACAGATGGCCAATTCATCTTCATTGAACTTGGTACTTCTAACAAGAGAAACTGTGTGTTTTGCTCTCTGATTTTTCCCCCAGGTATCCTAGCAGGTGACTGGAAAGTACGATGACAGGAATGACTTGACTTGAGCTTCCAGAGGCCCAGAATTGTGGGGTTGCCATTGTTTTGCCCAATGACCTGTTTCTTAGCAGCACTCTGGTTTGGTTTCTTGAGACCCCAAAAACAATAGCAAACCCAAACAATACGCAAAAGCCAGTGGCCAGGTGCACTATCCCAGTGTGACCCAGGGACCCCCTTGGTGCCAACTGAAAGAGAGTACAAAGGGTGCCTAGGGTTTTACAGAATCCTGTAAGTCAGATATAAGCATAATAGTTCACCAAATGGTGGCATGTGAGGGCTCTACCTAGAGCCAGTGGCCCACTGCTCATCATTATCGTTGCAAAAAAAAATGTATGTACAGGTAATATTCAAGGAGTTCTGTGTCTATACCGAAAGATTTGCTCTTAAGGTCTTGGAGTTAAGGCAGGTCACCAGAAGATGACATCCCACCTGCCTACAAGGAACATCTCCAAGATAACTGACATTTGTCTCCTGTCTGGCCATATGTGTACTGTGTGCCTTAGGTTGTGTGCCTATTTGCATACTGAGCTGGGTGTGAAGTGAGACATCATAAAATCTACAAGAGAGGAAATCTACAGAAAGAAACAGACAGCAGCATGGGGGATAGGGGTCCCATTTAGGAATAAAGACAAGAGAGTGGGGTCTGGTATATCTTGCAGTGCAGAGAGACACAATCTTCCACTTAGGAGGCAAAACTAATAGCGTGCATCTCTCATGAAAGAAGGGGCACAGCCAGTCTGGCTGTAAAGCACTGCAAGGATTTGGAGTGAGCATTATTCTGCAAGCCATGAGTATATCTTAATACGTCTAGGCTCTCGAACATGCATTACGATTTCATTTTAGATGTAATCTTTTATTTCCAATATGTTACTTGCTACTACTTGAATCTCTCCGCCGTGTTAAATAAACTTATACTTGATTTCACTATAAACAAATTGAAGTGCTGCATGCAGCAGAGCGCTGATGGGAGGAGTTGGGCTGTACTGCTTCTTTGGAAGTATCAGATTTGTGACTCCTATCCGTGTGCAGTGGACTATGGCTTTGATGCTCTCGGGAGATGCTCGAGCAGCTCGGGGGTTGGGGTGTGCTTAGAGCAGGGCTTGAGGCTAGAGGGAAGTCCTTGTGCTGCCCATGGAGTTAGGGAGCTGATCCCTGGCAGGTACAGGCAGGACTTCCTCACCCTAAAGGCAGGTGGTAGTGAGATGCCTCACAAGGGGGTACCCTTGGGAGACATCACACCCATCATTTACAGGTGACTCATTTTTCCTATTCAAATACATCTAATCATACCTAAAAGTATTCTTTTAATTCCTCTTCTTGTGTTCATGTTGAGTGTAATACACTCTGGTGGAATAAAATGCAGGCAGAATAGAATTCAAGACTAGAATGAGAGGATCCAGGTACGTACGGACACCCACAAAGGATCTCAAATTCAGTACTACTCCTGCACTGCTAATTTGAGCTCATGGAGGCAGAGTGAGTGGACTGCTCCTTATCTACTGAAAATCATAGCAAACATCCTTCCAGCAAGAATGGCTTTATTTTAGATTGCGGTCTTAGAAAGAAAAACAATAAAAGGAAAGGAAAGACACATGCATATGTCAGAGAAACTGCACTGAAATGAACACAAAATGGCTGATGTATCTGGCTGAAGCTTCCTCTGCCCTCGACCCTATTAACAGTGGCTGCTATATACTACCTTGCTGTACTGGATTATGATACAGTATGTACCAAATAGATCATTCAGCCCAGAGATACCAATCACCCACAACTCCCATTACAGTGATTGGGCCAACATGGGTACAACACAACGCCATACATTGTATTTTCTTACAGTTACTTTATGATGGTTATAATGTCAGTATAACAACTTTAACTTTCTTTAACAAAGAAAGAAGAGACTATGCAGTATTGTTATATGCTACAAAATTCCCACTGGCCCAAATTTGGGCCACTGAGTGCTAGAGTTATGAATGGACTGGGTACACAACCTTGAGCAAGCCCAATCACCTGTCCATGCCTCTCTTTCTTTCCCCTATCATCTCTACCTGGCTACCTAGTAAAACAGCATGGTCCAGTAGATAAGGCATGGATCAGGAACTCGGGAAACCAGGGGTCTTTCCCTGGCTTGACCACTAATATGCTATGTGGGTTTAGCCAAGTCACTTCACCTTTCCCCATTCCAGTTTTCCCTCCCTACCTTTAGCTATGTAGATTTTGAGCTCTTCAGGGTGGTGCCCTTCTCCTACAGCATGTATGTCCAATTCTTAGTACAATGGGACTGCAAGCTTTGTTGGAGCTACTGTGCAACAGCAAGTAATAATAATGGAAAGAAAGTTCTGAGAAAAAAATCTCAGTGAGATGATGTAATCAGTAGATCAGAAATGGCACTGTGCATGTTATTATGTATATGTTTCAAAAGCAAAACAGCATGAGATGTTTATTCAGTGAAAATACACTGAATGCACTGATTATAAAATAAAGATATGATTTTTATTATCTGCATTGGTTTACCAAAAGGCTTGCTTGGAACTCTTACTTTATTAAAATTAAAATAGAAAAAACACTATGAAATATTCATAATACAAATAATCAAATATTGATGTTTAGAAAGTATTCCCAAAAGTACAGAATCTCAAATATTGGTTTAGTACCCCAGGTCACACAGTCCAGGCTATTGAATTGTTCACAGAGCACTTGCTGAGAACGTGACTGGTCACGTGGTGCTGACACCTTGTTTAATTAAGTTTAGCAGCAGTAAGACAGCTAACAATACATTAAGGCTGGAGTTTTCAAAGAGGCCTAAGGGAGGTAGGCACCCAGCCTCATGGACATTCAGAAATGGGCACCAAAGATACAGATACTCAAAGATATTGTGGCACCTAACGCCCATTGAAGTCAATGGGAGTTAAGCACCAAAGTATCTGCGGAGCTAGGCCGGAACTCCCTTAGACACCTTTGGGAACCCCTCAAAATTAGGGCTGTCTATTAATCACAGTTAACTCACCCGATTAACAAAAAAATTAATTGTGATTAAAAAAATAATCATCATTAATCGCACTGTTAAACAATAGAATGACAATTGAAATTTATTAAATATTTTTGGATGTTTTTCTACATTTTCAAACGTATTGATTTCTATTACAACACAGAATACAAAGTATACAGTGCTGACTATATTTTTATTACAAATATTTGAACTGTAAAAGTGATTAAAAATAGTATTTTTCAATTCATCGCATTCAAGTACTGAAGTGCAATCTCTTTATTGTGAAAGTGTAACTTACAAATGTAGATTTTTTTCTTGTTACATAACTGCACTCAAAAACAAAACAGTTTAAAACTTTAGAGCCTACAAGTCCACTCAGTCCTACTTCTTGTTCAGTCAATCGCTAAGACAAACAAGTTTGTTTACATTTATGGGAGACAATGCTGCCTGCTTCTTATTTATGTCACCTGAAAGTGAAAACAGATGTTCATATGGCACTTTTGTAGCTGGCGTTGCAAGGTATTTATGTGCCAGATATGCTAAACATTCGTATGCCTCTTCATGCTTCAGCCACCATTTCAGAGAACATGCGTCCATGGTGATGATGCTCTTTAAAAAAATAATATGTTAATTAAATTTGTGAATGAACTCCTTTGGGGAGAATTGTATGTCTCCTGCTCTGTTTTACCCACATTCTGCATATATTGTATGTTATAGCACTCTTGGATGATGACCCAGCACATGTTCATTTTAAGAACACTTTCACAGACGATTTGGCAAAACGCAAAGAAGATACCAATGTGAGATTTCTAAAGATAGCTACACCACTCAACCCAAGGTTTAAGAATCTTAAGTGACATCCAATATCTGAGAGGGAAGTGGTATGGAAATCTTAAAAGAGCAACACTCAGGGCTTGTCGACACTACAAAATTAAGTCAACTTTATTTAATTCGACCTTGAGCCCCCGAATTAATAGAGTCAATTGTGCGTGGCCACACCATACGGATTATCTCAATGGAGTGCATCCTCACTAGCAGCTTCTGCATTGATGCACAAAGCAGTGCATTGTGGGTAGCTATCCCAAAGTGCAACTTGCTGCAGTGTGTTTTGGGAAGTTTGCAATGCCTCATGGGAGCAAAACATTGTTACAAGGGAGAATGGGAACACTGGGTCGGCATCCCATGAGGCACTGTGCTCCCTCCCTCATATCAGGGGCAAACAATCCAGTGGTTTTCATGCCTTAAAACTGCCATGCATACACCCTAACCCCAGAAGAATGGAGCCTGCTCAGTTGTGCACTCTTGCTGTGAGCATCTCAAACACCTCATGCCTTCCTCTGCAGTATTTCCAGAGCTGAAGTAGGGTCCGCTGCGCAGAACATAGCAATGTCCTGCAAGCAGCCCTGCTGCAAGCCATTGAAAAAAACAATTCACAGTGCAGCAGCACTCTGTGCAGTGCCGTTTCTGGTTCCGTTAAACAAGCACTGGCTGGTGGGACAGCATCGTTTTGCAGGTAGGGGATGATGAGCAGTGACTACAGAACTTTCGAATGCGGAAGGCCACCTTCTAGGAACTTTGTGCAGAGCTTTCCCCTGCCCTGCAATTCAGCAACACAAAAATGAGACCTGCTCTGACAGTGGAGAAGTGAGCAGTGATTGCTATTTCGAAGCTTGCAACACCAGACAGTTACCAGTCAGTGGGGAATCAATTTGGAGTAGGTAAATCAACCATGGGAGCTGCTGTGCTCCAGGTGTGCAGGAGCATTAATCAACTTCTGCTACAAAAGGCAGTGAGTCTGGGAAATGTGCAGGACATAGTGGATGGTTTTACCGTGATGGGGGTTCTCTAATTGCAGTGGGGTGATAGATGGCACTCATATCCCCATCTTGGCACCAGACCACCTTGCCAAAGACTACATAAACTGAAAGGGATACTTTTCAATGGTGTTGCAAGCTCTGGTGGATCACAGGGGGCATTTCATTGACATCAACATAGGATGGTCGGGAAAGGTTCATGATGTAAGCATCTTTAAGAACTCGGGTCTGTTCAAAAAGCTGCAATCCGGGACTTTCTTTCCAGACCACAAAATTAACACGGATGACATTGAGGTGCCTATAGTTATCCTGGGGGACCCAGCCTACCAATTGCTCCCATGGCTCATGAAGCCATACACTGGCCGTCTGGACAGCAGTAAGGGACGGTTCAGCTATAGGCTCAGCATGTGCAGAATGGTGGTTCAATGTGCCTTTGGTAGTTTGAAAGGGCGCTGGAGAAGCCTAATAACAAGGCTGGACCTTAGTGAAGAGACCATCCCCATGGTTATAGCTGCCTGCTGTGTGCTCCATAATATCTGTGGAAAAAAAGGCAGAAAATTTTCCACAGAGGTGGGCACTTGAGACATGTCACATGGCAGCCATTTTTTGAGCAGCCAGACACCAGGGCAATAAGAAGAGCACAGCAAGGGGTGCTGCGTATCCGCGAGGCTTTGAAAAGCCATCTCAGTAATGAGTCACAGTAATGTGAGCTGCGTGTCTGCACTGTGCTTTCCCAAACCTTCGCCTGGCTTGTATCACTGTCCCTGTAAAGCTAACTGTTTCTACTCAATAAAGAACATTTATTTCTTGAATCCATTTACTTTATTTAACAAACATAAGTAAAGAGGGAGAACAGAAAAAAAGGTAACCTTGGGGAAAAGCGGTTGTAAAGTTGTAATGGAAGAAACATTTTCAGCTGTGTAACATAACACCACATTCCAGACCATCAAAGGTCTGTGAATGGGCACCTTCTTTTCTTTGTACCCCTCCCCCACACCCCCTGAGTTAAGTGAAAGTGATAATGGACTTTTTGCCTATGCCTCATGGAACGCTTGGGAGAGGGTGGTTCTGCACCAGGCAATGCTGGCTGGCTGTCCACCAGGGTCTGCAGAGGGACTCTACCCTTCTGCTTCTGTTTCTGCAGTTCAACCAGATGCCTCAACATGTCTGCTTGGTCCCGCATAATCTGAAGCATCTCAACCTGTACCACATGCTCTCGCTCATTGGAAGCTTTCCTGCTCTCCATGTCCTTGTTTAACTTCTTAGACAGTGAAATCCTCCACACTCTCAGATCTGTGTCAGCTGTCCGAGAGGCGTTCATTATCTCAGTGAACATGTCCTCCCACGTCCTCTTTCTCCTCCTTCTAATCACTGAAAATCTGCTTTCAGGTGTTGATGACACACTGAGGGACACATTTCCAGCTGTCAGTCAGGGGAAAAAATAAAGGAGCTATTGTACATAAATAAAATGTTTCCATAGCAAGGCTGTTTTCATAAAAAAAAAAAAACAACCCTTAGTACACTGGGTGCAAGCCATAATGTAATCAGAATCCATAACCGTTCACTGTGCCATTTTGCTGCTCCAGCTATGGTAAGTATGACCCTCCGGGGCCTTGGGTGACTGCACTTTTAATGAAGTTTAGGGCAGGCTTATGTCAGGAGCACAGGTAGCTAGTCAAACGATGGCCCTTCCCCAGGAAGCTGTTTACGAACGGCGCAGGGGTGGGAAACATTTTCATTTCCGAATTGCGGAATCTCTCATGTGGGGCCCCAGTCCCCTATCAGCCACTTTAAACTACTTGCCATCCCATGCCAAGCATAGTAAAGGCACATTAGCAGCCACGTGGTTTGGCAATCCGGAATATGGGGGGATGGGGTGGATCTACATGTCCTTTTTTCGTCTAAGAGCACTTTTAATGAGAACTTCCCTGTTTCCTCTAGGTAATCCTATGTGATATCAGTCTCCTGAGGGTAACAGAGGTGGAAAGGAAGGAGATGCTGCAAGCATCTGGGTATAGACCCAGTCCTTATGCTGCAATGATGCCTGCAGAATTAATTCAGGAGTTGCGTGGGAAAATGTCCTACCATGGTGAAAGAAATAAGACTACCCTGCCCAGAAACCTTCTGCAAAGGATTGCAGTGTACATCCATGAAAGTTTCCTGGAGATATCCATAGAGGATTCCCGGGCTATCCCAGTCCACATAAATAGTCTTTTCCGGGGGCCACCCTCTCCATAGGTGGAGTGGCCTCTTGTAAGCAGAGAACCACAGCACCTTGCGTCTTCTTCACAGTGAACATGCAATACCACTGAATGTGTGTGCCTGCTAAAGTTTAACTGGACTTTGATTGTAACTGTATACTCACCAGAGGTGCCTTCCCCGGCATCACGGTCAGCCACCGTGATGTCCTGCAACCCACAGGGCTCCGGAGTTAAAAATATTTCCTGGCTCTTGAGGAGAATGGATCCACTGCTCACCTGTCTCCCATTCTCCTCCTCCTCCTCATCCACCATATCATCCTCCTTGTTGTCCCTAGACTCACACACCTGTGAGGTGTCCATGTTGCTTGTGGGGGTGCTGGTAGGGTCACCCTCAAAAATCACATGCAGTTTGTTGTAGAACCAGCATGTGTGGGGTTCAGCACCAGAATGACTGTTCGCCCCCCTTGCCTTCGGGTACGCTTGGCAAAATTCTTTTATTTTCACATAGCACTGCTGTATCCCCCTCGTGTAGCCCTTCTCCCCCATTCCAGGAGCGATCTTTGCATAGATGTCAGCGTTTCTCCTGTTGGATCAGAGCTCTGCCTGCACACACTCCTCTCCCCAAACAGTGATGAGATCCACCACCTCCTGTGCAGACCAGGCTGGAGCACGTTTGGGGCGTGTAGTCTCCATGATCAGCTGTGCTCAAACTTGCACGATCCCAATGCTGATCAAACAGGAAATCAAAATTTCCTGTGGCTTTAGCAGGGGAAGGGCTGTTTTCTATGTGCCTGCTGCAGTGCAACAGAGTTGAGAATGATCTCCTGAGCAGTCACAGATGAGCATTGTGGGACACCACCCAGAGGCAAATTAAGTCAAATTGCACAATGGTGCCTGTGCACTACCTCCCAGTCAGCCCATGAAAATCTAATTAAGCACTACGCTTCTCACAGAGGTGGATTACAGAAGTGGACATCAGAGGTGACTTAGGCCAACATAAAGGACCCGGTAGTGTAGACACATACATAAAAAGGTTGACTTAAGGGGGCTTCCTTCGAACTAACTCTGTAGTGTAGACCAGGCCTCAGATGCGGAAACTACAGACCCCGTACCACCATAAAAGAAAATCAATCTTCTGCTGGTGGCATCTCAGATGATGAAAATGAACGTGTTGGTCTGCTCTGCTTTGGATTGTTATTGAGCAGAACCCATCATCAGCATGAACGCATGTCCTCTGGAATCGTGGTTGAAGCATGAAGGGACATATGAATCTTTAGTGCATCTGGCACATAAACATCTTGTGATGCCGGTAGAGTGACCAGACAGCAAATGTGAAAAATCGGGACGGGGGGTGGCGGGTAATAGGAGCCTATATAAGAAAAAGACCCAAAAATAAGGACTGTCCCTATAAAATCGGGACATCTGGTTATCCTAGATGCCGGCTACTACAATGGCATGCGAACGCCTGTTCTCACTTTCAGGTGACATTGTAAAGGAGCAGGAGGCAGCATTGTCTCCTGCAAATTGTAACCAAACTTGTTTGTCTGAGCAATTGGCTGAAGTAGGACTGAGTGGACTTATAGGCGCTAAAGTTTTGCATAGTTTTATTTTTGAATGTAGTTATTTTTTGTACATAATTCTACATTTGTAAGTTCAAATTTCATGATAAAGAGATTGCACTACTGTATTTTATTAGGTGAATTGAAAAATACTACTTCTTTTCTTTTTACAGTGCAAATATTTGTAATAAAAATAACTATAAAGTGAGCACTGTATACTTTGTAGTCTGTGTTTTAATCGAAATGAATATATTTGAAAATGTAGAAAACACCCAAAAATGTTTAAATAAATGATGTTCCATTATTGTTTAATCGTGCAATGAATTGCAATTATTTTTTTAATCGCTTGACAGCCCTATTCAAAATATTCCCCAAATACCATTTTTCCATGTAGGCAATTGCTACAGGGCTGTTATGTGATCACGCAAGGGAGGGGAGGTGGTCTGCACGCTTGTGAGTGGAGGAGGGTTGTCCATGAGACAAGACCTCCAAAACTGTATGTCTTTCTAAAAATATATGCATTGGTTCCAAAAGCAGTTCTAATCGCAAACTGCTGGGCTAGGTGCAAGAATGATGGGGTGACATTCTGTGGCCTGTCTCACAGAGGAAGCCAGGAAAGACGATCACAATATGTATGAGACCTACATGGTCTACAATGAACAGGCTGTGGAACGCTGGGCCTTATAGTGCTACTGAAATTCCTTTGGTAAAAGATCAGTGGTGGAATCTCAAACTTTTTGCATCTCCCATCAATAATTATCCTAGCCAAGAACAACAAATGTTAACCACCATCTCCCCCCACCCCTTCCAATACTAGAGCGGTTTTTGAGTTCAAGTATAACATTATGCAGTACACTCATATTCTAGCACAGGACAATGCATTGAGCTGTCAGTAATCAGCTAGCACTGGGAGCTTTAGTTACTGATTTTTTATGTTCCTCAAACATGTAAGGAATCAAGTAGTTCCTTTAAACACATGAGTATGGTAGTAACGTTATTTGTATGTCTGTGGCTGCAGAACCAATCACCTAGTGTTAAATTTCCAAGCATCTAATTAATTTCAGTGCCAAGTCTTTTGGGCGCCCAAGTGGAGCTGAATATGTGCAGCCAGTCTGCAAATCTAGCCTGGTTTTCCCCACAATATCTTCCATACCAGACTCCCTTTTCCATACTGGGCAAACCATTCATCTAGCCAGGTTAAAATAACTCTTGGCTTAGATCTTAGGCATCTGATGTTGGGCTCCCAAAAATTAAGGTATCCAAAAGGAGTGCTCAGATTATGTGCAATCGTCGGCAAGTAATTTAGGGACAGATTTTCAACAGAGCTCAGCTCCTATTGGGCCTGATACTAAAGTAGGAAGTCCATGGGGTTAGTCACATGTGTAGAGACTTATTTTGGATTTACAGTTGGATCTTGTGTTACCCTAGTCACATGCTTCAAATTATACGTGTTTGAATACTTTGCTGAATTAAGGCTGCTGAGTTCTGAAAATTTGGCCCTCTCTACAGAGCTAATGTTATAGGGCACCTTCATCTTGTGGGTGCCCTCGCATACCTAGAGGCAACATTGCGGGAGGTCCTCATCTCTGGCCACCAGGGGGTGCCATTTTCTTGGCCCCACGATAAATGTATGTCTGGGTCTTCTGTGACCTGACTCTCCAGTCAGGTCACTTAAAAGTTCAATCTCCTTTTAGGGTAACACAAGATCCAACTGTAAGTCCAAAATAAGTCTCTACACTAATAGCTTCTGCTGCCTCTCTTGGACCACTCTAAAGTCTTCTGCTTAAGGTGACCACCAGCCCTTATTTGAATGGACTGTCCCTTATTTAATTGATTTGTCCCTTAGGGTGACCACCCATCTCTTATTTGAAGATATATTGAAATGTATTAAACTGATACTAAGTACCATTTTAAACAGTAAATTAATGCCTATAATGATTGCATTATATACTTGAGGGCAGTAGAAACGCACACTTGAGAGAAAATACTTGATATGCTAAGGAAAATGGTGTTTCCCTAAAATGTCCCTTAGAATAAAGCATTGTCCTTTATGTTTCATGTGGTTTTCCCTTATTCCTATCCAACAACGGTGGTCAACCTACTGCTGCTTTGCCTCTACTCCTGGGTCCTGCAGAATTTGGGTCTGGAATTTTCTTGGGTTTTAGCTTCTGGCTGTAAGTTTCTGGTTGTCAGATGTGAGGTCTGGAGGGTTAGACTTATTACCTACAAAAAGGTTTGTTGCTGCTGCTAAAAGTGAACGTGAACATTTGCAGATTTTTCCCCCACAGGAAAAAAGGAAGCCATTTTCCAAGCAGCTCTAATTAACAGCACCGCTTTTAAAGTACCTGGGTATTGCTTTGAGGTCTCTCATCCAAGTACTCTCCTGGCCCTAGCTTTTGAAGTCTGATAGTCCCCCAAACTGAGGTGGTATATGGTAAACACCTGTGATCAAGAATTTGTGTATTATCTAAAATAGAGGCATGTGATTATGGGCCAGCTTTGCAGCCTCATCAGCCAGCATGAAAATGAGAGCTATTGAATGAAGTGCAGCGTGCTGATCCTGGAAGGATATGTATTGCAAGGCTCTTAACCCCCTGCTTTTCCTTGTGCCAGACAATTTTGTCAGCATGGTATCATGTGATTAAGAACAGCTGCATGGATATTGCAAACTTAGCTCACTGACCTTGTACATAATTACAGGACCACTGGAAACATGGAGGAAGTTGCATGTACAATCCTTCATAAAGTGTGTCCCAGCTGGAACGTGACATCACAGCCATAGATCAACTTGTGGCCTATTTGGAGTTTTCATCTACAGCCTCACTAGGATTGATTAGTGAAAGGAAACAAGCTCTGCATTGAACTGACATGGATAAACTACTTGCCAAAATATTTCTTCCTGATGTGCATTAGGAGGCTATCAAATCTCCCTAGAACTTTTATTTAAAAAGTGATATAGCAACTTCCATCCAAAGGTCCTATACTGCTTTACAAACAGTTTATTAAGCCTCACAGCACATTTGAAGTGTGTAATTGCTATGATATCTATGTTACAGGTAGGTAAACTGAGGCACAGAGATTAAAGTGTGGCTATTAGATCCGTGTGAACAGAATTTCTCATTTGCTGGCCATCCAAATGGGAGGGGGGGGTCAATTCATTTTTGATCAACCCAAAAACAAGATTTAAGAAGTTTTGGCAAATCAAAAAGTCAAAAATTATTTTGGGTCAAGTGAAGTGTTTCTTTCAACCCAAAACCAAAACCAGTTCTTAATTTTTAATAAATAAAATTGAAGGTAGCTTCAAAAGAAAAATTGTTTTGACCAAAGATAAAAAGTTTCATTTCCATATATTCAAATTGAAATAATTTATTTTTGGATGAGCATTGGGTGAAACTGACTTACTTTCAACATGTTTTGCTGTTGTCTAGTCTGCACTGTTTGCTGAAAAAAGTTTCAGATGAAATATGGTGTCTATACTCGGAAAAGGCATCATCTTACCCAAGAAATTTGCTACATGTGTTTATATTCCAAGTCATATGTGCTGACTTGTGGGGTGAGTTTTTGCAACATATATGCACTCATGTTTAACTAAAGCAAATACTCATGGAAAGTCAATTTTAAGCTCATATGCTCAAATACATGTAGAAAGCAAATTTTAAGTTTGCTTTTTGCACACATTCACACCAGAAACCTGATTATAAGAGTTACACATCCAGACAGAGAACAGAAACACCACTGTTTGTTATATGATCAATCATAACTAAACTACACAGCTTGAATGTGGGATTTTGAATGTTAGACAGCAAACCATACAGTTAGTGAAATTCACCAAAAAAAGTTGTCAAGTGTTTGACTAATGACTACATTTGAAAAAATTGGGATCTGTTCATGGCTGTAGTTACACATTTAAGCTACTGTAATTTGTTTAGAAGCAAAAAAAAAATCCCAAAGCTGGGCATTTTCTTTTTTTAAAAAAAGAAATCAGATTTTCCCTTGAGAAATAAGGATATTAAAATGGTGGCTCTAGCATTACAGATTTTTTTTTTTGCGCACTTCAAAATTGGTTACATATGGGCCTCATTTTCAAAAGCAGCCTCTGCAGTGTTCCTGCAGTTCTCTTCCCTCAAGATTTTGCACATGTAATTGTTCATGTTTCATTTTCTTCCATGTATACAAATTTGGAGGTATACATGCATACGGCATTTGCACCTGCATACTTGATTTATGCATTTGTTTACATGCACAAATCCAAGTTTCTGTGATACTTCATTCTTTCATTACACCCATGCTAGAGTTCCATTTCTGGGTACAATTGAAAAATACTGGTTTTGATCTATAAAGCCTTTTCTGGTTAGAGACAGTCCACATCTCCCATGTTTTAACCGAGCAGCTGAGATCATCTGGGATGAGCTCCAATCCCTAGATGTTTGCAGGTGGTGACTGTAGGCAAAACTGATGGGCCTTCAGCTCTGGGACCTTATTTACACAGCATCCATCCCTCTATCAAAGACTGACTAGTGACTGGGATGAGAATGGTAAAGCCCAGTGGTCGGTGCAGGCATCGGGAACCAAGGACTAGGTTGAGAGCAGGCATCAGTAACTGGAGCCAAGGGTCAAATGGGAGGGCAGAAAACGGATACCAGGGTGAAGGGTCAAGTTGCAATCAGTAGACAGAAGCCAGGGCCACAGATCAAGATGGAGGTCAGGAATTGAAGCAAGCAGAGCGGTAGGCAAGGAGTGGTTCAATGCTGGGGCAGGACAGAGGCAAGGCTGGGTGAAAGAAAGGAGCAGCAGGAACAAGGTAACACAGAAGCAGTCACAGTGATGGGTGTGACAGGTTCCCCACCGCAGGGTGCCACTTGGAACTGAGGTACCACTGAGCCCACCTGACCCACCAGCATGGGCTCCCTTTCACACTATGATGCTATGATAAGTTGCCAATCTCTCCAAGCTGACTCGTTCACTAGTATATACGCAGATAGGGACCCATCCAGCTGCAGCTTCACACAGATGCTGAGATCAGCTCTGCATGGGAAGGCTCAGCTAAGGCTCCTCTCAGTTGCTAAGGCATGCACCCACCTCTGGAGTATAAATCCAAAATTATACCATCTTGCACTGCACAGGGAACTGAACAGCATAAGCACATAAAATCCCCACCACCACAATGTGGAGAGAGATATGCAACAGCTTTCTGCCCCCATTTATAATTTCCACACACTCTGGTTTTAGACAAAACAAAACAAGTTTATTAACAACAAAACATAGAATTTAAGTGATTAGACGTGATAGCAAACAGGTCAAAGCAGATCAGTAAATAAACAAAACTGCACACTAAATAGGTGGGATATGAATTAGCAAATTCTCACCCTGAGTGATAAATAGACTGGCAGATCAAGGCACGTGTTGACTTGGCTTTCCTAGGTTTTCATACACAGACTAAAAATCCTTCTACCTGGGACCATCACTTCCCACAGTTCAGTCCTTGCCCCCCAGGTGTTTCCAGGTGTGTTGTTGTAGGGAGAGTGAGGTCCCATCTTGATGTCATTGTCCCCCTTTTATATCTTCTTCCCACTTGCTGGAAAACTCTTTTGCTGTGACCTGGGTCAAACTGTTCCTATTGTGTAGTGCTATCTCTGAGAGCTTTCTACTGTACACAGTTCCTGGGGTAATTCTTGTGCTTGTGTGCATTTCCTCAATAAGCCATTAACATTGTTTGGCCTTTTTACTGTTGTACCTGAAAGGCTGCTTGTGGGTGTTTTCAACCTCACAACATGTTTCAGTAACACATACACAGCCAAATTTCATAACTTCACATGCGACGGTAGCCCACACAATCCAACAAGATATTAATGTCTAGCAGATCAAGACTTTTAGAATGATACCTCACAAGGCATACTTTGTACAAAACATATCCTAATTACATGACAGTGATGAATATTGGGGTGCCAGGGTGTCATAGTGGGCATGAACACTGAGCTGCCAGCGAGCTGCTGCTGGTTTAAGGTGGCCAGCTGGCCCAGCCAGTCAGGTATCCTGCTGCAGGCTAGCTGTACTGACAAGGCTGCCTGGAGACTAGTTCTGCTGAAGGCCCCAATTCCTGATAGACTGACTCTGTTGTCCTTCAAGTAACACTGAAAGGCAAGGTTCAGCTGTTTCCCCAGGCTTTTCTCGAAAGGGAAGATGGGTTACTTGAGAGAGACTGGTGGGGAAGTTATGTTGATGTCATTGCTTACGGTAGTTTGTTGTATGTAGAAAAATAGAATAAACCCAAAATGTTGTATGTGCAAACAGACATGAAACTTTGCACATGCAAAAACTGAGCTGAGAAATTGTCAACACAATTCATAGGCCAGGTTAAGATCTGTTTACAAGTTTGCCCTCATACTTCAGAATCTGTGCCCTCAGCTTACACAGTTTAGGCTCAAGTCTTCCCCTACTTGACATTGTCCTTATGTTGCATTAGTAATGAATTCAGCGAAGATACCGGTTACTATCAGACAGCAGTAGACAATGTAGAAAGATAATCATATTAGGATAGAGAAAGCACAATTCTGTAAAGCATGAACATAAGAACAGCCATACTGGGTCAGACCAAAGGTCCATCTAGCCTAGTATCCTGTTTTCCAACAGTGGGAATGCCAGGTACTTCAGAGGGAATGAACAGAACAGGTAATCATCAAGTGATCCATCCCTTGTTGCCCATTCCCAGGTTCTGGCAAACAAAGTCTTATAGAGCAAATATCATAACATGGAAACCTTTCCAAGCTAGGTACAGAGTGAGAAAACATTGAGCATTCATCATATCATTAAAAGAATCAGACCTCCATTGTTTAAATGGCATGAGTCCACCATCGTCTCATAACGGCATGGGATTTCTACTGCCCCAGACTAATTACAAATGTCTAAACATATTGTAGCACTAGTAGCTAAATGTTTTGTACTTGGAAATTGACCTACATTAGGAGAACAAAATTCACATTGTTCTATACATTAGATAGAAAATCACATACTTCCATAATGCCAGGAAACCTTACAATGAAACATAATTTGGGGTAGTGGGGGAGAACCTTATAGAATGAGTTATCGAAACTCTTATTCACAAGAGGTAGATAATATATGCTGACATAGTACTATCCCTCCTAAGCTGCACTGGGTATAAGCTTACATCATACAGGCCTTGTTATGCAGTCATGTCATTATGCCTTAGTGGCCATACACACACATTTTCCCATAATGCACAGAGTATACTTTTGCAGGGCTGTAGGGAATGACTCACATATTTGCATGCTGTCTATGGACTAGATTATAAAATATTGGCTGTGGACACATCATACCACACAAGGGGTTGGTTTCATATCAGCACACAGAGGCTATAGAATTACATCACTCTATTCCAACTCTAGACATACACCAGAGATTCCACTGGTATCACACTTTGCTGGAACAGGCTTCCAATATATGTTCATAAGGAGATTGGCTTGTCACATATCCCACTTACGTTTCACTGTAACTATGCCATACTTTCCATAATTTGAAAGCAAGAGGTCGTGAACTGAAGTTGAGGCAGAAGCCAGCATATAATAATTAGTTTCTTATCCTACAGGCATGTTGGGATAAGGAGCAAACTGTGAATACATTCAACAATGGGAGAGGCAGTGGTAATGAAAGTGCTGTGCAGTCATCAGGAGATAACTCAGTAGCATTAAGTCAACTACTTCCACATCATGTCATTGTTAGCACCGGGCTTGTGGTCTGGAAGCTGGAGCCCTTTATCTCATAAGGGTGTACAGTCAATGTAGACAAATCATTATTATATAGATTGCAGGAATGTAACCACTAGTGAGCGTGTGTTATGGGTCCCCACGGTGCTCCATCTGCAGAGAATATGAGATGTGTAGAAGACTGGACTCACTGCTGGCATGTCGCCTCGTGGCTGGGTGTGGTGTAGCAGGTTCTCTTCACCTGGCGCCCCCTGCCAACAGCTGCTCTGGGCCTGTCATAGTCTGCTTCTTCTTATGACTCAGCCCTCCAACCAGGTCATATCTAGCCTCATCCCTTTGGGAGTAAGAGAGTCCCACAGCCTCATACCAAGTCTTTGATCCAAGTCCAGACTCACTAATTCTTCACTCCAGGGTGGAAGCCAGGCCCTCCCCCTTCTCTGGGTTCCATCCCAGGGGCCCAGTAGTGAGCAGGCAAGGTCTGTCTATTCTGACCCCACCCTTGCTCCCTCCTTGAGCTATTCCCTACCTCAGCCTGGCCACAGGCCTTTCCCATTGCCCCTTCACAGGCCCACTGCCTACCTGCATTCTTCCCCAGCCCCACCATCTCACAAGATTCATGCTTCTTTCCACGAAGGGGCTCACAGGACTCCCCCTGGAATCTCCCAATTAATCCCAAATGAAAATACAAACAAACCACTTCAGCTCTCCTCAGGCTCATGCTCTCATCCCTCTTAAACTTTCCCTGTGCTCCAGTCTCCAGCTGAATACCAGATCTCAGGGCTGCCTCCCCTGGAGTCTTGCCCTTATTTCAAGGCCCACCACTAGAGCTAACTCCCACCCTGTGGTTTGCCCCAGCTCTGCTTCCACCCATCTCCTATCAGCCCTTCGCTGAGAGGGGGAATTCCCAAGGTCCTCTCTCCTGAGTCACCTCTTTGACCAGCCAGGTCCCACTACTGCTAGGAGAAGAAATACAGCAGGCTTTCCCCCTCTTTATAGTCACCAGCCAGCTGCAGCTCATCTTCAGCTAGGTTGGTCCAACCTCCAGGTGTAACAAGATGCATTAATTATTCTCTATCTCCAGTGTACTCTTTCATGAATGATGTGGGGCATGCACCCCTTCACAGTCTGTTACAGACCCAGCCTGAGAGTCTTGGCTTTATAGCTCAAACAGTAACACCTCATATTTTTAGCTCTGGAGGTCTTCTCCCAATTCCTCAGGTCAGCCAAGATGTCAGCAGTCACAGTGGCACAAAAGGGACCCATTTTGCTAGACACTGTACAGAATAAGAGACAGCCCCTGTCCAGAAAAACCTTCCTGTCCAAAGAAACAACAGCCAAACAATGGGAGGGGAGATGCTTAGAACTGGGCAACATTTTTCATCCAAAACTTTCCCTTTTGTTGATAAAAAGCAGCTTCAGCAACACTGGGACTTTTGTGAATGTTTGTTGGTTTCCCCAAATTGCCTGAATTTTTGTCTGACTTTTCAATTTGCTGGAAATTTGGGAAATTTTCACGTTTCGTTCAATACCCAACAATTTCTTTCCTGATTTTTCAGAATTGCCAGTGAACAACAATATTCTCTAGCAATATAGTAAAGTGACTCACGCCAAGTGATACAGCAGAGTGTGACAGGGTCGGGCCAGACGGCTATAGGAGAGTAATTTTTTCTTCTTTTTTTTTTTACAGCAACAGCTGGGGCTGGGGTCCCTCACTCCCCACTTCTGGGGAGCAGGCCAGCTATAGGAGAGTAATTTTTTTTTTTAAGTAAAAGGTGTTTTTTTTATTTGTATAACACACTTACAAAGTAAAAACAGCAGCATATGCAATGTGTAACACAGCAACCAATCACAATTGTTTTCTCATTAGCTTCAGGGGAGGGAAGTGTTCGAGCTTGCCTGGGCCCAGAGCGGGTGGCTTCCTTGACTCTCGTGGTCTTCCACGCTTCTGAGTTACCTGGTGGAGCGGAGCAGAGCAAGGGGGCTTCATCGACTCTCGTGGTCTTCCACCCCTTCGAGTTACCTGGCGCCATGCCCGAGTGTCACCAACAATTCCCTCCTCTGAAAGCACCCAACCAGAGGGGCAGGCTGTGGAGTGGACAATCCAGGGGGGGGCACGTGCACCCACCTGTGAAAGGACCCCTCTAAGGTGGTGGTGTCCGCAGCAGCAATGGCTGGGGCTGGGGTCCCTTACTCTCTCCCCCAATCAAAGGGTCAGACAAAGGGACCCGGATGGGGACACCGAGCAGAGAACCTCGGACAGCGCCCACCGCTCCTCAAAAGCATCAAGGGAGTCGGTGGACGCCGCCCAGAGGAACTCCACCTGGAGACGTGAACGGACAGAGGATCAGAAAACGGCCCCACAGTCACAGGAAACTCCATCGGCCAACCTCCTCTCTCTGGTTTTATAGATGGCCATTTTAGCCAGGGCCAGGAGGAAGTTAACTAGGAGATCCCACGACTTTGTGAGGCCACGGATGGGGAGTGCATAAATAAAAAGGTGAGGGGAAAAATGCAATCAAAAACGTAATAGGAGATTTGTGAGGAGCTGGAACAGGGGCTGCAGCCTGGCGCACTCCAAATATATGTGCGCCAGGGTTTCCCTCACACCACAAAAGGGACAAGTATCTGGGACGGGGGTGAACCGCGCCGAGTACGTGCCCATGCTCACAGCTCCATGAAGGAGCCGCCAACTGATGTCCCCGACGGACCTCGGAACCAAGGTGGAATATAGGCTGGCCCACCAGGGCTGCTCACCCTCCAAAGGTGGCAGAAGGTCTCACCACTTTGTGTCGGGGTGGGACACTAGGGTGAGGGCATGAAGGATGTGAAGCACGAGCGTGTATAGATGTTTCCTTGGTGCAGTTTGGAAGTGTACCGGCTGCAGTTCATGCAGCCAGCTTACAGTGAAGAGGTGAGGGGGTCGATTGGGTCTGCGGGGCAGGGGTCCAATTAAAAGGTCTGGCGGGCCTGGGGTAGAGGGTGGGCGGGGCGTGCCCTCGAGCAGGACCCGGTCGAGGTAAGCTCGAGCAGCGGGCAGCAAAGTGGCCTTCGCCTCCTGAAGTAGGCGCCGGGGGGTGCGAGGTCTGGAGAGCCCCATGCACCGGGCGAGCGTCAGGGGATCCACCCAGTCTCCCCAGTCGTAGTCCAGGAGGTCTCCGACTCTCATGACTTCTGCCAGGATCAAGCTCTGGCGCACCAAGCAGGACTCCGCCACCTGCACACGGAGCTGGGGGTTGTGTAGCAGGGGCTCCGCGAGGAGATCTACCCCCTTGGTGGCCGCCACAGACCTGGTCATTAAAAACAGTTTCCAAGTCCGGAGGAGGTCCTGGTAGAAGACCGGCAGCCCCGAGAGGTCTCGCAGAAGACCTCCCGGATGGAGATAAAAGAGCTGCTGGTCATATCGGAGCACTTGGATGAGGCGCAGACTGGCGTGTGCCAGTGTGCTCCATGCTGAACTGCCTGCACCATAGAGAAGCCTCTGTAGGGCCTGGAGGCGGAAGACGCAGACCTGAGTGTGTAGACACTTCAGGCCCTGTCCTCCTTCCTTCAGGGGTAGATGAAGAACCCCTACAGGGGCCCAGTGCATTCCTGACCAAAAGAACCCCAGAATCGATGTCCGGAGGTTGGTCGGGAAACCCGGGGCCGGGACCAGGGTGTTGAGCCGGTACCAGAGCATGGACAGGACTAGTTGATTAAGCACCAGCGCTCTCCCTCGGAGGGAGAGACATCAGAGTAGTCCCGTCCATTTCCGGAGCCGCTCTATCACCCCGCCCTCTAAATTTTCCCAGTTTTCCGGTGGAGAGGGATGCGTGGCAGAAAGGCAAATGCCGAGGTAGAGCAGCGGACCCGCGCTCCACCGGATGGTCTGAAGCGCGGGTGGGAGGGAGCTCGCCTGCCGCCAGTCTCCTACCGCCAAGCCAGAGCTCTTGACCCAGTTGACCCAGGCGGAGGAGGCTGCCGAATAGATGGCCTGGCAAGCCTCCACCCGCGCCAAGTCCCCCGGGTCCTGGATCACGAGGAGCACATCATCTGTGTACGCTGACAGGACCAGCTGCAGCTCTGGCTCCCGCAGCACCAACCCTGTCAACCTCCTGCGCAGGAGACAGAGGAAGCGTTCGATCGCCAGAGCGTACAGTTGGCCCGAGAGGGGGCACCCCACCGTACTTCTCACCCGAAGCTGACCGGTTCGGTCAGGGTCCAGTTGAGCTTAACCAGACACTCTGTGGAAGTGTACAGCACCCGGAGAAAACCCACAAACTGGGGTCCAAAGCCAAACGCCTGCAGAGTGCTCAGGAGGTACCCGTGGTCCACCCTATTGAACGCCTTCTCCTGAGCTAGGGACAGGAGGGCGACCGACAGACTGTCTCTACGCCCGAGTTCCGAAAGGCCCCAAACCATAAATAGGTTATCAAAGATACTGCGGTCCGGGATGGTGTAGGTCTGGTCTGGGTGGATCACGTCCGCCAGCACAGACCCTAGCCACAGCGAGATTGCTTTTGCTACGATTTTGTAGTCTGTGCTGAGGAGCGAGACGGGATGCCAATTTCGTAAATCGCGGCAGTCCCCCTTCTTCGGCAATAAGGCGAGCATAGCTCGGCTGCACGAAAGAGGGAGGACCCCGCTCTGCAGAGACTCGGCCCAGACGGTGACTAGGTCTGGGCCGAGGACGTCCCAAAACACGCGGTAGAACTCCACGGTCAGCTCGTCCATGCCTGGAGACTTATTAGTGGGCATACGACGGAGGGCTTCCGAGAACTTGGCCAGAGTGAGAGGCAATTCTAGCCGGTCTCGGTCGCTCACGCTGACCATAGGGAGCTCCTCCCAAAGCACTCTGCAAGCGCTAGGGTAGGTTGGATCCGGGGAGAAAAGACTTGCGTAGAAGGCTCGGGCCCTCCCGCACATCTCCGCCGGTTCCGGGAGGGGGGTGTCATCTTCTGCCAGGAGGCAGGTGACGTGTTTCTTAGTCCCCCTCGTTTTCTCCAGGGCATAGAAGAAGCTGGAGCCGCGATCCATCTCCCGAAGGAGGCGGATGCGGGATTGAACAAAGGCGCCCCGGGCCCGATGGTCCTTGAGGGCCCGAAGCTCCTCCCGCTTCTCCCGGCATGCTCCGCAGAGGAGTGGGTCCTCGGGGCTGGCGGCCAAATGCCTCTCTAGCTCTAAGACCTCCCGTTCCAACTGCTTTATCACTGCATTTCTCCGTCGGCTGGTGCCCCGAGTGTAGTTGCGGCAGAAAAGCCGGGCACGCACCTTCCCCAGGTCCCACCATCGCTGCGCCAAGGGAAAGGCATGCCGCCATCTCGCCAGACCAGCCAGAGTTCCCGGAAGGACGTCACGAAGCCTTTATCCTCCAACAGGCTGTTGTTAAAATGCCAATAGGCCGGCCCCGGCCTCTCCGCACAGAGGGAGGCTGTCACGGTGGCTAGGTGATGGTCAGAAAATGGGGCCAGCTGAATGCTGGAGGAGTGTGCTCGTGAGAGATGGAAGCGTGATAAATAAATGTGGTCCAACCAGGAGTGGCTCGACCGATGGGCTTCCACCCGGACAAAGGTGAACGTGGAAGTGTCATCCGGATGGTGGTCATGCCAGATGTCCACTAGGGAGTGATGTTCAACTATCTCCCGGAGGGTGTCTGCGGCGGTCGGGCTCTGCTCGGTCCCCGAGCGGTCTCGCTCCTCGAGGGTGGTATTAAAATCCCCTCCCAGGACCAGGCACTCGTGAGAATCTAAGGTGCCGAGGAAGGCGGACGCCTGCTGATGAAATTGCAGCTGCTCCAGGCCCGATGTCGGGGCATAGACATTAACAAGGTTAACCACGAGCCCCTCTATACGGGCCCAGAGATGCAGCAGGCGACCCAGCATGGCCTCGGCAACCCCTAGCACCTCGGGCCGTAGGTCAGGGGAGAACAGGGTCGCAACTCCGGCCTGCTGAATAGTGGAATGGCTAAATTAGACCCTGTCCCCCAACTCCTACCACCAACTGTCTTTGGCAGTCGGACCTGTATGGGTCTCCTGCAGGAAAATCACAGAGTACCCTCCCTCCCGAAGGTAGGAGAGCACCTGGGACCTGTGGAGAGCCATCCTACAACCCCAGGTGTTCAACGTTGCGATGGTGAGAGGTGTCATGGGAGGGTCCGGGGGGATCCTCACTAGCAGGGACGCTCGCATCCCCCAGCAGACCATGCAACAGTCCTTGATCCATCCTATAGGTGAGTAATTGGTCATGGAAGATGCGGACCCGCCAGTAGGCCGCGGCATCCTGCTTCCCCGTCCCTTTACCTTCCCCCATGAGGGCCCTTGTGGCCCGGAGGATTTGAAAAAAATCCCCCCATCGCTGGAGAGCAAGCTGTACCTTGTTGCGGGAGCCACGGACATCCTCTAAAAACTTCCGCAGCTCTCCTCGCAGCTCATGGGGGGGTGGGGTTACGGTTTCCTGGTTGTTCCCTTGGTGCAGCCCCGTGGTCCACTAAAACAGACCAGCAAGGTTCGGACCCCCGACGGGGTGCCTGATGGGCTGGAGCTTCTAGGCCCGCCTCAAGCTCTGGGGCGATAGGGGGCAGTGGAGGGAAGATAGCAGCTCCTAATGGGTCGGGGCAGGGGAACACAAAGGCCGCTCCCTGGGGGTCATCAGTTGGGAAAGGGAAGGAGACAGCCCTGGTGGCGTCAACATTGCAGGAGGTAAATTGGATAGGGGTAGGGGCAGGGGCAGAGGCGAGGCTCTGGGTTTCGGGAGGCAAGCAGCTGGATGATGGCGCCTCCCAATCAGGCTTGAGGGTTAAAGGGGTTGGGAGGGAGCTCTCAGTGATACCGGGCGCGGGCTCTATGGTGGATTTAGCGGCCACAGCATCAGGAGGTGGACTATCTTCTGTTGAGCCCCCACCCAGGAAGGAAATCGATTGCTCTGCACCAACGGGGGGTGCCCCTGGCGACTCGTGTCCCGGCCGCGTGGCGCTGGCTGTCACCTGAGCAGGCTCGGTGGTTGTCAGCGGGGTGCCATCAGCGGCCAGGTCGATGGAGGAGTCCAGGGGCTCCTTGGAGGTAGTAGCAGAAGCAGCAGTTAGGGGGAGGGAGCATGGGGAAAAGAGGGGTGGACTGAGGTCGCCCAAATCGAGGTTTGCTAACAAAAGGCTGTCCTCCCCCTGGGCGACAGGGGTCAGATCTAGGGCCTTGATCTCCTCGAACATGGAGGAGAGGACACTTTCCATCACCCCAGGGTTCTCCCCACTGGCACCTGCCACGACGGTTGCCTAGGGGTTCATGGGGGCCTCAGGTAGTGTCAGGACAGAAGGGGCTTCCTCGAGGGCCTTGGAGGGGAGGGTCTCCCATGGAGGGGAGACACTACCTTCCGGTGCTACCACGTCTTTCCCTGCTGACACTGGTGGATGGGATGCACTCGTGGGCAAAGCGGAAGGTTCGGCATTGTTGCCCCCTTCCTGGTCTTCCGGGGGGCCGCCGCCTCGGGTAGATGAGGCAGAGCTCGAGCCTTCCGCTTGCCTCGCTTCCCCTGGACTAGGACCCAGTCCTCCATGGCATCATCTGGGGGCTGGTTAGCAGGAGTCGTGTCAGGGGGTAAAGGTGATGGCTTGGCAGGGGGACAGTGGGGCAGCATAAGGGAGGAAGGATTCTCCCTGGGGCAGGCTCTCTCCCATGCCTGGTGGTATCTCTGCCACACCCTCCTCCATAGGCCCCCGCCAGAGTGTCAGCAGCGAGGGCAGGGCTCTCCCGCTCGTCTGGGCATTGTAGGGGAGGTGCCCCTTTGGCCTGAGCAGGAGAAGTGGTGGTCCGAAGAGGAGGGGGGGTGGGTTCGGGTATCGGGCAGCCAGGGGCGTCGGCAATGACGGGGCCGATGTCCTGCCAGGTCTCGGGGATCCCAGATGCCCCTCCTTGCCAGGCTAAGGGACAGTCCCTCCGGACATGCCCTGATGCCCGGCAGAGGTAGCACCGGGCTTCCCCCATGGAGAAATACACCTGGTACCGGGCCCCCTGGTGGGAGACTAGGAAGGACCCCTCGAACGCCTCTCCATCACGCACCGCCGACAGCAGTAGAAGCTGCACTTGCCAGCAGAAGGAAAAGATGTGATGGAGGGTGGGGTCCTTGCAGCCCAACGGGAGAGGGCTGATGACAGAAACAGGTTTCCCCAGGGTGGAAAGGGCGGGTAACAGGGCAGCATTGGGGAGAAAAGGAGGGACCGAGGTCAGGACCAGGCGGACGCCCAGGTCCTCTAGCGGCTCTAGGGGGACAAACACCCCCCCTGCACTGCCAGGCCCCTCCCCACCGCCTCCTGGGTGGTAGCCTCCGATGCTAAGAAGAAGACGACCTTTGCATACTTTTTGGAGGCTGCCACAATGGCCGAGGGCCCCACCACCCTCGCCATCGTCCGCACGTAGGTCTCCACGTGGGGCGAGGCAGGCACCAGGAGGAATCGGACACTGTGCTTCCTTGTCATGGTGGGGAAGGGGCCCCAGCCGCTGTTGATGGTGGTGGAGGTGGTGGGCAGGAGAGATGACGAGGCAGCAGGTGGGGGGGCTGCTGCCGCCCGGGCATACATCCATGGGGGGGAGGGAGGGACACCCGCAGAGCTGGTGAAGGGGGCAGCGGGGAGGGATGCCGTGGTCGGTGGCAGGGCCGCAGCAGTGGGGGTGGCCCCTGCCACGGAGGGCCTGGTGGCATGTTAATGTCTATGGTGGTTTTAGCAGGGCCCTTCCCCTTCTTCTTGCCCTGGCCTTTCCCGCCAGCTGGGGGGGCTCCCCTAGAGTCTGGGGAGGCAGTGGGCATGGCAGCGGCTCCATTACTGATGACCAAGCAGGGGTGGTGGCAGGTGGTTAACAGGAGTTGGGGTCAGGTAAAAAGGGACAGGCTGTGGGACAGGCAGTTCAGGGGAGAGGGCACATGAACCACCATATGCTAGTCCAGAGAGTCCTGTTTTGTTGGCTGGTGCTTCTGGCTCACACGGTGGAATCAGGGTGAGCAGCTAAGTCCAGAGGCAGATGTTAAACAGCCAGCAATGACGGTGGAGGAGGCAGTTGTGAAGATGGTAGTGTGGGGGTTGGGAGGACACAAAGATGGATCAGGGGGCAGCTCCGTGCCACACCCCCTGTGTCCCTACAAACTTCTTGACTTTTGACACGGTCTCCCACAGTATTCTTGTCAGCAAGTTAAGGAAGTATGGGCTGGATGAATGCACTATAAGGTGGGTAGAAAGCTGGCTAGATTGTCGGGCTCAACGGGTAGTGATCAATGGCTCCAAGTCTAGTTGGCAGCCGGTATCAAGTGGAGTGCCCCAAGGGTCGGTCCTGGGGCCGGTTTTGTTCAATATCTTCATAAATGATCTGGAGGATGGTGTGGATTGCACTCTCAGCAAATTTGCGGATGATACTAAACTGGGAGGAGTGGTAGATACACTGGAGGGGAGGGATAGGATACAGAAGGACCTAGACAAATTGGAGGATTGGGCCAAAAGAAATCTGATGAGGTTCAATAAGGATAAGTGCAGGGTCCTGCACTTAGGACGGAAGAACCCAATGCACAGCTACAGACTAGGGACTGAATGGCTAGGCAGCAGTTCTGCGGAAAAGGACCTAGGGGTGACAGTGGACGAGAAGCTGGATAAGAGTCAGCAGTGTGCCCTTGTTGCCAAGAAGGCCAATGGCATTTTGGGATGTATAAGTAGGGGCATAGCGAGCAGATCGAGGGACGTGATCGTTCCCCTCTATTCGACATTGGTGAGGCCTCATCTGGAGTACTGTGTCCAGTTTTGGGCCCCACACTTCAAGAAGGATGTGGATAAATTGGAGAGAGTCCAGCGAAGGGCAACAAAAATTATTAGGGGACTGGAACACATGACTTATGAGGAGAGGCTGAGGGAGCTGGGATTGTTTAGCCTGCAGAAGAGAAGAATGAGGGGGGATTTGATAGCTGCTTTCAACTACCTGAAAGGGGGTTCCAAAGAGGATGGCTCTAGACTGTTCTCAATGGTAGCAGATGACAGAACGAGGAGTAATGGTCTCAAGTTGCAGTGGGGGAGGTTTAGATTGGATATTAGGAAAAACTTTTTCACTAAGAGGGTGGTGAAACACTGGAATGCGTTACCTAGGGAGGTGGTAGAATCTCCTTCCTTAGAGGTTTTTAAGGTCAGGCTTGACAAAGCCCTGGCTGGGATGATTTAACTGGGAATTGGTCCTGCTTCGAGCAGGGGGTTGGACTAGATGACCTTCAGGGGTCCCTTCCAACCCTGATATTCTATGATTCTAAACACAGTCACGACAGTCAAAGCCTCCCCCCACACGAGAGCACAGTTCGAAAGTTAATCAGTCTTGGGCCCCCTCCACGGCGATTTGTAAGTTCCCCAGGCAGTGTTCCTCTGGTAGACAGCTGTTTCTCTGTCTGTTCCGGGTTTTCTTTTTTGCATTCCAGAAATGCCGGAGCAAGTGATAAGATTCCTCTCAACCAGAGAGGGGTCCGCAGACAAACAGCAAGCGGCTGGGTCTGGGGGCTGGGTCCTTCCACTCCTCCCTCCAGGGAGCGGGTCAGCAGGCCCCCCCTCTCTCGGGGGCGGGGGTTCAGCTGGAGCGGCAACAGCATCCGAGGGTGGGCAGGGGAGGCTAACAGCCGGCTGGCAGCCGGCCAGCACTGTAGCAACAGCGGAGAAAGAAAAAAAAACAACAAAAGAAAAGAAAGGGGGGAGATTGTCTGGCCCGGTCGGGGGGGGGGGAGCCAAAAACAGGGGCAAAAAGCAAGAAAAGCCAAGGCCAGAGGGTAGCAGTAGGAGAGCAGGCTAAGTAGGTCCCTTTTCCTTGGGTAAGGTAACAGGGAAGGTTTTGTTTTTTTGGTTTTTTTTTGAAACAGAAAGAAAGTTTATTGGTAACGCTTACAGAATTACCAAAGGAAACAAAACAACTATGCAACAAAATAACGCAATCAGAAGGTATAACACAGCAGCTTTCAGGAGGGAGAAATGTTCAGGCTAGCCTGGGCCCAGAGCGGGGGGGCTTCCTCGACACTCGTGGTCTTCCACCCTCCTGAGTTACCTGGTGGCCGAGAGTGGGGGGGCTTCCTCAACACTCGTGGTCTTCCACCCCCTCGAGTTACCCAGTGCCGCGCCCAGTGTCACCGATCCTCCCTCTCCTGAGAGTGCCCGGTAAGATGGGCACGGCTGCGGGGTGGGCGGTTTGGGGGGGTAGACACCCATGTATTATAGGACCCCTCCTAGATGACAGGAATGATGGTATCCACAGCGGCAACGGCTGGGGCTGGCATCTCTCGCTCTTCCCCTCAATCAAAGGGTCAGACGGAGGGAACCGGACGGGGTCACCGAGCAGAGAACCCCAGACAGCGCCCACCGCTCCTCGAAGGCGTCAAGGGAGTCAGTGGACGCCGCCAGAGGAACTCCGCCCGGATACGTGAATGTACTGAGGATCGAAAAACGGCCCCACAATCGCAGGACGTTTCATGGGCCAACCTCCTCTCTCTGGTTTTATAAATGGCTGTTTTAGCCAAAGCTAGGAGGAGGTTGACCAGAAGATCCCGCGACTTTGTGGGGCCACGGATGGGAAGTGTATAGATAAAAAGGTGAGGGGAGAAATGAAGCCAGAAGCGTAATAAAATATTTGTGAGGAGCCGGAAAAGGGGCTGCAATCTGGCACACTCTAAATATACGTGCGCCAGGGTTTCCCTCACATTACAAAAAGGACAAGTGTCTGGGATGGGGGTAAACCGTGTCAGAAACACGCCCGTGCTCACAGCTCCGTGAAGGAGCCGCCAACTGATGTCCCCGACGGGCCTTGGGACCAAGGTGGAATACAGGCTGGCCCACCGAGGTTGCTCACCCTCCAAAGGTGGCAGGAGGTCCCGCCACTTTGTATCAGGGCGGGACACCAGGGTGTGGGCGTGAAGGGTGTGAAGTGTAAGTGTATATAAGTATTTCCGTGGTGCAATTTGAAAGCTAACCGGCTACAGTTCATGCAGCCGGCTTGCAGTGAAAGGGTGAGGGGTTTGTTGGGATCTACGGGGTTGGGGCCCGATGGAAAGGTCCGACGGGCCTGGGGTAAGGAATGGGCGGGGTGCGCCCTCGCACAAGGCTCGGCTAACATAAGCCCGAGCAGCGGGGGTCAAGGCGGCCTTCACCTCCTGAAGTACGCGCCGGGGGGTACGGAGGCTGGAGAGCCCCATGCGCCGAGCGAGCGTCAGGGGATCCAGCCAGTCTCTCCGGTCGTAGTCCAGGAGGTCTCCGACCCTCGTGACTTCTGCCAGGACCAACCTCTGGCGCACCGAGCGGGACTCCGCCACCTGCACACGGAGCTGGGGGTTGTGTAGCAGGGGCTCCGTGAGGAGGTCTGCTCCCACAGTGGCCGCCACGGACCTGGTTGTTAGAAACAGTTTCCAGGTCCGGAGGAGGTCCTGGTAGAAGACCGGCAGCCCGGAGAGGTCTCGCGGAAAACCCCTCGGAGAAAGATAAAAGAGCTGCCGGTAGTATCGAAGCCCTTGGAAACGGCGCAGGAAGGCATGCGCCAGTATGCTCCACGCCGAACTACGTGCACTATAAAAGAGCCTCTGCAGGGCCTGGAGGCGGAAAACGCGGACCTGAGTGTACAGACACTTCAGGCCCTGCCCTCCTTCCTTCGGGGGTAGATGAAGAACTCCAACAGGGGCCCAGTGCATTCCTGACCAGAAGAACTCTAGAATCAATCTCCGGAGGTGGGTCAGGAAACCCGGGGCTGGGGCCAAGGTGTTGAGCCGGTACCAGAGCGTGGACAGGACTAGTTGGTTAAGCACCAGTGCTCTCCCTCGGAGGGAGAGACATCGGAGGAGCCTCGTCCATCTCCGGATCCGCTCTATCACCCCGCCCTCTAAATTTTGCCAGTTCTCCGGCGGGGAAGGATGCGTGGCGGAAAGGTAAACGCCGAGATAGAGCAGTGGACCCGCACTCCACCGGATGGTCTGAAGTGTGGGTGGGAGGGAGCTTACCTGCCGCCAGTCCCCCACCGCCAAGCCAGAGCTCTTGACCCAGTTGACTCGGGCGGAGGAGGCTGCCGAATAGATGGCTTGGCATGCCTCCACTCGCGCCAATTCGCCCGGGTCCTGGTCCACGAGGAGTACGTCATCGGCGTACGCCGACAGGACCAGCCACAGCTCCGGCTCCCGCAGCACCAACCCTGTCATCCTCCTGCGGAGGAGACAGAGGAAAGGCTCGATCGCCAGAGCATACAACTGGCCCGAGAGGGGGCACCCCTGCCGCACTCTTCGCCCGAAGCTGACCGGTTCAGTCAGGGTCCAGTTGAGCCTAACCAAACACTCCGCGGAGGCATACAGCACCCGGAGAAAACTCACAAACTGAGGTCCAAATCCAAACGCCTGCAGAGTGCTCAGGAGGTACCCATGGTCTACTCTATCGAACGACTTCTCCTGATCAAGAGACAGGAGGGCGAACGATAGACCATCTCTCCTCCCGAGTTCCAAAAGGTCTCGGACTAGAAAGAGGTTGTCAAAAATGCTGCGACCCGGGACAGTATAGGTCTGGTCTGGGTGGATCACGTCCGCCATCACGGACCCTAGCCGCAAGGAAATTGCTTTCGCTACGATTTTGTAATCCATGCTAAGGAGTGAGACGGGACGCCAGTTTCGTAGATCGCGGAGGTCCCCCTTCTTCGGCAGCAAAGCGAGCACCGCTCGCCTGCATGACAGAGGGACGACCCCGCTCTGCAAGGACTCAGCCCAGACGGTGACTAGGTCTGGGCCAAGAATGTCCCAGAACGCGCGGAAAAACTCCACGGTCAGCCCGTCCATGCCCGGAGATTTATTGGTGGGCATGCGACGGAGGGCTTCCAAGAACTCGGCCAGGGTGAGAGGCAGCTCTCGTCGGTCTCGGTCGCCCACGCTGACCGTGGGGAGTTCCTCCCAGAGCACCTCGCAAGCGTCAGGATTGGTCGGATCCGGGGAGAAAAGGCTTGTGTAGAAGTCACGGGCCCTCCCACACATCTCCTCCGGATCCGTGAGGGGGGTGCCATCTTCCGCAAGAAGGCAGGTGACGTGTTTCTTGGCCCCCCTCGTTTTCTCCAGGGCATAGAAGAAGCAGGAGCCGCGGTCCATCTCCCGAAGGAGGCGGATGCGGGACCGAACGAAGGCACCTCGGGCCCGGTGGTCCTCAAGGGCCCGGAGCTCCTCCCGCTTCTCCCGGCACGCTCCGCAGAGGGACGGGTCCCCGGGGCTGGCGGCCAGGCGCCTCTCCATCTCTAAGACCTCCCGTTCCAACCGCTCTATCGCCGCATTTCGCCGTCGGCTGGTGCCCCGAGTGTAGTCACGGCAGAAGAGCTTGGCGCGCACCTTCCCGAGATCCCACCATCGCCGCACCGAGGGAAAGGCACGCCACTGCTCTCGCCAGGCCAGCCAAAACTCCCGGAAGGACATCACAAAGCTCTCGTCCTCCAACAGGCTGTTATTAAAATGCCAATAGGTCGGCATGGAGGGAGACCGTTACAGTGACTAAATGATGATCGGAGAATGGGGCCGGCCGAATGGCGGAGGAGTGGGCCTGTGAAAGATGGAAACGGGATACGTAAATACGGTCCAACCGAGAGTGGTGTGACCGATGGGCCTCCACCCGGACAAAGGTGAACGTGGAGGTGTCATCTGGGTGATGGTCACGCCAGACGTCCACTAGGGAGTGATGGTCAACTATCCCTTGGAGAATATTTGCAGCGGCCGGACTCGGTTCGGCCTCTGAGCGGTCCCGTTCCTCGAGGGTGGTGTTAAAGTCCCCTCCCAGGACCAGGCACTCATGCGAATCCAGGGTGCCGAGAAAGTCGGACACCTGCTGATAAAATTGTAGCCGCCTGGAGCTCATTTGCGGGGCATAGATGTTAACAAGATTAACCACGAGCCCCTCCATACGGACTCGAAGGTGCAGCAGGTGGCCCGGCACGGCCTCATTGACCCCTAGCACCTCAGGCCATAGGTTGGGGGAGAACATGGTCGCCACTCCAGCTTGCCAGGTCGCGAAGTGACTAAAGTATACCCCGTCCCCCCACTCCAGCCGCCACCTATCCTCGGCGGCCGGGTCCTGCAGTCTCCTGCAGGAAAACTACAGAGTACCTTCCTTCCCGAAGGTAAGAGAGCACCTGGGACCTGCGGAGAGCCATCCTACAGCCCCTGGTATTCAGGGTCGCAATAATAAAAGGCGTCATGCGGAGGGCTGTGGGGGTGGGGGCCTCGTATTGGCGGGGGTATTCAGGGCCCCCGGCGGGTTGCGCAGCAACCCGTGACCCATCCCGTGGGTGAGTAGATCGTGTCGGAAGCTGCGGGCTCGCTCGTAGGCCGCAGCACCGCGCCTTCCTTGCCCCCTGCCCTCCTTTATAAGGGCCTTTGTGGCCTGGAGGATTTGATCAAAGTCCCCCCATAGCTGAAGAGCCAGCTGTGCCCTATCACGGGCGCCACGGGTGTGCTCTAGGAACTTCCGTAGCGCATGCCGCAGCTCATGGGGAGGTGGGGTTACAATTCCCGAGGTATTCCCTGATGGGCCTCTTAATACAGCCTCGTGGTCCGCTAAGGCGGGTAGACAGGGTGCAGACCACCGACGGGGCATCTGACAGGCTGGGGTTATGAAACTCATTCCACGCCTTGGGGTGGAGGGGAATGGCAGGGGAAAAATTGCCACTCCTAATGGGTCGCGGCTAGAAAGTGCAAAGACTGCTCCCTGGGGGGAATCTGCGAAAGGCGGAAAGGAAATAACCCCAGGGGCGGCATTAACAGTGCAGGAGGTGGGAACTTGGGCAGGGGCAGGGGTGGGGGCAGGGGTAAGGCTCTGGGGTGCAGGAGGCAAGCAGCTAAAGGAAAGTGCCTCCTGAACAGAGTCAAGGGTTAAGGGGTAAGGGAGGGGGCTCCCAATAATGCTAGGTGCTGGCTCCATGGTGGTCTTAGCGGCCATGGCATCAGGTGGGGGACCACCTTCTGCAGGGTGCTCACCCGGGAAGGCAATTAGGGGGAGGGAGCATGGGGAAAGGGAGGCTGGGGTAAGGCTGCCCAGCTCGAGGCCAGCCGGCAGCAGATCATCCCCTCCCTGGGTGACCGGGGTCAAATCTAGGGCCTCAATCTCCGCGTACAAGGGGAGAGGCCAACTCCTGCCACCCCGGGGGCCTCTCCTCTAGGGCCCGCCTCAACAGTCGCCTCGGGGTCCGCGGGGGGTTCGGGTAGTGTCCAGGCAGAAGGGGCGTCCTCAGAAGTCTCGGAGGGGAGGGTCTCCCGTGGAGGGGGGATTCTGCCCTCCAATGCCAGTCCGTCTTCCCCTCCCGACACCAGCGGATGGATCTCGCTCGCGGCCGTGGCGGGAGGCTCGATAGCAGTGCCTCCTTTCCTGGTCTTCCGGGGGGCTTCCGCGTCGGGTGGATGCAGCAGAGCTCGAGCCTTCCGCTTGCCTCGCTTCCCCTGGACTAGGGTCCAGCTCTCCATAGCGTCATCTGGGGGCTGGTTAGCAGGGGTCGTGTCGGGGGGCAGAGGCGATGATTTAGGGGTTCGGGGAGGTAGCGGTGAGGCAACATGAGGGGCGGGGGTTTCTCCTTGGGGAGGGCCCTCTCCTATACCCGGTAATATCCTTGCCATACCCTCCTCCATAGGCTCTGTTGGATTGGTATTAGCAAGGGTGGAACTCCCTTGCTCGCCCGGGCGTTGTCGAAGGTATCTCTTGGGCCCGGACGGGAGCAGCGATGGGTCGAGTAGGAGGAGGGTTGGTTTCAGGTGCTGGGCAGCCAGGGGCGTCGGCAGCGACGGGGCCGATGTCCTGCCGGGTCTCGGGGGTTTCGGGTGCCCCTCCACCCCGGGCCAAAGGGCAGTCTCTGCGGACATGCCCCGCTGAACGGCAGAGGTAGCACCGGGCCTCTCCGGTGGAGTAAAAGACCCGATAGCGGGCTCCCTCGTAGGGGACTAGAAAGGACCCCTCGAGCGCCTCTCCGTCACGCGCCCCTGCCGGTGGTAGAAGCTGCACTTGCCGGCGGAACGAAAAAATGTGATGGAGGGTGGGGTCCTTGCAGCCCAACGGGAGAGGGCTGATGACAGAAACAAGTTTCCCCAGAGTGGAAAGAGCGGGTAACAGGGCAGCATTGGGTAAGAAGGGAGGAACAGAGGTAAGGACGAGGCGAACGCCCAGGTCTTCTAACGGTTCTAGGGGGACAAACACCCCCCCTACCGTCAGGCCCCTCTCCACCGCCTCCTGGGCGGCATCCTCCGAGGCTAAGAAGAAAACGACCTTCCCATACATCTTGGAGGCCGCCACAATAGCTGTGGGTCCTACCACCTTCGCCAACGCCTGCACGTATGTCTCCACGTGGGGCGAGGCGGGCACCAGGAGGCAACGGACGCCGTGCTTCCTGGTCAAGGCGGGGAAAGGGCCTCGGCCGCTGGTGATGGTGGCGGAGGCGGGGGGGGGCGAGATGACGAGGCAGCAGGCAGGGGGGAGCCCGCTGCCACCTGGGCATATGTCCTGGGGGCCGGGGGAGGGACAATCGCAGAGCTGGTGGAGGGAAACGCAGGGAGGGGCGCCACGGTTGATGACGAGGCTGCAGCGGTGGGGGCAGCCCCTGCCATGGAGGGCTCAGTGGTTTTAGTGGGGCCCTTTCCTTTCCACCCGCCCTGGCCCTTCCGGCGAACCGGGGGGGGTTTCCTAGAATCTGGGTGGGCGGTGGGTGCAGCAGCAGCAGCAATCACCCTGGTGCCTCCTGCTACCGGTGCCCCAGCAGGGGGGGTGGCAAGTATCTTAACAATAGTGGTAGGGGGGGACCTTGGGGGTCGGGCAGGGGTGGTGGTGGGGGAGGGACAACTAATTTTGTTGAAGCAGTCTCGCCCCTCTTGTTCCCCGCCATTGTGAGCGGGGAGAGACAGGGAGACACCGGAAGGAGGAGGGGAGAAGCGGAGTAGCCCCTCCTTCCGCTAGGCTGCGGGCGGGGAGGGGGGGAATGCCGAGGGGATTAGACTGGGGGAGGGGGGGAAAAAACAAAAACGGGGTCCGGTAATAGGGGCAAATTGTGGGATAAGCAATCCGGGGGGGGGTGCAGACCCACACACGTTTGTCCAAAGAGTCTCGGTTGGTCGGCTGTTACATCCGGTCCGGAAGGCAAAGTTCAAAGCGAACAGCTGGATCCGAAGGGAGATGGCAGGTTGCCAGCAGGGACAGACGGCGGGGGGGGCCGTGACAGTTGTAATAACGATGGGGGGGTAGGGGCACCGATGGATCGGGGGTGGGGGTCTCCACGCCACACCCCCTGTGCCGCCACAAACGCAAGTAATCACAGTCAAACTCCCCCCCACGAGAGTATAATTCAGAAAATTACTCAGTCTTACGGCCCCCTTCACGATGATTTATAGCTCTCTTGGATTATTTCTTCTGTCTGCTGAAATCTTCTTCTCCGGCTGTGTTGGTTGTGTTCCAAGGCTTCCGGCATGTTAAGAATGTTGTAAAGTCCGAGCTGCTGGCAAAACGGCTGGGTCTGGGGGTTTCCACTCCCCCCTCCGGACAGCAAATCGGCAATCTTCCCCCCCCTCCTCCGGGGGGCTCAGCTGAGGCAAGTAGCTAAGTAGCTGCGCCCGAAAGCAGGCGTGGGGGGGGGCGGGTGCTGGCGAAGGACGTAGACGGGAAAAAAAAAACAAAGAATCAAGAAAAAACAAAAAAAGCGTCTGGCCCGGTCGCGGGGGGGGACTAAGGCAGGTGCAAAAAGTAAGAAAAATTTGGGCCGGGGGCTTTAGGAAAGAATAGAAAGCAGATAGCTGAGGAGCAAGCAAAAGACGTTCCGTTTCCCAACAGGGAAGGTTTTTTTTTTGAAACAGAAAGGAAATTTATTTGTAACAGTTACAAAGAATACAAAAGGATAAAAAAAAAACTTAGCAACAAAACAACGCAATCATAAGGTATAACACAACAGCTTTCAGGAGGGAGAGGTGTTCAGGTTAGCCCAGGCCCAGAGCGGGGGGGCTTCCTCGACACTCGTGGTCTTCCACCCTCCTGAGTTACCTGGTGGCCTAGAGCGGGGGGGCTTCCTCGACACTCGTGGTCTTCCACCCTCTCGAGTTACCTAGTGCCGCGCCCAGGGTCACCGACCCTCCCTCTCCTGAGAGTGCCCGACAAGATGGGCACGGCTGCGGGGTGGGTGGTTGGGAGGGAGGGAGGTACACCCATGTATTATAGGACCCCTCCTAGAAGACAGTAATGATGGTATTCACAGCAACTAACGGCTGTGACTGGCGGCTCTCGCTCTTTCCCTCAATCAGAGGGTCAGACGGAGGGAACCGGACGGGGTCACCGAGCAGAGAACCCCGGACAGCGCCCACCGCTCCTCGAAGGTGTCAAGGGAGTCGGTGGACGCTGCCCAGAGGAACTCCGCCCGGATACGTGAATGTACTGAGAGTCGGAAAACGGCCTCACAATCGCAGGACGCCTCATGAGCCAACCTCCGCTCTCTGGTCTTATAAATGGCTGTTTTAGCCAAGGCTAGGAGGAGGCTAACCAGGAGATCCCGCGACTTGGTGGGGCCACGGATGGGGAGTGTATAGATAAAGAGGTGGGGAGAAAAATGAAGCCAAAAGCGCAAAAGAATATTTGTGAGGAGCCGAAAAAGAGGCTGCAATCTGGCACACTCTAAATAGACGTGCGCCAGGGTTTCCCTCACGTTGCAAAAAGGGCAAGTCTCCGGAAGGGAGGTAAAACGTGTCAAAAACACGCCCGTACTCACAGCCCCGTGAAGGAGCCGCCAACTGATGTCCCCGACGGGCCTCGGGACCAAGGTGGAGTACAGGCTGGCCCACCGAGGTTGCTCACCCTCCAAAGGTGGTAAGAGATCTCGCCACTTTGTATCGGGGCGGGACACCAGGGTGCGGGCATGAAGGGTATGGAGCGTGAGTGTATATAGATATTTCCGTGATGCAACTTGAAAACCGACCGGTTGCAGTTCATGCAGCCGGCTCGCAGTGAAAGGATGAGGGGTGTGTTGGGATCGACAGAGTAGGGGCCCGATGGAAAGGTCCGGCGGGCCTGGGGTAAGGGATGGGCGGGGCGCGCCCTCGCACAAGGCTCGGCTAACATAAGCCCGAGCGGCGGGGGTCAGAGCGGCCTCCACCTCCTGAAGCACGCGCCGGGGGGTGCGAAGGCTGGAGAGCCCCATGCGTCGAGCGAGCGTCAGGGGATCCAGCCAGTCCCCCCGGTCGTAGTCCAGGAGGTCCCCGACCCTCGTAACTCCCGCCAGGACCAACCTCTGGCGCACCGTGCGGGACTCCGCCGCCTGCACACAAAGTTGGGGGTTGTGTAGCAGGGGCTCCGTGAGGAGATCTGCCCCCACGATGGCCGCCACGGACCTGGTCGTTGAAAACAGTTTCCAGGCCCGGAGGAGGTCCTGGTAGAAATCCGGCAGCCCGGAGAGGTCTCGCGGAAAACCTCTCGGACAAAGATAAAAGAGCTGTCGGTCATAGCGGAGCCCATGGAAGCGGCGTAAAAAGGCATGCGCCAATATGCTCCACGGCGAACTACCTACACTATAAAGGAGCCTCTGCAGGGCCTGGAGGCGGAAAACGCGGACCTGAGTGTACAGACACTTCAGGCCCTGCCCTCCTTCCTTCAGGGGCAAGTGGAGAACTCCAACAGGGGCCCAGTGCAATCCTGACCAAAAGAACTCCAGAATCAATCTCCGGAGGTGGGACAGGAAACCCGGGGCCGGGGCTAGGGTGTTGAGCCGGTACCAGAGCGTGGACAGGACTAGTTGGTTAAGCACCAGTGCTCTCCCCCGAAGGGAGAGACATCGGAGTAGCCTCGTCCATTTCCTGATCCGCTCAATCACGCCGCCTTCCAAATTTTGCCAGTTCTCCGGCGGAGAAGGGTGCGTGGCAGAAAGGTAAACGCCGAGATAGAGCAGAGGGCCGGCACTCCACCGGATGGTCTGAAGCGCGGGTGGGAGGGGGCTTACCTGCCGCCAGCCCCCCACCGCCAAGCCAGAGCTCTTGACCCAGTTGACTCGGGCGGAGGAGGCTGCCGAAAAGATGGCTTGGCATGCCTCCACTCGCGCCAAGTCGCCCGGGTCCTGGACCACGAGGAGGACGTCATCGGCGTACGCCGACAGGACCAGCCGCAGCTCCGGCTCCCGCAGCACCAACCCCGTCAACCTCCTGCGGAGGAGACAGAGGAAAGGCTCGATCGCCAGAGCGTACAGCTGGCCTGAGAGGGGACACCCCTGCCGCACCCCTCGCCCGAAGCTGACCGGTTCGGTCAGGGTCCAGTTGAGCCTAACCAGACACTCCGCGGAGGCGTACAGCACCCGGAGAAAACTCACAAACTGAGGTCCGAATCCAAACGCTCGCAGGGTGCTCAGGAGGTACCCATGATCTACCCTATCGAACGCCTTCTCCTGATCGAGAGACAGGAGGGCGAACGACAGACCGTCTCTCCGCCCGAGTTCCAAAAGGTCTCGGACTAAAAAGAGGTTGTCAAAAATGCTGCGACCCGGGACAGTATAGGTCTGGTCTGGGTGAATCACGTCCGCCATCACGGACCCTAGCCGCAGCGAGATTGCTTTCGCTACGATTTTATAATCCGTGCTAAGGAGTGAGAGGGGACGCCAGTTTCGTAAGTCGCGGAGGTCCCCCTTCTTCGGCAGCAAGGCGAGCACCGCTCGTCTGCACGAGAGAGGGAGGACCCCGCCCTGCAAGGACTCAGCCCAGACAGTGACTAGGTCTGGGCCAAGGATGTCCCAGAACGCGCGGTAAAACTCCACGGTCAGCCCGTCCATGCCCGGAGATTTATTGGTGGGCATGCGACGGAGGGCTTCCGAGAACTCGGCCAGGGTGAGAGGCAGCTCTAGCCGGTCTCGGTCGCCCACGCTGACCGTGGGGAGTTCCTCCCAGAGCACCCCGCAAGCGCCAGGATCGGTCGGATCCGGGGAGAAAAGGTTTGCGTAGAAGTCACGGGCCCTCCCACACATCTCCTCCGGATCCGTGAGGGGGGTGCCGTCTTCCGCTAGAAGGCAGGTGACGTGTTTTTTGGCCCCCCTCGTTTTCTCCAGGGCGTAGAAGAAGCGGGAGCCGCGATCCATCTCCTGAAGGAGGCGGATGCGGGACCGGACAAAGGCACCTCGGGCCCGGTGGTCCTCGAGGGCTCGAAGTTCCTCCCGCTTCTCCCGGCACGCTCCGCAGAGGGACGGGTCCCCGGGGCTGGCGGCCAGGCGCCTCTCCAGCTCCAAGACCTCCCGTTCCAACTGCTCTATCGCCGCATTTCTCCGTCGGCTGGTGCCCCGAGTGTAGTTGCGGCAGAAGAGCTTGGCGCGCACCTTCCCTAAATCCCACCATCGCCGCACCGAGGGAAAGGCACGCCACTGCTCCCGCCAGGCCAGCCAAAACTCCCGGAAGGACATCACAAAGCTCTCGTCCTCCAACAGGCTGTTATTAAAGTGCCAGTAAGCCGGCCCCGGTCCCTCTGCACGGAGGGAGACCGTGACGGCAACCAAATGATGGTCGGAAAAAGGGGCTGGCCGAATGGTGGAGGAGTGGGCCTGTGAAAGATGGAGACGGGATAGATAAATACGGTCTAACCGAGAGCGGTGCGACCGACGGGCCTCCACCCGAACGAAGGTAAACGTGGAAGTATCATCTGGGTGATGGTCACGCCAGACGTCCACTAGGGAGTGATAGTCGACTATGTCTCGAAGAATGGTCGCGGCGGCCGGGCTCGGCTCGGCCCCCGAGCGGTCCCGTTCCTCGAGGGTGGTATTAAAGTCCCCTCCCAGGATCAGGCACTCGTGTGAATCCAGGGTGTCGAGAAATTCGGACACCTGCTGGTAAAATTGCGGCCGCTGTGAGCTCACTTGCGGGGCATAGATATTAACAAAATTGACCACGAGCCCCTCCAAACGAACTCGGAGGTGCAACAAGTGGCCCGGCACGGCCTCAGTGACTCCGAGCACCTCGGGCCGCAGGGTGGGGGAGAACAGGGTCGCCACTCCAGCTTGCCAAGCCGTGCAGTGGCTAAAGTATACCCCGTCCCCCCATTCCAGCCGCCACCTATCCTCGGCGGTTGGGTCCGTGTGGGTCTCCTGCAGGAAAACCACAGAGTACCTCCCCTCCCGAAGGTAGGAGAGCACCTGGGACCTGCGGAGAGCCATCCTACAGCCCCTGGTGTTCAGGGTTACAATGATGAGAGGTGTCATGCGGAGGGCTGGGGGGGTGGGGAGTTCTCAGGGTTGGGGGTACTCATGGCCCCCGGCGGGTCGCGTAGCAACCCGTGTCCCATCCCGTGAGTAAGTAACTCTTTCCGGAAGCTGCGGGCCCGCTCGTAGGCCGCGGCACCGCCCTTCCCTTGCCCTCTACCCTCCCTCATAAGGGCTCTCGCGGCCCGAAGGAGTCGATCAAAGTCCCCCCATTGCTGGAGAGCCAGCTGTGCCCTATCGCGGGCACCACGGCATCGTTTCAGGAACTCCCGTAATGCATGCTGCAGCTCATGGGGGGGTAGGGTTACAACTCCCAGAGCAGTCCCTGGTGGGGCTTTTGATGCAGCTTCGTGGTCCGCTAAGGCGGGTAGGCAGGGTGCGGACCGCCGACGGGGTGTCTGACAGGCTGGGGTTATTAACTCCATCTCATGCCTTGGGGCGGACGGGGATGGCAGGGGGAAAGGTGCAACTCCTGGGGAGTCGCAACTAGAAAACATAAAGACTGCTCCCTGGGGGGAATCTGCAAAAGGCGGAAAAGAAATAACCCCAGGGGCGGCGGTAGCCTTGCAGGAGGAGGGAGACTGAACCGGAATAGGGGTGGGGGCAGGGGCAGAGGTAAGGCCCTGGGCTTCAGGAGGCGCACAGCGAAAAGAAGGCGCCTCCCGAGCAGGGTCGGGGGTGAAGGGGCAAGGGAGGGGGCTCCGAGGAATGCTAGGTACCGGCTCCGGGGTGGTCGTGGCAGCCATGGTCCCAGGCGGTAAACCACTTTCCGTGGGGTGCTCACCCGGAAAGGCAGTCAGGGGGAAAGGGCATGGGGAGAGGGGGCCTGGGGTGAGATTGCCCAAATCGAGGCCGGCCGGCAGTAAATCATCCCCTCCCTGGGTGACCGGGGTCAAATCCAGGGCTTCAATCTCTGCGTACACAGAGGAGAGGCCAACTCCCACCACCCCAGGGGCCTCTCCGCTAGGGCCCGCCTCGGCGGTCACGTCGGGGTTCGTTGGGAGTTCAGGTGGTATCTGGTTAGAAGGGGCTTCCCCCGGGGCTGCGGAGGGGAGGGTCCCCCGCGGAGGGGGGATTCCACCCTCCAATGCTGGTCTATCTTCACCTCCCGACACCAGCGAATGGATCTCACTCGTGGCCGAGGCGGGAGGCTCAGGGTCGGTACCTCCCTTCCTGGTCTTCCGGGGGGCTTCCGCGTCAGATGAATGCAGCGGAGCTCGAGCCCTCCGCTTGCCTCGCTTCCCCTGGACTACAGTCCAGCCCTCCATGGCGTCGTCCGGGGGTGGAGTAGCAGGGGACGGAGCGGGGCGCGGAGGCAAAGGTTCAGGGGTTTGGGGGAGTAGCGGTAAGGCAGCATTAGGGGCGGGGGGTTCTCCTTGGGGCGAGCCCTCTCCTGCACCCAGTAAAAGCTTTGCCACACCCCCCTCCATAGGCTCTGCCGAGGTGGTTACGGCAAGAGTGGGACTCCCGTGGTCGCCCGGGCGTTGTTGGAGGGGTGCCTCTTGGGCCCGGACGGGGGCAGCGGTGGATCGGGTGGGAGGGGGGGTGGTATCGGGTGCCGGGTGGCCAGGGGTGTCGGCAACAACAGGGCCGATATCCCGCCGGGTCTCGGGGGTCTCAGGTGCCCCTCTCCCCCGGGCCAAAGGGCAGTCCCTGCGGACATGCCCTGCCGAGCGGCAGAGGTAGCACCGGGCCTCTCCGGTGGAATAAAAGACCCTATAGCGGGCTCCCTGGTAGGGAACTAGAAAGGACCCCTCGAGCGCCTCTCCGTCACGCACCCCCGCCGGCAGTAAAATCTGCACTTGCCGGCGGAACGATAGGACGTGACGGAGGGCGGGGTCCTTGCAGCCTAACGGGAGAGGGCTAATAACAGAAACAAGCTTCCCCAGGGCAGAAAGAGCAGGTAACAGGGCAACATTAGGTAAAAAGGGAGGAACGGAGGTGAGGACGAAGCGAACGCCCAGATCTTCTAGCGGTTCCAGGGGGAGAAACACCCCCCCCACCACTAGGCCCTTCTCCACCGCCTCCTGGGCGGCAGTCTCCGAGGCCAGAAAGAGAACGACCTTCCCATACATCTTGGAGGCCGCCACAATGGCCATGGGTCCTACCACTTTCGCCAACGCCTGCACGTATGCCTCCACGTGGGGCGAGGCGGGTACTAGGAGGCAACGGACACCGTGCTTCCTGGTCAGGGCGGGAAGAGGGCCCCGACTACTAGTAATGGCAGCGGAGGCAGTGGGAGGGCGAGATGAGGAGGCGGCAGGTGAGGGGGGGCCTGTCGCCACCCGGGCATACGTCCTGGGGGCCGGGGGAGGGATGGTCGCAGAGCTGGTGGAGGGAACAGCTGGGAGGGGTGCCGCGATCGATGACGAGGCCACTGTGGTGGGGGCGGCCTCTGCCACGGAGGGTCCAGCGGCATTAGCAGGGCCCTTCCCTTTTGGCCCACTTCGATTTTTCCGTCTAACTGGGGGGGGGTTCCTAGAATCTAGTGGGACAGGAACCAGAGCAGCAGTAGTAATCGCCCCGGTGCCTCCCACTGCCGATGCCCCAGCGGGGGCGGTGGCAGGGGTTCTAACAATGGAGGCGGTGGGGAAATCTTGAGGGGTGGGCAGGAGGGTAGATGGGGAAGGGGCAACCAATTTCGGTGGAGGGGCCTTGCGTCCCTCCTTCTCTGCCATTGTAAGCAGGGAGAGACAGGGGAACACTGGGAGGGGGGGGGGCAAAAATCGGGGTCCGGTAGTAGGGGTAGGCTATGGGGTAAACAATCCGGGGGGGGGGGTGGGGGAAGGACAACCCACCACAAGTGTCCAAAGAGTCTCGCTTGGTTGGTTGTTATGCCTGGTCCAAAAGGCAAAGTCCAAAGCAAACAGCTGGATCCGAAGGCAGATGGCAGATTGCCAGCAGGGACGAAGCAGCGGGGGCCGTGATAGTTGTAATAGTGGTGGGGGGGGTTGGGGGCACCGATGGATCTGGGGGTAGCTCCCTGCTACACCCCTGTGCCGCCGCAGGCGCAGCTGAAATGCAGTCAACTCCCCCCCCCGAGGGTAGAAATTCAAAAGAAATCCCTCAGTCTTACGGCCTCTCTCCACGATGATTCATAGCTGCCCGGGAGTTCTCCGGCCTCTGGCGTCTGCTACAGCTGTTGGCTCTGTCCCAAGGCTCTCGGAAAAAGTCCAGGCAAAAAGCAAAACAGCTGGGTCTGGGGGGGTCCACTCCCCTCTCCGGACAGCAGGTTGGCAGTCCTCCCCCCCTCCTCCGGGGGTTTCAAGTAAGCAAGGAGCAAAGTCCAAAAGCAGGCATCGGGGGGGGGGTGCTGGCGACCGGCCAGCACACTGACGCAGCTCAAAAAAACGGGAAAAAACGAAACCAAAAAAACAAAGCGTCCGGCCCAAACGCGGGGGGGGAAACTAAGCAAAAGGAAAAGTGTGAAAAATCCGGGCCGGGGGGCTTTAGGAAAGAAAGGAAAGCAAATAGCTCAGGAGCGAGTGAAGAACGATTCCGGCTCCTTAACAGGGAAGGGTCCAGAACAATCAGGAACCTTCTGGAGACAATTAAGACAGGCTGATTAGAACACCTGCAGCCAATCAAGAAGCTGCTAGAATCAATTAAGGCACACTAATCAGGGCACCTGGGTTTTAAAAAGGAGCTCACTTCAGTTTGTGGTGTGCGCGTGTGAGGAGCTGGGAGCAAGAGGCACTAGGAGCTGAAAGTGAGAATGCGGACTGTTGGAGGACTGAGGTGTACAAGCATTATCAGACACCAGGAGGAAGGTCCTATGGTGAGGATAAAGAAGGTGTTGGGAGGAGGCCATGGGGAAGTAGCCCAGGGAGTTGTAGCTGTCGTATATCTGTTCCAGGAAGCACTCTAGTCAGCTGCATTCCACAGGCCCTGGGCTGGAACCCGGAGTAGGGGGCAGGCCCAGGTTCCCCCCAAATCCTCCCAACTCCTTGTCAGACACAGGAGGAGTTGACCTGGACTGTGAATTCAGAAAAACGGCCAAGCTGAGGGCTGCCGTGAAGCTCCAAGGCGAGCAAATCCGCCAATAAGAGCAAGACCCACCACGGTAGAGCAGGAACTTTGTCACAAGAGCTAGAAACAGAAACCCTGGTCTGCTGACTCTAAGTAAAGTGCTGGATAAAATAAGCCACGCTGCCTCAGGTACAACTAGAATAAGCTTGGAGCACTCTGATCTGCATAATTACAAACCCTCTATTGTAATACACTGATGCATAAGGATGGAACATCTGCCTTTGTGTCAGTCCCACATACGGCCATTTTAAACAGTTTTCAAGTTACTAAGCAAACTCACCATTAATTCTCCAGTGGGCTTTGGATTCCTATCCTGGTGCCCGGAGGCTCATACTGTGCAGTGTGGATAGGGAACTTACATGGAGAGCACAGGTTGCTATATAGGAAGTGGTGAGTCTGCAAGTGGCAGTCTTCTCCCTGAGTCAGTGTTGAACCAGTGACCCAGCAAGAGACTATTGGGCATTATGTTGCTTGTGTAACTGTGCCTCAGTGGGTCACAACTGAGGATGCCAAATTCAGGACAAACTGCTGAAAAATAGGGCAGATACACCCCCAGACTGGTGGCTAATCCCCCATAGGATATACCAAACCAACAACGAAAGTAAACTTCTGTTTCACCATACTGGTTAACAAAAAGTCAAAAAAGCAGTTTCCTTAGGCATTCCAGTCCTTGTATTACCACCGAAAACACAAGACTTAGAGATGAGTGGTTCTTTAAAACCAGTATCTTCAAATAAAAGGTTCTTCTGATCCCAAAGGACCAGCCACACACCCAGAACAATATATAACTCAGATCTTACCCAAAGATCACGCTGACGCCAATCCTTTAGTATCTAAAATCTAAAGGTTTATTTGTAAAAAGAAAGAAAAAACAGTGAGAGTTAAAATTGGTTAAAGGAATCAAATACATACAATAATGGCAAAGTTCTTGGTTCAGGCTCGCAGCAGTGATGGAAGAAACTGCTGGCTTAAGTCAAGTCTCTGGCTGCTTCCAACTCATTGGAAGGTCCTCAATTCCTTGGTTAGACTGCCTCCATTAATATAAGTTCATAGTCCAGAGGCTGCAGCAGAAAAGAGGCTGGAGTAGAATAGTGGCAACATGGAGGGGTTTCCAGGGCCTTTTATATCTTCTGCCATGTGGAGGGAAGCCCACTGTTTCAAACAAAGCCCTCAGCACAGCTCATGGAAAATTACAGGTGATAAGATAGTGTTTGGGGTCACATGGGCGAGTCACATGTCCATGCATGAAGGTTTGGACACAGTAGAAGCCATTACCTATACCTCAAACAGCACATTTGCAGAACAGTCCATTCAGGACTGTTGATGGGCATCTCCCATGGTACATTGTCAGTTAAGTGTTTCTTGATGAGCCACTTAATTTGAATAGTCCCTCCAAGATGTGCTCGCTTATACTACCTTGTGGGCGTTACCCCAGAAGCAAACATTTGAAATCCAGGTATAAAGCCAATATTCATAACTTCAAATACAAAAATGATACATGCATACAGATAGCATAATCATAACCAGCAAATCATAACCTTTCCATAGACATCTTACATGCCACATTTTGTACAAGATTTGTTGCAAATATATAACAGTGGTTGCAACAATGATCTCTGTGGTCATATTTTAATCAAATAATGTCACAGATTGATGTACCAATTCTCCAATGAGAGGTGAAATAGCTCCGAGCCATCAGTGGCCTTTGAAGATTGTGCAGAACTTTTTGCAAAGAACAGGGAGGCCTCCCCAGGAAGGAAAAATGGCCTGTTGGTTCGGGCAGTCACCTAGGACATGGGAGAGCTAAACTGACATCCCTGCTCTATCTCAGACTTTCTGGGTAACCTTGGGCAAGTCACTTAGCCTCTCCGTGCCTCAATTCCCCCTCAGTACAATAGGCCTAGACTTGAGGTGGCTCGCAATCTAAATGCAAAAGCCTCACGCCAAAGAGTTGTGGTCAAATGCTTCATGAATGTTAGACCACAGACACTGGAAGAGACTTCATTTGGCCTCTTGGTTGCTGTCGAGTTGGCAGATGGGAATTAAAGAGGGGTGGGGGTGTTGGCCCAGGAAGCTGGGGCTAATTCTTAGTTTGGATGATTATGATATTTTATCTTCCCTAAAATTCCTACTCCACGCCACATCATATTCTGCCTCCTTAATCTTCCTCCTATCAGCTGGATATTGTGTTCTTCCTTTTCTGTCCTGGGCTAGTGTGTAGCATTGCTGCGTGCTGTTCAGTAGCTGTGGGGCTGCCTGCATTATAGTGGTTTGTGAAGTGGGTCCTGCATGCTGTGTTGTGCATAGTTTTAAAATCAGTGGGTAAAGTGCTTTGGGATTGTTGGATAAAAGCACTCTATTGCTATCAGTCATTTAGAGCTTTGCAACCTGGCCCAAACCTGAGGGGACCTGACTACAAGTGTCATGAGTGGGGCAGGTCACTAAACAAGCTGACCCTCTTGAGGTCAGGGTGGGTCTGATCGCCTCCTCCTGCCTGTTAGGTCCGCACAGCAGCTGCTGCCTGCCCTACTACTGCTGGCCACCTCCACCTCCCTACGCTGCGAGCGTGCTAGGCAGTGAGGATGCCAAAGCCTCTCACTCCGCAGCGCCCAGAACGCAGCAAGGTGATGGCAGCTGGCAGGGGCCACCACTGCGCTGACCCCATGGACAGAAGGTGACTGGAGATGGGCTGTGGACATGAGGCCTGGGGAGCAGGAAGCCCCCACCCGGCCGAGCCCCAGGGATGAGGCAGCAGCATCACTGAAACAGGTTTCTGGGAATGAGTTGGGTTCTGGTCACGTCAGGTCTGGGTCAGCTTGTGCTCAGGTCAGGCTTTAAAATTAGGCCCAACCAGACCTCTACAGTCATTACTATTGGGGGGGGGGAGGGGAATAATTATTCAGCAAGGCAGTGCATGAATTATTATTATTCACTTTGTAGAAATGTGAGAGTTGCCCATAGCAGTGTTGATCAATGGCACATCTAGTATCTGTCAGTGACCAGTAGCAGATGCAAATGAGTATAACACCTCCATTCAGCAATCAATTTTGTAATGTTATGCCATAGGGAGAAATTTATTCCTGACCCCAGTATGTGATCAGCTTGTGCCCTGAAGCAAGAGGCTGGATAACGCTTTGTCGTCTTATCTTGGCCTCATCTCTACTGTTTCCATCCTGAGTGGGATTAAACCTGTGTGTTCTCCACCTAGTTCTTTCACTGCGGCCTTGGGCATGTTACTTAACCTTCAGCTCCCCGCTGTGTAACCTGAGTAACAGTATTTACCTAGCTCACAGGAGTGTTGTGAACTTACTTCACAATGTTTGTACAGGGCTTGAAAGGCTTTAGATGGAAAGTTCTATAGACTGGCAAATTATTATTGTTATTATTCAGTAGTGGTATTATGACTGTTATATAGGAGATATACAGCTGGGTAATACAACGTAGATTTACTCTAACCTCCATTGGATATAGAGCAGGCAGGGCTTGAGCCTGGTTTAGTGGTATAATGGCTATTGGAAAGCTGGGGGTTTTTTAATGTCCATGGGCAGAATGAGTAATTTTGAGGTCATTTTCAGAAGGCTCTACGATGGAGAACTTGTGCAGCTGACATCAGTGCAAAAGCCACAGCTGATAGACAGTACCGTGCCAAGTTTCGTAGCTCTGGGCACACTTTTATAGCTGAGTAATAACGACAAGCAGGTGCACAGGGTAATACAGTTCCGTGTGGATGTAGAATGGCAGTACAACAAGCACCAATGAGCAGCTACACCAGCCACTGTCTAGACTATCCCTCCTGAAGGGGCCCTAAGACAGCTGGTAGAAAGGTTTCTGACTGTTGTTTCCAGAATCCAGTCCTGAGTGAAGGCGATTTCTAATTAATTTGAAGGGGAAAAAGCAGAAACTTTTCAAAAATAGAGCAGATCTATAGATTTCTATTACGAAAGGGGAAGAAATGACCACTTCTCTTGATAACAATACCAAGCACGTGTCTCTTATTTGTTTCAGAGTAGCAGCCGTGTTAGTCTGTATTCGCAAAAAGAAATGGAGTACTTGTGGCACCTTAGAGACTAACCAATTTATTTGCGCATAAGCTTTTGTGAGCTACAGGGGAGAGAAAATCTTTTGAAGTGATAAACACCCATTTTTTCATGGCTGTATGTATAAAAATATCCTCACTGCATTTTCCACTTTTATGCATCCGATGAAGTGAGCTGTAGCTCACGAAAGCTTATGCTCAAAAAAATTGGTTAGTCTCTAAGGTGCCACAAGTACTCCTTTTCTCTTATTTGTTATATTTCTAGCTCTCATTTACTCTCCATCTTGTTAGTATTCTCCATATTTGCCTGTTTCTATTCTTACCGGTACCTATCTTCACATTCCTCATGTGGGCCTCCCAGCAAAACTTTTTCTTTCTTTGTTTCTTTTTAGCTTCTGTCTTTCTGCCTTCTCTTTTCTCTCTTCCCCTTCTTTCTATTCATCTCCTCCCTCCCCAGTCTCCTATTCCCTATTCTCCTGTGTTCCAAGAATTAGATATATCAATTTATTGCCCCAATATTTTGTTGACAATGTTTAAATTCACTAAAAACCACCATTCTTTCAGAAGTTTCCCTGCCGGACAAACCTGGCTCATGCTAGAGTGGTATTCACACACTAAAAACAATAATGCTTTTACCCAACATTAATAACTGGAAGGATGTCTCTCATGAATATTCCGTGGTGCCTTTCTCCCCAAAGCACTTCACACACTTAGACCTAAATACCTTTGAGGATCAGAGCCTAAGTGCTTGATTCAGCAAGTCCTCTCTGTGTGCACATTGCCCATTGACTTAACTGGTCCTAGGTATAGTCCTAGATACATAGGTCATAAGGGCAGAAGGGACCATTATGATCATCTAGTCTGTCCTCCTGCATAACATAAGCCACAGAACTTCACAAAGTAATTTCTGCATCAAGCCCATCACTGCTCTGTGAGCTATAGCACATCTTTTAGAAAGATATCCCATCTTGATTTAAAGACTTCATGGGATGGATAATCCACCACATCTCTCGGTCAGTTGCTTCAATGGTTAATTAGTCTCGTTGTTAAAAATCTGCATCTTGTTTCCAGTTTGAATCTGTCTAGCTTCAGCTTCCAACCACTGGATTGTGTTATGCCTTTTTTCTGATAGGTCAAAGAGCCATCCACTGTCAGACATCTCTTCCCTGTCTAGATACTTGTAGACCAAGATGAAGTCTCTTCTTACCCTTCCCTTGGATAAACTACATAGACTGTGTGTATTAATATACAAGAATAACTTCATCCACCACTGAAATGCAGTCACCTTAGGAGAGAATGCAGTAGCCAGACAGATAACTCTGGCCAAGGTCCCTAGGGCATACCCTATGCAGACGCTCTTAAACCTGTAGTAAAAGAACAGGTGCAATATATGAATTATTTCATGGTGTTTTTAGTACATGAGGATAATTTCTAGTAATAAGATATAAATTTGTTCCTTTGGGGTCTGATCCAAAGCACACTGAAGTAAATTAATTATTATTATAATTAGTATTACAATAGCGCTTAGAGGCCTCAATCAAATCAGAACTCTGAATATACACACAGCAAAAGACAGTATCTGTGCTGAAGCACTTACAATCTAAATACACAGGCCAGCCAAAGGGAGAGAGGGGTTTAAAACGAAGATGGACGGTGATTTGCCTAAGGTCACAGAGCAGGCACAGCATCCAGATTTCCTGACTCCTATCTATTTGACCACGCTGCTATCTTCAAAGAATGTTGGATCAGCAATGTAGTCACTTGCCAGAACGTGTGGGTATTCTATTTACTTATAAATGCCCTTAGTTCTTTTTTAAATATTCATTATTTTTTCATAATTTTTAGCAAACACAAAGGAAGGGCCAAGTTCTGTTTTCTGCCACACTGAGTATATCCAGGGTTACTCCACTAATGTTCACAGAGATACTCTGGAGTTGCAGTGGTGAAGGGAACCCGTACTAGGCACAAAATGAGTAATTGCTCTGCTTTGTATCAGTAATTAAAAATGACTGAGAGTCACAGTCTGCTCTCACTTACTCCTATGCAAGCTCCTGGAAGACCACTGGGTAACAGGCAGATCCAACCCTTCAATGACTTCATTGGGTCAGGCCCTTAAGGAATATGGCTCAAAGTTATTTTTAATTTAGGTGTGGAATTCACCCATGTGCAGAGGAAGGGGGTTACAGTAAGCAGTGACAAGGGGGGAACTCCAGCTCCTCAGCCTGGCTTTCATAAGCATCTCTCCCCCTACTCTCTTGTCTGGTGCAGTGAGAGCACCTCCTGCTGTTTCAGTCTAGATTACCCACCCGCAGGGAGCTAACATAACAATCACTTTCTAGCCGCATGTAGGCCCTCAAGACAGGCTGTAAGTGTTGTCTAGCCTTTGTGTTGGTCTTCTGGACAGAGTTGAATTTCATCTTATGTGCTGCTGTTGCTCCATTTCTGGGGGCGAGGGGGGGCCATGTGGAATGTGAGATGGAGATTATTTTAAAAAAGCCCTTTGCTCTCTCCCTTAATCAGCTCTCCAGTTTCCTCCAGAGCTGAGGAACACAAAATGGCTGGAAGTTCGACAGCTTCATTAGTGTCCTTCTCAGGCAATCCGTTCTCTGGTACGTTGCACAAGTGTAACTGAGGATACGAACTGCGTCAAAGGAGTCAGTTACAGCGTGGGGTTTATGTGGAAATTTTTGTTACTGACATTGCTATTAGACCATATGAATGCAATTATAATATTCCAATAGAAACTGCTTGAGCGTGTGGTAAACCAGAGGAACATATAAGGGGATATGTGTAAGATAATCTCTGCGTTGTACGGAGGGAGACTGGGATGCTTTCCAGAATCAGAACGTTCCCTGCACCTCCCTCATGCGCTGGTGGAAGGACAGTTGAAGGCTTGTTGAAGACTCACTAAGGGGATGCTGCATGACCAGACTGCCCCAGGACTGGAAAGGCAGCTGGCTACTCTGGTGCTCACCAAGAAGAGCAGTGGTGGGGAGGGACTGCGGAGCTGGAAAAGGCAAGTCAACATGTAAATCCTAGTTAAATGTCTTATTAGCAGCATTTTAATCACTTATGAAAACTGGAACAGGATCAGACAAAACAGAAGGCAGCAGCTGCTGTAAACAGCCGTTGTTGAAATGGAAAAATGATTTGAGCTGAGGGAAGGACGTCAGACATAATGAATCTGATTTTCAGGCTGTTGAAGATGTACACCAAGGGCTATGGGGCAGTCTAGATCCCCACCGTGGGCCCTGTGCACCATGTACCGCCCCGTTAAATGTGAAATTCACCCTTGTGCAGAGGCTGTATGTACCATATAAGTCCCACCTATGTCCTGGAGTAACGGGGCCTTGTACAAGACCACTGTCCTGGGGTGAATTTCACCCTCTGTGCTCATGCTCATGAAGGGTGAACTATTGTGCCTGATATACAACCCTGCTCCTGCTTTTAGATTTAAGATTTGACTCTGGATATCACCTGCTTTTGAGTCCTTTATACCTTTTGGAGGGATTCTCCATTGGCAGAGTTCTTTCCAAAGCTATGCAGGCGGATTGGGTAGCTCAGTAGGGACTGAAAGACAATTTAAGCACATTTTAGACAATATTCTCTAATCACAGACTCATTGGATTTGAAGCATCCTAAAAAATGAAGGTGCGAGCCTTTTGCATTCCTCCTCTCCATAGCACATATTCCCTACTGCTGTCTGGGAGGCTCTACAGCCATGTAATAACTGACTGCTCAAAAGCAAAGCGTGGAAAGGAGAATTAGAGTAAATCAGTGTGTGATTAGGGATGGGTGAACCAGTTTGGATAAAACAAGAAAGCCCCCCCCCAGCAGCTGCCATCCACCACACCCTCACCTCCAAACAGTCACCCCAGACTAGAACTGAATCCCAACCAAAAACTTTTTCAGTTTTAAAAGAAAGTTGGCATCTAGCTAGGTTTTATTGACTTCCATTCCTCCTCATGGCCCTGAACTTCCAGGGGCTGGCTAGGATTGGATGCAGAAGTACTGAAGGACAGCAAGAAAGACTATCCCCAGAGCTGCCCCTTGGGTTCATGGTCCCCATGCAAAGTCTATATCCTGCCTAGCTCTCTCCCCATCTTTAACTAGTCCTATGACAGTGTAATTGGTGGCTCAGTTGTACTCTTAGTGGGCCTTTGAATAAGCAGGTATCAAGCAGTTATACAAGAAGCATAGATCTAAGACAGGGTGGCCAACCTGTGGCTCCAGAACCACATGAGGCTCTTCAGAAGTTAAAATGAGGCTCCTTGTCTAGGCACCAAGTCTGGGGCTGGAGCTAGAGGCGCCAACTTTCCAGTGTGTTGGGGGGTGCTCACTGCTCAACCCCTGGCTCTGCCACAGGCCCTGCCCCCCCTCCACCCCTTCCTGTCCCTTCCCATGAGCCTATGTGCCCTCGCTCCTTCCCCTCCCCCCCCCCCGAGCCTCCTGCACACCACAAAACAGCTGATCGGGAGGTGCGGGGAGGGAGGGGGAGGCGCTGATCAGGGGGGCTGCCGGTGGGCGGGAAGCGTTGTGAGCGGGGGCGGGGGGGGAGCTGCTGACGTATTACTGTGGCTCTTTGGCAATGTAAATTGGTAAATTCTGGCTCCTTCTCAGGCTCAGGTTGGCCACCCTGCTCTAAGATCACTGCTGGCTGTGTGCTTGGTATTTCTGGTAGGGCCGGAAGCAGACTGTAAAGAAAAATCCTAGGAGGAAGCACATTTTCAAGCCCAATATTGCAGACCAAAAAGGTTTAAGTAGTTTTGACCAGGTCAGCCCAGTGCTGGGTTTTTATCGGAATCCAGCCTCTGCACTTTTTAACCTTCAACAATTACAACAAATTGTAAGACTGATGGAATCCCACCATAGCTTAGTCCGTTTCGTTCGCAATCATGATGGTGCTTCGTGGCAGGAGTTTATCTGGAAGTGCGAAGCACTTACTTCACAAAAGAGCATTTTCCGTAGTTTATAGAGATTGATTTCTTAAACATCTGAAGGGACGTGAGTTTAGGATGTTCTGCTGTGTTCCCATAGGGGCAATCCTATATGCTCAGCCCAGCCATATGTCTTGGAAGACATAGCAATGGAACCGCACTAGAGCAAAGAGCTAAAGTCGACAAAGAAAGGCGGGGTGGGGTGAATATATTTTGGTAGTTATCTTTTACATACAGTATCAATATCTCTTTTGATGCCTGTCAAGATAGACAAAGAACCTCAGATAATTACCAGTGGTGGAAAACCTATGGTGTAATGCTCACAGAGAGTGTGCTCAGTAGCAATCTGGCACTGATCACAAAAATAAGACAGCCTAGAATTCTACGTGTGCGTTCTTTCTTGTTACAATACAAGCCAATGGCTCTGTCTGTTTTCATTACACTTGCAACTGGATCTATGTGAAATGAGTTTCAGCCAAGTTTTCAGGTTGTAAACTTTTGTGCAGCTGTCCTGTATATCCAGGTCCCCCTGACAATCAGACTATATCAGCTGTTCTTTTACATCAGAGACGCTACACTTTTCTTTTGCATATAACCAATGCACACTTCACTTTACTTTTCTTGATCTTTAATCATATCAGGATGCACTATATTTATATCTCATATACACAGTGGGTCAAATTCTCAGCTGGCTTACCCAACAGTAGTGAATACAGCTCTTGGACAAAATACACATTGTAGTTAATGAGTTATGGCAGCAGAGGGCTCCACCCAACTTTCCTTGTTTTCCTAGTAAGAGGTGGCCAACAAAAATTATATATATTTAAAAAAATCTAATTATTTATTATTATTAATTATTATTATTTATTATTATTATTATTATGGGGGTTTTATTTAACTATTCCAAACAAAGTTATGGGGTCAAATCTGAAGAGATGCTGAGCACCTGCAATTACCCAATGAAGTAATTGGGCCAAATGCAGAGATTCTTATTCAATTCTCGTTCAAGCAAACATCTCATTGAGGTTAATAGGAAGTCCATTTAACCCAAGTGAGGAGTATTCTGTTCTGTTCAGGTTCTTGTACTGGACCCGTCACCAGAGTATCTGACTGAAGTTCTTAACTTCAGTCGAGCTATGGATTTACACTAGCAGAAGAAATAGTTCCATATCTTCAGGGCTCCCTCAGAAATCAGACTCATGCAGGTTTCTTTGACAGGTCCGACAAGCACTTTTCCACGCTGATATCGATGAGACTTCAGTCGAGCTATGGATTTACACTAGCAGAAGAAATAGTTCCATATCTTCAGGGCTCCCTCAGAAATCAGACTCATGCAGGTTTCTTTGACAGGTCCGACAAGCACTTTTCCACGCTGATATCGATGAGAGGGAATATCAGATTATCAATCAGATCTGTCTAAGGGCTGAGCCCTTAGATGGCATTTCTTATCCAAGGATCTCACAACTTCCTACAATAATAAGTTAAGGGCCACGGCCCAGATCCTCAAAACTTTTTCGGCTCCTAACTTCCACTGACTTCAAAGAAAGTTAGGAGCCACCCTCCCTCACTCCTCAAGCAGGCCTTCTGAAATCAAAGGGGCTCCTCCTGGAATAAAATGCTATTCAACATGAGCAAGGGCATCAGCATCTAGCCCTAATTAATTAGGGGTGCTCCCCCTCGGAAGGTTGTATTACAATTACTATCAATTCATTACACAGGGTTCCACACAACAGTCTCTTCTGGATCTCACAGCTGGAGGCGAGATGCTTCTGTCAGTGCTGATTTGAGACCAAACGTTGCTCTCCTGTCAACTATTCAGAAAGGAAATGGAGGTGAGATACAGTGACCAATGAGAGTTGGTTTGGGTAGGGGTTTTAACATTTAGTCTTCTCCCTGAACTCCAAGTTCCCTTTCTCCTGCAACCAGTTGGTGTGAGGAGGAGGGGACATAGTGGGTCAGGACAGCTGGAGAATGTTGTCCATGGTGAAACCTGCGGAGAGAGAGAGAAACAGAGAGTGTATGGGGGTGGGGAGGGTGCAGCAGGAATGGTGGAAGAGTCAGGTGGTCAACCACTGGGGAAGCAGCATCTCCTTCAACCTGTGCCAAGCATGGGCTGGGGAGAACAAGGAGTTTCAGACTAGGTAAAGCATCCTACTCACCCTCCGAAATAAAGGGCATTCCAGTTTTGGGGGGCCAGAGGGGTGAGATGCAGCATTTGTAGGCATCCCATACAAAATGGTGGCGAGCCAATGAATCTGAAAGTGACTCTCACCAATGAAAAGCCTGCCTAGGCCACCCCCTTTCATCATTCAGATCTGAGTAATATCGACCAGGGCTGTGTTGAATACATGAAGGTTTCTTTTGTTGCTATTGTTACAGTTGGATTTGAATCTGTGGGATACTGAGCACCTTCCACTTTCATGGGGTCAATGATACGGTGCTCAGAATTATGCAGGATTGGGCCCTTATAATGCAAGCTGTAAGGCGTATGTTATGGGCTTGGGCCAACTCCTTGTGAAACCAATGGGAATCTTTCCATTGATTTCAGTGAGCGCTGGATCAGGCTCTAAGTGAAAATAAATCCAGTTGGAAATTTAAGCCTCTGTCTTTTTGTCCTAGAATTCCCCTGCCTCCCCTCAAAAATGTTTGCAGTTATTAGAAAGGCACAAACAACTTTCACCTGTAGATTGACAAGATAGTGTGCTAAGATATGTATTTGAATTATGTTTGTTCACATATATAAATATGCATATATGCCAATTAGTGATGTCGTAGACAAGTTAAATTAAGCAGACACATGTACTACAGTATGGATGAGAAGCATCCTGATGCCAATACTCTTCTGTGATTTATCTTGAGAAAAGTGTATTGTTTAATATTTTTCATTTCCATAAGGGGGAGCTTGTGCATAGAGGATTACTGGTTGGGTGACTCTCCAACCCCTCTGAATTTACACACTTTTAGTGAATGCAGACCATTTTCTGTGTAAATCCTATGGATTGTGAGTTTAAGAGGTAGCACAAATATTTAGTGACTCAAGCTTCTACAAGCTGTTCTTTCACACAAGATGGATATTGACAGACTCAGTAACCAGATCGAGTAGGAGTAAGAAAGGGAAACATTTTTGCATTAACCAAAACTATGCGACTCATGATCAAGTCTAACCTTTGCTTATATAATTATATGAGCAGAAGGTTAATGTTTTTATTTAGCTAGTATGGAATTTTCACAAGCCGATGGTGAAAATTAGTGTGTGATATGTAGACCGGATGTGTGTAGTAAACAATCAAACATGTGGAATGAAAAATAAAGTATAAGGGTCCATGTATCGAGATCTGTGAAAAAGATACAAGGTATTAGGCCTTAGGTCACTCAAAGTTAGGGTTGTGCTCAAGTGCCTTGTGAATCTGGCCCTTACAAAGCACCCCCACATTATAAGGAAACAAACGTCTCTATACATTGTAGGGTGGGGGTGTCTCAGTTCAGGGATTTGAATTATAATTTCTGGTTTAAAAAAGGATTTTTACACAATTGTGGCAAGAAAAATTTTGAAAGGCAGGCTATGAAACACAAGCTGTAATTTTGTACACGCAGATCAGGTAATCTGAGTTTTTGTTGTGCAATATCTTGGGAGAGAAAATGTGAATGCCCAAAAGGTAAATGGGTGATTGCAGGTGCCATTTTAGAGGCCTAACTTGGGGTCTCTTTGAAAATGGTGGTCTTGATCCTTAAACTCATACAAAGATAATTTTAAGGAATCATGGCCCTGATTCAACAAAGCACTTGGGCATAAGCTGAAAACCTATTAATGCCATGATTCCATGAATCTTCCATGATTCCTGGGGCAAAATCAAGAGCCAATAGTACATGGCATAAGCTCTTAAAAACTGTAACAATCTGGGCCAAATTTATGAAATGACCATAACTGAAGAGGCCATTTAAAATTTCACTGCGATCTTTCTTTCAAAAGGCTTTATGTGCATTTTCTATCGGTACACCCAAATTCAAGTTTGCATTCATAAATGTCATTTGTGTGACCAAACAAGGTAATTAAAACATACCTACCCAGCTCATACATGCATATAGAAATCTGAGTGTTTGAATAGAGAAGACTTTGAATGTGGGTTGAGGAGGTTTTTTAGGCTGCTTTTGAAAATGTTTCTTTTCATCGTAACTGTTTTTAAAACTAATGTATTGAAATGGATAGCACTGACAGCATAACAGACGCGTTATTTACAGGGTAGATTATAATGATTCCTCGGAGACATTGTATGTCGTGTGTGAGTAGCCCTTGATATGGATTTCAAAGGAGGAATTAGTTATTGGATACAGCGTGTTTAAAAACAATACTTGGCTTTGTCCGAGCTCTGTAATGAAAGCTCTCATCAGCCCTGTGATATAAGCATTATTGCAATATACCCATTGCACAGATGGGTACAGCGAGGCACAAAAAAGGTAAGGACTCCTAACAAAGTTGAGTGTGCACAGCTCTTTTGCGGGAGATGTTGAGCTCTTTGCGGCATTCACTCCACTGGGAATCAAGGTAAGAGCACATAACAGAAAACATGAGATTCCTGACCTATCTCCCACGTTCCGACTCAGTTTCCTCCTCTTTTAAGATCCATACTTTTGAAGGGTGCATGTTATTCCACTGAAGGAATATGTCTGTATAGCTTGCACTATGTTGTCAATGGGCTACTAGATCTTAACTTTTTTACTCCTTTTGACAGCGCACGCTACTCACCAATGGATGGCACCACCTCCTGGCAATTCTGGGGATTAGCTCTGCCAGGCCAATGCCCCTTCCAGTGGTCGCATTCAGTCACTCTGTCTCTTTCTCTGTCTGCAGCCCCTTTCTCATTCCAGGAACCGCAGTCTCCTCTTCATGACTTGTCCCTCCATCGTGGTCACCACATGGTTTACCCTTCCTAGGGTATATCTAAGGCCCTTCTCACGAGCAATCTCAGGCAGTCTTCCCTTTCACTGACACATGGTGCCACTCCCTCAGTGGCTGGCAGGAGAACCCAGAGCCACCCTATACTCTGGGTTCCAGCTCAGAAACTCTCTAATCAGCAGCCCAGGTATGTTCCCTCCTGAACCCTGCTGCCTTTCCCTGAGTTCTCCTACCTTCTTCAGGGTCTGCCAGCCCAAACTCCCTCCACCTAGGGAGTGACTGTAGGCTACCTTGGCTCTGCAGCCCCCAAATCCACCTCCCTTCTCCCAAGGAGTGACTGCAGACTACTTCCCTGCAGCCCCCTCTGTTACTAGCCTCCCAGCTTTGTAGAAGCCCTGCCTGTTCCTCAAAGGTGAGCTTCCCTCTGATTAGCTGCCTCCAGCCTAAATCTCCCTCATTTGCAGCCTAACTGACGTAATTCCACTCTTGGGGGGCCAATTTGGGGAGTACATCCCATCACACCATTGTTTGGGCAGGTTCTGTACCTTGTATGCCCAGCGTATTTTAAGTCACCCAGGCATTACATACTGAAGTATTCTATTTTTCTATTACTATACATGGCATCGTGTTGCCTATTTGCAGTAGAGTCATAAACATTTAACATTATGTGAGACATTATGAAATACAGAACTATGACGTATGCACAAAGGAGCCAAGTTGTGGTTTCTGTGGCAACCATAACTTTGAATATGCTGATTATAATAATATCAGCTCTCTATTATACTGATGCTGCACTGTAATGAATCAATAGACACGACTGTTATATAAATAGCACCCCAGGGGACCCTAGGCTAGATCTCTAGCCCTTCAGCTTCAAAACCATTGGTCTTTTCCACTTGAGTTAGAGGGTGACTCCCTCTCTTGGCCAGCCGCTAGAGGACAACATTGCCTGCTCATGCACACAAAGCCACTACAGTATACATGTATTGTGTTAACTAGCTTTTAGATTCAAAATGTAAAATGTTTCCGTACAGATTCAGCAGCATTGTGCAATGGTTCCCAGCTTCGACATAGCCTGGTATGTGCAGTCTGGGAGGCAAGGGCACTGGGGAGTAGGCAGAAGGGGTGCAGGAAGAGGAGAACGCAGGGCAGTTCTTGTCCGGTTGCGGGTTAGGCTGTTCTGGGGTAGGACACAAGGGGTCCCCTGAGCTGCTGAGGTTCAGAGACTGTGAAAGGGGGCAGGGAAGCAGAGCTTAACCCCTGTCCCACCCCACCCCACCACGACAGGAGACGGAAAGCCCAGCGAGCTACACTGGCAGTGCTGGGGAGAGCAGGGGGCTAAGGATGGTGGGTGTCTGGGGGAGGCAGGGTGTGCTGAGTGCCTTCAGCAGGCAGTGGGGGGCTTGTGTGGGAGGCAGGGGGTGTTTGGGGTTGGGGGAGGCAAAGGCACCCCTGGTTAACTGTCCTCACACACACCTGTTGGGAGCGGGTACCAGGTGCCCAGCCAACTTCACCTCTTACCTGCCAAGGCCAGCAAGATGGGAGACTACTGCTGCTTCCTGACATCAAATCTGGCACCCTCCTGCAGTGCACAGGTTCAGGGGCTGCTCCAAGCAAGGCTGCCCTGTGGCCTGCCTGATTCACACAGACTACATCACCGAGTGCATGCTAGCAGGGTCTACATGGGGTGGTCAGAGTGCCACCCATTAGAGCACTCTGACAATCACACCCCTGTGGGCTGGTCTGGGGCACTGTGTAAAATTGTTTCTCCTGCAAATCTGTCATGTGAGGCAGCTGCCTTCCTGGTTAACCTATAGCTTCAGCAGCCTTTGCAGTATCCTTCATTCAACCAATGAAATAGTTGCATACAAATTAGCTGCATAGAAAGGGTGGTGATTGGTTGAGTTACCTCTGAGATCACAATGGTCTAGGACTCTTTGCAAGGTTTTTCTTTAGATACATGCTTTACCGTAGCCATACTCTACCCGAGTGCAATTTGTATGTCAAAATGGCTGAGAATGTAAGAATTGGATGGTAACAGACCATGAAACCCAGTGAGGATTCCACTGGTGATATTCTGAACAAAAAAAGCTATCACCCATGCTTCACATTGACTCAACAGTCAGTCTAAACTTCAGGTGACAAGACTGGAATCTCATTAATTAGATGATATGTTGGAACGTTGTGGCTTCTTTTGTCTCTTGAAGCCTTTAAATCAAGACAGGATGCCTTTGTAAAAGAGATATTTTAGCTTGAGATAGGAATCAACTGGTGAAAGTCTATGGACTGTATTATGCAGGAGGTCAGACTAACTGAGTATAATAGTCCCTCCTTGTTTTAAAAATCCGTGAATCTCTGGTGACTTATTTGATTAAATTAGCCCCTGTGAAATAAAGTCCTCTTTTAGTTATGAAATAATATAGACCTACGTCTAAAAGTGGAGCAGACAGATAATGAAGAGATGCAGTATCAAATCACTGTAATGTTTTTCTCTGAAGACTAGAGGAGCAGTCGGTCCAAAGAAAACTACTTAGTAGCTTCAAGCAGTTGGAAAAAAAAGTACATTTACTTGTTAATGTCTAATAGTCTCAGATGTCTACAGTACAAAGGAAAGTATTTGACCAGCTTAAAAATTTTATGGTTAAAATAACATTCAATAAAAAAATGCATTTTTGCAAGGCTGGTTAAGAAACCACATAGTTAAAGGCGGGAATTCCGGGAAAACCCCTAGGGTAGCCACGTTTCTCTGAGGGAGGAATAAGACGGGGCAAAGAGGGGTCCTTTTCCTGCTGAAGCAATTGGCTGCCACACAGGTTCACAAGAGAGGGGAGGGCAGGAGGGTGGTTTCTTCCCTGAAATATTGCAGCTCTTTCACTCGAACAGCAAGAAAGCTTTACAATGGAGCCACTTTCTGCTCCTGGTAGGAATGGAATGAAAACACTTTGGCCAAGGCCTCTCAAAGTGACTAGTGATTTGGGATGCCTCAATTTAGGGGACCCAACTTGAAACACATGAAAGGGGCCAGATATTCAGACATTGCTGAGCGCCTATCCTTTGTCAATCAGACCCCTTTAAGGTAAGTCACACTGGGCACGCACAAATGAACGCACACAATGTCACAAAGGACTTATGCTCTTAACTCCCTTAGGAACATACAAATAGCTCCTTTTAATACTGTGGTATTACCTACCCAGTGGCTCCGATCAAGTTTGGAGCCCCATTGTGCTAGGAACTGTACAAACAGAGATAAGACAGGTCCAGAGACACACAAAGAGTGAGGGATGGGGATAGAACATACAAGCTAATGAGTGTGGTAATGAAATGTCAGTTTCCTTAGAGCAATGATCAGCCTTTTCCCAACTTAGTGAATAAGAATAAACCAGATATCTCCTGCATTGCATTAGTTGAACTTTTGATATAGAGAAGAATTTGGCTCTTTAGGCCTGATTTATCCTAGGCATAAGCAGGAGCAACTCCTTTGGCTTGAATGAAACTCAGGGATCGGTTTTGGGACCAATCTTATTTAATCATTTTATTACTGACCTCGGCACAAAAAGTGGGAGTGTGCTAATAAAGTTTGCGGATGATACAAAGCTGGGAGGTATTGCCAATTTAGAGAAGGACAGGGATATCATACAGGAGGATCTGATGACCCTGTAAACTGGAGTAATAGTAATAGGATGAAATTTAATAGTGAGACGTGTAAGGTCATGCATTTAGGGATTAATAACAAGAATTTTAGCTATAAGCTGGGGACGCATCAATTAGAAGTAACGGAGGAGGAGAAGGACCTTGGAGTATTGGTTGACCACAGGATGACTATGAGTCGCCAATGTGATATGGCCGTGAAAAAAGCTTATGCGGTCTTGGGATGTATCAGGTGAGGTATTTCCAGTAGAGATAAGGAGGTGTTAGTACCGTTATACAAGGCACTGGTGAGACCCCATCTGGAATACTGTGTGCACTTCTGGTCTCCCATGTTTAAGAAGGACGAATTCAAACTGAGAAAGGTACAGAGAAGGGCTACTAGGATGATCTGAGGAATGGAAAACCTGTCTTATGAAAGGAGACTCAAGGAACTTGGCTTGTTTAGCCTGACCAAAAGAAGGCTGAGCGGAGATAGGATTGCTCTCTATAAATATATCGGAGAGATAAATACCAGGGAGGGAGAGGAATTATATAAGCTCAGTACCAATGTGGACACAAGAACAAATGGATATAAACTGGCCATCAGGAAGTTTAGACTTGAAATTAGACAAAAGTTTCTAACCATCAGAGGGGTGAAGTTTTGGAACAGCCTTCCAAGGGAAGCAGTGGGGGCAAAAGACCAATCTGGCTTCAAGATTAAACTTGATAAGTTTATGGAGGAGATGGTATGATGGGATAACATGATTTTGGCAATTAATTGATCTTTAAATATTCATGGTAAATAGGCCCAATGGCCTGTGATGGGATGTTAGATGGGGTGGGATCTGAGTTACTACAGAGAATTCTTTCCTGGGTATCTGGCTGGTGACTCTTGCCCACATGCTCAGGGTTCAGCTGATCACCATATTTGGGGTCAGGAAGGAATTTTCCTCCAGGGCAGATTGGAAGAGGCCCTGAGAGTTTTTCACCTTCCTCTGTAACATGGGGCACGGGTCACTTGCTGGAGGATTCTCTGCACCTTGAAGTCTTTAAACCATGATTTGAGGACTTCAATAGCTCAGACATAGGCGAGAGGTTTATTGCAGGAATGGGTGGGTGAGATTCCGTGGCCTGCATTGTGCAGGAGGTCAGACTAGATGATCATAATGGTCCCTTCTGACCTTAACATCTATGAGTCTATGAAACTGAGTCCACTTGTGCTAGGGCTGGATTTTGTCTGGTAAAATCATGGTGCAGCCCAAAATTCTTGCACAATCACTGCCAAGTGGGTGTGATTTCAAGGACAGCAGGTGGCAGTGGAGAGATTTGGGACTCCATATTTCACTGAGTCCTTCACTCCTGTTTCCACAGAGGTTCAGTGGGAGACGGTGCACTCAAAAGATGAGGAAACATGACAGTGTAGCGGGAGCAAATAAGAGTGACGCCACCACTTCCCTGGGAAGGGAAAGATCCGCAGTTTGGGCCAGCCATCGCACCCCTGAACTGTATGGGGTCAGGAGGACAGAAGATCCTGATTCACGATGACCACTTCTCCCCTAGCTTCTATGGCTTGGACAGAGCTCTCCAGTTCAGGCCAGCTACTCCTATTCTGGCCTCCAGGAGTAGGATGAAGAAGTTCACCGGCACCTGGACAGTGCAAGAAGACATGATCTCTGCTGCTATCAGATTCCTGACTCTTGGATAGGCTGAGGAGAGAAGATCATGGACAGTGGCATAGCAAACAGTGGGTTGGGCCAGGGATGGGGAGAGGAAGGCTCTGGTGGATGAACTTTCCCTTAGATTTGGGTGTGTCTGATCTGGAGTTTTGGTACAGGCCCATTTCCACCAACTATTTAACATGTTTTAAATACAACATAGGTTTATATACATATATGTACAAAGACTCTCCAATGGCTAGAATAACTCTGAGGATATTTTATCTACTTGGTATAAAAGTCTTCTCCTTTCCTGGTATGTGCCATCTGTTTTGGTCATTGCAATCATGCCGCAATGCTGTATTGTCGACTTTTAAAAGAAAAGCTCATGAATAAAATATTGACACAATAACCATCAGGGGAAAGAGAAACAAAGAAAAACTTCACATGGTTTGGCCAAAAGGCTGTTCAGCAGGAGGCGGGGACATGATGTTTGAGTCCTGGACAATCTGAATGATCGCTCAAGTTGAGTCAGCTTTGGATGGATGAAGTCCCCAATCTTAGGTCACATCTACATTGCATACCTGTTGTGGCAGCATATAGGGTAGCTACATGCTGCAGTGAACAGCAGGCTGTATCCACGCTGCAGGGTAAAGCTACATGTGTCAGTAAAAAGCAAGGGCAATGGGGAGTCGTTGATGTCTTCTTGCCACTGGGAAATGCTCCAGCAGCGGGAAACCACACTGCTAAAAATATCAGTGGACATAGAGGAAGCACTGCTTGGGCAAATAGAGAGCCCTGTCGGGTACATACAGGGCAGGTCTACACTTAAAACACTGCGTTGGCGCAGCTGGACTGCTGTAGCACTTAAGCAAAGATGCTCTTGCGCCAACAGGAGAGTTTGTCCCATCGGTGTAGTTAATCCACCTCCCTGAGAGGTGGTAGCTACGTCAATGGGAGAAGCTCTCGCACTATCATGGCGTTATCTACATGGGGGAGATTAGGTCAATATAACTACGTCACTCAGGGTGTGAATTTTTCACACCCCTGAGCAACATAGTTGTACCGATATAGGTCTGTAGCGTAGACCTGGCCACCCACAGAGATCAGGACTGTCTTTATTCTACTCACCTATGCAGTGCCTCACCGTCTACAGTGCTATTTATACCTATGCTAGGGTGGCTTGGAGTAATATGTACCCTACACACCACCAAAAGGAGCATGCTGTGCAGACATACCCATAGAGCTGTGTGACGTGTTTGCAATCTAACCAGAAACCCGACAGCTTATAGGCTTCATTACAAACTCAAAATGCAGAACAAGTTTGCTTTAAAAAAAAAATTATGAACTTTCTGAGCAAAGCTGGGCCCAATTTTGAGTGGTTTTGGGCCTAGTTTCAAATGACCCAGGGCTGTGATTTATAGTTTCACATCAAAACCACAGGAAATTTATGGTTTCTCCTGGGTTAGAGGTGAAACCAGGTGAGACTCAGTGGTTTTGACTGAGTTTCACTTGGCGTTTTAGGCTTTGTTTGAATCTGAAGCACAAAGTGAAAGTCAGAGACGTGAACCCATATGAACCAAACCCAACAATCAGCAGCAAAAAGTACAGTGGAATGGAAAGACTGCTTTGCACACAGCTCTTGTGGATATATTCCTTACAGCAGCCTTGTAAGATGGTCATTAAAATGTACCAGCTCAGACACAAAATCCCTTCACCCACCCTTTCTCATGGTGACTGGTTAACGAAAAAACTAGGGATGTGTTTACCTGTGCGTCAAATAAAATGTATTCACACACGGGAAGTAGAACTTCACAGGGCTGCCTTAGAGTCATGCTGGGTCTTCCATCTTGGTTGCTATCAATGGGAGCATAAATAATGACTGTTACTGTGGAGAGGGGAAAAGAACAAAAGAACAAATATAGCCTGGTAATCTCTGATGGGGGTGAGAAATGGGCAATTCTCCACCCTCTAAGCATGTGTAAAATTAAAGCTATAAAACGCAGACACACTGTATGCAATGGTTTGCCTGAGCAGGCAAGGTGATCACTATGAAAATATCAGCATACTGATATGTGAATGACATGGCAACAAGTTGCTTTGGATGCCAGTAGATGGTTCTTTTAACTCCATGGCTTGCACCAGTCTGCACCCCTGTGTTCCTTCTTGATCCTTTCATCCTTCTAAAGGTACAATATAGAATGCTACAAAGACTATGGTGCGTGTATGAGAGAGAGACCTCATTAAAGAATGGAAGTTATGCTCTCATCTCTGTTAATCTGAATCAGCTGTTTATTGTGTCTCCATCATGGCAACCAGAGTAATTTGTTACCCTAACAGCCCCAGTATGCCCTGGTCCCAACCAGACAGATCACAGCTCATATCTTCTTTTGCAGTGGGTGCGAGTCTTGTTGAATGGTGGGAAAAATACTGCTTTGCAACCAAGTGACTAATGTCAGCATCTGTGTCCCTGCATTACTGTGATGCAAGCTGGAAGTGAAACAAACACTCTCCTCTACCAAAAAGAAAAGGAGTCCTTGTGGCATCTTAGAGACTAACAAATTTATTTGAGCATAAGCTTTTGTGAGCTACAGCTCACTTCATCGGATGCATTCAGTGGAAAATACAGTGGGGAGATTTATATACATAGAGAACATGAAACAATGGGTGTTACCATACACACTGTAATGAGAGTGATCACTTAAGGTGAGCTATTACCAGCAGGAGAGCGGAGGGGGGGGACCTTTTGTAGTGATAATCAAGGTGGGTCATTTCCAGCAGCTGACAAGAACGTCTGAGGAACAGTGGGAGGTGGAGGGGGGCGGGGGAATAAACATGGGGAAATAGTTTTACTTTGTGTAATGACCCATCCACTCCCAGTCTCTATTCAAGCCTAAGTTAACAGTATCCAGTTTGACAGTATCCAGTTTGCAAATTAATTCCAATTCAGCAGTCTCTCATCGGAGTCTGTTTTTGAAGTTTTTTTGTTGAAGAATTGTAACTTTTAGGTCTGTAATCAAGTGACGAAAGAGATTGAAGTGTTCTCCAACTCGTTTTTGAACGTTCTAATTCTTGACGTCTGATTTGTGTCCATATATTCTTTTACGTAGAGACTGTCCAGTTTGACCAATGTACAAGGCAGAGGGTCATTGCTGGCACATGATGGCATATATCACATTGGTAGATGTGCAGGTGAACGAGCCTCTGATAGTGTGGGTCCAGATGATGAAGATGTCATCAATGTAGCACAAGTAGAGTAGGGGCATTAGGGGGACGAGAGCTGAGGAAGCGTTGTTCTAAGTCAGCCATAAAAAATGTTGGGATCCTGTGGGGCCATGCGGTTACCCATAGCAGTGGTTCCTTCCCCACTCTGAACTCTAGGGTACAGATGTGGTGACCTGCATGAAAACCCCCTAAGCTTATTTTTACCAGCTTAGGTTAAAACTTCCCCAAGGTACAAACTATTTTACCTTTTGCCCTTGGACTTTATTGCTGCCACCACCAAGCAGCTAACAAATATATAACACGGAAAGAGGCCGCTTGGAAACGTCTTTCCGCCCAAAATCCTCCCAAACCCTACACCCCCTTTCCTGGGGAAGGCTTGATAAAAATCCTCACCAATTTGCTACACTGATGACATCTTCATCATCTGGACCCATGGAAAAGAAGCCCTTGAGGAATTCTACCAGGATTTCAACAATTTCCATCCCACCATCAACCTCAGCCTGGACCAGTCCACACAAGAGATCCACTTCCTGGACACTATGGTGCTAATAAGCGATGGTCACATAAACACCACCCTATACTGGAAACCTGCTGACTACTATTCCTACCTACATGCCTCCAGCTTTCATCCAGACCACACCACACCACACGATCCATTGTCTACAGCCAAGCTCTACGATACAACCGCATTTGCTCCAACACCTCAGACAGAGACAAACACCTACAAGATCTCTATCAAGCATTCTTACAACTACAATACCCACCTGCTGAAGTGAAGAAACAGATTGACAGAGCCAGAAGAGCACCCAGAAGTCACCTACTACAGGACAGGCCCAATAAAGAAAATAAGAGAACATCACTAGCCATCACCTTCAGTCCCCAAATAAAACCTCTCCAACGCATCATCAAGGATCTACAACCTATCCTGAAGGATGACCCATCACTCTCACAGATCTTGAGAGACAGGCCAGTCCTTGCTTACAGACAGCCCCCCAACCTGAAGCAAATACTCACCAGCAACCACACACCACACAACAGAACCACTAACCCAGGAACCTACCCTTGCAACAAAGCCCGTTGCCAACTGTGTCCACATATCTATTCAGGGAACACCATCAGAGGCCTAGTCACATCAGCCACATTATCAGAGGCTCGTTCACCTGCACATCTACCAATGTGATATGTGCCAGCAATGACCCTCTGCCATGTACATTAGTCAAACTGGACAGTCTCTACGTAAAAGAATAAATGGACACAAATCAGATATCAAGAATTAGAACATTCAAAAACGAGTTGGAGAACACTTCAATCTCTTTCGTCACTTGATTACAGACCTAAAAGTTGCAATTCTTCAACAAAAAAACTTCGAAAACAGACTCCGATGAGAGACTGCTGAATTGGAATTAATTTGCAAACTGGATACTGTTAACTTAGGCTTGAATAGAGACTGGGAGTGGATGGGTCATTACACAAAGTAAAACTATTTCCCCATGTTTATTCCCCCGCCCCCCTCCACCCCCCACTGTTCCTCAGACGTTCTTGTCAACTGCTGGAAATGACCCACCTTGATTATCACTACAAAAGGTTTCCCCTCCCCCGCCCCCCGCTCTCCTGCTGCTAATAGCTCACCTTAAGTGATCACTCTTGTTACAGTGTGTATGGTAACACCCATTGTTTCATGTTCTCTATGTATATAAATCTCCCCACTGTATTTTCCATTGAATGCATCCGATGAAGTGAGCTGTAGCTCATAAAAGCTCATGCTCAAATAAATTTGTTAGTCTCTTAAGGTGCCACAAGTACTCCTTTTCTTTTTGCGAATACAGACTAACACGGCTGCTACTCTGAAACCTCTCCTCTACCAGGATATCAGTCTGGTTGCATGCTAGAGCCCTGTGAATCACTCAGCCAGGTTGTCAGTGCGGCCACATGCTAGAGACCCCCATAGACTGCTCAGGCAGGCTGTCAGTATGGCTGCATGCTACAGAGGCCTACAGATCACTCATTGTGTGCTACAGAGCCCTAGAGAAAAGCAAACAATTTGTTACTGATGTAACTGGAGCAAATTTTGGACCAGTCAGAGTTGCATTCACATAGGTGAGGGCAGATTTTAGTCCTACAACTCCTATGCCAAGATCTTCATGAATGGGTATCTAAAGCTAAGCTGCTATATACACAGTTAGGTGCCCAAATAGCTACAATTTCAGAAGTGCTGAGCACCCAGCAGATACCATTGCACTCACGTCCGTAAATCAGGCCACTTATTTAGGTGCCTAAATAGAGATTTACACATTTAGGCTCCCACTTTTGAGAATCTCAGTCCGAGTATATACACTTCCCGATTGTATCTCATTGTTTTGACATAAAGAGCTTCCACTAACTGGGGATGCAACAATCATGACAGTAGGAAGACTTTTTTTAGGCCCTTCCAAATGAAATTTCCCAACCAGCTCCTTCTTATTTAAATTTCACATGTGAAGTACATAGAACTACAAAAACTAATTTTCAGATTATTGACCTGCAGTAAAGTTCATAGCATTTCTGCAGTGTTAAAGAATCAATACTTCATCTTCAAAACAGATCCCAGCAGAGAAATTCTCTTTAGTATGTCAACAGATGTAACATCTCTTTGCAGTGTAACTGCAGTTATGTACCACGTCCGACACATGGGATATTTTGCTGCCTAGATATAACATTATTGTGATCTTTAACCTTGCGTGGGGGATCGTACTGCACATAAAACTGGTGAAACCTAACTGGGGAATCAGACAAACACACATGGAAAGATCATTTTGTTCCTCTGAACCACTGCGGGAGCATTGTCTGGTTTAGCATGCACAACATTTAGCCTGTTTTAATATTTGTATCAGTCTCATTTTCCTTTCTCTTTAATTTAGTTTTCCCTCTTGTATCCCTCATATCCTCTCCTTTTGTAGTTTAGAAATTCAGCAGAGACCAAAACTATTAGAGCAGGAAAAATGGCTCTGGTTTCATTGGGTTGGAATAAGTGACCCAGTCTGGATAAAAGAAACCAGCCTGAACTAAACCCTAATCTTTTCTGAGATTCAATAAATGTGGTTAAACCTTGTTACTGCTTCTTACTATCCATGTTCACTTACTTCTGTGCTACCCGGAAGCAGAGAAAGAAGAGCAGATATTTCATCACTAGCTCGTCAGGTCTAGTCCACTCTGTCTGGAGATGATGGAATGCTGTTACCAGATAAGGGTCAGTCTACACTTAAAAGTTAACATAGTTACTTCAGTCAGAAGTTTGAAACAACCACACCCCTGACTGGTGTTGCTACGCCAATGCCCAGCGTAGACGCAGCTATGTCAATGGAACATTGTCATTCGGGGAGGTGGTACTCCTACACAGATGGAAAAACCCCTTCTGTCAATGTAGGATGCATCTGCATAGCTATGTTGGTATAGCCTCCGTTGTGTAGGCACAGCCTGAAGTCTACTCAGTAACATGTATAAATAAATTGGGGGCCTCATTTAGATCTCAGTGGTTAGCTATCCATATCACAAAACCAATTCTGCAACTGTCACAAATTGGGTCCCTTGTTGGAGGTGATGGAATGCTGTTATCATCTGAAGGTTATTTCAAGTAATGAGCATAAATAAGTCAGTGGTGTCAGTGGTTAATTCTCCATCAACATAAAACAACCTCTACAGTGGACACTCTCTGATATCTTTGTTGATAGTTAAAGCAGATACTGAACTACCCTCACACCAGGGCTGAAGCACTTTGTGAAACTGTTTAATATGTGTTTTGAGCTATTTGTTAGTTGATTAACCAAGAGTTAATTATCTCAGTGTATGTACATGGTCTGATCTGCAGCCCATGCAAGTTACTAGTTTGCTCCTGCTGTGTAACTGCTGTCTTGCATGTTGGCTAACATTTTTACCTGCTTGCAGGCAGACTCCATTGCTGCCACTAATGTTCATAAATCCAAGTGATTTGTCCTCAGTCCTGAACCAAGAAACAGTGGGGGAAATTTACAAAGTTTCTGTCTGTCTTATGCAATGGAAGAGGACATGGTGTGAGCCTCCCACAGTGTCATGCTGGTTTCTTTGGGGAATTAAAAAGAAAAAAGGAGAGCTCAGATACTGTGACAAATACCTGCTCTCAAACAGTTCAGGCTGCTCAGAAACAGGATTTCTCAAAAACAGGATGTTCCAGAGAAAGCCGGTGTAAGGGACTTGGGCATAGGCAGTCCTGCCTAGCAGTCACATCTGGACTGGTGCCACAGGTCAAGGCCAGCCACAAGGCAGCAGTCAGCAAACAGGGTGTGGAGTATTTGCTAGATCCTGAGTCAATTGGCAAGAGTCAGGGTGAGAGTCAGGCTGGTCTCAGAGACTGGAGGCCAGAGGTAGTTAGTAGGCTGGAATCAGGAGGCCAAGTCGTGGTCAGAGTCAAGCCAGGGTCAGAGATCAGAAAACAAGGTGAGGTCTGGAGTTAGAGCACAATAGAAGTCTGTATAGTTGCCAAGACAACTTGCTGGGGTACTCTCCAGGGTTAAATGGTGAGCATGGGCTAATCAGAGGGTGCTGTCATTCTAGACACTTTGGGCAGTACTTCCTATGGTGCCTGATCTCCTCAGTGCTTCCTGCAGGTGGCTTTGCATTGTGTCCTGTTGGTGATGTAGCAACATCAGCTGTCCCAGGTGCTGCAGACCTGGGTTCTAGGGTCCCCAGGATCCTTACAGCCACGGATGAGATTTCTAGCCCAGTTTTGCACACCAAGGCGCTTCAGAGAAGCATTTGAATTTGGGGGTGAATAAAACATGTTTTCCCTGTTGTATCTTTGCAACTCTGGTGGCTGAACTGTTTGAGAGGAATTCAGCAAAATGCCCATTGTTCTGTTACAACTTATTGAGCCTGAGTTGTTATAAGAGGTTCTGAAACATGGATGGTTTATTTTAATGGTACTTGGTGGCATTGGTCCACGTTCCAGTCAGGTATTTCATGGTTAAAAAGAAATAACTGGATGTGAAAAACAGCTCTGCATTCCTGAATCTTGGAGTTAGAGTCATGTTAGAAAATATCCATGAGATAGGGTTGCCACCTGTCCAGGTTTTCTCCAGATTGTGCCTTTTTTGCGGTAGCTGGGAAATCTGTCAGGACGCTCAGTGTACATTGTCCTGTCCAATTTCATGGGCTCAGGATCAGCCTGGATGTCCCAGTTTTTTTGTACCTCACAGGTAGCAACCCTAACACAGTACAAAGTAGAAAAGACCTTACAGCAGGATACCAGAGAGTCCTGGGCAGGGGAAAGTCTGGAGTGATGAGATTCCTCACAGCACTTGACCAATCCATTGGCCTGCTCCTCATTGGGTCTTCCTGGCCTCCAGGGTAGCATTCTATAAGCCTGTACAAATTCTCTATATAATACCAAGTGTATTTGAGAAAATGCAATCTCTGTATTCTCTTCAAGTTCCAGCCCAACATTTTCAATTCCCCTACCTTCAGACTCAGATTTCACTAACACCACAACTACTATGCAACTTTAACTCTACCCCCCGCCCTGCCCAGTAAGAGGTGGAGAGGCCTGGAGAAGAGGATGCTGGAAGTTTGGCAACCCCATGGGCGTAGATTTAAGACTGCAATCTGTGGTCTGGGGCAGTCGTGCATCTCTAGGTGGAGGAGGAGAAGCTATGAATTGTTAGGTGGCTGAAATTTTCATTTGCTGGGGTTTGGCATATACTGTATATAATTATTCATATTATAGTAATACCTACAGGCCCAAACCAAGATCAGCGCTCTGTTGCGCTAAGCACTATATAAGTATGTAGTGAGATACATTTCCTATTCCAAAGACCTTACAGTCTGAATAGACAAGACAGACAAAGGATAGGAGGAGAAACAAAGGCACAAAGAGGTGAAGTAACTTACTTAAGGTCATACATCAGACCAGTGGTACAGTCAGAAATTGAACTCTACTGCTCTGACATTCAGACCAATGCCCCGTCCGCTACCCTGCATTGCTGCTCTTAAGATGTTATTTGCAATTAGAGCTGATTGGTAATTTTCCAACAAAACATTTTTCATCAGAAAATGCCAATTCATTGAAGCTGAAACCCCCAACCCTGATATCTGTGGACAAGAAGTTGAATTTGTCAACTCATTTGAGTATCTTGGCTCCTTTGTCACCAAGAAGGGAGGTTGCCTTGCTGACATGAAACATTGAATCAGCAAGGGTACAGGGGTTATATACACTCTTTGGGGACCTGTGGCATCAACTTGACCTAAGACACACATCTACCAAAGCAGCAGTGACTTCTGTCGTCTTGTATGGCTGTGAAACGTGGGCCAGCACAGCAATGCAAATGTGCCAGCTGCACTGTTTAGACATGCAACAGCAATAACGTATTGAAGGCATATAGTGGTTTCGTCATGTTAATAATGAGCAGGTTAGGCATCGGACCAACCAGCCTCCACTGTCTTCCCAAGTGACTCAATGCCAGCTAAGGTGGCTTGGCCATCTGCTCCTTATGCCAGAGTCCGTAGCAGCCCACCAGATTTATGCATTAAGTCCAACAAAAGCTGGATGGAAAAGACTTTCTGGATAGCCCTACACATGCTGGAGGGATATCATAGCTTCTGACCTCACCCATCTCAGCCTTAACATAGAGCAGGCCGCAACGTTGACAGGAAACCGGGTTCTCTGGAAACGGATGATCTAAAGTGTTTACTCTATGCTCCACGAGCAGGAGAATGAACTAATGAATTGAAACCGTTGGTGGCAATGGGTCAGTTTCAACTAATCTCCTGGTTCAAAATATTTTTGAAGAAAAAAAAAAACAGTTTCAAAATTGGGGAAACTTCCCATTTTGACATTTTCAAGATTTCCTGGTTCAAAATGACTTTTCATTTTAAAATTCTCATTAATTTATACTTTAAAAAGGGTCAAAAGATAAAAAGGTCACAATCAAAATGAAACATTTCAAAATTATTAAAATTCAATGTTTTGATTGACCGGCTCTAGGGGGTTGTTGTTTTTTTTCAGATCATCAATTTGTGAAAATTTTCGGGACAGAAAAAAGTTTTGAAATCACAAAATCTCTCAGGACAGGATAACAATTTCCCTCCCAGCTTTACTTGCAATGCCATTCAGCAAGGTGGGGCAGCTATGGAGCCTAACCCTCCTGTAACTAGCACCAGCTTTGCACAGGTATAATTCCATTTATACAATTAATCTTTGCCTCATTTCCACCAGTTTAAGTGACAAGAACATCAGGCCCATAGAGTGTGCAGCAGGAACACTTCAGGCCAAATTCTTTACTGGTGTTAATGGACGTAGCCCATCTGACTTCAATGAAGTTATTTATACGAATAGAGAATTGGGCCTTTTGAAAACAAGTCATCAACGTGTGCTCCAGATTGAACAAAAGTGACAGGGAGACAACGTGAAAATTGCCTCTACTCATGCTCCCAAGGCATCCATCCCAAAATGAAGGCTGGAGGTGTTGACGAGCTTCAGCAATATGCAGATGAAAACAAGATAGGAAAAGCAATTGAGGGAGAAAAGTAAATAAACAAAGGAGTATTTTAGTTATCTTGGAGATGAAAGGTTCTTTTAAACTGGATTTATTAGCTTTTGAACACAAGGCTTCAACTTTGCTTGGAAGAACACTGGATTCTCCATGGGATGCCAAATCATGAATCTGTCTGAAAAATCTCTTTTTGAAATCTCTCTCTGACACTACTAAAGGAAAAAGCTGTGTTGACAAAAGTGCCCATTGTGCCTGACATATTCTGGCCTACTTCGTTGTTTTAAGAGATATGAAGGAGGTTGGGAGGAACGGATTTATAAACACTAAGCAAACCCTATCCCTTTAATCTGAAATCTGTCTTGGTTTGCCCTCAGGTTGACATTTATTGTTTTAAAACCTTGAGAAAATGAAGTGAGGAATTGCCCATTCCCATCAGTTTCAGTCTGAAATGTTTAAAGTGCACATATTTCATCTAGTGCCAGGTCCAGGATCACAGCCAGGTCTTGTTTGACAACCAGATGACTTACACAAAGGGGTTCCCCTTATGAAAACATTTAGATATGTGAATTGGCACACACGAGCACATCACAACATACCTTCTTGGAAGCCAGATCGCAGTCATATGCAGGACATATGGGCTGCCACATTAAAAGTGCATTGCCACACAGAGCTGAGAAAGATTGGATTGAATAATCAAGCAGGCCAACTTTGGGGTCATTTTATATTTCGCTGTAACTCATATCTGCTTAAGGGCATTAAATGGAAACAATTTGAACAGAGAAAATGAAAATTGACCACACATTGCTGGGAGGTAAGTAATGCTGATCTACAAGTTTGCCATTATTTAATACATATAGAGTCTGTGTTTCCAGTTCAGGAATAAATCTTTCCCATAAATCTGCAGAATAGAAAGAGGATGTTAAGCGTAGAGCAGAGGAGTGGTATTTTTTTTAAGTTCCTCTGTTTTCTGATAATTCTTTTTATTCACTAGTTTGATCTCCATCTTCCGTTAAATCATTTGTTCCAATTCACTTTAAACAAAACTAATGTTTTCAGACCTGCCATTGCTTTTGCCTCCCACTGATTTAAAACTGTTCAAGTAAAAGAAAGCTTAGAAAACATCCAGAGTATGTCTACACAGCAATTAGACACCCACGGCTGACCCATGACAGCTGACTTGGGCTCAGGCTGCAGGGCATTGCAGCGTAGCCATTCGGGCTTGGGCTGCAGGCCAAGCTCTGGGACCCTCCCACCTCGCAAGCTTCTACAACCTGGCACAGGCCAGCCACGGGTTTTTTTTGGAGTGTGGACATACCCTCAGTGGCTTCCCAGATCATAGCCAGGTTGCCAGCCCCACGTATTAAACAGTCATGAGTCAGCACTCCAACAATCGTGAAATTGCCTTAAAAAAAAAGAAAGAAATTTTGACCGTTACAAATTTGGGTTCTTTTTATTTGCCTTCAGTTTTGAGCCTTTAGGGTTTCACATTTTCAAATTCTTCTGCACAACTTTTTTTTATATATGAAATCTGAGATTCCCATGTAATCCCCTGACTCCTAGAGGTGCGTATTTATGTAAAACACCTGATATCATGAGATTTAACACTGGGCGGAGGATGATGCCCACAATACACTGAGCCAAACCAACTATGCAAAGACACTATGCTCCTCCTTGATGAATTACTGTGAAAAGAGGAGTCTCCCCTACTCAGAAGTTACAACTCTCATTCCACTGAGCATGTAAATGCCTGCTATCTCTCTCCAAAATCCCAGAATATATGAGATTTTCTTGGGTTGGAAACTAGATATAATTTAATTCCAACTGTATCAGATTTAACTGGGAGCATCTTAAAATAAGTGCCGACAATATACACGTAGGACTATACACAATCCATTTTATGGAGGATTTGAATGATTTATCATCGATCATTGTTGGCCAATGGGTTCGAACCATATGGCCAGTCTGTCATTCTTATATTATATCTTAAAGTTTGGTCCCACTCTTAAAAGTGACTTCATAAAATTGGCACCTCCTGTTCAGCAGGTCTGTGTTCAGAGTCAAATATTTTGTGACTATAATAAGTTATCACTGCATTTTACTCCTACTAGCTCTTCTGAGCCAGCACAGTGAAGGGTATAGATTCATATATTCTAAGACCAGAAGGGACCATTGTGATCATCTAGCCTGACCTCCTTATAACACAGGCCAGAGAACTGCCCCAAAATAATGCCTAGAGCAGAGCTGTTAGAAAAGCATCTAATCCTGATTTAAAAGTTGTCAGTGGTGGAGAGTCCACAACACCCCTGTTCCAATGAGTTAAAATTCCCTGCTTGGGTAAACACATCCACACTAGCTCCAATCCAGCTAGCATACTAAAAATAGCAGTGTAGCTGAAGCTGCATGGGCAGCAAAGTAAAGGCTATCCACCCTGAGTACAATCCCAGCTGAAACGCTCAGTATGTACTCAGCTACACGGCCATTTTTAGTGTGGTAGCTCAAACAGAGCTAGCATGGGTATGCCTGCCCCAGCTGAAAATTACACCTCCAGCGCCAGTATAGACATACCCTTGGACTGCATGAGCTGGATCCTATTCCTTATTGTGCATCAGCCCCAAGACTGCTTAATAAGTTCCAGTCAGTTACACTTGTGCAAAGCCTCAAATACGATGGTGCTGTGGGGTTTCAGAGAGGTCACTCAAGAAGTGATCTGAAGAGAGTGGGGCTGCACAGGTGTAATTTAGGGCTGTTCTGCAGAAGCTTTCATCACTGCTGATGATGCATGAAAAGGAAAGGCGCAAGACTGATTTTTGGAGCCCTGGCTGAGTTTGCAGGGCTAGCCACAGAGCTGGGAGGAAAGTGGTTTTCCTGTCCAAGGAAAAATGTTGAGAAATCAGATATTTTTCCCCAACACAAACTGGAACCAAAAAGTATTCACACACCAAAGATCTGGAAAAAAATTTGGTTCAGGTCAATTGAAATGTTTCATATGGATCATTTCAAAACATTTTGATTTTGACTTTTTTTATTTTCGTATAATTGTATTATAATTAGCTTAAATTTCAAAACAAAAAGTCACTTCAAACCAGAAAAGTGAAAAATTTTCATGCAGAAAAAATGTTGAAACAGGAAGTTTCAACAATTTCAAAAGACCCTTTCCTGTAAAAAGTTTCAGTTTCAATTAACCTGAATTTTTCATTAAAAAAAAAAAGTGTGATTGGAAAATTACAGACCAGCTCTGTCTGGCATTTAGGAAAAAAACCCCGCACATTTTACTTTTTAAACTGAACTTGCTGAACACAGAAATCACCAATAAACAAAGAGCACAGAACCTGCCATGGCTGTTTTTACAAGGCTACTTTTCAGAGGAGAGCTGCAGTTTTACCCCACCCCCACCCCCACTTTGCCAGACATACCAGTCTTCTTTACTCATTAGTCAAATTTTCCTATAGACAACTTTCTGCTTTCTCCTATGGCATCCCTTCTGCTAGGGAGGGGCTCCAAGCAAATTCCTGCAAAGCCTCTACACTATTTTAACTCAAATCTCTCCAAAAAACTCACGCCTCTGATTCCTATAAACCACTCAGCAATGGCCAAGCAACTGATGAGTTGTGACCATTGTTTCTTATACTTACAATTGTCTTGTCCTGGACCTGTCTTCTCCTGTTGTCTCTATTTTTATATGAAGACTATAAGGTCTCTGAGGCTAGGACTGTCTTTTTTGTAATATGCATATATCGTACCTGGCATAATGGGGCCCCAACTCCTGTTTAGAACTTCCAGGTACTACCATAATACAAATAATTCTGCTTAAAAATTATTTGTATCTTAATTAATTACCATGAATAGTAATTGTGATGAAAGCGCTATGAGGTGGGTTGGGTGCCCTGCTTCACTACTGTTACTAATTAGTATTTGTATTATGGTAGCACATCCAGGCCACAGACCCATTGTGTTAGACACACTGTCCAAATATGTCCCTGCCCCAGCACTAGCCTAGCTTGGTTTCACATGCCCCCATGCCCCAAACAACACTTTTTACAATTTATTTCAAAACAACAAATGCATAGGATTGTACCTTCAAAACATGTACCCAGGCAGACACAGGATGTTCTGTTTGTAGAACCTTTGTGCTTCCTTTGCATCACAGGGAGTTGCTTTCATTTGTTGCAACTTGTCTTATATTTGGATCGTAAGCTCTTTGGAAAAGAGGAGTTGGTACTTTGTTTGTGAAGTATCTGGCACACTTTGGGGTATACAAATAATACCAATACCAGCATGGTGTCTAGAACTGGTGCAAACTGAAAGCAACATAATAATGAAATAAATGATACTGCTAGCAATCCTAGCACAGGGCCCTGGCAATGGAAACTTAGCTAGAGATCCAGGTTGCACTGCCAGAGATCAGCTTCAAACTCACTCCTAAGTGGCCAGCAAAGCCTGGAAAGTGGGCAGGGCCACCAGAAAGTAGGGGGTGGGGAAGTTGCCAGTAAATTAATTGGCTCCCCCTGGAGGTTTCTGTTGGAAGAGCTTGGCTGGAGCTGGGAGGGAATTAAATCTTTCCCTCATCTCCTTCAGATCACTGCCAGCCCTCAGAAGGGGAGAGTCTCCCTTGGGTTTGGTAAGCGTAGCTGTCTCGGGAAGCTGCACATCCGCACTTGATGGGCCAGGTTGGCTGAATTTAGCCCCTGATTTGGAAGTGATTTTACATTGAATATATACCAACTGAGCATTCAAACCTGTCTATTTAGGGTTGCAATTCTACAGCACACATCGAGGTAGCCAACTGACAGTTAATGAAGAAGCAACAATTCTCTCTGGACAGTTCATAACTGGGGCAAAATATACACCAAGGGATTATTGAAAATTTGTTTCTTGAGCTACCGAAGAGAAAAAGAGATTTTATTTAGCTATTAAACATCCAAATGTACAGTATGTTTTTACTAATCAATTGTATTCCATTAATATGATGTGGTTCTCACTGAATTAAATGCATATTTAAAGAATTTTGCTAAAAGTCTTTTCACTTTTAGTTCTTTATAAAGAACCTTGGCTTACATTTTGGGGAAAGAAATCTCCTTAATTTTGTTTTTTGTTTATTATTATTTTTAGCACAATAGTGCAGAGAAACTTCAATTGATGTCAGGGCCCCATTGTGCTAGGTGTGGTACAGATATCAGATTCCTATCCCAAAGAGGATCCTGATCGTACAAAAGTGCTATCCCCATTTTATAGATGAAGAACTGAGACAAAGTGACACAGCGAGTGCCCTTAGGTCCAACAGGAACTCTGTGGGATGGCCAGGAATTGAACTCAGAACTCAGAACTTCTGACTCCTATGTACTTATCAAACCCACATTAACCACATTTAAGACCCAATTGGCTACAGGAGATAAATAAGCCTAATTTATACGATTAACTGACAATTGGCTACAAGGAGATAAGTATGCATCAATTATAAAATTGGACAATCACACTAACCACATTAACAATGTGGTCCAACTTGATTTGTTGGTCTGTTTTAAAACACGGCCAACAGATAAGATAAAAAATACGAAGGCACAGAATTAGTGTGTGTGAGTTGGTATCAGAAAAACCTGACCCACACCCCCTGAACCGAAGGGACGTGCACTTCTCGACTCTCTGTACCTGGCCAGTGCAGAAAAACGACCGACTGAAGGGTAATGTATTTTCAGACAAATGCAGGGTAACATTATGGAGTAAAGAAGTCTGGTTGCTCGAGATGATCTGATCTTAGTTGTATCGATACTGTAGTGTAAAACCAGTGATAAGTGACTGGTGTATGATAGCTTTACATGTACTTGTGCTTATCTTAATTTGCCAGTGCGAGTGCACGTGAGGTTGTCGTTCATTAGCTCCTTGATGAGTAGTAGCTTTACATGTACTTGTGCTTGTCTTCAGTATAACTTGCCATTTATATTAATCCTCATTCAGTGCTGGTCTTTAATCTTTCTTTTCTTATTTTGTCTGTATTGCCTTTATAGCTGAAAATCAATAAAACCCTTTTTTTTTTAGGAATAATTAGTAGCTTTAATTTATCTTGTACGGGCACCACTCAACCTCATTACATCTGTGTTGGGTGGTGGAAAGTAGTGATCACCCAGGGCTTAATTAGGGTCCTGATGCGTCTCTCCTTCTTCCTTCATCTCCGCACCATGCAGCTGTAGAAAAGAGATCATGTATGAGTCACTTGCCTGATCCTAATGATGCTGTTTACTCATTAGCTCAGAGGAAGGCAAATAAAATCCAAACCCAAGGTCACTGCCAAAAAGTCCAAGGTGAATATTTTCTCCCAGCAGTGGAGTCTCCATCAGAACTAGCTGCGTGGGGATCATTCTTAAAATGAGACACTCTATGATCTTACCTGCTGCTTCAACTTGGCTGACCGTGCGCGTCTGTTTCACCTGTTTGCTTTCATATGTCTGTCACCAGCTTCCACCATTTCTTGGACCTGAAACAATTTCCACACATATTGATTTGAATTGTTTTTGCCCCCCATTATGTTTGCCCCCCATTGTGTATTCTCTTTCCACAAATATTCTAGCAAATGAGTTTTATTAATGTGAATACCTGTCAAAAGCAAACTAAAAGTTGGGATACTCAAGTAGTCACAAATTGCATAACTCATTCATAATGGAAAAAACCTGCAGTTTGAAGGCATTACACTTTGCACCTGCAATTCAAAATAGGCCCCGGAGTTGGCTAGTTAAGCAAATAATCCAATCAGAGTCCAAAAACAACGTCATGTGATTTGGGTTGCCGGCCAGCACTGCTTGAATTGCTGTTTGCAAATGCTCTGCAGATCGAGAATAATTCATAAAGAATTTCCTGCCTCATGTTTAATAATGGACATATCTGAGAAAGTCTTAATTTGTTCATGGAAACAGGGAGCAACATTCAAACAAGTTAGTTACTGTAAATTGTCTGCCCTGATCTGATGTTGATTCTTCATGGTTCCAGGCCAGCCACCAAACAAATGCAGCACCATATATTCAGTGACAATAAATTTGTCAAACTTTAATTTCAAAAACCACTGAAATTTATGGCGGACAAAGAGAGAGAGGCCTGGTCTACATTTGATTGTTTTACATCCAGTATGCTTTTACCAAAATAATTGTACCAGTAAAAGCCCTAATGTGAAGGTCAGTTACAGTGGTATAAAACAGGCTTCAGAGTAGCAGCAGTGTTCGTCAGCCATAAAAATGTTGACATACTATGGGGCCATGCAGGTACCCATAGCAGTACCACTGATTTGAGAACACTTCAATCTCTTTGGTCACTCGATTACAGACCTAAAAGTGGCAATTCTTCAACAAAAAAACTTCAAAAACAGACTTCAAAGAGACAATGCTGAATTGGAATTAATTTGCAAACTGGATACAATTAACTTAGGCTAGAATAAAGACAGGGAGTGAATGGGTCATCACACAAAGTAAAACTATTTCCCCATGTTTATCCCCCCCCCCACGGTTCCTCACATTTTCTCCTCAGCTGCTGGAAATGGCCCACCTTGATTATCACTACAAAAGGTATTCCCCCACACACACACGCACTCTCCTGCTGGTAATAGCTCATCTTACCTGATCACTCTTGTTACAGTGCGTATGGTAACACCCATTGTTTCATGTTCTCTATGTATATAAAATCTCCCCACTGTATTTTCCACTGCATGCATCCCATGAAGTGAGCTGTAGCTCATGAAAACTTATGCGCAAATAAATTTGTTAGTCTCTAAGGTGCCACAAGTACTCCTTTTCTTCTTTCAGTGGTATAAAAGTGCTTTATGCTGGTATAGCTTATTTCCCTTCCCATACGGGAATAGCTATACCAGACTACAGCATCTCTCTACTGATATAACTGCATCCACACTGTGGGGAGGAGGGGATTTGTACAGCTTTAACTATATTAATTAGTATAGACAAGGTCAGAGAGATAGTGGGTGGGAAATGGGGCACTGGAAGAAAGAGGGACATATTTCTTGACTTTATGATATTGCTAAAATCCTATTTCCAAATCCAAATAAATAATATTCTCATGTCAGACTGCTGAGTCCAAATCTCTATGTTGAGATCTGTGCACAGCCCTGCTTGAGAATATAACCATAAAAATGTCTTACATTTATATAACATCTTTCATCCCAAAGGATCCCAGAAGGCTTTTCAGATTGTCTATATTGAAATGCAGCCACCTTTGGGGCGGAATGGGCAGCTATTTAACAGCAGACACCGACACTCCACAGTGTGTTAGGACAGGAAATGGATAAGCTTTGTTTAAAGGGCAATTACCTTTTTATTAATCTTTTATAGCTGCCTTTGCATCTCAGCAGTTTTTAGTACTGATAATGAAAGCAAAGAGAATCATTTTGCTCAAATATTGCCAATGGTTATTTCCCATTCTCCGTGGAACCCTAATTTTATCAATCAATTTGGAGGCCAGAGGGGTCCATAGAGGGAGTATAGCCTCATTTTTCGGAACTTAATCTTAAACTTCAAGAATAGTCTCACTATTTTTGTGCATGATCTTATTGTTAAGAGCAATTAAAGAATAAAAACCTACATATGTGCCTGTAGGGAAATTAGCATTAAGAGGTTAAGTGTCTGTACAACGCTGCAGAATGCAGTTCATATTCGCAGGAGGATTCCGCTAAATTGTTTAGACAAACTGAGTAAATGTCAGTGGGAATTCTGACACTGTGCATTACATTAATCTTCATAACTACTAATCCAGATGTGTACATATGTTTCTGGGATGCAGATTTTTTTTAAATTAACCTTTACAACCCAATGTGTGTTTTTTTTTTAAAGAGTGAGAGGCTTCTGGTAGCCATAATTACTCCTGGTTATTTACTCTGCTTAGGGTAGAGGTATATCATCGAGAAAAAATGCACTCTTCTTCTTACACTGGACAGGCCCATTTCTCTGGTCAGTGGGTGAATGTAGGCATCAGCACAGTGAAAGTAACAAGATTCTGTCCAGTTTCTATGCTGCCTACTAGGCTACTGAACAGCTACAGAAGTACAGACTTAATGCCCCTTTGCTGTCATGAGATGCTCCCTTTGTGGGAGGGACTGGGAAGAGACAGGAAATGAGACTCCTGCTGTAACTCTCCACTCTTCTGTCCCCCAACCCACCCACCCAAAAGAACTCTGAGGCAAAACCAGCAAGATGCTGATCAGTTTCATGGGTGCTCTTCAGAAAGCCACAGGGCAGCAAGAGATCAGAGTAGAACCTGATTTCACTGTGGGAAAACTGCCTGAAAGGTTTCCCATTCCTGATAGTGGCTTGAGGGTGGAATGTAATTGACTAGATGCTTGTCAATTTCACCCTGTTTCTTCCCTGATAAACTAGGAGCAGCACCAGAAGGATCCAGACCGGAGGATGGCCCAACCCTACTCCAGACAGATGGGAGGGAGAGAGGGAGGGAGGGATGGAGAGAAAATAATGTCCCAGGAGGGGTGTGGGTGGACGGAAGAATGTTCAGCTTCTCCCTAATAGTGGCAATGGACTAGGGGGGAAGGAAGAGAGATTTCCACCTCTCATCCTTACAGCAGCCTGCAGGCCTGGATGCTTCCACACACCAACTGGAGGCAGCTAGGATTAATTTCAGTGTTATTTAAAATGACACTTTCTATACAGCCCAGGATCAATGGCAGCTCTAAGGCCAGGAAGAAGCCAGGATTGGATCTTGGGTGTATCAGCCCTCCCATTCCCCGACTATTTCTCTTTCACTCGGCAAAAAAAGGAACATGACTTAACTGGGCAATTCAAAGTGTACCCAGCTCCTTATTTTGCCTAATAAAGTCAGTTGATGCTCCCATCTAAGTAACTAGTAGTTACTCTTCTGAGGATATAGGGAGAACAAGCGAAAGTTTCCCAGTGACAGGAGTGTGAAATATGATCAGGCATGGTAGAGTTAGTAGCAGGAGGTAGTCAGGGAAGTTTAGGAGACACAGAACAGGAGTACTCTCCTATAAAGGCAAGTGATCCTTGTTCCTATACAGCCAATCCATTACAGACTGATGTCAGCAGGAGTCTTTTAGACTAATGGCAGATGGATTGGGCCCATGCATAAGAAATATTCCTGTGAGTAATAATTTGTATTGGGCCCCCAGGGTTTAAAAGTTCTTGTATATTGACTCTGTGTGTGAATGCACGTGCATGAAAGGGAGAAAAAGAGGGAGGGGGTGGATGGTTTGTAACTTCCAGATGGGGAATATATTTCACCTTTCTTTGCAGTACAGTTATATTTAAACACATCCAACAAGCCAGAAAAAGAAAAGAAAAAAAGAGAGACAGTTCATGATATTTAAACTATGTAATTCAATGTACCATACATCTAATGAAAATGGGTCTATTTAATAGTATTTCAATAGGGTTTCGTCTTGAATGCTGTTCTAAGGATACATATAGTATATTTTATGAAATGTGTGAAATCTGTTTTTGTTTATGAATCAGCCACGTCTGGATTTATGTATAGTGCTTTCCTCTTAGGAATTGTGTACAGGATCACTTGAACTGAAATAACTTTATCTGTTATACTTCACACCTTTGGTTATTTCAATGTATGTCTCTGTGCAGGCACTTATTTTGGTATGAGAGTGCCTTTACATTGATTTAGTTAAGCAGGTAAGGAACTAACTTCGGTTATGCTGAAATGGGGCACTCTCATACTGAACTAAAACTGTCTATGTACATACAAACCAAAATAATTAAGGGTGTGCACTACAACCAATATAATTATTTCAATTCCATTTACTGTGTAGACAAGCCCTTAGATCAAGTGATGTATGAATTCAGCTGACTTAAGAGTGATCCACACCCACACTTACACAGTGTGCATAGAGGGCAATGAACAGGAGGCATTCCATAAATTACCTTTTCTCCAATTAAGGTCACATTAATTATTGTTCGCTAGCACCTATAAGAACATAACATAAGAATGGCCATACTGGGTCAGACCAATGATCTATGTAGACCAGCATGTGGTCTTCCAACAGTGGTCAGTGCCAGATGCTTCAGAAAGGATGAACAGAACATCCCTTGTCACCCATCTTCTCGCAGTTAGAGGCTTAGGGATACCCAGAGCACTTTTATACATAGCACTTTTCACCCATATATCTCAAAGCACTTAAATATCACTATCCCCATTTGACAGATGGGTAAACAGAGGCACAGGGAAATTAACTGATTTGCCTTAAGTCACACTGCAGAGCTGGGAACAGACCCCCAGTTGTCTGAATTCCAGTCAAGTGCCCCATCCCAGCTCAACTGCAACCAAAACTCTCTCGTGCCTGAAAAGAATGCCATGAAAATATTGACAGACTTCATGCAAAATATTCACAACAAAATCTGAAAACCACGCAGTGGTGTCACATTTGTAAAAATTCTGATTTCTTGGAAAAAATTATATTTTTGCTATTTTTTTTAAATGACAACTAGGACCTTTCTCTGAGTGAATCTGAATTCACCACATTCAAAAAAAGTGTTCATTTTCAAATAAAAATTTCATGAAAATTGAAGTTTCTGAAACAAATAAATTGCTGAGAACAAAACTGTGAACTTTTAATTCTGTAGCAAAATTCTAAACCAAACTCCTTGTCATTTTCCAACACTACGGATCACACTGTAAATAAGAAGGCTCTGTCCTCAATATATGCAAGGAGGTTGATTACTTCAGTAGGTATAAATGTTTAGTGTTCAGGAAGAGTTCCAAATCAGCAGCCTGTATTACACTGTAACATATATCTACTGAGCATCTGTGTCATACAACATAGGTCAATACAAGGAAGCCAGCCTCAAGCTTTCAGTCTGAGGGCTTGATTCTGCAAAGATTTGTGAATATGCTTAAGTCCATGCATTGAGCATAATTCCACTGATTTCAATTAATCTGCTCACTATGGAAAGCAAGGCAGGTGTGCAAGTCTTTGCAGGATGGGGGCCTAAATAGGGTAGACAATAGCATAGACACCCACACCACCAGGGGCCAGATTCCCAGCTGGTGTAAGTTAGAATAGCGCCACTGGTGTCAAGTCTCACCAGCAGAGAATTTGGTCACAGCGGAGCAGGATGTGGAGCGATCAGTCTCAAATGGTGCAGAGGCTTTTTTAGACAAGATTCATGTAGATGGTGACATCCAGGCTCGTATAAACACACACGTAGGTACAGACAATTAAATAGAGAGTGAAGACCTCTGTTTATCCATGAAATACATACAACTGCCCTGACTACATGCCTCATCCATGCCCTGGAAGAACCACAAAACCCATCATATTAACTGATGTCTCTGTTGGCCATCACAGCACAATGGACAGAGACTGGATGGGCAGAGACTTTGCCCCTAGGAGAGCTCATACACTCTGGCCAAATCAGTCTCTGTCCATTCTACTAGTGGCCAGCAAGGAGAACAATTACCAAGCTCCCTGTGACTTAGATTTAGACACTGAACTCCAATTCCTATAAACCACTGAACAACCATCAGTCGCTGTCAACACAGGTTGGATTTGAACTGAGCACCTAGTCATCCAGTTTACCTGAAAGCTTTTATTTTGTCCAAACCCTCTTGCCCATCCCTAACCATAACCTAAGACAGTTTCTTGTGACAAGACAATATAATGGCTTCCAGCCCCTAATTTGTTTTTTGTGATCACTCTTATTGCCCAGGAAGACATTTAGAAGACGAATCCACATAGGATTCCAGAGACACCACTGATTCCCACCACGCCAAAGTTCATCTAGTCCCATATGACTCTCTTTTTGGATTAGAAGGGAATCCTTTTGTATTGTGTTCACAGTCATATCCTTCTAATTGATGTGAAAGACTGTGGGTTCTGAAATATATTGTACTTCATGTCATAAGTCAATGTGTCAAGGAACGTCTGAAGTCAGAAGTACTGTGATTTGTTTTAAATAACTATTGATTAATGTTCCAGGGTTGTTTTTTTGTTGGTGGTGTTGTTTTAAACACCAGAAACACTCATGTTATGTAGGAGCACATATAAACAAACTCATAAGACTCTGGAAAAGCAACATAATGCAAACCACAGTTCTTTTGAATTTACATAGTCTCTGATTCAAATAATTCATTAAACATTATGGTCTTGATGCAGAAATTGATGGCTGAGGTTCTATAGCCGTTGTTATACGGGGGCCAGACTTGATGATCATAATGGTCCCATCTGACCTTAAAACTTATTTAAATATTTCTTAAATAATTTTAGTGCATTTAATTCTTTGTGGCAGTGGCTGGGGAGTCAAAACTTCTCGGTTCTGTTCCCAGATCTTCCACTTGCTCATTATGAGACAATAAGCAAGTCGCTTTCCCTCTCTTTGCTTCAGTATGAAAAATGAACCACTTCCTGCAGCTCCCATTGGCTAGGAACAGTGAACCGCGGCCACTGGGAGCTGCAGGCAGCTGTGCAAATGTAAACAAATGGTCTGGCAGCCCGCCACCAGATTACCCTGATGGGCCGCATGTGGCCCGTGGGCTGCAGGTTACCAACCACTGGCTTAGGCACACAAAGTGTGGGATACTTCTCCTCATCTTCTCCAGCAGATGAACACTTAAAATAAATGCTTTCTGGACAGACTCAGTACAACTTTGCATTTGCAGTTGTTCTGAGCCACACTTTCTGCATATGAGCCCTTGTAGAGGCTACATGACACTTCCCAGTCTCAGCTCAGTCTGCGTCAATCATGCCTGTCAGCCACTCAGCACTTATCAGGAGATCTTAGGCCATTTTTACATCTACCATAAATGTATCTTCTCCTCTACTTATGAGTTATAGGACCACCCACTTGCCTGGTATGTATTAGTATTTCACTGACTGATACTATCTTTCACAGAAAGAGATGATTCAGAGGGAGGAATAAAACTTACTAGATCATCCAGTCCATGGTTCTAACATTGTAGGATTGTTTCTTTACCATACATTTTCCAGAGCCAGAGCTTCAACTGTTTTAAATTGGTGTGGTGTCATTGACTTCAATTGAGCTGCATTAATTTGCACAGCTGTGAATCTGACCCTTAGTGTTTTTCATTCCTGTTTTAAAGGTTCCAACTAATGGAGCTTCCATCATTTTCTAATTCACCTCTGTAATAGGGTGGCAGGTTGCAAAGAGATGCAGAGCTATTCTGCTGATTTACCCTGGTAACCAGATTGAGTGGTTCTCATTAGCATCAGTCAAGAACAAAGAATTGGAGTAAGAGAGCTAGAGGGAGAAGAAGGTCCTTCAGGAAGAAGGCCTAATCAGGCTGCTCATGAAAGATCTTGGGGCCAAAGTGGTAGGGGTCCATGATGCAGTGCCAAAGGTCCTGCTGATACAATGTTAGAGACAAGATAGGGATGCCACTTGTTTGCAATCCTATTGTTAAGTTGGGAAACAAAGCAGGTGGGATATTTACCACTATGCTAATAAGGAGTTGCACTCGAAATGATCCAGCATCCTATTACAAATGGTTCAAAATGGTGAGAGGCACACCTTGTTCCCAGCAGTTGGGCTTGGATAAGAACTTCAAAATGTCAGCTGTTCCTCTGTGCCTGCAAAATGGGTCCAAACAGGCTCTCTCTCAAGGTTTCCAGTGAGAAATCTTGGGGGGTGAGGGCGCATTTACCAGATTTGATCAAAATTCCTTGAACTGTCCCATTCAGTCTGATTCAAATTGGGGGTATATCTGAGGCTGGTTCTCATTTTCAATGAGCCTGTTCCCAGTTTCCTAACTGCTTCTATCCAGTAATGCTGGTGAAGTGGCCAGAGGATGTAAGCGAAGCATGGAGCTGCTACACCTCACATGTCCCACTGACAGTGAATCTGGCCCTGCTAGAAGGAGAGACGCTCAATCACCCTGAGATAATTGGAAAAAATGCAGATGAGCATGTATCTAACATGCCTTCAAAGAAAGAAATGGAAATTACCTTACATGGCAGAATCAATAAAGACTCATTACCTGCACTGAAGATTAATTGTCTATAAAGGGACTTGGATATATACAGCCATTAATCTCTTTCAGGATCTTGCATAAGCAGAGATCTTTGTAAATTTTCCTCATTAGCAAATCTACGCTGTGCAAACTAGTTTAAGATGCACCGACAGACTCAGCCATGGAAAATGTAATATTTCAGGGTCCTCTTTTTGTTTTGCAGCAGGACAATATTACTGGCTCACCCAAAAGAATACTGATGCCTAGACTTTCCCCGGACACTTATCGGCAAGAGACATTTCATCTTTAAGCCCTCCTCCAATGACCAACAGGGAGCAAACCCTGCACACCACAGTTCGCACAGCTCATTGTTCTAGTGCTGTTACACACCATATTTGCTGCTCCAGTTCACAGCAACTGCAAGAATTCAGGGACAGCATTTCCACTTCTCCATTTTGCAAAACATCACTGGCCTGATTCTCATTTGTCTTGCACCTTACCTCATCATCTCCATCTCTGCAAAGCAGATGAAAAATGCTACTGTAGGTGTAAGTCAGTAGAGAATGCTGATTGGTTTGTGTCTTACACAGGTGAGAAAAATCAGGTCCTACAAAATAACAATGCCTTGGGCCCAAATCCTCAAAGGGATTTAGGCAACTAACAGCCATTGGAATCAGTGGGAGTTAGGCACCTTGATATCTTTGAGGCTCCTGGGCCTTTGGGTTCCTGCTGCACTGGACTGAAACTTAATGATTCTCTTTTCCCCTCCTGCTAACATCACTGGAAGCTGAGCCCCCTTGTGAGAGGGAGGATAGACCACTTGGGCCCCATTCATGCTATAAGGTTTGCACCGCTGAACCCCTCTGCTCACATGGAGCCTCACTTAAACCAGTGGGACCCTGGGATCTCCCTATGAGGAGCAGGAGCTTAGTGTCTAACTCTTCTGCTTTGGTGACGCTCCTCCAGCAGATAGGTTCAAGCAGAGGAGTGGAAGTCCAGATCCTGGGCTTGGTTTCCAGCTCTCCCCCTGCCTGCCTGCCTCAGAGGAGTTTGTATAAATGGCCTTCGAGATCCTCAGACCATTGTACTGCTCCCGATTGTCATAGTCAACCTGACATCACCGGCTCCATTCTTTACCAGCTCACCAGTCTGACCCCCACCTCCCAGCACACACAAACAGCAAGAAGGAAAGGCAAGTGCTTGCTGTCCATGCTCCAAGATGCTCAGTGGGCCCATGAAATGCACCCTGGTTGAACAGATGCCTGACTTGGCATCAGGACAGCAGACAGGAACAAGCCATTAGGTCCACTACAACTGTATTCAAATGCCTTGTTCTTGCTTTCCCTCTACAGACCAGATTCAACTGTCAGTTCCATTATGTAGCTGAAATCAGACTCTAACCTACGATACTTCCAGGGAGCCCACCACCATAGCATTTAGGAATTGCATAGAAATATTCCATAATGCACTCTGCACAGTAATATTGAAACTGTTTTTTAAAAAGGGGCGATAGGAAGCTTTTTTGGGGCGGGAGGTTGGTTCAGGAGTCATGAGAGGCTCTTATTTTACAGAAATTAGTTCACCTATGCCTTACTACTTTCACATATGCTTTCCCCCTTCTTACCTTTAAGAATAGTAAAACATTAAACAAGAACAAAATAACCCCACTGACAGTAGGTGATCTGGGGGTTAGTGACAGGAGACCTTCACTTTTGCATCTTGAGGTCTCAAAACAGAGGGGAAAACATGGCTGGTCTCATCCAACTCCCTTCTGAAAAGCTTTGTAGGGTGGTGGTGTTTAATTGCAAATGGATTGCACTGGAGCTCTGCATCAGACTAAGTCATAGAATCATAGAATCATAGAATATCAGGGTTGGAAGGGACCCCAGAAGGTCATCTAGTCCAACCCCCTGCTCGAAGCAGGACCAATTCCCAGTTAAATCATCCCAGCCAGGGCTTTGTCAAGCCTGACCTTAAAAACCTCTAAGGAAGGAGATTCTACCACCTCCCTAGGTAACGCATTCCAGTGTTTCACCACCCTCTTAGTGAAAAAGTTTTTCCTAATATCCAATCTAAACCTCCCCCACTGCAATTTGAGACCATTACTCCTCGTTCTGTCATCTGCTACCATTGAGAACAGTCTAGAGCCATCCTCTTTGGAACCCCCTTTCAGGTAGTTGAAAGCAGCTATCAAATCCCCCCTCATTCTTCTCTTCTGCAGGCTAAACAATCCCAGCTCCCTCAGCCTCTCCTCATAACTCATGTGTTCCAGTCCCCTAATCATTTTTGTTGCCCTTCGCTGGACTCTCTCCAATTTATCCACATCCTTCTTGAAGTGTGGGGCCCAAAACTGGACAGAGTACTCCAGATGAGGCCTCACCAATGTCGAATAGAGGGGAACGATCAAGTCCCTCGATCTGCTCGCTATGCCCCTACTTATACATCCCAAAATGCCATTGGCCTTCTTGGCAACAAGGGCACACTGCTGACTCATATCCAGCTTCTCGTCCACTGTCACCCCTAGGTCCTTTTCCGCAGAACTGCTGCCTAGCCATTCGGTCCCTAGTCTGGAGCTGTGCATTGGGTTCTTCCGTCCTAAGTGCAGGACCCTGCACTTATCCTTATTGAACCTCATCAGATTCCTTTTGGCCCAATCTTCCAATTTGTCTAGGTCCTGAGTTGACCCAAGTCAACTGACTAATTAAGAGACATACCCTCGGGGACAAAAATCAAGCTGCAAACAATTTATTATTTAAGAACAAATAACCCCCTGATGATATCAAAACATCACCTGCAGGAAAATACTTTGCATCACAACAGAAGGTTCAAACTCCCAGTGAAGAGCATTTGAAAGGCTCTGGAGGGGTGCCTACACAGCAATCAGAGGTCTGATTGCAGCACATGGAGACATACCCGAGCTAGCTTTGCTCTAGCTAGATCAAACAACATCATCAGTGAAGCCACAGCAGCTGGCAATGGAGAGAAAGTAGCCTGGCACCCACCAGGAAGTTAACTACCCAAGTACAAACCTGCCCAGGATCCTAGGTATGTATTTGAGCAGTTAGTCCCTGTTGCTGTGGCTTCACTGCTATTTTTAGCTCAGATAGGTCTACTCCTGCTGCAATCATGCCACCCAGCTGCAGAGTAGACAGATCCTCTGAGAAAGCTATCACATCATATCTTTGGCCTCCATCCTTGCAATGGATTTCCAATGAGCAAACCCTTCAAATTGCACACAGTACTATTCAGTTCATGTCTTCCCAGTTATTCCTGCAGCACTGGGGGCTTGGTTTTCCAGTCTGTTGGAAAGAAGAGGATTGTGGATGGTGTTCCCAGATACCAGGCTGATTTTGATTCTAGTGACATTTGCGTAAATCCAAAGTACAACCACTGGTTTCAGCACAGTTACTCTGGGATTAGACAGGTGTAGCTGAGATCAGAATCATGTGCACCCACCAGAAAGTTATTTTCCCTCCACTGCCTGCTCAGACCCAAAGACTGATGATTGGTCTGACTCTCCTCAGGTCAGTGGGACCCCAGTTTCAATCTGTTGACTTCAGTGGAGTCATTCTTGACTTCTATTGGTGTAAAGGAGAAAAGGACCAGGCCCCGTGGAGCATAATAACAATGGTTACAATCCCCTGCTTTCTCATTAGCCGACAACTTTCCAAAACGGTAGCATTTGGGGCTGCAACATTCTGCGTGTGATCTTTGCCCAACATACGGGCACAGGAGCTACCTTAATAGGACAGATCAGGTTAGAGGTCCATCTAGTATCTGGCAGTGGTTATTGCCAGATACTTCAGATGAAGGTGTTAAGAACCCCTCTAGTGATCAAGTACAGAATATCTAGCCCTTATGGGACATTTCGTTATAATCCTCATCCATGAGTGCCTAGCTGGAACACACTTGCCAGGGAACACACAGGCAGGCATTGCGGGGCATCATTCTCTACTGGACACAGAACACTTCAGTCTTTAGAGATCTCAAAGATTCACCAGCACTACATTCACTTGAAAATTAAAATAAAATAAAAGGATTCAGATTCAAGTGTAACCCCCGCTTGGACAAACTTCTGCTCTCAGGTCCACATAATGGCTCTCCACTTTCATGCATTGTTATTCATTATTATTAACAAAGACGCAGTGCAGGCTAGATTGTGACTTGAGACACAACCCAGAGCAATGGATGCTGGGTAAGCTGCACCACTTTCAGAGTAGATCTAGGAGGCAAATGTCTCCAAGACACCCCCCAGGACACAATGTCACCCTGGAAAAAGGGTGGAGGACTCACTAGTCAGCACAGTTCTTGTGGCTATGTATGGCACAGCAGGGTCTCCTCATCTGGCACCCCCTGCTGACAGTCACTACACCATTCAGCCCCTTCTCATGAACCCTCTAGCCAGGTAACTTATAGTCCCACCCCTTCCAGTGTAACACAGTCTAACAAATAAAAGTTCAACATCCTCACATCAAGTCTTTGGCCCCAGCTCCAGGGTCCTTGCTCCCTCTCATTTCAGGGCTTTCAAAGGGTCTATCTCCTTATAGCAGGAGGGCTTCATGCCACCTTCTTTCATGGCTGGTAGGAGAACCCAGGCCCTCTGGCCAGCAAGTGGCAGGGGGGGGGAGGGTATAACCAAAGATCACCCCATACCCCACTCACCTGTTCCAGAGAGGTCTGGACTTCACAGATAGGGCCATAAGGGAGGTTCTTGTTCCCCTGCCTGGGTGTATAGTCCAAATCACCATCTGGAACTCACAGAGCACTTGCCAGGGTGGGCAGCTCATTATAAAGCATAAAGCAGGCCAAGTCTCCTGACATGGAGATGTAATACAAGGAAATGGGGGGCGCAAGGCACAATTTACTTATAGCCTCAAACTCTCTTGAAAACGATTTAAATGCCCACCATAGTATAAGAGACGTGGATCCAAGGAGTCCTTCCCCTCCCACACACTGAAGAGCTACTTTTGCTGTGGCAAAGTCTGTACAGTGTATCACTGCATCCATTTCAAGGCTGCAGAGCACCTTGGAAGTGCAGAGTGGGGGAGCAATATCTCTAGCACCCATAAGAAGCTTTAGAAGCAGATTCATTTGGAAAATAATAAATGGTTGGCTAAAATGGCCAGCAGCCAACGAGACATTACTCTAATAGCATCCGTGTCACAGCTAGCACAGCCGAACTGGTCATTCCCCAGAGGCACGTGTGGTTCTTTGGAAGAGATACTGCTGCAGAAACACTGAAATCAGGCTTGGCTCCAAATCCAGCCCTACACACTCAGCCTGTGTACCTAGGCTGGTCATGGGGGAGATCAGCCCTGTCAAGGGAGTAGAATCGGATGCAGGAGTTTCACCAGGAGGTTCTGCGTGGGATGGGGTGAATAGCACTGAATCCAGGAGGAGTTGGCGGAGACTGGGGTGGCCTGGGGTGGGGACAGGAGGCTGAAGCTTATTATAGCTTTATCAGATTGTTACCTCTTTACTGTCCCTCATTGTTGCTCCCACGTTATCTATTTCCTCATCAGGCGGCCAGCAGTATAGACCAGCTCGTATATTTGTGTTTTTATGACCTAGGATTTGTATCCATAGAGACTATGTTATATAGTCCTCTCCACTCAGAAATGTCACCTCATTAGATTCTATAGGATCTTTTGGGGATTTTGTCACTCCCTCTTTCTCTAATCTGTCCTCCCTCTTTAATCATAAACTTCCACTAAAAGTTCTTGTTATCTGCAGAGCCCTGTGTTTTTCACAGATTTCACAGGGCTTTGGTTATAAGGTCAGATGTGTTCCCCAAAGCTTGACTTCACATAAGTCAGGTTTCAGTACACAGAGATTTACGCACATGCGTCTGTAGGCTTTAAGTCAGCCCTCAGTGCAAAAAGCTTATGTGTTGAAGTCTTGCTGATTTGGATGGCCCTACGAAAGTTGACACTCTGAATATTATGATGGGAATCAGCCAGCTGGCTTTGAAGTTCTGCATAGAGGGTCAAAAGACTCAGAACACAGACTTCGGAGTAGACCTGGTCAAAAAATGTCCATCTAAATATTTAATTTCAAGGGACAATGGGGGAAAAATCTGTTTTCACTGAACTTATTTTTGGGGGGAGGGGTGTCATTGAAAAACCAAGAACCCCAAAACCAAACATTTTTCAGTTTTCAGCAACTGAAACATTTTGAGTTTCGTTACTGAAACTTGCATTGGGGACTTTTTTGACAAAAAAAATTAAATAAATCAAAGAAAACTTTTAACAAAGACATACATTTTTTTTTCTTTTTGTCTAAATGTATCATGGGGAATAACAATTCCTGACCAGAGTCTGCTGAGTTAGGTCCCCTCGTTAGCCCAACCCATGAGATGCAGATTGTCTTGGGGAGTACCTGAAACAGTTGGTCATTGGGGCCCTAGTTTGGTTCAGATTGTCACAAAGTGGGTCCGTTTTCAAAAGGGCTGAAGCCCAGCTACTCTTCTGCAGTTTTTGCAAAAAATGTATCCCATATTTCACTTTGCAGGTGGAAAAAATGTGTGCAAAAATCTGAATGCTTGTGTTGCTTACAACCTGCTCTGTGCTTTCTACAGTGGCACAAGTACTCAGATTTGTACCTACACTTCCATTGCAGGCACACAACTGAGGGAACCAATTACATGAGTCCAAATTGCATCTGCAAAAGGAATACTGTTCTTTTGGAAATATAGTCTGCATTCTACTCAGGTTATTACATTAAGAAGAAGCATGGGCCTGAAATTCCTGCATACTCACATCCAAATCAGTGAAATCAACAGCAAAGATTTTTACAAATGGGATCCTAAATAGGGCTGCTCACAAATTTTCCATTAAACCTTTTGTTTTCCCTCAGTTGACAACTGAGTTTTCAATTAAATGAAAATCTTCATGGAAAGTGTTGGCTTTCCTCAGAAATGTTTTAACTTTTTACTGGAAAACCAAAAACCTAAAAACTTTTTTTTTGGCTTTTGGGAGTTTGGGGCTGAATTTTTTTTGATTTTCAGATGAAAAGCTTCGGGCTTTGGGTTTTGACAAAAAGTCAACATTTTTGGTTGAAAACTTGACAAAAAGTTTTGGGGTTTTTTTGGTCTTAAATTTCTACAAGGAGGGAAAAAGGGGGGGAATACATTTTCTGACCAGTACTAGTCCTAAAGTTCAGCTCCTTAGCTTAGGTTATGCATCTAAATAATTATCCTTGATTTTCAAAAGCGCTGAGCTTCCACTGACTGTGTGACCTTGGAGATTTTCAAAGCCATCACAATGGGAGTTGTGTGGCTAAATCACCTAGTCAGCTTTGAAAATCTCAGCCTGAAACTCTCTGTGCCTCAGTTTTCCATCTATAAATTACTATAATAATCCCTCCTTTCTCTCATCCTTTGTCTGTCTTGTCTATTTAGATTGTACGATGTTCAAGGCAGGGACTTGTGCAATGGGACTCCAATCTCAGTTGGGGCCTCTAGGCCCTACAGTAATATAAATAAAAAACATTAGAGAGGAAGCTGTGAAAGGGGCATTTTCAGCAAAGTTAATAAGCATTGACCCACAATGCTGTACCTGATAGTGTTAATAAAAGCAATGTCATTTGTATAGCAATACACAGAAAGCTGTACTGAAAACACAGCTGGGAAAATCAAGTGCAGCAAAGCTATGGTATATCTATAGATGTCAGAGAGCTTATTCCTTCACCCTCTCACTTCCCTGTCCTTCTCACATGAACAGAGAGCAACAATACCCGAAATCCAAAAGCGCAAACAATTCTATGTTTATTAGGGTGAACTTCCAGCAAGCTTAAATACACGTTCCTTTTTCCTTATTTTTGAATCCCAACTTACTTCCTGTTTGCCCCTAATTTATGTAGTAATATTCTCAGCTATACCTTAACCAATCATTTTACTGAAATCTATCTAACCAATCCTAACATATTGTAACATAATTCTCTAACCAATTATATCCCAATACCCTAATTAATTTACACCTAGCAAAATTCATTATACAGCAGACAGAAACAATTAGAGAACCAGACAGATTAACAATAGAAAAGTGGGGGCCATAAAGATAAAACATACAGAAATGAGGGTTTCACAACCACGACTATTGAGAAGTGATTTCTTGCCAGACAGGATGCTATCAAACTAAGCTATTACCAGCAGGACAGTGGGGTGGGAGGAGGTATTGTTTCATATTCTCTGTGTATATATAAAGTCTGCTGCAGTTTCCACGGTATGCATCTGATGAAGTGAGCTGTAGCTCACGAAAGCTTATGCTCAAATAAATTGGTTAGTCTCTAAGGTGCCACAAGTACTCCTTTTCTTTTTATCAAACTAAGTTGTCTTTAACCACCTTTATCTGCTGGTAATAGGCATTATCAGGACAGGATTGTATTCCTAACAGCCCAATGGCACCTTATTTCAATGTGACTAGTTTGGAATGTGAGGATTCGCTTCCCAGTTTATGGCTGCCTCTGCTGCTTAGCCAAAGGCCTTAGCTTAAGAACAGGGCCTCAGACTGTCACAGTGAGAGAAGGCCCTTACACAGATTCTTTCTTTTATACCTCTATAACTAGATAAATGATAAACATTTAGCTAAATTCTTAAAGTATAGGCCTTTACAGACAGGCCTGAATATCTATGTCCTAACAATAGCACTCAAATTAACGTCTATATTCTGTTTCTTTGCTGACAGTTGTGGGCAATGCACAACAGGTATGGGTCTAGCAATAACTTCTTGTTGCACTGGTCTTTGGAAAGGATACACAGGCACTCTAGGGGATACACAGATGCTCTAGGGGCTTTCAGAAAGAAAATGAGCTTCCACAGCAAATACTGCATGGATTTTGATGGTTCTCCATCTGTTTAGGGGGCTCTGGCGTACATGTATGTGGCTGTTTGTGCACCACCTCCTAACGGCTACTTTCTGGAATCACAAGTCACTCCCTGCTCTGCCCGCGGTACATTACAGAATCACTGACAGATTTGCCAAGTTCACAGGATCATGTCGTCATTCATTCAGACTAAGATCACAGGAATGACCCATTCTCAGGCAAGGCGAGTGCAGGGAGGGTGGCTGCTAGGCAAGTATATATTCCTTTTGTGATAATCTTCAAAAGGCAGAATTACTGTGTGGGCCTGCTCAGGGAAGGAGAGATACTACTACGAAGTATTTTGGTAAAGGGTGCATATAAAGAGGAACTAAAACATACTGGAACAGATTGTGCCTGGCTCTGCACAAGTGAGTAAGGTGGGGAAAGGATACAAGAAACCTTCCCCACCAGCCACGGCCAGTCTCAGATGCTGTTATCCCCAAAAGGGAACATTGAAGGGAAGGGTCACGGGCTCACACTCTCCTCCACAATAGCTGTTTGATGTGCAGAAATGCTGAGCATCCACATATCCCAGTGTAGTCAATGGGAGCTGCAGATGCTCAGCTAGGGTGATCATATAGTAAGTGTGAAAAATCGGGATGAAGTGAAGGGGGGGAATAGGCACTTCTATGAGACCAAGCCCCAAATATCAGGACTGTCCCTATAAAATCGGGGCATCTGGTCACCCTATCCTCAGCACCTTTGAAAATTCGGCCCTAGGAATCTGAGCCAAAGACCATAGGTGCTGGGACTAGGGGTGCTGGGGATGCTACCGCACCCCTGGCTTGAAGTGATTTCCATTACACACAAGGTTTACAGTTCAGTTCAATGGTTCTCAGCACTCCCACTATACAAATTGTTCCAGCACCCCTGCATTAGAGTTAAAGGGATTCTTCCCATTGACTTTGGGTCAGCCCCTACACCATAGCTGAGCTGATGCAGGAAGAGCATATGCTGTACCCACAAGCGCCGGCTTCCTCTAGGCCCTGGGCATGCTCAACCCCCACTCCGTTCCAGGCCCGCGCTGCTTCCCACAGCTCCCATTGGCTACTGGGAGCTGCAGGTGGCCGTGCAAATGTAAACAAATGGTCTGGTGGTCCTCCAGCGGATTACCCTGATGGGCCGCATGGGGCCCATGGGCCACAAGTTTCCTACCACTGATCTAGTCTGACCGCCTGCACAATGCGGGCCACAGAACCTCACCCACCACTCCTGTGATAGACCCATAGCCTCTGGCTGAGTTACTGAAGTCCTCACATCATGATTTAAAGAATTCAAGTTACAGAGAATCCACCATTTACACTAGTTTAAAGCTGCAAGTGACCTAGCCCCATGCTACAGAAGAAGGTGAGCCTCCCCTCCCCCAAGGTCCATCGAAGGCCCATAACTCTGGAGCTCTTCCTCTCAGCCCCTTCCAGAATTCATCCGTAGCCTCCTTCAGGCTCAAGGACCAAAACTTTTGGTTCCCTTTTTTGGTAAATTGCTTTGTGGTTTTGTGTGGTTCATTTTGAATGAAAGTAGCCCCTTCTGCCTATGACATGAGCAGATTTCACCCACAGTTGTCTGGCTGTCAGGATCTATTCTCTTTCTTGATCATCCCTTTGATATGTATAGTTCAAAAACCTATAAGCCACAGACACCTAAAGGCATTACATTGTTATTAATATCATCATCATAAATACTAATCCCCATGTACTTACACATCACTTTGCTTCCTCGTAGTCTTGTCTCTCAGGGTTTCTCCTTGAAAATGGCACCTGCTATTGAAACACTTCCTGCCTGTCTACAGAACAATGAAAGCAGAAGTAGAAAGCGTTCCCTTCCGCTGATTTCCAGGGGAGCCCACCTCTGCCCTCACCTGTGTGTCTTGGCCTTTTGCAAAAGGATGGGGAAAAATGCACACATCAAGAAAAAAAAACCTGTTGCCAAATAGGTGTTTTTCCTTTGTGCTGCTGCCTGGATTTCTGTCTCTCCACACTTCTATCACATACAAAAAAACTTCAAATCCAGACTCCAGCGAGAAACTGCTGAATTGGAATTCATTTGCAAATTGGATACTATTAATTTAGGCTTAAATAGAGACTGGGAGTGGCTAAGTCATTATGCAAGGTAGCCTATTTCCTCTTGTTTTTTCCTCCCCCCCTCCCCCCGATGTTCTGGTTTAACTTGGATTTAAACTTGGAGAGTGGTCAGTTTGGATGAGCTATTACCAGCAGGAGAGTGAGTTTGTGTGTGTATGGGGGTGGGATGTGAGAAAACCTGGATTTGAGCTATTACCAGCAGGAGAGTGAGTTTGTGTGTGTGGTTTTTGGGAGGGGGGTGAGGGGGTGAGAGAACCTGGATTTGTGCAGGAAATGGCCCAACTTGATTATCATGCACATTGTGTAAAGAGTTGTCACTTTGGATGGGCTATCACCAGCAGGAGAGTGAATTTGTGTGGGGGGGTGGAGGGTGAGAAAACCTGGATTTGTGCTGGAAATGGCCCAACCTGATGATCACTTTAGATAAGCTATTACCAGCAGGACAGTGGGGTGGGAGGAGGTATTGTTTCATATTCTCTGTGTATATATAAAGTCTGCTGCAGTTTCCACGGTATGCATCCGATGAAGTGAGCTGTAGCTCACGAAAGCTGATGCTCAAATAAATTGGTTAGTCTCTAAGGTGCCACAAGTACTCCTTTTCTTTTCCCAGGTGTTACACACAATTGTATCTCTCTCTTCCTAAAAGTACCACCCACTCAGCACTAGAGGGCACCACTGACCACCTATGCTCCTGCAGCAAGGCTAAGTGGTGGGCAGGTGCATTGGGCCGGTTTGTGTTTATTTTTAAGCTGCCTCAATCCACTAACCTTACAGCTGATTTTGAATTTCCTCTCCCCTGAAAAAGTGCCTCTCCCCCACCTGTTCCCTCATTCCATCTCAGGGCTGCGGACACACTTTGCATTCTCAGGAGCTTCCCACCCAACAAAGCATTTGGCAAAATCAAAGAAGCCTTCCAACATCCCTATGAGGTACACATCATTGCCCATTCTTACAGAGCAGTAAATTGTGCACAGAGAGGTTAAGTGACTTGCCAAAGGCCACATAAAACATGTCTGTGGCAGAGCCAGGAAGAGAATCCTGATTTTCTAGCATCCACCTCCCTATTTAGACCATGCTTAGCCACATGCAGTACACCTAGGGCCATAGCATCCTCATGGAGATCTACATTAAGGAGCATGTGTAACTCGCTGGTGAGCGTGTGTTATAAGTCCCCCTCTTTGAGGATCTGCAGAGGATATGAATTGTTACAGTGCTGCACTATAGCAGCTTTTAGCTTTGGCTTTTTAGCTCTGAATAGTGGTGGATTTACCGTGAAACAAATCGTGCGGTGGCATGGGGCCCCCAATTATGAGGGACCCCAAAATGCAGGACAAATCTGACAAATGACTGAATTTAATAAGCATTGCAAGTCGCGAAGCGGTCCAGGCTTTCTGCAGTCTGTGAATTTATTCTGCAAACTGTGCTCTAAATGTGGGTTTTTTAAGTAGTGTAGCAATGAATTTTGCTTTGCCATTTTTAACAGCAACTAAGGGAAATCGTCATTTGCCAATCAAAGTCTGTCTGCCTGACCAATTATCCAACTGAACAAAAGCAACCCCACACACATACACTTTGCAACAATGCCTATGATTTGTTACTAGTATGTAATAGTTCAAAATCCCGTTTTTACAGAGCCTGATAAAAATGCGGGATTAACTGTGTTAAACCTAATTGGGTGGTCCATGGCCCATCCAGGCCCACCCGTGGCTACACACCTGCTCTTTCAGACGTTTTTAATCTGTCTAAATTCAAGATCAGTTTTTTTAGCAATAATGAAGCAACGTTATGAGTCTGGCAATCAAAAACACAAAAAAATGAAGGCAAGGCAAGAAGATGAAGCTAAGCAAAAAGACAGTTTGTCATCTTATTTTAAAAAGCTTGAAGTATTGAATAGTGGACATTCATCAGAAAGTATGGGCTAGGAAACATCTGAATTATCTGATCACTTGCCGAGTTGTGGGGATACCACAATGACTGCAAAAGTTGAACAAGCGGACTCTGAAGTGACAATGGAACGACAAAATATTGGTAATTTTGTCGAAGCAAGGGAAGAAACCTACCCTGAAGACATTGCATTATGGCCAAAATCTGTTTATCGGATATGATAGAATATTTCTTAGTAAATAAACCGAAAAACGTAGGTAATATGGAAAAATTGAGAAAAGAGTATGAGGTTGCAGGACGAAAGCAATTTAGAGGTCTTCATGAGTCCCATTTTCTGAGGATGAAGAAAAATGGGATAACAGAAATGAGAATCTGGTTGATTTTTTTGGAAACCACTAAGGCAGTCTACTGTTATGTTTGCAAATTATTCCCTGACCATAGTAAAGGAAAACAAATATTCGTCGACGGGCACTCTTATTGCAGAGATGTTGTAAGACATATTGCTGATCATGAAACTTCCAAAGCTCATATTAATACTATGTGTAAGTTCGCTCAAAGGTGTAAATGATCTGGAAGAATTGATTCTGTGTTATCCACTCAGTTTGAAAAGGAGTGTGTTCTTATTGGAGGAAAGTGCTGAGACATATTGTTGCCATGGTCAAACTGCTGTCTTTTTTGGGACTACCTCTAAGAGGACATGATGAGTCATCATTGTCAAATCAAAAAGGTAATTTTTTAACCTGTCTTGAATATCTTAGTGAATTTGATGATTTTCTCAAAGAACAGTTGAAAAATTATCAGTATTGTGGCTCAGGGAAGACCAACTTTTTAATGCACCAAACCTATGATGAATTCATCACTGTAATGGCAGAGCAGCTCAGAAACCAATTCACTGATGAAGTAAAGGATGCCAAGTACTATTCCATAATAGTCGATTCAACACCAGATGTGAGTCATGTAAACCAATTAACATTAATTTTAAAATATGTGACCTACAATGGTGAAGTTGTAGAGCGATTTCTTTGTTTTGTCCCGCTAAACTCCCACACTTCTGAATGTCTAGAGACAACTGTTTTGGAAATCACTGAAACTTTAGGTTTGGACATCAAACATTGTTGTGGGCAGAGCTTTGATAATGTCGCAAATATGGCAGGAAAATATTCAGGTCTACAGGCAAGACTGAACAATGCAAGCCCCTCTGTTTTATTCGTTCCAGGTTCCAGCCATTCCTTAAATTTAATCTGCAATGCTGCCGCCGAATCTTGTGAGGGAGCTACACACTTTTTTGACTTCGTTCATAATATGTATGCCTTTTTTTTTTGGTTTCCACGCATCAGTGGAGTATGCTACAATCTTGCTTGCAGCAGCCAAAGGAAAAACATTTGACAGCTAAAAGAATTTGTGACACCAGATGGTCTGCTCATGCAGACGCTGTTTTGGCTTTGAAAATGAACTATGGTGATATCAAGAAAACCTTATTCGACATCGCCACATCAAATTCTGAAAAGCCGCGTGTGAAAACCGAAGCAAAATCCTTAGTAGAAAAGTTTGAAAAGTATGATATTGCTGGTTTTACTCTTTTGTGGTACCATTTACTTCAAAGAATTAATGCCATCAGCAAATCACTATAAAAGGTTCATACAAATTTATTGAATGCTGCACAATTGTTAGCCTCAATTAAAAGTTTTGTCGTGGAAGTTCAAAATGACTATAGCTCGGTGGACGCAGAGGCACGAACATTAACAGAAAATATAGGTTCCTCTGATATATCTGATATATAGCAGGAAGTTATTTTTCGATGAAACTAGAGACAATGAATCAATTTAAAAGGGAAAGAGAAGATCATTGTTGAGACCGTCAATATTATTTGTGACACAGTAACAGTGCAATTACAGAATAGAGGTAAATCTCTAAAGAAAACTGTTTATTTTTTTTTTTTTGACAGCGTATGGACGAAAATGCGAAAGCCACTACAGTAAGAAATTGAGTGATTTCTACTAAGAGGACACAGACATAAATCTTTTTGAAGATGAAGTGGAACATTTCATTCATTTTATCGAAAATGATGAGGTCTGTGCTTCAAGATCATCAGTTAATTTGTATAGACTTGGACATGATGGTTTGCAAGCAACCTTTCCAAACGTAGAAACCATTCTGAAAATATTTTTAACAATACCTGTCACAAATGCTTCTGGTAAATGTTCTTTTTCTGTATTGAAATGAGTTAAAAATTATTTGTGAAATACGATGAGTCAGGAACATTTGACAAGTTCGGCACTATTGACAATTGAAAGTACCTCTTTACAAAATATTACTTATGATAACTTAATTGACTATTTTGTAAAGAAAAAGTGTAGAAAAAAGCTATCTGAATAATTTTTTTTTTTCAAATTGAATAAGTTTCTTCAGAGGAAGTTAACTTTTATTTTTCCATTCATGCGTAATCTATCCTTTTTATTTTTACACATTTTTCATGCTACGGAATGCAAATACAAGCTTTCAACTAGACCAGAAGTTCTCAAACTGTGGTCCGAGAACTCCATTCAGATGGACCGAGGAAAGGTTATTAAGTTTTTTTTTTTTTTTAATAAAGTACTCTAGCCAAAGCACTTTACAATAGTTAGCTAACAGTACAAACAACATTTGGAAAGATCATTAAGTGGTCTGCCAAGACCCTCAGCAACATTCAAGTGGTCTGTGAAAAAAAAGTTAGACTACAAAAACAACCAAGGTACCTCACTTTATTTCATTTACGTCGTATTACTTATAATACAGGAGGAGAATGAAGAAAAAAGAATGAAAAATGGAAGGGGGAGATAAGAGAGAATGTTCTTTTTCTTGGCTGGGTGCCGGGCAGGGGGGAGGTGAAAATTAAGCTCTAAATCTGCCACTGGCTCTGGAGGTCCCTGATTCAATTCCCAATGTGTTAGCCAAGAGGATGGCCATCATACATGCACCTAAGATGTGCACACAAACTGCATGATGCATAGACACAACTCAGTGTTGTCCATGCAGAAACGTATGAACAAAAGTACAATCTTCAGGCAATATGCATGCATCGGATGTTCTGTCAGTGCAAAAGTAAACGTGCACCTTGGCTTATGCACATTTAGGATTTTAGCCTGTGTGTCAATCTGTATCTTTCCTAATAGTAATACCTAGCTGTTATGTAGTGCTGGAATATAACAAAATGAGAAGAAAACTGTTCTTTCCTTTATAGAGGAGGGATGCTGTGTGGCCTAGTGGCCAGCCGGCTGGGATTTAGGAGTTCTGGGTTCCAATCCCAGCTCAACTACTGGGTGATTTTAAGCTAATCACTTGCCCCATCTGTAGAATAGGGACAATGACACAGACCTCCTGTCTAAAGCACTTTCAGACCTGTGTATGTAAAACACTCCATAACAGGTAGGTATTACTTTTAGGAAAGTCTTATGTAATTTAATTGAACATTATATATTTTCTGTAGAAATTTTAAAAACATTCTGTAGAATTTTATAGAAAATAATGTTCCTGTTACCAAATTCTACAGGATCGCCTAAATATTCTCTGTTACTGGTATATTATATATGTTTTAGAGTCAGCCCACATTACATTTCTATAGAATACCAGCTATAGAGACCTCTATAGAGACCTCATCCATATTAAATTCTATAGGACTTTTCCCCTTAAGAGACTTTAATAGAGCATCAAAATTATTGTTATGCCATCAGATTTATGGCATTTCCTAAACATGATGTATTATGTAAATAGAGCCAAATAGAGCCAAATTTTTGGTTTGTACTCAAGCAAAAACTCCCATTCTTTTCCCATTGCTTGAGTAAGGGTGGCAAAGTTTGGCCCATGCTTCATTTGCCTGGGTCTTTCGTTCTGTATTTAAACTGGCATTTTTGTTCAACACTCTTACCTTAATACTTCCAAAGTCATCTTCCATACTTGCAAATCACTAAGGGTCCCTTCGATTCCATTTAAACATCCCATTGACTTCAAACAGGAGTCACACTGGGCCCTAAAACCAGTATAAATCCAGGGTAAATCCATTGACTTCTGTGGAATTCATCCAGGTATGAGCTAAGTCTTGGAAATTTCTCAGCACCCTCAGCTGCTTCTGGTCAGAAGGTATCAGTACCATTCAAGATGGGGTCCTATCACTGTTGTAACTACTGGCAGAATCTGGCTCTGTATCTGAAGACTCCTGCTTCTTCTTCCGCCTTTGTGCTTTGGTCTCTTAATAAAGAGGCTCAAATGATCCATTATTTATTTAGGTGGGTGTGGTCTATTGTGTGTATTAGAGCAGGCAGCCAGGTACATTCATGTATTGCCAGCCAGGAGCAGAAAACCAGCGTCCCACTGAGTTGACATCTCAAGTCAGCTTATAGGGCTTGTCTACACTACCGCACGGGGTCAATCTAAGATACGCAACTTCCGATACGTGAATAGCGAAGCTGAAGTCGACGTACTTAGATCTACTTACCTACATACAAGATCTGCGTACAAGATCTACTTGTCTTCACTGTGGTAAATTGACAGCTGATGCTCTCCCATCAACTACGCTTGTGCTCCTTGTTCTGGTGGAGTACCGGAGTCGATGGGAGAGCGCTCAGTGGTCGATTTATCGCGTTTATACTATACTATCATGTCTATACCAATCCGGCGGTAGTGTAGACAAGCCCATAGTGACAGTTCTTAAAATAGCTCAGAACCTGTCAGGGCTCGTATAAATGGGCATAACATTTGAGACAAGTGATCCATTTAGTCCAGCATCTTATCTCCCACAGTACCAGTGCCACCTGCTTCATAGGAAGGTGCACGAAACCTTGTATTGACAATTACATAATCTTCAGTGTGCAGCCATACACAGAGGATGGAGGGCGGAGGGAATTTTCTTGCCCTCTGCTCCTGGGAAGCCATGCGGGAGCCTCTCATAGTCTGGGTCCAAAGGGGTAAATCATAGCCCCATTGATGTCCGTGGCAAAATGCTCATGGATTTCCATATGACAAAGACTTGAGACTAGGAGAAAGTCATCGATGTAGCTTTTGCAGTAACAAGGCCCTTTTACAGCTATAGCCAGCCCTGCTTAGCTCTCGCCAGCTCTCTGTTTCAAACTGTCCGCCATCTCAAGGAACTCATAGAATTCATCGCTGCTGGTCTAAGCAGATGCTGCATACAACATTCTCACCTGGAAAGAAGGGTTCCTTGGTGCATAATTAGCCCGTTACAAGTCTCTCCCCACACACACATCATGGCTGCTCCACAGAGGCTTGCCATCTGCTACCGTTTTCTGATTTCAAAGGGAGTTAGACACCTAAATAGCTTTGAGGATCTGGGCCTCAGTGCTTTAGCTCTAGTGGTAGAAGCTGGTCATGGGGGCACATGGAAACCAAAGTAAAGTCTCTCTTGTCTTGTCCTTCCTCCTTTTCCCCATCCGAGATTGGATGCTGTGGCTGACTGGCAATGTTACAGCCAGCCATTCTGCCACCATAAAAACACAGAAACCATTGGGGGTCTGATTAGAACCTACTAAAAACCACATTAGTGAATATAAAACATTAGCCTGCATGCTTGGTTTCTCTGTGTGCTCTTTGTTCCCTTAAGAGAAATAACCTTCCCCTTATGTAAACATTCTCCTCATTTTCTCCAACAAAATTCCCTCACTGGATATTTTTGCAATTACTTGTAGCCCTTCTTATACCTCCAACTTTCCTATGTATAAATCCTTTTCTTTACTGCCTCTCTTATATTTCTCTTGTTAAGTTTCACATCTTTACTAGCTGAGGCACTGTCTGTTTTACTAGCTAATATATCCCCCTTTTCAACACTTGTTCTGCTTTTCAATGTATTTACATACTATATGCCACTGACTTTTCGTGCAATGTGACCCCTGGCTGATATAAGCCTACAAATTTGGATTCAGGCTGAAGAAAGCCTTTCTTTTGTGTTGGGACTCAAACCATGTTCCTTGGTGCAAACGAGCTGCCACTGGGGTCAACCCATCACAAAGTGAAGGAAAAATACCTTGCAATTTTTTCATGGAGCAGCATCAGAAAGTCCATAGAACTGTAAACAGGGAAAAGTCTGGTCTTTTATACCACAAAACTTAAGCATTTTTTAAATTTGTTGCAAAAATATTCCTACTCTATGTAACCAAGAGTTTTGATAGGCGCTAGTTCCAGCCGAGACAACTGCAGTGCAAATGTCTAATGTCGTTCATTAAGGCCATATCTACACTACAAAATTAAGTTGACTTAACTTACATCACCATACAGTCACCACTGTAATTACATCACTTATGCATTTCCACGCTTTGCTCTTTATGTCGGCAGTGCACATCCTCACCAGGAGCACTTGCACTGATTGAACTGTCAGGGTGGGGCATTCTGAGACAGCTTCTGAAAGCCAGCAACAGTTGATGTAAGCAACACAGTGTCTACGCTGACACTGCCTCTACCTAACTACATCGACATGGACTCTACGCCTCTCGTGGATTTATTAAGTCAGGATAGTGAGTGCAAAATTTTAGTATAGTCACTTACATAGCTAGGTCATCGTAAGTTACCTTGCCTCGACCAGGGCTTAAAGACTACAACTTGGTACAAAAGATGAGACATTTCAATGCATCCTCCTGGACCTGAGAAATGGTGTATTATGTTATTGGATCAAATTCTCCATTGGTATAACTCGACTGAAGTCAGTAGATTCACACCAGCAGAGAATGTGGCCCATGGCTTATAAATACATGTGAATACACTGGAAATAAAGCACACATTTTTAACAGTGGATTGATTAACCGTTGAAACAACTTGCCCAGGGATGTGGTGGAATCCCTACCACCTGAAGTCTTTAAATCAAGATAGGATAGCTTTCTAAAAGAGGGTCTGTAGGTGAAACAGAAATTATGGGCTTGATGCTGAATTTACTGGGGAGGTTCTCTGGTCCGTGCAATGCAGGAAGTCAGACTAGATGATCAATAATGATCCCTTCTCACCATAAAAATCTACAAAATCTTCATCCAAACCTCAAACTAAATATTTTATCTGTAATTTTGTCCCAGCTGGTTTCATGCCAAATGTACATGTACATGCAGAGTGAAATTCACCTCCATGCAGAGGGCCTGTGCAAAGCCTATGCACCACTTAAGCCCTCAAAATAGGTCTTAATGGAGCATATGTCTTGTGCGGGCCTCTTACAGGGTGAATTTCATCCAAAACGCACGGTACAAACAATAATTCAACTCAGCATTTATAACTCTTTTCATGTGCAAAGTGCTTAACAAACAAGAGTACAAATAACTGTGCAAAATAACAGTCAGCAGAAATTATACAGCATTTACAAGAGGAAACTATTTCATTTATTCAGAATAAATGATCCAAACCTTTTTTTGGAAGTTAAAGTTGAGCTTTTCTTGATTATTCTTCATTTTTGCAGTCTCTGCATGTCTGGGCTTCCTCTGGGACTGGAAGCAGGGAAATGCCATGAGACAAGCCGGCTGCTCAGTATTTCTGGCCATACTGGGAGCAGGCAGCACCATAAATCTCAGAAGAAAGCCTGATTGCAGAAGATTTTCAGCCTAAATTTGCATCCACAAAAGGACTTCAAATAGGTTGGATGTCTGAACTTTTGGGTCTTCACCCTGGTGGAACCCCCTGAATCCTTTTCACAAGAGCTGGTTGAATATTGCAAATACAGTATTTGTCAATATTTGTTTGAATTATGCAGGACTGTTTAGTTTGCCCACATTCACGCCCTTGGTTCACGACCCTTGAACAGTCACACAAATGGGATTTTGTTCACATGACTGTTTGGGGAAGGGATACCTGACTGAAAGCCATCTTGCCCTGTTCATATTCATTCAGAATGCTGTTGCAAATTTTCCTAGACAGTCACTTTGACCACGTCCCCCCATTGGCTCCCCGTTCTCTATCATGCCAAACATAAGTTACTTGTCTTCACTTTCAGTGCCCTTCTTGACCTTCTTGACCTACCCTCACCCTACCTGTCATTTCTCTGATTTGCTCATGATGTCAGCCTCCACCACCCACTTGTCCAATTTTCAAACAATCACCTTCCCTGCTGCTGTCATGCTTGGGAGGTGCTCCCTGTAAACATCAAGAAAGCCACTTCACTGTTCTCTTTCAAATCCCTGCTTAAAATTCTCCTTTGCTGGCATGCCAACAGAAAATGTTACATTGGTTGGGCTGGTGTGCTGAGCCCAACTATTAGTTATTCTCCTGTTTTAAAAGTTTTAGTCTTCCAATCAGGAAGCAGAAAAAAGATTACACTAAATGAGATATGAATAGAAGACCCTATCCAGATGAAGCTGCAGGAAGAGTGTCATGGAGCAGAATGTAATTTAAAATACCCGACTTGGAATTTGACCATGATGAGTGGCACCAACTGAAACACCAACACCATTTCCTGTAACATCTAGATATTCCTTGTAGGTCTCCAGTCCAAAAGGAGATAACTCCTCTTGGGGCAAACTAATATTCACGCTTGGTAATGCTTCTCCCTTGACTGAGGAATTTACAGTCTGAACAAACATTTTGATAATTACAAAGCAAGCGTTTAAACATTACCCTTATAACATGGGAAGCAGATATTACAAGTATAGTAGAACCTCAGAGTTACAAACACCAGAGTTACAAACTGACCAGTCAACCATACACCTCTTTTGGAACTGGAAGTACGCAATCAGGCAACAGCAGAGACCAAAAAAATAAAAAAGCAAATACAGTACAGTACTGCATTAAATGTAAATTACTAAAAAAATAAAGGGAAAGGAGCCCTTTTCTTCTACATAGTAAAGTTTCAACGCTGTATTAAGGTGGTTCCCCCTGCCTTGCTTTCAGCAGCAGTGCTATGCAGGCTGTTTTATACTTCGTTGTGTCTGGATCTTCTGCCATACAAGATCTCACTCTGGCACAGGGTCATTTAACAAACTCCAGTGTTGTTGTGTCTGCTTACAATATGCTTCTTCACTCTCATGGCTTCTCAGACGGTTCCCTGGGAGGTGTCGCTCCCAAGGAAAACAATGTGCTGCCTGAAAGGGTCTGCTAGCTCTTTCATATTGTTACTCTCCTTCTCTTTTAACAGAAAACTGTCAATCACCCCAGCAATAACTCATAAAATAATCTAATGTTTTCCTTTCAGATGCTGACCATTCTTGCAGTTACTGCATTCACATCTTATTGGTTTGTCTAGGTTTGTCTTGTCTGTACAAGGTGCTAGTCCATCACACAAAATCCCTCAGATGAGCAGGTCTTTTAACAATTCTCCCTCCTCTAGTACAGCATGGTTCACTGGTGCCACCCTGGTGCTGTCTTCCTCCAGTCTGGTCAACGACAGTCTTGATATTGCTGGGGTCTCTGCCGAAACACCCTCTTCCTCCTGTCTTTCCTCTGGCGTACCCTTGATATTGTCCACTTCTAACAAATCTGGATTGGGATTCTCCTGCTGTAGAACCCTAAAACATGTGTTGTCTGTACTATGCTTAGAGGTTTCTTTTATTTTCCTGAAGTGCCTACAGTTTCACTTCACTGTCTGTCCATTGTCCATTTGCCATTGATATGATCTTTGGTTTTCTGCTTCCACAACTGTAGTTTTGTGGCAGAACTTATCCTGTTTTGTTAATGGTTGTATATGCACTTTGTTACTCAACTCCAGATCTGGCAGATCTCTCGCAGACTTGCTGTAGTAAAGCACTTGTCTATTTTGTTGGTTTTTCCCTAGTTCCCCACTGAAGCACTGAGTACTCACTCTCTAACAACCTTCCACTTGTCAGAGTGTCTTTGTTCTCCAGCTCATCAATCTTTGGGCCAGACTAGAATTTAGGCCTTGCAAGGGAGTATTCCTGTGATCTAGTAGTGCTAAGTATGGGACAGCCTCTGCAATTTCTGCTTTTTTCAATAGTTTCTTAGCAGTTTTTACTGCTGATTCTGTTTTGGCACTGCTTTGAGGATACCCCAGTGAAGATGTTAAGTGATCAAACTCCCAAGTCTTTACTGAACTTCCAGAACGCTTTTGAAAGAAACTGTGGTCCATTATTGGAACACATGATATCCAGTATCCAATACCATGCAAAGTGTGCTTTTATCTTCCATATGACTGTTCTGGATCCTGTGTATGTCTATAAAAAGAAAAGGAGGACTTGTGGCACCTTAGAGACTAACCAATTTATTTGAGCATGAGCTTTCGTGAGCTACAGCTCATGCTCAAATAAATTGGTTAGGCTCTAAGGTGCCACAAGTACTCCTTTTCTTTTTGCGAATACAGACTAACACGGCTGTTACTCTGAAACCTGTATGTCTATAGTCTATCTCCCAGAAATTGTAAAAATAGTCTACGATGATCATGTAACTTTCTTCTCCAAAGATAAACAAATCAATTTCCAGCTTTGCCCGTGGTCTTTCTGGAACTTTGTATTGCAACAGGGTCTCTTGCAGTTGACGGTCTTCCCAAGATCTGTATATTTTTTGTGAAAATCCATAATTTCTCATTCATTCCTGGCCAGTATAAAGTCTCCCTGGCTCACCCTAGGCAACCTTCAATTCCCAGACCTGATTAATGAACTTTGTACATAATCTCACTCCTAAAAGCTGCTGGAATAACTCCTCTTTCTCCCCAAAATATGCCATTCAGGATACACAACTTGTCTCTTATCTGAAGGAATGGTGTTCTTTCTTTAGGTACTTGATCTTTCATTGCTGGCCATCCTTATAGGATCGTGAGTTTCAATATCTGCAGCATTCTGTCTTGTTCTGTAGCGCTCTTAACCTCTCTTCCAAGATAGGCAAGTACTGTATCATATTTATTGTATTCACCTTGGCCTCTATGGATCTCTCCTTGCTGGATTCTAGCAGGTATGCACAGCTCTAGGTGTCCACCAACACAAGTCTCTGCCTGGGGATCTGTACATTGTATCTCTGCTGTCACATCATCATCCACTGTAATCACTTTGGTGCACTGTGTTATGGCTTTCTCCAAATGTTTTCAAGAGATATGAGGTAAGATTGTATGTCCATAGTGCTAATAAGTGTACTAGTGAATTTTTTCCATTCCAGAAAAGAGTATTGCTAACAACTCTTTTTCAATCTGAACATACCCCTTCTCTGTTATGGACAAAACTCTCCTAGCAAATGCAACTGGTTGTTCCCATTCCAGCATGGTAGGCCCTAGACGCAACTCAGATGCATCATATTGCAGCATCAGGGGTTCCTTTGCATCGGGAGCCTTCCTAAGCATTTCTTTTACTTTCCAGAACGCTTGCTTGTATTGATCTGTCCACTCCCATAATGTGTCTCAATGTGTCAGCTGTCTCAGGATCTTACATCTCTCAGACAGATGGTTGAAAAACTTTCCTAAATAACTGACCATTCCCAAGAATCTCAGGACTCCTTTAACAAAGCTGGGTCTTGGCATTTCTCTAATTTTTCTCACTTTATCTAGGTATACTTTCAGCCCTTTGGAGGTAAACAAATGTCCAGTGTATGGCATTTGGTTACTCTCCACCTGAGCTATCTAGGTTCAATTTAATATTTTTATCTGCATTGCTGTAAAAATTGCAGTAACTTGTAGTTGTGACATGGTTGTGTTTGTTCTGGATTATAACCCTCTCCCAGTATCAGCACATTCTCTGGATTCCCATCAGGCCCTCCAATGCTTAGGTCAATCTGCTCTGGAAGACTTCTGGTCCCGGACTGATTCCCACTGGCATCCTTAACCATCGGTTTCTCCCAAATGGAGTTGCGAAAGTTGTCAAGTAACTGGATTCTTCATCCAGTTCAACATGCCAGAATCAATTTTACATACTGTAGGCAGATCTGGTAATATGTCTTCAATTGTAGGCAGAAGGAAATGGTTCCATTTCAAAGGTTTGTTTAAAGGCTTTGGGTCTGTGCATATTCTGTTTTCTGGATGGCTTTCTCAGTATAACAAAACTATTTATCCAGTCTGTGCTCTTCTCTACAGGATATAGAAATCCACAATTCTGTAGTCTTTGCAATTCATCTTTCAGTGGCAGTAGTAATGCAGTGGATACTTTTTGGCAATTTAACTGGCTTCACACTAGTATCAATCTCTATTTTATAAACACCCTCTAGTCATTTGTCTCCCAGAAACACATCTCTATATTCCCTCTGTATCATCTCCTAATCCCAGGTAATACCATCCAAGGAGTTTTCATCACCCCACTGTCCACTTGCATTATGATATGGAGTTGTACTTTTATCAGGTTCATGGCTTGGGCAGACTTGCTGCCCAGAAGCAATACTGCTGTCATCATTTATAACCACAAAGTCCAGTCTGTATTTCTTTTTGTTCTTTGATTTCTTAATTTAAGAAAGAATTTAAGACTTTAAAGTGCTATGGTTGTACATTGTTAACAGCTGGTTGTTCTCTTCCAACCGTATATCCGTGTTCAACAGTCTGATTGTGATTATGTTACAATTTGCACCACAATCTAATTGAAAGGTATCACTTTCTTCCCAAGTAACATGGCTGTATACATCTCTTTCTGGTGCTTACTAGGGTCTTCTTGCAGTATGTTTATCATCTGCTTGGTCACCCACATAATGTTTTCATAGTTGAGGTTGCTCTCTTCAGTTAGTGTGTACACTTTGGATTTCTTTTTCTTTTTCTGGATTTATTGGGATAAACACTTGACTGCAAAATGGTTAAATTTGTCACAGATATGGCATTGTTTACAATATGCTGGACACTCCTCTTCCTTTCTTACATGTTTTCTCCCATCGTATTTGCACAGGTCTTTACTGTTGTCATCTACTGATGTTGTATCTGGTTTTGCTTTCTCTTTCTTATGTATTGCATGGACAGTTTCTGCTGACTGTCCTTCTAATCTTCTTTTGGGAGAGCTGTGCAGCCCTGCATATCTCCGAGCTTTTCCGCAAAGTTAAGCCAGCTTCCCTCAGCAACTGCTATTGTTCTCGTATGTCTCGTATCCTACACAGTATCCAGTCTTTTATCAATGAATCTTTAATATTTCCAACATTGCAGCTGGTGGGTAGCACTTTTATATCAGTGCTGTACTCACCTATACACTCCCCAACTGCTTGATCCCAAGTAAAGAAATCACGTTTCCACTGTGTCATCCTTCCTGGGGTTACAACGGGTAACCAAACAGCCTGTTATTGCTTCTAAGGTGCATTGAGCTTGGGGAATTTCCATGCACACCATCTCACTTCTCTCTCTCTCCCCCTTTCTTCAATCAGGCAACAAAACTTTTTTTTTTCCATAGCATACTCTTTATCTGACACAGCAATAGCTACACAGAGGTTAAATTCCTCTTTCCAGCTCTTCCATGCTGGAGCTAAATTCTTAGCTTGCAGGTTTAATGTCCTTGGAGGCGTCAGCCCCTCCGTTTTCTGTTTATCAGCTTTGTTTTGTAAAACAAACTGTGTACTGACAGAGGTATTTTGCGCTCTGCACTGCAGCTCTGAATGGTCTCTCCTGCTGTCTAGGACTCGATTATTACGGTCACCATGTTCTATTCTTCATTGTGTCTGGATCTTCTGGCATATAAGATCTCATGCTAACACAGGGTTAATTAGCAAACTCCAGATTTATTGTGGGTTCTCCAGCATCATGGCTTTTCAGACAGTTCCCCAGGACGTGTCGCTTCTAAACAGTTTCCCCCAGGAAACAGTATGCTGCCTGAAGTGTCTGCTAGCACTTCAGTATTGTTGTATAGGCTGCATTCCCAGCAAGTCAAGAGCTGGGCCTGAGTGGAAGCTATATCAGCATGCCTGTCTGGCTGGGGGAGGGGGGGCCACAGGTGCAGGAAGAGGAAGAGCTAGCAGTGGTGTAGATAATACAGCATTTTCCTCCCATTGCAAGTTCTTCCTTGTAGATTACCTGCAGGATAAGGAAAGGGAAAACAAAACACAATACACAACCCTGCCTTCCTCTGCTGACAAACTCAGCTGGCTAACTCCCTTCATCTCATCAGCCACATGTCTTGGGTTTATTATAACCGTAGCTCATTGTTTAAGTAGTGCATTTGCCTGCAAATGCAGACCTGATCATTTTGATAATTAGTACTTTCCCAGAGTTTCTGGCTGGACATTGTATTACCAACAAACCAAAGCTTTTCCCCATGAAATGTTTCAGGTGTATCCAAAAACTGCAAGTATATCAAGAACTCAATCTCTGCAGTTCCATTTGGTTCAAGTTTTCTACATGCAGCAATAATTCTTCAGTTCATGGACTACAGTATGTATGACCTATTCTTTGGCAGAATAAGCTGTTATGTTTCCATCACAATATATAAGCTTGGTTTCATGAGTGTGAGCAGGCAATGGGCCAAGAGTAGAATACCTCTCCTTTGCAGTCAGTTCTGAGCCAAGATATTATTTTTACTTTTCAAAAGCATGAGTGGTCAAAAAACATTGCTTGGAAATTGAAACCATCCTCCATGCACCTCTGCTTCTCTCATACTGAGCTTGAAAAGCATTGTAGATTGAATGAGTCATACAGTATGGGGTTTGCAATTTCCCAATCAATAATGGTCTCAGTTTATATTTCTCAGCTGCTCTGCAATGTTTTTTTCTGTCTATAGCTGAACTGGAGAGATAAGCCCGTGGATCATTCTGCAGAGCCAGCGGCTGTGTCAGAAAGAAGCCTTCAGAACAGTGCATCTTCATCACTCTCCTACATCTGGTCCTTATGTATCTTCCCTCCTGAAGGGTCCTTTGCAACGAAGCTGGAAACTTCGATGCAGTGTTTGGAATTTGTTAAACAGCTACAGTATATCTCCCCTTACAACACACTGTGCCACATTATGATTCACCTGGCAGTTATACAGCTATCTAGGGCTTGCTTTAATCTCAGTAGCAGAATAAAACATTTTTCAAGCTGTTTAGCATTTTTGTTTTATGATTGTCCAAATGCTGTGACACTCTGCTGGTATTATTGTAAAAATCCAGAGAATGAACCTCAATTCAAGTCAATTTCTGGCAGATGGCTATTCTCCATGAGCCAGATTCATTCCTAGGGTAACTCTATCTTTGTGTCTGCACTGATTGGGTTGATACTGCATGTCAGACATTATGGAGTGACCTCTAGAAAGGTAATGAGTGGGGAGATGTCTCATCATACATGTGGGTGACATCACATTTAGCCCACTCACCAATTTCAAAGCCTATTATGGACAGAACATGTACAGGAGAGAGACTGCTGGCAGTATTTGCTCCACTGAATCAGAACTGGGCAGCGATATAAAATGGAAACCTTGTGTAAAACCTATACCACTGTTAAGCCTGTCCCATAAACAGTACTTGATTCCTTGACTTTGGCAACACCCCTATACCTCCTCATGCCAAAGATGTAATTGAAATTTCATTCTGATGAGGGCTATGTGGGTGGTGAGCTGAGATTGCTGCTTCCAATTGGTTAAGAATTGAACGCATCCTATTGTTTGTGATACTCTTCTCCCCCTTGCTTGTTACATTTACTTGCTTGTCTCTTAGCCCTTGTCTACACTACCGGGGTAAGATGACATAAGTTATGCAACTCCAGCTACATGAATAACATAGTTGGAATAGATGTAGCTTAGGTCGACTTACTGTGGTGTCTACACCATGCTGGGTCGACGGAAGACACTCTCCTGTCGACTTACCTTACACTTCTCGTTCCAGTGGAGTACCGGAGTCAACAGGAGAGTGATCTGAGGTCGATTTAGCGGTTCTTCACTAGACCCACTAAATCGACCCTTGGTGCATCAATTGCCGCAGTATCACTCCCCAGTAAGTGTAGGCATGCCCTTAGATGGTAAGCCCTTTGAAAGAAGGGCTGTCATTTTCTATATAGGTTTGTGTAGCACCTAGCACAATGGGGCTCTGAACTGTATGTGCTACTGCAACATAAATGTTTCATAATAAATAAAAATGCTTACTTTTGTTTATTCATTGCTTACACAAACATTTTCTACTAATGAATATATAGAGAGAGAGAGAGAAAGAGAGAGTCAAGCAAGTGAGACTATAATTCTATGGGGATAGCTGGGACAGCAGCTGGGAGGTATAATTTGCAGCTCAGGTAAACCTACACGTGCTAGCTCTACTCAAGCTAGTGCCCAAAAATATCAGCATGAGCCCAGGCAGTAGCTCAGACTAACCACCCAAGTACAATCCTATCTGACTCCCTGCGTACATACTTGGGTGACGAGCTCAAGCCACTGCCCATGCCACGCTGCTATTTTTGGAGAACTAACTTGAGCAGAGCTAGGGTGTGTACATCTACCTGTGTTGGGAATGCTACCTCCCCAATGCAGTGTAAACGTACCCTAAGAGAACAACATTCTAGGATGACTTATTATTTGTATAGCTCCAGCAGTATATTAGGCATGAAAAAGTTGACTACTCTTGATGCAAAACCCACAAGCCTTCATAAAATGTTCCCCGTTGCACCATTTATAACTTTTCAGCAATATTCACAAAGATTTACCCTTCTAAGCATGGAGAAGCACTCAAATGGAGCTGCACACAGCACTTCAGCTTAGAAAACCAGATCACGATGCAATTTAATGAATGTAAATCAACTAGCCTGGTAAGAAGGCTCAGTGTGGGTAACGCCGACGGAACCCAGTCTTCGGCAGACAGGATCAAACCTGGGGCCTCTGGAGCATAATGCATGAGCCTCTACTGCATGAGCTAAAAGCCAGATGGCTGTAGAGCAGATTCATTAATCTCTTTCTCTAAGTGGTCTCAGTGCCACTAGATGGGACAGAACACCACACCCAGGAGGTGTGTGGGTTACATACTTCCCGAAAGTGAGTCCCGAGCTTCAGAGACTTCCCAGTTGAAATCCCAGACAAGCCCCCACTTGTAAAACCAACAGACCCTGGTTGTCAGTGTGTGGGATCGACCCTTTGGAGCTATCTGCATGAGCCTCTACCACATGAACTAAAAGCAATAGCTCTGAAGAGCAGACTCATTAATCTCTTTCTCTAAGTGGTCGCCAGATAGGACAGAACACCACAACCAGCTGGTGTGTGGATTACACGTGCGCAATACGCACTTGAAAGATATTGGAGTTTTCAGACCATTCTTACAGCTGTGTTTTTCCCCTATGAAACCCTATTTTTAAAAAGTGCATGCTGAAGATAATAAAGAGTTCGGTTTCATTCTAGTTTTTTTTACTATCTGCAGACATCTTCCTGTTTCTGGGAAGATCTCCTCAGCAGGTGAGACATTGGATGAAGAGTCTCCAGGCAATGCAGTAATACCCCACATGTCAGTGACCAGAATGTGGTCAGTTGTGCCTAGTGGTCGGAGTCGGACTCCGTAGCTGGAAATTGCAGCCCAGGCTCAGAGCCGGATTCCGAGGCCAGCCACCAGAGATAAAGGTCAGAACTGTGTTAACCTGGAGTGAGGCAAGGCCTAGGCAAGAGCAAGACTGAGAACAAGGCAGGAACTGTGTCTGCTGCTGCTGCTGGCTTTAGAGCCCGTCTGCCAACTCTGCAAACCAATCAGGCAATGTAGCCAATTAGACGGCCTACTACAAGCCAGCTGCTCTCATTAGGGTGCTTGGAGGCTGGCTCATATTCGTGGCATGGAGTTCCTGAGCATGGCTTAGCTGATAGTGTGATTGAAGATAAATTTCAAACATTCTTCTTTGTTGTACTGCACCGCCTGGGTATGTCCACACAGCATTTTGGAGTGAGGGGAGTGAGCTTCCCACCCTGGCTGGGCATATCTGAGCTAGCAGAGCTGTGCAGACAGAGCTTTGGAGTTGCAGCTGAGGCTGGAGCTTGGGCTTCAAAGCCCACCCGCTCCCTAGGCTTCAGAGCCTGAGCTCCATCTTGAGCCACAACTTCAAAGCACTGTCTGCACACTTGTTTTTAGATCACTGGCATAAGCCCCATGGACCCAAGTCTGTCAACCACAAAGCTCTGTTGACATAGTCCTAGAGGCCCCAGCTGACATGAGGACCCCATTACACTACACACTGTACAAACACCTAGTCGGAAATAGTTGCTGTGTTGATGAGTTTACAGTCTAAACAGAAAAGCAATCAAAAGCAGGAGACAGATGCGAGCGACAACAGATGTATGGCAAAGCCAAGAATTGAACCCATATTTGCAGACCAATGCCTTAAGCACAAAGCCATCTTTCTACAGCACAGATGTAGACAAGTATGTCTTATTTAACCGAGTGTTAAAGAGCTCTTCCCATGTGTCAGGGTGCCGTAAGTGGGACCATCAAACAAGACTGGAGAAAAAACACACAAAAAATTTTTAAAAGTATTCTCTTAGGCCTGACAATAACAAAGACCCTGCACCTGGAAAATGTGCAGGCCACAGATAATATAAAGGTAAAAGAGTCAGCATGCCAGGCATAGTCTAGCATAGAAGAAAAAAAATCAAGTTACACAGATAGATGGGAACCAAAGAGGAATATGAGGGAACAGCTAAAGAACGAGAAGTCTTCTCTCCTGCATGTGCATCATTCCCTTTAACATTAATGGGAGAAATACATAGACATCAAGAGGAGAAAAGACATCATAACCACAGAGAAACAACCTCCATCAGTGCATAAAGAGCACAAACCACTTGAAATAATGAAAATAACCAGCAGACACCTTCGTAACACATCCATCCATTCCTCTTCTGATAGAATGGAACCTGCTGTTGGTCCTAAACAAACATAGTAGTTGGGTGGAGGTAGTTCCTACCTCCAACAGGAAAAGTGAAACAGAGTGACACAGCTGGGCATTCTTGTGTCTAATACAAGAGGTGAGCATCATTCTTCTGACCAGAACAGAAGGTGGAGGTGCATTTGCAAGCCTATTACAGAAGGTAATGGGACACAAACCCACATACTCTTCTTTTTAGATATCTTGACATTTCTGTTATTCTGTCTTCCCATGACACAGTGTATGAAATGCAATTATTGTTATGTTCAGCACTGAATGTGAGCACTTCATTTTGCAGACCAACATCACAGAGTATCTGGCTGATGGTTGCTCAGATGTTGTAATTAATGTAAAAGGGTAAATGCAAGTGACCATGAATGTAGATAATATCTTTCTTGTTCGCCACTATCTGAACTAACAAGGGTGGTCTTCATGGAGAGTAAGACTCAAAATCAACAGTCTTCTGAAGAATCCTTTCCAAGACTCCAGTCTACTGTTTTTATGTTCTGCATTAAGCACAGGCTAGAGTTTATAATGCATAGTCATTTTCAGATCTTGCATGCTGCTTGGTTTAAATAGGCCAGACTATCTGCTGTGCTAGCCAGTTATGACACCCTGGTTCTCCGCTCCAGGCTCCAGCACAAGTTACAGCAGCAGAGATATCCTCACAAAGTCAGCTGGTGCATCCCTCCTGGGTATTGTTCTCTGGTAGGGGAGCAGAGCTGGGGGGTATCCCCTGTGCACCACAGGAGTGATGCAAGTGCTTTCATATATCTTACGTAAGCAGGGCCTTTCAAGTGAACAAAAGAGTCCTTGCACCTGTGCCAGGGCCACATAGAATCATGATCCTTACAATCCCTGAATGCAGGGGAGCCAGGGAAGTGTCCTAGCAACCCCACCAAAGGGGTAAGAGCAGAGCCATGGATCTTCCCCGCTCCTTCCACACTAGCTGGTAGCGGCCTGACAATGGTGAGCATACACTGCATCACTTTATAGCATGAAGCAGCCATGATTGGTGTGTCACACTATCCCATCACCTCCAAGGTGATTCCACACCCTTTTGAGCTCCACAGATGGGGCTGGAGAAGCACCCCTCTAAACCCCTTCACTGATAGGTACACCCAGTAAAGCCAAAGTCTGGGCTTATATAAACAATGTACCTGAAAAGGGGAATCAAACAAATGGCAGAATATAAAATGTCCATCTTTCATCACATCCTCTTCAAGCCGGCTGAGGGGACAGAATGTGCAAAGTACTCCACTTAGGAAGGACCAATCAGTGGCAAACATACAAAATGGGAAATGACTGCCCAGGAAGGAGTACTGCAGAAAGGGATCTGGGTGTCATAGTGGATCACAAGCTAAATATGAGTCAATAGTGTAACACTATTGCAAAAAAAGTGAATATTATTCTGGAATGTATTAGCAGGAGTGTTGTAAGCAAGACATGAAAAATAATTATTCTGCTCTATTCCATGCTGATTAGGCCTCAACTGAAGTATTGTGTCCAGTTCTAGGTGCACCATTTCAGGAAAGATGTGGACAAATTGGAGAAAGTCCAGAGAAGAGCAACAAAAATGAAATGATTAAATGTCTAGAAAACATGACCTATGAGGGAAGATTGAAAAATTTGGGATTGTTTAGTCTGGAGAAGAGAAGACAGAGAGGACATGATAACAGTTTTCAAGTACATAAAAGGTTGTTAGAGGGAGGAGGGAGGGAAATTGTTCTCCTTAACCTCTAAGGACAGGACAAGAAGCAATGGTCTGAAATTGCACCAAGAGCATTTTAGGTTGGACATCAGGAAAAACTTGCTGTCAGGGTGGTTAAGCACTGGAATAAATTGCCCACAGAAGTTGTGGAATCTCCATCACTGGAGATTTTTAAGAGCAGGTTAGACAAACACCTGTCAGGGATGGGCTAGATAATAGTTAGTCCTGCCATGAGTGCAGGGGACTGGATTGGATAACCTCTCAAAGTCCCCTCCAGTCCTACGATTCTATGACTCTAAATAACACACTTGACACTATCATTTCAATTCCAGCATTCACTAGCAGGGAGCACAACTAGGAACAGGTGAACCTGGTGGTCATAAATCTCTGCATGGGCCAGTTTAGGCAAATACCAGAAACACTAACATACAGCAAGAAAGGCTGTTCTGACATCATTCCCAGCCACGTCAGAATCCAGACATACCAGAAAATTACACAAGAAGTTCTGATCATTTAAGAACAAGGAGTGCTTGTGGCACCTTAGAGACTAACAAGTTTATTTGAGCATAAGCTTTCGTGGGCTAAAACCCACTTCATTGAATGCATGCAGTGGAAAATAAAGTAGGAAGATATATATACACATAGAGAACATGAAAAAATGGGTGTTGCCATACACAGTATAACGAGAGTGATCAATTATGGTGAGCTATTATCAGCAGGAGAAAAAAGCCTTTTGTTGTGATGATCAGGATGGCCCATTTCCAACAGTTGACAAGAAGGTGTGAGTAACAGTAGGGGGGGGGGAAATAACCATGGGGAAATAGTTTTACTTTGTGTAATGACCCATCCACTCCCAGTCTTTATTCAAGCCTAATTTAATGGTGTCCAGTTTGCAAATTAATTCCAATTCAGCAGTCTCTCATTGGAGTCTGTTTTTTAAGTATGTTTGTTATAATATTGCGACTTTTAGGTCTGTAATCGAGTGACCAGGGAGACTGAAGTTTTCTCCGGTTTTTGAATGTTATAATTCTTGCATTGCTCAAATAAATTTGTTAGTCTCTAAGGTGCCACAAGGACTCCTTGTTCTTTTTCCTGATACAGACTAACATGGCTACTACTCTGAAACCTGATCATTTAACATGACAAGCCCCATCTGTGGGCCAAAAAGATTGGCACAAACATCCAAAGATGTGGAGGAGTCTCAGATCATGGCTCTGTACACCACACTAGCCCTGAGAGAGGGATGCAGCTGACCCTGGGGCTGCAGAAATTCATATTAGCTTCACAAGTCATCTAAGCTCTACAGTCCCAGCAGCAGAGGTCCCAAGATTGCCCACCACACACCTCCAGCACTCTTCCTGTGGGTGCAACCACAACGCTGTTTTGCGAGCATAAAGGGTCACAAGATAAATAAACAATAAATCAGTTTAGAATTTGACTTTCTTCTGAAGATCTGCCTGGAATTTGAAGCTAGATAAATTCAGACTGGAAACAAGGCATACATTTTCAACATTGAGGGCAATTAAGCTTTGGAACAATCTACCAAGGAGTCATGGTGGATTGTCCATCACTGACCATTTTTAAATCAAGATTGGATGTTTTTCTAAGAGATCTGATCTAGGAATTCTCTCAGGGAAGTTCTGTGGCCTGTGTTACACAGGAGGTCAGACTAGATGATCACAGTGGTCCCTTCTGGCCTTGGAAGCTATGAATCTCAAAACATTTTTCAAAAGTGAGTAGCTGATTATTGCAGCAATTTTGCAGATATGGAAAATGCAGCTCATTGTGATATGCCCAAAAACACCCAAGAAGTCAGTGGCAGAGTCAGGGCTAGAACCCCCTTATTCTAACATCTAGCCCTTTCTATAACCATTAGACAACACTTCTGCTGGGAGAGGCTGAAAAAACAGAAAATGTGTTTCTTTCCAGCAGTGCCATCTTTACAAAAATATAGCAAAATAAATTACCTCCAGCTCAAGTCCTCTTCTGGGAGCTGTATTCTCTTCACTACTACATTTTCAGAACTGGTTTCAGAGTGGTAGCCATGTTAGTCTGTATCAGCAAAAACAACAAGGAGTCCTTGTGGCACCTTAGACACTAACACATTTATTTGGGTATAAGCTTTCTTGGGCTAAAACCCACTTCATCAGATGCTGAGATCATCAGAACTGTGAGATCCCAAAGTCCTGCTTAGTATCTGTAAGGTTGGACTTCAAACCAGAACCTGCTATTGAGATTAGAGATGAGCTCGAAGCACAATCCTGGATGGAACACACAAACTTTGGGAAAACTTGGATCTAGAGGCAAAGTCCACGGCCAGTAGGCCCTAACTCTATAACAGTCTGAACCAAACCCCTAGATCTGATTCCCCGCTAAACTCATGTGCGATATGAATCTGATCACTAGCCCTTAAATCCACCCCTGAGTAGCACAAGGCCTCTAAATCAAGCCATAAATAGGATTTAAGTGGTGCATAGGTCTTGTGCAGGCCCTCTGCATTTGGCCCTAGGATGGGTTGTTCACCCCATACAAGCCATGAGCAAGTTAATGTGGGGCAGAAGGGGCCAGTTAGCCTATTCTGCACCTGGAAAGGAGCCAGGAATTGGTAAGACCTAATGGCAGATGAAGCCCAGCTGGGGGAGAAGCTGGGGTAGGATGATAAACCCAAAGAGGGTAATCAGGAAGAGGCTGCAAAGGAAGGGGGCCTGCAGTCACTCTCTAGAGGGAAAAGGAGTTAATTAGGGACAAGGAGAAAGCCCGGAAGACAGTAAGCCCTGAGGTCCTGCCCTGGACTAGGCAGTCTGGCAAGAGGGGTGAAGTAGCCACAGGGAGCAGAGGGTGGTAAACCCAGGGATAGACCAGGAGATAGAGAGGTGGGGTAGAAAGGAACCCAGGAAACAGCAATAGGGACTGAGACTGAGCAAGACCTGCTTGCTAGTCATAGGGTCCCTGGATTGGAACCCGAAGTTGTGGGTGGGCCTAGGTTCCCCTACCAGCCATGGGGAAGTTGCACAGGACTGAGAGATGGAACGGAAGAACCTCTAAGGTGGCATCCACACAGTTTGTCCAGTGGGACTTTGATACCCTGGAAGGGAAAACTGGATAGTGACCTGGGCTGAGTCAGAAAGAAGGAGCCCTTCGAGTCACAAAAGAGAGAGAGACCAAACAGCAAGCAACTGATCACAGGGAAACCCTACTAGGTGAAAGCTAGTTCCCAGACCTAGCCACAAGGAGGTGTACCTGTGGTGAGTGGAGCCCTTTCAGGGCCTACACCATAACAGCCAGATCTGGAAATAAATCCAGATTGAATTTGTGGTCTGAGCCCATAGCATGGAGACACACCTACTTCAGAAAATATAGTATTATCTTTTACCTTTAGATCCCCTGGCAGAAATGCCAGTTATGTTATGGGTTGAGAGCAGAGAAATGCAGTGGCAGGGACCTATCATCCCTGCTAAGGAGTTGGGGCTTACTGCACATTTGTTTCTACTGTAAACTGTAGGAGGCACAAAGTTTTGCACTTTAGCTTTCCCGTCCCTACCCTGCCCTAAATTCATATGAAAGCAAATACCTCCAGGAGAGAAACATCAGCCCTGGTTTTGAGAACATTCATTTTTGTTTTGAATAAAATTTAGTCTTTTGTTTGTTTTATGAAATAATCCAGCAAAACCAGTCCCACTGCCACTCCATGCCACTGATGGCAAAACAAGCCATATCCTTTTACATTTTAACTACTTGTCATGTGTATCCTTTCAGCTTAGTCACCAGTGTTTACTTGGAGAGTTTCTACCTACTACATATTTAATTCCCCTGCAGAGAACAGCAGAAAGGTTTATATAAATAAATAAATAAAAATGCACCAATAAAAATATACAGTTGCACCATTTTTTTCAAAATAAGCCCCTTTAATGTCTACGCTACATTGTTAAACTGTTTTTTCCATTGCATAAAAGTGTCTCATGAGCAAGAAATGATCTACTTTGAAGGGTCGCAACAGAAGACACCGCTTCCTCAGGAACACGTTCAGTTCCACACGCTGTACTCAAGCTCTCCCCGTATAAAACAGGCAAATGTTCTATTCTGAGAACAAGATATAAGCCTGGACAAAACCAGGCCATTTCTGATACTGAAGACTATCATCCCCACCCTAATGAGGCCCTCTGTAATTATAAGGATACTCTGCTTGGTAGGCTACCTGTTCAGACCAAAAACCGTGAAGTGCTGGGAGCCTTCTGCAAGGTGCTGAGCATTCTCAATTCCCATCAAAGTCAATGGGAATTGAGGGTCCCCATCAGCTCCGGGCAGCAGGCTTGACAGACTAGCGAGCTAGTTTTTAAGGTCATCACATGATGCAGTTTGCTGTACATTTTCAAAGCTGTTTGCAGCGTGGCACCCCGTTTGTAACCCCATGAGGTGTGGGGTGTGGTATGATCACATTCATTCTTATCGATAGGGCCTGATTCTCTGCTTGCTCACTGCAAAGTGAATTTATCGCACATCCAAATGTGTGCTGCACAGGGAGACTCTCCAACAGCTTAATGCTGGCTGGGGGAGGGTAGCCACCTCCTGCACCATCTCTGCCATGCGACTCCACTGCCTCCTTCTGGGGAACCTCCTTTCCTGATATAGGGTTTGTTGGCAGTGGGGAGCAGGTGTGTCCAGGGATGGCGGGAGTCAGAGCAGTGCAGGCTCCACCTCATTCTCAGACTTTCTACCATCTGTGTAAAATGAAGAGGCTCTCCAGCAGCTGTGATGGGCACCTTATCAGCCTGCCCTTCTCCATTGTGCCCATATCCAAATCCTGTATAAGGTATTTTCTATATTTATGATTCACTAAAGAGAAACTGAAATACACAATCTACAACAGGAAAGAGGTCCGACTCTGTGAAGGAAGCTATACTGTTATATAGTAAATGCTACGGGCCTGATCCACCGTTTAGTTATGCTGGTGTAAATCAGCAGTAACTTCACTGAAATCAGTGGTAAAAAACCAATGAGGAAGGAGAATCAGGCCGTTAGCATTTTGTCCCCACCTTGTCAGCTTCCCAGGGCTTTGCAAACAGAATTGCCAGCCTAGATAGCAGCAGCGAAGTACCCTTCTCCTACCAGCTCAGCTCCTCCAGCTTTTACAATAACTGTAACAGCTTACAGAGTAACAGCCGTGTTAGTCTGTATTCGCAAAAAGAAAAGGAGTACTTGTGGCACCTTAGAGACTAACCAATTTATTTGAGCATAAGCTTTCGTGAGCTACAGCTCACTTCATCGGATGCATACTGTGGAAAGTGTAGAAGATCTTTTTCTACACACAAAGCATGAAAAAATACCTCCCCCCACCCCACTTTCCTGCTGGTAATAGCTTATCTAAAGTGACCACTCTCCTTACAATGTAAGCTATTACCAACAGGAGAGTGGATTTGTGGGGATGGGGAGAAAACCTGGATTTGTGCTGGAAATGGCCCAACTTGATTATCATACACATTGTAAGGAGAGTGATCACTTTAGATAAGCTATTACCAGCAGGAGAGTGGGGTGGGGGGAGGTATTTTTTCATGCTTTGTGTGTAGAAAAAGATCTTCTACACTTTCCACAGTATGCATCCGATGAAGTGAGCTGTAGCTCACGAAAGCTTATGCTCAAATAAATTGGTTAGTCTCTAAGGTGCCACAAGTACTCCTTTTCTTTTTGTAACAGCTTAGCCTTCTAAAGCATGGCTCTTCACCAGGACTGTGTTTCTTTTATTTTCTTTCTAATGCTTACAGAACTGCCTAGTGCAACAAACTAGGGCTTTATTCACTACACACCATGGTCACCAGCCAAACCCCACATGTGCATCATAAGAGATTAAAGTCAGGAACCTCCATTCCACCAAGAGCACAGGACCCTAACACTGGAGCCAGAGGAATCTATTAGTTGCTGCTATTGTTAAGGATTCTATTTATTTTGATGGAGAATTGAACCAGGAACCTCCAAAGCTAAAAGTATGAACCACTATAGCTTGAGCACATAATCTAAACTCTCAGGGTAGAAGCAGCATATCCTCTGTATGTTATGAAAGCGCTCTATATCTGTAAATAATTAATAGACACAGTGCCAGCAGATGGCACTCAAGAATAGTAACTTAGTTCAAGGTGTTTGTACAACCAATAAAATCGTCTTGCACTACAAATGGCTTCCTCTTCGCAGCACTTTACATCAGCTCTTCACACTGTGGATTGAGCACAAAAGGGGGTATGAAAGATATACTGACTGACCAGTGGCTTGCGTTAACAGTCGCAACACTGCAGTTTGTCACTCTCCATCCACTAGAGGGCAGAGGTTGGACATTAGTGCAATGTAGTTTACTCTATATTAATCTAATTCCAGACTCACTGAAGTTAATGGCAAAACTCCCATTTGCTTTATCTGGAGAAAGATCAACCTTTTTTAAATAAAAATAAATTAGGAAACGGAAATTTAGAAGACATCGAAAAGAGACCAAAATGCATGTTGGATAGGTGTTGTAAAGAGTAGCAGCTCCTTGAGCACATGAGGCCTATTGTAACAAGGTAAATAGCTCATAGTAACAATTATCATTAGCTTTCTTAATTAGCACAGATTGCCTGTTGTGTGGGGACTTTTCATGAGACAATAATTGCTTAGAAATAATCTTTGAGCAGCAATGTGACTCACATTTTTGTGTCGGTGTTAGTGTTATTCAGTAGCATTGCTATCTCTAGGCTTATGGAAGTAACTGATCAAAGAGATAAAATATTTTTTTTTTATTAAAAATGGAAACCTGAGAAGTAATCTGATTATTTGCCAGGCATTAAAAGCCTGATTCAAGCCCCACTTAAGTCAATGGAAAGACTCCTAAAATTACTGTAGATTCAGGCCATAAATTACTACGGATTTGTTTCTGTTCTCTTTCTTGGCAGCCCTGCCATTTCTGCCCCAAGAATGATCAGTGTTTGAGGAGAAGCTGCCCTGACACTTGGTATGATCTCACTGTCTCACCATGCCACTCACATGCACAATGCAAAGGCAATTGAAAATCAATTGCTACATCAAGTACCAGGAGAGAGGTCTAGGATGGGAGCATGTAGCTAAGTGCCCCTTTAGCATGTGGATTGCATTCAACTGCATCAGTTCAGAGATGTCCAGTCTGTCCATGCCCTGCCTCTTTTCTAACACTGCCTATTGAGAGTAGGGGAGCGAGCACACGAGGGAGTTGAGTTACAATTGCTCTGTGCAAACGACTGCACCTAGTATACTTGTGCCCATGAAGGTCTTTCACGTGCATTTCCTCTAAAGCACAACAACCTTGCACATGCTGCTGTGCATCATGCCAGGACTTGGAGGATCAAGGCCTGATTGTTCTAACTGATCAACAATTTAGACCTAGTCAGTGTCACTAAGCAGGCAGGGCAGTGAACTAGAGGCTGGGTTTTATTTCGGTCTGTGCTGTATGTCTTTAGGCAAGTCTCAGTGCCTCTGCTTCCCCATTCTTTGTCTTTCCTTGTCCATTTAGATTGTAAACCATCTGGGACAGGTAGGATCTCTTAGCATGTCTGTGTACCATGCCTAGCACAATAGGGCATTGATCTTGCTCTGGGTCCACAGTAATACAAATATTAAATAATAATGATTGCAACTGATTCAGTTTTCAGAGTTCAGAGTAGCAGCCGTGTTAGTCTATATTCACAAAAAGAAAAGGAGGACTTGGGGCATCTTCGAGACTAACCAATTTATTTGAGCATAAGCTTTTGTGAGCTACATGCATCCGATGAAGTGAGCTGTAGCTCACAAAAGCTTATGCTCAAATAAATTTGTTAGTCTCTAAGGTGCCACAAGTACTCCTTTCGTTTTCAGAGTGATGCTGTTCTCTGTGGCTCTATTAAGTTGTAAGAAGGTTTTCTCTAGGGCAGACAGGTTTATTTTCTGTACAGAAAGCCATCCATGAAGAGAGGCAGCAAGCTCTTGTCACTGCTCAGACGGAATACATTTGAACTCACACCTCCACAACTCAAAGGCAAGGGTGTACCACCTAGAGCAGCCTCAGTGGGTCAGACTTTGATGTTGAGAAGCACTTGGCAGCTGCTTGCAAAAGAACGTAATCAGCCTTTCAGTGAAAAATTTGAGTTTGCGGCAGTATCTGTATAAACCATTGCTGTTTGCCCCCAAACCTGTCGATATTTCACATAAGTATTTATCTTCCTTGAAATGTTCTAAGTAGAGAACTCCAACCACTCGGAGTTTTGCCGAAACATTAAACAGTTGCTTCCCCAAGTATCCTATGACTTTGAATACAATTTGCCTCTATTTAGAATTGAATAAATCATTAGCGCATACCCCAATCTCCACCACAGAAGCACAATGCCTTTTCCAGTTTGCTTCAAGGCCAGCTTTCGGCACATATTGTATTGTTATTACCGAACGTGCCAAGCCCACAGACCTGCTTTGAATTTAGGTTTCTCCACTGCAGCATTACAAAGGTTTTTGTTGGAATGTCGCTCAGATTTCCAGACTTTGATGATGTTTCAATAATACAATAAAAGGCAGGTTCTCACCACAACAAAAGACAAAATATCATGTTTGAATAAACAGAATTCTTTGGCCCTATATAACATGTGTCATCGTGTAGGGATTTTTTTCCCCCCACAGACTCAGACCTCTTCTGGAGTAGATTATCGTTGCTGATCAGTACAGTATTTAATCTCATGTATAAGGTCATTACATGATCTGACCTCAAGACTCCAGCCTCACTTGCAGAACAGATGCACAGACTTAGTAAATGGAGAAGCAGGAAACTCAGAAGATAATCTTTAATAGTGTTTGCCACATTTACCCATATAGAAAAAAAAAGTTCTGTCACCCCCAATGTGCACAAATACATCATGCATTTGCCTTTAAATATTGCATATTTATTCAAATGTATGTGACGTACAGAGTCTCTTGCTGGTATGAAATTAAATATATTATAAATATACATGGAGAAATAAGTGAAATCAGATTCAAGTATTTTCAAATTGTTAAACAAGTTCTTGTTTCAGTCCACGTGTATTTGTTGTATGAACCTGGGCCAATATTTTATAGGCTATGTAACATTGTGTGCATGTGTGTTTATATCATACATACACATGCCTTTATCTGATGACAAATGTATAGTATAGGAAATTGTTTTCTCCATAAGTAATGATAATCGTGTACATTGTGGTATATTGAATAGTCAAGGCTCCATATACAACATTATAGAGCCACACAAATAATAGCCTCATGATTCTTTCCCTTCATACATTTTAAAGTTGCCACATAAATCCATACAGAGACCACAACAATGCTGTGTTGATGCTCTACCTCTTCTAGGAGCCCCTTCTCTTCTCTCTAATCCCCCGACCATCCAGTCTCTCCTCCTGCTCATCTCCTAAAATCTGAACATAATGAGCCCTGCTCCTGTGCAGCTCATGCATCTCTCCTAGCATCTGACTTCCTAAGAGTACAAATCCTGTCCCAACTTCCATGGCTGTGGCAGCTTCCCTTACTCAAGAGTTGGGGGCAGGACCTCAGGGTGCACTTCTCCTATATGGCATGGCTGTCAGCTCCATGGAGGCCACATAGATATAGGGCACTGCTGGTAGCAGGGCCAAAACAGGCCACACACAGTGGTGGGAATGGAGGATCCACCACTACCTCGATGTTCCAGTCCTCCGTCTGCACAGAAGAGACATATCGTTACCAGAGAACCTGCAACTTGGGCAAAGGATTATTATCCTCACAAAGCAGAGCAGTGCACAGCCTGGTACTTGGGCTACGTCACGTTGCATGGGATTTGGGCTAAAGTTTGGAAGAGCAGGGTTCCACATCAAGCATCCAGGAAGGGAGAACATGGCCAACTAAGGGATCTGGAAGCAGCCCATGGGGCCAGACACACTGGGTATGTCTACACTGCAGTTGGGAGGTGTCAGTGCAGCACACAAACAGCCTGCGAACCCCTTTCACTAAATTGTGAAATCTTGTGAACCCCCTCCTAAAAATGAATATTTCCAGGGATTTAAGTTTAAATTTCCTCTGCACTCCATGGGGCTCCTGCTGCTGGCCCCGGTCAACTGAGTTCTACTGAGTTCGGGCTGCAGGTCCCGCTGACCACCGGGGCTCGGGGTGCCAGCCCCATGCGGAGATCTGAGGTTCAGGCGGCCGGTTCCCCCACTGACGGGGGCAGGGCTCAGGCGGCCAGCCCCAACTACCCAGCCCCACTCTCCCCGGGGCTCGGGCTGCCAGCCCCAACTACCCAGCCCCACTCTCCCCAGGGCTCGGGCTGCCAGCCCTGCAACTGGGTCCCACCTACTGCCTCCAATGCCTGGGGTCCTCTGGCCACCATGAGTGACATTTTTCTGGCAAACCCCCTGTAATGTTTTGCGAACCCCCACGGGTTCGCAAACCCCAGTTTGGGAACCACGGCACTAGATCAAAGAAAGCTCGGCTAGGTCTACATTGTTGTATGGCCCCCGGTATTTTAATCCTAGTTTTTTTTTCTCCCATGGGAAGAGTGCATAAAAATAAAAAATAAATAAAGTGCAACCTGTGAAGTGTATCTGGGATTGAAGAACCCCCAGGACCTGGGCTGGGACAAGTAGGGGCCTTAGATAAAATGTGTATACTAACTACTGTGATGAATCTGCTAACCAGGAAATTACCATTCCCATCTACCTCTTCCCCAGGAATAGATGCCCCCTGAGCTGGACATGTGGGTACATGCCCTTCACCTGGCCAATAGAGGGAAAGGGCAGAAACTCTATCAAACAATCCTGAGCCAGGAAGTGACTTGGCACTTGGGGGAAGTGGTGGCAGCATGGCAAGCCACAAGCAGCAGGGAATTGGTGAGCAGAGCAGGCTGCAGCAGGAGCCAGAGAATTGGGTGTGACTGTCAGACGTTGCAGCTGAGTTCAGGTCAGTGCAGAATTTGTAGGAAAGCAGCAGAGAGCAAGCATGCAGCCAGCACAGAGGCCCCAACAAGACACCACTAACTGATCCCACCTGGAAACCTGGAAAGTCTTATCTGTGTCTAGAACAGACTGGACTGGAGAGGTCACCCCAGGCTCTAGGCTTGTAGGTCCTCAACTATCTAGTTGCTATCAAAGGCCCTTTTTTCATAATCTTTCTTTAAATTCCTAGGCTGGAAAGTTAAAAGCGACTGTCACTGAGCTCAGTGGGGTTTGGATCAGGCCCATAGACAGACTCCAGTACTAAGTGAGAATGACATCCAATAGAGTTACCATGAAAAATGCAGGCCTCTAACGCTTGACAGAACTACTCCTCTGGAGGGGAAATCAGTTTCAGGCGTCGACATCTTACTTGCACCAGCAGTTAGAGTAAGTCAGGGTTGAATTCTCCCCTGTGCCGGGGGCCTGAGCAACACTTAACTCCAATTTAAGGCCTATTTCGAAGGCTTAGGTGGTATGCAAGGGGTGCCTAGGCCATATGTGGGGCCCACAGCACAGTCTGTTTCACCAGTAGGGACCAGCTGATCAATGGAAGACATTTTTCTCACCAATACATGAACTCAGAGAAGAGAGCTCACGGAGATAGCTAATGTACTCTATGTCAGCCAGCCAAGCTTTGGGCTTCAATGGCCCAATGTTCCAGGGAATTTTTTTGTAAATTACCCAAATCTGATGGCTTTACTCATCAGGCTGATCAAAGACAATGTGTCGTGAGTTTAGCTCCCTGTTAATCAAAAGCCATTTGAAAAGCCACTGTGATATTGTTATTACTCTTATTGCTATTGAGAGAATGCTGTGAGTGTGGGTAATGCAGGGCTTTACAACACATGTAATAGATGAGGTCCTTGCTACAGAGACCCTGTAATCTAATGCAGATTTCATGGTTATCCCAGAGCCGCTTTACTGCCAGTCACCCATAGCAGGCTTCCCTCTGTAAAGCCATGTCAGGAGCCTCCTTAATCAAGCTCAGCAGAGTCTCTGGTCATCAGCCTTAACTGCCATATGCCATACATGGCTGGGCTGTATTGTTCTAGGATCCAAAGGACCCACTCAGGAAGGAAGCAGGGCAGAGCTGAAGACCTCTGCATTCCACAGCAGAGATCCCTGGGGATTTACTGCACCTGAAAGCTGAGCAAGCTCAATAAGTTCCAAGCCCTCAGTCCACATAGGCTCCCCAGGTGACCAGCCCATTATGTGGATGGATCAGACCCAAGACATCTTGTTAAACCCAAGAGCGGTCCAGTACGGAGACATAATTGGGATAGGACATAAAACCGTAAATACTAAAAACAAATGAAGGACTTGGGTGAGAATGGACAGTAGCTCCAAGGAAGCCAGTGAGTCTGAATGTGTATCAGCATCAGAGAGAATCAATATCTATGTGTTTTTGATTACTCAACCTGCTGTGAAGTGCTAGCTTATTAAGCACTGACTTGCACATTCCACCTAGCTTTTTTCTTTCTCTCTTTCTTTCCAAGCTGTCAGAAAGGATTTGGATGAAGTCAGTCTTTGAACACAGGCAGTTGAGTCTCAACCCCAGAGAAGCCATGAAGGGTTGAGTCCTCTAGCATGTGGCATATTGGCATAATGTGTGTCTCAGGCTGATTTGTTTTACTACTAACAGTTACCAGTGACAGCCAGTGCGACCTGTTGAACTAGTTTTTGGAGGTAGTCATTAGTCACAGTTCACTAGAAGTTACGATATTCTCAGGGTCTCATAAAATAGTGCACCGTTATCAACAGTTGAAAAACCAGAGACTAAGTGGAAGGAGCACTGTGGTTGCCAAAGGTGGGGGGAAAAGCCCCATGAAATCTGGAATGTGTTTCTACTTACTGTCCATCCTAGTAAAATAAAATGATCTCTCGTTTGAGCATATGGTTCTGCTTAGACTAGAAATTGTATATATTGGTCTAAATCCAGAATAGCCTTTCTGACATATTACTCAGTATTAGAAAATCACTACAACCTGCAATTCCTAATGCTAAGTGCAACAAATCTACTATGATACTCCTCCCCCACCACCTCCTCCCCCAGCACCCTGGTTGTCGTCTTCTCCCACTCTCAGCTTTACGCCTTCTTCCTCCCCCTGCCCCCAACTTGTTCTCCAGGTTAGTTCCCCCTCTGCATGCAGATCTCTCCTTAAAAGCCAGTAAGGCCAAGTGCTAAGTATATATTACAATCCACTGACTGCATGGAGGCTGGACATGGATGCTTTGTAGGTGTGGGTTTAGCACATATAGACCTACAATACTATAGGGTAGATTCTGCCTGGCTCTTATGTGCGTGCTCAGAGGAAGAGAGGAACCTCCCCTCAGTCCTTGCACAACTCACATAAAGGTGTGGATGAAGTCCTTGTGCTCTGTAGGGAGTAGGGACAGCTCCCTCACTACTCCCCCAGAGGGTGCATAGCACCCAAGGGAAGTGGTGATGGTTGGAGAGTAGGCAGAGAGTCAGCAGAACCATGGCTTTACCTCGCTTTCAGGGTGGTCAGTGCAGGTGACCAGCCACCAGAATGTGAGTATGCCACATGGTACAACAGTCTGCACTGTTGTACTCTCCAGGCAGTGCCAGGGGCAGGGATAGATGTAAGATGGAGGCAGAATGTCTGAGGTATGGAGAGGACAGCTTCATCCCCCGGAGCTGAAAGAGTGGAGTAGAGCTCTGCAAAGCTGGGACTGAGGGATGAATTTCCCATGAAGTAGGGCTTGTCAAAAATTTTCCTATGGAATATTTTGCCATTAGTAATGGCAGTTTCGGCAAAATTGAAACTGTCCACAGGAATGTGTCTATTTTGACAATATTTTGTTTTGGGGAAGGAAAATAATCAAATCAAAGCATTTCACTGTGGTTGAAATATTCCATTTTGACCTTATCCAAAGGCAATATTTCAGCTTTTCCTTTTGAAACAGCTTTTAATTTTAAAATTCATTTTATACTATACACTATAGCACAATCAAAATTGGAGTGGAACATTTCTGATTCATTGAAACAGAATGTTTAGATTCCCACAAACTGAAATTTTCAAAAAGAATTTTGGTTGGGGTCTCACGTCAATTTTTTGCTTTGTTTTCAGTTTGGAAAGAAAACAAATTTAGAAATCATGGCATTTCCCATGAAATGGAAATTACTGTACTTGCAAAGCTGTACTCAGAAGCAGATTCCTTTGTACAGTGCGTTGATGGTAAAAGCCACTGGAAGCAGTGGGGATAGCCCCATCACAGTAAGGCTAAGGTAAGTGTTGGGGAGGGAGATGATATGCAGCTAAGTATATAGAATTGCACAGAGGGAATTCAACTCAGTCTGTTTTGGGGTGCTGATAGCTTTATCACTCCTGGGATAAATGAAGCTTCTTTTGGAAGAAATGGTTTACTTAACCACAGTCAAACTGAGGAGAGTACCTTTATCAGAATAGAAAGAGACTGTCTCAGAAAGCAGACCGCTCAGTCAACCGGAGTGCAGCTGACCCAGGTTACATCAGAGATAGCTTCCTTGCTTCTGCTCTTCTTAAGGGAGTGTACAGTGTTTAATCACAGCAATAATGCGGTAAGAGTTCCACACGTCATCACTGAGGCTGGGATGAAGCTTTCTCACAAAGAGGTCTCTCTGTGGAAGCTGAGAGTTTCCCTCAGCCAGGGCTTCGGGATAATGGAGAACTTTACCCTCATGGGCCTGGTGTGAGGGTCTGACTGAGAGCTACGATGGGCAGCCCTTACTCATGTTGGGGGGCATTTTACTGACATGAGCAGTCCTGTAGAATTCAGTAAGATTATGCATGCATTCACCAGAGAGAGTAGAGGTTGTACACTGTAGCCCAGAGGAAGACTGTTACACAGGAGCTGGGAGAAGAGTCTCTGAGAAAGTAGAGGGCTGCAGCCTTGTGCTGCTGAAGTTAGAGACTGAGAGATAAACATCTCCCTTCACCACGCTGGTACTAGGAAAGGGTCTCTTTTAGGGTGCCTGCAACTTAACCAAAATAGGGCTGAGGAAGGCAGATGCTTTGTTGGAACAGATAGTCTCATCAGCCAGGGCCAAGGAGAGGCTTTAAATGGGGGACCAGACAGCTTCATCTGATGGAGGCTGATGAGTTTCTCATGGATCACTTCAAGGGACAGGTTCATCTGACTCAAGCTTGTGATTAATCACTAGGGGGCACCAGATGGCTCATTACACAGGGGCTTATGACTCAGTTTTGTTTTGTTTTGCTCTTTTAGGACCAAACAGCTTCATGACACCTCTAATGTCATGGATATGATACAGCTACAGCTAAAGATACAGCTACAACAACCCAGGGCTCAAGAAAAGCCAAGATAGCTTGTTTCACCATGATGCTGCTGAGGTTAAAGACTGTCCTCCCTGGGGAAGGTGGGTTGGGAACTCACCAGCCGCCTGCAGAGTCCCTGGCTCCCTGTGCCCTGGCTGGGTGGGAGCCGGGGGAACTGCCCAGAGAAGTGCCCAGTGACTGAACACTGCAGCCACCTCCACTGACAAGAGCTGCCTCTGGCGCCATGCACACGTCTCCAGAGGTGCTGCCCAGAGCCCCCAAGGCGGCTGCGCAGTGCAGAACGCCAATCCCTGCTGGCAGCGCCTGCACAAACACCAAACATCTCACTGCCTTTGGTAACAGCTATTCAGGAGCAACCACCTCTTGAGATGAGATCATCTTCCAGGCATCAGATAGCCTGACCACAGCTATGGCTAATATACACATACAATTGTTTTTATGAATCAGAGAGATCTCTCACTCCAGGGTAGAAGTAACCTTCTCCATGTGAAGTGAACAACATGTCAACAGTAGGGCTGATGGAGGAGGATCACTGAGGGAAACAGGAAGTGCAGAGGAAAGAAGCAATTTTAAGGAAGTGGATAGCTGTAATACCTCTGAGAAGAGGGGAGAATCTCTTTCAAGGAGCAGACAAAGCACCTTCATGAAATCTGGTGAGCATCTTTTCCACACATCAGAGAGAATTATCAGCGGGTTCCAAGAGGACAATCTCTGTCAAGCTGCAAATGACTCCACCATACCTAGACCAAGGTAAGCCTTTATGTCAGGGGGCAGGTAACTTCAGCACACTAGTCCTGTCTTTCAAGAAGCCACTAGCCCAGCAATGATGGACTAATGTATTCATTCCATTCAGGACGTAGATGCAGGGACCTAGTAGATAACTTCATAACCACCCCAGCTATGAGGAAAAAATCTCTTTCAGGGAACAGATACCTTCATCTAACTAGAGCTAAAATAAGAACTTCTTACAGAAAGCATTATCTATCAGACTAAGGAGAGAGTCCATTTGACGGCTTCATCATCCCACTACATAGGGAAGAGTTGTTTTCTTGGATCCGATACATTCATCCCTCAGGGGCTGAGATAAGTATCTCATAGAGGAACTGGACAGGTAAGAACTTCTCTGAGAAAGTAAACAGTCTCTTGACAATAAGGCTGAGGAAAGAGGAGCACTGAAGGAGTCAAGATGAGGAGATAAGAAAGCTGTTCATGGAGCAGAGAATATTATCACACCTGGAGGGATGTGAGACTCCCTTTACAGGAACAGACAATTATTTCAGATGGGAAGGGATAAGAGTTTCTTTAAAGGAAACTACATCACACTAGTCTTGAAATTAGAATTCCTTTCACGTATTAGCTTTTTAGCTCCCGAGCTTGAGTTGACGGTCTCTTTGAGGAAGTGAAGTGCTCCCTCATACAAAGGGGAGGTAAGAATCTCTTAAGTATTTATTATTTTATTTAGCTGTTTAAAGCAATAATATATTGTCAGTCCTGTGCTCTAGACTTCTTTGCTTTCTATTAAAATACATTTTTATAATATGTACATAAACAGCTCTCACCCATAAAGCTAAAGACAAAAATACTCCAACTGTTGAAGTTAGCTGCTCTCTAAAGCAGACTCTTCTATCAACCGTGACTGATAAGGTTATCTCGCTTCATGACACGGACCCCCACTTCAGCCTTCTTACTCCAAAGGAATCTCACCTACGACTGGGTTGATGAAGTCATCTATTTTCTTGAAAGAGAGACTCTTGCCTCAGCAACTTTGTGATGAAATTATATACCGTCATCTCAGTAACAGCAGGATGAAGGGAGATCTCCATCCCTAGACCGAGACTCTCACCATAGCAACAACATTGTGTCGCAACAACCTGATTTATCAATGAGACATTTATCTCAGCCAGTTGCAATTGCACCATCTGCCTTGTCAGGAAGCCAGTTAACTCAGATTTGCTGTGAGGAGGCTAGCAGATAAGAGGAAGCTCCCTGTTCCTTAAAAATAATCCAATGACTCTCCCAAATTATCTGTTCCACGTCAGATACTCTAATCTCAGACCAGGCATAATTTTGGAATTAAGGGAACCTTCTAACGATAAGGAGGCTACATAGATTCTCTGGACTGAGGAGAAGATCTTGCATAAAAAAATCATAGAATCATAGAATATCAGGGTTGGAAGGGACCTCAGGAGGTCATCTAGTCCAACCCCCTGCTCAAAGCAGGACTGATCCTCAATTAAATCATCCCAGCCTGGGCTTTGTCAAGCCTGACCTTAAAAACTTCTAAGGAAGGAGATTCCACCACCTCCCTAGGTAACGCATTCCAGTGTTTCACCACCCTCCTAGTGAAAAAGTTTTTCCTAGTATCCAACCTAAATCTCCCTCACTGCAACTTGAGACCATTACTCCTTGTTCTGTCATCAGCTACCACTGAGAACAGTCTAGAGCCATCCTCTTTAGAACCCCCTTTCAGGTAGCTGAAAGCAGCTATCAAATCCTCCCTCATTCTTCTCTTTCGTAGACTAAACATCCCCAGTTCCCTCAGCCTCTCCTTATAACTCATGTGTTCCAGTCCCCTAATCATTTTTGTTGCCCTCCGCTGGACTCTTTCCAATTTTTCCACATCCTTCTTGTAGTGTGGGGCCCAAAACTGGACACAGTACTCCAGATGAGGCCTCACCAATGTCGAATAGAGGGGAACGATCACGTCCCTTGATCTGCTCGCTATGCCCCTACTTATACATCCCAAAATTCCATTGGCCTTCTTGGCAACAAGGACACATTGTTGACTCATATCCAGCTTCTCGTCCACTATAACCCCTAGGTCCTTTTCTGCAGAACTGCTGCCGAGCCATTCGGTCCCTAGTCTGTAGCGGTGCATTGGATTCTTCCGTCCTAAGTGCAGGACTCTGCACTTGTCCTTGTTGAACCTCATCAGATTTCTTTTGGCCCAATCCTCCGATTTGTCTAGGTCCCTCTGTATCCTATCCCTACCCTCCAGTGTATTTACCTCTCCTCCCAGTTTAGTGTCATCTGCAAACTTACCGAGGGTGCAATCCACACCATCCTCCAGATCATTTATGAAGATATTGAACAAAACCGGCCCCAAGACCGACCCTTGGGGCACTCCACTTGATACCGGCTGCCAACTAGACATGGAGCCACTGATCACTACCCATTCAGCCCGACAATCTAGCCAGCTTTCTATCCACCTTATAGTCCATTCATCCAGCCCATACTTCTTTAACTTGCTGGCAAAAATACTGTAGGAGACCGGGTCAAAAGCTTTGCTAAAGTCAAGGAACAACACATCTACCGCTTTCCCCTCATCCACAGAGCCAGTTATCTCATCATAGAAGGCAATTAGATTAGTCAGGCATGACTTGCCCTTGGTGAATCCATGCTGACTGTTCCTGATCACTTTCCTCTCCTCTAAGTGCTTCAGAATTGATTCCTTGAGGACCTGCTCCATGATTTTTCCAGGAATTGAGGTGAGGCTGACTGGCCTGTAGTTCCCAGGATCCTCCTTCTTCCCTTTTTTAAAGATGGGCACTACATTAGCCTTTTTCCAGTCGTCCGGGATCTCCCCCGATCGCCATGAGTTTTCAAAGATAATGGCCAATGGCTCTGCAATCACATCCGCCAACTCCTTTAGCACTCTCGGATGCAACGCATCCGGCCCCATGGACTTGTGCACGTCCAGCTTTTCTAAATAGTCCCGAACCACTTCTTTCTCCACAGAGGGCTGGTTACCTCCTCCCCATGCTGTGCTGCCCAGTGCAGTAGTCTGGGAGCTGACCTTGTTCGTGAAGACAGAGGCAAAAAAAAGCATTGAGTACATTAGCTTTTTCCACATCCTCTGTCACTAGGTTGCCTCCCTCATTCAGTAAGGGGCCCACACTTCCCTTGACTTTCTTCTTGTTGCCAACATAACTGAAGAAACCCTTCTTGTTACTCTTAACATCTCTTGCTAGCTGCAACTCCAGGTGTGATTTGGCCTTCCTGATTTCACTCCTGCATGCCCAAGCAATATGTTTATACTCATCCCTGGTCATTTGTCCAATCTTCCTCTTCTTGTAAGCTTCTTTTTTGTATTTAAGATCAGCAAGGATTTCACTGTTAAGCCAAGCCGGTCGCCTGCCATATTTACTATTCTTTCTACACATCAGGATGCTTTGTCCCTGTAACCTCAATAAGGATTCTTTAAAATAGAGCCAGCTCTCCTGGACTCCTTTCCCCCTCATGTTATTCTCCGTGGGGATCTTGCCCATCAGCTCCCTGAGGGAGTCAAAGTCTGCTTTTCTGAAGTCCAGGGTCCGTATTCTGCTGCTTTCTTTTCTTCCTTGTGTCAGGATCCTGAACTTGACCATCTCATGGTCACTGCCTCCCAGGTTCCCATCCACTTTTGCTTCCCCTACTAATGAATAGCTTCACCATAACTGGGGCTTGAGGAGAGCCTCATTCAGGCTGTGTACAGCTTAATGACAGAGTCTGAGGTAAGTGTTAGGATATAGATATTCAGGTCTATCTGTAAAGGCCTATACTCTAAGAATTTAGGTGTATTCTTATCACTTGGCTAGTTATAGGGGTATAAAAGAAAGAATCAAAATCACTGTCTGCCGGTGTAAGGGCCTTCTCTTACTGTGACAGTCTGAGGCCCTGTTCTTAGGCTAAGCCCTTTGGCTAAGCAACTGAGGAAGCCATAAGCTGGGAAGTGAACAGTCACATCCTCACATTCCAAACTAGTCACATTGAAATAAGGTGCTATCGGGCTGTTAGGAATACAATCCTGTCCTGATAGTGCCTATCACCTCCAGAGAAAGGGAAGTGCCTAGAAAATGTAAAAGGAAACTTAGTTTGATAGCATCCTGTCTGGCAAGAACTAACTTATCAATAGCTGGGATGTGAAATCCTCACTTCTGTATTGTCCTGTCATTATAGTTCCCACTTTTCTATTGTTTGTCTGTATAATCTCTGTCTGGTTCTGTGATTATTCCTGTCTGCTGTATAATTAATTTTGTTGGATGTAAACTAATTAAGGTGGTGGGATATAATTGGTTACATAATCATGTTAGGATTGGTTAGTTAAATTTCAGGAAAATGATTGGTTAAGGTATAGCTAAGCAGAACTCAAGTTTTACTATATAGTCTGCAGTCAATCAGCAAGTGAGTGGGTGAGAATGGGGGTAAGGAAATTGGAATCATGTTTTGCTAAAGGGGGAAATGGGAATCATGTTTTGCTAAAGGGGGAAATGGGAACAGGGAATGGGGGTAAGGAAATTGGAATCATGTTTGGCTAAGGGCAGGAATGGGAACAAGGACACAGGTGTAAGGCTCTGTGGTGTCAGAGCTGGGAAGGAGGACACTAAGGAAGGAAACTGGAATCATGCTTGCTGGAAGTTCACCCCAATAAACATTGAATTGTTTGCACCTTTGGACTTCGGGTATTATTGCTCTCTGTTCATGCGAGAAGGACCAGGGAAGTAAGTGGGTGAAGGAATAAGCCCCCTAACAGTAAGTGTCTCCTTCAGGAAGTGAATAACTTAATGACACCAGGAATGAGGTAAGGGTGCCTCTTAGGGGTCAAATCCTTAGGACTAGTGTGTTGAAGCTAAGAGATTTTTTCAAAGGGTAAATTCCTGTATCAACCCAGAAGAGAGGTAAGAATTTGTCTGAGGAAACTTGAGCTGAAGTTATAGTCTCACTGAGGGATCAGGAAGTTGTGTCATACTGGTTTTGAGGTAAATGTCTTGCTGTGCAGCAGATAGTTTCATTACACTGAGCTGAGGTGAGACTCTCCAAGGGAGCAGACAGCTACATAACACCTTGGCTATCTTGCAAGGATCTTACAAGTTAAAAATAGCTTCGTTGCAGCCTGCTGAGGTAAGGTTTTCTCTCAGGGTGAAGATTGCAATATTACGAACAGGCTTAGTTTGTAAACGCTTAGGGTGCATCTCCACTACAGCTGGGGATGTGCTTCCAGCTCAGCTAGACAGACAAGTGCTAGTCCTGCTAGAGCTAGCAATATAAAATTAGTAAAAATATCACTTTAGCTGGGGATAACATGGGCAGCAGCCTGGGCTACCCACTTGAGTACATACCAAGAGGGTCCAGGTGGGTTTGTACTCAGGCAGCTAGCCTGAGCTGCATCCCGTTCTACCCTCGCCTACATTATTTTTAGCGTACTAGCTCTAGCAGAGCTAGCGTGCATCTGTCTACCTAAGCTGGGAAGAACTCTCCCAGCTGCATTGTAGGTGTCCCCTGAGGGGAAGAGACTGTTTTTTTGTTCTGTGTTGGTACAGCACCTACCACAGTGGGGTCCCAGGCCATGACTGGGGCTCCGAAGCACTACCACGCCACAAATAAATGATAAAAATACCAATGACTGTTGCGAGGTTACATTCATAAGTGCTTCTGAGGCCCTCAGCTATTACACTGAAGGGCCATAAAAGTATCCAGATAGATGGATAGACTACACAATACTTTGCACGAATATACAGTAGCCCCATCAGACCTGGTGAGGAGAGAGTGCTTCTTTTATGAAAAAAAAGCCACTGTCCTAATCCATCCAGGTTGATATAATGTTTCAAGATGGTTTACTCACAGCTTTCAGGTTAGGCAAGGATCGCTTTCAGAGAACAGATACTTTCACCTCACTTGGGCGGAGGTAACAACCTCTTCCAAGCTAAAAGGAGTGCTGGGCTGAGGTGAAACTCGTTCGTAGGTCACAGAGCTAGCTTGCTTGCAGGCCTGCAGTATGATTTTATGAGGGTATGAACAGAGTCATGACAACAGGACTACTGGATAATTGAGGGAATAAACTCCTCAGAAGCAGACATCTTGGCATACCGAGGTGGAGCAGGGAGACAGCCTCTCTTCCCACTCTCCAGAAGACTGGTTCTGTACCACTGAATTCAAGGAAAGTTTTGCCATTGACTTCTATGGGAGCAGGCCACAGCTGTATTGTGGGGGAGAGTGGGTTGGCTGGGACTCCTCATCCTACCCAGAGTACATCTGTGACTCAAACATAATTTGGCCCTCGAGATGGACCCGAATTGCATGGTTCAGATCAGAATCTAGTCTTTCCCAAAATTCAGGAAGTTCAGATCCCAGGGTTTTGGTTCAGACCCTTCTGTAGCAAACACAAACACCCGAGTACCACTGTGCAGACTCCGTCACTATTACACAATCCACATGGCACAGAATTTGGACACAGTACCCCAAAATATTCCTAGACATGCAGGACCTCAATGCACAAATGCAATATGCTTTCCAAGCCCGTGGCATGTGAAAACTTCCCCTGACACCTGCTCCAGTTGATTATGTTTGCATCTTGGCAGCCAGCCAGGTATGAGCTAACTCTCTCCAGCTGGACCCCTATACTGCACTGCACGTAAGGCATTTTGACTACACTGTAGCTAGGGATCTCAGACAGTCAGCAGACCAGAGACTAATGATGTTCTAGTTCAAGCTCTAGTAAACAGGGCAGCTGCAGGTTAGACTCAAGCATACCCAGAACCCCAGCAGAGCCACTCATTTGAGACCCCCCTGCTCTTTTGTAATCATGAGTGATCCCCATTGACTGTATATTGGGAGTGCAGGGCCAGGCTGAAAGGAATGGACTGGAAGCAAGGATGGGCTGGGATGGGGAGGAGAGAGAACAATAGGGAGGGTGGCAAGAATGGGGAAAGCAGGATTAAGAATGGGGTAGGGACAGGTTGGAGGAGACTGCAGGAGGGTACAGGGCACTGTGCTGCCCAGGGATGACGTAAAGCCACCGAAGGAAGGCAGCAGGTGCTGCCTGGAGAGAAGGGAGCCCCAAGTACCAAGGCTGGGGCAGGAGGGAGCTGTGAGGGCAGGGGATAGAGGAGGCAGGCTCAGAGAGGAAAGGAGCAGTGCTGCTGGAGGAGTGGAAAACTGCTGGGAAGAGTAGGAATGGAGTGGGCAGAGGTGTCACACCTTTGGAGAGCCCTGGTCAAGAGCAGGAGCAGCCCATCCACTCACACAGCCATTCCGCCAGCAGTCACACAGTCTGGTGATCTTGTTACTATTTTCTCCTACACCATGGGAGAGGATTCAGGAGATGACAACAGCAGAGGTCACCTCCGCTGCTACACTCCAGCCCAGGAGCCTCAGCCCAGGCGTTCTTCTCCTTGGCAGCTGAGCCCCACCTAGCATCATCCCTGGACGGAGAGTGATTAGACAGGAAATTCTCCTCTGTCTCCCTAGACCACTAGTGCTTTGTATGGTCAGAATACTGCTCTCCAGGATCTAGTCACAAGTAACCAGATTTCCAAAAAAACTTCATCAGCTAGGAGCAACCATTCAGAAAACTGAGAAACGGACCCTAAATAAATAAGTGAGAGCTTCCCACGCTCATGTAATATGCTTTTGCGAACAAACCCTATATGAGAACTCTGTTTTCCTCTCTTTCGGTTCTTATACCACACATATCCTCATGCTTTCTGAGTGTCTGGAGGTGGGGTAAAGGCATGGCATTCTCTGTGGAGACTCTTCAACTCTGGAGTCCAAGATTATTTCCTATCAGGGGACAGTCTAATCCTATTACTTAGCCTTTTGCATGGAAGGGCAACAATGTACTGCATCAGTCAAGGTACTGTTGGAGTTCAGTGCAGCCAATATTGTTTAATACATTTTGTCCTAGCTGTATGTGAGACTAGAGATCTGGTGATGGGCACATTTTATATACTGGAGTTAGATAAACAACCCCCCCCCCCCATTATCGTATAGCTGTTTGCTTTACCAGTAACACAAGATTTTACTGCTGTCTTCATTGCAGAGCTAATGTAGCTATGAAAAAGCATGTTGGTTTCTATTCTGCCTTGTGCATTGATGCTGTCAGCTGAATTCTGAGCATAAATGATTAATGATGGCGATATACACCGTGAAAACAATATGGTTTGATTCTTAGATCCCAAGTGGTGTCTGCAGAGCTGCAGTTGGACATACCCTTTAAGTTGAAAACTGAGCTCATTTGATCTGGGAGTGCCTGAAAGAACAAACATGGAACCCCACCAATACCCTCTCTACACGATCTCCTTTCTGATCATAAGCACACTTGCTCTGTTCCTGCCTGGATAATTCCCTTTTGGTAACAACAGTTCCATGGTCTACTGCAGAAACATCTTCATTAATTTCACAGCTAATACAGGTTTCTCTTTTCAGCTTGTTTTCCCCCTGGCTAATTTGAAAGGCTGCTTTCTCCTCATTATATAACTTCTTGGATGGTTATGAAAAGCAGGGATGACTCATCTCTTCCATGATTCAGAGAAAATTATTTTCATATGTTATCAGATCCCCTAAAAGGTTTGTGCAGAAGCAGGGGGGAGCTACACACACAAAATACAAAGATCAACATACCCCCCTGAAATGGGCTCTTCTCTTTGTAAATAGCACTTGATGCATGAAGCAGAGGACCTTCAAGTGATGACCACAGAGGTACATGATGGAAAGAATCAGTCAAGAAGGCCTGATATTGCCTAAGACAATGAAGCTGATTACAAATGCTTTCCCTGCAGGTGGATATGATACAAGGGAAAGAGGGGATAGGGTATTGCTATTAAGGAATTACAAAAAAAAAAAAAAAAAAAAAGACCACATCCAACCTAAAACTTCAGTTAAACTTCAACTAAAGCAAGGTTCTGAAATGTTTCTAGATACATTATAGATGCAGGAGTAGTGAGTTCAGAGTTAGGGCTGCTCTGTGATTTTATATGGAAAATGTAACTCCAGTATTTGTGAGATACACTCCTTGTTGACCTCTGTATTTGCACAACACCTAGCACAATGGAGACCTAACCTACTCAGGACTTTCTGGGTGATACTATGATATTGTTGCCCCTTCTCCTTACATCACCATTACCCCTCTGCCAAGTGGTAGCAGACGTCCAAGGCCTTGCGGGTCAGCTTCTCAGTGGAGGAGAAATCAGTTACATGAAATCTAGGTATATTCCGAGTGTAACTTGTTTTATTTACACCGAGACACCAGTTCTGGAACAGGATAGTCAAGCAGCATGCAGGGCAATTGCTTCTTCCAGGAATGCCAGCCCTGCACCAATGCCTGGTTTCCAGGGAACAACTCTATCTTAAAACTTTACTCTAATCAGAAGCTAAGGCAGAGAGCAAACTCTCCTGCTGCCTACACAACTCCCTCTCTCCTGAAAACTCACATAACCCAAAAGCCAACAACAGCCCAGCATGTCTTCCCAAAAGTCAAAACTTACTCGTACACATAGGGCTTGTTTACACAAACATTTAGTTCATGACAAGCTGGGGTATGAATACACCCCATGAGGCTACGGCAGACTAACTGTCCATGTGAACCCTGCTGATACGCATTAATAGTTTGTTAATGCACTTTGATCTAGTCCTGTTTCAAAGAGGACTAGATCAAAGCACATTGACATGCATTAATACATTTTGATCTACTCCTCTTTGAAACGGGACTAGCTCAAGTGCATTCATGAACTATTAGTGTGTAAAAGTAGGGTCCACATAGCTCATGCGGATAGATTCACACCCCAGCTTGCCGCTAACTAGCTGTTTGTGTAGACTTGCCCTAAGAAAAAGAACTTGGAAGATTATGTGTAACACCTCCTGGTGACCCCTGCAATGCCAATATAAATAACAACAATTTTTTCATACTTAATGCAAGGAATATCCACAAAACTGGAAGTACTGAAGGAAAGTTGTTATTATCATGACTAGCTTTGGTGGATTTACACCAGTATAAATGAGATCAAAATGACTGGCCCAGCATGATTTAAGAGGTTGTTTTTTCCACGTGTCTTTCTCAATTACTAAGAATAGCACTCTTTTATATAGCAAAGAGTCTCGCAATGCATTCGCTTCCTTCTTTTTTCCACCAGCTTAGCTCTGTCCAAAATTAGAACCAAAACAAAAGAATTAGAAAAGAATTCCTGCAGATTGGCAAAGGATTTAGTTCATGTGGCAACACTCAGAGCTTTAATGGGGACAATTAAAGGTCACAGTCAGATGTTAAAAGACTCCTCAGAGACTCAGCCCAGAGCCAGAATGTGTATTTCTCAGTGGAAACTACTGTAACTTTACATTCCATAGCAAAGACAAGGTATGATCCCATACGCACTTTAAAGTATTGTTGTTTCATATCATAGAATCATAGAATATCAGAGTTGGAAGGGACCTCAGGAGGTCATCTAGTCCAACCCCCTGCTCAAAGCAGGACCAGTCCCCAGTGTTTGCCCCAGATCCCTAAATGGCCCCCTCAAGGATTGAACTCACAACCCTGGGTTTAGCAGGCCAATGCTCAAACCACTGAGCTATCCTTCCCCCCCCCCCGGGATGGATATGATCCATCATGACTACCTGTGTGATTGCCCTCGGCCTAATCAGTGAAGTAAACTCCTGGCATCATGTACAGTAGGTTTGTATTTGATTTACAGGAAAGGGAATAACATTGCACAAATATAAAATACAGCAATATCAAGCTTAGTCAACATCTGCTGTTGCATTGGGTGACAAACACAAACATAAATTGTCAGCATTGCTGTATTGAAGATATTGCATCCCAGTGAAATAATAGCAGAGGAAGATACAAGATAAGACGGATGACACTTCAGCTACAGTCAAAACTGATCCCTATATCAGTAACAACTAGAGGCCCAAGCAAGACGTGGGCCCTATTGTGCCAGGCACTACACAGATGTATAATAAAAGACAGGAGCCCTGGAGATTTTATAATCCAGATAAACACAGGATGGGAGGAGGAACAGAGGCACAGAATGGGGAAGTGACGACATTACACAGCCAGTGAACAGCAGAGCCTGGAATAGACCCCTTATCTAACTTCTCCATTGACTACCCTCGCCACTGGAGCGCACTGAACCCAAGATGAACTTCTACTGGATCTTTCAGATGTGTTTGTTTCACATCTGTATATTTTCTTAACTTCTTTGTTTTGTCTTTCCACTGCTTCTTAACAAATATGACATTTAAAAACAAGGAACTTTAAGGAGCTGTTTTATTTCTGCAGCTACACACAAAGAGAAAATTAATGTGTGCATTATGGGTGGAGAGTGTACGTAGCTAAATTAGCACAAATTCTTTTGGTGTGAGACAAAAAACATATGTGAGGACATATTGCCTGAATTGGAAACATGTTGGAAAGGACAGGATTTTCATTTATAAGCCAAAATATTAGAAACTGAATTTTTACCATATTTCAGAATTTTCTAGTTACATAACAAGAAACTTAAACTGTGTGGGAAAAGTTGGGATGTCATGCAAGCTAGAAGTCATATGGGCCTTTATCCCTTTGCTTGATTAAAAGGAAAGGAAAAAATACCACAGAGTAGTGGGTTATCCCTGGTGATTTGACTTATTGAAAGCAAAAAGGTTCTGAGTTGTTTAAATTCATTGGGCCTGATCCTATAAATCGGAGAAGCTCTAGGATCTGATCCTCTAGCTATCTTCACTGTCAAGCAAGAAGAATAAATAGCAGGCAGGGGGATTGAGTGGCTCAGAGCGCTAGTAATGAAATCCAGATCTCCTAGATCACCAGTACAAATCCAACCCAGGTCAGAAGTGTCTGAAAGCCATTGTCAGCCAAAGGCTGTTCAGTCACCTCAATGAGAAATGCATTGGTGGGCCTCAGGTCAGTTCCTAGTGGACAGGTGTCCATGCCACAACATCATACCCGGAACCACTAAGGGCAATCTCCACAGAGAATTCCAGCTCAGGCACTGGAGAGCTACGTCAGAATCCCATCCTGCAAGGCACAAAGCACCTCCTGCGATTACTCGATTCCTTGTGCACCAAGTGACCATTCTTTTTCCATTCAAACACACCTCTTCCACCTAGCCTGGGCAATACCAATCACCCATCAATGCCAGGACCACTCAAAGAATGTTCCTTCTCCCTGTTTATTCTAACAGTCATATCCAAAGGAGGGTATCTCCACTGAAGACAATGGAACTACTTCAGTTTACACCAGCTGACCCTTACTCTGTGAATTTGTTTTGCCTGTGCTCATGTGGACAGCAAGCCCTTTGGGGCAGAGACCCTACCTTCCTAAATGTTTGCACAGCTCCAAGCATTCAGTAATTATGTTTATCCCATGCTATTGGGCATCTGCATGATTGGGAATCTAAGTTTCATTATTTTGCTTTTTAAGGTAATCAGTGAAGTTTTGCTGGCCAATAAGTAACTCAGCAGTAATATTCCACATGCAGCAACAGAGATAATCATTGTCATTACAGCTGGAGAAATACATCATAAAATACTCAGAAAGAAATTCAGATAAGGAAGTGAATTTGCTGCCCTTGTGTCCATACCTCTTTGGTATCTGCTTTCCACAAATATTTTGAGTTTTCCTGCCTGTAGGTTAATCGTAACAGAAAAAAATTAGTTAATATTCTCGGAATTGAGTTTTGAACTCATGCACCAGAAATCTCATTCAAAGAGTTACGCTCATTCAATCAAGGAAAAGAAACAACAGCTATCTGCCCCGTCAAAGCTAACGCTAATGACATTCCTGGATGGGTTGCCCATGGGAATTCAACATGGGGCTTCTGGAGCAAAAAGCACGGATCACTACAGTTTGAGTTAAAGGGCCAGGTCTGTTAAGTCACAGGCAGTAGCCCTCTTACATGGTTAAGCCACTAGAGAAGGACAAAAAGCCACGCTGTGTGTCTGATGGGGTTAAAATTATCAAATATGCATAACAAGTTGTACACCAACAAGCTGAAGAGCAAAAATAATTCATAGAAATTAACAGGCCAGTAATTCTGAATAGCTTCTCCAAACCTTCCACAAATACAAGATGAGGCAAAATGCGCCAGCTGAATTACTCACAGTTCTCGTGTAATACTATAACACCTTTCTAATTTAGCTTTGAATGAAACTACACAACCTAGGTAAATAGGCTCTAAAGAGGTGATTGTGGTCATTTTGTGCATGTTGATTTTGTAACATTACCCTATCCAAGTGGGAAGGCCCTGGGCTGGACAGAAGAGTCTTCATGGCCTCATACAAGTTAGTGGAGGGCAAACCTTTAAAGATCAGGAGGTTTGGTTTGGATCAATCACCTAAAATGTAGGATACTAACCTGAATCTTTTCTGAACTAGGAAGAGCTAGGGAATCTGGTATTAGAGCCAGCAAGAAAACACCCACTCAAGCCACAGCCAGGATCAGACAAAGGAAGAAAAAAAAAATCCACACCAGAGGCTTTCTGTAAACAATTTCCTAGGCAACCGTTTCCCAAGCAGATAGAGCAATATGACTGTAGTGGAAGGATATGGGAATACAACTTGTATCTGCTGATGCATGAATCCTGATCCTGCCAACCTGAACATTTAAGCTGATTCCCTTAAAGATCCATGTCCCTCCTCTCCTGGGCTAGAGCCCAGCTGCACACCGGGAGGAGTACATGGAGAACACAGTAGGGCGATGGAAAAAATTCAATTTCTGTAGTTCACAAACCCAGAGGCACCAAACTGCAGAACTGGAGCACCATTAGCCCGAAAGTCTAGTGCAAATACACAGAACATGCATGTTTCAGGGAGTGGTGTTTACACAGTGAGAGATCTAATTCCATGAAGACACTAAGGTCCAGATCCTCACTGTTATTTTAGCTCCTAACTCTCTCTGAGTTCAATGAGTTAGGTGCCTAAATATCTTTGCTTAGCAAATAGGGCCCAGATCCTCTCTGTTTCAAGCACATTACTCCATTCCACCTCCTCTCCCTGTCAATCTGATCCCTGTGAACCCTTCCTACTCTTGGCCTCTGTCCCTGACCCATTTTTAACCCATGAGGTTAGCATAGTATTGTATGACTTGGATCTTGATCATCTGAGCAGGAAAGGAATAGAAGGTGAAGGGTGAAGATACTTCATAAATATATTTAAACAACAATTATCCTTAGTATTATTTTTCATTTTGTTATTGTTGTTAATTATTATTATTATAAATATCAGTTCCTTTTCAGCTATCCAGTCATTTTGGGTTTTCAATCAAGGACACAGAGGTCAAGGTCAGGGGCCACTTATTCATTCGAGTGATGTGATGAAATGTACTCATGTTTCTGCCCAGTCTTCCTTGGTATATTCATCAGGCTGATGTTTAGCCACAGTGTCTCTTCTTTAGAGTAGGGATTTCTTTGCTTTCAAATCTATTCTGCATGTTTTTCCCCAGGCTGTGCTTATATTTGATGAGTGGCAACTTCTGGCTTAAAGTTACATCACTAAACACAGAGGGGACAGTTTCTCTGCTGGTGTAGAGCTGCGTGGCTAAACTGATTTACACCAGCTAGGGATCTGGCCCTGCTTTTTTAAGTGCACATCTCAAGCAGCTGGAAAAGGTTGATCGTATTAGCTTTAAGATGCCAGCACTTCGGGGCATGGCTCTATGAATGTTATGTCTTGTCTGTTTCACGCTGGCAGCTACTCTGATTCCAAGGTTTCTGCTGGCTCGGAAGCTTTCCAGCCATGCATTCGCTGGGGTAGTAATAACAAGATGGGACCTAGGGAGAGGGCCTGCTCTCACTGCAGGCTACGAATAACACCCCTTGAAGCCAGCGGCACAGATCCTTCTGGGGGAGACTGAATGATAAACAATCCACTACAGCTAAATGCTATTATTTTATATCACTTGAGATATAAAATAATATTTAACCCTTTATAGACTACACACTATGTAGCACAATCACCCTCCCACCCTACCTCCAATTCACTCACTGGCTCCTGACCTGCTAGGAGATAAATCTGTGCTCCACTGAGAGGCTGAGCAAATGGCTTTTATCATCTCCCTACAGTTCATTCAAGGGTGTGTGCCAGAGAGGGAGACTCACTGAATCACAGAAACGTGATCACAGAAACCTCGAGAAGTCATCAAGTCCAGCTCCCTGCGCTGAGGCAGGACCAAGTAAACCTAGACCAGCCCTGACAAGTGTTTGTCCAATTTGCTTTTAAAAGCTTCCAATGATGGGGACTCCATGACCTCCCTTGGAAGCCTGTTCCAGCACTTAACTATGAGAATGAGACTTTTTTTATTTTTCCTGGCTACACCACTATTCTTGGCATAAATCATTTTCTGGCTGATCGCTGACCATCTGGTACCCCTAAGGGGATTCTCACATGGCCTCACAACAGTGGTGGGACCCTCCTCTCCAAGGGTCTGAGTCTGTGAGGTGCTGAGCCTTCTCAGCTCCCAGCAAAGTGGCCAAGACCTGATGGTGCTCAGCACCTTGAAGGAGACAGGCTTCTAACTGAGGTCACACTGCTGAAGACCAAGATTTTCCAAAGCATTCAGCATGGCAACAATCCAGCCCTTATTTTATGTATCTACCTTTTATTTTGGGAGGTAGCTTGAATTATGAGTAAGTGATGCATTGACTACAAAAACCACTGGCCGATCAGAGCTCTTCATTAAAGGTAGCAAGAAATCCAGACAGCACTGTGTAACTGAGCCAAACCGGTTGGCTAAGTAGAAATGAAATACAGCTCAAAACTGGACGTGCTTTTGGACTTAGCATTGTATCACACATTTATCATAAGAATGCTGTCTGGACACCCACATGGAGAGAGAGCTACCGGGCTATGTGGGTTCTAATCACTCAGCACACTGGAAGCATTTGAGGTTGGTTTATATGAAATTGCCCTGTGTCACACATCTGTGAATGTCTATTTTTCATCATCTGTGTGATTCACTTCTCTAAGGCTACGCTCCATTGTACCTTTTCATTTAAATATCTCTTTAATTACTCTCTCAAACAGGAATGGCTTGATTCTGTGCATTGATACTCTGACTTTTATCCAAAGATCTCCAAGAGCTTTAAGGGGGAAAATTGCCTGAGTAAAGACTTACAAATTCCCATTGAAGCTCACTGGGGTCTGCTTGAATGCTGACTAAGGACTTCAAGAGTGGGTGTGATATGCACATGGTGCAATACCATCTTACAAGAGGGGCAACTGTGATCTGTGGTGTACCAAACTGAGGGTGGGGAGGAATCAAGAATTCTTTTTTTGTGTGAACATAAGTAGCTCACTGAGGCCACTAATAGTAATTCTGGATAGTTGAATTTTGAAGTGACCAGCTAAAAACACCTAGAACCTGATTTTTGGAGGTCCTGAGCAAGCACAGTTGGTGTTGACTTGAATTAGATGGACAGCTGCTCAGAACTTCTGAAAGTCAGGCCCAAAGTATCTGAATTTGAGCATGTAATGTTCAAAACACTCAAAATTAAAAGGTACATGTAAATTTGAGCCTAAATCACTGTGTGCCTCAGTTATTCTCATCTGGTATAAACTGGGCGGTAGCTCCATTGACTTCTGTGATCTGGCCCCCAGCTCTAAAATGGGGATATTCATTCTTACTTACCTTTGAGATGTACAAACTGGTGTAAATCAGGAATAACTCAAGAGAGTATAAACCTGGTGTCATTGACATTAGAATCAGGTCCAAAAAGCACTCTCTATTACAGGGTGGGCAAACTTTTTGGCCCGAGGGCCACATCTGGGTATGGAAATTGTATGGTGGGCCATGAATGCTCACAAAATTGGGGGTTGGGGTGCAGGAGGAGGTTCCAGGCTGGGACTGAGGGGTTCAGAGGGCAGGACGGGGATCAGGGCTGGGGCAGGGGCCTGCAAAGGGGTCAGAGGTGCAGGCTCCAGGCAGCGCTTACCTCAAGCAGCTCCCAGAAGCAGCAGCAGCAGCATGTTCCCCCTCCAGCTCTTACGCGGAGGCACAGCCAGACAACACTGTGCGCTGCCCCATCTGCAGGCACTGCCCCATCTGCAGGCACTGCCCCTGCAGCTCCCATTGGCCATGGATGCTGGCCAGTGGGAGCTGCTGAAGTCACACAGAGCCACGGCATGCGCAGAACAGGGCAAGCCTCTGACCCCGCTCCTTGGCTGGAGAGCTAGAGCAGGGCAAGCCCCGGACCCTGCTCCCCGGCAGGAGCTGAAGGGCCTGATTAAAACATATGAAGAGCCAGATGCAACCCCCAGGCCATAGTTTGCCAACTCCTGCTCTGTAATTTAGAGTGGCAGTCTGAAAAGATCCTTCAGTATGTACAACTGAGAATAGCATAACCTGCTTTGTCTGTTTATTGCAATAGCATCACATTATTTACTCCTTAATACCATCCCCCTCCCTGTTTCATTCTGTATCAGTGCTGTTTATTTGCTCTCCAGGTTGCTTCCCTTTGGATTTAGTGTGGTCATCAGCAAATTTATCACCGTTGATATTATGCATGTCTGTAGATCAGTGGTTAACAATTTGTTCCATACCGAAACACCTTTTTCCATGCCAGGACCTCCACAGCAGCCCTCCAACTGGGATCCCCTTCACAGTTAACAATATGGGAAGGAGCCACTGAGACCCATTTATGACTCCCAGGATATGAACCCCTGCTCTAGATCACTAAAGAGATGCTGTCAGGTTAAACGACATTTCCTTATGTTTCCTATCTACAAGACTGAGATTATTGAAAGTGAACTATCAAAAAAACTAATTTGTTTATTTTGCCATTTATTCTGTATGCTCTTTTATAACATTTCTCTAAGCTTGTCAATTTCACTATTGTTTCTAGTCAATATCACTATTATGATCTCCTGCACAAGCGCAATACTGCAGAGTTTGGGTTACAAATACCATAGGAGATGTTTGGTTGGTTGTTTTCTAATGGAGTGGAACAAATGGCAACATTTCTATCAGATATTCTGCTAGCTTATTTTTACAAAACTCAAACTTGGGGCCAAAAAATTGAATGGAGAGTGTCCCATTAATTAAAAGATGCAGGAGGATAGAGCCCAATGTTCATGCCTGTAATAAACTGCTTTGTAGCATTTCACTTGGAGGTTTCAGCTTTAATGATTACTCTGTGTTGCCTGCGTGTCAGCCAATTTTTAATCCATGCTATGGTACTTTTATCTGCTTGGTATGTATCCAGATTTTTAAATACAGTTTTACATGGCATGATATCAAATGGCTTGCTAAGATCCAAGAATACAGTGTCTACTGAATTCTTTATCTGCACTAAATGAGTAATTAATTATATTAAAGAAGACTATTAGATGTTTATGGCACAATCATTTTAATGAACTGTTTGTTGCTTGCCATTGGCTTCTCTCCCAAGTGCATATATTGACTCCATGATGCATTTGACTATTTTGTCGGGGATACAGATCAGATGACTGGGCTCTCATTGCAGGGATGTGTATGCAGCGGTTGCTGTACCCATAGACTTTAAAGTCAGAAGGGACCATCGTGATCAATCAGTCTGACCTTCTGCGCATTGCAGGCCACAGAATCTTATCCACCCACCCCTGTAATAGACCCCTAACCTGGGCTTGAGTTACTGAAGTCCTCAAATCATGATTTAAAGACTCCCAGTTACAGCGAATTCATCATTTACACTGGTTTAAACCTGCAAGCGACCCGGGCCCCATGCTGCAGAGGAAGGTGAAAACCCCCAGGGTCTCTGCCAATCTGACCTGGGGGAAAATTCTTTCACGACCCCAAATGTGGTGATCAGTGAGACCCTGAGCATGTGAGCAAAGCATTTCCCACCAGGCAAATAGCTGGGAAATTCTCTGTAGTAACTCAGAGCCCTCCCCATCTAGAGACCCATCTCCAGCCCTTGGGGATTTTTGCTGCTAGCAGTTGCCAATGGGCCACATGCCATTGTAGGCAATCCCATTATGCCATCCCTTCCATCAAGTTATCAAGCCCAGTCTTGAAGCTAGTTAGGTTTTTTGCCCCCAGTGCTCCCCTTGAAAGGCTATTCCAGAACTTCACTCCTCTGATGATTAGAAACCTTCACCTGATTTCAAGCCTAAACTTGTTGATGGCCAGTTTATATCCATTTATTCTTGTGTCCACATTGTCACCTCACTTAAAGAACTCCTCTCCCTCCCTGGTATTTATCCCTTTAATGTATTTATCGAGAGCAATCATGTCTCCCCTCAGCCTTCTTTTGGTTAGGCTAAACAAGCCAAGCTCTTTTAGTCTCCTCTCATAAGCTAGGTTTTCCATTCCTTGGATCATTCTAGTAGCCATGTCATTTCTTACTGCTGGGTAATTGGAAAAAGGGGACTGACTGCATACTTTTTGGGACAGACACACCACTTTTTTGGGGTGCAGAAATATCATCATTCCCCCTCACCCACATTTAAAGCTCTGTTTCTCTCTTTCTACTGTTCTAAAAGGCAACAGGCAATATATTTTCCTTTTCCCAGTCATCCAGTTCCATACCATGCTCCTGTGGTTTAAGAAAAGTACTTCCTGAGGTTCTGAGCGGTCCCTTAGGCCCTGATTTAGGAAAGCAACCCTACCCAGTACGAGACTTAAGCATATGCATGAAATTAAGCATGTGCTTAAGTGTTATCCTGAATCAGGGCCTTAAAACTTTCAGGTGCTTCTTGTGCAGCCCTGCTGATTTCTGCAGGCCAAATCCTAAAATCCTTGTTCACTGCCTTATGAAAAACTCTTCAGGACAGTGCAAAGCATACCACCCCAGCAGCAGCAACAGCACCTACTCCTCCACCACCGCCCCATCCAGGCACCAGGTATCTATGGGGTACAGATGTATCACCTCCTGGAGACAGTGTAAAAAGTGAGTGCAGCTCCTCGGGTCCTTTGGAGATGCTAAAGTGGCTTGCTAGGAATGCTAAAGTGGTACCTTGACTTCAACTAAAGTAAATATTGAGTCTGGTCTTCAAGATTTGGCCCCATCTATTTAGTTTTATCTGATACGTAATCATTTTCTTCTTCAGGTAGCTGGCCAGCTATTTCCTACAGTTTCCACTCTTTCTAGATGTATTTGAAAGAAGACTAAGAAAATGTTCTACATTTCCTTCATTCAGCATTATTTCCTGTGTTTTCAGCCCTTCTCTGTCAGCATACTAGAGCTGAAGATCTCAAAGACTTCACAAACATTAACTGATGGAGCCTAACATGGCTCCTCTATTTGACACATGGGCATAGACGAGGCACAGAAGGGCAGCTTGGGATACCCTTACTCTATTAACAGAGCCATATGCCATGAATAGTCCCACTGAAATCAATATGATCACATATGGAGTAAAGTGGTATGCAGAAAAAGAGTATCACAGTCTGTCTTAGAGAGGTAAAAAGACTTGTCCAAGATCACACATGAAGCCAGAGGCACAGTGGCTGACACAAGCCAGGAATCCTAACTCCAAGTCTCTAACCACTAGGCCACACTCCCTTCCAGAGTACATTTATTCCTCGCAATCTCCCTGCTTTTTCACTTACACAGGTTTTGAAGTGGGCTGTATTAGAAGTCTTTCACAGCCACCTGGTTTCTTCATCATCAGCTCCAAAAAATAAAACATCTAGTGCAAAAAAAGTGCACCCAACTTAAAACACACTGATGTCCCCCACTTTCCCCCTCTCCAGGCCATTCGGTGGCTCAGCCTTAAGGGGACATTTGAGTTCCCTCTCTTATCCCAGTCAAATTCCTGAAATACCTTTTGGAGAAAGGTTCACTCATTCCAGGCAGCAATAGCTGGTGTAAAGCCCATGTCATAAAATATAGTAGGTGTCCCCAAGGAGAGAAGTGAATGTTTTATGCATTCCACAATGTTCAATAGCCTGGTTGACCACAAAGAATGAGTGGGCAGAAAACCTTGAGTTCAGTGGAGAAGAATGTGTTTCTTAGCCACAAGAAGCATAGCCAGAACACATCAGCCCTTATTTAACTTACCTCTTTCTAAAGTATTCTATAAACCGATACAGAAAAAGTTTGATCTGGCCAAAACCTCAGCCTAATGACTGAACTAAACTTCTCTGATGGTTCACAATGGTCTGGGTGAGTCATCCCGCGTCCTCGCCCTTCCCCGATCAACAAGGTCCTCTCCCCCACCTCCTTCACTAACAACAATTTTGTGCCAGAATTGGTAGTTTCAATAGGAAGGGAGGGATAGCTCAGTGGTTTGAGCATTGGCCTTCTAAACCCAGGCTTGTGAGGGCCATTTAGGGATCTGGGGCAAAAATTGGGGATTGGTCCTGCTCCAAGCAGGGGGTTGGACTAGATGACCTCCTGAGGTCCCTTCCAACCCTAACCTTCTATGATTCTAATAGGCCGGAGAGTCCTGTGCTAGAAGCTGCTTTCAAATCCCATGTGCTCCAGAGCTGCTCCATGGGCACACAATGCATTTGCGGGGGGGGGGGCGCTACGACACAAGGGAACCTGTGGAGATAGAGACTCCTACAGTGACATGCACAATCTATTGCTACCAAATGACTGAAGGATAGCTAATGTGATGCCAATTCTTAAAAAGGGCCCCAGAGGTGATCCTGGCAATTACAGGCCAGTAAGCCCGACTTCAGTCCTGGGCAAACTGGTTGAAACTATAGTAAAGAACAGAATTGTCAGGCACATAGATGAGCATGTAAAGGGAAACCATGCCTCACCAATCTACTAGAATTCTTTGAGAGGGTCAACAAGCATGTGGACAAGGAGGATCCAATGGATGTAGTGTACTTAGATTTTCAGAAAGCCTTTAACAAGGTCCCTCACCAAAGGCTCTTAAGCAAGGTAATCTGTCATGGGATAAAAGGGAATGTCCTCTCATGGATTGGTAACTGGTTAAAAGACAGGAAACAAAGGGTAGGAATAAATGGTCAGTTTTCAGAATGGAGAGAGGTAAATAGTGGTGTGCCCCAAGGGTCTGTAGTGGGACCAGTACTATTCAATATATACATAAATGATCTGGAAAAAGGGGGAAACAGTGAGGTGGCAAAATTTGCAGGTGATACAAAACTACTCAAAGCAGATTGCGAAGAGCTACAAAGGGATCTCACAAAACTGGGTAACTGGGCAACAAAATGGCAGATAAAAATCAGTGTTGATAAATGCAAAGTAATGCACATTGGATAACATAATCCCAACTATACATATAAAATGATAGGGTCAAAATTAGCTGTTACCACTCGAGAGATAGATATTAGAGTCGTCGTGGATAGTTCTCTGAAAACATCCACTCAATGTGCAGCGGCAGTCAAAAAAGCTAACAGAATACTGGGAATCATTAAGAAAGGGATAGATAAGACAGAAAATATCATATTGCCTTTATAAAAATCCATGGTACACCCACATCTTGAATACTGCATGCAGATGTGGTTGTCCCATCTCAAAAAAAGATATATTGGAATTGGAAAAGGTTCAGAAAAGGGCAACAAAAATGATTAGGGTATGGAACAGCCTTCATATGAGGAGAGATTAATAATATTGGGACTTTTCAGCTTGGAAAAGAGACAACTAAGGGGAGATATGATAGAGGGCTGGTGTGGAGACAATAAGGAAGCATTATTTACTCCTTCTCATAACACAAGAACTAGGAGGTCACAAAATGAAATTAACAGGCAGCAGGTTTAAAACAAACAAAAGGAAGTATTTCTTCACACAGTGTACAGTCAACCTGTGAAACTCTGTCAGAGGATGTTGTGAAGGCCAAGACTATAAGAGGGTTCAAAAAAGAACTAGATAAATTCATGGAGAAGCTGGAAATGGGTGACAGGGGATGAATCACTTGATGATTTCCTGTTCTGTTCATTCCCTCTAGGTAACATAATCCCAGAGGCACAGTGGCTGACACAAGCCAGGAATCCTAACTCCAAGTCTCTAACCACTAGGCCACACTCCCTTCCAGAGTACAAACAAAAGACAGGATACTGGTCAAGATGGACCTTTGGTCTGACCCAGTATGGCTGTTCTTATTGTGTGTTAATGGCTGAAATTTCATAGCCTGAGTTATGTCAGAGGTCAGACTACCTGTTCAGCATAGTTTATTCTGGCCTTAATATCTACGAATTTATGAAACTGAAATAAATGTCATTAGGTCCAATTCACCTCTTGGTTACTCTGGTGTAAATGTAAAATAACTCTGTTGATTTCAAGGGTTTAATCCAGATTAACAGCATAATAGATGACAGCAGGGTCTGTTCTCATTGTCATTTATCCAACAGACATGAAAGGATACCCATATGGGCTATTCTTTCTATGGTTTAAATCAGTTTTGACTCACTAGGAGCAAAACTCCAATTTCAGTTTAGAGGAAAGCCAACAAGAGAACGTTTTTAAAGAAACAGGGAGCTCAGTAGTGAGGACAAAGCAAGTGACTCCTGGTAGACTGATGGTCAGCTCTTGCTACGGTTATCAATGCAGGCAGCCATCCTCAGCCTGTATACTGCAACCCACCAGAGCTTTCACCAGCAATTGAGTGACTGAGTCAGGGAATGGAGGTCACCATTTCTTATCTCTGATCTTCCATTTAAGTAGGTTTTCTCTGTCTCTTGTGAATGGCCGTCCCCACATGCCAGGGCAACATTCTAGATGCATGCACGGATACCGTAGGCTTTCCTGTGAAGCAGAGCAGGACCTAGCCTCTCCTATGGGCACTCTGCAAACTTCTGCAAAGGTTTGGAGGGCCAATGAGGAAGAGTACAGTTGTGTATAGGGGCACTGTACAGAGACAGACGGTAGCTCCTGCTATAAGGGAGGAGATGGGCAAAGACTGGCTTCTTTATTTACTTCTAGAAGCTTCATGGCCTGGCTGGACATTTACCTTTTGCACCTGTCTAAAGAGAGGTGGGTGTTAGAATCTTCACTGCCCTCCATCTTGGCTCTTCTTGAAGAGCTTCTCTGTATTTTTGGAAGATGGTTACATGATCAGGACAAATCTGAAAGCATTCCAGGGTTTTACCCATTCCCGCCTTTAGACTGTACACTCTTAGAAGTAAGGATACCATACACTGTTTGGCAAATTCCACGTTCCTTAAAGCAAATGTACATGATGCTGCTGCTCAGTAATAATCATTAATAGTTATAATGGCTACACATAGAATTTACTTAGACTTTCCAACTGTTGGGTTTTATATTTTCTGATTTTTCATTGATACCCTTTTAGGAAAATTATGGCTCAGATATTAAGAGTAAAAATTGGTTTAGACTGAGCTGAAAGTCACCCCAGAGTTTCAAAGGACTCTGTCAAGGTTCAATACATACTTAATCCTTAACATGGGGCTTTAAATGGAGCGGGGCCTGCCATACCCCTTCTGAAATGGGGAGAACTTAACCCTTGCACACCTGCAGGTGAGCCAGTGTTTGGATCCATGTTAAAACTATGCCCAAATTTGATCAAGTTTTGACAAGAAGCTCTCTAAATTCTCAATTTCCAACTATATGAAAAATGGATATTTTCAGACTCACATGGCGGTAGCAGGAAATTGATGTGATTTATCATTCCTGCAGTATGACAGGTTGCCCTAGATAATTATCACTGGCAACAGTGAATTTCTCTCCCCGCCCCCCCCCTTTTTTTTAAAACTCACTTAGCACAAAGTGTAGTGTGTAATAAATATACCAATCATCAAACTCTCTGAAACATGTCAGATCTTCACCTAGCTATGCAATAATGCGTACAATAACCATTACTTAGTTTTGTGTCTCACTGATTATAACAAAATTGATACATTTATTCTTATCGTGTCTGTTTCTTTATACAGGACAGAAAAGTAAACACACACATACACAAAGTAATAAAAGAGATCAGTATATTTGCATGAGACACACAAGTAATAACCATGGTGTTTACAATTTTAACTACTGCCATTATGATGTTGACTAGAAAGCTTTAACAGATGGTGAGAATGTTAAAGTTGCCTCAAAAACAGTAGTCATTTCTCCAGATTTTAAAATAGGATTAGTCCCCTCTGATGAGTGTAACACAAATATTTTGGCCACTTTAATTATACATGGAATTTCTTTTCTTCCTTTGCTTAAATTTTAACTCCAAAACTGATAAAGTTTTTAACAAGATACTCTGATGATGTGCTCCAAAAGGACACTTTATATATAAAGTAATTTCATCCTATGTTCTTGAACAATTTAGGCCTTAATACAGCAAAACATTTAAAGCATGTGCAAAGCCCCATCTCTATTCAGCAAAGCACTAAGGTACATGCTTCACTTTCAGTGCTAATACTTAATCTTAAAGGCTGCTTGACATCTTTTGATTCTTGTACAGAGTCTTGGATGTAGCTAGATAAAATTGGGCATTGCTCATGCAACTTTCTCATTGTGAATTTACCTCAACAAACTTATGCAGCCCTCAGATAAATCTCATCTTAACCCTGTTTTCCAAACTTGCTGTTCTTGTAATTCAATGGAAAGGGCAATGGGAAATGATTTCTCCGAGTTGTTAAAAGAAAGGACTGGCTGTCCAAATTCATGGGGTTTATCTCTAGCTCTACCACTTCAGTTCTCTGTGTCTTTAGGCAAGTCACACAACCTTTATGTGCTTTACTGTTCCCCTGTAAAATAGGAATACTTCATATATTGTTGGTTTTCCAATGGGAGATCCAACAATATGACCACCTCGTGTCCACTGGTAAATTACAGGTAGTAAAGAATTGAAATTGTTTGCATGGTGGTTTCCAAATTATTTCCATTTATGGAATAACTACAAAACAAGTAAAAGGAGAATTTCACAAGGATGACATATAGAGGTGATGGAGTAGCTCAAGTGATGGATAATGGTGATCTCAATTTGGATCACCAATTTGAATACAGCCAATGTTAATAGCATCTGAAAGTGGTGTTGGCATAGGAGTCATTTATTGACTTCAGTAGACTGTGGAGCTATTCATTAGCCTAAAGAACTTTGACCCCTCAAAGGAAAGGTTTGAGGTATCATTATTATTTTGCTATGTTGGCTTTTTGTATAATATAAAATCAATTAAGATTTTTCTGTGGAAATGTATATAAAGGCTCATTCAAAATATAGGGCAAGATCATCAAAAAGAGAAGCCTCAATTTTCAGCCCCAGTTCTGTTTCAAGATCTTTTTTTAAAAAAATGAATGCAAATCAAAATGGGTTTTTGTGGTAGTTTAGTTTGCAGAAAGACTCAAATATAGTTTTGGTTGGGGAATTTTGTTGTAGCTACAGTATATTTCACCTCCCACCTGCAGGGTCTGGACAGATGCCTAGATGTATCAAGGCATCAGGTACCCTACAAGATTTTAGCTGCAGCATACTTTAGCCTTTTTACACATTATTCTTTGCTTGCTGTTGCATATGCCTCAAAAACCGTGCAGCTGATTTGCATGGTGCTTCGATACCATGGCAATATGCGACAATGTAAAACCTAAGATAGTTTCAATGCAAAACCAAGTAAAACTCAGTAGTTTGAACCCAGTTTCACATTCAGATTTTCATTATGTTTTAATTGCAAATCATAGTGAAACCAAATTCATGACACCCACTGAAACCAAAAAACCATAAAAGGAACCATGGAAAGATTCACACAGAGTTCCAGTCAACTCTCATTAGTACTGCATGAGTAAATTAGTCACGTTCACACACAACAGCATGAGTAATTCTCATAAACCATCTTCAAACTCATATTTCTACATAAGAAACTTTGTCGTGAAGCAGCTAAGGCTGCCACACACAACACACCTGCCACAAAACCACACAAGCCAGGAAGTGATAAGTTCAGCCACCCAAATACCTTTAGCACAGTTTCAAGGCAACTTCACCTCTATTCCCCCTCTGTGATCCACCAATAGCACCTGTTGACAACAGGGGGCGCTAATACCACTGGAATGAATCTTTACTGGCTCCCAGTGGAGCAAATTACTGTCATACTACTGAAAAAGGTCCACAGTAATTATCTTCAATGCACAGCAGTTACTGAGAAGGAATTACACAAGCAGTAAAGGGTTATATTAAGCACATAACTCCTATGTTAGACATTCAGAGCTACACATTTTCCTTAACGAGTCTCTCTTTCACAAACATACACAAACAGGCCCAGTGCTACCCTCACATAGTTCCTGCTTGGCAAACAGAGAAGGTGGTTACCAATTTTATAGACTGCTTCTTCCCTCCAGGTCTGTTCTTCCCAGCCCTCTGGTCTCTCTCGGATTCCCTTGAGGTAAGGCCTTGGCTGCCTTGAGACCCCTCTGGCTCACAGTCCTACTTGAGCCCAGGGAGCAGAGTTTTGGCTACTCTGTCTAGCAGCATTGCTTCCTCAAGTGTCAATTAAGGAGTCCCAACAATAATTTAATTTGCTTCATTCTTATACTCTTTTTCCTCAAAGGAGTCACATGTCTTAAAAGGATTCCCAGGGAGTGTGTGGTTACTAATTTTTATCTAATTAGTATTTTTAGGAGGAGACTGCAGAGTGGTGCCAACTGAAAATGACCCCACATTCACTCCCTTATCAATCATTCACTTCAGCCCCCTGCATGATGTCCTTCAACAGGGTCAAGATGCCCCAGTCAGCCCATGTTCTACTCAGGATGTTCTAGTCATGTTGTTCGCTTTCAAGTGGACATATATGCTGACTCAAAGATCAGTACTGATCAAACACGCAGCATGGAGCCAGTCAGTTTCACCTCTGGCATCTGCCTGATGCTAAGAGAAGGATTCTGCTCCCAGAATCTTCTTTGGCAGTTATGTCAAGCCATGTTCTCCCACCATTCATTCAGTATGGCCACACCAATCTGGCACTATTCCTACAGTCCCCCATTTGATATTCAATCATCAAATATAATTGTAATATCACATCAATCATACCCATAATTTGTACGCTATTAGATCATGTGTCTCCTTTTCTGGTTTTTATAAAACTTAAAGCATTATTTTACGATTTTTAGTAGCATAATCCATCAACTCAATTTTAAAGGTGTTTTGCAAAGCTTGTTTTTTGTGGGGTTTTTTTTTTTTTAATATTATTACTTACACATCTGATATCCACAACGGATGCGTATAAGGAGTAACACTGCAGTTTTACAAATTCAAAACATTACCCATTCAACTTTATTTCGTGCTGTGACTTGACATACAACATCATACCAAGCACACATTTGAGATCTTATTTTTTCTACAGCTTTTTCAAAAACTTTATACATTTGAGCAAGCATACCTTTTACAAATATCAGTCTAGCTGACTGTTCTATTTGGTCAGTTTGTATTTTCATATCCCAGTCTGTATAATTCCACTTTATTTTCCTCAAATTTGGTGATGTTGATCTGGTGTAAGTCAAAGGTTTTACTTATCTGAGGGTGCCATTGATATTGTTCATACTGGAAATGAGTTACATCTTCACAAGTACACCACATCCCTTGGTTTATAGGCCAGCTTATTTATTACTATTTTACCCTTTTCCACTTGATACCAACATATGTCTTGGTTTATTTTATATTATTCCCACCAATCCTTTTATTTAATTGTAAAGTCATGGTGAAGTTATCCCCTTTTTAATCCAAATTTCAATTTCCTTCTGTGATTAAGTTGCCCTGTTTTTACTGGGCTCCTATTATTTGTTTCCATTTCACTTTGGGTATTTACCATAATCCATTTCCTTCTGGTACTATTTTATAGTACACTGTTTTATGTTCCAGGTGCTGCCATATATTACCTGGTAAACTTTTTGGGGTTTTTTTGTGTGGGTCTATGTGAGTTTTGACTGTTTTGCATAAATACCATGTGGTGCCTTAGTTTTCCTGCATGTTGCACCAATGCTTAGGTGGTAGTTACAAGGCATGTGACTTGCTAGCACCCTTGTGGGCAGGTCAGGCTACTCCAGTTGCCTGCACATAAGCTATAGTTGATGCTCTTTGTATCCTAAAACCTAGGAGGGGGGACACAACCAGGTGACGCTTTGCCTGGGAAGTGAGCCAAAGACCAGGAGGAGGGACAATGGGCATGTTGCAGGTTGGGTTGCTAGAAGCTGGGCAGTCTGTGGTTGGGAGAGAGGCGGGGAGTCCAAGATGGACTTGGCTAAAAGTTACTGATTCCCATGCCAACAAGTCCATTCCACATTGTGTATGTGTTCATTAATAAACCCTCTGTTTTACAATGTTGGCTGAGAGTTACAGCTCACTACGGATGCTAAATGCCCTGAGGTCAGACACAGGCTTTTTTGCCCTGGCAAAAGTGTGAGGGGAGGCATGCCTCTGTTTGCTCGATCATTGCCTGTTTGGTTTATTTTCACTGAAATACCTGGCATTGGTCATTGTTAAAAGACAGGACGCTGGGCTAGATGGACCTTTAGTTTGACCTAGCATGTTTTTATGCTTGTGCCCCTAAGAAATTGTATTGAAATTTGAGTAACTTAACAATCTTCTTGTTTATTCTTCAGATGGAATCCTGTGGCACAGACGGGTCTAGTAATCACATCACCAACAAACCATAGCAAATTTCACAGCATACTGCTTGCTTCCATAAATTTATAGATTAACCTGCAAAAACATAGCAAACAAAACTCACAAAACCTCGGACTGGGCCTTATAGGTTAGTATGGGGTTCTCAAACTGGGGGTCGGGATCCTTCAGGGGGTCACGAGGTTATTACATGGAGGGTAGCAAGCTGTCAACCTCCACCCCAAACCCTGCTTTGCCTCCAGCATTTATAATGGTGTTAAATATATAAAAATGTGTTTTTAATTTATAAGGAGGGGTCAAACCCAGAGGTTTGCTATGGGAAAGGGATCAACAGTACAAAAGTTTGAGAACCACTGGGTTAGTACATACTGTGCATTCATTTCTGAAAATTGTTATATTTAGTCCCTTGGCAAGTATAATTGGATTTGATCAGAATGTTTTTACACATCTCCATCCGGAGTGGTTACTAAAACTGCCAAGGGACTGGCCATATACTAACTGTTAACAGGAAAGGGTTTTCTTTATATAGGGTTTATTTTACCTTTGTTTACTAATTTTAAGCATCACTGCGTTTTCTCTTTTTCATCAATATTTTAATTATTCCTTTGGCTCTTCCTTTCATTTGTGTTGATTTCTCTGTCCAAATGTTTTCCAATGTTTGCATCAAATTTGCTACCCAGATCATCTTCTGTACCTGCTGAGGCATGTGTTTATTTGGTGTTAACAGGAACTCAGGAGTTCTTATAATTTAGCCTGTTATTAATTCAAAGAGGTTAATAACATAACAAAGAAAAACAAATAAATTCAGAAAAGAGAACCATTTAGCCCTGACCACTGCTCTGGCCATTATAGGTGGAAGGTTGTCTACAATGGGGTAGATTTACAATTATATTTTTAGAATATAATCATGGGATGTCATCTGCCATCTGTACAAGACAGACTGGGGAGTAGCAGGGTCTTTGACAGTTTACTACTATCCCTTGTGTTCTTAGATCCTGCAACATGTTTTTTTTTTTTTATGTAGGGAACAGCTTCTGCTGGATAGGAATACTGAGGAGCTGGCTTTACACATTTCCCCCCCTCCCCCCACTATCTTTACCACTGCCTTTTCTTTCTAGCCCAAACCATGAGAAGTTCCCTTATCCACTTATTCTTTGGCAGCTGTGACACTGTCAGACCTTTACAGGCTCACTTTCTTAATCCACTGTAAATAACCTGGTCATTTACAGTCTCTCTTCACAACCAGACTTTCTGCCAAGTTAATCATTCACTTTCCTGTTGTACCATATCTACTTTTAACATAGCTTTTTCAGTTATGTGGTTACAAACCACTGTATTTATTTAAAGTTTAGTTTGATCAACTACCCACAGCAGGTGTTTTAATACTTAAAGTTACCTTTGCTCCTGTATTAATTAATGCCAGCCACCATTATATGTTTCCTTCTGTCCCCTCTTCGAAGGAAGATTGACCATTTATGTGGGGCTGTAATTTGGCTACTAATATTTACCTTTAGGGACAGGGGTTCCTAAGGTCGAGGCATTTTTACTGAAACATAGAGCCACTCTGACAGAGAGCTGCCAATTTCATCTGAGCCAATTCTGGGGATAACAAGCCATAAGAACTCACCAGCAGATCTTCTGTACCTGTTCCCATGGTCTCAACAGCCTTAACTCCTGGAGTTGATTGTGATCTAGTCCTTGCCATCAAATCACTTAAAGCAGCTAGCAAAGTCTCCAGAGGTTGCCCATCCAAACAGGCCGTATCTGCCCCTCTGTCCTGAAGTTGAGCCCATACCTGTGCTCACAGTGATCCCCCACTAAACACTCCACATCTCCTACCACACTGTCCTCGGCCTTGTCCTATTTCATTGCAACTACCATGTCCCATATCAGTGTGGTTGGAGCCATTGTAGCCTGCTTGACTGCTGTAGGGAGCCTCACTAATCACTTTCCGAGAAGAACTACCTGCTCCACTTACTACCTTTTCTGCCTCCCGAGCTGCTTTAATCAATTCAACCTGTTCTAAATCCATGCAGGAGCCTACAAACACCTTAATAGGTTTCCTTAGACCATCATAGATCAAATATGTTAGCTGTTTCTCCTCTTCATTTCAGCCAGAGAGCATACCAACCACCACCTAGTACAATAAGCCATAACAGATTCTCCTTCCTTCTGATGTATCAACAAAGTGGTCCTCAATTCAGAGGAGGTCAGAAAGTATCAGTCTACCCTCTGGATAACACCGTCTCTGTCACCTTTAACTCTGCCTCAATTTCTGCCAACAAAGCCGTTCCTTCCATAGGGCCGGCACAAGTTCTCTTTAATCTTCAAGATTAAATGTTTTCTAACCATGTATTCCAACAGCCAAAATAAACACGCTCTCTTAGTCAACATATTTAGCCAGTGCCTGTTTTTTAGTTTCAGTCAGAGGACGATTGACTTCCTCTTGTATTTGCCGTGAAGGCTGAAGCATTTTTGTTATTACTACTGGCTGGGCAGCCGGAGGCCCTGGACAGGGCTCCTCTTCCTCCTGTATATTTATTCTTTCCAGACACATATGGGTTAAAGCTGTTACCTGATGAGCCTTGGTTACATTTTGTGCTACAACAGTTTGGAAGTCATGTTTCAGGCTTTCATTCCACAATTTCAGTTTTTTCAATTCCTGTTCCAAACTTTCTTGCACAATATCTCGCTGACATTCGAGAACATCTTGCTTCTTTACCAGCTTATCTACAGCACAATACATAGCACAGATGACACGTGTGGCTGTTTGGGCTTTCTCAGGAGTGTAACCCTTTTGATACCCCAACTGCAAGTTGTCCAAAACTTTCCCATGCAGTGTGAGTACTGCATCAGCCAGACATAGATCAGACCCCAAGTTTTTAAACACCTGTCTTAACAAACACTCATCAATCACACACACGGAGGCTTCGGGACATCCTCCTGGTTCTCCGGTTCAATGACCCTTCCCTGTCTGCGTTTGTGAAACATCATCGACTCCAGGAATGGCCAATGCAACCCTGCTCACCAGTATACTTCCCTCTCTTCGTACTGTAATGAAATCTGGCCCCCGAGCTAGAATAAATATAAGTCAGAACTGATTCCAAACAGTATTTAAATTAGTCTGTTAACACCAATGATTCAGGATACCAAGCTCTTAACAGGCAACCAGTTCAGAAACAGTTTGATTCAGCTTAAAGACCTATTCGCTTGGGCACGACAGCAAACCATCCTCTGCTACCAAATGTTGACAACAGTGGGTGCTACGACCCCTGGAATGGATCTTTATGGGCTCCCGGTGAGCAGATTACTGTCATAGCAGTGAAAAAGGTCCACAGTAATTATCTTCAGTGCACAGCAGTTTACCGAGAAGGAATTACACAAGCAGTAAAGGGTTATATTAAGCACATAACTCCTATGTTAGACATTCAGAGCTACACATTTTCCTTAACAAGTCTCTCTTTCACAAACATACACAAACAGGCCCAGCGCTACCCTCACGCAGTTCCTGCTTGGCAAACAGAGAAGGTGGTTACCAGTTTTATAGATGGCTTCTTCCCTCCAGGTCTGTTCTTCCCAGCCCTCTGGTCTCTCTCGGATTCCCTTGAGGTAAGGCCTTGGCTGCTTTGAGACCCCTCTGGCTCACAGTCCTACTTGAGCCCAGGGAGCAGAGTTTTGGCTACTCTGTCTAGCAGCATTGCTTCTTCTAGTGTCAATTAAGGAATCCCAACAATAATTTAATTTGCTTCATTCTTATACTCTTTTTCCTCAAAGGAGTCACATGTCTTAAAAGCATGCCCAGTGAGCATGTGGTTACTGATTTTTATCTAATTAGTATTTTTAGGAGGAGACTGCAGAGTGGTGCCAACTGAAAATGACCCCACATTCACTCCCTTATCAATCATTCACTTCAGCCCCCTGCATGATGTCCTTCAACAGGGTCAAGATGCCCCAGTCAGCCCATGTTCCACTCAGGATGTTCTACACGTGTTGTTCACTTTCAAGTGAACAAATCTGCTGATTCAAAGATCAGTATTGATCAAACATGCAGCATGGAGCCAATCAGTTTCACCACTGGCATCTGCCTGATGCTAAGAGAAGGATTCTGCTCCCAGAATTCTCTTTGGCAGTTCAATCATGTCAAGCCATGTTCTTAACACTATTCATTCAGTATGGCTACACAAGCACCCACTTTAGGCTTCTACCCATCACCTCTCTTGAGCAGAGATCCATGTCTCACCCCTCCTGACTGGTGCTTTTCCAGGCTGCACAGTTCCCTGCCTACACTGTGGTATCCCCTTTTCACTATGAAAAGGTGAGCCTCTGCGTTTTGCTTTCTCTCCAGAGGCTATGACCAGTGTATTGCCTTCAGTTATAAGTCATTACACAGCTCTTTCTAAGCAAGCACAATTATTCTTAAGGTGAAAGCATAACAGAGAAAACATATTAAAAATAAAAGAACCTACATGCATGCTAACAAGTTTACCTGAAGTCACACACACCAACTCCAGAAAGTGATATGGTCAGTCCTTCAGACCCCACACACTGGGTTTTCCCCATGGTAACAAGATCAGAACTGGGCAGTTCAGCTGTTTCTTTATACAGCATGGGCCTTTAATCTCCAGGCTCAGGAACAGGTACTCAACAGACAATCACTCTCTCCTCAGGGTATATCTGGGGTTTTGCATAATTGGAGGTGGGGAATTTGCATTAAACTTCACCCTAGCTATTCCCCAGGAAATCCATTTCACACATATTGTCCCAGAAGTCCACTCTCGGCCAGCACATTTTCGATACAGTTTCAGTACAGATCGATACAGTCCTTTGAACTCCCAGGCCTCAGAACACATCTCTCTCCTAGATGGGTTCCAGGCAATCCCTGCCCACAATAATACATAAACTAAGAATTTAATACAGTGAATCCCAAAGACATTTAAATTTAATTCAGTCAAATCTGCCAAGGATATCCTTCCATTTCTATCATATTTATAAAGCGCTTATCCCCAAGGTATAATTTCCGCAACAACTTGGCTTCCTCACTTTGACCCATGGCAGCGACCTGCCTTCTCTTTCAGTTTCATACACAAGCAAGGTTTAATCCCCAGAAGAAAAGGTCTGGGGGGTGGGTGGTATTTTGAATATGCACTGGAGACACAGTACAATGGGAAAAGATTGGCTATTGTTGTATTGAGAACACCCCTGGTACCAGGTTTACATGCTGTGCACCTCCTGGGAGCTGAACGGATTGAGAGTAAACCCTGCTAGGAAGAAGCAAGTAGGCTGACAGGAGCAAAGGACCTCTCAAACCTAAAGTTATAGCACAAGAACACAGATAGATATTGAACATATCTGCTGCATTGTTAAACAGCCAAACATAAGACGCTCCAAAACAACCAAATGCTTACATAGGATTATGCTGCACAGGGGGCTTAATTCTACTGTCCCTTTCATTCAGAAAGCTTCAGTGAAGTGATTTTCTTCAATACAGTTGCACAAAAATAATTGAGAAGAAATTGGTCTGCTAACTTTATTGGGAATCACATGGCTTAATTCCCATTGAGGTTTCAAATAAAAGAAGAACAAAAAAAAAATCTGTTACCTTATGTAATGGTTATTCACAAATGCTCTTGAAAAGTACCTTACACCATAAGTAGTTCCATTAATTTCAATGGGGCTAAGGGAAGCAACATGGTCTAGTAGATAAAACAATGGACTAAGGATACAGAGACCCGAGTTCTAGTCCTGTCTCTTTCAGTGACCTGGGGTAAATCACTCAGTGCTTTGGTCCCCATCCCAATCTCTCTCTAGTCTATTTAGGGAGGGATTTTCAAAAGATACTTAAGTGATTCAGGAACACAAGTCCCATTAAAATTATTTAGGTGTTCTTGAAACTCTTATCCTAAAGCTCTTCATAGTGGGGACCGTATCTCACTGCATGTGTGTGCAGCGTCTAATACAATGGGGTCTGTTGGTGTTATCAGAATTAATAATTGCAGACAAAAGTAAAATGGTAGACGTGGCAAAACCTAACCTAAAATGTCATTTAATAGAAAAACGTTGCAAAATAATAGAAACCTATTCCATCCAGTTTCAATCAGTAATAGATTTATAAAACATGTTGTACTATTACAGAAACATACTTCGTTGACTGTCATTTTAACATCTTGTTTTGATTCTGGAACTTCACTTTAAACATCTGTTTAATTTTTTTAAAATATTTGCAAAGCTTGCTAAATATAACCACCTGCAGAAATTTAGCCAAAGCACATTTTCATCTCAGCCAGCTGATCTGTATATTTTGAGCAGATACACTACCGATGGGTGGTATCCCCTGGCAACAGCTTCAGAAATTAAGTGCAGTGCAAAAGTTATTCATTCCACATTATAATCATTCTAAGAAAAAAAGTTGTGAGGTTAGATATGAAGATGGCTCATTTTCATGGCCACAGCTTTCTGTATTTCATACAGTTAGTCTTCAGCTGGGGGATTTCATAAAGCTGTTTCTCTTTAACATTCCTCCACCAGTGCTTGAATTAAGGCAGCGTTGTATGTTGCTATGCTTCATATTCAGGTTCAAATAAATTAAGCCACCTTTTCTTTCAGCTCCCCGAACCAGACATTTTGTTCTCCAAAATTCCAATTAAATGTTTCAATTTTTTAAAATGAATTCACTTACACTGAAGTCACCTTCCTTTTGTGCTTGGTTTCCATAATTATAACAAATAAGTTCAGCCATGTGAACAAATTTTAAGTGAATACTGGAAAATATTCACCAAACGTGCAAATTTAAATTCCTAATGGAAGATATCTGTACTGGAAGGCCTGATTCTAAAATTTGCATCTATCCATTGAGAAATATGCCATGTGATCTGTGTAACAAATCAAAGCTAATCAACACAGCTCAGATTTCAAACACCAGGTACTTATAGAGAATGAAAGATTTATCTGCAGAAACTATGCAGCAAATTTTGAATAATGCCTACATTAGAGTAAACTGTGATCTGTACTTGGACTAGTTGCAAAGAGATTTTTACATTAGCTTGCAGTACTGTCCGAAGCGTGCTAGATACTTTCTGGGAAGACGTGTTCCCTAACTCAAAGAACTTACAGTCTAATGAATTCATTTATTGTGCACCAGCTCTACAAATAAATAGTAGGCCTAATGCAGATTTAGAACTGTGAATGAATCGGTAACCCTTGGGCCAGGTGTTGTCAACAGCAAAAAGAGCCAGGCTCAGCTTGGGGCGGGGGGGCAGAGAGGCTTCTGCAAACTTTAACAGTCTCTCAAGCCCCCACCCAGAAACCTGGGAAATCAGATATACCACCCTTGATGAGCAATACTTCCCCACACGCAAGCACTGAGTTCAGGGGTTTAAAAGAAAGAACTTTTTAAGAGTGGTAAATGGGGGGGACAACAGAATGAACTTAGGAAAGCCAGCAATTAAGAAGTTAATATATATTAGATAAGACTCCTACCTGTCCAGGATATCTTAACACTGGCCCCATCCTCACTCCTTCCCTTGCAGCTGTGACTGGCTAATGCATTCTAGTTACTTCCCTGTTCTCCAGTTACCATTTGGTGGAGTCCACAAATTCTAGTAGATCCATCTCCAGCCCCTAAGGGAAGTGCTGCTTGGGCTGCTCAAGGATTGTACCAGCTAACCCATCTGAAGTAATTTCAGCTTTAATTGGAGAGGAGAGGGGTTGCTAATCTGTGCAGCTTCAGCCCAAACTACTTCTATACTATCTTCTGCCTTAGCACTACTCCATCTGCTGCCTGAGCTCAACTCTCTACACCACCTTAAAATTGCTTTTATGGTGACTTTTCAAAGGGAAACCAGGGGCCTATAGCATACAGGAGCCTTAAAATAGTCCTTACCTGAGAAGTACTCCCAGCAAACAGTATAAATGCTTTTCTTTATTCACTCACTTGCTAGCTCTGTCTGGGCTCCCTTACCCCACTGTGCCTGACTGCACATGTGGTCAGGGTGACCCCTGACCCCAGGCACATTTGGTGCAGGTCTCTTGTCCTTTTACTTCCAAACAGGGACAATAGCATATTATTGCCCCCAAACTCAAATGTTGTTTGTATTTTAACAAAAAACATGCCAAACTGTCACACAGCTGAAATGCAAATAAGGCCTGACCTAGTCAGTCATTTCCCCTTGCTCGCCCATAGATGCTGGAAAAGAGCTCCATTCCCCTTGGAGCCTTGTCCAGCTGGAGTTCTCAGTTCAAGTAGCACCAGGCCCCTCTTCTCCATATTCACCAACAGGTGTCAATAGTGAGCTCCCTACTCTCCAGTGTTTTAGGCCAGAGGGCGTAAAAATCAGCTTCAAATACAGAGTCTGTGAAAGACTTACATCAGAGCTGAATTGGCCTACAGAGGAAGCCATATGGCCTGATTTAAAGACCTGACAATTAGGCCAGAGAAATTAGAATGAATCTATGGCCCAATGGTTAGGGTGCACAGGTGTGCTGTAGGAAACCCATGGTCAAGTCCCTGTTCTAATAACTATTTAATTACTTATACAGAGTGGTAGAATTTCAACAGGAATGACAGGCTACCACCACCCAACCATCAGAGAACTCCCCTAAGAGGTGGGAGACTATTATTCAGATATTACTTCATATCAGGCAGTGGGGCATTTGACTGAGGGCTTGTCTGTGATGCAGCTGCGCTGCTATAGCACTTCAATGAAGACACCACCTGCACCAACAGGTAGCTACTCCACCTCCCCAAGAGGTAGTAGCTTGACAGGAGAATTCTCCCATTGACCTAGTGCTGTCTTACACCAGGGGTTAGATCAGTTTAATTGCATCTCTCAGCGGTGTGGATTTTTCACACCTCTCAGCAATGTAGTTATGATGACCTAATTTCCTCATGTAGATTAGACCTAAGTCTGATATAGCCTAGGTGAGTAGTCTAATCACTGTACTAAAGGGGACACCTCCCTCTCCAGCTGTACTTTGTATCAGGCCTGATCTAGTTGGTATACTCTGAGCATGCCTACTGGATCAGGCCCTGCAGATGAGATACCTACTTTGAGGATCCTGCTGGGGTTTAGGCATGAGCTAGGTGCCAAGCATGAGGATTTAGGTGACTTCGTGCATGCCCACCAGCAGAAACTTAGGCTCCTAGGGGACTTTACCAGCAGGACTTTAAGCACCTACAGAGCTAGATGGCAGCTGAGTTGGAATTTTGAGGATCTAAGTTTTGGATGTAAGTGCCTAAAGAGATAGCTAGGAACCTAAATCCCTTTGTGGACAACATGAGAACATTAGAATGGATATACTGGGTCAGACCAATGGACCGTCTAGCCCATTATCCTGTCTTCTGATAGTGGCCAGTGCCAGAAGTTTCAGAGGGAATTTTTAGAACTATCAAGTGATCCATACCTGGTAGCTCAGACCCAGCAGGGCTGGCCTTAGGGAAAATGGCACCCTGGGCAAACTTGCATTTTGGTGCCCCTGGCCCCCAAGGGCATAGTGCCCCCCTTTTTCCCCTGGCCCCCCAAGGCTCCCCACCCTCCCTTTCCTCCTAACCCCTGTACTGTGCCACCTTCACCCCTAATCCCTGCACCTCCCTCCTGTGCCCCTAACCCCTGCACTGTGCCCCCTTCACCCCAACCCCTGCACTCCCCTCATCCCTGCATCCCTTTCACTCTTACCCCCTGCACCTCCCTCCTGAGCCCCCAACCCCTGCACTCCCTTCCTGTGCCCCAATCCCTGCACCCCCTTCACTCCTACCCCTGCACCTCCATCATGCACCCCTAACCTCTTGACTGTGTCCCCTTCATCCCAACCCCTGCCACTTCCTGTGCCCCTAACCCCTGCACTGTGCCCCCTTCACTCCTACCGCCTGCACCTCCCTCCTGAGCCCCTAACCCCTGCATCTCCTTCCTGCACCCACATGGGGAAACTGACCCACCTGGCTGCACAAAGCAGAAGCATTGCTGCTCGCTCCCCCACTGGACTGCTGCTCCTCCTCTGTCCTGTGCACCCCTGGGCTGCGTAAGGAGAGGGCAGGAAAGCAGCAGCTACTGATGCCTCAGCACAGCCCAGGTGGGAAATTGACCTGAATACAGGGAGCCCTGGTGTTGTGTGTGTTGAGGGAAGTGTGTGACAGTGTGCGTGAGGGAGACAGCGTGTGTTGTGTTGAGGGGCATGTGTGTGTACATGAGTGTATGAGTGCACTGTCTCTTTAAGAAAGCACTCAGGGTCAGGAGCCCAAAGGTTTGTGTTCAGACACAAGCAGCCACCAGCAGCTCTGGACCCAGAGAGAACATAAGAACGGCCGCAGTGGGTCAGACCAAAGGTCCATCAAGCCCAGTATCCTGTCCTCTGACAGTGGCCAATGGCAGGTGCCCCAAAGGGAATGAACAGACAGGTTATCATCAGGTGATCCGTGCCCTGTCACCCAATCCCAGCTTCTGGCAAACAGAGGCTAGGGACACCATTCCTGCCCATCCTGGCTAATAGCCATTGATGGACCTGTAGTGGTCCTAGTGGCAGCAGAAAACACAGATTCCCCCTGACCCATCACTCCAGCTGGAAATTGGGTGCATGGGTGGGGGTGAGCTGGGAGGGAGGGGGACAACCCAACATCAGCCCTCTGCCCCCCAGCAGACAGGAGAAGGCTCCCAGTGACGGTCTGAAGTGGCCAGGGGGGTTCCAGGGAGGAAAGGGGGTGGAGACAGGAACAGCAGCGGCTGCACACATGGAGCAGGGTGGAGGAGGGGTACCCCTGCTCCAGAGGAGTCACCTGGTCCAGATGGCTGGTCGTCCAACTGCCCTCTGCAGCTCTGGTCTCTCCCCCACATTCCCTCTTCAGCGCTGCTGCTCGCCTGCCTGCCTGCCACCTCCGTCAGCCCAGGTGGCTCTCGGCAGGTCAGGTGGGAATCCAAACCCTGTGCACGGCACCCTCTTTGGCAAGCCACCCTGGGACACCTGAGTGACAAAGGCTGGAGTCGAACTGAGTTCTTGGGAAGCAGAGTAGAAAGAAGTCTCTGAAGGAATCCCAACACTTATATGAATCCATTCTGGTGATAGGAAAGTATCAAAAAATGATTTGGAATTGTAATCAAGGGATATTTCTACCATCAGGAGAAGGGAAAGTATTTAGTGAGGGGAAAATCCCTATAAAATAACCTAACCATACAAAGATCTGCAATTTGAAATAGTGCAGTGGCCTGTGATTACTGCGCCAGAACCACTACAAACAAACATACAGAACAGATCCCTTCCAAATGGAGATAGGTGTCAATTCTTTGGCATCCTGTTTTTTAATATTATTCTAGCTATGAATTTTATAAATTTGTCAAAATCAGCAACATACGTCAACAGTAGGAAAGAATAAACAATTTAAACATCAGATATATTCCATATTCCCAATCACCAGAATGTTACTTTCCTGACACAGAGCCCTCCGAAACATAGATTTTTATTAAGAAGATACTAGAAGGTATTTTTCAAACTATTTCAATGGTCCAATTCAGATCTTACATATACTGGTTTTACACTAATGTAACTCCATTTTCCTTAACAGAGTTCCTTCCAAGTTATGCTGGTGTCACATCAGAATCCAGCTCCACGAGTCCAGAGACTGATGTAAAACTGACCAGGGCAACAGAAGTGTTTGTGAACAGCCACCACTCCCACAGATCCTGGTTCTGAGACGTTTTCTCATGCTAATTAGTGTCTAAGGGGTCTCACTGATGACAGTGTGAGCAGCCAGGAACCAGGTACTACTCAGCATGAGTGATGGTATTGAGATGTTGCCTGTAGCAAATCTGCTCTGCTGTGCAGGGTTAGATGGCATGCTCGTAAACATGCACACTGTCTCCCACCCTTCCTACTGCCAACAGAGCTGAACTGGAGCAGGAAAACCGACTCTTTCCTAGTGTAGACAAGGCTGATGTGTCTGTTCCTCAGATTTCCCATCTGTATATTGGGAATAAAACATCACATCCACATCAGTAAAGCACTCTGAGATCCTTGAATTAGGAAAGAGCAAGGAGCATTCTCAACTCCAATGGGCTTCAATGGGACTATTCATGTTCTTACAGTGAAGCATGTACTTCCGTGCTTTGCTGGTTTGGGTCAAAGTGCTCCGCAGCTTGCCAAAGCAAACCTTAATTTATGTGTGTCTAAATATCCCACCTGTACAATGGCAATCATAATATTTTTGTTCTCTCACCCTTAGTCTAAGCCCAATCTTGCAAAGACTAATGCATGTGCTTGGTTTGACACACATGCCTAGTTCCATTGAGTCCACTAAATGTAAGCACAGGCATAAATCTTTGCTAGAGTGAGATTTAAGATTACAAGGCCTTTGGGGCATGGATTGCTTCTCTCTACATGTCTGTACATGCCCCGCACAATGGTGCCTAATCTTCATTAGGGCCTCTCAGTGCTATAAGAAAAAGAAGAGGAAGAAATATTATTAACAATAATTTCCAGGAGGTGTATGGTACCTTGCAGGATCACATCCTTAATGCAAAGGAACCATGTCGTGCTTTGGCCTCTTTTATTGCTCCTTTGTTTAATAAAGAATAAAGAAAGATGTTCCTTGACATCCTGACAATGGCCACACTAGCTCTCCCTTATTTTTCACTCCTCCCGGGTACCGTGTACCTTAATAGCTGTAACTGCTTGCTCTTCATTTTTCCATTTGCTCCTTAAATGCTCCTTACCATTCCCATTTGGTCTCCGTATAAATCCCTCTGACAACACTACAGTCACTAGCTCCCTGTGATTTTTTTAGCTCTCTGTTTTCACTCACAATTAACTTTAACAACTTATCACTCATCCACCTTGGTTTTCAAGTTTTATGTTTAGTTTTACATAATGATAAATACACTCCCCCTAAGCCAGCTCCGTCACCTCTTTAAAGCTTAGCCAGTTTTCCTTTTGAGGGCTATTTTTTAATAAACATTGCCAGCCTATTTCACCTAATATGTTCCTCATTTGATCAAACTGGGGCTTTTTAAACTTGATTGTACCAGTATTTGTACCAAAAAGCCCTCCAATGGTTGAACATGGACTTTCATTACAATGTGATTGCTATTTCTCCAAGTACCCTCAGTGGTCATCTCATTCATCACATCCCTTGGATGTGACAAAGTGAAATTTAAAACATTATCTCTTCTAGTTGCCTCTAAAGCTGTCTACCCTGGTGAATTCTGGCATACAAAACAACACTAATAAACCCTAATGCACACAGGATAGGTCCACACTGCAGCTGGGAGGGTGCTTTGCAGCACGGGTAGACAGACACATGCTAACTCTGCTTAAGCTAGCATGCGAAAAATAGCAGCATGGCACCTGCAGCATGGGAGGCAGTTTAGGTAGCTGCCCAAGTGGAAACCTGACCAACCCCCTGGGTACATACTTGGGTGGCTAGCCCAAACTGTTGCCCCTGCCACCATGGCCACACTGTTGTTTTTAGTGCACTAGCTCATGCGAAGCTAGTGCATGTCTCTCTACCCACGCTGCAAAACACCCTCCTAGCTGTAGTGTAGACATACCCCAAATGTCTACATTCAAATAGGGTGCTACCTTCTAAGGGTACGTTTACACTGCAAGTGAAGGTGAGACTGCAACATGAGTAGGTATACCCAGGCTAGCACAGCTAACAATAGCAGTGAAGTTGCAGCGGCATGGGCCCCAGCAGAGGCTAGCAACCCGAGTACATAGCCCATGTCACCATGTCTACACTATAGTTGTTACTTGTGCTAGCTAGATTAAAGCTAGCAGTGGTAGGCATCATGCTAGTATTGCTTTACTACATGCTATGTGGGGACATGGGGTGCATACAGAGAATTTAGGACTGATAGGCTGAGAAAGAGCCAGCGTGAGCTCCTATCCTCATCTCCCAACCCTGCAGAAGCCAGAGCTATTCTCTCCTTCCTCCCGCTGTGATACAACAGGCAACCAGAGAGGGAGCAGTGGAGCAGGTAGGGGAGTTGCTCAGGGCGTGCCCTGCCTAGAGCACAGCTGCTCTGGGGTGGTAGGGCTTGCAGTGGGAGTCAGTTGGGGTAGGGGTGTGGTAGGGATGATCCACAGGGCACAGTTCAAATTCATGTGCCACTGAGTTACTGTGCTAGCTGGCGAGTGGGTGTTTCTTGGCACACCCACTGACAGATCTCGACATGTAGGGCTCCTCCCAGAGGGGAAGGACCCTGTCCCAGGAAATAATTCCATGGGTAAGGTTAAGGATGTGTCTTCCTTTCTTTGGGAGAGAGGGAAACTGGTTGGTAAGAGCAACACCAGCAGCAAGACGGGAGTTGCTTCTGTAGCCTCCGGGGACAAACAGGTGGTTCTGAGGTTTACTGAGCTCAAGCCTGCATCGTTCTTCTGGTGAACATGCCTTCATGTGCTACCCCACCAATACGAACAGATCACATAACACTGAAATACAACATTTCTACTTCACTCAGTCACTCTGGAAGGCCACAGTTTAAAGCAGGTTGGACACTGCTGGTGTAGATACCGTGTAAGAAGCCAGTACTACCATTCTAATTAAACATGGTTTGATTCTCCAATGTAGACAAGGCCTAACGCGCACACGCACACACACTCCGATCCCCTAGAAATTAACAGAATACCTCTCCCTTTTTATTACTGTGTGCATGAATCTTCCAGTAAACCTGTGCCAGATGGAGATCTCCGATTTCCACCATCACTGCAGTTACTACCTATCTTCTCTTGCATCTCAGGGGAATGCCTCCATCTTGCTTTGAAGTGGTAACTCTACTTTAAAGAGAGATTCATGAAAAATCTCAAAAGGCATTATCCATTTTGAGGGACAGGCTGACGTTTACTCTTTCTTATTATAATGAAGGGATCTGGTTGTGGCCAAAGCCGTTCCATAACAGAATTAATATATGAACCAGTTTAGTAACTGAGAAGCCAAAAGAGTTCAGCAAGTACAGCAAAGACATGACGAGTTCTCCAGCTTGTAAAATGAAGTAACTGGTGAGATTTTAAAAAAATACTAAATTTTGCACCGTTCAGACCAATTTACAGAAAAGGGGGAAAAAATTAGGGCCCGATTGTGATCGCAGCTAGACTGGTGTATATCTGGAGTAATGCCACTGAGGTAGTCACGTTACTCCACAGGCACCACTGGTGCAGACGAGATGAGAATCAGATCGTTACCCTCGCTATGCCTCATTCCGCAATCTCCATCTATAAAACAAGGCAACAAAAAGAAGAAAGATGTCCTTGAGGTTAAGGCACCAGAGTGGGACTCAGGAGATCTGGATTCTCTTCCTGACACTCCAGCAGACTTCCTGGGCAACCTTGATCAAATCACTTGTTCCCTAACTGTACAATTTGGACCATGATAACATTTTAAAAGAGCCATATCCTCGGCAGGTATAAACCACCATAGTTTCACTGAGCTCAACAGACCAAGTTATGCCAGGTGACAAGATGGGCCATTTTACTTCTCTACCTTATAGGGTGTGGTGCAGATTATTCAGCAAATGGTTTGACAATGTAAAGAGCTATATAAGGGCTAAGTGTTATTACTATTTTGGGTGAAAATTTGTCTAAATTTAATACAAAGGCAAAGAAGCAAAATGTGTGTCCAATGACAGCATTGTATGCCAATCAAATAGAAAAATCTAACACAGATTACAAAACATATCACTTGTATGTTCTAAAGCCCGGAGAGAGGTTTCCATAGGGAAATTAAAGGAATCTTCTTAAACCAAATTGGTTTAGTGACAAATCATAGAATACCAGGGTTGGAAGGGACCTCAGGAGGTCATCTAGTCCAACCCCCTGCTACCAATCACCAATTTTTACCCCAGATTCCTAAATGGCCCCCTCAAGGATTGAACTCATGACCCTGGGTTTAGCAGGCCAATGCTCAAACCCTTGAGCTATCCCTCCCCCTAACCTCCTAGGTTTGACTCTGACAATCATTAGCTTCACTAGGAGGTCAGGGTGCTCAGCATATCTTGGGGGGAATCTTGCAAGATTGGGTCTTTATCATCTTTTATTTCCTAAAGCATGCTATGCTGCATTTCACACTTACAAAGCAGTGTGTTGGTAATTTGTGACTGACAAGGTGCTAAAGTGATTTCCAAAGAGCCAGATCCTTGCTATTTCAATTTATACCAGCTGAGGATCTGGCCCCAAAAGCTAGGGTGGAGCACAGGGCAAATACAGCAATGGTCCATGCTTTATCATTGAAATTTTAAAATAAATTTGCTGCAACTGGAAAAATAATGAATTTGCTTAACTGTATGAAAAGAGCATGTCCCATTCTGTGTCTGTTTTGTAACAAATGACAATCTTGGCAGGAACTTTCACTGAAACAGTGGGGTTTAAGTGACTGTTAAATACACTCCAAAAAAGTGAGTTGTATAACAAGTATTCACATTGAATACATTATTCTAAGAGTAACACTCTTCTAATCGGGTAGCCGAACCATACCTTGTCACCCACATACATCCAGCCAAAGCAGCTTCAGTACTGAAAATGCACAGTGAATTTTCTGCAGACAAGCTCCAGATCAAGAACTATTTGGAGCAATTGCTCAGCGAACAACATTCAATAACACACGCATTGGCGAAAACAGTGATTGATCCTCACACAATTTGCAATCAGACCAAAAGGCAAAATACATCAGTTAAATGACCCATTCTGTATTACTCACCCCAATCTAGTAGCAAAGCTAAATCCAGCTCAGTCCCTAAGGCTTTTAGGGATTCTGTTGAACTTTCATAATGTTCTGAAGCAGAAGAAAGGACTGTCTTGGCAGGTGGTGCAATGAGATCAGTGAGCTACAGAGCATTCTTCTGCTAAGAAGTTATACAGACACTAATGTGCTGAGAGAGGCAGCATGTCTGTTGCCCAGAGCACAGGGTGGTGGTTTCACCTGTTAGCCCGGCCTTGCCCTCTATGAATTTGCTGCTGTCAGCCCCAGAGCCCCCTAGTCCTTGAGTGCCAAGAGCACAGATACAAAGATTTAACCCATGCACTGGCAGGAGAGGAAAGGAAAGCTCCTTGCACCTGTAACCCTCACCCCTTTGCACAGCCAAACAAGTCTAGCTTCAAAGTCCAACAGATTTATATTTTAGCAACGGGCATGGGATTGAGCAATGCAGGTATTAAAATAATTCCCCTCTGCAAGAAAAAATGAGGGTTAAATTAAGCAAGTGAAGATTAAGAAAGAATCACTGAGGGCCTGGAAAGCTTATGTGTTTGTCATCCCATAGTTTGCACACACATCACCATGTACCCTAACTCAACCCTCCAGAACAGTTCAGTACCCAGCAGCTTAATATTTGGGAGACACAGTACCTCCCTAATGCTGTTCAGGACTGTGGTACCTTTTCCTTCATCCTGCACTTTCTGTCCATTGTCTGAGCTCACTAACTTTTGCACCAATCAGGATTTCAACCATTAATATTTATTGATATTATAATTTTATTCACTGGATAAAATATTTTTTCAGGTTAGCTAAGGGCTAATTCATCATTATCAACATCATCAATGTGTCCTTTCATTCCCCAAACCAAAAAAAAATAAAAAATATCAGGCAGATTCATCCAAACATATCCCCAGCATCTGGTGACATTGTTCCACCCTCTTGGCCAAACCAAGGGCTTTCAGATGGACAGAACCACAGGCACCATAACTGAATTGCTCACTGAGCAAATGAGCAGCAGATAAACCCTTCCCCAGGGGCCATGTGGAACCTCCATAGTATCTGAAGGCTCCAGGCCTTGGAAACAGCTGGCAGGATAAAGGGCCAGGATTTAGCCCTAAAAATGTACACAACCCATTTCTATCAGATCAAAGAAACACCGATTTGCTTTGTTCTATGGAGGGTTTGGGGCTTTTTTCATATGATGCTTTCTCTGTTCAGCTGCCTGGTGTGGCCTCCTCCCAATGCACTGATTTCTCTTCTCTCATTGCAAAGACAGTCAACATTTATTAAGACATTTTCGCATTCCAAGTTGAAACAGCAACATGCATCCCTATGTTGACTTTAGGGACCTACTGCTCCTCCCACTAACAGAGGAGGGAGGATCCTGAGGGACCTTGGAGTGGTGCTGGTCAATGATATCACTCCTTTTCTCAAGCTGACATTCATCATTGAAGTCAATTATTTGTTGGCCAGCCTTGTTCCTCTGGGTTCACAAAATAGGAGGCAGGAGGATTTTGGTACAGCTTAGGGAAGATTCCTGGAAAGTCAGTTTGCTGAGTACACTACGTCAGTAGGCTGTCTGCAGACACAGACTTCCTTCCACTATGTTCATCATAGCACTAGGTTGCAGCAGCTCTGGCGGCAGAACATCACTAACTCGCATTGTTTCCTATTGTATCATCTAATTTCATCTCCACCTGGAGATCCTTGCAATCACATGTGCTCCCCACAGGAAGATCACGTCCTCTCACTAGTTGTCCTGATCCCATTCAGCAGAAAGGCGGGCCTTCTAGCCTGCAGAATCATTTCCACATGTGTGTACTGTTCTCCGGTGAGCCGAGACAAGATAATCCAGAGTGCTAATGAGGGAAAATGCTCAATGTCTAAAAAGAGAGAAGAGTTGGAAAGGCGTATCTAACATCACCCATTTGCAGCCTTTATGCCCTGTGATAGAGCAGTGCTGATAGTTTACAGAGGAAGTCCTATCCGCTCCTCCTTGGCCAGAAGGATGGTGGATGCCATGTGAGGTTTTACAGGTGGGGCCTGAGGGAAAGTTCAACAGGGGAGCAGAAAAGGAAACCTCTTCTTGGGAGGAGTTTTATTATTTCACTGTAATCACCACCTGTCATTATTTTTGTACACCTTACATAGATTATTGCACATACCCCCAATGAACTAGAAGTCAGAGTTTGTGCCTAGGTACTCAGTGACTGAAACCTTATGACTATCAGAGATAGCAATGATCGAGATAGAGCTAATGACCTTATAATTTACAAATCAAAACAATAACTCTGAACTAAAACCAAACCTTGCTATATAGAAAGATGTCACTCTCAAATATATATTGTATAACACCAGTCACCTTACCTGACTATAAGTTCTGCAACAAATACCCATGCACCTTGCAATAAGGTCCGCATCAATTATTTGTGGACCTACCAACACAGTTTCATATATTTTTATGTAGAGTACATAACACTGGAAAAATTAATAGTGCCAACCATTGCCATGTATTTATCATAGATGCTTCCAATTCCAAGTACAGTGTTGGGAAAAAAACCATGGAATTTCAGATACAATGTGTGGTACTTGCTGTTAAATGCTGATTTTTCATGATGCCCACTGTACAAAACTCCTCTCCTAGTATCTATACTCTTATCTGTATAGAACAATGCCACTCTTAAATTCAGTCTATGTAGTTTATATGTACAGTAATTGCCATTAAAGGGGCAGTTTTTACCAACAGTTATCTTACTGGTGTTGGAGACGCTACAGCATTTCCTGATACTTAGAATAATTGAGACACTGCAGTGTGGTAGCTGTTGGTAAATCCTGACATTATAATGGAGACATCTGGATATTGACTTATCTGTCTGTAAAGAGCCCTAACAAATTTTTAAAAAATTTCCAAAATAAAATTTTGTATGTTCTGCAAGGGATAATTGTTATTATAGATGTACATATATGCACAGGGATTTACAAATTTTGTGCCTGCCCCAAAGAGATTACAGGCCAAAGACGACAAGACAATCAAAGACAAACATTCAATTTTGGCTCATGTACAAGTTGTTGATGTATCATTCAACCCCACAAATGCCACAATTAATTTTTTCCATAGTTGTTGTGAAGGAAGAGTCACCCCAGGGCCTTCTCTTGTAGAAATTAAGAGCCAAATGTGGATGCCGTTATACTGTGAATTACCAGAGAACCTCTAGAGGAATAATGGACTACTCAGTGTGAGTATCAGAATCCAGACCTATCGGTATGATTACAGTGGTCTCTATTACAGACATGATATGAAGTGACAGCATGTTGTGGGTCTAGATGGAAATAAGTCAGTTGTTTTAATTGATAACTGCACATGAACATATATGCCCAGAAGTATAGTTAGTGGGTTTGTGCCTTTAATTTGAACCATGAACCCTTGCAAGCAAAACCATTATGCACATGAAACCTCTGTATCCAATTGTATCTTATTAAAACTACATGGAGTCACAGTTTGGAAGCTACATGTTATATATTGCACTCTGTAATAACCTTTTATAGCATGTTAGTTGGACTGATCTGGAACATTGAACCTGCTTCGATCCATAATGTTTGCCCTACAGCAAAGCAAAACCAAACAAAAACCTAGGGATTAATACCAAAAAGTGTATGGTTTCATCCAGACCCAAGAGTTTCACTTTGACCTTGGTTTTAGGATTCATTATTTTCCTCTTCTACCTTGTTTAAATCTTCAACATACAAAGTACACCAAAAATATTATCCCTGTGAGTACAGAGAATTGGAGGTACTATAGTTGGTATGGTCAGTAATGGAAAGCAATATACTTGGATACAAGCAGCTATGGATCCATGTGAGTTTTGCCTGGTGGTATGCATGACAGAAGTCCTGTGTATTGTTAAGTTTGAACAGCATATTTTTAATACATCAGAAAGTTTTTCACCCTAACCAATTTTTGTGCCTTTGCCTTTTGTTTCTGAAAAATAGCAATTATGTTTCCAGGGACCTGTCTGGCCATGTCTTGCTTGCATTGGTCAGCTTTCCCATCAACAATGTCTCATGTTCTCTCAAACCAGTCTTCAATGCTTTGGGCAACCTTCTTTTGCCAATTAGCAGCAGTTGTCCACCCAGCTGTTTTTAAGTGAAAGAGCTCTAGAGTGTTCTAAATTAGAATGCAGCATTCCACCCCCGTTAGCACATCACGCTCCAAAGGAAATATGGTCTGCCTGTTTGGAGGCATGATCAGATGCCAAGTTCCCCATGCAAGCAACAAGGAAAACTGACTGGCTATACACAGGAAAATACGAAGCTGACTATACACGAACTGCTGTCAAAGGTACAAAATAAAATTTTTAAAAAACAGAGAAAAATTACTTCTCTTATTTAGTGTCTATCAGTCTGTAGCAGGTTCATCCAGGTTCTGTCACCAACATACTTTCTATGGGGGTCATTCACTCTTGCATCACAATATCTACTGGACAGCAATATGCAATATGTTACTCTGATTCATTCCTCATTCTCACAATGTAATGTGATTACAGTACATGCATATCCATCCGATAGGTATTCATTTATCAAATGTTGACTGGATGGCAATAGATACACCAATATACAGGTGGTCTTGAGTAGCAGTGCTTGGGAAAAGAGGGGATTTTTCCCCTCCACAGAAAACTACTACAAAAATTATGTTTTTTCTTTTAAATCCACTGTGATAAGGTATCTGATTTACTACTCCCATAAGGCAGTATTTCTAAATCAATTTTTCTTCAGGTGTTCAGTTTTTTATGAAAAAAATCTAAGTTTTCCATGGAAACCAAGCAGATACTTGGTGCCAAAAATGTCATTTTGTCTAAAGCCAAAATTTTCCATCAAAAACAGTTTTGATGGAAAAAAATGTGACCAGGATTAGGCAGAGCAGATTTCCCAGTATAAGCCAGTAGAGATTTCTGTAGGATATGGAGGAAGATTCATTACTCCATGATGAGAAAGAGAAATTAAAATGCATGACAGTGTCAAAGGGGGATTGGGTGTTATGAAATTGCTATCTCAGAATCAACTAGAAATTATAGTACAGAAGAATATTATTTCTAACATGATGTTCAGCAGAAGTCAATACCATTCATTTACAAACAGAAGGGACTTGTTATATTGCAGTGTGAAACCCTGGCCAGCGGTCATTTTTTTATGGTACTGATGAGAATCAGGAAGGGAATGTGGGGCTCATTAACAGGGTCCAGAGGATGATCATGGGTTGACAAAAATCACTAATTCCACAATGTTTTAGTCTGTTTTCTCCATCAGCATTGCACATGCCAGGGGTGTTGAAGTTGCTAAGTCACATTTCTCTAGCAAAGCTGAACAGACACCTAGAGAAGCAAGGTCTCACTGAGAGGAGGCACATCAGTGTCCTACAACACAAAGTGTCACATCAGAGCTCTTGACGGGAGGTAAAGAAGAGAAGGTGAGGGGGAGGGAAAGAAATGAGTGATAGAAAGAGAGACACGGGTGCAGGGCAGGAGAAAAGGGGAAAATGGAGTGGTGAAGGGGTCTACAACCAGGATGAAGATTTTGCAGGGAAGGAAGGTATGATCATGTGCAACAGGGTTTTATTTGGAAGAACTGGTCAGGTAGTGAAACTTACAGTATCTGGCCATGATATTTGGGGACTACTGTATTTCACTGACTGTCCAATAGATGCATTCGCTGCTTAAGTATGAAACCCAGGAACATCCGTGGCCATTAATAATTTTTCATTATCCCTTCAGATTGAGAGAGAGAGAGAGAGAAAGAGAAATGTTGCCATCCTTATTCATGCCCTCATCTTTTTTCATTGACTTAACGAGTTTTGAGTACATTTTTCCATTGACTTCAGTGGGCTTTGGAACAAGCCCTCAAGTTTATAGCTTCATTTAAATCAATATGACTGCTTGAGAATTCAGATACTACTCATTGTGAGAAGGATGGTTGGATCAGGCTGTAAATGATTGGGTGGGGGCGAAGAGCTATTTGGGGCCATAAACCTGTGAGATCTGTGCTCTGGCAAGTAATGCCATGCTGCTGTGTTGTTCCTTTTTACACAAACCCTTCTATTGTCTTTGAACTGAGCACAGCTCACCTCCTTCTAATTTCACTGGGAGACAAGTCTAACCCCAGAACAGGGGCAGCCACTGTGGTCTAGCAGGTAGAGCACAGGACTGGGACTCAGAAAACCTCGTTTCTATTTCTGGCTCGGCCAGCTGGGTACCCTGCATGAGTCATGTCATTGCTCTGTGCCTCAGTTTCCCCACCTGTAAAATGGGGATAATGATACTACCTTACTCTGTAACGTGCTTTGAGCACTATGACTGAAAAAGCTCTATATAAGAGCTACATATTATTATGACTTGCTGCTTTTTCACTTTGGATACAATCCAACTCCCAATGAAGTCTTCCAGTGGCTTTAATGGGAGCTAGATCAGACCTGTGAACACTGGACCTGTTGGAGACACCTCCATACCTTGAGACAGATGCTCTTTAGTTTTCTACCTTGTTTTCTACAGGCATTTGTATAGCATCTGTCATTCTGAAGCCTCGTAAAAGGCTCACTGGCTGGTAATCATACATCAGTCATCCACCTGGCCACATATGAGGTGACTCACAGCAACCATTTTGTACCAGCAACACTAGACAACTGCTTTTAGGGTTGGAAGTAAGGAATGAGTTCTCCATCTGGAGGAGAAATATTTTAGATTAGCAAAATACATGCTGTGACAAAGCTTCGACCTTGTCTCAGTGCGTCCTGGGCTTCCAAGCGGATTATGCTAGCCTCAGAGGCTCACTGTGACCCTCCACGTAGCCCTTCTCTCTCTAAAGGCAAGGGTCACAGCCTACTGAGCCAATTTCATCATAAGCCAGCAAGGGAGGTGGGAAGAAGCAACCTTCCCTCACACAGTCTATGTTGTCTCACAGTCTCTATGATTAATCGGGGAGAGGGGGGAGAGCCCAGGCCCACCCTCTACTTCGGGCTCCAGCCCAGGCACCCTAATAGTAGCAGCTATTGGTAGCAGACTTTTTGAAACAGAATGAGTACAATTCCCTGGACCATTTCCCCACAGCAGCCCCCACTTCCTCAACATCTACTTCACCCTTACCTCAGGGCCTCCTTCCTTGTGCCTGATAGGGTTTGTCCTGCCCAGTTTCTCCAGAAGCGTGGCAGCCCCCACTTCCTCAACATCTACTTCACCCTTACCTCAGGGCCTCCTTCCTTGTGCCTGATAGGGTTTGTCCTGCCCAGTTTCTCCTACAGCTCCTAACACATGCCTCTAACTGACTGTTAGAGGCTTTTTACTAGTTCCAGCCAGCTCTTGACTGGCTTCAGGTGTCCCAATCAACCTACCTGTCTCCACTGCTTTCTAGAAGGATCTTAATTGGCCCTAGGTGTCTTGATTAACCTGGAGCAACTGCCATTTGGTTGTTTAGCCTGGGGTTAACATACCCGTTTCTCACTACTTTCCTATAGTCATCTGGTCTTGCCCTGTCTCACTGCACACATTGTAATCTGGACAAGACAATAAAGGGTACATCCCCTACTCTTGAAAAGTATGTGCCCTGGGCTCATTTGCAACTATATCTACGGATAGACTCAGTTTTGTGCCTCATCTCAAAGGCAACACTTCCAGCAGCCTGGTGCCCTCAAAAGGGTGAGGCTTCAGTGCTGACTCAGAAGGAAGAGGAATACTTACTGAACAACCAACCAACACCACCTAGGTGTTTGTTGGAGGTCTCCCCTCTCCAACTTTACCCTACCGTGCTAGTTGATAAGATATGCCGAGATCAGGTAGTACAGATGCAGGCTGCATTGGATGCAAAATGAGAAATGAATACGGTTAGCCTGCTGAGACGGGCAAGAAGGCAAATCAAAACATGAATTATGTTACCTCTCTGACCTTTCATTATAGGAAACCATTCACACGGGCAGATGCTACCATGAAACCTAGGAATGGGGAAAACAGAGTTCTGGTACTGGAGAGGTTTGATTTGCCAAAGAAGCAAAGAAACGCTTCATCAGAGTTTAAATCAGATAAACCCTAAGTGTGCTTAAAACACACACACACGAGAGAAAATAATCTAGAACAAATATTTATGTGATAGCACATAATATTTCCAAAGGAGCCATTACAGTCTATCAGGTAAACACTGAGGTTTAAAATATCCCCCCAAAACATACTTCTTATGCACAATAGACCACAGCAACTCAGCATGAGCTGTTATAGTGTACTGGGTACACCCTTTCTCAGTTCATGCTGAAAACAGGCTTTCTGGGGAGCCATTGCATTATTATATTGTGTGAGAGAAGCTGACAGAAATGTTACAATGTGTGAGGGGGTTCTAGAGGTGTGATGTCCATTAGAAGCCACTTAGCTTTATGACACGATACGATCTGGCACTCGTTGCATTAGGATATGCAGTAAAAGCCAATATGAATTACATTATGATGTGAAGGGGGACTCATTACATTAGGTATAGGATCTCAGGTAGGCGCCAATAGGCATCAGATTAGGCTGTAGAAGGAGTTCATTACATCAGAATGTAAAAAGGTAGAATGTTACATTTTGCTTTGTTAAAAAAGAATCCAAAAGGCATAACATGAAAGGGGCCCATTATCATGTTACAATGTGGAATGGAAGCCAATATAAATTGTATTATGATTTAAAAGGGTGCGGCTCATTGAGTTATAGTGAATAATTGAAGCCAGGAGGTCTTCATAACAACATTTACAAACCAAGAGGCATTACACCATAATGTGGAGTGGGACTTGTTAGAGCTGAAGTGAGAAGGGGATCCATCATATTAGGATATTCAATAAAAGTCAATATAAAAGTGAGTTATGATGTGTGGAGAAGGACACTTCTTAACCATGTACAACAGCGACAAAATAGACCTCCTATTCAAATGTGACAGGATGGATGCAAAATCTCAAGGTGTATTTGTAAATAGGAAATGGGGAATCATCATTGAATGGGTGTGTTTCTAGAGGGGTCCCACAGGCATTGGTTCTTGGCCTGATGCTATTTAACGTTTTTGTTAATGGCCTGGCAGAAAACATAAAATCATCACTGATAAAAGTTTGCAGATGACAAGGATTGAGGGAGTGGTAAATAGTGAAGTGGAGAGGTCACGGTGATAAATAATGAAGAGGACAGTGATCTGGATCCTTTGGTAAGCTGGGTGCAAGTACACAATATGCATTTTATTATGGCTAAATATAAATGGGTACATCTAGAAGCAAAGCCTGTAGGTCATACTTACACAATGAAGGACTCTATCCTGGGAAGCAGGGACTCTGAAAAAGATTTGGGCATCATGTCTGATAATTAGCTGACTATGAGCTCCTAAGTGTAACACTGTGGCCAAAAGGGCTAATGTGACCCCAAGAGGGGGACTCTTGAGTAGGAGTAGAGAGATTATTTTACCTATTTAGCACTGGTGTGACTGCCGCTGGAATACTGTGTCCATTTCTGGTGTCCACAGTTCAAGAAGGATGTTGGTAAATTGGAGACAGTTCAGAGAAGAACCATGAGAATGATTAAAGCATTGAAAAACCTGCCTTATAGTGATACACTACGTAGGTTGAGATCCTTGAGCCTAACAGAAAGAAGGATAAGGGTGACTTGATTATAGTCTATAAGTTCCTACATGGGGAACAAATATTTAATAATAGTTCTTCAGTCTAGCAGAGAACAATAAATCACTATCCAATGGCTGGATGTTGAAGCTAGATAAATTCAGAGTGGAAATAAGATGTAAGCTTTTAACAGGGAGAATAATTAACCATTGGAACAACATACCAAGAGTCATGGTGAATTCTCCATCACTGATTTTTTAAAAATCAATATTGGATTTTTTTTCTAAAAGATCTGCTCTAGAATTATTTTGGGGAAGTTCTGTGGCCTGTGTGATACAGGCAGACAAATAGGATGCTCTCAATAGTCCTTTCTAGCCTTGAAATCTATGAATCTATGACAAATCAGGCATGAGAGTACCGTATAAAGACTTGGATTTATCTGAGCTTGCTCTTCATTAGAGCAAGCGGGCAACATAAGAGCATAAGAATGGCCATACTAGGGCAGACCAATGGTCCATCTAGCCCAATATCCTGTCTTCCAACAGTGGCCAATGCCAGGTGTTTCAGAGGCAATGAGCAGAACGGGTCATCATCAAGTGATCCATCCCCTGTCACCCATTCCCAGCTTCTGGTAAACAAAGGCTAGGGACACTTCACAGCATGGTATTCCATCCCTGCCCATCCTGGCTAATAACCATTGATGGACCTATCCTCCATGAACTTATTTAGTTCTTTTTTGAATCCTGTTATAGTATTGGCCTTCACAACATCCTCTGGCAAAGAGTTCCACAGGTTGACCAGTTTGTTTTAAACCTGCGATCCATTCATTTCATTCATTCATTTAATTTCATAGTGTGATATGGAAATAATACCATATTGCCACTCATTTTGAGGAAAGGTGACCAAAGGTCCAGATGATTATTTTATTTTGCATGCACTAAATGTGTTTTCCTGAGCAAATGGCAATACAGAGCTAGCTCGCATTGCATGGAAATGTATAGCCTGGAGGTAAAGTTGTGTTTTTCATTTACACTGGTAAAAATCCAGAGTAATACCATTGTCTTTAGCAGAGGTACTCCAGATTTTCCATGGTGGAAATGAGAACAAAATCTGCCTGTAGTTACTGTATTCCTCCTAAGGATGGGCTCAAGCTGAAAAATTGAGCTCCAAAACTGAACATTCCCAGAGTTTTGCGGGGGTCCTGATCCAAGGTCTCTAAATTTCTAACCTGTATGTAAGGGAGTTTAATTCTACAAGTTTGTCATGCAGTACTGAGCAGAAAAATCACAGATGAGCCATGGGAGTTGTTGGAAGACCAGGAATAGGACAGCTTTAGTGCTGTACAGGAGAGTCCTGGGTAGAGCAGCAACTTGTCTTTCTTCATCCCTCTGTAGAGGGTCTTTATTCTGACTGGTGGGAAATCTCAATAGAAAATGGGAAGTCACAGAATCTATGAGCAAACTCACTGCCTTAGTTATTAGTAATGGATGAACCTCAACAATTTCAGAGTCCAGCATCAGCATAAACAACCAGCCAAATATCTGGATGCTTCTAAACCCAACTCCACTAGAAGCACACAAACTGAAAAAGCAACAACCACAATCAAAGCCACAATCAAAACATCAGTGTGTTGAGCCTAAGGCTTGAGGAAATGCAAGGGCTTTTACATTGGTTTTTAAAAGGGGCTAAATCCTTTGCTCACTTCCAGCCCACGCCATACTCTTCAACCCCAAGCCTTTATACTAGGAGCTGGAGATCTACACACAACATAAAACTCTCAAATGTGGACTGGTATGCTGGGGAATGCTTTGAAAAATCAGGGTCCAGACATCTCCAGAGGAGAACAAAGGATCTGAACCTCAAAGAATAAATGTTTGTATCAACTGGTTGTATATAATTGAGTACAAAAATATGTTGAGCAAGATCTTTCATGAAAGCTTGTTCTGGATATGATGGTCATTATGAGATATTTATAGATTGTGGTTATGAATCTATGGATTTATGTATTTAAAATACTGCGCTCAAGACCTGTACTGTAATTTCAAATACATCTCCTCCCAAACCAGGTGTTCACACAAAACCATACACAAGTAACAATTCATGGTACAACTCATGTAAAGACAAATTATGGGCCATTAAGTTAATGGAAAGACACTGAGACACTATTAAGACACCCAGCTATTAAGAGGGAGTTCTTCCCCCACCCCCTCCCTACTCTGAGTAACCATGAATTACCTTAGAGACAGGGTGGGTGAGGTAATATATTTTATTGGACCAACAATGGTTGGTGAGAGAGACAAGCTTTCAGGCCACAGAGAACTGTTCTCCACCCTCGCGGGGTCCCAGAGCTCAGGCTCCAGCCCGAGCATCTCTACAGAGATTTTTCAGCCCTGGAACCTAAGTCAGCTGATGCGAGCCTGCCACAGGTGTGTAGACATAGCTCCAGTCTGATCTCCAGCATAACACAGGCCATAGAATCTTTCTCACTGATTCCAGCACCAAGCCCATATCTTGTGACTGAGCTAGCGAATATTATATGGGACATATAAGGCAAAGCATCTCTTGCCTTAGCACTAGGAGCAATAGTTCCAGAGAGCCAGCTGTGGTAGCAAAGGTTCCAGGACAGAAAAGATGCCACTTGTTGGAGTAATTCAACCTTCCAGAGAAAAACTGCATTCCGAGGCCATGTGTGTTTCTGCAGGTTCTCTGGGCTGCCACTAGCCCCCTTATCTCTAGTGCGGGGGATGAAGCATGTAGTAATCTCCCAATTATTTAAATCAATTAGCAGGCTACGTTTCCATTTAGACATTTAGCTACGTCAGAAGCTTTCCAAAAGTCTGTTTCTTCTCATGGTTCTTTTCCCCAGCATGTTTTTAATTATGGCTGATGCTAATTTTAACGAGTTGTCTGCCTTCAGTTTTGCGTGACTGTAATGTTCTCCAGCTGATTTCTAAAAATCAGAAGGTTTTAATTTTTCAAGCTGTCTTTTCAACAAAAACAGCCAACTGTTAAATGGGTTGGCAGCCAGCCGTGCTTCGCAAAATGCACTGAACTGCATTCCAGTCTGGCCCTGGCCTGTCTGCATCTCCTTGGATAGAATCATGCATGGGTTTCAGAAGGCCATGGACAAAGAAGTTAGCTTGTTCAAATTAACCCCTTCCCTGATGCATTTTGCTGTCCCAGAATATCAGTACTTTAGCCTTATGTAGCAGTATCTTTCAGCCCATTACTTTATGCACCTTCAAGCCTCACAATGGGGTAAACCCAGAAGGGCCCATTAGGATCGTCTAGTCTGAACTCCTGCCTAACACAGGCCAGAGACTTCACCTGCAACAAGCCCATATTTTTTTAGAAAGCCCTCCTGTGCTGATTTCAAGCCCCAAGTGTTGGAGAATCCATCACAGCCTTTGGTAAGTTACACTATTATATATGTTTGGCAGATAAGCCTAAAGAGGCACACATGAATTAAAGAGAAAATCCTGCCTCCTCTACAGCAGCAGGGGAGAGTGCTGGTCATGCAATTGGTATGGTTTCTAAAGGAAATAAAATGTGGAGAGCTCATGCAGGGGGCTCCCTGCACAGAGCTGAAGCAGTGTTTTTGCTAGGGTTCAGGATGGGAGCAATAGGTCCAGTGGAAACACCTGCCATTTCTTCACCATAGCAACCCTAAATAAGAATTTCAGAGCTATCCTGAAGCCTCCTGATGCAGATTCATTCCTCCCAGTCCCTGCAGATCTCTCTGGAACGTAGCCTGTGTACTTGGCTTGTGCTGTAAGCTAAGAATTTGAGCCTAAATGCTTTGCTCACGGTCACATAAGAATTCGGTGGCAGACAGAAATAGACGGCAGGAGATCTGACCTCTCAGTCTTTTCAGTAGATAAGACTTCTCCATTGGCATGGTAGCACCTGTAATGCATGGGGCAGCATCTGGTGCAAGGTACCAGATCATTTGGCATTGTTCCTGTGGTTACAAATTTAACTTACCCATAATCCTTTCACTTTGATATCTGCCCACTAGAAGAAATAAAGGCTAGGCAAAATGAACCAGCATGCACTTTGCATCAGGGTGAACTAAAGCTCTGAATCACTGCAAAGTTTTTCTGTCACGAACAACATCCAGACTCTCCTATGTCTGATTTAACTCAGTCTGAAATGTATTTTGTCTTTATTTTTTCCCTACAACTTCATCCTCCTAAATGGACTTTTTCCATTGTTCCTTTCATGGCATGAAGTGAAATTTAAACTGTGCTGAAGTTTCAGCGTCAATTTCTTGCAGCCACTTTATATAGTTTGTTCATGCAGCTCTGAAGATGCTCTGTTTTTCACAGATATCCACACGCATTTGCATTGCTGTAGGAAGGGAAATGTTGATCACAGCACATGCTGAAGTGTATATGGTATACTCCACAAGGGGCCTGATCTTGCAAAGACTGATCTGCATTAGTAACTTTAACACAGGAGTTGTCATTGAAGTCATTTATGAGCATAGTTAATCATTTCAGGTTCCGGTCTTTAAATTGGATGGCTACTTTATTGGAATCTCTCTCAGGGAACCAGGCTAATAACAGAGACAGCCACATAACTGGGACAGGACCAGCAGAAGTTCTGCTTAACGGGGATGTATTTACTGATGCCAAATAGCAAAGGGATGCTCTATGGTGCCTAACCATGTGTTAAATAGCTGTGAAATTCTAAGTTTTGGGCTTAATACTGAAATTGCCAAATAAAATGAAATCCAATTTTAATGCAAGATTAGATTCATTCGATATTGCTAATACACCACAGAAAACGCTCAGTGGTGCCAATGTAGACTAGAAAGTGGTCTGACTCCATAAGCAGTTGGGTCTGACTGCACCTTCTTTTAACCAACAGGTGAGTAATCATGAATTGGTTTGAATAAGGGCTCCCCAACCTGGCTTTTTGTTATGTAACAATTTGCTTATAGCGTTGTAGCTGTGCATGAGGCTCCAGAAGGGGATTTGCGTTCAGCATGGCCTTGCTCTGCTCCTACGGTCATTAATGGGAGTATTACCAGTGACTTCAGTGGCAGCAGACTTAGGTCAGTGCTATGGGCTTATCAGACAGACAGATTTACGGTTCTAAACTGGTTTCTAAATAAAGTTGTTGGCACTTTACAAAATAAGCTGATATAAGATGTCACTGCCAATTTTAAGATGTCCATCTAAATGCTACACACCTATACAGATAAGCAATTGGATTAATTTTATTACTATATAATATAGTCCATACTTTCCCGTTCTCTCAACTCCTAGTGTAGTCTCCGAACAATCTGCTAGGTCAAGGTGTTAGCCTGCATTAACATATTAGCCTGTGCTGTATTTGCGTAATGTTTACTCAGCTGCAATATCCTGGGGAAGTGAACTGACCTGTCACTTCCCAGTACAGTACAATTTTATACCAAATGTAATGAATATTTTCAATATTTTTTCCAGACTCAAGTTTAGCACACAATCTAAATGAAGTCCAGAGTCTCAACTATGCCTACAAGGCATGCCATGTATAATGTGTCAATGTGCTAAGATGTTAGAAAAATCTTTGAGTATCAAACAGCGCAGTATGTGAGCAATGCATCTTCCAAAGATGATAGAACTCGTGAGGTTATTTTTTCCTGAAAACAGCAAAGGAATTAGAGGGAAATTTTCCAAACCACTTACAGAGTTTAGAAACATAAGCCATGCTGACTTTCAGGGAGACTTGTGATCTTAAATCCCACAGCCACCTTGGGAAAAGCTCCCCCTTAGTCCCCATTAGGGCTAGTGAGCTGCAACGTTTCATTTTAAAGAAATAATACTGTTTTTAAAGTCACAATGGTGCAAAAAAACACACATCTTAAATATTATTTTTCTCCTGCTCCTGTTAACTCACAAATCCATGAGTTTCCCACTTGTAGGCCAAGTTTCAGGCATATTTTTCATGTGGTTGTACTCCACCCCCATTCAGATATACAATCATCTTCAAAATGGGGCTTTATAATGGGAGCCCGGACACAGTCTTAATGGTAGTTTCACAAAGCTGCGTTACAAGTACACTCGAAACAGACTGGGATTTAAAGCCCATTGAAGTCAGTGGAACTCCTATGGACTCCAATGGGCTTTGAATCAGACCCTGTGTGTTTATGACACACATGTCTGTGTACATACATACAGTATAGCCACATAATATATCCTTTCTGTGCCATCACTGTCTAAGACATCCTAGGGAGAAACATCTAACATTACAAATTAATGAGTGATTTATACACCCTTGTCATTATTCATGGCTATAAAACATTATAATGCTCTAAATAAGTAAAAACATTTTTGCAGCTGCTGCAAATGTTTCATTCCTAGATGTAAACTTGGCTGGGAGCACAGGGATTTTTGCAGAAGTGCCAAATTCATAGTGAAGTAATTAGCACTTTGAAAAAAATATACCTAATGTGGTGCACTTACTAAAGTTTAGTCAACATTCAATGTTAACAACACTAACACCCAACCACAAACACAACCATCTCTCATGCTGCTCTCCTCCAGATAGTAACTTTACCTCTCAGCCCCAAATGTATAGAAGAGCAAGGAAGAAGCATTATACAATTGGAAAGAAGTTCCATATTACAGATGTGTCCAACAGCTGGGTGAATGATGTCATTAAAAATGCTCCACCACCTCTGCCACCTCTGCTACTTGCTGTTGATATTAAAAACAGACATTAACTTTCTTTACCTAATAGCACCATGTAAACCTGTTGTATCACATTCTCAAGTACGAGCTGTTCCTAATTAGCGAAGACAACCCACAGCTGCTTCCCATAAACTTCTCTGAGCTGCTTTGAACCTTGCCCTGTTGTAATTCAGATGTGTTTTGCTTCTGAAATGCACATTTTTATCTGGATAGTAGACTCTTCCTCTGAACTGACCATCCAGGCTGTATTCACAAACCCACTCCCAGTGGAGCATACGCAAGCTATAATGGACAAGAGATGGAATATCTTCTAATGGTCACTCTCTTCAGCGCACACACACAAGTATTAAAGTCCACAGGCCAGATTCTCCCTTCATATCGAAGTCAATCAAAAGGGACTTCCCTGAAGGCTCTGGGGTGTAACCGGCAGACCCAATGCCCATTAAAGTCAATGGGAGGCTTTCCACATGCTTCAATGGCCTCTGTACCAAGTCCTAAACCAGACACTTCTCTTAACATAGAGAAAACAGCTCATCTGCTTTAAACAGAAGAATACTAATATTTTTAACAGCTCCCTGTTTTCCAGACAGTGCCATTAATATGCACAAACCACAAGGTCCCTACCATATGGAACATATCACCTAATCTACATATTTATATCATCCCAGCCAGCTGAGTTGTCATGTCTACCATTTTAACTGAGTCCCAGGGAAGCTGATGAGATTATTCACCTGAGTAAACATGAATTGGTTTGAATAAGGGCTCCCCAACCTGGCCTTTTGTTATGTAACAATTTGCTTGTAGCGTTGTAGCTGTGCATGAGGCTCCAGAAGGGGATTTGCGTTCAGCATGGCCTTGCTCTGCTCCCACGGTCATTAATGGGAGTATTACCAGTGACTTCAATGGCAGCAGACTTAGGTCAGTGCTATGGGCTTATCAAAAGTGCCTAAGTCTGATCCCACTGAAGTCACTGGTAATGCTCCCATTAACTTCAGTGGGAGCAGAGCAAGGCCGCTGCTGAACACGAAGTCCCACCAAGAAGGCCCATGCACATCTACAAGGCTATAAGCAAACGTTACAATACCAAAGGGCCAGACTGGGGAGCTGTTATTCAAACTGCTTAACGTTTATTCGGGCAAGTAATCGCGTCAGTTTCACTGAGACTCACCAGCATCAGTAAGGGTTGCACAACTCAGCCCAAAACAATGAAAGCAACATAAAATAATTCCATAGCAACAACATATTGCTGGTGGCAGCAAGAGTTGGATTTGCATCATTGTCACTAAGGGTACATCTACACTGCAGTCACAGGGTCTGATTGCAGTTTAAGTAGACATGCCTGATCTAGCCACATATTAGAGACAATACAGAAAGGAGCACCCAGCCTTAATCACCTTCCTTCTTGAGTCTAGGTAGCTCAGGGAGAATGAAACAGTGAAGCCACAGCAGTGCATGCTTCAGCACAGGTTGTTCAAGCCTGCCTGGAATCCTGGGTGATTATTCCCAGGGCTAGCTCACACCAAAGCCTATGCAGCCATGGTTTCATTGGCCCAGAGCTCAAGATATCTCAGGTATGTCTACTCAAGCTGCAGTCACACTCTGTGATCACAGTATAGACATACCATAAGATATTTTGGCTGTTATTCCATACCAAAAGCTACATGGAAAGAACACATAGGTTGCATGGTCAAGCACTCAAGGTATCAGGCAGTCTCAACAGTTAACATGATATGTGCAATCTTAACTCTCCTCCCTTGTGAAGGTCTGGCTACCCTCTTGTAGTATTTGCAGGATCAGTTCCATCGCAACAGGTGAGTCTCATGTTCCAATTTCCTTCATTCTTTTCCACTCATTTTAATTGTATTATTACAATTGTCCACTATGAACTTATTGACTTTGATTATTTATAAATTCCCAGTATACAACTTTGAGAGCAGTATAGGTAATTATCTGTTGAGTTCTCTTCTCTTCAAGCTCTGTATCTTAATAATTTAGTCTGTATCAATGTGTACTAAATATTTTCTCTCCACCCAGCAGCACAGCTTTCTTGAGGAGCCGTTGAAGTGATGAGGAAATAATCTGGCTCCATATTAGTAGGAAAGCAGGTATTTGACAATCATCTTGGACTTCAATAGTATTTAAATAGCTCCACGAGGCAATGCCATGGCTGTAAATTTTACTAAACTATGCAGCAGGATACCAAGCCAAGTAAGCACTCAATGACCCCGTAAACCCCAAAATACACATCTCAGAGAACGATGGTTAGTCTCTGGCTCTTGAGTGTGAATGACTGGCATTTTGAGAGTACTAACAAGTAATATAACTCAGAATGGTTACAAGAAGAGGAAGCAGGGCTATTTCAGATGCTTAAAAGTCATAGGGAAGATCTGCAACATCACCTAAGAGATTTAGGCACCCAAGGCTCATTGAAAGTCAATGGGATTTGTGCTCCTAAATCTGTAAGGCATTATTGAAAAATCTTTCACTCAACTGCCATCTCTTTCTTCTGAATGTTAATCTTTGTTTGCAGAGGCATAACTAGGCATTTTAGCACCAAGCATACTTGCATGCTCCGACGCTAGTCTTTTTTCTGCCCCATATTTCCACCCCCATGGCTTTGCACATTGGGTGGCTGCCCTACTCGCCCACCCTGGTTCCGGCCCTGTTTGTTTGCTTTAGGAGTGTTGCATCACAACTGTAGAATTTTTAACATTTAGTTATGTATTTATGATGCACATAAATGTCCTTTACCCCCATCAGAATGGCCTCTGGGTACCTTAGAATAGTAAATCAACAAAAATGTGAATATATGGGGCCACATTTTCTGCCAGTGTACACCATTGACTTGACTTATGCCTGTGGGGAATGCAATCCCTATGGACAGCCAAGCAAGCCCCTGCCAATGAATAAGTTCAGTTTGTCTCCAAAAATCAACCTTGCATCATTGCCACATACTGGAGCGATGGTAGTCACTTCACAGCTAAGTTTCATAAACCCAACTTACAGCCTCCCACATATGCCTTCCAAATCCCTCACTAAACAGATGAACCATACACTGTTCTCTAAAGGCTGCAACACCCAGGCCTGAGCAAACCATCAAAGGAAGCCAATTCCACAGGCTAAAACTCTCTGCTACCAGACTCAGAAACTTCTAGTCTTATCCACTCTGATGGAACACAGCCAAGAAGGCAGGCTATCAGGGGGCTAGATCTCAGTTGATTGCTTTAAAGACCATCAACAATGAATTCCACCTGGGAGCCAGTACTGTGACAGTCAGTACAGGGCCTGGATAGCTGGAATAAAATGCTCCTGGTGCCCTGTCCCATTTAAAAGGCCAGCAGTTGCATTTTGCTCTAGTGAAGTTTTCCAAGTGGTCTTCCACAGTAACCTCCAGCAAAGACAGGCCAGACTGGAGGAGAGACAGGCCTGGTTAGCAGTGTATTCTCTCCAAAAAGCTTTTGAGTGTTGTTGGCAAATTTGACAATTTATGTAAATATGTGCCTGATGAAGTTGTACGGTGTTTCATATCCTATTCATCATTGAGCCTCATTAGTGATAAGCCATCATCACAAAGTTTGGTTCCAACAACCCCGAAAAGTTCAGATGCTTATCTTAACTATCAGACTGCTTTGGGTCTGCAAATGGAGACAGGAGAGCTCACAAGAATGTGTTTTCTTCCATAATTCTTGAATTGTGGCATGGTCTGGTCAACTCTGACGTGTTGTGAGAGCAGCATTTCACACTATGGATCTGGTTATCCTTTCCTTTACACTGATGAAAATCAGGAGTAACTCCAGTGAAGTCAGTGGAATTACCCCAGTATAAAGGAGACCAGAATCGAACCCAGTATTTCAAGACTTTAGTTCCCCATCCTGGCTGGAACCAGGAAGTGCAGAGAATGACAGAGAAATAAGAAAAGGAGTACTTGTGGCACCTTAGAGACTAACCAATTTATTTGAGCATGAGCTTTCGTGAGCTACAGCTCACTTCATCCGATGAAGTGAGCTGTAGCTCACGAAAGCTCATGCTCAAATAAATTGGTTAGTCTCTAAGGTGCCACAAGTACTCCTTTTCTTTTTGTGAATACAAACTAACACGGCTGTTACTCTGAAAAGAGAAATAAGAACAACACGGTAGAAAAGTTGACTACGCTTTTGTGAACCTCCAAAGGCATTTGGTTTTATATTTTGAGTGGTGGCTTAAGGTGGTTTCCCAGGCCACAATCCTGCAAACACCTACCTGTGCTCTTAATTTTTCAGCAAGCAAATCCCATTGACTTTAAAGAACTAATCATGAGTAAAGCTCAGCACGTGTGTAGGTGATTGCAGCAGTGGGGCCTTATTTTTTAAAAAAATTACTGCTATACTAAAATAGCAAGTGATAGTGAATATATTAACTGCACTGACCCAATTTTGATCTCACCCCAGTTTTCTTTTTATACAATTGCACTGACTTTCGGAGAGTAATTCTGGATTTACACAGGTGAAACTGAGATCTTGAATTGCGCTGGCTTTGGTCCATCTTTCCTTCGTCAGATCTATTACAATCTGGAAGGCTCATTTGCTATTTTTCATGATTGATACCCTCTTCAATTTTAGAGCATTGTTTTTCGATCCAAATATCCTTGGCCACCTTCATTCCTTTCTTGATCTTTCTGCCAATCTCTCTATATTTATCAGCTCCCTCAGTGCTGTTCTTATCTCTCTTGAGTTCTCTTCACACATTTGTAGTATTTCATTTGTGACCCAAGGTTTTGTCTTCTTACGGTGTTTCCCAAGGATGTCCATTGCTGCCTCATTCATTACAGCATTAAAATTATTGGTCATTGTTTCTACGTCTTCTTCTAGAGCAAGCAGCGGAGCAAATTTTCCGCAATCATTGCTTGAAATGACTCTGCAATGCTTCGGTCTCTAACTCTTTCTAAGTCAACCTTGATTCTGGTAATACTTCGGCCTGAGGATTTTCCTTAGCTGCAGCCAAAAGTTTAGCATCAGAAGGTCGTGATCGCTTCCAATATCAGCACCGGGGAAGCTCCTTGTTTTAGTTCTGTTGATCCCAAAACTAAATCGGTTTTGCACCATGATGTAGTCGATCTGACTGTGATGTAAATCATCAGGTGCATGCCACATTGATCATCTGGATGCTTTATGTACTCCTAATATTATTGCAAGAACCAGATTGTTATAGCCACAATAATCTCACCAATCTGCCCATGTGTCAGTACCCATTTTAGCATTCCAATCTCCCTGTACAATCAGGATATCTTTCTTGTGTACCTTATCGATGATGTCTTGGAGCTGATTGTAAAAATCTTCAATTTGCTCATAGTCTTAGTCTGTTGTAAGGGTGTAGACTTGTACCACTGTGATATTAAATGGTACTGCCTTTAGACAGATGGAAATAAGCCTGCTGGATATTGGGTAACATCCTAATACTGAATTCTTGATATCTTTATGCACAAGAAATCCTACGCCATTGACATATTTGTCCTCTCCATTATAATAGAGTACAAGGCCTTCTTCTATTAGTGCCTTTCCAAAGTTCTTCCATCTGACCTCAGAGATTCCTATGAGGTGCCAGGTGTATTGTTCCATTTCATACATGAGTTCTTTGAACCTTCCTATTTGTCTCAATGTCCTTAAATTCCGTGTGGCTATGGAGATGTTATATCTTCCATGGATCCTCTTTGTTGGGGTTACACCAGTGGTATACGTGTCAAGTCTGCCCTGGTGGGAAACAGTAGGTACAGTCATTATTAACCTGGGCTGTGACCAATCCACTATGGACATGGTTGACTTGGGCAAGTTTCTAACCTGGTGGAGCCCATCCCTCTCCAGGCAGCCCCCTTTTAGTCGCCTCTTACAACATGCAGAAGGAGCAGTGGGCATATTCTATCCCCGAACCTACAGAGGATGACCCAGCCCTTCTGCAACATCATCACCCAACACTCTGGGTCATATGAATATCTCCTGACAACCATGAAGAAACATAAGCTGAAGTGGTACAGCCATGTAACAAGATCATCCTTCAAGGGACAGTACAGGGGAAGAGAAGAAGAGGTAGACAGAAGAAGAGATGGACCGACAACGTAAAAGAGTGTACAGGAATGGACTTTGCAGAGACTCAAGCACTGACACACAATCGTCAGGGGTGGAGAGCATTGGGTGACAGCTCATCAATGATGGTGCTCCAACAACCAATGCAGCTATGGGAGTGGTGATGATGATGATGATGATGATGATCTGAGATCAAAATCAAGCTTCATGTACTGATCGCTTATAGATCACTGTACAATTTTCCATGCAACAGCTACTCAGAACTACAGCATCACATGTGCCTTTTCTCTTTCTTAGCTCTCTCCCTCCCCCAACTTTTTTTCTTGCTCAAAATCAAACAAAAGAAAAGAATTGCCCGCACCTATTCTGATGGCATAATTCCTCTTTGAGAAAGCTCTTCAAACACATGAGTTACTCTCTTGAAACACTGTTGCAGGCAAATGTCCTTTCTCCTAAAATATCCAAGCTGAAAACAGAAAAAATATCCAAAATAGTGTGAATGGTCCTTTTGTATGAGGCTTCTCACAGTTTTTTTTTAATCACTCTGTGGGTCTTGCAAAAGGTGTAAAATGCTCCCTAATAGATCGTTTCTACAGTGAAGTCAAATGTCTCTCAGCATAAGAGCTGAATGCTTTTATTATTCCCTGCAGAGCTGCAATTAGAATGGAAAAGAGATGAGAAAGTCCTTTATTGGGAAACTCTTATAGTTAAAAAACACAAAACTCTCCTCTAGGATACAGCTGCTGGGGAGTGAGGGGAAAAGGTGGGAATTCTCAGTGCATCACATTCATTCAACTGTAAAAGCATTAAAGGGCCACATTTTCCAAATTTGCCTCTAAAATTGGGGGAAATGCTCATGTTTTTGTACACATAAAAGTCATATTTTCAGATTTGCCTTGTCTGTCTCCTACGGGACATAGCAGGTAGATTTGTCTGCAATTTTTACATGCTTTTTCAATTTTATATTCTTAGATATGAGAGTGTGGCTAAGACATTTGTTATAATTGTTTATTTGTACTGCGGTGGCACCTACAGGCCCCAAGCAAGGATCAGGGCCTCATTAGGCAAAATGCTGTGCTCACCTATCATAAAAAAGACAGTTCTTGGTTCAGTGGGTTTACAATCTAAGGGCATGTCTCTGTTGCCTCACAGGTCGGACTAAGGGGTTGTGAACAGCAGGGCACACTACAGTGGTGCGCTATAACTCCCCCATGAGGACACTGCAAGGACAAACAAAGGTCTCTGTGAAGGGTTTGGCTCACTGCTGGCACCTCCTCATGGCCAGACATGGCATGGCAGCTTTCTCTCTGTGGGATCTGCTGCCATAGGACACTCCTCCTCTGTGGTGGCCTGCCTCTTCCTGTGACTTGGCACTCTGGCCAGGTCACTTCCACATGACTCTCCTTCTGGAGTAGTCCACAAACAAAAAACCAAAGGGAATTAACACAAATAAACTGAGTTGAGAGAGAGAGGGAGTGTGGGAATGCCTCCCTCTCAGGGTGTATCAGGATTAGGCCCTTCCTTCCCTCCCTTCTCTTTAGGCAAAGATTGTCAGAGAAGTCCCTGCCTTCAGTCAGCGCTTTCCACAGGAGCTGAGGGGTGAAGGCCTGTTCATTAACTTTTCTGGAAATCAAGAGCAACAACACAGTTTCAATCCAAATGACTGCTATTTTAGATCACAGGGTGAAAAAATCCCAAGCAAAGCAAGAAAGAATAAAAGTAACATTTCCATGGAAGTGTACAGTGGGGGTGTCTCACCAGTAACAGGCAGTATCCAAACTGAACCCAAAATGGTAGTTGCCCCTGCAAACAATAGACTCCACAAAATTTAGGAGTGCAACACAAGAGGAGGAAAAACATAGCAGTTACATTTGTTCCCCTCTCCGCCCCTTCATCTCCACCATTAGTGCTGGTTTTGTCTGACCATCTGTTGGCTTCTCACACAAATCTCCCCATGCTTCCTTCCTTGTTGCCTGAGATGCATGGAATGGCTTTCCTGAGCTCATCTGCAAGGCCACTATTCTCTCTGCACTTAGGTAGCTCCTAAAGGTCCACTTCTGTTGTGGCGTCTCTGGGAAATGGAGCAAGGACTGTCTTTTCGTTCTGTCCTTGTACAGCACCTAGCACAATTGGGTCCTAGTGCAGGACTAGGGCTCCTAGGCACTGTGGTTATACAAATAAATAATCATAAAAAATTGCTGGCTGAAAATGGCTGAGCTGAGGAATATATGGAGAAGAGTTCACATATCGTATTAAAAAAACAGCACAATCACATGTGCCCCTTCCCATGACCACTTGCCTTTCCATAGTGGGTTTCTTGTGACAGGGCTCATGCCTTCTTCTCAGTGTGTGGCGTTCGTAGCACATGGATCCTTTGAGAAGTTGATCCCCTTCACCCACTGACCGGTGTTTCATGAGTTTATGCCTGTGATTTGACCACTCATTCAATGGGAATTTGCCTCATACTTCTGCAGTGCCCTGAACATGCAGACATGAGGATTTTGAGATTGGGCTGGTCTCTCAGGCCATTGACTAAAGTTTTGGCCTAATCCTTCTTGCCTAATAAAGCAGACTGATTACTAGGGGGAGTTTATACCTTTCCATTTTGCTTTCTTGCAGTGACATAACATGGAGAGAATAAATGCACAACAACAGTAGAGGGCACATACATGGCCTATTGCAAGATGGAAGCACTGTACACCTGAGCCCAGTCCTGCCCCCATTGACAGCAATGAGAGTTTTCCCATTAACAGCAATGGGAACAAGGCCTGGGCCATATATTAATTAATGCTCATCAATGCCCTTGTATGACAAGGACAAGCATGCTTTTATTCTCCGTGTACTGAATGGGGAATCTGAGGCAGGGAGCCAATGTGATTTCCCAGTGCCATAGGGTGAGTCAGTGACAAAAGCCCTGACTCTAGATCATACAGCGTTTCTCTTGGGGGGTCTTCAAATCAGAGTACAGGGATACTCCAATCCCAAGATGTAAGGCCAACACTAACGTCCTTATTCAAGACCATCTCATCCCAAGAACTTTTAAGCCACTCCTCCTACTGAAATCAGTGTGAAATATGCTGCTTCAAATTAATGGCCTCCGGTTTCATTCTTGGGCAAACTCCAGTTGAAGTCAGGTATATGTCCTAGCAAGGACTGAGTAAAAACTGAATAAGGGTGTGCGGGATTTGATTCCTAATGAATATCTTGTACATGATCAAGAGTTTTACTGATTTAGATTGCCCACTATTTTTTTTTCCAATTAAGAAAAATTAATTTGTTGGGGGCGGGGGAGGCAGTGAATTCAGTTACCAATATTGGTTTAGGCTGTTTAGTGTTTGTATTCCAGATATGCTAACATATATCTCTTTTTTGCTGCTCTAGCCTGAGTAATAGCCATGTCTTAACTAATCAGAGCACCCTGTCATGGTAGCATTATTTATTTGTTTCTAAAATAACTGTATTCAGCATTCTCAGTGCTGAGAGATATACTGCATACAAATAGCAAAACTAACACGATACAATAGTAAACCAAATCTTTCTAGTGCAGAAGGAAAACCGAATTTTCTGATCATTCAATTTTCATATCATAGACCTCAAGTGTTGAAACTCTTAAAATGCATAAGGTCACCTCCTTTGGTTACTGACCAGATGTTAGGGTTATAAGTGAAAAATGTGAAGTGTCTATCAGGAGTTCCTGGCTCAGGTTGCTTATTCTCTTTATCTGAAGGATTTTTGAGGGAAAGTGTGTTTGCAATAAACATTTGATGCTTTGGTTTTATTGCTATTCCCCTCCCCATCCCATCTGAATTTTATGATGTGGGTTATCAAGGTCTTATCTCAGCGAGGCGTGAGGAGATACAGGACCATCAGACTTTAGGATAATTTACAAACATGCCTCTTCCATATTTTAGGATATGTGCTAACGATCAAATAACATGCACATTTTCTCCAGCCTTTATGCGGCTATGTTTCATTTATTCAGAAACATCTCGGGTTAGATACATTTGTTTAGATTAAAGCTATCAGCACTGGTTGTTTAAAAACATAGGCCATAAACTAAGTTGACAGGAAGGCACCATTAACATTCTTGTCTTTATGGCCACCCAGGGTCTGTAAAACTGACACACAGTTTGGCTAAAACTGGTCAGAAGTAACTTTGTTTACATTAAAGTTGCTACTACTTATAAATGCAAAACTCAATGCAACCTTAGCTATGGAACTGTAACTGGCACTTTCATAATATACCGTAAATATAGATGTTGTGTCATGCTCTTTCAGACAGAGAACCACATCATGATAGGTCCTTTAGCATAGCTAAGACTGAATTACCCTTGATCTGCAGAGCCTCTTTTAAATGTGGCAAGGAACAGTTATTGGGCTGAAGTGTAGTGCTAGACAAGAGCATATTCTTTCAACAGTCATGCTCTACTTACCTCCTAAACCTTGCATGCCAAAACTTTCTACCTCTCTGAAGCTCAGGAAAATTTGCACAAGAAGAGAAGACCAGTGAGATGAATGGAGGGTGGAGTGGATGAAAGTTGATAGAACATTTCAATCTTTCTAAATGCAGAATAGAAGCCACTGACGGACACCTGAGCATGAGATAAGTACGAAGCAGGAATGTGGACTTACAATGATTATGAAGAAATGAGAAATCATTTCCATTGCACACGTGGAAGAAAAGAAAGGAAAGAATCAGGAGATCTTAAAGAGCACATCTGCAAAGAACATGAGACATATTCTACCTGGGTAAAATGAGGTAAACGAGAAGAAAAAAGGATGGATGGACAGGGATCCTATGGAAGATGGAAAAAGTGTTATGAAGAGAGTGTTTCTCTCTTCTTAAACAATAAGGATCTTGAGAGCTATGTACTACCAGTCACAGGTGATTAACTAGATGAAACAGAAGGGAAACACTGGGCAGTGAAGAACAGAAAGGCATTTCTTTATGAATGAGGGAAACAAATCAGAAAGAGTGAAATACCCAAAAGACTGAAGAGGCTACAGAGGCAATAGGCTTGCCATGTCATAAGAAGAAGGGTTGGATTACACTGCAGTTGAATGGACACCAACTGGTAACAGATTTAGCTAAGGCCAACAGCAGAAAGGATGAGAGGCTGTTTGCCTTTATAGGATCTTTGTAGTAGTATTTGGCCCAGACAGAGATTCTTGGGGCCACTGAAATTGTGATGAATGATAAATTCATTTAATGTGTGTGTGTTTTTAAAGGACAAAGTAGGACACATTGAATACAGCACATGATGGGTGCCTAAAAACACCAAGAGCAGTCAGATACAACCCCTGAATAGGCCTAATTATGTTTCCTTTAGCCTGCTGTGTCTGTTCCTGAACCTTGAATGCAAACAGCTGATGGATGTTAGTAAGTTTGCCAGAATGATGAGGTTTAAACTCAGGGAGGACTCAATACAATGGTGTTATACTGCACCCCAGTGCCATTCTCCTCCAGCACAAGCCTTTTCTCAGAGTCAGTGCCAGAGTGACTAGCACATTAGAAAATTGAAATTCTGGTGACTGCACAGCTCAGGGGACAGCAAAGTCTCTCACCTTCTGCAGCATCTGAACATTTACTGACATGGTCCCTTTCAGGAAGCTGAATCAGGAGAAGTCCTGGACTAATGTTCCTATGCTTATGGGTGCCAAGTCACCAACAATTGGAAGGTGACAGCATCAAATTCCCTTTCGCCCCATGCTCCCTCTCATTCAAGAGTTGCATTTGGAAACTGAGGCTCACCTGTGCACCAGCCCCCATGAGAAACCTGATGGGGATGAAGAAAAGGAGGGGGAAAGGAACGGAAGGGAGGAGACTACCACGTTTTAAGCAGGGTAGAAATGGAGGAGGTGTGTGTGGGAGAGAGGACAATGGTGAAGAACAGGTTGCAACAAAGAGGGGAAAAGGAAAGACGAGACAGCAAAAGCATAAATAAAAGTGGAGGAAATGTCAAGTTGGAAAAACATCTTGTGGGAAGAGAGGGGGGGAAACAAATGAAACATTTTTAAAGAGGTGAAAAATTAGGTGAGGGAAATGACAGGCCCTGAAGAGAAGAGACATCAGGATATGGAGATGCAGAGGTGGAAAAGAAGAGGAAAGAATAGAGAAAATCTAATCTGGAGAGTCACTTTTATTTTATCGCAGGTTCATAGAATCATAGAATATCAGGGTTGGAAGGGACCTCAGGAGGTCATCTAGCCCAACCCCTTGCTCAAAGCAGGACCAAACCCCAATCAAAGCAGGACCAATCCCCCCCCAAAAAGCATTGTGGCAGAGGTGGGATTTGAACCCAGACCCCCAAAAAAGACTGGAGCCTTAATCCAGCACCTTAAACCACTCAGCCACACATGAGGGAATGAAGGTTGTTTTATACTGTACAACTTGATCGGTCTATGATTTAATGGTGGCTTGTTGGCAGGACAAGATCAGCAACAAGAATATTCATAGTCAATCCCAGCAACTGCCTCCATCAGCACAGGCTCAGTTTCAGCAGCTGTCTTATACAGACACATTATTAGGATGGAAGATCAAAGCACCTGTACCAACGAATGCTGCTACATGATCGATGATCACATGCTTACCAAAAGCTTCAGGGGTGCAATAAGATCACCAGTGATGGAAATAAACTGATTAGCCAGCAAGACCATCTTCAAGACCGAACTAGAGATGGATCTTGGTGGTGCTTCATCTGCAAGGATTTATCATGATAACAATCATGATGTTCACATCTAGCAACAAATGTACGTGCCCAGCTTGTCACATGGAGGGAAGGGCAGTCCTTTGTGCAACCCCAGACCCTTTGGGGACAGCCATGCTGCTGGCAGTGCTCTGTTAGCGCCTCAAGTAAAGTTGTGTTTAGGAGATCTCCGTGATCTTGACCTTGCTACAAAGTTTTAGAGTCTTAGAGCATGACATTGAAAGACTGATTTAACAAACATGATGCTGGTCACAACTTTGCAGCTAGGTTAGTCAACGATGGGTCACATTCAGCATTGTGTCAGCTAGTTATGATTAAAATCTGGCCCCAGACTTTAACAGAGCTACCACTGAAGATATAGTCCCATGATATGTCCCCTTCATGCACTCATTTTGTAATTCTATCATCAACAACAACACAGCAATAAACATCTGAGTAGATGGTATTCATGATTAAGTTTGGTCCTAGAAGACATTAGTTCTTCACTCATTTTCAAGCCAGGAAACTTGAAGCATGGTGGTACATTCTGCAGTTGAGTCAGCATTGAGCTACATGCATGTTCAAGCCCCATTTCTACTACCAGTGGTTAAACTCCCACTAACTTCAATGGCAACTGGATCAGGCTGTTGTCACAAGCACACTGGACTTTGACTGACGTCTGCACAATAATGATTGCTATCTCTGCTTTTGTCACTCTGTCTGCACTGAGTTACTCTTGGGATTGCTACAGCAGCAGAAGATTTTAGTGCTTTAACAACATGTTCAGTGGAGGAAAAGAACCGGGGAGTGGGAGGAAAGCTATCTGCAGTTTCTGCTTCCTCTGATGTTTCTTGGTTGATGTGACTGTCACCCTTAGCACCATCCATGTGCCATTCTGCAGGAGGTTTCCCTATGCTGGGTGGTTCTCTACACAAGCAGGACAGAGCAGAAAATAACAGGCATGGTGCTAGCATGACATGATTTATTGATGAATCAGAAGAATCCTGAAAAGGTGTTAACAGTGTGACCAATGGGCACCATATCTGGGACTGTGAATGTTATTCTTCTGCTTTTCCCTTTATTAATTCTTTTTGAGGATGAGTTTGTTTCACTCACCATTAGCAACTGGCAGAACAGCAGGACTCAAATTCTTCACAGAGATAAGGTGGAGCTTGTTATGGTTGGTAGGATGAGGCTGTTAATAAGCACTCAAACATAAGAATCTCTTCAATGACAGTACAACTATAGTGGCTGTAGTTTGAATGTACATTGAGTAACAAGTGAGGGTCTAGCAGTTCAGTTTGGATAAGCCCCGAAACAGTCAGATACTTCTCCAAATCCCTTTGGTCTGGAAACTAGCTTAGCAGTCTATCCAGAACAGTTTAATTCCCTCTCTCTCCCCCCACCCCCTAAGATTTCCCATGCTTCCTGGTTTTGGCTGGGACAAAAATACCACAAGAATGGTCTTTCTTGAAGTATTCCAGGAGTTTCATTTCCAATCCCACCTCAGGCTAGGGTGTGTCGAGGCAATACGAAAAGAAAAAAAAATATGAAACATAGCTTGATCATACCGAAGTCTGGATTTACTGATTGTGTATACTGGCTAAAGAGTTCAGCCACCACAGAAAACCGCTAGCCTGTCTCTCTCAATTAAATCCATTTCACAGCTAACAAATCCAATGGCATCTAACCTATGTATGCATTTCTAGTGCTCCCATCACCCTGGTCTCTGGGCACCAAATAATAAAATTGTACTAATTTTATCTGCAGAGGACTTATTCTACACTACTCCTTCCTTTATGTAAAAGTCCCATACAATTTCCTAAATACGATCCCATTACAGTTCTATAGAAATTAAATAAATGTTCTATAGAAATTACTCTAACAATCAAGAGAATTTCATACAGTCAGTAAGAAGTCAGTGAAGTCAATGGGAGATAGTGTCTTAGCACATCTGATACTCAGACCACTTTTATTTGTGGATATTGATGGAGAGGTCTACCTTGAGCCACCAAGTGTGAAAATGTAGTCCTTAGCCTTTGTCAGCAGGCATAGACTTTGGGCTTTTTGTATTAAATACTTGCAAACAGCTTTTCACTTTAAAAACCAAAGTAGCTATTACACACTTGCAAGAACTAATTTTCAGTCTTTTTATTTCCCAAAATATGGATCCAGAGTGGTGAAGCTGTTACAGCTGCACAGCTGTTACATGAGGTGACAGAGTTGTTACAATGTCCATGAAAGTGTCACATGTACTTACTGTAACCATTACACAAACAACATCATAATGGCAGGAACAGTTACAGTGCTAATGGAAATGTCAGATTCTTATCTGAAGTAATTCAGATTATTTGTACCCCTTGCATCACTTCATTAATATCAGGGCCATTACACTGTCAGTTACAGTGTTCCTCCTACTCCCACTTCCAATGCAATGGCTTCAGTGGAAGATCCTCAGGGCAGGCTGAAACTAGCCTATTTCAAGTCATACATAATACAATCCTAGTGGGCCCCAATCTGCATTGCCCTGCACTTTGTGCAGTCATTTACACCAGTGCAATGTGAGCACAGCGTGGATGAAAAACATTGCAATTCTGATTCTGGCCCACTTTGTAGTGGTGGATATAACTGAACAAGGTGCCAGGCAATGGAGAATCGGAGTTACAGTCTCCTTTGTGAAGCAGTGAAGTCCTTTCATTGGAGCCATTTAAAATAGAACTGGACCAACCACTCATGAATGCACTGTGCCTCACTAGGGGAGGGGAAAAACAAGAAACCCCAATATGTTCTTCCATCCTGTCATAAATATAAAGGGACGGGTAAACCCCTTTAAAATCCCTCCTGGCCAGAGGAAAAATCCTCTCACCTGTAAAGGATTAAGAAGCTAAAGGTAACCTCGCTGGCACCTGACCAAAATGACCAATGAGGAGACAAGATACTTTCAAAAGCTGGGAGGAGGGAGAAAACAAAGGGTCAGTGTCTATCTGTGTGATGCTTTTGCCAGGGACAGAACAGGAATGGAGTCTTAGAACTTAGTAAATAATCTAGCTAGATATGTGTTAGATTATGATTTCTTTAAATGGCTGAGAAAATAGCTGTGCTGAATAGAATGAATATTCCTGTCTGTGTGTCTTTTTTGTAACTTAAGGTTTTGCCTAGAGGGATTCTCTATGTTTTGAATCTAATTACCCTGTAAGGTATTCACCATCCTGATTTTACAGAGGTGATTCTTTTTTACTTCTATTAAAAATCTTCTTGTAAGGAAACTGAATGCTTTTTCATTGTTCTAAGATCCAAGGGTTTGGGTCTGTGGTCACCTATGCAAATTGGTGAGGATTTTTAGCAAACCTTCCCCAGGAAGTGGGGTGCAAGGGTTGGAAGGATTTTGGGTGAAAAGACGTTTCCAAACTACATTTTTTCAGGAACCCAGATAAAGTTTGGTGGTGGCAGCGGAAGTCCAAGGGCAAAGGGTAAAATAGTTTGTACCTTGGGGAAGTTTTAACCTAAGCTGGTAAAAGTAAGCTTAGGAGGTTTTCATGCAGGTCCCCACATCTGTACCCTAGAGTTCAGAGTGGGGAAGGAACCTTGACACATACATATTAGCATAATAGTGTAAAAGAATGTCTGACATACCCATGATGACTAATACCATGTGTTGTTCCCATTGGCTTTTTGAATGTTTTGTGTTTGTAGTTGGGGTGGGGGGCACTATTCTGTGTTTGCAATGGCAGGATAGCTATAAGAAAAATATATAATCCCATCAGGAAGAGTAGCCTACTGCAGAAATTGGGCTCTATTTAAGAATCAGAGCAATAACAACCCTGTCCTGCAAAAGAAGCTTGGTTGGTAATGCTCACGGTCAAGAAAAAAAAGTAACGGTTCCCAGAATTTCCACTTACTAGTGAGCCAACGGAAATGTTGCCTAAAAATAATAGACTGCAGAGTTTAACGTCATGTATTTAAGATAGTCTGGAAGAGTTTATTGTTTGATGTCTGTCCTATAAAATTATAGATTCAATGGACCAAAATTTATCCCTGCATTTCATGTTATCCCTCTATTTACACCGTAACACTTATGGCAGGAGTGAATTTTGCCTTTTGTTCCTTTTCTGATTTGACAAAACTAAAGGTTTTGCAAGACACAAACTTTTACATGGGAAGATGATGATGAGTAACTAGAGTCCTAGCAGTATATTGTGTGTAAGCAGTGTCAGGATGAGCTCCACCCTGACATCTGGTGGTGAGGTGTGGCAAGTTGTGGAAAAGAACTTCAGGGGCCGATCTCATTTGCATAGGCACACCCACCACGCCTAGAATGAGACCATAGCTGCCCAAATGGTCACTTTGGCTGCTGTGGGATCCCCAGTGTCTCTGTTATTGGGGCAGGAAGAATAAATTGTTATTACCCTGATTATGGGAACTGTGCTTGGAACTGTACGTGGCCTTTTGTTATGATGGAGGGATTCACCATCAACTAAGTAGCACTCGCTAGGCAAGGGTCATGGGTTCCAAAACTGTGTGAATGGAGAGAGGCTGGGGACAAGTAGTAGTACTTGGTGGCATGGGCCCCTTGGTGAGGGCCTTACATGCTGATTGCACTTCCTCCTCTCTCCACTGTGGAATATCAGAGCTAATTTTGATTTCATTAGAAGTCTAGTTATAGGCTGCTGAGCTCACTTTGGGCTGACAGTGCACCAGCACTGGGGCTCCCCTACTATAAGCTGAATTCACCTAAGAGCTGAAATCACTGAGTGTTGTGTTAAGTAGTGGGGGAGCCTGAAGATATATTGTGGAGCAGTTTGCGGGACGGCTGGTGAAGCAGTTCGACGCGGAGCAGTGTGTGGATGGCAGGAGCTGCTTGTGGGCCGTGGAGCTGAGTTCGTGGGGCAGCTGAGCGAAGGAGTTCGTGGGGCGGCTGGCGGAGCGGAGCGCAGCTGAGCGAAGGAGTTTGTGGGGCGGCTGGCGGAGCGGAGCGGAGCGCAGCTGAGCGAAGGAGTTCGTGGGGCGGCTGGCGGAGCGGAGCGCAGCTGAGCGAAGGAGTTCGTGGGGCGGCTGGCGGAGCGCCGCTATGGAGCTATGGGGCGGTCAGCTTCAGATCACGTAAGGTGCCTCTTACCCCCGTCCCATTTCCACCCAGGTTGGGAGGTAAAGCTCCGCCGATAAACTTTCGAACTCTGGGGCTGCCCTGACCAGGGACAGAGACTTTTGGGGCATTGGACTTTTGGGACTTTGGGTGATTTGGGGTTGCTGGACTCAAGAACCAAAGGGAAAAGGGCATGCCCCAATTTGCCTGGGGTGGGGTTGTTTTTGCTCATGGGTTGTGTTATGAATCCTGTTGGTGGTGTTTCCCCAACATAATGCCACATTGTTTCTCTCTGTTATTAAAAGACTTTTGCTACACTCAGACTATGTGCTTGCGAGAGGGGAAGTATTGCCTCTTGGAGGCGCCCAGCGGGGGTGGTATATATTTTTCCCAGGTCACTGGGTGGGGGCTCGAGCCGGTTTGCATTGTGTTATTGGAATGGAACCCCTAGATATTGAACCCGGCCCTTGTTGCTGCCAACTCTGACGGGCAGAAGGGTTACATGTGTAATAATATACACATAGCAGAGCTAGAAAGAGTGCAATAAACACAATGGATTATGCACTCCCATGTAATCTTCAAATATCTGACGTGGGAGGGGATTGCTGTTGGAAGGCTCTGTACGTTATTCAGAGAGAACTCTTAAAATGTGAAACAGGGACCATTCATACCAGCTGGGGAGGTTCTGTACTATTTGGATGTATGTGAACAAGCTATCGAGGTTAAAGCTAGAAACTAACTGCCCGCTGAAATGGAAATATTGTGGCCAGTTGCTGATCACTGATGTTGGCTTTGCAACGTGCACTATGACGTGCTATCATTAAATGTACATTTTTGTGTTTTAACTCCCTCACTGCCTCCTCTACCATATGGAAAATTTTCTGAGTAAATACGTTCAATAGGGACTAAATCCGAAGAAGTACTGAGCACCTGTAACTCGCATTGTCCTTGTTCCTTCAAAGCAGGGCACCTTTTGTGAAGTGCTGAGAACTAATAGGATTCATCAGTTTGCAAGACTGGTCCCAACAGGAATTGCAAAGTGCTCCACATCCATCTTGCAATGGACCCTAAAAGTTTGCAAAGTAATTATTTTTCAAAGGGATCATGCAATTCAGGAGGTCCAGATCCTGCAAAGCATAATCAAGTGAGAGGTACTTATTCAAGGGAGCAGTCCAATCTCACCCTGAGCAGATTGGTGTGGAAGGACACTATGTGAGTTAGATCATACTCAAAGAATGGTGCAGTTTAACTTGCTTATTATTATTATCCAGCTCACTCCCAGGCCAGAGCCAAGAGGGAAGGAGAGCACCCTGAACAGTCTGTCGTAGGTGCACAGAGGCCCTGATGCAGCAAAGCATATCAGCATGTGTCTAACTTCAAGCACGTGCTGAAATCTGATTGATTTCAGTGGAATTGAAGGCCATGCTTAAATGCTTTGTTGGACAGGGAATAGTGATGGGATTGCTTAAAGTGAAGGATGTGACTGAGTGCTTTGTTGTTCAGGGCTAGAGACCAGATAAAAATAAATATCAAAAACCCATGATATGATGAAAGTGGTTAGATTTTTCATCTATAAATAATTCGTAAATATTTTGCCCACTGCATGGCATTCTAGAGAGGCAATAGGACTTCCTCTGCATTCTTACGTGTTTGTTTTCCTCGCTGGTCCACCTACTGTTCTTGGATATGAAAACGCTTGAAAGGAGTGACAGGATAAGCAACTTCATGCCCGATTAACTCTTATGTCAAGATAGGGCTTCCAGCTATTCTGAACTACGTCCATTCCATGGAGGAATCTGGGGTCTCTCTCCTCGATTAGTGGGAGTGTCTTACTTGCTCTATCTACCTAAAACAGCTCAACTCTGAGACCATCACTGATCTGCCTTTCCACTCCACACTTTGGCTTCAGTGCTCTTTTAAGGCAGTTGCTTTCATGCCAAATTGAGGCAGCATCAGAACAGTAGCCATAACACAGTACAGGGCTGAGATTTTTTGTACTGGAAAGATATGCAGAGTATTTCAACCAGTGTGGCTCAGTACCACTGGGCTGTGAAAGCACTAGCAGGCTTGTCATTCTTTTCAGCAATTCAGCAAGTGAAAGGCAACAATAGGGAGACAAATTCAGTAACAAATAGCACTGTGCAGCATAGAACAAGCCACATGAGTCAATCACGATGGGAGTGAATGTTAAGACAAGTCTCCACACAGCAACTCCACTTGGGGGACAGTATTGAGTCTACAGCACACTCTTACTCATCCTGACCCACGGTTCAGGTACCTGCATGAGGCATTCTCGCGGGGGCAGGGAGTTACTCCCCATTGCTCCCCTGCATAAGTGCATTGTCCAAGTCATAATCTACTTTGCTGAAATCAAGGGATTATGAGAGGAGTAGGTGAGTAAGGGTGACAGAGTCAGACCCTAGGTGAGATTTACAGTGGAAGCAATCATGGGTAAGTCTGCATTGTGGTCCCAGCTGACCAGGGATTCATGAATTTCATAAACCTCATAATTAAAGCTAGGAGTTGTCCATGCAGTCAAACAGCTTGTGATTTCTGTGCTTTTTTTAGGAAGAAGTCAGTGAGCTGAGAGCCTGTCTCCTCTGACTCCCTGCATTGCTGCTGCTATGGGGCTGAACTGATAGACCATGGGGGAAGGGGGCATTGACCCTGGGCCAAGCAGATATTGTTGAGTTTCACATGCCCTGAACAGTGGTGAATCTCACCCAGTTACAGGCTTTTTAAGTGGATTTATAATGTAGTTAAATATCCTAAATATGTCTGTGTGGCTTTTATTGTAAAATAAAGGATATGCTAATTAAACTAGTGCAACCCATGCCATTGGGCACTTTCATGGTTGCTTTCCTGTCTTTCCACACAACAGGACTGTAAGGAGGTTTTTTTCCTTTTCATAATTAATTATGATACACCACTAGTCCTGACTGTAGGAAATCATCCCATGCTGGATCACTAGACCACATGGTACTGACCCTTGGCCAGCTAGGTATTGATGAGTTTCACATGTGGCAACATGAAAACTGGGCAACTTAAGGGAAAGATATTTAGGGCCAGACCCTTAGGTGTGCTCTGACTGGCCCTCCTATCAGTCCACAGTGCAGAGGGCATTTTCCCAGTGACCAGGGTGTGGTTACAACCCAGCAAGCCTCAGCTTCCTAGAATGGCCCATGGGAATTTAGAGCAGCTTTTACTTACACCAAGAACTGGACCAGCTTCATGCTCAAGGGAACATAGATGTAGCTTAAAGCCACATCTGTTTTCCTTGAGTTAAGCATGACCTTGTCACACCAGAGGATGTGGCCATGTGCTACATTCTAAGCAACATCTGTCCCAGATCTGGTGCCAGAGACAGCTGCTTTCTAGGACATCCTAAATTTTCAGGAATGAGAATTAAGCTCTACTTCATGTGGTAGGGAACAGCCCACAGTGAACAGCATGTGTGCATTGCAGAGAGTATGGATTGTGAGAATTTTCATTGGGAATAATGGCACAGGGCCATGGTAAATGTGTTAATAGTGCTGAATTATCTCTGGCTAACTGCACTAGTATTAACATATGTCGTCATGGCAATTTTACCATAGCAGGTTCGTGCTCTGACTAATATACCCCAATCCACTGGTTACTAGTGGGGTGGGCAGTAGTACAGTTGGCTCTGCTGGAAAGTATCTCAAGATTTAATAATGGCTCCATTGTCACATTCATGTTCTTGAAAAACGTGTTTTCTTGAGGCCTACTCCAGCACTCACTGAAGGCAATGGCCTCTGGAAAGAGGCCGTGTGTAATTTCTTAAACTATAAAATAAATAGAACAATTCTATAGTTTCTGCCCATCAGTGAGCTGTGTACCGTGGAGATAGGAAGCAATTATGTTTTCAGAGAGAGGGTAATGGCCAGTGTAGACTCAAATTCACCTTTTGCTTCTGATCAGTGCTACTGTCCATCCCCATTTTTCCTCTCTAGAGTATTATTTTTTTCTAAACCTGAACTGCATCCTACCACCTCAGTAGAACTACTCAGCCCACTTACCAGGAGAGATGGGTGACGACACCAAAAAGGAAGTTATCAACTGGATATCTGTGGCTTTTCAAAATAATGCCTTCACTAGTGATTCTTCCCCACTTGTGTTTGCTTTTTTTCCAAAGATTGGACATGCTTCTAAAAGAGCTGCCCTAGGAAATATTTTGGGAAAATTCTATGGCCTGTGTTATACAGGAGATCAGACTGGATGATCATGATGGTCCCTTCTGGCCTTGGAATCTGTAATCTAGGATACAGCATATGTGTTCTAGTCCATTTAGTGTGTAAGGACATCACAAATTCTAAAAAAGAATTCTGATTCCTTCATTTACACCCAGAAGCATAAGGCTCAATTTCCTTTGTTCTAAGTCACAAGATTGTCTACCAGTATTATTCATCCTCCCTAAAATTATATTAATCCAATGTCATTGAAGCCATACCAGTCCCAGGATATTAGAAGGATATTAGACCTGAAGGAGAGCTCTGTGGCTTGAAAGCTTCTTTCTCACCAACAGTAACTCACCTGGCAGTCCTCTGGCTATCAATCTCTGCTGCCTGGAGCTAGTCCTTTGGGGAAGGAGGGATGTTAGGACATGTGAAGAGGAGACAGTCTCTAAGAAGATTGCTGTTTTATGAAGTAGCCACAGAATGAAGATTTGAAAACCCATTTATCTCATCCTGTTAGTTCAGAATCACTGCCTGCCACCATCACTCCATGGAAGGTCCCAGTGAAATTAATGTGGGGCTAGCAGAGTAAGCATGGCTGTAGACAACTGGAGGCTTGAGGGGGTGTTAGCCCCCCCAGAATGTAATGATTGCATTAGTAAATAAAGGAAACTCTGTTTGCATTTATCTCACTTTATTAAAATTGGACAAATAAAGTCATGGTACAAAACTACTCATTAAAGTGATACTCAGCAGCTATTTCATTATTTTTTTAACTCTAGACCCTCTAAATAAAAAGTTGTTTACGTCCCTTGTAAGCTACTACTCAGTGAAAGTACAGCTGGCAGAATCAGGCCCTTACTTCAAGCCAACCAGAAAATTTTATTAGCATTTTGTACATTTCACAGATCTGTTTTCATTGCTAAAAGGTGGGCAGAGCATTTCTGCTGATACAATTAGTGTGGCACAGGATTGATCAGCCCTTCTTCTGGCTCATCCTTAAGCCCTGCCCCTCAAGGGTTTTACTTGGGCAATAGGGGAGAGAGGGAAGTTGCCAACCTCCTCTCCCATCCCCCAAGTTTGCTGCTACTGCAACATCGATAAGGGGCATGGGAAGAGAATCACCAAAGGTTTGGACAGTTTGAATAAGCACCCAGGCTTTCAAGTGCTTTATCCAATTCAAATCTTCAAACCTTCTGCCCACTAATGACATCAAATGTAAATTTGGGAAACATGGGTTTTTGGGTAGTGTGAAGTTTGCATGGAGAGCAGAGCCATTTAAAAAATCAGGGGACAGAAGCACCACTGGGAAGGCCGCATCTCAAGTGGCCAAAGGAAGAGAAGGGAGTACAACATGAAGCTTTGGTCCTACTCCTTTGTTGTTTGCCACATTTTTATTTTGGGGTGTAAGGGGAGAGAGGTGGTCTCTCATCCGAAAAGCAATTGAACAACTGAACAAAAAGCTTCAGAGTACAATTTGTAAGGCCCCCCCACAGTGATTTAGGTGCCTAAGTCCAACAGACTTTCAGTGAGGTAATGGGCCAGATTTTTCAAGGCATTTACCCCACAGCTAGGTGCCTGAACGCCTTTAAAAATCTGGCCCGTAGACTTCTGAGAACTAAGTCTCTTTGGAAAATGGGACTTCAGCTCCTCAGGCATTTTGGTGCTTTAAAAAATGTCAGCAACACAAAGAAAATAATTGTTCAATGTATTTGGAGGCAGAAGAATGATGGCTAATGGGGAAAGAATATGGGCTAACCTGTGTCCTTAGGCAGAGCCATGGGAAGGGAAACAAATCATACCAACCAAAGAGTAGCTTCGGGATTCTCTGTGCCACAGACAGACCCCTCTGGGCTATAACTCTCCTGATTCTTCCTTCCACGGGGAAGGTGGCCAGCAGCAGATTTTGATAACTCCATGCTGGATCAGCTGCACTAGTCAGTAGTAGAGAAGCCAAGGTTTTGCGTGTTACTCCCCCCACCTAGAGCAGGTGGCTGTGGAATCAGGTGCATAACACCTGTCTACACATCTGGGATCAAGAGTCAGGGAATCTAGGTAGAGGAGCAAGGGGGGGTTCTTAGTCCTTAGCATGGGCGCATAGCCCAGTCAGTCATAGCCTAGCCCTTTCTCTCTGCCAACAGACACTCCCCCCTGTTCTGAGAGCTGCTGCAGGGTAACAGCAACAGGAGATCCTGATTCACAGTCACCTGTCTGGTTGGGGCTTGAAATAAAAGTTTCTATGGCAAAATGGATTCTCCATCAGTGACAATTTTTAAATCAAGATTAGATACCTTTGTAACAACTCTGCTCTAGGGATTATTGTGGGGCAAGTTTCTGGCCTGCGTCACCCAGAAGGTCAGACTAGATGATCCCAGTGCTCCCTTCTAGCCTTGGAATCTATGAGCAACAAGTGCCTCAGGAAAAGTACCTCAGGAAAATGAATGGCTCTTCCTCGGCCTCCTGCCACACAATGTGAGGAGCTCTCCATTTCATATCCCAGGCCGAACGTTGGTCTTAATCAGCCCCGCCTCTCTTTACACCATCTGTACTACAGCTAGGCGGCTGCAAGAAAGAGATGGAAAACGGTCAAGAAAAACAATGTTAGCTCTCCCTTTGCAAGAGAGGCTCTGTTGTCTCTCTTCACAAACAACAACGCGAACATCTGTCAGCTCCCTTGGCTACAACAAAGGTTGCTATTTGTTGTGGTCATGGCAGTGAGCTTGCCAGAGCCATATTTTATCCAAGTGGTATATAAGCAAAATGGGGATGGGTAGCCTTGCCAAGATGAAAATCAATTTCCCCAAGCCACAAACAAAATTACCAGCAAAGATGAAACTTGGAGTTTAAGGTCCTTTAAAGCAGCACTGAATTTATAGTGGGAGTTGCTCCTGCCAACCTGAGCTAACAGAACAATGAGATATTAACTAGAGGAACCCTCTTCACAACTCAGTTACACTTCAAAGCACAACTCGTGAGGGTAGATTAATACCACAGGGATTGGCAGCAGGAAATCTTCTGACAGCACTGTAAATATCATTGGCATGTCTCAATTGTAAATGCTTCTCCGCTATGTAAACACCTGCAAACTCTAAACTATCTCTTGTAACCACTAAGTGCTTGTACATAGCACCCTGCACTTGTTTGCTATATAAATCATCAGTAAAGTGGCAGGGCTTAATTCACAAGGGGTATGTCTACACTACGGAATAAGGTCGCATTTATAGAAGTCGGTTTTTTAGAAATCGGTTTTATATATTCGAGTGTGTGTGTCCCCACAGAAAATGCTCTAAGTGCATTAAGTGCATTAACTCGGCGGAGCGCTTCCACAGTACCGAGGCTAGAGTCGACTTCCGGAGCGTTGCACTGTGGGTAGCTATCCCACAGTTCCCGCAGTCTCCGCTGCCCATTGGAATTCTGGGTTGAGATCCCAATGCCTGATGGGGCTAAAACATTGTCGCGGGTGGTTCTGGGTACATATCGTCAGGCCCCCGTTCCGTCCCTCCCTCCGTGAAAGCAAGGGCAGACAATCATTTCGCGCCTTTTTTCCTGAGTTACCTGTGCAGACGCCATACCACTGCAAGCATGGAGCCCGCTCAGGTAACCGTCACCCTATGTCTCCTGGGTGCTGGCAGACGCGGTACAGCTTTGCTGCACAGTAGCAGCAACCCATTGCCTTCTGGCAGCAGACGGTGCAATACGATTGGTAGTCGTCCTCGTCGTGTCCGAGGTGCTCCTGGCCACGTCGGCTGGGAGCGCCTGGGCAGACATGGGCACAGGGACTAAATTTGGAGTGACTTGACCAGGTCATTCTCTTTAGTCCTGCAGTCAGTCCTATTGAACCATCTTATGGTGAGCGGGCAGGCGATACGGACTGCTAGCAGTTGTACTGTACCATCTTCTGCCAGGCAGGCAAGAGATGAGGATGGCTAGCAGTCGTACTGTACCATCTTCTGCCGAGCAGCCATGAGATGTGGATGGCATGCAGTCCTTCTGCACCGTCTGCTGCCAGCCAAAGATGTAAAAGATAGATGGAGTGGGTCAAAACAAGAAATAGACCAGATTTGTTTTGTACTCATTTGCCTCCTCCCCTGTCTAGGGGACTCATTCCTCTAGGTCACACTGCAGTCACTCACAGAGAAGGTGCAGCAAGGTAAATCTAGCCATGTATCAATCAGAGGCCAGGCTAACCTCTTTGTTCCAATAAGAATGATAACTTAGGTGCACCATTTCTTATTGGAACCCTCCGTGAAGTCCTGCCTGAAATACTCCTTGATGTAAAGACACCCACTTTGTTGATTTTAGCTCCCTGAAGCCAACCCTGAAAGCCGTGTCGTCAGTCGCCCCTCCCTCTGTCAGAGCAACGGCAGACAATCGTTCTGTGCCTTTTTTCTGTGCGGACGCCATACCAAGGCAAGCATGGAGGCCACTCAGCTCACTTTGGCAATTAGGAGCACATTAAACACCACACACATTATCCAGCAGTATATGCAGCACCAGAACCTGGCAAAGCGACACCGGGCGAGGAGGCGATGTCAGCGCGGTCACGTGAGTGATCAGGACATGGACACAGACTTCTCTGAAAGCATGGGCCCTGCCAATGCATGCATCATGGTGCTAATGGGGCAGGTTCATGCTGTGGAACGCCGATTCTGGGCTCGGGAAACAAGCACAGACTGGTGGGACCGCATAGTGTTGCAGGTCTGGGACGATTCCCAGTGGCTGCGAAACTTTTGCATGCGTAAGGGCACTTTCATGGAACTTTGTGACTTGCTTTCCCCTGCCCTGAGGCGCATGAATACCAAGATGAGAGCAGCCCTCACAGTTGAGAAGCGAGTGGCGATAGCCCTGTGGAAGCTTGCAACGCCAGACAGCTACCGGTCAGTTGGGAATCAATTTGGAGTGGGCAAATCTACTGTGGGGGCTGCTGTGATGCAAGTAGCCCACGCAATCAAAGATCTAATCGCCTTTTATGATGAGATTACTGGCTCTGTGGATGAAGGGAAAGCAGTGGATGTATTGTTTCTTGACTTTAGCAAAGCTTTTGACACGGTCTCCCACAGTATTCTTGTCAGCAAGTTAAGGAAGTATGGGCTGGATGAATGCACTACAAGGTGGGTAGAAAGCTGGCTAGATTGTCGGGCTCAACGGGTAGTGATCAATGGCTCCATATCTAGTTGGCAGCCGGTATCAAGTGGAGTACCCCAAGGGTTGGTCCTGGGGCCGGTTTTGTTCAATATCTTCATAAATGATCTGGAGGATGGTGTGGATTGCACTCTCAGCAAATTTGCGGATGATACTAAACTGGGAGGAGTGGAAGATACGCTGGAGGGGAGGGATAGGATACAGAAAGACCTAGACAAATTGGAGGATTGGGCCAAAAGAAATCTGATGAGGTTCAATAAGGATAAGTGCAGGGTCCTGCACTTAGGACGGAAGAACCCAATGCACAGCTACAGACTAGGGACCGAATGGCTAGGCAGCAGTTCTGCGGAAAAGGACCTAGGGGTGACAGTGGACGAGAAGCTGGATATGAGTCAGCAGTGTGCCCTTGTTGCCAAGAAGGCCAATGGCATTTTGGGATGTATAAGTAGGGGCATAGCGAGCAGATTGAGGGACGTGATCGTTCCCCTCTATTCGACATTGGTGAGGCCTCATCTGGAGTACTGTGTCCAGTTTTGGGCCCCACACTTCAAGAAGGATGTGGATAAATTGGAGAGAGTCCAGCGAAGGGCAACAAAAATTATTAGGGGACTGGAACACATGACTTATGAGGAGAGGCTGAGGGAGCTGGGATTGTTTAGCCTGCAGAAGAGAAGAATGAGGGGGGATTTGATAGCTGCTTTCAACTACCTGAAAGGGGGTTCCAAAGAGGATGGCTCTAGACTGTTCTCAATGGTAGCAGATGACAGAACGAGGAGTAATGGTCTCAAGTTGCAGTGGGGGAGGTTTAGATTGGATATTAGGAAAAACTTTTTCACTAAGAGGGTGGTGAAACACTGGAATGCGTTACCTAGGGAGGTGGTAGAATCTCCTTCCTTAGAGGTTTTTAAGGTCAGGCTTGACAAAGCCCTGGCTGGGATGATTTAACTGGGAATTGGTCCTGCTTTGAGCAGGGGGTTGGACTAGATGACCTTCTGGGGTCCCTTCCAACCCTGATATTCTATGATTCTATGATCTGCTGATATCAAGGGTAGTGACCCTGGGAAATGTGCAGGTCATAGTGGATGGCTTTGCTGCAATAGGATTCCCTAACTGTGGTGGGGCTATAGACGGAACCCATATCCCTATCTTGGCACTGGAGCACCAAGCCGCCGAGTACATAAACCGCAAGGGGTACTTTTCGATAGTGCTGCAAGCTCTGGTGGATCACAAGGGACGTTTCACCAACATCAACGTGGGATGGCCGGGAAAGGTGCATGATGCTCGCATCTTCAGGAACTCTGGTCTGTTTCAAAAGCTGCAGGAAGGGACTTTATTCCCAGACCAGAAAATAACTGTTGGGGATGTTGAAATGCCTATATGTATCCTTGGGGACCCAGCCTACCCCTTAATGCCATGGCTCATGAAGCCGTACACAGGCAGCCTGGACAGTAGTCAGGAGCTGTTCAACTACAGGCTGAGCAAGTGCAGAATGGTGGTAGAATGTGCATTTGGACGTTTAAAGGCGCGCTGGCGCAGTTTACTGACTCGCTTAGACCTCAGCGAAACCAATATTCCCACTGTTATTACTGCTTGCTGTGTGCTCCACAATATCTGTGAGAGTAAGGGGGAGACGTTTATGGCGGGGTGGGAGGTTGAGGCAAATCGCCTGGCTGCTGGTTACGCGCAGCCGGACACCAGGGCAGTTAGAAGAGCACAGGAGGGCGCGGTACGCATCAGAGAAGCTTTGAAAACCAGTTTCATGACTGGCCAGGCTACGGTGTGAAAGTTCTGTTTGTTTCTCCTTGATGAAACCCCCCGCCCCTTAGTTCACTCTACTTCCCTGTAAGCTAACCACCCGCCCCTCCTCCCTTCAATCACCGCTTGCAGAGGCAATAAAGTCATTGTTGCTTCACATTCATGCATTCTTTATTCATTCGTCACACAAATAGGGGGATGACTACCAAGGTAGCCCAGGAGGGGTGGTGGAGGAGGGAAGGAAAATGCCACACAGCACTTTAAGCACAGCACTTTAAAAGTTTACAACTTTAAAATTTATTGAATGACAGCCTGCTTTTTTTGGGGCAATCCTCTGTGGTGGAGTGGCTGGTTGGCCGGAGGCCCCCCCACCGCGTTCTTGGGCGTCTGGGGGTGGAGGCTATGGAACTTGGGGAGGAGGGCGGTTTGTTACAGAGGGGCAGCAGTGGCAGTCTGTGCTCCAGCTGCCTTTGCTGCAGCTCAACCATACACTGGAGCATACTGGTTTGGTCCTGCAGCAGCCTCAGCATTGAATCCTGCCTCCTCTCATCACGCTGCCGCCACATTTGAGCTTCAGCCCTGTCTTCAGCCCGCCACTTACTCTCTTCAGCCCACCACTTACTCTCTTCAGTCCGCCACCTCTCCTCCCGGTCATTTTGTGCTTTCCTGCACTCTGACATTATTTCCCTCCACACATTCGTCTGTGCTCTGTCAGTGTGGGAGGACAGCATGAGCTCGGAGAACATTTCATCGCGAGTGCGTTTTTTTTTCTTTCTAAGCTTCACTAGCCTCTGGGAAGGAGAAGATCCTGTGATCATTGAAACACATGCAGCTGGTGGAGAAAAAAAAAGGGACAGCGGTATTTAAAAAGACACATTTTATAAAACAGTGGCTACACTCTTTCAGGGTAAACCTTGCTGTTAACATTACATACATAGCACATGTGCTTTCGTTACAAGGTCGCATTTTTCCTCCTCCCACCGCGTGACTACCCCCTCAACCTTCCCCCCTCCCTGTGGCTAACAGCGGGGAACATTTCTGTTTAGCCACAGGCAAACAGCCCAGCAGGAATGGGCTCCTCTGAGTGTCCCCTGAAGAAAAGCACTCTATTTCAACCAGGTGACCATGAATTATATCTCACTCTCCTGAGGATAACACAGAGAGATAAAGAACAGATGTTGTTTGAATGCCAGCAAACATACACTGCAATGCTTTGTTCTACAGTGATTCCCGAGTACGTGTTACTGGCCTGGAGTGGTAAAGTGTCCTACCATGAAGGACGCAATAAGGCTGCCCTCCCCAGAAACCTTTTGCAAAGGCTTTAGGACTACATCTAGGAGAACCGCAAATGCCAGGGCAAAGTAATCCTTTCACATGCTTGCTTTTAAACCATGTATAGCATTTTAAAAGGTACACTCACCAGAGGTCCCTTCTCCGCCTGCTGGGTGCAGGAGGCAGCCTTGGGTGGGTTCGGGGGGTACTGGCTCCAGGTCCAGGGTGAGAAACAGTTCCTGGCTGTCGGGAAAACCGGTTTCTCCGCTTGCTTGCTGTGAGCTATCTACAACCTCCTCATCATCATCATCTTCTTCGTCCCCAAAACCTACTTCCGTATTGCCTCCATCTCCATTGAAGGAGTCAAACAACACGGCTGGGGTAGTGGTGGCTGAACCCCCTAAAATGGCATGCAGCTCATCATAGAAGCGGCATGTTTGGGGCTCTGACCCAGAGCGGCTGTTCGCCTCTCTGGTTTTCTGGTAGGCTTGCCTCAGCTCCTTCAGTTTCACGCGGCACTGCTTCGGGTCCCTGTTATGGCCTCTGTCCTTCATGCCCTGGGAGATTTTCACAAAGGTTTTGGCATTTCGAAAACTGGAATGGAGTTCTGATAGCACGGATTCCTCTCCCCAAACAGCGATCAGATCCCGTACCTCCCGTTCGGTCCATGCTGGAGCTCTTTTGCGATTCTGGGACTCCATCATGGTCACCTGTGCTGATGAGCTCTGCATGGTCACCTGCAGCTTGCCACGCTGGCCAAACAGGAAATGAGATTCAAAAGTTCACGGTTCTTTTCCTGTCTACCTGGCCAGTGCATCTGAGTTGAGAGTGCTGTCCAGAGCGGTCATAATGGAGCACTGTGGGATAGCTCCCGGAGGCCAATACCATCGAATTCTGTCCACAGTACCCCAAATTCGAGCCGGCAACGTCGATTTAAGCGCTAATCCACTTGTCAGGGGTGGAGTAAGGAAATCGATTTTAAGAGCCCTTTAAGTCGAAATAAAGGGCTTCATTGTGTGGACGGGTGCAGGTTTACATCGATTTAACGCTGCTAAATTCGACCTAACGTCCTAGTGTAGACCAGGGCAAGGGATTCCATATAACTGACACAATCCTCTCTCTACTGACACAACAGTGGTCACAATAACAACATTTGCTTTGCATATAATGCCGCCTCCAAGTTATTCAAGGTTTTTTGCTGCAGAATTCAGCGGAATGTATGACTCTGTTGGTGATGCATGAGCCAGAATACAATCCCAGTTCCTCTCCTGTATCTGGCCTGGCTCTGCAGGGGAAATTATTTTGTAAGACAATAGGGTTGAACAGGTGTAACTGAGGGCACAATTTGTCTTGTTTAATCTTTGTATGTCAGAAAGAGCCTGGTGTGACAATTAGAAAACCTGTAATTGAGCAAATCTGACCTGAAGTCACTAAGAAACAATATGTGCTGATACCTTCTTCCCTGCTATGCCATTTTATAGTCACTTTTCAGATGAGAATAACACTTTTTTTAAAAAAAGGTCTCCCTTTCACCTTGTAGCACTTACAATAGTGGGTTAGAGTTGCACAGAGGGTCACAGTCACCATCCAAAGATATTAAAGTAGATGCATAGAACACAAAGGTTCCAGAAAGCATACAGGAAATGACAGACCATAGCACATCCGACAGAGAACACAGTTCCTGCTGCTGACTTATTGCAGGACCATCTCTTTCTTGCTAATCATGCCATGTCCAGCAGCAGAGGGCAGAGCTCATTATTCTCATCTGAGCACTTGCGTCCCTTAACAGAATAATTTCATCACAAAGTGTTCCCTTGAATCCAAAGCACGATCTCTACTTAATGCTGCAGAGGATGAAAAATGAAAACAAAAAGAAAAACCACCCAAGAACCCTGCTAACGTGCCATTTGGGAAAACCTCGCCCTCACTCCCTGTTCAATCTTATGTGAGCAAGAATCATTATCGTTAAGCATCTTGTCCCTGGCTTCTAAGTAACTCTGCATATTTTTCTTGAATCTTTATAAAGTGGATGGCTTAAGAAGTTCCAAATGTCAATTCCCACAGAAAAAACAGTCCATAAATTTATTTTAAGTGATTGTTTGCAAGACTGAATGAGTGCTGTTTTCCTTTGGACACAGCCTTGCTGAGGTCCCATTTACATACAATTTTGGTCACCATCCCACCCATGCACCTCCATTCAAATTAAAAAGGCTACAGAGAAAAGTACCCAAGAGAAGAGCTTTGGAGGGGCTGACATATGAGGAAAGTTTATAGGTACTTTAGCCAAGGGAGGGACCAGGGGAACATGATAGCTCTGTGCAAATATGAAAGAGGAAACATAGCTTAAAGAAGGACAGAACGCTCCTTCAAGATTGGTCAAAGATGTATGATAAGAAATGGCCTGAAGATAAAGGAGTGAGGTTCGATAAGGAGAGAGACTTCCTAATTAGAGCTGCTGACAAGAGAGGTCATCAAATGGCCACCAGGGTAAATGTTTTTGACATGGGGAGATTATCTAGTGCTAGAGCTGGTGGAATAATAGGAGGATTTACAGTAGAAAAATCAGGAGTGGATTTACAGTTGATGAAAAGTGCTGGTTTGACAGCCCCAGAGGCTGAAGTCCCCTCTTTATCCCCTAACAGGCACAGCCTGGGCAGTAAGCTCCCCCCACCCTCCCACAAAACCCACCTTGAGACCATGCTTAGGGGATGAAATGACAGCTTGTGACTGTCACCCACTCATAGAATCATAGAATATTAGGGTTGGAAGGGACCCCCGAAGGTCATCTAGTCCAACCCCCTGCTCGAAGCAGGACCAATTCCCAGTTAAATCATCCCAGCCAGGGCTTTGTCAAGCCTGACCTTAAAAACCTCTAAGGAAGGAGATTCTACCACCTCCCTAGGTAACGCATTCCAGTGTTTCACCACCCTCTTAGTGAAAAAGTTTTTTTAATATCCAATCTAAACCTCCCCCACTGCAACTTGAGACCATTACTCCTCGTTCTGTCATCTGCTACCATTGAGAACAGTCTAGAGCCATCCTCTTTGGAACCCCCTTTCAGGTAGTTGAAAGCAGCTATCAAATCCCCCCTCATTCTTCTCTTCTGCAGGCTAAACAATCCCAGCTCCCTCAGCCTCTCCTCATAAGTCATGTGTTCCAGTCCCCTAATAATTTTTGTTGCCCTTTGCTGGACTCTCTCCAATTTATCCACATCCTTCTTGAAGTGTGGGGCCCAAAACTGGACACAGTACTCCAGATGAGGCCTCACCAATGTCGAATAGAGGGGAACGATCACGTCCCTCAATCTGCTCGCTATGCCCCTACTTATACATCCCAAAATGCCATTGGCCTTCTTGGCAACAAGGGCACACTGCTGACTCATATCCAGCTTCTCGTCCACTGTCACCCCTAGGTCCTTTTCCGCAGAACTGCTGCCTAGCCATTCGGTCCCTAGTCTGTAGCTGTGCATTGGGTTCTTCCGTCCTAAGTGCAGGACCCTGCACTTATCCTTATTGAACCTCATCAGATTTCTTTTGGCCCAATCCTCCAATTTGTCTAGGTCCTTCTATATCCTATCCCTCCCCTCCAGTGTATCTACCACTCCTCCCAGTTTAGTATCATCCGCAAATTTGCTGAGAGTGCAATCCACACCATCCTCCAGATCATTTATGAAGATATTGAACAAAACCGGCCCCAGGACCGACCTCTGGGGCACTCCACTTGATACCGGCTGCCAACTAGATATGGAGCCATTGATCACTACCCGTTGAGCCCAACAATCTAGCCAGCTTTCTACCCACCTTATAGTGCATTCATCCAGCCCATACTTCCTTAACTTGCTGACAAGAATACTGTGGGAGACCGTGTCAAAAGCTTTGCTAAAGTCAAGAAACAATACATCCACTGCTTTCCCTTCATCCACAGAACCAGTAATCTCATCATAAAAGGCAATTAGATTAGTCAGGCATGACCTTCCCTTGGTGAATCCATGCTGGCTGTTCCTGATCACTTTCCTCTCATGCAAGTGCTTCAGGATTGATTCTTTGAGGACCTGCTCCATGATTTTTCCAGGGACTGAGGTGAGGCTGACTGGCCTGTAGTTCCCAGGATCCTCCTTCTTCCCTTTTTTAAAGATTGGCACTACATTAGCCTTTTTCCAGTCATCCGGGACTTCCCCGGTTCGCCACTAGTTTTCAAAGATAATGGCCAATGGCTCTGCAATCACAGCCGCCAATTCCTTCTCAACTCAAACCGTGGCCTCACTGCCCAGACTTGTCAACAGGTTCCAGTTTCTGCAACATGGACACCAGTGCATGAGAAACTAGACTACAGCGTTCCCACTTATTTCACAATGGCTGCCACCAAATAGCCTACTGAGGAAGGTAACAGCTGGTAGTCACTGCTGGCCAAAGTTCAAACTGGTTTGCTCAGGGTAAACGGTTACCCGTCCTTACAGCCATCCAGCACAGTCTTGCAGAACTTTGACTCCTGGAAGAGATTTGTCATGCAGAAATTTCCAGCAAAACCACAATTTTGAGAGGAAAAAGGTCACCAGTGGAAATGAGACGTTGTGTCCCAGCTCTGACAGGGACAATCCTGTGTCTCCTCCAGCACAGCACACAAGGGATCGGAGCAACAACCCCCTGGAGCCAACAAGAGGATTTCCATCAACATCAGTGCACTTTGGCTCATGGATACGGTGCCTACAATGCTCTTTACAGAAGAGAATGTCATATTATGTCCTCCCAAACATTCCCGATACCTCCCACCGCCCTGACAGGGCAGCCCAGCAGTATCCTGAGAGTTTCAAAAGAGGTGGAAAATGAGGGAAACACTAGACAGAAGATTGGAACCTGTTGAGAAATGCCACCACATGCCATTAACATTTCACATTTTCTTTACCCTGTCTCATGCCAGAACAATCACGCATATTTATAGATGAGTAGCAATAAACGGCTGGCCTCTGATGCTCCTGATAAGAAAAAGATACGTGTAGGAAATATACTGGGCCACAGTGTTAGTTGATGAGACTCAGTCTAGCTCCACTGAAGGCCAATGGAGAGGGGCTGATTTATAACAGCTAAACTTCTGGCCCTCTATGTAAGTTTACTCAATGCATGACATTGTATCTGCTTTTAAATATAGGTCACAAAGCATTGTTGGCACCCCATTCAGTATCAACACTACATTTGTCGAATTTCCCAGGGATGCTGGCAAGTGCTATTCCTATGCTGAGGTACAATGTGTACTCTTTCACCCTATTTTTTTTCCTTCCTAGTTCCTAACATTTCCTTTATTATGCAGCGAACTTCCTCAGTGCAGAGAAAAACTGCGTGAACTGGATGACTTCAAAGGCTGTATTAGCAATGGCTAAACCTGCTAATTTATTCACATTAGCGACATTTAGCCTTATTCTTGTCCTCTGTAGCTTTCATCAAATATTTGTTCTGACTGTGATTAATCGGATATAGAACAAGTGCATTTGTAACAAACAGAATATTCACTACAGCCACACATATATTCTAGATTCTGGGCAGTTAAAATCATGCAGTCTCCAGCTAATTCTGAACTGGTATCTTTGCATCATGTTTAAACCCTTTTATTTTTGCCAGTGGTTATTTCAACTGTCAGTCTTTCTCAGCAATAACATAGTATTTCATAAATCTCTGGCAGGCTCTTTAAAGGATCTGGGTCTTTCACACAAGAGAATATAAGCTCTCTTTCTACTTGCTTGGAGCAGGTCATTTTGGGAACTACCCAAGCTCACTTCGAAATATTTTTCCATGTGCCAGAAGTTGCTTTTGAAGTCCTCTGCCCAACCCACATGCATTTCAGTGCCAGGCTGCTCAGGAGCTGTACCCAGTAGTCCATAACAGGAAGTGTGTCAGCACTATCTGTTCACAAAGAGGGTGGGGAAGAGAGACAGGGGAGTGGTACAGACGTTCATTGAGTGGAAAATCATCTGACATGTCCTACGTTTAAGATCCAATCACAGATGGGTCAGATGATACCTATTCAACCCCCAAGTTCAAACAAGGCTTTATTCTTTCATATTTTTGGCCCTTGGATGTGAGAGCATGTTGTAATATCATGCTTTTTAAAAGTGCAGTATGCAGGAAATCACATTTGAAGGGCTTGGCATGTATGGTATTCTTATGGAGTTCACTTTTCCCCATTGCTTTTAATCTGTTTTCTACATTTTTTTCAGCTTGCTTTTCCTTCTGATTTATTGTTTTATTAGTCTATTTTTAAAATAAGACATATTTCAGCTTAAGGGTTTTTAATGTAATTCATATGAAAATTAGTGATGGATGAGCCTCAAGCTCTTTAGAGGCTAGATCTGTTTAGGAGAAGCGTCCAAAAGTACAGAGGCTTATCCAAAGCTAATCTGAAAATATCCAAATCTCTGGTCTAGACATAGACATAAGAACCTATTGGCTCAGAAGGTCTGTTGTTCTCCTATATGGGCCTACTTCTCATACTATTGATTCCTCACTACACTTTCAGGCCCAGATTTTCAATGGGTCTTTGTTGCAAAATTTGCAGGCACATCCCTTAGTGTGGGCAAAAATATAGCACTTAAGTCCTGACTCAGCAAAGCACTTAAACACATGCTTAAATCCTATTATAGTCAATGAGACTGAAGCACATGCTCAAAGTGCTTTGCTGAAGAGGCCTTAGGTCCTGATTCAAGGCCACCAGAAAGACTCCCATGGCTTTCATTGGGCTTTGGAGCAGACTATTACTGCCTATACATATTTGTTCATGCAAAGGCCCCATTTGGTCAAGCCCATAAGCGGGTTATACACTTATATCCACCCACAAACAGAGCAGAGGCTGGCTGACAATTTGTCCCAGATTACTTCATAAGTGCCTTAGCCTACAAGGTCCATGGTCAGTTGGAACTGAGGACACCCAATGCTTTGTAGGATCAGACCCCAAGTTCTGGCAGGACGTTTATATGATGACACCAGTCACCCTCTCATTCCTGCCTTTATAGTCTTGTCCTGAAAACAGCTTTATGCTGAAATCATAAAAACGGGTTTCTTTGAGTGATTTCTGGTGGTTCCTAGTCTATTTTCCAATCAAATCAGAAATACTACAAGATCAACCATTCCCTCAGTTTTTTCTTTCCAGCCTTGCCTAGCATCCGGAAATGTTAAGCACACAATAAAAGTTATACAGTTTTTAAAAAATTAAATCACACTTTTGAACTCCCAGAAGGAGTTTGATCTGTGTTGAAGTTGCGTTTGCATTTTATATTTAGGCAAAAATTCAGGTGGATCCTTATTCTATCCAGCTGAGATTTGCACATCCCTAATGTAATAAGAGACATAAAAGTGATCAGTTCAAGTAATACAAGGAGTGACTGGAGTAGGTGGACTTGGAGGAGTCTAGACAGAGAAATGAAGAAGGGATATTTGTTAATGATATACTGGATCTATCCATGTCCTCAGTCAAGTTCACATTTAGCTCCTGAAATATGCACAGTGGAGATCAACTAGAAAGGAAGATCAACATGATATAAGCATACACAGGGTCAAAAGACACCTCAGAACAGGCTCCAAACATGTCACTGACTACCTGTTACATCACTGGTATCTTTTTCATTCTGAGATACATGGGCTAAGTTCATCCCTGGTGTTCATCTCTACGGATGTCCATGCAGTTAATCTAAGAAGCGATTTGTCCCCCTATTTTCGGGAGTCTAGGCTAGCATTGTTGCAGTTCCCATGAAAGCAATATGAGCTACAAGTGCATGTTCATAGCAGAAAAGACAGCTAGGTTGTTTGATCAATCAGAATGTACTTTCCAGAGATTTATGAGGCAGAAACTAAAGATAGGTGAATCAGTTCAAATAAGATGTGAACCTCTTTGGACCTTTGACCAATATTACAGCTGAACTCAATCTGCAATGAGTTTTTTGTGAGTTTCAGCAATGTTCAGATGTGTGTTTGCAGGACCAGGAACGGAAGCACAAAACACTAGGAGAAAAGCTGCTCTGTGGCCGGGCCTGGAACAACAGATGGAGACAAACATTTATTGATAAAGTCTGTTGTCACAAGATTTCCAGCCAAGTTTTGCAGACTCAAGTAACCCATAGTTTGGATGATCTCTGGATAACCATCCAAAGCCAGTTTCATACTGACCTTTTGGAGGCTTTCCCAACACGAGCAAAAATCTACACCAAGAGAAAGGATGAGGACGAAGTAAGAATGCATCACCCAAGAAGATAGTTTCTAGTGATTCCCATGACACAACTGAAAGAAAAGTAGATCAGAGAATAAATCAAACCAGCTGATAGGAGAGCACAGCAGAGCGATCAAGTGGCACTTATTGATCCTGGCCAGTCACACCCGAGAATGGAAACCTCTAATGGAATAATAATTACACCACTGAGCTAAACAGTATCAAGTTTTTTGTAGGCCTCACAGAAAATGTGAATTTCAAGGAGGGATTTGAAGGAGGATAATGCATTAGTTCTGTGGTTGTTTATGGGAACCTCCTCCCAAGCATGAGAGAGAGCATGGGAAAAAGAACAAAGGTATTTGTTTGAAAATGCAACAGGTGAGCAATGGAGGTGGGCATCCTGAGCCAGTCAGAGGCTGATGTCAACATCTCAATAATGTTTGAGAGATTATAGGTAGAGTAAGGAGGTACTAATAGAAAAATTAATGAGCTCATAAAGTAAGTTCTCTGATGGAAAATGCTGGGATAATGCAGAAATTTCATGGTGAGACTTTCATCCAGTGATAAACATGACAGTTAGGACAACAATGGTAGGTCTTCAAATGAAGTGAATATAACTAACGAAAGAACTCATCCTAGTTCTACTCTGACTTTTTTAGCTAAAAATCCTTTGCTGGACAGCACTGCTATTTCAAACCCTCTGCACGTCTAGGCCAATTGGTGGAAACATTTGCATAGATCAATGAACTTAATGTCTGGTAAATTCCAAACAAATAAAAAAATACTGCTTCACCCTCCATTTATAGTCAACCTATGGAATTCAATGCAGCAGAAGGTCACATGGCTGGAATTTGTAAGGGGGCTGGACGGTTTCCTGACCATTAATTACATTTGTGGTTATTCATGCAGTAGTAAGGGTAAGATGACTATTTCCCACACTACATCTAGGATGGTTAGATGAACTGGGAGGAGCGGATGGTGCTGAATTTGGTAGCTGCATTATTGGCTTTTTCACCTTCTTTTGAATAAGCAGTTTTTAGCCCTGGCTGGAGTCAGGATACCTGTCTTGCTGGATCAGTAACCACACCCTGTTCCAATATGATTCAGAGAAATGTCATCCATCTGAGAATTCTACTGTGTGCCAAAGCCTGACCTACATGCTTCATTTCCACTTGTTTAGCTGTTAGTCACTGTATCAGTCTATCTCCTGAGAGCCCCTTCATAGCCTGGGGTGACACTGCAGTGCCCTGCCTCAGTTTCCTCCCTCAGATAACCCAAGAACTCTATGACATGCTTTCTTGCTTAAATAATACCCCTTCTAAGGGCCAGTTTATTGCAAAAAAAAAAAAAATCACATAAACAGTCTGTAACAAAAGTCCCAGAACACAATTCATATTACCCCCCAGTGTCCTTTAAATCCTGCTCTTCCCAGGGAGGAACAACCCCCCTCCAGCCTTTCTGCTGGGAGTGCATCTTTACAATACTCTGGTTGCTTCCGCCACACCTAGGCTCCTTGCTCACCCTTGTCTGTTCTTCAGGCAGCAAACTCCGGCCATTTCAGCTGGTGTGCAACCCCCTCGTCCCAGCAGGAACTCTCACAGCCTCTCTGCTAGGAGATCATCTTCACCAGAAGAGCATCCCTCCCTCCCCATCCTCTCTCACTGTTCCCCTGGATCCAGCTCTGCAGCATGGAGGTGTCAGTGGGTAAACTTTTCTGCAGTTCCCTTGCCTTCAGCCCTCTCTGTCCCTTGGCTTCGTCTCTCTGGCTTAGAGCTAGAAGCCACCTCCCTCTTGCCTTCTACCCTCTCCAGCTCCGGGAGGTCAGCAGACAAACCTGTCTTGCTGCTCTTATCTGCTAATCTCCTCCTCTCAGGCAGCTCTGACTCACTGGGTTTCTCCCCCCTCTGTAGCTCTCATGCCCTCTTTTAAGCCTAATTGGGAGTGAATCTGCTGATGAGTCACAGATGCACTGGCTTCTTCCTTCTTAAAGGGGCTAATGCTGCCCTGTGACAGTCACATAAGCAAAACCATGGGACAGCCCCAATTTCATTTACACCAGTGTAAATCCAGAGGGATTAAACTAGTATAACTGACATAGGAAGCTGAGCCCTTATGCTTAGAAAAAGTACATGAGCTAGGGAAGAGCCAGGGACCGAACTCTGGAATCCTGACTGCCAGTTCCAGCCTCTAACCAATAGTCTATACTCTTTCCCTGCCTGGAGCCAAATTCTGCTTACTCACGGGATTTACACAAGCTTAACTGAGAACAGATTTTGACCCCTATAGTGCTGTCTGTTGTAGTTACAGAGCTTTCCCTCAAGGATCTAGAGTTTAATGCTGTGGAGAGAAACTTCTTAGGAAGAGTCAAATGTTTTGTCTACAGAAAGACATATCCCCATCTGAAATAGCAAAACTGACTCCAGCCTCAGATTGCCCTTTTGTCCCACTGATTCTTTTCAGACACCAGGATCTGCTAGTTTTCATCACTTTCCTCCTATAAACTATATTTTCTGGCCACGACCTCTTAGAAAAACTAGTTAGTATATTAGTTTTCCAAGACAGCTTCAGTATCAACAGCAAGCAATGTTGTGAATTTGATGACATTGCTGGGGTTTTTTTCCCCCCTCTTTCTCAGGGGAGCTATTAAATGCACACACATGGCTAATTGTGCACTGTGGCATAATGAGGTGAGCCTTAGAAACTGCGAAGTTTTCCACTCCCTTCAGCTGCAGGTGGGGCGTGATGCCATGTGGAGAATAACTGATGTGGTTGCAGAGTTCCCAGGATCGTGTCATGATTCATTCATACTCAGACGTTCTGGAAGAGAAGTGTTTGAGACTGGCCAGAAGCAGAGTGGAAGAACTATTTGCTGAGAGCTTTTTTTCAGAAATATTTTAAACATTTTTCATTTTTCCAAATATCAGTTCAGCTTCCCACCTCCACCCCCCTTTCTTTCCCTCTGTAAACTTTTAAGTGGATAATGACACTTGTGTCTGATCCTGCCATTCCAACTGAAATATATTCCAGGCCCAGTGACATAAGCTGCCCAGAACAATAATTGAAAGACCATTTGGCCTTCTTATAAAGAGGAGATTTGGATGGCTAGGTATGTCTAGGAGTGCATCATGAAGCAACCCCACCAAAGCTGCTCACCATGCACCAGAGTGCCTGGTTAATGGTGTGCTCTCTTACCCTTTTCACAGTTCACTACTGAGAAATATCAGCAACATATGCAAAGTACTGAAGTGCCTGAACTCCAGTTTCATATTCACAATGCAGAGACATATAATGCACCACAATGCAATCTACAGGAAGCCCATATTGCACAACTGATTATAGGACACTCTCCATTAGTACATCATTTCCTTTGAAAAAAACCCGGTTGCTAGATCTTCCCTTTATAATAATTTTATTTAGCATGGGGTTCAATTCCCTACTGAGAAGGTACTGTGCAGACCTTTGTGGGTATGATATGCCCTCTGACACTGCCTGTCCCATGTCCTGAGATCTACAGCACGAGAGAGGTCACTCTGTCTAGGAACACTCATGGGCTGCAGGCTACAAAATCTCTACTACTTTTACCTGGGATATTGCCTTCCAGCAGGAAACCAGAAATCTGTCTCTTTACCCTCGTAAAGAATATTTCATGGGTGGCACGTAATAGAGGCTGGAGAAGGCTAAGCCTCCCCAAACCTTGAGCCACTGTGGGGGGGCAGTGGTGGATTTGGGGCCCCCAGAAAAATCCCTCCCTACCACGGCTGGAGGAGCTCTGGGGGCCATGGCGGGGGCACAGAGCTTTTCTGGTCTCGGGGCTGCAACAGGGGACGGGGGAAGGAACAAGCAGGGGACCAGACCTCGGGGAGGAAGGGCAGAATAGGGACAAGTACATGGGTGAGGCCACGGGCAGAATGAGGGAGGGGCTCCAGGCTCAGAACTCCAGCCATGGCCAAGAGCTCAACCTAAAGTTGCCAATCCTCCAGGATTGTCCTGAAATCTCCAGGAATTAAAGATTAATCTTTAATTAAAGATTATGTGGTGTGATGAAACCTCCAGGAATATGGCCAACCAAAACTAGCAACCCTAGCTCAACCCTGGCTGGGGCCAAGCTCTCAGCCCCCAATCCCCTCATGGCCCTTACCGGGCTCTCAGCCCACACCTTGCCCTGGCCAGGGCCATAGGGAGAAGGGGCCAAGCTCTCAGTGACACCCCTCTGCCCCCTGTCCCAGGCCATGCAGAGCTGAGGGCAGTGAGTGGGGGTAGGGCCTCGGCCAGAAGAGGTGGGCCAGAGAGCTAGCCTCCCCAAGGGGAAGCTTCACCCATTGCCCATGGAATATTTTATACTTTTAATAGGCCATCTTGACTTCTGTACTTCTATAATGTATTTGCCAGTTGTATGCTGAACAGAAAGCAGAGTCTTGGGATGTTACTGTTTGGCTTGATGGCCTCTTAATTAATTAATAGGCAGTAGGTTTAAAACAAACCAAAGGAAGTATTTCTTCAAACAATGCACAGTCAACCTGAGGAACTCTTTGCCAGAGGATGTTGTGAAGGCCAAGACTAGAACAGGATTCAAAAAAGAACTAGATAAGTTCATGGAGGATAGGTCCATCAATGGCTATTAGCCAGGATGGGCAGGGATGGCGTCCCTAGACTCTGTTTGCCAGAAGCTGGGAATGGGCAACAGGAGATGGACCACTTGATGATTACCTGTTCTGTTCATTCCTTCTGGGGCACCTGGCATTGGCCACTGTCAGAAGACAGGATACTAGGCTAGATGGACCTTTGGTCTGACCCAGAATGGCCTTTCTTATGTTCTCTGCCCACCACCAACATAGAATCATAGAATATCAGGGTTGGAAGGGACCTCAGTAGGTCATCTAGTCCAACCCCCTGCTCAAAAGCAGGACCCATCCCCAATTAAATCATCCCAGCCAGGGCTTTGTCAAGCCTGACCTTAAAAACTTCGAAGGAAGAAGATTCCACCACCTCCCTAGGCAACGCATTCCAGTGTTTCACCACCCTTCTAGTGAAAAAGTTTTTCCTAATATCCAATCTAAACCTCCCCCACTGCAACTTGAGACCATTACTCCTTGTCTTGTCCTCTTCCACCACTGAGAATAGTCTAGAACCATCCTTTCTGGAACCACCTCTCAGGTAGTTGAAAGCAGCTATCAAATTCCCCCTCATTCTTCTCTTCCGCAGACTAAACAATCCCAGTTCCCTCAGCCTCTCCTCATAAGTCATGTGTTCCAGACCCCTAATCATTTTTGTTGCCCTTCGCTGGACTCTTTCCAATTTATCCACATCCTTCTTGTAGTGTGGGGCCCAAAACTGGACACAGTACTCCAGATGAGGCCTCACCAATGTCGAATTGAGGGGGACGATCACGTCCCTCGATCTGCTCGCTATGCCCCTACTTATACATCCCAAAATGCCATTGGCCTTCTTGGCAACAAGGGCACACTGCTGACTCATATCCAGCTTCTCGTCCACTGTCACCCCTAGGTCCTTTTCTGCAGAACTGCTGCCTAGCCATTCGGTCCATAGTCTGTAGCTGTGCATTGGGTTCTTCCGTCCTAAGTGCAGGACCCTGCACGTATCCTTATTGAACCTCATCAGATTTCTTTTGGCCCAATCCTCCAATTTGTCTACGTCCCTCTGTATCCTATCCCTGCCCTCCAGCGTATCTACCACTCCTCCCAATTTAGTATCATCCGCAAATTTGCTGAGAGTGCAATCCATACCATCCTCCAGATCATTTATGAAGATATTGAACAAAACCGGCCCCAGGACCGACCCCTGGGGCACTCCATTTGACACCAGCTGCCAACTAGACATGGAGCCATTGATCACTACCCATTGAGCCCGACAATCTAGCCAACTTTCTACCCACCCACATCTCCCTCCCTGACAGTATTGCCATGGCAGCAAGAACTGGTGAGGCTGAATTTGCCCAGTACTGAAATAAGCAACTTCCCGTTCCCATCAGCCTCAGGGGAAAGCAGCTGATTAGCGCTCAGCTTGCATGCAGTAGACTCTGCCTAATGACCTAGTGACCTGTGCCAGATCAGCCTGAATGTCCTCCTCTCTTCAGGGGCAAACCACCACCCAGTGGTGCCCGCTTGACAGCCCTGTTCCCAAACCCCCTCCCAGGTGGGGTAGAAAAGATCCGCATTCTTGCTGGCAGAATAGACATAAGAAGTCCTTTGCCCTCAATGAGCTTGTTCCCTGGCTTGTAGGTGTGGGGACAGAATCATAGCTACCTCAGGGAGCAAGCGTACAACCTCCCCAGGTCCTGAAGAAGAGAAGTGATGTCAGGCCTCGCCCACTTCTGCATGCTGCATTTTGCTCTTCATTGTCTCCATTGGAGGGGAGGGAGAGAGTGGACAGAGTGTGCAGTGAGGTGGAGCCGAGTGAGTGATGGGTGGCAGGCAAAGGTGAGTAGGGGAAGGCCCAGAGAGGAAAGATAGTGATATGTGTTTGAGTTACAGGGGAGCAGATAGACAGCACCTGAGAAACAAAGGTGAATGGAGGGACACAGGGAAGACAGAGGAGAGGCTGGAGAGCACATTAATGTTTAAAATTACTGAGTAACTTTTCATTTTATACTATTAGAAATATTTGAATGTATTTATGGTATGTTTTTTAGTTTCTATAGAATCTACCGTCTGAGCAGCCCACACGATCCTTCTCCACCTCCCCTCAGTCTGACTCAGACCTGGCTTCCGCTCAGGTTGATGGCAAAACTTCCCCCTGGCCTAAAGGACGTAGACTTGTGGCTCTTTACCAGTATGTATGCGTAATTTATACACAGAGCCAGATCCTCACCTGGGGTGAAATCCTGGCCCCATTGTGTCTGTACAGCACTCAGCACTCTGGGGTTCTGGTCCATGGCTGGGTGTTCCTAGTCCAAATAATACATAATATTGAATTCAGTGCGAGTTTTGCCATTAACTTCAATGGACCCAGGATATTGCTCCTGGTGTAAACTGGCATGGTTCCATATACTTGGATGGAGCTGTGCCAGTTTACACCAGCTGAGGGTCTGACCCACCAATGCTTGGGTCAGCTGGGAAGGCGATGCGGAGTTTCTTTGTACGGGATCCCAGGTTTTCTAGATCAGTCCTGAACCGCAGAACTGGGACTGTGCATATCAAATGAAGACTCCAGTTCAGCAGAGCACTTAACTAAGTGAATAGTCCCATTGAAATCAGTGCTCGGCTGGTTTGGGACTGGCATGATTAGTAGAAACATAGGGTGGCCTGAAACAAAATCATAACAAATAGACCGTAACAACTGAAAGAAATAAAAAGTTGAGATAAAGTTTGAAAAAGTAAAAATATTGGAGAAAAATAATATTTTAAAATGAATAAAGGAAAAACAAAAAGTTAATACGAGTACCTTTTGCTTCATTCATTCATGCTACCAGTTTATTTGTAAAATTGACGGGGGTGTGTGGGTAAAAATGACGGGGAGGAGCCCATCACAGTCCTGGAAGGGTAAGGGGAGGAGACCATGAGCTAATTATAGCCGAGACAGGGATGATGGACAGCATCCTAGTTCGTTTACTTTTCCAGTTCACACACTGCTGACAAAATACACTGGATCCCCTCATTGGCTCTCATTACACCATTCATTATTTTATCTATCTTTTGCAAAGTCTGTTCTCTCTCTGTCTTCATTCCAAACCAAACAGTCTTTTTCACTGCCTCTGCCAGGGACATCTTTCCACAAGCCACTTATCCACCACTCCACTCTTCTCCCAAATGCACTGTGAATCCAGTGATATACCTGAGGAACATCAATGATATTTTCATCCTCTGGACAGAGAACCTAAACTCCCTCATATATTTCCACCACAACTTCAACAGCCACTACCCATCCATTACACTCTCTCTGGAACACTACCACTTCCTAGACACCATGATCAGCTTTAACAGTAGAACTCTATATATATACTATATACAAGAAACCCATGGATCACCTCCAAACAAACAAGAAATCTGTTGTCTACAGCCAGGCACTCAAATGCCATAAAATATGCTCCAAGGAGAAAGCATAACCTCAATTGTATTAGAGCAAAATTCATTTGCTCTGAGATAAAATAAATGGTCAAGATTTTTTTTAACTGAATACCCAAAGTCAGGCTCTTAACTCAAGTCCATATCTAGGTACCTATATGGCCTGATTTTCAAAAGTGCATGAGTCCTGCCAACCAGCTGCTGAGTGCTTTTGAAAATGAAGTAACTTACCTAGAAGCTGCATGTTAGATTTAGAAGCCCCATAACCTCAGCCATGCGGAACACAATGCCATCCACAGCCTCAGAAACAACTCTGACATCATAATCAAAAAGTCTGACAAAGGAGGTGCTGTTGTCATCATGAATAGGTCGGAATATGAACAAGAAGCTGCTCGGCAGCTCTCCAACACCACTTTCTACAAGCCATTACCCTATGATCCCACTGAGAGTTACCAAAAGCAACTACAGCATTTGCTCAAGAAACTTCCTGAAAAAGCACAAGATCAAATCCGCACAGACACACCCCTGGAACCCTGACCTGGGATATTCTATCTACTACCCAAGATCCATAAACCTGGAAATCCTGGGCACCCCATCATCTCAGGCATTGGCACCCTGACAGCAGGATTGTCTGGCTATGTAGACTCCCTCCTCAGGCCCAACGCTACCAGCACTCCCAGCTACCTTCGAGACACCACTGACTTCCTGAGGAAACTACAATCCATCGGTGATCTTCCTGATAACACCATCCTGGCCACTATGGATGTAGAAGCCCTCTACACCAACATTCCACACAAAGATGGACTACAAGCCGTCAAGAACATTATCCCCGATAATGTCATGGCTAACCTGGTGTCTGAACTTTGTGACTTTGTCCTTACCCATAACTATTTTACATTTGGGGCAATGTATACCTTCAGATCAGCGGCACTGCTACGGGTACCCGCATGGCCCCACAGTATGCCAACATTTTTATGGCTGATTTAGAGCAATGCTTCCTCAACTCTCACCCCCTAACGCCCCTACTCTACTTGCACTATATTGATGACATCTTCATCATCTGGACCCATGGAAAAGAAGCCCTTGAAGAATTCCACCATGATTTCAACAATTTCCATCCCACCATCAACCTCAGCCTGGTCCAGTCCACACAAGAGATCCACTTCCTGGTCACTGCAGTGCTAATAAACAATGGTCACATAAACACCACCCTATACCGGAAACCTACTGACCGCTATTCCTACCTACATGCCTCCAGCTTTCACCCTGACCACACCACACGATCCATCGTCTACAGCCAAGCTCTGCGATACAACCGCATTTGCTCCAACCCCTCAGACAGAGACAAACACCTACAAGATCTCTATCAAGCATTCTTACAACTACAATACCCACCTGTGGAAGTGAAGAAACAGATTGATAGATCCAGAAGAGTTCCCAGAAGTCACCTACTACAGGACAGGCCTAACAAAGAAAATAACAGAACGCCACTAGCTGTCATCTTCAGCCCCCAACTAAAACCCCTCCAACGCATTATTAAGGATCTACAACCTATCCTGAAGGATGACCCAACACGCTCACAAATCTTGGGAGACAGGCCAGTCCTTGCCTACAGACAGCCCCACAACCTGAAGCAAATACTCACCAACAACCACATACCACACAACAGAACCACTAACCCAGGAACCTATCCTTGCAACAAAGCCCGTTGCCAACTGTGCCCACATATCTATTCAGGGGACACCATCACAGGGCCTAATAACATCAGCCACACTATCAGAGGCTCGTTCACCTGCACATCCACCAATGTGATATGTGCCAGCAATGCCCCTCTGCCATGTACATTGGTCAAACTGGACAGTCTCTATGCAAAAGAATAAATGAACACAAATCAGATGTCAAGAATTATAACATTCATAAACCAGTCGGAGAACACTTCAATCTCTCTGGTCACGCAATTATAGACATGAAGGTCGCTATCTTACAACAAAAAAACTTCTAATCCAGACTCCAGCGAGAAACTGCTGAATTGGAATTCATTTGCAAATTGGATACTATTAATTTAGGCTTAAATAGAGACTGGGAGTGACTAAGTCATTATGCAAGGTAGCCTATTTCCCCTTGTTTTTTCCTACCCCCTCCCCACCCTCAGACGTTCTGGTTAAACTTGGATTTATGCTGGAAATGGCCCACCTTGATTATCATACACATTGTAAGGAGAGTGGTCAGTTTGGATGAGCTATTGCCAGCAGGAGAGTGAGTTTGTGTGTGTATGGGGGTGGGGGGGTGAGAAAACCTGGATTTGTGCTGGAAATGGCCCACCTTGATTATCATACACATTGTAAAGAGAGTGGTCACTTTGGATGGGCTATTACCAGCAGGAGAGTGAGTTTGTGGGGGGGGGGGGGGGGGTGGAGGGTGAGAAAACCTGGATTTGTGCTGGAAATGGCCCAACTTGATTATCATACACATTGTAAGGAGAGTGATCACTTTAGATAAGCTATTACCAGCAGGAGAGTGGGGTGGGAGGAGGTATTGTTTCATGGTCTCTGTGTATATAATGTCTTCTGCAGTTTCCACAGTATGCATCCGATGAAGTGAGTTGTAGCTCACGAAAGCTTATACTCAAATAAATTGGTTAGTCTCTAAGGTGCCACAAGTACTCCTTTTCTTATTGTAGGCACTGTGTTTTTGAGCAGTAATAAATATATGAGAAAGAGAGAGAGAGAGAGAGAAGTCAGCTCTGGAACTTTGTAAGCTCAGCTACATGTAACAGGACTTTATTGAACGATTATTATATTCATCATTTATATTTAAGGCACCTATCATCGTCACAGCAGTGAGGCAAAATTTTGCCAATATTAAAGATCAGTTACACAAGGCCACTCACAATGGATGGCTCTAACATACTGTTCTTTCACAAGGGATAACAAAAGCAGACAAAAACTAAGTCAGAGATGAGGTAAACCAAAGGAGAAGGTTTTACATTTTATTCTGAAGCTCATTACAACAAACATCTACTTAACCATTGCCTAGAGCATCTTCCTCTTCCCCACCACACCCCCTATTTGTGTTACAAAGACATTTTCCCTGAAATGTAGCTGAACCTCAAACTGGCTTCTATTATTGCAGGCTCAATTGCATCCTGGTAGGGCCCAGATTCAGCAAAGCACATTTTCATGTGCATTGATAGCCTTGGCCATACTGCACAGTAAAACAGAAAGGGGATTAGAATGATACTGCTGTTCCCCTTTGCCGCCCACAGTCCATGACAGTATATATACACACACTGGGATAGATCCTTGACCCTTTGTAGACTTCATGATCTCAGTTCCTCAGGAAGAAAAACTTGCTTCCATAATTTTCCATACATGCCCACTACAATTAGCTTGCATACTGACGGTGGCAATTGACAAAGACTGGTGGCAGAACTCCCTGGGAATGATTGTGATCTCAGTTCCAGTGGTGTTTATTCAGAGTAACTCCAACAAAATCAACAGTGACTTTAGATTTCTTTCCGAGTATCTGAACCTTGCCCCATAGATTCTTAGTTCTGTATATACACCATTGCTTTCGCTTTGCCTTTTTTTTTTTTAAACTGGAGCAGGCCTTCTACCTGGCCCCAGATCAGCAAGGCACATAAGCATATCCCTTTCTTTGAGCACAAGTGGTTCCACTGAAGTCAGTGGGGTTATCTGTGCTTAAAGTAAGGCAGTGGGACTGCTAATGTGCTTAAAATAGTACATAGGCTCAAGTATCTTCCTGAATAGGGCCTCTGTCATTTCCCTTCTCCACTCTTTTTTCTCTGCTATGTTTATACCTATAATCTCAGATGATCTCTTGCTAATTATTCTTGGAATTACATAAGAGAACTTTACTCATGAGTAATCAGAACTACTTGGATAACTAAGGTGAACATGTCATTACTTGCACCCTCCTTTCTCCCAAATGATTGGCAAAGGATACCAGTAAAGACATATGCAAGAACCACCATCTTCACATGGGAAGGAAGAAAGGCCCCCGCAGTAATGCAAGTCACATCTGCCCTTCATCAGTCAGTCTAGGGTTACAACAACTTTGAGAAAAAAGTATGAGAGGTTCCCTGGCATAATTCATTGAGAATCTTCACATATTTCCCCCTCCTGCCCCTAGCACAGAGGCATCGTTCACGCTGGTAAAATATATGTGGAAGTATTCAACCACCTGCTGTTACTTGTTCCAGCATCAACCGCTCTACTACAGATAGGTCCACGATTGACCTAGGGGAGCAGTAAAGATTTTTCAGCCCCAACGATTGTGTGGTACTTGGTTTAAAATACAAATCCTCCTGTGCGTTTAACATTCTCAGCACTTGGAGTTTTCAGTTCTCTAAGGATCCATCCCAGCTTACGGACACATCTCTAACCTGGTTAATGGAAATTTGCAGTGTCTCCTACACCAATGCTCTATGCCTGTAAACAGTTCTGTGGTCATTCAGGGATAGACTGTCACAGATACTATGGAGGTGAGAGTGGTATATATAGAATAGACTAGCAGTACAGTCTGTCCTGCATGAGGGGCAGTGCATATCTTCCCCCCACCCCTAGAAACAGATCAAAATGAAGGACACATTTCCTCCCCTGTCCTCACCTTGTTCTGAGGAGGAGTAAGTTACTTCAGCTCTTTTCATGGAGCAACTTATTCCCCTCTACACTCCGAACCTGTTATTCTGCCCTCTGAGTCAGGAAAGTGGAAACATGGCTTCTCCTATTCCTGTCGCTTCTCCATTTCCTCCCTGCCCATCTGTGGCGGTATATGGTGTGTAGACCTCATTTCCCCTCCTCAGCCAGAGTCGCAACCTGAGCAGAGCTGAGAACAAGGTGGGGCCTTATTCCCGCTCCTTTCCATATGCAGCTGAGTAAGGGCTCTGACAATCTAGCCCTTGAAGACACCCACCATTTCACTGCTCCTTCCCATCTGGAAACTCATTGAGAGTCATGCGGCAGCCCTCATTCACACTAGAAACCCCTGAAGTGCTGACAATTCAAAAGGGATACTCATCTAAAACCAGGTTTCAGAGTAACAGCTGTGTTAGTCTGTATTCACAAAAAGAAAAGGAGTACTTGTGGCACCTTAGAGACTAACCGATTTATTTGAGCATGAGCTTTCGTGAGCGACAGCTCACTTCATCGGATGCATACCGTGGAAACTGCAGCAGACTTTATATACACACAGAGAATATGAAACAATACCTCCTCCCACCCCACTGTCCTGCTGGTAATAGCTTATCTAAAGTGATCATCAGGTTGGGCCATTTCCAGCACAAATCCAGGTTTTCTCACCCTCCACCCCCCCCACACAAATTCACTCTCCTGCTGGTGATAGCCCATCCAAAGTGACAACTCTTTACACAATGTGCATGATAATCAAGTTGGGCCATTTCCTGCACAAATCCAGGTTCTCTCACCCCCCTCCCAAAAACCACACACACAAACTCACTATCCTGCTGGTAATAGCTCATCCAAAGTGACCACTCTCACTACAATGTGCATGATAATCAAGGTGGGCCATTTCCAGCACAAATCCAGGTTTTCTCACCTCCCCCCACCCCCAAACACACACAAACTCACTCTCCTGTTGGTAATAGCTCATCCAAACTGACCACTCTCCAAGTTTAAATCCAAGTTAAACCAGAACATCTGCGGGGGGGAGGTAGGAAAAAACAAGGGGAAATAGGCTACCTTGCATAATGACTTAGCCACTCCCAGTATCTATTTAAGCCTAAATTAATAGTATCCAATTTGCAAATGAATTCCAATTCAGCAGTTTCTCGCTGGAGTCTGGATTTGAAGTTTTTTTGTTTTAAGATAGCGACCTTCATGTCTGTGATTGCGTGACCAGAGAGATTGAAGTGTTCTCCGACTGGTTTATGAATGTTATAATTCTTGACATCTGATTTGTGTCCATTTATTCTTTTACGTAGAGACTGTCCAGTTTGACCAATGTACATGGCAGAGGAGCATTGCTGGCACATGATGGTATATATCACATTGGTGGATGTGCAGGTGAACGAGCCTCTGATAGTGTGGCTGATGTTATTAGGCCCTGTGATGGTGTCCCCTGAATAGATATGTGGGCACAATTGGCAACGGGCTTTGTTGCAAGGATAAGTTCCTGGGTTAGTGGTTCTGTTGTGTGGTATGTGGTTGTTGGTGAGTATTTGCTTCAGGTTGTGGGGCTGTCTGTAGGCAAGGACTGGCCTGTCTCCCAAGATTTGTGAGAGCAGGAGAGTGAGTTTGTGTGTGTATGGGTGTGGGGGGGGGGGGGGTGAGAAAACCTGGATTTGTGCTGGAAATGGCCCACCTTGCCCTGGTCTACACTAGGACTTTAGGTCGAATTTAGCAGCGTTAAATCGATTTAAACCTGCACCCATCCACACAATGAAGCCCTTTATTTCGACTTAAAGGGCTCTTAAAATCGATTTCCTTACTCCACCCCTGACAAGTGGATTAGCGCTCAAATCGACGTTGCCGGCTCGAATTTGGGGTACTGTGGACACAATTCGATAGTATTGGCCTCCGGGAGCTATCCCAGAGTGCTCCATTCTGACCGCTCTGGACAGCACTCTCAACTCAGATGCACTGGCCAGGTAGACAGGAAAAGAACCGTGAACTTTTGAATCTCATTTCCTGTTTGGCCAGCGTGGCAAGCTGCAGGTGACCATGCAGAGCTCATCAGCACAGGTGACCATGATGGAGTCCCAGAATCGCAAAAGAGCTCCAGCATGGACCGAACGGGAGGTACGGGATCTGATCGCTGTTTGGGGAGAGGAATCCGTGCTATCAGAACTCCGTTCCAGTTTTCGAAATGCCAAAACCTTTGTCAAAATCTCCCAGGGCATGAAGGACAGAGGCCACAACAGGGACCCGAAGCAGTGCCGCGTGAAACTGAAGGAGCTGAGGCAAGCCTACCAGAAAACCAGAGAGGCGAACAGCCGCTCTGGGTCAGAGCCCCAAACATGCCGCTTCTATGATGAGCTGCATGCCATTTTAGGGGGTTCAGCCACCACTACCCCAGCCGTGTTGTTTGACTCCTTCAATGGAGATGGAGGCAATACGGAAGTAGGTTTTGGGGACGAAGAAGATGAGGAGGAGGAGGAGGTTGTAGATAGCTCACAGCAAGCAAGCGGAGAAACCGGTTTCCCCGACAGCCAGGAACTGTTTCTCACCCTAGACCTGGAGCCAGTACCCCCCGAACCCACCCAAGGCTGCCTCCTGGACCCAGCAGGCGGAGAAGGGACCTCTGGTGAGTGTACCTTTTAAAATGCTATACATGGTTTAAAAGCAAGCATGTGAAAGGATTACTTTGCCCTGGCATTTGCGGTTCTCCTAGATGTAGTCCTAAAGCCTTTGCAAAAGGTTTCTGGGGAGGGCAGCCTTATTGCGTCCTTCATGGTAGGACACTTTACCACTCCAGGCCAGTAACACGTACTCGGGAATCACTGTAGAACAAAGCATTGCAGTGTATGTTTGCTGGCATTCAACCAAAATCCGTTCTTTATCTCTCTGTGTTATCCTCAGGAGAGTGAGATATCATTCATGGTCACCTGGTGGAAATAGAGTGCTTTTCTTCAGGGGACACTCAGAGGAGCCCATTCCTGCTGGGCTGTTTGCCTGTGGCTAAACAGAAATGTTCCCCGCTGTTAGCCACAGGGAGGGGGGAAGGTTGAGGGGGTAGTCACGCGGTGGGAGGAGGAAAAATGCGACCTTGTAACGAAAGCACATGTGCTATGTATGTAATGTTAACAGCAAGGTTTACCCTGAAAGAGTGTAGCCACTGTTTTATAAAATGTGTCTTTTTAAATACCGCTGTCCCTTTTTTTTTCTCCACCAGCTGCATGTGTTTCAATGATCACAGGATCTTCTCCTTCCCAGAGGCTAGTGAAGCTTAGAAAGAAAAAAAAACGCACTCGCGATGAAATGTTCTCCGAGCTCATGCTGTCCTCCCACACTGACAGAGCACAGACGAATGCGTGGAGGCAAATAATGTCAAAGTGCAGGAAAGCACAAAATGACCGGGAGGAGAGGTGGAGGGCTGAAGAGAGTAAGTGGCAGGCTGAAGAGAGTAAGTGGCGGGCTGAAGACAGGGCTGAAGCTCAAATGTGGCGGCAGCGTGATGAGAGGAGGCAGGATTCAATGCTGAGGCTGCTGCAGGACCAAACCAGTATGCTCCAGTGTATGGTTGAGCTGCAGCAAAGGCAGCTGGAGCACAGACTGCCACTGCTGCCCCTCTGTAACCAACCGCCCTCCTCCCCAAGTTCCATAGCCTCCACACCCAGACGCCCAAGAACGCGGTGGGGGGGCCTCCGGCCAACCAGCCACTCCACCACAGAGGATTGCCCCAAAAAAAGAAGGCTGTCATTCAATAAATTTTAAAGTTGTAAACTTTTAAAGTGCTGTGCTTAAAGTGCTGTGTGGCATTTTCCTTCCCTCCTCCACCACCCCTCCTGGGATACCTTGGTAGTCATCTCTCTATTTGTGTGATGAATGAATAACGAATGCATGACTGTGAAGCAGCAATGACTTTATTGCCTCTGCAAGCAATGATTAAAGGGAGGAGGGGAGGGTGGTTAGCTTACAGGGAAGTAGAGTGAACCAAGGGGCGGGGGGTTTCATCAAGGAGAAACAAACAGAACTTTCACACCGTAGCCTGGCCAGTCATGAAACTGGTTTTCAAAGCTTCTCTGATGCGTACCGCGCCCTCCTGTGCTCTTCTAACCGCCCTGGTGTCTGGCTGCGCGTAACCAGCAGCTAGGCGATTTGCCTCAACCTCCCACCCCGCCATAAACGTCTCCCCCTTACTCTCACAGATATTGTGGAGCACACAGCAAGCAGTAATAACAGTGGGAATATTGGTTTCGCTGAGGTCTAAGCGAGTCAGTAAACTGCGCCAGCGCGCCTTTAAACGTCCAAATGCACATTCTACCACCATTCTGCACTTGCTCAGCCTGTAGTTGAACAGCTCCTGACTACTGTCCAGGCTGCCTGTGTACGGCTTCATGAGCCATGGCATTAAGGGGTAGGCTGGGTCCCCAAGGATACATATAGGCATTTCAACATCCCCAACAGTTATTTTCTGGTCTGGGAATAAAGTCCCTTCCTGCAGCTTTTGAAACAGACCAGAGTTCCTGAAGATGCGAGCATCATGCACCTTTCCCGGCCATCCCACGTTGATGTTGGTGAAACGTCCCTTGTGATCCACCAGAGCTTGCAGCACTATCGAAAAGTACCCCTTGCGGTTTATGTACTCGGCGGCTTGGTGCTCCAGTGCCAAGATAGGGATATGGGTTCCGTCTATAGCACCACCACAGTTAGGGAATCCCATTGCAGCAAAGCCATCCACTATGACCTGCACATTTCCCAGGGTCACTACCCTTGATATCAGCAGATCTTTGATTGCGTGAGCTACTTGCATCACAGCAGCCCCCACAGTAGATTTGCCCACTCCAAATTGATTCCCAACTGACCGGTAGCTGTCTGGCGTTGCAAGCTTCCACAGGGCTATCGCCACTCGCTTCTCAACTGTGAGGGCTGCTCTCATCTTGGTATTCATCCGCTTCAGGGCAGGGGAAAGCAAGTCACAAAGTTCCATGAAAGTGCCCTTACGCATGCGAAAGTTTCGCAGCCACTGGGAATCATCCCAGACCTGCAACACTATGCGGTCCCACCAGTCTGTGCTTGTTTCCCGAGCCCAGAATCGGCGTTCCACAGCATGAACCTGCCCCATTAGCACCATGATGCATGCATTGGCAGGGCCCATGCTTTCAGAGAAATCTGTGTCCATGTCCTGATCACTCACGGGACCGCGCTGACGTCGCCTCCTCGCCCGGTATCGCGTTGCCATGTTCTGGTGCTGCATATACTGCTGGATAATGCGTGTGGTGGTTAATGTGCTCCTAATTGCCAAAGTGAGCTGAGCGGCCTCCATGCTTGCCTTGGTATGGCGTCCGCACAGAAAAAAGGCACGGAACGATTGTCTGCCGTTGCTCTGACGGAGGGAGGGGCGACTGACGACACGGCTTACAGGGTTGGCTTCAGGGAGCTAAAATCAACAAAGGGTGTGCCTGTACATCAAGGAGTATTTCAGGCAGGACTGCATGGAGGGTTCCAATAAGAAATGGTGCACCTAAGTTATCTTTGTTATTGGAACAAGGAGGTTAGCCTGGCCTCTGATTGATACATGGCTAGATTTACCTCTCTGCACCTTCTCTGTGAGTGACTGCAGTGTGATCTAGACAGGGGAGGAGGCAAATGAGTACAAAACAAATCTGGTCTATTTCTTGTTCTGACCCACTCCATCTATCTTTTACAACTTTGGCTGGCAGCAGACGGTGCAGGAGGACTGCATGCCATCCACATCTCATGGCTGCTCGGCAGAAGATGGTACAGTACGACTGCTAGCCATCTTCATCTCTTGCCTGCCTGGCATAAGATGGTACAATACAACTGCTAGCAATCCTCATCTCTTGCCTGCCTGGCAGAAGATGGTACAGTACGACTGCTAGCAGTCCGTATCGCCTGCCCGCTCACCATAAGACGGTTCAATAGGACTGCAGGACTAAAGAGAATGACCTGCTCAAGTCACTCCAAATTTAGTCCCTGCGCCCATGTCTGCCCAGGCGCTCCCAGCCGACGTGGCCAGGAGCACCTCGGACACGACGAGGACGACTACCAATTGTATTGCACCGTCTGCTGCCAGAAGGCAATGGGTTGCTGCTACTGTGCAGCAAAGCCGTACCGCGTCTGCCAGCACCCAGGAGACATGAGCTGGACTATAAGGTGGATATATAACTGAGCTGGCTCCATGCTTGCCGTGGTTTGGCGTCTGCACAAGTAACTCATGAAAAAAGGCGCGAAATGATTGTCTGCCCTTGCTTTCACGGAGGGAGGGAGGGAACGGGGGCCTGACGACACATACCCAGAACCACCCACGACAATGTTTTAGCCCCATCAGGCATTGGGATCTCAACCCAGAATTCCAATGGGCAGCGGAGACTGCGGGAACTGTGGGATAGCTACCCACAGTGCAACGCTTGCCTCGGTACTGTGGAAGCGCTCCGCCGAGTTAATGCACTTAATGCACTTAGAGCATTTTCTGTGGGGACACACACACTCGAATATATAAAACCGATTTCTAAAAAACCGACTTCTATAAATTCGACCTAATTTCGTAGTGTAGACATACCCCTTGATTATCATGCACATTGTAGTGAGAGTGGTCACTTTGGATGAGCTATTACCAGCAGGATAGTGAGTTTGTGTGTGTGGTTTTTGGGAGGGGGGTGAGAGAACCTGGATTTGTGCAGGAAATGGCCCAACTTGATTATCATGCACAATGTGTAAAGAGTTGTCACTTTGGATGGGCTATCACCAGCAGGAGAGTGAATTTGTGGGGGGGGGGGGGGGTGGAGGGTGAGAAAACCTGGATTTGTGCTGGAAATGGCCCAACCTGATGATCACTTTAGATAAGCTATTACCAGCAGGACAGTGGGGTGGGAGGAGGTATTGTTTCATATTCTCTGTGTGTATATAAAGTCTGCTGCAGTTTCCACGGTATGCATCTGATGAAGTGAGCTGTAGCTCACGAAAGCTCATGTTCAAATAAATTGGTTAGTCTCTAAGGTGCCACAAGTACTCCTTTTCATCTAAAACCATCATTTTTTGCCGGGTGGGTTGCATCAAACAGCAGCAGTGAAGGTTTCTCTGAGTTTTGGCAGGAAATCATAGGTGAGCCCAGGTACCTAACAATGGGAGCAAGTTCCCTCAAAAAGCATTACATGTTTTAAAGCTTGTTGCTCTGATATGAAAAAGATGAGTCGCCCATTCTCAAAACTGTATTTCAATGGAAAACTGAGGGGTTGACTAAACAATTGTTTCATGAAAAGTTATCTGCTTACTGTGGACAATTTTGATTATTTTATCCAAAAACACACACCTGCAAATCTATACATTTTTGGATGAAAAACCAAAAAAACCCTTAGTTTTCATCCAAAATTGTTTAATTTTCTTTTGGAACAAGAAACAGCTTGAATAGTAACGTCGTCATGACATGTACTTGCAGCATATTATTCAGCCACTAGATTTTCTTGTGTGCTGTCTAGAATTCCAGACAGGGAGTGGTCCATGGTGAACCAGACAATGGAATGGATGCTGTGAGGAAGTCTGTAGCATACAGTTCATAGAATAGAATATCAGGGTTGGAAGGGACCTCAGGAGGTCATCTAGTCCAACCCCCTGCTCAAAGCAGGACCAATCCCCAACTAAATCATCCCAGCCAGGGCTTTGTCAAGCCTGACTTTAAAAATATCTAAGGAAGGAGATTCCACCACCTCCCTAGGTAACGCATTCCAGTGTTTCACCACCCTCCTAGTGAAAAAGTTTTTCCTAATATCCAACCTAAACCTCCCCCACTGCAACTTGAGACCATTACTCCTTGATCTGTCATCAGCTACCACTGAGAACAGTCTAGATCCATCCTCTTTGGAACCCCCTTTCAGGTAGTTGAAAGCAGCTATCAAATCCCCCCTCACTCTTCTCTTCCGCATACTAAACAATCCCATTTTCCTCAGCCTCTCCTCATAACTCATGTGTTCCAGTCCCCTAATCATTTTTGTTGCCCTCCACTGGACTCTTTCCAATTTTTCCACATCCTTCTTGTAGTGTGGGGCCCAAAACTGGACACAGTACTCCAGATGAGGCCTCACCAATATCGAATAGAGGGGAACAATCACGTCCCTCGATCTGCTGGCAATGCCCCTACCTATACATCCCAAAATGCCATTGGCCTTCTTGGCAACAAGGGCACACTATTGACTCATATCCAGCTTCTCGTCACTGTGAACCCTAGGTCCTTTTCTGCAGAACTACTGCTGAGCCATTCAGTCCCTAGTCTGTAGCGGTGCATGGGATTCTTCCGTCCTAAGTGCAGGACTCTGCACTTGTCCTTGTTGAACTTCATCAGATTTCTTTTGGCCCAATCCTCTAATTTGTCTAGGTCCCTCTGTATCCTATCCCTACCCTCCAGTGTATCTACCTCTCCTCCCAGTTTAGTGTCATCTGCAAACTTGCTGAGGGTGCAATCCACACCATCCTCCAGATCATTTATGAAGATATTGAACAAAACCAGCCCCAGGACCGACCCTTGGGGCACTCCACTTGATACCGGCTGCCAACTAGACATGGAGCCATTGATCACTACCTGTTGAGCCCGACAATCTAGCCAACTTTCTATCCACCTTATAGTCCATTCATCCAACCCATATTTCTTTAACTTGCTGGCAAGAATACTGTGGGAGACCATGTCAAAAGCTTTGCTAAAGTCAAGGAACAACACGTCCACTGCTTTCCCCTCATCCACAGAGCCAGTTATCTCGTCATAGAAGGCAATTAGATTAGTCAGGCATGACTTGCCCTTGGTGAATCCATGCTGACTGTTCCTGATCACTTTCCTCTCCTCTAAGTGCTTCAGAATTGATTCCTTGAGGACCTGCTCCATGATTTTTCCAGGGACTGAGGTGAGGCTGACTGGCCTGTAGTTTCCAGGATCCTCCTTCTTCCCTTTTTTAAAGATGGGCACTACATTAGCCTTTTTCCAGTCATCCGGGACGTCCCCGGATCGCCATGTGTTTTCAAAGATAATGGCCAATGGCTCTGCAATCACATCCGCCAACTCCAGTTGTTGCCACTCATCTAGAAAGGACTGTGATCCCACATATTATGACGCATAATGAGGTTTCAGGCTGCCTCCTAAAGCCATTCACTTTAGGTGCCAATGCGAGTTCTCACTTATCTTAGATACCTGCCCAAATACAGACTTATACCATCTCTCAGTAATAGATTTCATGGAGAGAAAGGATGGCAGAATCCAGGAGGGCCATGTCTAAGATGAGGCTTTCTGAGCATCTCACCTGATGATGTACCTGGTGAGTCACTTTAGCAAAGTCCTTGTCACTGAAGAATCCCTATGTCAGGAGTTCTCAAACTGGGGGTAGTGATCCCTCAGGGGGTCACAAGGTTATTATGTAGGGGGTCGCAAGCGGTCAGCCTCCACTTCACCTTCAGTATTTATAGTAGTGTTAAATATAAAAACAGTATTTTAATTTATAAGGGGGGGTCGCACACAGAGGCTTGCTGTGTGAAAGGGGTCACCAATACAAAAGTTTGAGAACCACTGCCCTACGTCTTTTGCCAGCAAGGCCTTCATCCTCAAATCCATGTGTGGCCTTCCTCAAGTGGCAAATGTTTTTGTCTGGGTGTTTTTCTATTGCGCAGCAATGGTTGTAAATTGCCCATTTGTCTTCAGGGTTATTGCTATGTCATTATCAGGACATTATTAATGATTAACAGTTATCATAGTTATGCCCATTTAGAAGGTGCACTTACATAACTTAGATCAAGAGAAGCACGACACTCCACAATCGACATCATCATAGTCAGAGTCAGCTGCCAAAATGAGTCATACACTGTGTGTGGGGGGGGTGAAATCACAGCCAGGAGACTAACTCAAGTCAAGGAGGCTCCAGTTCCTGAATGAAGCCAGGCATTTTACAGCTCTATAAGGGCCTGATCACCATTCAGTTAAAAGGAGTTGGATCAGACTCTGAAGGTGGCCAGGTCAGAGCTTAGACTGATTTCTGGTGCAAATTAGATCCAGCCCAGGATTTGTTGCTCATAACATCCTACTTGCAAGTTCATGAGGAAACTCAAGAAAAGAGCTGCACGGCAGGCTACTAAGAGTCATGTTTGGTTCAAAGGCCCTAAGTTAAGTACCACAGGTTTACAGTTAAGAGACAGATTTTCCAAAGAGCTCAGAACCCAGGTTGCTGGGTCACACTGAGGAGTGCAGGCTCCAAAAGCGAGCACTAACCTCTGAAAATCTGACCCCAAAAGTCTCCCCTGCTGTATCTTTCAGATTTGACATAAAATTCCCATTCACAGTTCTGGGATTTGTGCCTTTTCCCTGCCATATAAAGGGTTTTTAAAAATATATCCCTTTGTCTCCCAACAAAAACACTTAATAGAGATAGTTAAACCATCTTCTCCCAGATAACCAATTAGGTTGTCTCCAGTGTTCCTTACACATCTAAACACTGTCTAAACAAATGCAAAATATCCTCACGCAATCTGTCCATTATAAAAATGGAACTGGTCTCAATATTGATTTCTCCCAGGTGGAAAATATCCCCAGTATTCTACATCTGGTGCTAGTATGTTTAACCAAATGTTAGTGGGGAACAGTTTTTTCTTGGACTTGTGTGCACAGGGTGGTGCATAAAGTAGAGAAATATGGTAAGCCCCAGAGAATGTGCGTTGGGCTTGTGATGACTAATCCTGGGATATAGCCACCGGACAATATGACTGATTATTATAATATTATAGAAAAATCAAACAAGGAGAACCTATCTGGCCAAGTGAAAAAACAGGCATTTAACCTGATCCCTTAACTTTCTCTATTCTCAGATTCTCCCCACTTCTATGCCATTGCAACTCTTTTGGGTTCATGCATCCGACAAAGTGAGCTGTAGCTCACGAAAGCTTATGCTCAAATAAATTGGTTAGTCTCTAAGGTGCAACAAGTACTCCTTTTCTTTTGGGTTGGAGTAGTGTAGCAGACAGAATTTGGCCCATTGTTCCTAACTCTGCAGTACTTTTGGTTTTATATATACACTGACTCTTGAGAAATATACAATAGGTTCCTTCCAGATAAGACACACAGAATTAAGTGCCTATGTCTAATTCAACTTCCCAGAAAGGTGTAAACCAGTGTTTTTCAAACCGTGGGTCACGACCCAGAACTGTGTCATGGAATGGAAGGGACTGGGTCGTGGCGACTCTGGTCAGCACCGCCAACTGGGCCATTAAAAGTCCCGTCAGCAGTGCTGCCCGGCAAAGGCAGGCTAGTCCCTACCTGTTCCGACACTGCACTACACCCCGGAAGCAGTCAGCAGCAGGTCTGGCTCCTAGGCGGGGGGAGGGGGCACGGGGCTCCGCATGCTGCCCTCGCCCCGAGCAGCAGCTCTGCACTCCCATTGGCCAGAACCGGCCAATAGCAGCTGTGGGGCGGTGTCTGTGGATGAGAGCCATGCGGAGCCGCTTGCGTGCCTCCATCTAGGAGCCGGACCTGCTGCTGGATGCTTCCAGGGCACAGCGTGGTGCGCAGTGCCAGGACAGGCAGGAAGCCTGCCTCTGCACCCCCGCTGCACTGCTGACCGGGAGCCACCCAAGGTAAGCCCGTGCCCCAACCCCACGCCCCAGCTCTGATCCCCCCCGCAAACCCAGAGCCCCTTCCTGTACCCCAAACCCCTCATCCCCAGATCCACCCCAGAGCCTGCACCCCCAGCCCAGAGCCCTAACCCCCTCCCACATCCCAACCCCCTGCCCCAGTCCAGAGCCCCCTCCTACATCCTGAACGCCTCATTCCCAGGCCCACCCCCCACCCCGCAGCCCTCACCCCCACACCCCAACCCTCTGCCCCAGCCCTGAGCCCCTCCCACACCTCAAACCACTCATCCCCAGCTCTGCTGGGTCTCGGGCATCAACAATTGTCCTTAACTGGGTTGCCAGAAAAAAAGTTTGAAAACCATTGGTGCAGACCATGCAAATGTTCTCTAAAAACAAAGGGAGAGATCTCAGAGCATCACAATAGGAGATTATCACATGCAAAAAATGTACATCAGCGCAATGTACACTTTGAGATCAGGGAATGATTTTTAAACAGATGTCAGAGTTTTATAGGTTCAGTTTTGTGCCCAAAATTTGGATGGGTGCAAGAGATGCCATTTAGATGTTTAAGACCTCAGTCCAGCAAACCACTTAAGCATGTGCTTAATTTGACCTCAGTGGGATTACTCATGTGCTCAAAATTAAGCACATGCTCAGATACTTCTCTGGATCAGAACAAGATGGTCAAATGACATTAATTGGAAAATTCAGAATTCCCACAGCACTCTTATTTCTATCTGTTGTGGTTAGATGCATTACAATAGGGTCTCACGCATGATCAGAGAACAGAGACAATAAGACAAGATGCTGCTTGCATCAATATGAATATTCAGTTACAGGAAAAGCATTCAATTTAAACTTAAGCCACCCCAGCACCATTCAATTACCTTACACAGCATTAGTGCAGGGGCAGTATTATCAATCAGCTGGAGATCACACGCACAAAGTGCCAAATCCCAACCCAGTCACATAAGGGAGAAAGGGACATTTTGGTGGCCCTTTATTCACACATATACTGACACTGTATTAGTCTGACCAGTCCCAAGGACGGGCAGGCTTGGGGGGAATCCATGCACACTTGGAAGTCCCATTAGCTGTGCTGGAGGTGGGGTATGGTCAAGCCAATGAGCAACTCTTAATTCAAGCATGAACACTGGTGCCCCTCTCCCTGCCCAAAAAGGGCTCATAGATGGTGCTGCAGCATTGCAAAGCAGAATGCGATGAACCCAAGACTAGCTCTAAGAGAAAGGTTTCATATGTAGAGGCAACAGCAAAAGGTTCCATCTCATTAGACTACACCATAATATCTGCCAAAATCTGTCACACTGCCAGTGTTGCCAGTTTTCACAATTGTATCACAAGCAGTGTTATTTTTAAAGCACCAGCTCCAGGAGCCGTGTGATTCCATAAGAATCTCAGCTTCCATTTTAAAAATAAAAATACCATTTCTGGCCCTTATGGTCACAGAAAAGCATGAAAACATGACTCCTAAACTCTCAACAAAAAGACAGCAAATAAAAAGAGCAAAACATTCATTCTTTTTAATAAATCTCATGATTTTAAGACAATCTCATGATTTGGGGAGGCCGGACTCATGATTTTTGAATACTGAGTTTGGCAACACTGCATTCCTCATACACCCAAACTCCCAGTGAATCTAGGAATGCAGAATCAGGCCCTGAATCACCACCACACAGCCCTGCAAGGTTGTGTATCATCTCCTCATAGAAGACTGCCTGTCTCTTCTCTTTCTTCACTCCTCATCAATTGCACAAATACAAACTGGGAAATGACTGCCTAGGAAGGAGTACAGCAGAAAGCATCTGGGAGAGTGGATCACAAACTAAATAAAAGTTAACAATGTAATACGGTTGCAAAAAAAAGTGCACATTATTCTGGGACATATTAGCAGGAGTGTGTTGTAAGCAAGACATGAGAAGTAATTCTTCCACTCTGCTTAGTACTGATAAGGCTTCGGCTGAAGTACTGTGTCCAGTTCTGTGCACCATACTTTGGGAAAGATGGACAAACTGGAAAAAGTCCAGAAGAGAGCAACCCAAAAATAATTAAAGATCTAGAAAACGACCTATAAGGAAAGATTGAAAAAAACTGGGTTTGTTTAGTCTGGAAAAGAGAAGACAAAGGGGACATGATGACAGTCTTCAAGTACATAAAAGGTTGTTATAAAGAGGAGGCTGATAAATTGTTCTCCTTAACCACTAAGGACAGGACAAGAAGCAATGGGCTTAAATTGCTGCAAGGGAGATTTAGGTTAGACATCAGGAAAAACTTGCTAACTGTCACGGTAGTTAGGCACTGAAACAACTTACCTAGGGAGATTGTGGAATTTCCATCACTGGAGGTTTTTAAGAACAGGTTAGACAAACTCCTGTCAAAGATGACCTAGAGAATACTTAGCCCTGACATGAGTGCAGGGGACTGGACTAGATGACCGATTAAGGTCCTTTTTAGTCCTTCATTTCTGGTATTCTATGGTTCTCCATCTCATAAAAAATAAGAACGGGGGGGAAGTCTTGTCAAACCCCTGGGGATATTCCACCTCAATCCTGCAAAATACTGAGCACCTTCTGTGAAGTGCTGGGTGCCCTTAACTCCTGTTGGCTTTGATGGGCCTTACAAGCACTCAGTACCTCTCAGGAGTCCCTCAAACATCTTGCACAATCAGGCTCATATGCAGTCAAACCTATTTGAATATGACATTATTCCAGTCTGCCTATATCACCTGACTCCATAACCTCCAGCCACATACTGTAGTGAAACAATGTTCTTTTCACAGGATTCCCCAAAGCAAATGATTTGAGAGAGAGAACTGCCTATAGTCAACTGCTGTAGCGGCATCAAACAAAGTGGTACATCGAACAAGAGAACTGTTAGATTTGGGGAGGTCATAGACCTCTTTGCCAGGGGATACATATATTTATTTAAGATTGCAATCCTTTTGGATATGCCCTCCAATACAAAAGGGAAACCAGATCTTTCCTGGGGCATCCAGTAGCCCATATTGGAGTTCTGGCTTCTGCTACATTTGCTGGCTCCGATGTAGCCAATACTCAATTTGCTAGCTTTCAGATCTGGATCCTGTACCTTTTGCAGGTGATGCGCTCATTTGCTGATGCCTCTTCTGCCTACAACATTGCTAGACCACAGGGTCTAACAGAATGGTTCTTACAGGCTCTGACTTCTCTACCATATGTTATTAGAGAAACCTGTCTGGCACTTGAGGAAAAATAGCTGTAATCTATTTGCATAAATCTGTTTTTTACTGCAGTTGATGGGCTGTAACTACCTTAAGTCTAGTAACCAAACAGCTAATTGGTAGTGACATTTCAAGTGTTTCCATTGGGAATAAACTATGCATGTTGCGTCTCATATATGGCAAGCGTGGTCTAGTGGCGAGACCAGGAAAACAGGAAATGTGGCAGCTAGCTTGCATTCCCAGCTCTCGCCCTGGTTTGCTATGTGCTCTCTCTGGCCTGGTCTTCAGAAGTGCTGAGCACCTTCAACTCCATTTGAAGTCAAAGAGAGCTGTAGGCAGGTGGTCATCACCTCTGAAAATTAGACCATTGGTTTAGCCATATTGCAAATGGGGCTTACCTGAGATTTTCAAAGCACTTTGAGACTCTCAGATAAAAGTAAACACGTAGAAAAAACAGGCAACACAAACTTGTGACAAATGACTCTTGAAGTAGCCCCCACTTGTGGCAAGCTGTCGGGTAGCTTTCAGAGCTGCGTGCAACAAATCGAGAGGTCCTTTAAACACAGAAGCCAGAAGGCATTTTCTTTGTAAGTGTTTGGTAGGCTCATTTTCTTTCAACTTGAGGAGATGTTATAGCTGAGCTAGCTCCTGGCAGATATAAAGACAATCTCATATAAAGCTCATATAAAGACAATCATAACAGGGATAAGAACCATTTCCTGAGAAAGCCAGATAGACAATTCACATCAGCCATGTGCAAGGAAATCCAGGGCCATTTTTCCCAGCATCCCTTTCTGAAATTGAATATAGAGGGATCGTGATAATAAAAGGTGCGACTGATATAAAATGTCAGCAGAACATCAAACCATTCTGAGTTTAATAACCACAGGGGTCCTGCATCAAAGAAATCTGATCGGCATTATGAGACAGCATACAACAAAGAGGATATCATTCAAATATGTGCTGTTGGATTGGAAAAAAATACTAGTTTGCTTCCACTATCAGTGGCTATTACACTGATATAGTGTTTCTCATACGGCAAGGAGCTGGCCCTGTTTGCTTGGGACTTTATGGCACTACAATGCAAAATCAAAATCTGATGCTAATAAAGATCTATAGGTAGTTAGTACCTTTCAGCTGGAAGAATCCTGGAGGATTTAAACAGATGTCCCCTCTGCTGGAGAAACTCTGACAGTTAATTTTTCCTAGAGATGCTCAAACCACAAAATTCACATCTGGGATCTGGATTCTGAACACCCCATAATTTGAGGGTGTTTGGATCCCAGGTTTTGGCTTCAGCCAAATCCTATTGATGGGCCATTTCCCCTTTGAGCTCAGCACATGAGGGCCATCTGCTGAATGGTTAATATTAAAATGGATAAAGCATTCTTCTCTTCCCCTCCTAAACTGCTGGGCTGTGGCACCACATATTTAAACAACTGCTGCATTCCACCTCACAGGTGGCTGCATTTCAAAAGCTTATCGGACTCACATGTAACCACATGATCCTAAAAGAGAGTTTGCATTCTTTCAGAATAAAGTGTCCTCTCTCATCTCCCCATATCCACTCCCCAGATCTTCCCAGATTCTTGATACGATCCAGAGAAACTCTAGCGAGGCAGTCTACCAGCTGTGGGTCATTAGGCATGTGGTGGAAACCCTATGCTGGCTTTTTCCCTGACTGTTTCAGTCTCCAACCTGCTCTGTCATGTGTGTGACTACTTTTATTTTGATTTCAGTTTCCTTTTTTTCTCACACAGACACAATGTGCCGGGGAAGAATCAGCTTACCGATTATCTCTGCTGTCACCTGAATAAGGAAAGTGTCTGTTCCTCCATCAGTGGGGCATTTCCACTAGCACCGCAAAGGGAAACCTAGCTTCTCCATTTGTTACCCAAGAGCACGTTCCTGCTCCCATTTAAGTTGGCGATAATGCTCTGCTCCTTTGGCTTTTTGCATGTTTTTCTCCCCTCTTCAATCTTTCTTGTTAATGGGAGTTTTGTGCTGACACGAGATCTCAGTTTTCCAGTCTAGACTCACCAGCTCCCTGCTGATTATTTCTCACTCACCCACCTGAAGCTTTTTGACATCACCAGTTGCCATGGAGGTGGCAGTTGATTCTGAGGTCACAGGGACACATCATCAGGTGGGGAATAAGCAGTAGAAGCTGGGCTGGGCTTACATTCAAGCATCTCTCAGTGACACTCATCCCAGAAAAAGACGGGAGGGGAGGAAAACAGGATATGGTCCCTAACTAAACTTCCCAACAAGTCACTGGTAATAAAACCAGGTAAGATCATTCTTTAGAACAGGGATTCTCAACCCCGTGAGTGGAGGGGTCATAAATGGGTGTGTCAAGGCTGATTCCCCACTCTGGCACTTCGAGCACAGAACTTGGGGGCCCGCAAGGATTTTAAAAATTAATACTGGCCACTCCAGGCTGGCATTAAACTCCCAAGGTTACAGCTTCTCTCTGATCTTGGATGGGTAGATGCTGCCACCACCCAAGTGCAGACCCCTTGCCCCCCTTCTGAGAACCCAGGAAGGAACACTTGGGAATTCCTTCCTGTGGGGTACCCTCAAGCCCTTTCACCCCACTTCCAGGGAAGAGCTGAGAGGGAACAAATGGAAATCAGCTGTTGCCACCAGCTAATTAAAAAACATGTGCACAAACCTCTTAGGGGATACAAAAATCCAATCCTGTTCTTAAAAAAGGTAAATTTTATTAAACCCAAAAAGAAAGGAAATACATTTGAAATTTAGGATTTTTGCTAGATCTTAAAAGAAACAATTACAAAACTTAAGCATCAAGATAGCTATCTTGAGGTTCAGCTTAAAGGTTACGAACAAAACAAAAGCATCTGGGGTTAGTACAGAGGACTCCACAAGCCAATAAGAAATAAAAAAAATAACCCTACTCATGTCTTCCTAGACATTCCCTGATTTACTTACATATCTGGGGTTTAGATAAGTGGGTCCGAGGTATGAATTGTTGCTTTTTCATATCTGGTTTTAAAGCTACTTACAGCATTTCTGCTCTGTGTCTCCACTCTCCAAAGAACAACAACAAAAGGGAAGTTTTTTTCCAATTTTAAAAAGTTCTACCCATCCCATTGGCTCTTTTGTTCAGGTGCCCACTCCCTTTTGTTCAGGTGCCCACTTCTTTTACCTAGCCAGGGAGACTTTTTAACTCTTTACAGGTAAAGCAAGAAGAGAAAAGCCACCAAGAGGGACTTTATAGCTAACTGGCTGGCTGGGTGTCCATAAATGGGAGTTCCCTCCCCTCCGCCCCCTGCTTCATTTATCACAGGGTGTCAAGGGGTTGCGAGCACCCAGCCCTTCCCATGTTGCCAAGTGGGAGAAAGGCAAATAGCAAAAACTCTTGTAAACTCTTTGAGCTCTATGTGGCTACTTCACAGATGGATTAAAAAAGAGCCAAACCATTCAGATCACATAATACAACCTGCATTGGTTATACAGACTCCAAAGTGCTGAAGGTACATTTGCTTGTCAAGAATAGTTGAAGGACTCAAGCCATGAGATCTCCACAGCTTTCTTTGGTAGACTGCACCAGTTTAACAGATCCCATGCTAGAGAATGCAGAGGAAGGCTCAAGCCATAGTATTCTGATTTAAATCCAGATTTCAAAACCCTCACCCACCTCCCCAAGGTATTTGGATTCAACTCATTCTGCTGTTTGTCTCTCTTCAGTCTGGGGCTGGATTCCACCTCATCTCTAGTTTCCTGATATTTAACCTAAATTTTCCCTTTGCTCAGTTTCCTCCCAGAACACCTAGTTATACAGCCCTGGGCCACCCAAAATTAATTCTTCCTCCTCCTGGGAGCTTAGATCCTGCCCAGGGGGCTCTTGGGTGCACTGAGGGATTCAGGGGCACTTCATTGAAACTGAAGTCAGCCAGACTTGGCCAAAATTCTTTCTGGGGTCTGCAGGTCAGCGCTCACACCCCAGCAATGGAGCGTGTGCCATGTGCTGCCTACTGCATGCCTGAGGATCTCCACTGGTCAATGCAGAGAAGTAGCTAGCACCCAGGACAGCACTAGCAAGGAGCACAGACTGCAATTCCCAGCCACACTGACTAGTCCTTAGACCAAGGAAGGGGGAGAGGCCGGTTACATCACTCCCCCTTGCACACCTCTGCCAGGACCAGCAATGCTCTGGGCCTTGAGTGTTATACTCCTCACCCTTGTTGACAGCTCATAGATTTGGACCCAGGAGGGCTGAACATAGAGTGTTTTAAGAGAAGGGCCGTCTCTTCTGGAACTCACTCCCCTTGCTGGTCCATTAAGGTATATTCAAGCAGCTGCTAAGTCCCAGGGAGAAATTTTTCTCATAGGGTGGCTAGACTGGGCACTGTGGGCCAGATCCTCAGATAATGTAAATCAGCCTAATCCCATTAATGTCAAGGGAGCGAGATTGATTTACACAAGCTGAGCATATGGCCAGGTGTATTTTCTGATGCTGCTTTCTGCCATTGCACTGGTGTGACAGTGATAGACTCATAGGGCTGATGTAGGCAGAAGGAGTTCTAGAATCAATGAAGGTTTGAGGCTTGCGTCTGGGGTGTGTATTTTTAAATATTTATCAAACACTTGCCGCTGATATCCCCATTGTCTGTCATCTGCCCAAATTATACAGAGCTCACACTCTGTTTTCTCTCATTTTAAGTCAATTTGGTGGTTGTGAAAAGAGCCAAGATGAAAGCCCGTTAGACACCCCCGTTAAGCCTGAGCAGCAGTGATGTGAACACGCCACACACTGCTCCACATCATGCCTAAGCCCTGTTTGGGAGGATCCAGCTCCAAGGTTCAGGGTGGAATTCAGCCTCCAGGGCATATTTCAGTCCTTGGCCTCTGCTGAGAGGCCAACAGAGTAACCGGTTGTGGTAGTGGGGTTAGAAAGTCCTCCCATTCTTCACCAGAAAGCAGAGGAGGAGCCCAGGACTTCACAGCAAGCAAAGAAACTTCTAACAAAAGCCCAGCTGGGTGACGTGGGGTAAGCAGACATAAGGGAGATGGAAAGAGAAGGAGCTAGCAAATCCCATCTCATCTCTCCTGAGTGGGCAGAGGCTCCCTCTGAAAAAATCACTAAGACACAGGCAAAATTTTCCGCACAACTCCGGGGTTGGTATGTCAGACTTTGCACTCTTTCTCTGCTCTTTACAGGGACTTCCATCCACCATGTTGCTGCTGATTCTGGTGTTGCATTTGGCCATGCCCATTCCCAGTGAGTGTCTCATGCACCGATGTTGCCATTTGGACTCTTAAAAGTACATTGCCAAGTTTTGAAAGCCCCAAATGGCTAGCGCTGGTACCAGCTATAAGCAGGAGACAATGGTGTCTTTATAGCAGAATGCTTCTATTTATGGTCCCTGAGCCCTGAGGGTGGGAATTTTAGCTGAGCATAAAGAAGCTGGGAATTCAGCTCCTATTAGAATTCTGTGGGAGACCAACTCAAATGTCTTATGTAACAGCAACTTAGTTGTACTTGCAGTGTCCCCCAGGGTAGAAAAGTTTCAGGTCTTGGCTGGACTGAATGCGTAAGTGGATTTTTAGGAGGATAGAAGGGAGTTTGGGGAGATTGAAAACTAGCTTGAACTAATAACACCGTAAATGCAGATGCTCTCTTGATAATCACCAAGATCATGCCTTCCCACCTTAATACATAAGCCCTGTCCATAGTAATGGGAATTACATTGATTCACTAGACTTCCTGTTTGGAAGTGGTGACCCCGGTACAGGCTTTCTACCTCCAAAACACTCCCTTATGGCATAGGGTGGTCCTGCGGGTACCCTGCCTCAGTTTCCTTCAGAAGTTCCCAGAAACAATCCACTCCCAGAAACATCTTTAAAACAATATCCCCCACCCCCAGGTCTAATTTATTTGACATTGTACAGGTCCCAACATAAGGACAATATGATGCATCCGATGAAGTGAGCTGTAGCTCACGAAAGCTTATGCTCAAATAAATTTGTTAGTCTCTAAGGTGCCACAAGTCCTCCTTTTCTTTTAACATAAGGCTTGTCACGGTTCCCTCCCCACTCTGAACTCTAGGGTACAGACATGGGGACCCACATGAAAGACCCCCTAAGCTTATTTCTAGCAGCTTAGGTTAAAAACTCCCCAAGGCATGAAATTCTCCCTTGTACCTGGGATTAGGTAACGCTGCCACCACCAAGTGATTTATACAAACTCAGGGAAAGAACCACTTGGAGTTCCTACTCCTCCCTAATATCCCCACAAGCCCCCACACTCCCTTTCCTGGGGAGGCTTGAGAATAAACAAGATGAGCACAGACCGACCTTGGGGGATTTTTAGGACCAAAAAAAAAAACCCGATCAGATTCTAAAAGAAACAGAACTTTATTAGAAAGAAAAAAGGTAAAAGAAGCACCTCTGTAAAATTAGAATGGAAGATAATCTTACAGGGCAATCAGATTAAAAACACAGGATTTCCCTCTGGGCCAAACTTTGAAGTTACAAAAAGAAAATCAGGAATACACCTTCCTCTCAGCACAGAGGAAAATCACAAGCCAAAACAAAAATAAGCTGGTATTTACTAATTCTAATGGAGTTGGATTGCTTGCTTCCTTGATCTGTGTCCGGCAAGCACACAACAGACAGACCAAAGCCTCCCCCCACCCCCAACAGATTTGAAAGTATCTTGTCCCCTTATTGGTCCTTTTGGTTATGTGCCAGCCAGGTTACCTGAGCTTCTTAACCCTTTAAAAGTAAAAGGATTTTGTGCCTCTGGCCAGGAGGGATTTTATAGTACTGTATACAGGAAGGTTGTTACCCTTCCCTTTATATTTATGACAAGGCTCCTTACACCCAGTTCAGGGTTTCCACAGCCCTCCATCCTGGGACTGCATGGTTTAAGTCCTGGCCTCCCTGGCCTGCAAACTCACCCCTTTAGATAAAGAGTTTCCAAAGCCCACCTTTGAGGGACTGTAGGCTGGCCTAGTTATTCTTCTCAGCAGCTCCTCTGGTTCCACCCAAAGCATCTCCCTTATCAGCCCAGGGGCCTAATTGGGTCCCAAGACCCACCCCCCACATGACCTTCATTTTCCTCCTTTGGGGTGGACAGCCAGCTGTGTCACAGGTGGGACAGAGACCCACCACTCCTTAAAGGGACATGCCACCTTATGACAGAGCCCATAATATTGCAGGTGCAATTGATAATGTGCAGCAATCTAGCTGCTTGAACTATATATGCAAATTTCATCCAGCATTGTGGGTGCAAAATGCAGGTGCAGGACAACTGCAGGTGCCAGTTTTAAGTCAGAAGCAAAATGGGCGTTTATGCTCCTGAATGCTCATTTTAGAAGGCAACTACAGGAGGTGGACATAGTACGATATGTAGGTGCCTACCCCTATGAACAGCTTGTCCCACTTTACTCCTGCCCAGTAATCCCTGCCAAGGAGCTGGGAGCTCAGGAAGAGCAGGAATGGCAGTGATAGACTATTGCTTTAACAAATGAATGCTTTTGTATCGGAGCCAGGGAGAAGCTGGAATTTCTGGACAGTGAAAGAGACTGAGGATGATAGTTTTTCCTGGTATTACTCTTCAAAGGTACATTGCAATATATTCATGCAGTTTGTTTTATAAGGTGTCATCGATACCACTATCTCCCAACTCAGAGCAGAGCCAGTGGTCTAAATGTTCTAATCAAGAATCACTGGGGGTAGAGGGAGAAAAGACGTGATATATTGTTATTCGTTGTAGGAAACAGCCTTCCAGCAAGACCTCTTTGTCCTGCTACTCAAAGTGTGCATCAAATATTGACAGCTTTCACTGGCATTCGCTAAATAGTGCTGGACCAGCGCAATGCACAGAGCTGGTCAAATACATCAAAGAGATATTATGGGGATACATTACTTGACAGACAATGGTGAAAGACAGAATATTTTTGCCCCTTTTCTACCCAAGCAGCTAGTCAAAGTTTAGGGCTCTGAGGATGTTCCAGTTGGGAGTAGAAATTAGTGATTGTCAGGTCTCTGATGGAATTTTGCTTATTTACAAAGACTGTACAAAGTCCTGTGTCTCTGATCACAGGGAGAATCAAACAGCAGGAAACAGCTTCTTTTGCTCATGGCACCAAGAACAGTCTTTTCAGCCTGCACCTCTGACCCAAAAACCTTTCCCAAGGTTTCTTCCAGGGTCATACACTGTGCTTTCAGCTGCTCCTTCAGGCTGCATGTGCATCCCACTCCTCCTTTGTGTTCTGCCTTCCTTCATACTCATACCTCTACCCGAAAGCAGTCATCAGCAAAAGCTCAGGGGTAGGTTCGCATACTCCTTTTTCCTTAGGTGGGGGCATATCTTTACAGTTGTGTGAATTGAAGGGTGAGTTCACACCTATCAATCTTAATGAGGTTTTCACTCACTCCATAACAAGGTTTCACCCAGCCCGTAAATATTAATTTCACCAAATTCTATTATATGAGCAACTTTCCTGCCTGGATCATTGGTTGTAAGTCAAGTAGGAGACGCGCAACCAAAGGGAATTAAATTAGAGGCAGATGTCATGACAAACAGCCAGGTTGGGATCTAGGGAAAGGGAAAGAGAAGAATTTAAAGGGACAGATGATGATGGCCATCCAATTCTATTAAAATTAGTTGATAATTAATTGTGACCTAAGGCATCCAAGTGGGAGGAGGCACATGAGAAAGCCCATACTGGGTCAGACAAAAGGTCCATCTAGCCTAGTATCCTGTCTTCTGACAGTGGCCAATGCCAGGTTCCCCAGAAGGAATGAACAGAACAGGTAATCATCAAGTGGTCCATCTCCTGTCGCCCATTCCCAGCTTCTGGCAAACAGAGTCTAGGGACGCCATCCCTGCCCATCCTGGCTAATAGCCATTGATGGACCTATCCTCCATGAACTTATCTAGTTCTTTTTTGAATCCTATTATAGTCTTGGCCTTCACAACATCCTCTGGCAAAGAGTTCCATAGGTTGACTGTGCATTGCGTGAAGAAATACTTCCTTTGGTTTGTTTTAAACCTGCTGCCTATTAATTTAATTTGGTGATCCTTAGTTCTTGAGTTATGAGGAGGTGTAATTGTAAAATTTGTAATGTAAAAGATAGCTTAAAAAAAATGGAGAGGACTTGGGGCAGCAGCCAAGTGTTTTTACAACTATCAAAAAGGAAGAAAACTTAGAGCAAGAGGTGCAGGCCAGCCACAGCCAGGTGAGGAGCGAGCCACAGACATATGCATAGGGTGTGAGGCTTTCAAAGTCAGTTATATGATCAATGGTGTCTGATTGTGCATTGAGATTAAAGAAATAAATAGTAAAAAAGGAGGCACCGTCAGCAGCAGGGGAAGTCACTGACCATCCTGAGGAGGGTTCAGATGGACGGTATTGGGAACAAAGAGGGCAAAGCCAGCTAAGGGTAGCTATGATTGGGGCAGGAATGCTGAAGGCTTAGGTGTGGGAGGAGGTAGGCAGAAATAAGAAGTAGGAGCAGGGTAGAGTTAGCAGCCCAATGCTATGATGAATGTTTGTAAATCGGGAGCGGCAAATCCTTGGCATCATGTGATGGGAAGATCAGACGAGTCTGATGGGCATAAGAAGAAAAACAATAGTGCTGAAGGGTCATGTGTTTGAGTTTCATGTGTGTTAATGTGCAGGACTCTCTCTCACACCTACACCCTCTGAACTACCCTCTCTGACTGGTTTATTCTGCATTGTGTTCATCAGACAGTAGGGGAGAGGCTGGATGAGCACATCAGGACCGTAGACAGGCATCTGGACAAGCACATTGGGACCTTAGGCACATGGGTGGATCAACATGTCTGGAGCCTCAACAAATGGGTGCAGGAGCACATGGGGACCCCAGACAAGTGGGTGGATCAGCATACGGAGGACCTGCTTGGGTGGCTGGATGAGCATATTGGGGCCCTCGACAAGTGGCTGGACAGATACGTTTGGACCCTGAATGAGTGGCATGAGGAGTATATTGGGGCTTTTGACAAGAGGCTAGATGAGCATGTCCAAGACAGGTGCCAGAAAGACCACACTGCAAACATAGTTATGTGGCTGGACCACAACAACAGGACCCTGTACAAGTGGCTGGATGAGAATGTCATGGTCCTGTACAAGTTGCTGGAGGAGTATGATGGGACCACAGACAAGTCACTGGTAGAGTACGCTGAGGTTCAGGTCAAGCTGCTGGAGAACCACGTCAAAGTCCTAGAAGAGTTCCTGCACCAGTCCCTGACAGCCACCAATAACTGGCTGGAAAGAAATGCCAGGGCCAAAGAAGGGCCCTCAGACAAGCATGTCCAGTGTCTGCAGAGTACATGTCTACAGGAGCAAGAGTCTGAAGAGGCCCAAGAAGTGGGGCCGGAAGACAAATACATCACAGCCATAAGGAACTGGTTGGGGAAGTATGTTGGCGCCATGAAAAAGTGGCTACAGGAGAACTTCGGAGGCCAATACCAAAAGAGCCTGATGTAGGGGTTTCATAGTGCCCAAGACAAAGAACTGTGTGCCACCTCCCCTGTGGACAGCATATTACTGTAATCTATTCATCATCCCTGGGAGAGCCACCTGCCTCAAGAGCACAGATTGGAAAACACTAACATGAATAAACCTTAACACCAGATCTCTTGATTCTTCATTCATCTTTGTTACATTGTCTTCATTTGTCCTCCTTTTTCCCTAGTCTTCTCTCCCCCTTTTATTATTTTCTGTCCTCTCACTCTGAGAGTCTCCCTCATTACCCTTCACCCTCCACCATACCCCTTCACCCCTGGACCCAATATCCCCTTTACTCTTCCCCATTCATCAGACTTACTGTGACTGGGGTTCTATAAATACCTGTGACTAGATACACACAGACAGATCCTTCTCTCTTTCTTTCTAGTCCTCACTCTCTCTTTCCCTCCCTTCTTGGGTCACCATGAGTCCTTAATTTTCCCTTCCTCCTCTCCTCTCCGCATTACCACGCTGTCCCACACAGTCAGAGGTGGAGGTTCATAAGGGGCCATCTCCTGCGTTCCATCCTGAGGCTGGCTCTCAAAGAGCATACAGCAATTTCTCCCGTGCCTATTCTTCCCTGCGCTCCTGGGATAGACTCCAAAAGAGCATGGGCAGGGTGGGGGCGAAGTCAGTTGATGAACTACAGGCTGCATCCCACAGCCCATGTTCCTGGAGAGCAGAGGGGTATTTTTTTTTCTCCTTTCTGGTCCTCCACTTCCCACCCTGCAGGCAATCACCTTCCTTTGTTTTTGTGGTGTGATTTGCCATGCAATGCACTCTTAGCCACACCAAATACTACATCACAGATGACCAGCATGAGGGGGTTTCCACTCTCCTGGCCCTGCAAGTGTGGATTAGCAACACCCCTCTGGCTATGCAAACTTAGGGTCCATCTACACTTCAAGTTGAAGGTGTAATTTCCAAGTCAGGCAGATGAGCATTCACCAGCTTTGATCGAGTTAGCCCTTTAGAAAGAATGTGACCATGGTGGCCCAGTCCGTGGGACTAACTAGCTGCTCAAGTACAATCCTACTCAGGATGCTAGGTACTTACTCAGGTGGCTAGCACCACCACCTGCATCACCACCACCTGCATCACCATGGCTACCCTGCTAGTTCTAGTGTACTAGCTCAATCAAAGCTAGCAAGCGTACGTCTACCTGAGCTGGAAATGACAAGTCCAGCTCCAGTGTAGATGTGCCCTTTCTGAGAGAGGAAATATCTAGGGCCCACACGTCGAAAACCTGATCCCTGTTCCAGCGTCTGCCATTTGTCGGTGCAATTTAGGTGATTCACGTGGCTGAGTTCTTAACTGTGCTCATGAGTCAAGAACTTGTGTGTCTAAATGGCTTTAATTTGCATCCAAAATGGTCAGCTCAAATAAAAAAAAATAAAAAAAAATCAAGGCCCTCTTAAGGCAAGACAGAAATATTGATGCTTTTTATACAGGAAAAGTTATGGGAAATAACTCTCCTGGTGCCGATAGGGGGAGCAATATAAAAGAGTTGCATTTGTTTAGAATTCCCATGACTGACTTAAAATGTTACTACTTACATTTGAGCCAGATGCATTCAGTAAGGGAATCTAAGACCATGGTCTCTCCAGAGGTCAGGCCAGCAATGCAGAACAAAAAGATGGGGAATCGGAATCGTCAGAAGACCCATTTGTACCATATACTGTAAGTACTGTGTTGTATCTCTGCTATTGTCATGTGGAATTTGCTGATACAGCTCATATTGTATGCAGAAGATAAAAAAGGACCAGATCTTCAGCTAACATAAGTTGGTGGCACCCTAGTGAAGTCAACAGCACTATGCTGACTTTCACCTGAGACTCTCTGGCCCGAAGATCTAGAATTTTGAAAGGAAAAAAAAATCAAATTCAACTGGCGCCAGAGTCCTGCATAAACAAAGCAAGCTCCTGATCCCTGGGCTAAATATTGGTCCAGTTCCGCTCTCAGTCACAAAGATGCAGCTTCCATTGACTTCACTAAGACTTGCCCCAGAGCAACTGATGGCAGAACTCAGTCCTTTGGGAGTTGCACCCCTGTGAATCAGAGTAGAGTGCAGCTCTGGTAGGGGTCTGAACTACTACAAGGCATATTTTAGAAACGGGCCTGAACCACAGCCCCAAAGCCAGACACCTGCACACTGCAGGAGTTCAAAATTGAAAGACAGATGTTGCAGCTCAGGCCCATCTCTACATGGGTTTGATGAGCAACGTGACCAGGTGTATGCTGCTTTGTTATGCTGTTCTGGGAGTCTGACTTTTGAATTCCCTGATATCTGTTCACAAAGGGCCAGATGCAAAGCCCAAGGAAATCAGTCGAAAGAATCTCAGTGACTTGTGGAGGCTTGGAATCAAGCCCTTATTTTCTAAGGTCTAGACACAGGAAAGCAGCCCTGTTCAGGAAGAGTGCTGAAGCACATACTTAACTTTAAGCACATGATGAGTCAATGGGACTTAAGTACATGCTTCAGTGCTTCCTTGAATCAGAGCCACAAGGTCCAGAAATAGAAGTTTTGCATTCAATTCTAATTCTATTGAAAAGACACACGGACTACAAAGCATACCAGAGCACTGTTGAAGCACGTCCGTTTATATTTCAGCTACAGCCTATTGGCTCCCTTTTTTCAGGTGGAAAGGGAAATTCAAAGGGGCAGGGCAGGGTAATCTCTTTTTAATGCAGTGCGTGGTGCAAAATCCACTCACAGCTAGCCAGAGAGAAACAGACATTAATGACTTGGTCTCACTCATGTACAAAAATAAAAAATTTCATTCATCAATCTACTTTGATGGCTTTCTCAACATGGAAATATTCTAAACAACTGGGGCTGCAAAAGAAAAGGGCTGAAAGGCTATTGAAAGGCATTTTCCAATCCTGCTATAATGTTATTGATCTCAGGTACCTACATGGCTGAATTACCGTAGTACCTGGACTCTGAACAATTTTTAAGGTATTTATCCTGCGAGATAGGGAAATAATATTCCCATTTTACAGATGGGGAATTGAGAAACTAAGGCCAAGATCCACAAAGGAACTTAGGCACTGTGACACTCAGTGTCACAAGGCCTAGTATTAAGTGCCTAGAAAAATCCCAGGAACAACACACATTCCCAAAGCTGAGGTATAATGAGCCTGGGTTCCCTATACAATTAAGGAGGAGAGACAGGCACCTCAGAATGCCATTCACAAAAGCCATCCCCCTAGCTGGGGGGGGGAACTGCTTAAATTAGCAGAGAGATCAGTAAGTGGGGCGTGTCTTGAACCCTACTTCTCTCAGGGAGATAGTCGCCTCTCTCCACTAGCGAGTCACAGGCAGGAACCCCTCTCCTGCAGTCAGGTGGCTTTGGCACCCAAGGTGTTTCTTGTGAGAATGACTTAGGCTGTTCCACCATGGATAGATACTTAAAGAGGCATTGGGCCAGAGAGTGTACATGAGAATGACCCTGTAATCCACTGGTTAGAGCACTCTGTCCTGAAAAGCGTGGGAGACCTCTGCACAAATCTTCTCTCCCGCTCTCTCGAGGCAGAGTGGGGAATTGAACACAAGTCTCTGACATCCCAGATGAGTGTTTTAACCACGAGGATAAAAGTGATCAGGTGGGGTCCCCTCCTTCAGCGGCCAGATTCTGACGGCGACACCATCCGCTGGGCACTCTCTGAGCCCACCTACCAGATTGGGCCTCACACATGGGTTACACAGGCAAATGCCTATCTTCCCCAGCTTGTGACTCACTCTGGGGCTTTAGCGAGAGACAGGCGTCCAGAGGAGGCAGCAATGTGCAGGCCCGGAAGCAGAAACTTAGGTGCCAAGGGAACTTTTACTCTGAAAATTGAGTGAACTTAGCTGCCTCCAGGGTTCAGAGAGAGTTTTGTGAATCTCAATGGTCCTGAAACTGGGACTCAGGCAACACTGCTTGCCCAAGGTAACACAAAGTCTGTGGCAAAGCAGGGGTCTGCCAGCTCCCAAGCGAACATCATGGTCACAGGACCATGCTTTCCTATACATTCCCTCTCTACTCTTTTACTAAACTTCACTCCACTATTCCAACACCCATCATCCTGTCTGTGACATGGAAGGGGAAAGCCATATGTTTCTATAGGCACTGATGAAAAAAAGGAGTAGATACGGAAGTCAGAGCATCAACCCTAGTCAGGACAGCACTAGTATACTTTAAGCATGTCTGTGCTTAAGTCCCACTGTAGCCAAGCATTTGCATAAGTGCTTTGGAAGCGGGATGTACTGAAGCACTTAAGTGCCTTTCTATGCAGCGAGTTGCAGACGGTAGGATGCAGCAGCCGCTTACATCCCATAGGGCAAATTCCAAAGATGATCACAGCCAGAAGAAAAGGGACATTGCATGATGTATTTTCCACTTCCGACATGGCTGAGAACATGGGTCTGGTGCGTGCAAACTAGAGCTTTACAGCATGTTGTTCCCGAGGTGCTTTAGGGCTCCCATACTGGCAGAGAGATTCAGGGTGAGCTTGCCTGTGCATCTGACCACAATGAAAGTCATAGCGTAGGCACGTCCCAACAGCCTGGTGAAACAGTGACCCTAGCTGGAGATAAGCCATCAGGACAGGATTGGGTGGGCATTGAGGTGTGACTGCAGCATAAGCAAGCTAGCTTCAAGAACAATAGCAATGAAGCCGTGACAACACAGGCTAGTCATTCAAATACACACAGAGAATCCTGTGTAGCCTTGTATAGCTCATGCTACCACCAGTGCTGCCATTGTTCCTGGAGCTAACTAGAGCAAAGCTAGTTCAGATATGTCTACACATGCTACAGTCACGCCCCTGACTGCAGTGTGGACATAACCTAAATAGGCAAGGCAAGCCATACATAGACACCACAACTATGCGGAAAGTGCAAAGCAATTGGCTCTGTCTGCCATAACTCAGTGACCAAGAGACCCTACTTTCCCATTCTCACCAGAGACCTTGTTCTTGCAAGATTTACAGAACTGGGCAGAGGTTGTTCTGAGGGTATGCTACATTTCAGGTAGGCATCTCAACATGGGGGAAGCCTACCAAAACAAAGGCAAACTTTACACTTGGTGAGGATGGCCTATGTCACAGCACAATCCCAGCATGCAGAGATTCACACAGACGGAAAACACTTCCAGAATACAATTATGACTGTTGAGTATGACACTAATCACTCTGACTAGAGTGCTAGCCAGAAACCATGCATTTGCCAATTTACAGACTCAGCCAGATGCTCATAACCCTGCAGCCTAATCCAGGACAGTAGTTTTGTAAATTGGTTTTATTTCTATTTGTGTCTGGGCTGGAAGGAGGCTAAACAACTGTGTGTGGTTTTTCCAGGTGGCAGTATTACCCACTGCAGATTGTCTTTGTCTAATTATCCCATTTTGATCTACAGCACAAGTACACTCCTAAGCGACCTATTCAGTGTCAGAGCAAAGTTCCAGCATATTATAGGTCTGCATCTGCTTGTGAGACATGCTGGAAGCATCATGCAGTTAGCATCTGAACAACATGTAACGTTCTGTATGCTGTGGTTTATAGGCTCTCGCCATGCAGAGGTACAGCAGTATTCAGGATAAACCTGCTGAGTGCAGGAAATGGATAAGTTCACCTCTGAGAACAGAAAAGCCAAGGTCTGGTATTAAGGTCTTCCTGAACCAGCAAACAGAATTATTTTCAGTAATTGAAATAAACAGATCCTCTTAACAACATTATTCTTAACATGCAACAAAACTGCTTAAGGAATTAAGGTCCGATCCAAAGTCCAGGGGAGTCAGTAAAAAGAGTCCCATTAATTAGATGACTATGTTTTCATAATCAGAAACAGGGACAATTTTCTGGAAACACATTTTCAATCACAGAACAGTGACAAGTCAGTGAACTAGCCTTGCTCAAGAGCAATTTGCCAGGGGTGGATTTGGCTACTGATTTGATCAGAAGTTTGTGTATAAAACACAAACCAGTTGGGTTCTTGTCGCTGCCCAGAAACAGAATGCAGTGGTGGCTAAAAGTTTCGATTTTTTTTTTTTAATGGAAGACAAATCCTTAATTTTCCCTTGTTCCCAGACCAACTGGAATTTCTCAAGGTTTGTCAATGTCCAGACAAAGCACCAGTGCTTTGCACCAAGCTATAAGCATGAACTGCAAGCATGTGGAGAATGTGTTTATCCCAAACTTTGTGCAGCTACTGAGCTGGACTCGTTGAAAAGTCACCCTGCTGGGTGGAACCAGCAAAAAGTCCTGGAGCTGCATATTGTCTCATGTCAGCTGGTGAGACCGGAGTGGGAATTTTTCCTTGTCTTGTGGCTGACAACAAACATATTTACACATTTCAAAGGATGTTTGTATATGCCCATGTGGTTTACTTTCTTTTTTTACAGTGTGGTTTTCCACTGTTGTGAGAATGTCTAAAAATCCCAACATAGCTGTTACATAACCCAATGGGCATGTGCTTCTGTGCGCTCCTGCTACGTGCTCTGCTGTCTTCAAGGGAGTTCTTCCATATGTGCGTCAGATGCAGTATTTCCAACCTCAAACTCTCGGAAAGCTTGAATCAGGCCCTCCTACCCCTCAATCATGAGTTTGGCTTAAAAATCAAGAGATTTTATAAACAGAACAGCAAACCCCTCCCACCCCCTGCGCGTTCTTGTACAGGGATCTCATGGAGGAAAATTGCTCTGTGTAGCTTAGGGGATGCACAGCCCCTATTTGGCCTCTTCATATCCAGCCCTCACACTGTTCAGCAGAACCCCAACAGTTCCATCACAAAGGGTGCTGCTGTGGAGGAGTGGGCTGGATTTGTCCCTGAGAGACGCTGAGGGGGAAGAAGGATGGTCCAGTGGCTAGAACACTAGCCCAGCCTGCAGGAGACCTGGGTTCAATACCTGGGGTAAGTCATTTTGTCTCTGTTCCTCAGTTCCTTATCTGTACAGTGGGGATAACAGCCCTGCCCTAACCTCACAGGGGTGCTGTGAGAAGACATGCATTGGAGATTGGGAGGTGTGTAGGTACTACATTGATGGGCTTCATGTAAGTACTTCAGATGAGTCCCCTGTGCCAGGGATGGGTGAGGGTGTGCTGTTTTACAGACCCTCCCAGCCACCATGATCAGCGGGCAGCATGCAGCCGAACAGAGGCTACTCCGGCTCTGTGGCCTTGGGGAAGATCTGTCCTTTCCTGCCCCACTGTGAACCTGCCTAGTGCATGGCACAGGTCCATTGAATTGGCCTGGCACTGGGTTCAGGATCTTAGACCTATGGGACCTGAGTGTCATCTCACTTACACCCATTGTAAACCAATGCAATTCCATTGACTTAAAGAGGTTAGTCCCAATTTATACCAGTGTAAGTCAGCGAAAGGAGTATCAGACCCAAGTACATCCACTTCCCATCTCCACCTCCCCTTGTCTAACATCATTTCTCCCCGGGTGAGAGCAGGTCAATAGTTCTACTCATGGGAGTAAACCCTATGCCCGGTAATCCAGTTTGCAGGCTAGGACCCATATACTGAAACACCTTGGGGCCTGAGCCAACTTTTCTGTGTGTGGCTAGTACCACCATGCCTGCCTATGGTGTGATATCAAGCTGAGAACATGTTCTTAAGTACTTCTTAGTCTGAATGAATCCACTTCTTGACCCCCATAGGTCAAAATGGATACAGATGTTCATATCTCTACTTCCAGGTCCCCTCACCTAGCGTGACGACAATCAATGCTGTCTTTGCCAGCCGGCGGGGAGGGGAGGGGTCTCCGACTCTTCTTCATCACCCTGTTAAGAGGTCCATTGCTTACACTAGGAATGATAAAATAGGGGAGCATCTCAAAAGCTCCAGCCCAGGCTTAATGGGGTACAACAAAGCAGGAATGAGCATTACAGAATGTGATGTTCAGAGCCTTAGACTGTGTCTCTCTCTTTCATATTCATACGTATATTATAATAGTTGGTTTGGGGATAAGGACATCATCCCTGTGATGTATTGCACCCTTAACTAGTGATACTTACTGGGGCTGGCTGGAACTGGTGATTTTCAAAATACCAAACCCCATAAAAATAAAAATGCTTCCAGTGCACATGCTCCCTGCTGCTTGGATACCAGTAAATCCACCAGAGGAGCTGTGTGACAGTTGACCCAATCCCACCATATAACAATCTAGATACATCACCTATAGCCTTCCCATCACTGCCAGCCAGGGTGCCCTGTGTTATGAATCCTAGATAGGGGAGACACAAAGCACTATTTAATCATCTAATCTGCCCCTTGCCCATTCAGCATTGTTCCCCACAGAACACTATTTGATGTTTCTTTCAGCCTAGTTATAAGTATTCCAAGAGACAAAGATTCCCCCAATGTCCTTAAAAGACTGTAAGATTCCTTAAAAGATTCCCCATTGTAATTCCCCAGACCTGAACTAAATACAGGTACTAGCTCGGTTTCATAAATTCAAAGTTATGGCTACCATGCAGTCACTAGACACATAGGAGGCCAGATCCAGTGGCCACTGAAGTCAGCAGGAGCCTTTTCATTGGCTTCCATGAGTTTTGGATTTAGGCCCACAGAAGAACAAAACAAAAAACAAACAAACAAACAAAAAGAGTCCCACATCAGATGCCTCCGAAACCAAGCCTTAAGATCCACATTAACTCTGAAGATGCAACACGGCTACCCAATCTCTTCATCTACAGCTCACCTAGTGACAGAGGATGTGGAAAAAGCTAATGTACTCAATGCTTTTTTTGCCTCTGTCTTCACTAACAAGGTCAGCTCCCAGACTGCTGCGCTGGGCATCACAAAATGGGGAAGAGATGGCCAGCCCTCTGTGGAGATAGAGGTGGTTAGGGACTATTTAGAAAAGCTGGACGTGCACAAGTCCATGGGGCCGGACAAGTTGCATCCGAGAGTGCTGAAGGAATTGGCGGCTGTGATTGCAGAGCCATTGGCCATTATCTTTGAAAACTCGTGGCGAACCGGGGAAGTCCCGGATGACTGAAAAAAGGCTAATGTAGTGCCAATCTTTAAAAAAGGGAAGAAGGAGGATCCTGGGAACTACAGGCCAGTCAGCCTCACCTCAGTCCCTGGAAAAATCATGGAGCAGGTCCTCAAAGAATCAATCCTGAAGCACTTGCATGAGAGGAAAGTGATCAGGAACAGCCAGCATGGATTCACCAAGGGAAGGTCATGCCTGACTAATCTAATCGCCTTTTATGATGAGATTACTGGTTCTGTGGATGAAGGGAAAGCAGTGGATGTATTGTTTCTTGACTTTAGCAAAGCTTTTGACACGGTCTCCCACAGTATTCTTGTCAGCAAGTTAAGGAAGTATGGGCTGGATGAATGCACTATAAGGTGGGTAGAATGCTGGCTAGATTGTCGGGCTCAACGGGTAGTGATCAATGGCTCCATGTCTAGTTGGCAGCCGGTATCAAGTGGAGTGCCCCAGAGGTCGGTCCTGGGGCCGGTTTTGTTCAATATCTTCATAAATGATCTGGAGGATGGTGTGGATTGCACTCTCAGCAAATTTGCTGATGATACTAAACTGGGAGGAGTGGTAGATACGCTGGAGGGGAGGGATAGGATACAGAAGGACCTAGACAAATTGGAGGATTGGGCCAAAAGAAATCTGATGAGGTTCAATAAGGATAAGTGCAGGGTCCTGCACTTAGGACGGAAGAACCCAATGCACAGCTACAGACTAGGGACCGAATGGCTAGGCAGCAGTTCTGCGGAAAGGACCTAGGGGTAACAGTGGACGAGAAGCTGGATATAAGTCAGCAGTGTGCCCTTGTTGCCAAGAAAGCCAATGGCATTTTGGGATGTATAAGTAGGGGCATAGCGAGCAGATCGAGGGACTTGATCGTTCCCCTCTATTCGACATTGGTGAGGCCTCATCTGGAGTACTCTGTCCAGTTTTGGGCCCCACACTTCAAGAAGGATGTGGATAAATTGGAGAGAGTCCAGCGAAGGGCAACAAAAATGATTAGGGGACTGGAACACATGACTTATGAGGAGAGGCTGAGGGAGCTGGGATTGTTTAGCCTGCAAAAGAGAAGAATGAGGGGGGATTTGATAGCTGCTTTCAACTACCTGAAAGGGGGTTCCAAAGAGGATGGCTCTAGACTGTTCTCAATGGTAGCAGATGACAGAACGAGGAGTAATGGTCTCAAGTTGCAGTGGGGGAGGTTTAGATTGGATATTAGGAAAAACTAAGAGGGTGGTGAAACACTGGAATGCGTTACCTAGGGAGGTGGTAGAATCTCCTTCCTTAGAGGTTTTTAAGGTCAGGCTTGACAAAGCCCTGGCTGGGATGATTTAACTGGGAATTGGTCCTGCTTCGAGCAGGGGGTTGGACTAGATGACCTTCTGGGGTCCCTTCCAACCCTGATATTCTATGATTCTATGATCTCTTCTCAATCTGTGTTCAAGAGTGAAACCTTTCACTAAGAAGTGCAACAACATTTATCAAAAGGAGGGATTTGCCTTTCACTGCATGATAGCCAGCATTTGCTAAGCATATGGTATCCAAATGCCCATTTAGAAAGAGTGTTCAATCTCTGGGGACAGCCATGAGGAATCAGGCACGCACACACCTCATAAAAACAGATTTACAAGTCAAAAGTAGCTATGATATGGAACGCAGGCCCTTCTTTACCAATTGTGCAGAATACTAGGTGCTCCCCAGATGTGCTGTAGTAGTGAAAGCCACACTGTCAGGAACAATGAGGAACTAATTTATTGTTGCACATCACCTCTGTGATCATATCATGGAATGCATGACCAGTATGGCTCCCTCAAAGAGGACACAATGCATGCATATACAGTCTTCATTACATATGATGCTATCGGGTACCATTGTGAATACACACACACACACACAGCTTCCAATGTCTCTCTCATCTGAGCTATTATCTTACATGCCATGGAATCAATAGGAACAAGGTCAGGCCTTGAATCCTTGTTTTCAGTTGCCCTCACACGGATTAACCATGGAGACTGAAATGTCTTGCTTGCATTCAGCTAGAGCTGGTAGATTTATTCATTTTGAAAAATATTTATTGCAAATGTAGCCCTTTTTTCCTTTTTGTAGATGGTTTGCAAACCAATCCTGATTTCTGCAAAGGTCTTTGTTATTCGGTCCTTCACCTAGATTTGTCAAACAATTTTCAGCCTATGGCTTCCTTGCAAACTCTACAACTAGCTATTATTCTTGCTACGTTATTGTTCCGGTCACTGCTGTGGTCTCTGGCTGAATCATACACTTGGAAAAAACAGAATAATGAAAAGCCACTAGCCTTGCTGGACTGTGAATGTAGGTACTTGTGTGAAGTGCAGCCATTCCTCAAATATTCATGCAAACATCCTGTTTACACAAATAGTCACACTGTAAAGAACAAAGAGACACGACTGTCAGCTTAACAGGGGTCAGAATTCAAGTATATGTTTGCAAACATTGTTTTTCAATGTTTAATCTACTCTAGTCTCACCCCAGGAGGAGATATTTTTGGAAAGTTTTATAAAAACCATTCAGCTGTTTCTGAGTTAGATGAATGTGGAAAAAAACACTCACAGCTGTCAACTTTGTTTTTCAGATGCTTTTTTGTGCTTTGATAATTCAAAAAAAAATGGCTTTGATTTAAAACTTCAGACTTGGCAAGCTCATACAGTAGTCTTGATTGAGAAATGAGTGCTTTGCCTTGTTTGAAATTTGGTTTTGAAACAACCAAGTGATGGAAAATAGGTTCCTGAGCCTGACACAATACCAAGCAGCAGCTCCGTGAAGGCTAGCAGGTGCGGGATCAGGTGTCTGAAAGATTGCCCCCACTGTCTCTGTATTTGAACAAACAACTATTCAAAACACTGCAAGGAGAAGGATCCTTTAGAAATATTCTTCTGGGAGTTTATGCGCCTGCTAAATGACTTGGAGAGCACAGCTCAACAAAAGCTTTCTCCCAAGACTGCACCTTTCGTTAACTTGTCATCTCAGTACTTTGCAATGATTTACAAAAGGTTAAAGCCAGCATCGTAACAATGTCATGCGATGATACAGCAAATGAATAAGTGCATCAAAGGGTGAATCAGTTACAAGAGGCCCAGTAAGTTGCAAGTGAAGGAGCAGTGCCCTGACTGGATACAGTCTATTTTCATTTGATTTTCTTTTAAGCTTCAGTGGTTTTTTAGTCCTGATTAGTACAACCGGGCTGACAATACATTGGATACCCAGCTTCAAGTTCCCTTCACAGGGAGTTTTATATGCTTGTATTTAACCCCTTGCTCCAAGGTACGTTTAAGTAACTTTGCCCAACTCCACACTCGATGGGTTGCAGCATATTGGGATCCTTTTCCTGAGTCAAAAACAGTTTATTTTTTTTTAAATGTAAATTTCTGAATTAAACTAAACAACTTTGGTAAAACAGAGAGCTTTCAGTAACCCTCATTCGGTAGCCAAGAATTAGCAAGGAAAACATGGCTTCCCATTTTCTAATTGATGCTCATGCCAAAATGCCTCAGGTATGTACAATCCCGAACAAACGTCTGTGGGGAATTTAAGCCTCAGGAAACACTCTCTTGGGCAAAGTGTGGTTTCCTGGAGTCGGTAGTTCTTTAGCAGAAGGCTGGATGTTAACTTTCTTAATAAGAAAACATTTTTCAAATGAAAAATGACTTGTTAAGCCACTTTTATGTCACTTTTTCAGTAACACATTAAAGTAAACAAACCCAAGATGTAAAATAAAATAAAAAGCCCGCTACACCTGCAGAGTTTTACCAGCTCACATTACAAAGTCCTCTCTGAAGTGGTCAGGGAGCTATTTCCATTACAAACAGCAAGTGTTCTTGAAAGTAATTCTAAGAGCCAAATTAGGCAGATTACATCAGGGTGTATTTCCCTGCAGCATAAGGACTTTTGAAACACCTGCCTGACACATTCCAAATATTCACAGAGGGCAACAGGACCCTGTCTGGCTTCAGGAATTGTTGAAACTTCAACAAAAATAGATATTTCTGTTCTAGTCAATCGAATTGGTTTGGTGTCCAAACTTTTCATTTTAAAAAAAATAATCCAAAAAACACCCTATGCCAATCAACAGTAAGGAAAGCCAAAGGCAGCTCTAAGGTAAATTAGGCAGGTATCATTAGAATGTAAAAAATTACGCTTTCCTCTTAACCTAACTGTTCCCTGTGTCTCTCAATGTCCTATCTGCGGACTTTGCTGACTAAAATATGTTTTAGATGGTTGTAGAATTGGTCCTGATAACAGCATGGTCACAGATGTTTAACTCCCAAATTACAGCATGACTGTCTGTGGTCCAGCAAGTAGATGGGGAGAGAGGTGGATGAGCCTGCTACAACCTTTGCGTTAACAGAGTTGGATCTTCTAGCTGTCACAGTAAAGACTCATGGTTTTTAGATCCAGAAATCCTGGTTTCAGTCTTCACAGCTGACCACCAACCCAGGAGTATCACATTACAAGTATTTATCTTGTTAGCCTTGCAGAGTCAACACAGCAATAGGAGAGAGAGTTAGGTTCTACAGCCCGTTGACAAATCCAATTCTATTTCTTCAAAAAGTATCAAATGAAACAATTTCATTCAAAACATTTCACGGGAAATTGTGAGTCTTCAACAAAGTCACCAAAATGAAACGAAACAATATTTTCATTTTGTTTTCTTTCAACTTGAATCAAAATTTCCATTTCACAAGTGAATAAAAATTTCCAGTTAGGAATGAAACAATTTCCATTTTGCTTCATTTTGAATTTTTGCTTTCAAGAGTTCAATTTTGATGACATTTTCTATTTCAATGAAGCTGAACTTTTCAACAAAAAAATAATTTGATCTAAAAATTTCATTCAGCTCTTTGGGGTTCTATTCTTACTTGTGCAGCGTACACAACATTGTCAGGTAGATTCTGTCTGGAGATTCTTCATTGCTTGAGCCTGATGGAATGGGCCAATAACACAAGGTGATTTTCAGATCTCAGGCTGAGTTTGGAAAGTCCCAGAGGGTAAACACCAGCTCCCTTGAGGACAGAGTTTCTTTTCTGACTATAATCAGATTTTAAACTTTGATCCTGCCTCAGTATAAATATGATGGGCTAATTGTGGCTTTGTTATAGTAGTGCTGCCCTAGGAGCAGACCAGGAGGCAGATTCTGATTCAGAGTCATAGTCTGCTTCCCAGTTCTCCTTTGTTCTGGGTGGGCAGAAACAATCAGTGACAGACCTATACCTGGTGTAGATTACTTCCCACAGTGCATCAGCCATCACCACTGAGCCAAAACTGCTCCTACTGCCTACTGTTGCCTACCATGTGTGTGATGGGGGAGCAGCAACCTGGCAAAAGTATTCTCCCTCCAGCACTGACACCAACTATACAGGTAGCCAGCACAGACAAAGCCTAACATTACCTCACCCACCTGCACAGGTATGTCAGACTGGTCACAATCTGGTCCTATATCATTATAATTTTCAGCAGGATGATGGCATCAGATACATGCAGGCTGGACTCTAGACAGGCATCTCACTATAGTGTGCTATGGTGTTTAGTCAGTAGGAAAACCAAAATCTTCAGTTTATGTAATTCAAAGATGTTTGTTCTGGAGCTAAGCGTTCTGCTAAATCTTATTGCTTCCTTATAAACGTTAAAAACTGCTAGCTCCATTCGTGGTCTTCATCACACTTAACTCCCACTGGGGGGATTGTGATAGTGGCTTCAATGGTTAAGCCATGGTGGATACAGTACAAATTGAAAGCTAAAAGACATCCAATGCTGTAATACAAGTGTCACTTGGAATTAGATGGTACACTGCATGTTGGGACCTGACATTTCTGTAGGCTTCATTTTATATATTTGAGATAAAAACTACATTTTGTACCATTGTATACTAATTAGGGGCAGTCGTCAAGCTCCTGTTCCTCAGCTGGCTAAAGCTGGGACACAGGACTAAACTGGAGTCCCTTTGCGGACAGATTGAAAGGGGGAAAATAGTCGGCTCTCATCTGTTTTTAAAATGGAATCAGACACCTTTTTGAGCCTTTGCATTTGGTGATTGTGCCTTCTGCTTTCTTTTTGGATTCTTCATTTTAAGAGCCACACAAGCCCACCACCCCCATGAAGAGATTCCAGACTAAGTCCCAGTGTTGCTTGATATTGGTGTAGTAACACCCGTCATAGATCAGTCTATGTGGAAAATTTTCAAAACCTTTCAGACCCTATGTCCCATTTTCAAAAGTGACTTAGGTACTCTGGTTCCTAAGGGCCAGACTTACTCAGGTATTTAGGCACCAAAAGATGCACATAGGCATTTTCATCGGTGTAGGATCCAGTAGTACCCTACAAAAATGAGGAAATACAATTTACCTCTGAAAAAAATAGCAGAACTCTTACCTTCTTCTCTTAAGAGAGATTCTTACACTAAGAGGTGCTGCTGGTGGTGGATTCCTTCAGCATCAGGAGCTTTATAATCACAGCTCTTTGGGGAAATGCTTGCAAAAAGCTTTAAGATAGTGACATTCCAACATACCTAGATCTCCAGCAGAAGCAAGTTTTTTAACCAGGGGTCCTTCACCAAGGACACTGGCTGTCCTGAGTTGAGTCCTACAGGATATGCTACCACTGACGTTCAAGGTAATCATGGAAGACACAAGAGACAGAAGCTACAAGTAACTATAGGCCCTCCTTAGCTAAGATAGATTATGGAGAAATGTGACCGAGATGAAGAGATGGGATGGATGATCTCATAGGGTATTTTCATTCTGTGATCCTCTGAGTGTCAGGGTTGTTACAGGAATGCTCTGTGAAAGAGAAGTGCCTATATATATGTGTAACCCTTCTGCCCGTCAGAGTTGGCAGCAACAAGGGCCGGGTTCAATATCTAGGGGATCCATTCCAGTAACACAATGCAAACCGGCTCGAGCCCCCAGCCAGTGACCTGGGACAAATATATACCACCCCCGCTGGGCCCCTGCAAGAGGCAATACTTCCCCTCTTGCAAGCACATAGTCGAGTGTAGCAAAAAGCCTTTTAATAACAGAGAGAAACAATGTGGCATTATGTTGGGGAAACACCACCAACAGGATTCATAACACAACCCATGAGCAAAAAACTCACCCCAAGCAAATTGGGGCATGCCCTTTCCCTTTGGTTCTTGAGTTCAGCAACCCCAAATCACCCGAAGTCCCAAAAGTCCAGTGACCCAAAAGTCTCTGTCCCTGGTCAGGGCAGCCCCAGAGTTCGAAAGTTTATCTGCAGAGCTTTACCTCCCAACCTGGGTGGAGATGGGGGGTTTGGGGGGAAGAGAGAGGGGTAAGGTACATGATCTGAAGCTGACCACCCCACAGCTCCATAGCCTTCACTCTGCTCCGCCAGCCGCCCCACAAACTGCTTCACTCGGCTCCACTCTGCGGCCCACAAGCAGCTCCCGCCATCCTATGAACTGCTCCACCAGCCTGTCCACAAGGCACTCCAGCCGTCCCACAAACCGCTCCACAATATATGTTCAGGCTCCCCCACTACTTAACACAACACTCAGTGATTTCAGCTCTTAGGCAGTTCAGCTCTTTGGTGAATTCAGCTTGTAGTAGGGGAGCCTCAGTGCTGGTGCACCATTAGCCCAAAGTGAGCTCAGCAGCCTGTAACTAGACTCCTAATGGAATCAAAATTAGCTCTGATATTCCACAGTGGAGAGAGGAGAAAGTGCAATTAGCATGTAAGGCCCTCACCAAGGGGCCCATACCACCAAGTATTAATACTTGTCCCCAGCCTCTCTCAATTCACAGAGTTTTGGAACCCATGACCCTTGCCTAGCGAGTGCTACTTAGTTGACGGTGAGTCCCATCATCATAACAAAAGGCCAAGTACAGTTCCAAGCACAGTTCCCATAATCAGGGTAACAACAATTTATTCTTCCTGCCCCAATAACAGAGACACTGGGGATCCCATAGCAGCCAAAGTGACCATTTGGGCAGCTATGGCCTCATTCTAGGCGGGGTGGGTATGCCTATGCAAATGAGATCGGCCCCTGAAGTTCTTTTCCACAACTTGCCACACCTCACCACCAGATGTCAGGATGGAGCTCATCCTGACACTGCTTACATATGCAAATATAAGGTGTCAGTAGATGACAGTCAGGAAAGTGTAGCGACGATCCTTGGTCTTGCATGACCAATAAAGATTGCTGTGCACTGTAAACGGCTTCTTATGTAAAACTCTTTACATGCAGCTCTCAGGAGGCAATAGATGCCCTTGTTAACAAGTACAATCAAAAACCATTATGTACTTCCTCCTTAGCATAAACTACAATGCTTGGGTTTGATGGCAGATGAGCCACTGAAACCCATAAAGACTAACTGGCCAACCCTGTAGGAATCTGACAGCTCTGTTGAAATTAGATAAAGGCACCTTGGAAAATGTTTTCACCTTGTCTCATTTCTGCCATCTGCCAGCACACTATACCACAGGTCATGCCTATGCACCAGCATTTTAATTGGCAGCCATTAGCTGGAAGCCTGAAGAGAATTCAAAACCTTGTTTTCCCAGTAAATAAGTAGCAGGAAGGGAGCACATCCCAGTTACCATGTAATCAAGAAATCAACCTGGGCATTGTTCTTTCACCAGAGAAACCACCACCACCACCACCACCAGCGTCACCGAACCATGTAAAATTCTTAAGATTCTGCAGGAAAAGAAAATTCAGAAAACAAAGAACTACCCAGGAGTACTCAGCTGGGATGTAGGATATCATCATTCAAAGCCCGACTCACAAACAAACAGCATTGTTGGGTCATAAAGTGCTTCTGACATTTAGGAGCTGTTGAACTTTATAGGGTTCTCCTGGGAGGAGAAGGAAGGGGCTAGTTTAATCAGTTCTTACCTCTTCATCTCCTTGAATTTTAAGAGCCAAATAAAAGGCTGCTGTCACCAAAATGGAAAGTTTTTCTTATTATGTAATGGATCCCAGCACTGTCTAAATGTTTGCTTTAATCCTCTCCTAGGTATGTGGTGGGGATCATTACTTTCAAAAAGAGTCTGGGAGTTGTATTACGTAAGATGCTGGAGCATCATGTGAAACGAGGATGTCATGGTAAAAGTGTCATTTTTTTATATCGTACAAGTTTTAAAACTGTAAAACCAGCACTCTGCCAGTGAAACCTTAGTTTTACGAAGTTGCGAAAAATAGTTTATAAACCAAATAAAACAGTTCTTGGGAGCCAAGTAAATTAGTGCATCAGCGGAAGACAGGTGCAATAAAGATTCACCTTATAATGCATTCTGCAAGCTGGGGTCCAGGAAACTGTGACCTTATATCACAGAAAGCTTTATGAAAAGGGAGGATTTTTAAATCCTAATTATTTACAGCTTTAGCATTAGCCAATAGTTTCCTCCTTCAGGCAAAGTAGATCCTAAGAGCTCGCAGCAGCACTGTTGGGCATAGGTGCTGACTCCATGGGCTGGAGCACCTATGGGGAAAAATTAGGGGGTGATCAGCACCCACTGGCAGCCAAGCTCCCATCACCCTCCACCCCGCCCCATCTCCTCTCCCTCCCCTGAGTGCACCGCATCCCCGCTCCTCCACCTACCTCCCAGCCGCCAACAAACAGCTATTTGGCGGCGTTAGCACGCTCCGGGAGGAGCGGGAACATGGCGCGCTCAGGAGAGGAAGCGGGGCTGGGGCAGGGATTTGGGGAAGGAGTTGGAGTAGGGGCAGGGAGGGGGCAGAATTGGGGTGGGAACTTTGGGGAAGGGGTGGGAATGGGGGCAGGGCAGGGGCAGGGCCGGGGCAAAGACGTGGGTTGAGCACTCACAGGAAAGAGGGGAAGTCGGCACCTAAGGTGCTGGGCAGAGCTAAACTAAGTATGTAAAGATGCAAGAACAGCTTTTGCTACATTGTTCTCCATTCTCACTCCCTTGTGCTATTTTGGCATATTTTTCTACGCAAATAAATTAATATTTGCAAAAGCCTTTAGCATACTTCAGGCTAAAAGAATGTTGCATCAACAGCTCAGTTTGAAACACACATGGAAAGTTAAGGGTCAAAAGGAGCATTTTGACATCTTTAGAGTGGCTGGAAGTTGTTGCTTTAGGCAGAACTGGGAGCTGGTTCTACGCTAGAAGGTAGTTGAGCTTCTGTTCAATTAATGGATAACGACATTGGGCTAGATTTTTTGCGGTGTTGTAGCCATGTTGGTCCCAAGACATTAAAAAGAATTAGGCTACACTTTAGCTGACAAAATTCATGCCACCTGAAAGTCCAAGCATGCGACTTGCAGGTGCAATCAGTTTCCTAGGCACTAACTATGCGAATTGTACCTGCAATAATTTACACCTTCAAAACAGGCACAAAAAGCCAGGCCTGGTCAAAAGCTGGACTGAGATTCAGGCCCAGTGTTTGCTAGACTGGTGCAGTTCTAGAGCCACTTCAGGCAATAGGTTTCAGAGGGGTAGCCATGTTAGTCTGTATCAGCAAAAACAATGGAGTTGTCCTTGTGGCACCTTAGAGACTAACATATTTATTTGGGCATAAGCTTTCATGAGCTATAACCCACTTCATCAGATGCATCTGTTGATAAATTTATTAGTCTCTAAGGTGCCACAAAGACTCCTCATTGTTCAGGCAATAGAAAACCCTGATAGAAAATCCCAGTCCCAAACCCAAGCCCAGGAAAGCCACTTTTTTTCCCTGGTCCATGTTTTGAGAAGCAAAATTGAAAAAGATGCATGACAGTTATGTAGCAGTTATTGGAATGTATGGCTTGGAGATCCTCTGTTATAATACAGTACTAAATAAAACTCCATATTTCATCTGTCATCAGAGCAGGAAACTCTGGTTTTAATACTATTACATATATTCAGTATGTGCTACCTTAAAGCCTAGTGGAAAATTCAGCCTTTGGCTACGTGGGTGCAACTTACATTCACTTTGATAAGAGTTATCTGTGTCAGAGTTCAGAACAATGTTTATATTCCAAAAGGCAGCCATTTTCCCCCTGCACCTACTTAGCAAAGATCCTGTTTCAGATAGAAACACTCCCTACTGGACACCAGTAGGTCTTAATGTCTAATGAAGAACTCACAGCTGTCCCTGTCAGCAGATCCAGCAGGATGAAGATTTGATGGTAATTTCACACCATATTGAATATCACTTAGCTGTGGGATACAGGCAAGGATTATTTTTCTGGCCACAGCTATGGTATGCCTGGTTGGGCACCTTCTCTGCAAGAGACATGTAATAATGTAAAAAAATAACAGTTGTGTTGTTCAAGTCATTTGCAGTCCTCCTAAGTGACTCAGGTCTCACATCCCCCTCCTATTTTGTCGAAGGACTCTTCTGCCTCTTTTGTAAGCTCTGTGTGATTAAACACACAAAGCTTCTTCACCATTGAACATCGGAATAACTACTGACATTTATATACAGCCTCTCATCCTGAAGGATCTCAACTCCATTTACAAATTCTGTATGGGAATTATTTCACCCACTACAGAAGTGGAGCCGCTGCTGATGTGAAATGCAGCAGCTGTTTCACAGAGTGCAGCTACACTACACAGTTTGGATGAACAGTCCAGTATCTGATTGAAACTGCAGTGGGAAGAATGTGTTGTAGGCAGAAAAGCTAGAACAACTTGGTGATACTTTCACAGTAGAACCCAGATTATTATTTGTATTACAGCAATTTCTAGACACACCAACAAAGACCAGGACTCCATTATACAAACCCATAAAGAGAGAGAGTCCCTTCCCTGGAGAGTTTACAGTCTAAATAGACAAGACGAAAGTGCTATTATCCCAATTTTAGATCAAGGGAACTGAGACAGAGACAGATCCAATGACTGTGCTAGATCCCCCAGGAAAGAAACCAGTAACTGAACGCACCTCTGAGTATTAGTCCAGCGTCTTAACCACAAGACCTGTCTTCTTCTTCTAAATGACAACTAGTTTAGGGGTTCCTTACAAACTGTTGGTGTTACTGATAGAGACAATCTTTCCTGTTGAGAGCAGGCCCTACCTCTAGACATCTAAGATACCATGAAGCACTTTTAGACATAATGGGCCAAATTCAGCCATGGTGTAACTCTGTGGCACTCATTGAATTTATGCCAAAGGGTGAATCTGGCCCTATAAATACAGTGAGCCACTCAATGGCAAGTATAAGCATGGTCAAGCAGCCAGCATACAACAGAGTTCAGTGTGGGGCAGATATACCATTAACATCAGGCAGCGTTTAGCAGACATTATTAAACACTGGGAACCACTTGGCAGATGAGATGAACATTGTCAAGCACTTGGCACACATGATAAACCTTGTGAAGTGCTTGAAGGACACTATAAGCATCGACAAGCAGGTCTGGGGCATTTAAACATCAGTAACGGCTTGACAAACATTGTCAATGCCATGGGTATTTTGGCAGTGTTTGTAAGAGGCAGTTTCACGAGCTGGAGTATGGCTATCTGAGAAATAGCCAACATTCAGAACCATGGCAAATATAACTTATCCAAAGAGTCTATAAGCACCTAGAGTGAAACTCCTGGCCCCATTAAGTCAACAGGAGTTTTGCCACTGCTTTCAATAGGAGTAGGATTTCACTCCCCAAAATTCACCATCATTAGAAACTCTCTGGGTATTTTTACACAGGACCAGATTGTAAACCCTCACTCTCACTGGTGAGCAGTTACTCACACAAGAGCCATAGAAATTCCTCCCCAGAATCAGTTATCTTCTCCCCAGAGAATGTGTTGCTATATTTTGTGTTAAATAGACGTATAGCCTTATTTTTTTGATTCATGATCTTTTGGACCGCAACATTTCTCTCCCCTGTGTTTCTATTTCAGTGTAGAAGAGTAGACCCACCGAGAGCACACGTCCTCATGGCTGGGTGTGGCATAGCAGCTCTTTCCCATCTAGCACTCCCTGCAGACGGTTGCTCCGGTCCTGTGGTGGTGTCTTGTCTCATGACTCAGCCTTGCAATCAGGTCACATTTTAGTTCCACCCTTTCCTGGGTAACAGAAAGACACAATCCAGTGTCCGTAAATCTCATCCCCAGCCCCATGGTCCTTACTCCCTTCTCTCAGGGTTTCAAGTTGTCCTTAGCCCCTTGTGTCAGAAGCTTCATGCCACCTTCCCAGTGGCTGGTAGAGGAACCCAGGCCCTCCCTCTACACTGGGTTCCAGCCCAGGGACCCTAGGACAAGCAAGCAGCCAAGGTCTTCTCCCTCAGACACCTTGCTGCCACCTCCCTAGATTCAATCCTGCCATTAGCCTTTCTTCAGGCCTTTCCCCCTTCCCCTTCCTGGGCTTTTTGTAACAATCAGCATCTCCCAAGGCTTCTCCTGCCCTTGAGCCAGGGTCAGTCACAGGAGCTTGCTACAATCCTATGTCTTCCAGGTATCTTCCCTTCCTGATTGGCCTGCAGCAACCCTGCTATTCCCTTTAGCTCTCTCCATTCTATCACTAAGGGAGAAACTGCAGAGTTCTTCCCTTTCCACTCAAGATTTCCTTTCTTAATAGCACCACCCAGCTTCTCCCCAGCTGGGCTGCATCTTTAATTAGACCTGGCCCACCCTCCAGGTGCAACCAGGTCAATTAATTGGCCTCTCAGGCCCACATTAACCCTTTCACCACTTGTGTCGGGTAGACACCCCATCACATTCAGATTTCTTTGAAACTTAATCCAACAAATGCTGAATGCATACATTATGGATTTGCCTGATGCGACAGAAAATACTGCAAAAATATACACAAAATAATGGAAGAACTGTTGGAACAGAATGCTAGTTCTCCACTGGATTGAAGGATGCTCTTCTTGGGAATCCATTTTGAAGAGGACTGAAGGAAATTTCTGCAGTCATTTTTGCTTGTAAAACTTTTTGTATTATGTGGCAATAAATAATCAGAAAAGGTCCTGATTGTACATGAATGGGCTTCCTAAGTCACTGAATGTGTCAGTGATGAACTTTGTTTCTGATTGGAATTAAAAACAACCACCAGACTTTTCAAAAAATGTTGAATCCTTGCCTAGATATAATGCTGTGAAGTAGACTACAAGTATATCTACACTGCAATCAGAGGTGTGACTGCAGCATGTGTAGACATACCTGAGCTAGCTTTGATCTAGCTCACTCAGATAACAGCAGCAGGGAAGGCACAGCAGCATGGGACATACAAGCCCACCCAGAACCCTAGGTATGCACCCAAGTGGCTAGCCTGTGATGACACAGCCTCACTGCTATTGTTACTCAAGCTTGCCAGAATAAGCGAGCTCTGGTGTCTCTACACATGCTGCAGTTTCTCCTCTGATTGCAGTATAGATGTACTCTATTCCATTCATAGTACTCTCTATGGCCCAGTTTTGTAATAGGGATCAAGAATTCTCCCACACAGACCCAATTACAGGATCAGGCCCTGAGTCAGTCAATTAGAAGATCTGCTAGATTATTATGTATTATCTGCATTACAGTAGTGCCTTGATCAGGGCCCACTGTGTTAGGCAAACACAGCGAAAGATTGTCAGCTCTTCGGAACAGAGATTACCTACATTAAGACATAATCCACAAAGTGGGTGTCACAGACCACAGAGAGGTTGGGAAGGAAAGAGGAGGGTAGCACCTTACATAGATGAGCTCACTACATTATCTGCATAAATCTAATCTTCCTGGTATACTCATTTCAATAAAGAAATATTCTTGGAAAAAGTCAATCTTTCTTAAGGCATCAGTGCAGCACAGCAGGATTTTAAGCATACGTCCCACTAACTTAATTAAACTCATGCTTAAGTGTTTTGTTAAATGAGCGCCTAAGACAGTAATAAAAACTCTAATCATGAGCGGGGATATATGAGATAGTGGCATTCAGCGTACATTGCAAAATACCTGTGAGGCCCATAGCTGTACTGTAAAATGTTTATTACTAACCTTTAGTCCTGAAAGAACCCAACCAATTCACAAAAATGTTATATACAGGATTTACATCAGCACCTCTGCAAGGCACCCAGCTCTGGGAGTGGAACATAACTACTGTTTAACAGCACAGCAACGCTAGTTCAGGAGAGGAAGTGACCAAAAAATCACATCCAACTGAAATTTAATTTGAAAGAATATACGCCTGGTTAACATATGGAGCAAACAAGGACAATTTTTTAACAGAAATGCTATGCAAACCCTTCATATACTAGCCCTCCCATTTTTGAGGGACTGAGTTCAGAGACATAATGGGCCAGCATTGTTAGCTTCTGGATGGAGCTCTTCAGCAGGAGAACATTCAAGACAGCAGTTTAGTCCACGTCAGTTCTAAAAGCCTTTGAAGTATGAATGTAGCTTACAATGCCTATGACAATCCTCCCCTGATAGACCAGAGCAAAATCTTCTTTATGTAAAATGACCGCCATTAGGAGAGGGAGAACTGCACAGATTCTGTCTAAGTGGAGCCATTATTAGCCCCAAGGGATAGCTGGGTAATTTATAGAGAGACTCATGTTCTTTTGATCAAAACATTCCTTTTATTTAGCGTTAATTTAAATAAACAAGAAGCTGTGAAAGGAGGAAAGTCTTGCCTTGGGCTTACAGAAAATGATTTCATTGTCATCACAGCCCTTGCCAGTTATACAGAGAAATGTATCAAATCATCTTCATTTTGTTTGAAAGCATTTCCTGGGCAGCTCGACTTACAACCCCTGGAAATAGCACTATTAACACAAGAAATTATATAATTTACACATCTGTCTCACTCTTGAACAATCCTGCTCTTAAAAGAATCCTTCCTACTTTACTAATACTTTAACCAGTTATTTTCATCATTTTTTGTAAAACTACTAATTTGAAAGTACTTCGTGTGTTTTTCCTAGTACTGTCTAATAATTAGAGCTGAAGATGTAATGAAATGAAACAGGGGTTACCTCCTAGCTATTGCTAACATAACCATGATCATGAGTAACAATCATCTGACCTGTCTGGGACCCAGAAGAGTGTGGGCTACATTTTCAATATCTGAACAAATACCTGGCCTTAAATCAAGTATTAACTCATCAGCACTAACCCCCTGGGCTGCTAATGAACAGACTGCTACATTCCCTTTTTTACACTAGTTAATCATTCACAAACTGCTCACGATTTTCTTCAAATGCATCCACTGAACAGTCCGAACAAGGGTTATTCTACAAATTGTTTACTTCAACTAGGCCCTCTTCAGTACCCTGGGGGAGCGTGGACATGCCAGTAATATGGCATTGGGAGGTCATGTTGTCCATTAATTAGGGCACTAGATGAGACGTCAAAGACTTGGGGGTCTATTCTCCCTTCTGCTACTGCCCTGCCATGTAACCTCAGACAAGCCATTCACTTCTGTGCCTGTTTGCCTTCCTTCCCTTTGTCTCTTTAGATGTCTTCTCTCTTTAGATGGTGAGCTCTTCAGGGCAGGTGCCATCTCACCATGTTTGTGTGCAACACCTAGCACAAAAGAACCCTGAGCTCAGCAGGGGCTTCAAGGAGCTACTGTAAAATAAATAATTATAATAACAACGGTCCTGGGCTGCAGTCCAGCCAAGCTCTTATGTATGTGCTCGACTTAAAAGCATGCAAGTAGGTCGACTGCGGTCAATATGCTAATGCTGGTTTGCTGGATTGGAGCCCTTGCTCGAACTATTTCAAACAGAATAGTAAAATACGAACAATGAGGCATTATCCATGTTAAATCTTATGAAGCTTGGGAATTGGAGAACATTTTCATGAAGAGTTGGCTGGGTTCCCAACTACTGAACTGTGCAGCCTAATGAACAAAGCAGAGCAAACTTGGGGCTAAAATATTCATAAATGCTTTTTTTAATTCATTATTTGAAAAGCTCTGGATATTGGAGGACATCAGATGCTGTTGAGTTGGCCTCTTACCACCATCACATCACAATAATGGAGGGAAGGGAGGTGAGAGACAGGGCAGAAGTTCTTGAGATCTTTGTTGTCAGCCTGGGCCAGTGAACCACAAGCGTAAGCACTGTTGATAACTTCCTCTCTCTCAAGGACACGTCTTCCTCTCTCTTCGCAAACTCCGTGTTACTTTTATTTTCTTCTCTTGCTGCTGCTCCAGTTCTGCTGACTGGATGGGGAGGCCGGTGACGACAGGAAGTGCAGGAAAAAAGAGTAAGGGTGCAGGAGTAGGCTGCAGAATCAGATATACCCAGCAGCTAGAACGGAAAGAACTGTGGCGGGGGGGGAGAGGAAAGCAGGAAATTGGAAGGATGGGAAGATTTAGGGATCATGAGAACCAGAAGGAGAAGCAAGTTTGAAATGCAACAGAAAGATGAAGTAGTGGGACTGAGAACGAATGGTAGGAGGGGAGGAGATAAAAAGAAGAAAGTGTGTAAAAGGAGCATAAGGACCCAAGGTGCCAAGACACCATCCCCGGTAAGACAGAATATAACAATGTCTCCCTCCTAGCAGGCACACACTTTTATGCATCTCCCCTGCATGCTACAGTGTGTCAATAAAAGTCTGCCAGCCTTTCACCCAGTACTGTGCAAAGCTTTCCCCTGACCGATTGCCTGCAAAAACTGCTTGCATGTGATTTTTACCACACTCACTCCTGAAATGCTCTGAGTCAGGGGTGGGCAAACTTTTTGGCCCAAGGCCCACATCAGGGTGTGAAACTGTATGGAGGGCCAGGTAGGGAAGACTGTGCCCCCCAAACAGCCTGGCCCCTTCCCCCTATCCACCCCCTTGCACTTCCCACCCCCTGACTGCCCCCCTCAGAACTCCCAACCCATCCAACCCCCCCTGCTCCTTGTCCCCTGACAGCCCCCTCCCAGGATCCCCTGCCCCAAACTGCCTCCCCAGGATCCCACTCCCATCCAACCCCACCGTTCCCTGTCCCCTGACTGCCCCCCAGGACCTCCTACCCAACCCCCCCACCGCCGCGCATGCCGCCGCCACCCCCTTACCATGCCACTCAGAGCAGCAGGAGCTCGCAGCCCCATTGCCAGCATGACAGCATGGTTGCGGCAGAGGGGGGACAGAGGGGGAGGGGCCAGGGGCGATCCTCCCTGGCCAGGAGCTCAAGGGCCAGGCAGGATAGTCAGGTGGGCCAGATGTGGCCCATAGTTTGCCCACCTCTGCTCTAAGTGCTAGTCTTATTAACATGCCTATTACCATAAAGCCCAAAGACCCAATGAGAATTCAAGCCTTGTCGCATTGGGCGCTGCACACACACAGTTTGACATGGTCCCTGCTCCAAAAAGCTTACAGTCTAAACAGTAAGGATAGACACTGGTTGGAGAGGATTGGGGATGGGGGGAACAGGGGCACAGAGACTTGTCCAAGTTCACACATCAGGTCTGCAGCAAATGTGGGAATAGAACCTGGCACTGCAGAGTTCCACTTTAGTGCCCTATCCACTAGACCAGCAGTTCTCAAACTGTGGGTTGGGACCCCAAAGTGGGTCATGACCCCATTGTTAAATTTGATGGGACCCAGGGCCAAAGCCTGAGCCCCATTGCCCAGAGCAAAACCAAAGCCCAAGCCCAACGCCAAAGCCCCACCGCCCGGGGCCAAAGCCCGAGGGCTTCAGACCTGGTGGTGAGGCTTGGGTTTTCATTCCCCTGCCCAGGGTGGTGGGGCTCGGGTGCGCTCAGGCTTTGGTCCCCCATCCTGGGGTCATGTAGTAATTTTTGTTGTCAGATGGAGTCGCAGTGCAATGAAGTTTGAAAACCCCTGCACTAGACCACAATGCCGCTCCTAAAAGTAAATGAAAGGGACAAAACTGGTTACATCTATTCTTTTACTTTCCTAAAGGACCCCCTCCTGCCCCCGCCCATCCCTCTTTTTCATTTGATACCAATTTGCAGGGCAATGCTGTTATCAAGAGAATCATGTCCTACAGGATGTCTAACTGCTTTTCAGATTGCTATGAGTGGATGGGTATGGACAAGGCTGGATTACCCAAAAGACAGACTAAACACATGCTTAGGGCACCAGCAAAGCAGGGGGCACCAAAAAAAATAAGATTTTTTTTTTTAAAAATTGATATTTCAAAAAAAAGCATCGAAGTAGTCATCATTTGCAGCAAGAATGTTAAAGACTGAATTTGCCAACAGTGGGTCTGCCATATCTCAAAATATGGGAATGCTGGCAAAGGTAACCCATCATACTTATCCAAGACAATATGTGATGAACTCATTGGTCTAATAAGTGACAAAGTTCATTCAGCTATTGTGGATGAAATAAGTACTGCTGGGTACTTCAGTTTATCTGTTGACTCTACACCTGATCTTTCACATATTGATCAATTGAGTATTGTACTAAGATGTGTGTCTCCCACAGATGGAAAACCAGTTGAACGATTTATAACATTCCTCAATTTGAAAAGCCACACTGGTGAAGAAATGGCAAATCAAGTACTGCATTATCTGTGCCAAGTTTGCAAAATAGATTTCTCAAAGTGCAGAGGTCAATCTTATGACAACACTACCAGCTTGTCAGGGCGTTATCAAGGAATGCAGAAGATGCTTTTAGAACAGAACAAATATGCCATAGTCATACCATGTGCTGTACACTCTCTCAATCTTGTTGGCCGCAGTGCTGTTGATTGTTGTCCGGTGGCAGTAAGTTTCTTCTCAACAGTCCAGTTACTTTATCCATTTTTCTCTGCCTCAACACACTGATGGGCAGTTCTTAAAACATATTTGGGCAATGATCATGTGTTGAAATCTGTTTCTAATACTCGCTGGGAGGCACATGCAGTGTCAACAAGTGCAATTCTGGAGTCCTACTCAAAGATTGTGGAGGCATTAGAAAGTATAGCTGAAGACCAATCACAAAAGGGAGAAACTATATGAGAGGCAGAAAACATTGCAAACAAGATGCAAGAACTAGAGTTTGTATTTATCTTGACCATGTGGAATGAAATTTTACAATACTTTTACCATGCAAGTGAAGCTCTCCAAGAAAAAGAACTGGATTTGAAAACATGTGCAGACCTCTGTCAATCATTAGTAGACCACTTACACACTTTGAGGAATGATTTTGAAAGATTTGAAGACATATCAAAAGATATCTTGCCTGATATGAATTACAAAGAAGCCCAGTCCCGCAAGTGAATCAGGAAAAAACAAGCAAATGATAGCAGTGCAACAGAAACAGCACTGAATCCTAGAGACAAATTTCGTGTATCTACTTACTATGCTATAATTGATACACCTGAAGCTCATTTGAAGAGGAGAGGTGAAGTGTACAAAGAAGTATCAAGTAGATTTTTTTTTCTAAATGATATGGACTTATCTGATGAACAATATTCACAAGGTTCCCAAAAGCTAGTTGACTCACACCCTGTTGACTTGAACACGAATCTCTGTAGAGAAGTACGGCAGTTCCACTGTTATACGCAAGCAAAGTTTAATGAAACAGGAAAAATGAAAATGAGTCGCATTGAACTTCATGACACAATACTGAAAGACAGAATACAATGTGTATTTCCAAATGTAGAGATCGCACTACGTATTTTTCTAATATTGATGATTATTAACTGCTCCGGAGAACACTTTTTTTCTCAGCTGAAAAGAATTAAAAACCCTCAGAGAACAACAATGTGTCAGGACAGACTTGATTCACTTTCCCTATTGTGTATGGAAGCGGACATGCTTCGTTGAGTCACCTTCGATGAACTTATCCAGAATTTTACAATCAGAAAATCTAGAAAGAAGCTATTTTAATTTCAGCATACATGTTAGTTTTGTGTCATTTTAAAAAATAAAATTTTATTTTACGGTATAGTATTGTTTTTATTTTGAATTACATACGGGGGGGGCACCATAATCTTTTCAGTGCTTAGGGCCTCTAAAGGTCTTAATCCAGCCCTTGGTATGGAACTAGACAGCCATGTCCAGCTCCATTAGAGCAAAGCAGCCTCCACTGCCTGCCTCAGGAATGTTTCTTTCACAGCCATTTGCAAGACAGCCACCCATTCAGAAAGCATTATTGCCGGGATTCAGCCGCCACATAGGGGACCTATTTTTGTCTCACTATAGTCCAAATCATTTTTATTATTGTTTGTATTACAGTAGCACCTAGAGGCCATACCCTTCCCCACCCCAAAACATACACATCACAGAGAGATGGCCCTTGCTCCACAGCCTTTAAAAACGAAGTATAAGACTATAGACAACAGGTGGATGCAGACAGACAAGGGGAGCACATGTAAACAAAAGGATACTGGACAACATAATAAACCGCAGTCACAGCAAACATATTTCCTAAGCAGAGGAGGCCAAGCTTTTCTGTCCGGTATTTGGGCTGGCCAGTTTTATTGTAGGGTTGGTGAGGATCCATGTCACACGTGGTGCTGATGAATGGTATCTCACACCCTCCCTCAGATATGCATCCAGAAAAAAAAAATCAGTTGTTGCCCTGGGCTTTAATGGCAGTGTCTAATGCAGCTTTCATCTCTCATTTACTACTGTAGGACATTCCTTGAGCTTCTCATTCTGCAGGAGCAAGAACTCCGGTGGACAGTGGGTCAGATCTTCAGCTCCAGTCAATTAGCATAGCTGCACTGATGTTCAACCCTGGGCCACCCCAGTACTGGGAGAGGCCGAAAATTGATGTAGAATCAGCTTTCCCACCCCACCCCCGACACTTGCTCAGGGCTGCAGAGGAGCAAGTCTGCTGTTGAAATACGTTTGATAAATACTTAGATGCACAAATGGAAGGTGCTGTAAAGTTACAGTCTCAATGCACTTTATAAACCTTCATTCATTCCACCTCACAGCTCACTGTGCAGCGGGGAAGCACCATCCATATGTTACAGATGGGGAAGCTGAGAGATTAAGGGCCCGACTTTCAGTTTACTCCAATAGGAACTGCAGTACTCAGCCCCTCTGGAAAAAATCACTGAAATTTCAAAACTTGGAAAATTACAACCAGCTCTAGAGCTGGCCAAAAACAAACAGTTCTCTCCCCCCTCCCCCTTCCCCCCCCCCCCCAGATTCAAAGTTTCAACAAAACATTTCTTTGAAAACTTGACATTTGGCGTATTTTGGCCAGCTCAAGTTTTGGTGTTTTTATTTTGCATTCTTCAGTGCCTTCTACTTCAACAAGATTATTACGACTATAATTTAACTGGCCCCTTAATCAACAGCAAAATGAATTCATAATAAGCCAGGTCACCACCTGGATCCTGAGCACACAGAACAGTTTTTACTAGGATGTGTGAAATAGCAGATGTTTCAACATCTCTAGCTTTCTCAATAGGCTGCTGCAATGCGTATGCTCCATTGGCCTCAAATGGTCATGGAATCCATTAATTACAATGCTATGGTTTCATAACTTTCCAATAAGATCCACACTCAAACATTTGTGCAGTCATGAAATATAGCATAACTATCTGGAAAGACATTCTTAAGATCTAAGTTCTTTCCAAACAATGCAGTCAGTATTACAAAGAAACATGAAGGACAAGAGCTATTCTATAATGTGATTCAGGGGGTTTGCTATTATTTATTACTACCCTCTATCCTAGTGCTACATCTCTCATTATTTATATTGGTTTTGAGTTTTATTGTGTCCCTTGTGCATGTAAAACAATCCAGTGGAGGAAAATTTTGCACCAGCTATTTCCTTTACAACTTTCAGAACAAGACACACTCCCCCGTCCATCCTTCCCTCCCCAGCTTCCACTAATTACAATTTAAAAAATGATTTGCAGGATTTCAGAAGTAGAACAGAGGGACAGGACTGAAAGGAAAAACCTTTACGGAGCACAGGATGAAATGGTAGGCTGTCTTAATGTTATATTCTTTTAGGGGTTTGAGCCTCATTTAGTTAAATCATTAACCATAGTGAAATGTACATAATAAAAATACTTTGCAATTATAGTGTGCATTCACTCCAAGAATCTCAAAGCATGGATAGAAAGGAAGGATGCCTTCCTGGTATTGGCTGGGATTCAGGAGAACTGGATTCAGTTCCGGTATCTAGTACAAACTTCCTGTGTGACCTTGGCTAAATCATGAAATATGTCCGTGCGGGATAAGGGGATACTTCCTTTCCCTACATTTTTCTATTTAGACTGTACGCTCTTCAGGACAAGGTCTCATACTATGTGTTTTTATTATGTTTAGCACAGTGGGGCCCTGAGCTTGGTGAACTTCTAGCCTCTCCTGTAATACAAATAATAAATCTTGACTCTTTATGCAGTAGACTTAGAGTCAAATCCTGAAGTTCTTACTCAGGCAAACTCCTCATGAACTCTAGTTGGCTTCAAGGGGATTGGTCTGAATAAAGAGGGAGTAAAAACTAAGGATTTGGCCCTTGACGTTTAAAAGGTCAGTTGATTAAACGCACTCTTTCCAGTGAAGTTTATGCCACCATTTGCTCTAATGAAATGTTGATATTTTGTTTTGCCCAGTGCTTCTTCAATTTGCCTCCTTTGAGGCAAAAACCCAAAAACCACATCCAATATTGCTAGTTAGCCAAATGTACAGTGACTTCTTTATTCCACTCCAATAATACCTAGAATATGGACAGACTGACATAAAGGAAACATGTGAGTCAAGGCATCTAGGGTAGGAAAAATAAAGGTGACCCATAAAGTATTTCACCAACTTTCCTAAAGACTTCATGTTTGTAACTTATAAATCATGGAAGTTTGTTCCGTAATGGCTTTGCCAATTATGCTACATTGCACTGAACATCTTTAAGAGCTCACGGTGACACAATGACTTGTTGACTGAATGTATTTACACAAAATTTCCTACATCAATCTTGGGACACAAATGGAGGTGATGTAATAAAGCTGTGAAACAACTATCAACTGTGAAAAAAGCCAAAGCTGTCTCAAGGGCTAAGAGTCACATTTCATTTCCAAAAAACGTATGCTGACGGTCTGTGCTTTGGGGTCAAATGTCCCCATGACAGAGAGCTTGGAAGAAGAACTTTTTTAGAGCAGCAAGTTTCACATTGTGTCTGACTAGTGCTTCAGTGTAGTGGTGCCCACCAACGAGAGCCACTGCAGTTAGAAGCATGTCAATATTTCCTGGAATTTAGAACTCAGCCATAAAAATGTGTTCCAGACCTTGGCATTCAGGATCTCAGCCTAATACTCAACAGAACACATGGGGGGAGGGGATGGGGGTTAACTAATTTGCAAAAGAAAAATCAGTTATTTTCCATTTAAAATTACAAGAATCTATTTCTTTGGTCAATTTTTGGAGTCCCGAAAGACCAAATTTCCAAAGAAACAAACAGATGCTCCCTCAGAAATAAGCCTGTAACTGTCATACTCCCAAAACCACATATCTATGCTAGAGAAGAACCCCACTAACAAAGTTCAGAGCTGCTCCTAAATGATCCTCAAATTCACAGCCATTCTGATATAGGGCATTGGTTCTACCTCTTATACAAATGAGAGCTAGATTCTATTCTCCGCTAAACTCAAGGGTGTTTAGGTCTGGCATTATGGTTTGGGCCCATTTCCAATGTGCACATGCTAAATGTGTGCCTATAGGTAGGTACCCAGCTTGTATATGCAAATATATCAGTTTTTCTTTACAGGTGCGTCTGTTTTAACTCACCCATGAAAACTGGGTCACATAAGCGCAACTAGTCTTGCTTTTATTAAAGAAACCTGCTGTATGTATAGAACGTGGCAGGCATGAGTAAACTTGCATACAGCTTGATTTGAGTGCAAGATTAAACTGAAAACAAGGGCATGACAGGCTAACGAAATAAGCTGAAACACTTTGAACTGACTAGCTTGAAATGTAGATAAGGTGAGGACATAAGAGATTGGTCCTTACATGATCCATGCAATGTCCAAACCAATTAGATTCAAGAGCTGAGATAGCAGTAGCTAGGAAAAATGTAAATCAACTGTGCAGTGTGTGATATGATTTGAAATTATGTATCATCCTGTACCTAAACCTTCTGCATCTGGGCCTGGCTAGTGAGAGCACAGAGCTGTTACATGTTAATAAAATAACATGAATGATGAGCCGGAGTCAAACTGAGGTTTTGGATCCCAGAGAACTAAATGAAGTGTTCTCCCAGAATTGGACAAAGTGTTCTGGATAAGGTGAGTGGAAAAGGTCTTGGAGGGAATCCCAAACATCTGCATACATTTTAGGTCAATGCATTGCTCTCAAAGTGGGAACCATGGATATACTGAGGCATGTAATTATAGGGTCCAATCCAGACCTGACCTGAAAGAGGCACATGGACAGATAAGGTAACAGACTGAGGAAAGCTGTAGCTATGAGTCTGCAAAAATGAGCTGCAAACCTTATGAGATCCAATGTCCAGTAGGGCTGTAAATACAAAGAACAGCTTCTCTCGTGGTATCTAAATTATCCAAAAAGCCCTTTTTTACCTTTATCTATTAAACTATTTTGGCCCTCCTCATTCTGTTCCTGTCCCATGCTGGGAAGCGTAGAGACTCATGAAAATGAACAATAATGAGAAAAAAACAGAACAGTTCAGACTTGCATAAAGTGTTTGGGTTACATTTTGGCAAGAGGTTGGTTCTAATTCTATCCCATCAGGTTCAGGCAACCATAATACGAATAACCAATTCTGGTTCACAGGTGCATAGGGGTAATGGTGCCCCTTAAGCTTTTCTCACTGGTATTATTTGCATATGGTTGTGGGAGGGATACAAAGCCATCTGAACTAAGTCAAGCTGTGTATGATCATTTTTTGAAGTTGTGCTTGATGGAAACTCTCAGTGGGGTTTTAGTGCCGTCATGTGTCTAATATTATGAGATGCAACATTACATAAAAAATAAGGTTGTGGGACAGCAGACTGACAGACTGTAAATTTAACAGTAATCCAGAGCTATTAAAAACACCAGCATGGCATCTATGCTAAACCAGCCTCACATCTGGGAGATCAAGTCATAAGGGAAACTGTCAAAGCTGCATCTTTTCACAAGGAATTGCGAGGATGCTTGCCAGTTGTGTGAGGCATGAAGGGTATTACGGACCATAGCCTTTTTAAAGAGGCGATTTCTCTGCCCGCGTTGTCAGTTCCCATTATTAACAGTGCAACTTTCACTCTCCTGGCCCTGAACTAGAGAGGCCTGTGTGCTAACGTGGTTTCAGGGGAACCCTGAGAATGGTGAGTAATTTGGCAATGCTAATCTAAAATTCACATCTGCCAACAATTACACCCGCTCACCAGGCACAAAATAATTTTGCTTGTTTGTACAAAACTGTAAATGAAACATGGCATTGGCTTTCAAACACAAAGATAAGCCTGTCATTACCTCAATTGCACGTTATCAAACTTTTAGACATGCCAGCAATTAGTCTCTGGTTTCCAAATTGTAATGTGGCTGCATATTAACCAGCATTGGTTGCTACCCCTGCGTATTCTTTTCATTCAGAAGAAATTAGTCCAGAACCAAATGCATGAATATACCTTTTTATAACAGAATTAATGTACATATAAGCAAATTCATAAGAGTTCCTCTGAATCAATGGCCTCTGGGTTTATAACAGCCAGTTGTTATAAAACAAATAGATCAGGGTCCAATCCTGAAAGGTGCCAAGTGCCTCCTGTGACAGGCTGAGCATCCCTAACTCCAACTGATTTCAATGGGAAGGTATTTCAAAGAAAGTGCTCAACACCTTGCAGCATTGTGCTCTAATTGTGAAGAAGGGTGAAGGTGGTTGGCATTAAAGAGAAGAACAGCACACTTGGCTGTATGTACACTGCAATACAGGTGCTGTACGGGGCATTGATGGTTTGGGGTGAGGCCTGGCATCAGTGATACATGTACTTCTTGATCCTGGAAGTGCACCACACCTTCATTCATAAATACTCTGCAACTGTACACATCACAGAAATACAAAATGGCAACATCTCTGCTCACTTCCGTTGAAAGAAAAGTTCTGGAATGTTAGCAGCACAGCAAATACTACAGCAAGAATTAAGTAAATGGGCAATGAACTCCCTTTGTAATTAAATCACAGATTATTACATTATTGTTAGAGAGAAAGAAAAGATAGGTATAAACGAAGATCAGAGTTTAGTAATGCTACCAGCTATATAGATGTGTAATACTGTCCAGTAAAGTGGGATAAGAATCCCAAGTGTCTGTGGTTTTCATCAAATGTGTTTTCTGGACTTTATAATCCTGTCTGGGACTGCCTTGTGGTACAATGAGTTCAATTCCTGGTCTCTGGGCACTAGGGTTGCCAGGCATCTGGTTTTTGACCAAAATGCATGGTCGAAAAGGGACCCTCGTGGCTCCAGTCAGCACAGCCTACCGGGCCATTAAAAGTTTGGTGACGGTGCTGCGGGGCTAAGGCAGGCTAGTCCCTACCTGTCCTGGCTCCACACTGCACCCCGGAAGCAGCCAGTAGGTCATCTCCTAGGCAGGAAGGCCAGGGAACTCCACGCACTGCCCCCGCCCCGAGCACTGGCTCTGCACTCCCATTGGCCAGGAACCACAGCCAATGGGAGCTGCGGGGGCTGTGCCTGCGAGTTAGAGCCATCCATAGAGCCTCCTGCCCTCCCCCACCCCCCGCCTCGGAGCCAGACCCACTGGCCTCTTCCAGGGTGCAGCGCAGAGCCAGGACATGTAGGTACTAAATTGCCTTAGCCCCACTGTGCTGCTGACTGGGAACCACCTGAGGTAAGCCCCAACCCCGCACTCCAACCACCACACCCAGAGCCCCCTCCTGCACCCCAAATCCCTCATCCCCAGCTGGAGCTCTCACACCCCCTGCACCCCAACCCCCTGCCCAGTGAAAGGGAATGACGGTGGGGGAGAGTGAACCACCGAGGGAGGGGGAATGTCGTGAGCGGGGGGCAGGGCCTCAGGGAAGGGGCAGGGCTAGGGTATTCAATTTTGTGCAAGTAGAAAGCTGGCAACCCTACTGATCACTAGTGTCTTCTCAGCTACTTCACGGCAGCTGCTTTGAAGTCAATGGCAGTGGTACTGATGGAACCAAGATGAAAATTTGGCATTTGCTCTCCAGAGGGAGGTTCAGGTGATGAGCCTGTGGTATTTGAGCTGGCCAGGTCCCATGAGTGGTATCTCAGGGGTAAACAGTAGGCCAGGGAATTGACTTTAGACAATGGGAATCCTTTTGGTAAAATCAGTTAGTACAGGGGAAATGGCCATGAGGTAGTTGACTGATAAGCTGCTGCTGTCCACAGTCACATGGGCAAGGAGGGGGGGGAAGACAAGAGTCGGTGCTTCCAGCAATGAGCAAAGCAAGGAAAAGAAAGAATGAAAGACTACCCATGTGTTTACACAGCAAAGAAAAACCAGGCCAGCCATGGGTTTTTCTTTGCCGTGTAGACATACCCTAAGGGTACAGTGTTGCTTAGTGCTGTACTAGTAAGCAAAGGAAGTGTAGGGAGGAAACCAGAGGAAGACTTTTGCGCCCAGTGCACAATCTCTCCATAGCACTTGAGAACGGTAGGAATGGAGCCTGGCTAATGCACCAGCCCCATGGGCTCATGCCTTGTCATGTAGATAAGTTCTGCACCCAAACTAGGCAGCACGTACGGCCCTGTCAATGAGAAGCACTAGCTGAGAGCACACACTTCCCGCAGTCAGGGCAGCAACAAAGTGCAATCCTGTGTTTGTCCCTTGAGCCCACCCGAGATCCTTCTGGCCAGAATTCCATAGCAGCCAGCAGGATCCTGGTAGCAGAGGATGCACCTCCAGAGGGAAGAATGGAAGGGGAAGAATCCTGCTTCGCCCCCTCTCTGTGCCAGGCAAGGAAGGACTGGGCCCTGAATGTGTTCCACTGAAATACTAGGAGCTGGTATGTAACAAAACTGCTGAATTAGAAGCACATGTGTTTGGGGAGAAGTGTGTGATATAACTGGCACCACAGAGACTTGATTAAAGCAAGACATTGACTTGGAGATTAAATTACTAAAGTACTGAGCTAGAGAATGGATGAAGGAAACAAAGGAGGAGGAGGAGTGACAACAGGAGGAACGGAGAACATTGTGTCAGCAGAAAAGTGAGGGTGGGGGAGGAGATTTTAATGACCCAATAGAAACAATTTGATTTAAATAGAGACGGAAAGCAGAAAAGCTGGTCCTTGGCTGCAGATACCCTGACCCTCAAGCCGGGTGGGAAGGGAGACCAGGATATGTTTTTGAGAAAAAGAGCAGGTGGTTGTAGCAGTCAAAGAGCCAGGTAGTGTGTGAGAAAGCAACAGACCAAAAACCCAAGGAGGTCACAGTTCTGTGTGCTACCCAAACTGAAGAAAACAAGGTTGGAGGCTATTCTGGGCTTAACTACTTGAAATAAGACCAGCATTACCCAGCAATAAGGGCTTCTGCACAGATATGCACACTGCAGAACTGCGTAAACCCCACCAAGCTAACGGAGCATTAGCATCCAGGAACAAGGGAATAGCACCAGATAATGGATCCAGTAACAAATCAGGGATCAGTTTCCAGAAATGAAAGAGAAGTCCAGCATTAAAATAAAGGGATGCCAGGGGAACACAACTCCCCCTCTTCTCCTTGGCTTGGGTAAGCACTCTCCTACAGCTCCCCCTCCTCCTCAGTTGGTACCATGCAAATTCCTTCCCATTTCAGAAATTCTGATTTAGGACTGTAAGCTCTTTGGGGCAGGCACCATCTCTTACTATGTGTGCAAGCAGTGCCTAGAGCAATGGGACTCCCATCCTTGGAGGGGCCACTAAGTGCTACCAGAATACAAACTGAATCATACATAAAAAACAGTAATATCTACTTTAACCACCAGAGGAGCAGCTCTGGACAGATAACAGAATAAGTGATGTTACAGAATTAGAAGCATTTACAGTAGACAGCATCAGGCCTGGATAACTTTCTCACACAAACATTTATTAAAGGAAGGAAGCACAGGCTGGTGAACTTTCAAATACTGATTTGATTAATTCCACTAGACTCCAGTCTCTCCAAAGCCTGGAAAGTGACCAATTTAACAGCATTAATTTTAAAAAGGGTCAAGAGTCAAGACAGTTGTCAGAGCTTACATGGAGCTTCCCCTTGCTGGACGACTCAGTGGCCTGCAATGTTTGGACCACATGCTGGGTCCATATGTGTTTAAATCCCCCAGGCCTGGGTAGGCTCCATGCACTGACTCTTTCTTTGGCCTCTAGGATCACTCCCTGGCATAGACTCTGTCTAGTACCCTCTCCAAAAAGAGGGACCCCCACAGTCCAGCTGCCCTAGGCCTCCAAGGCCAGTGCTGAACACACACTCCCAAGACTCCCCAGTAGCTTAACTTACACACACACACACACCCCATGCTCTGGGTGTCCCTAAATCTTCAACTGCCAGAAGCTGGGACTGGACGACAGGGGACAGATTACTCCATAATTGCCCTGTTCAATCCCTCTGACACATCTGGAATTGGCCACTGTGAGAAGGCAGAATACTGGGCTAGATGGACCACTGGTCTGACCCTATGTTCTCCCCAGAGCTCTACTACTGGTTTATAGTTTAGCCCTTCAGGGGCATGTGATAGTTGAAGCCAGCAATATTCCAACCTTGCAGAGGGATTTCTAGACCAATCTCACTTTAGTCATAGGTAGCACAAGAGATATACAGATCTATGGGAAAACAACAAAATCTACACACAAATCTCTGCCTCAGTTTCCTCACCATTCTTGAGCATTCTGTCAATGTCTGTTCAGGGACACTATAATTTTGCTGCACCTCCTCTCCTGGACCTCACTCCTCTGGCTCAATATTCTCTTCCTGTTCTGGTCAGAGAGAAAGCTACTCAGAGCAGACCTTGTCCTTTTATAACTTCCAGTCCATTCTGTCAGGTGACCACCCTGGTCAGCCCCAAATCCCTGTCAGGTGACCAAAGTCCCAATCAGGTGATCTGTTGCTTGGTTAGCAGCCCACCTGGAAGAGGGGATCTCCCTGGGTAGCAGCCAGTTCTTTGTCGAAGGGTTCTTCCATTTGAACAGAAGTAATGAACCTCCACTCTGAACCCTCTGCCAAGTATTTTTCCTATGTGTTTCAGCTCAATATGGAGACTACCAAACCAAGGTGAAGGCACGGAACAGTTTTACAATCAAAAAGGCACTCAAAAAGCAAAACGGACATTCCAGATTGCTATAAATTCATCCAGACAGCCTCATTTTTTCACAACAGGAAAATATTGACATGGATTTCAGGGGAAATTTGCCATATGTTGATGAATGTCCTGGAAAAGCTCTAATCAATGAAGGATGGATAGGAATTATGGTTAATGACCCTGATGGGTTACTTTGAAGATATTGCTACCATGATAAAATAAATTTAAATGGGTGTCTTACCAGTATTTGCCATTCGCAAAAGTCATGAGTCAGACCCCTAAAAATCAGGAGGGTTTTTTTTTTTTTTTTAAAAAAAAAAAAGAGTAAAATGATGTTTTTGGTCCATCTTCTGATTTTTGAACTCCCCCTGGAAACCCCCAATGTGAGTGTGAGTCAGAGAGACAAACAGACAGATAATGACAATACTGCCAACTCCTGTAATTTTTCACAAATGGCAGGATTTCAGAGGGTGCTGGAGCTCATCTCGTGAGGACGCAAGAAACTCCTGGGTGTATCTCAGCTGCTCGCCATTCTCACAGGAGAGTGAGAAAAGAGCCCAGCCTATATCCAATCCCTCTTCCCTCCTCCCCTCCTGTGAGAAACAGGGACGGAATAGCACGATTACTCCTACCCCTGCCTTGGCAGCAACCAACCGGGAAAGGGGCAGAGGGAGGCAAACAGCCCCTTCAACTTCCCTGCGTCATGCCCAGCCTGGGAACGGGGAGAAGAGACACTGCTGTGCCCCCTCAGGCCTGGGAGAGGGGGCTGAAGTACCCAGGAGGAGCAGAGATGAGGCTGTGGAGGCAGAACTGAGGGGGGCTGAACTGAGTGTTGGAGGGCTGAACTGATGGGAGGACTGGGTGGAGACAGGATTAGTTGCTGGAAAGGGACCAAAATGGTCTTACACACACACACACGCGATAGGCAAGGGGAGTTCAAAAATCAAAAGACAGACTGGAAAAAATGATTTTTTTTTTAAAGTCTTATGATTTGGGAGCCAATCTTGATTTTTCAAGGTCCGTCTCATCATTTTTCATCTGTTGAGGGGGCTGATCTCTTGAGGCGGTTTCCCTCTGTGGAAGAGCTGACAATATGATGGCTGCAGTTTTTTGCCTTCATGACCAGATTGCCTGCACTGGGGCCAAAATGACAAGAGGAGGCAACTCTGTATTAGTGTCATTGATGTCAGTGGGAGTAAGGTACTAAATAAAAGAAAGAGCAGCAGAATAGGACTCTTTATTATTTCTATTAAGGTAGGACACCCGTTGAGATTACGCTCTCATTATGCCAGGTGATGTACAAACACAGAGTAACAGCCCCAAAGGGAGATTGCCAACTAAACAGACAGGACAAATAAAGGGTTGGAGGGGAAACAAGAGCGACTTCAGGTCATATGGGGAGTCAGTGGCAGAACCCTTGTCCTCAGAGCAGAGCTGTGTGAATAACACATTTTTCAGTTTTCTGGCAATTCCAAAAAATTTATTTCAGATCAAACCCAAAACAAAATTTTGGGAATTTTCAGCAAATCAAAAAAGTCAAAAAAAGATGTAGTTTGGGGTCGGACTAAATGTTTAATTTCAATTTCACCAATGTGTAATGTTTCCTCCCCCCCAAAAAAAAAATTAGGGAAAATTTCATAATGAAAAGTCATTTCCAAGTAAAAAAATTTTTATTTTTTTAAACAAACTTTCCTGAGGTCAAAACTTTCAGAGTTTTGTTTTGTTTTTTCTTTTCTCTAAATAAACAATTCGGCAAAACTGACACAAATTCACAAAATGTTTTGATTTTGCCACATCTGCATTTTTCACCAAAAAAAGTTCTGGCTGAAAAGTTTTGCCCAATATTAATCATCAGTCCCAATCCACTACCTTGCTGACTGTCCTTCTTGCACTGACCTTGACACCTTGCCTTTTTCACTGCTGGAGTATTAAACAACATCTAAGTTGTTCCACCCTTCTAGTGCCACTCCACAAGCAAAAATTGAAAATACACCTTTGATGGTCCCATAATTTACATTTCCTAGCCCTTGTCAAAAAGCTTTGTGCAAAATTTCCAGAATACTATGATTTAGAAGAGATCTAGAATCCGAGAGAAAGGAGAGGTATATTGGGAAACACTCAAAATTCAGGATAAAATTTCCACCAGGAAAGTTTGCAGAGTTTTCCAAACCTCAGGAGAAGTTATTGGCAACCTCACTGCTGCAGAGAGCTAAACATGCAGTGTTAGGAGAATATTTCAAAGACACAGTATGTAGTGTCTGAAAAAAATACCTTGAGTATAAAAGACAAGAAATAGGAAATTGTTCTTTTAAAATAAACTACTGTCCTTTATAGTTAAAGTGAGGTTCATTAAAGCACCTTAGTATCCTTTTAGAAGGAAGGTTACTACTAGACTTTAAATATACCTATGCTAGTATTTTTTATTATTATTTTGTATAGGAAATATTAACTATGAAAACCACATTTAAATGTTATATGAACCTGAATTGATAAAAGTCAAGAAATCCCAAGTTAAAACTGGCACTGTTCTCAACTTAGGCAATTAAAGGGGAGAAAAAAATATTAAATTGCCATAAGGCCTAAAAAGGGATTCTATAAAAATGACTTCTCGTCTTACTCAGCACATCTGCTCCCTGTGTGTATGTTCAGAATCATACTCCAGTTAGAAAAATAAGTTTTGACTCTGGAGTACTAAGATAGCTATGCCAGAATGAGCTGGATTCGATTCTGGCTCACACATCATCAGAATTGTTAGCTGGTCCATTTGCAGCTGCAAAGATATAAATAATGGAAGAATTTGGGTTGCAGAATCTGTTACTAGAAATTATGCACAATCCAGAAAGAACCTACCTGGACTGTCAGATTCCAGTTTGAGTTTGCAGAGCTGGCGGTTAGAAAAAACATATTTTTACTCGGAAACTAAAAAATACTTATTAGGAGTTACTGAGATCCAGATTTTTAAAGGTATTTAGGCACATAAAAATATAGATGGACATCTAGAGGCACCTATATGCATCTTTAGACACCCAGATAGCGTTAAAAATCTAGCCTTGAGAGACAATCAACATGGTTCCACCAGATGCCAAACCTACTTTTCAGAGGAAAATTGCCTTGTATGGGAAAAGAAACTGATTTAAAAGAAAAACACAATTAGCCTTACTTTTTGGGGTCTGCAATTTGCACACACAATTCTTTATTAGAGCAATTTTGAGAGTACATTTAATTAAAAGTGAACATCAATGTAAAATTTCCAGCAAACTGTTCTACAATTCTACATGAACATTCCTTTGTCTGAACAATTCCTAATTAGAGATTTTGTCCTTATAAAGCGGCACAATGCAAGGGTGTCCTCTGTCACCTCATCCATTTGTCCTATCTATTGAACTACTTACAATTCCCACGAGAGATTCAAGGCATCACAATCCACAATAACCAAATGTATTGCTCTTTTTGCGTATGATATCCTGCTTTATCTCAGTGAAATACAAGTCTCCATTCTGTGCCTTAAATAAGTCTTAATGACCACCAGTACTACATCTGGTTTCCACATAAACAGGGCTAACTCGGAAACAATGCTCTTAATTATTCATTCAGTGATTTTGTTTAATTTTCCCTGATGAAAGTCTCCAGAAGAATTCAAATACCAAAGGGTACCAATCTCATCCAATTTAACTAAACTCATAACTAGGGAAGGTCCACAATTTTCCATCCGTTATTTTCAACAAATAATTTAGTTTTCAATTAAACAAATATTTTTGCAGAAAGTATCTGCTTTCCTCCAAAAAATTTGGTTTCGCATTGTAAAACCTAAAACCTGAACATTGACATTTTGTCAGTTTTTCATCATTTTGGGCCAGTTTTTTCAGCCAAAATGTTTTTGAATTTCAAGAGTTTGGGGCCAAAATTTTTAGTTGCCAAAAACTGAAACAAATCCAGTTTTGATTGGGAAAAAAATTCTGATGAGAGTTTTGACAAAAATGACACACTTTTGTCAAAAATTTTCCGGGGGAGTTGGGGGGGGGGAGACAACATTTTCTGACTAGCTCTGCTCATAATGCTGAATCTGCAATCTCTTTAATATATCTACATCAAGACTTCAGAGATGTGGTAACTAATATTATTTATGTAGTGCTGAGACAACCTGATATAAATGAAGGTCCTTCCTCAAGTCTCGTACTTCCCACAGGTCCTCCTGGTACTACTTCTACTTTAGAAAATAGACTACTACTACTTTTCTACTTTAAAAAATATGCAGCTGTTGTATATGGCAGGGAAAGAGAATTTGCCTTTTAAAGGCCCGAAGACAGAAAACAAAAAAGCGATATTAACCACCCAACTGGAATTTCTGTGGCTCAGCAACTGTAATTCAATGTTTGGAAAAGATTACAATTTACAGAAACTCAAAAGACATCCACATGAGAACGCATTGAGGCAGCCTATTATTCCTTATGGCAGCGACAGTTTGCTCCTTAACAAAATAGACTGTGTCCCATGCTAGGAACCACTCTGCAAATATGGACAAAGAAAATCAATTATCTTGGAATAATGATACAGTTTTATTCACTTCCCAGATACAGGTTTTCCTCCATGACTCAGTCAATCATGGGAGAGTTTTTCTAGGGGATAACACTACTTAACTCTGAATAGCTCAATATTACATTCTTTCTACCCAGGGTCCCTCTGCTTATTCACACCTTACCCCTAAGCAGCTGCTCTGGCCTCACCAACAAGTGCTATTTATCATTTCCATCTTTAGGGCCTTTATGGCTTCTTCCCAGTGCTCACTGTTTCTTGGGCCTGGTCAAGGCCGGCTCTGGTTTTTTGCTGCCCCAAGCTCCGAGAGTGAAACTGCCCAAGCGAAAAAAAAAAAAAAAAAAGAAGGATGGCCAGAATGCCCCAAGCACGTGCTTGCTTTGCTGGTGCCTAGAGCCGGTTCTGGGCCTGGTGACCTCTCTGGGTCTTCAGAGTGTAGTAGGTCTCCTCATGTATTTTATTCTCCCAATCTATGGGGCAGCGAAATGGAAAGTATGGAGAGGCAGGGTGCGGAGAGTGTTGTTACCACCCCCTCAGCAGAGGAGGGAAACCCTCGCCCTCCCTCCCTGCAGCCACTGTAGATCTTTACATCCTTAAAGAGAAAACATTTCATTCAATTAGAGGGAACACAGCTCTTTCCTCCAGGCAGAAATATCAGCCAGAGTCCACCATTTTGGAATATGCTGAAAGGCCATGCACTAAAGAGAATTTTGTGGTGTGCTCCTTTCTGACAGGAAGAATGACTGTCGTCTGTCTTTGCAGTGCGCTGCCCCAGATTATCCTAGTCCATTACAAGGTGGAATTGTGGAAACCATGGGGACCTGTCCACAACCTGAAAATACTGTAGAAGATGGTTTACAACCCAAGCATACACAACTTACTCTACCAGAGCACCCCATCACAATAAGACTCAGAGCTGTGGCACTACTGCCTCAGTTTCCCCACTACAATCTTCAGCCTACTCCTACTCCCTCCAGACACGCTACTTTAAAGAGTTCATCCCCTTCCAGAGTCTCTTAGTCCACGCCCAATACAACATCAATACAAAAGAGTCTTTGGCCTTGCTAAGCTCAGCCTTCAGCTCCTCCTTACAGGCGTGCTCCCAGCAGCACTAGCCTGTCTCACTAGCTATTCTCCTACCAAAGCCTTCTGGCAGGCCACAGCCCCTCAGCCAGTTCATAGCTCAAATCTAGCTTCTCACCTCACATCAGAGCAATCCATCAACTTTCCACCTCAGCCAGAGAATTCTGGCCACCGTTCTGAAGGGAACAGCTCTTCTTAACTCCAACACCCAGCACAGGCGGCAGGGGGGCTGCTAACTGAACAGCCACCCTGTTACACCAAGTAAAACCCATACGCAATGTGCTTGTCCTGCCTTGAAACCATTCATTAGCCCTGTCCCAAAGGTGATAGCAAGGAAATTCACTCATTTGAATGCTATATTAACCTACTTCACGTTAAGATGTTAGGCCAAGATTTTCAAAAGTAGCCTATAGGTATTTGCTAGGTAAGGTATAGGCATAGTAAAGCCTATAGGCCTCAGACGTGTGAAACAGTAGCTTAGCTAAACAAGGCAAAAGACGCAAAAAAACTCAGCAAAAAGAGATAACCACGCTGTGGTGCTGGAACCAGGGTTGTTGGGTGTGCTGCCACACCCCCAGGCTTGAAGTAGTAACAACAAACACTAAATACCTGGTTTCCATCATCTGCACCCTACAAAAACTGTTCCAACACCAGGGGTGAAAGTAAGTCGAGTGACTTACCGGTACGCTGGGGCCAGCTCTGGCACCCAGAAGGGGGTCAGAGCCAGGCCCAGCCCACGCTGTAAGGTAAGTGACCCCCATTCCTTCTTCTCCCCTCCCCCACTGGGGTAGCAGCCGCAGCCCAGGGCTCTGGGGGCTATTTAAAGGACCGGGGCAGTAGAAGCAGGGGAGCTGCAGGCCCTTTAAACAGCCCCCAGAGCCCTGGGGAAGCGGTGGGGCTCCAGCGGCTATTTAAAGGACCGGGGCAGTGGAAGCAGCTGAAGCCCTGGCCCTTTAAATTGCTGCTGGAGCCCCCGTTACCCCAGGGCTCTGGGGGCTGTTTAAAGGGCCTGCAGCTCCCCTGCTTCTACTGCCCCAGTCCTTTAAATAGCCGCCAGAGCCCTGTGGAAGTGGTGGGGCTCCAGCAGCTATTTAAAGGACCGGGGCAGCAGAGGCAGCTGGAGCCCTGGCCCTTTAAATAGCTGCTGGAGCCCCCGCTACCCCAGGGCTCTAGAGGCTATTTAAAGAGCCTGCAGCTCCCCTGCTTCTACCACCCCAGTCCTTTTAATAGCCCCCAGACCCCTGAAGTAGCAGCGGTGGGGCTCCGGCGGCTATTTAAAGAGCCGGGGCAGTAGAAGCAGGGGAGCCCCAGGCCCTTTACATAGCTGCCAGAGCCCTGCAGCTGCTACCCGAGGGCTCCAGCAGTGGGGCTCTGGAGGCAATTTAAAGGGCCTGGGGCTCCAGCCACTGCTAGGAGCCCCAGTTCCTTTAAATTGCCCCCTGGGGAAGTCGGGCTGCCCCAGTACAGTGCACTGGCTCTTGCCGGTACGCTAAACCGGGGCATACTGGCTTACTTTCACCTCTGTCCAACACCCTAGATCAGAAGTTATAACAAGATAGAACGCTGTAACGATAGAATGCTGGTAACCACAGGATGCTAGTTTAGACCAGCCTGGGATATTTTAAGTTAGAAACATCAGCGGATGTATGACCACTAGAATGCCATGGTAACTAACGGACATATGTGCTAATGAATCTTGAGGTAAACAGATTAGTTACCTATGGGAGAAGGGCACCCCACCATTAGTAGGGTGAGGAAACACAAATAAGGAAAAGGGATGAAAACCCAACTGAGCATGCATTAGACAGAGTGGCATCAGTAAAACACATTATTCATTTTGTATCTCAGCATTTGTGCTTTGGGAGATGTAAATCTGGGGACATGCCAGGATGGCTACAAACCCGCATTCCTTTCATTATTTATTTGGTCATGACTTGTTTTAGACCCATTTAAATCATAGCTAAAACCATCTCCCCTCACCCAAGACTCCATCTCCATCCTTCTTCAATACAGCGATAACAGAGTCAAACAGGATTGCACCTCGAGTCAGCTGTTCTGGGTGGCAAGAAACAGGGCCAAATTCATCCTTGCTTTGATTCCTTTGACCTCAATTTGGCCCTCCGTGTTAAAGAAATGCCTCGGTCATTAGTAAGGTGACAATATTTCGAGGGCACTTTGCCATTCTGACCCATTGTCCCCTTCTCACTCCCTTGTTTTAAGGCCTGCCCCTCTCTCTCAAAACTAGAACAATCCCAGTCAGCCAGGACATCTGGTCACCCTAATGAAGGGCCTATGGAGAAGGACTTGGATCATATGAGGGGAAAGGGGCCCAAATTTGCTAATAAGGAGGCTGATGGTGTAGAAGCTCTAGGACAGATTCCAGGAAGTGACTCTTGTGTCTCACCACTTTGTAGAGAGCCTCACTGCAGTAGCTGCCCAACTTGCCCAACTTGCTCCAGCACAGGTAACATTCTGCTAGAGGTCTTTAGATAGATAAGATAAGATAGATCCCTCTTGTATACTCCTATGGTTCTTACAATCCAGAAGAACCCCTAAGTGCTTCACAGCTCTGCTGCAATGCAACCTCCTTTGGGCTGTGTCATATAGATATAGAGGATCTGAGAAGTTACACACTAGTCAGCCTAACTTCAATACCTGGAAGATACTGGAACAAAATTATTAAACAATCGATTTGTAAGCACCTGCAGGATAATAGGGTTATAGGAATAGCCAGCATGGATTTGTCAAAAACTGCCTTGTTTGACAGGGTTACTGATCTAGTGGATGGGGGAGGGAGGGAGGATAGTACATGTGATATAGCTTGATTTTAGTAACGCTTTTGATACAATCTCACATGACAGTCTCAAAAGCAAACTAGGGAAATGTGGTCTAAATGAAATTACAATAAGGTGGGTGTACAACAGATTGAAAGGCTATACTCAAAAAGCAGTTATCATTAGCTCACTGTCAAATTAGGAGAAAGTATCTAGTGGGATCTCACAGTCACTCCTGGGTCCAGTACTATTCTATATTTTCATGAATGACATGGATCATCGTTCACATTGAACTCCCCCTCAGTACCCAGCACAGACCATGGAAGCTAATGGTCCAATCGGTGGACCAAATTTGGTGATGAATTCTAATCACATGCCACCTGAGGCATGTTACACATACACTAAGGAGAAAATTAATGACTTGGATAATAGAGTTGTCATAAATATAAAGGGAAGGGTAAACCCCTTTGAAATCCCTCCTGGCCAGGGGAAAGCTCCTCTCACCTGTAAAGGGTTAAGAAGCTAAAGGTAACCTCGCTGGCACCTGACCAAAATGACCAATGAGGAGACAAGATACTTTCAAAAGCTGGGAGAAGGGAGAGAAACAAAGGGTCTGTGTCTGTCTGTAGTCGTTTGGCCGGGGACAGAACAGGAATGGAGTCTTAGAACTTTTAGTAAGTAATCTAGCTAGGTATGTGTTAGATTATGATTTCTTTAAATGGCTGAGAAAAGAATTGTGCTGAATAGAATAACTATTTCTGTCTGTGTATCTTTTTTGTAACTTAAGGTTTTGCCTAGAGGGGTTCTCTATGTTTTTGAATCTAATTACCCTGTAAGATATCTACCATCCTGATTTTACAGGGGGGATTTCTTTATTTCTATTTACTTCTATTTTTTATTAAAAGTCTTCTTGTAAAACACTGAATGCTTTTTCATTGTTTTCAGATCCAAGGGTTTGGGTCTGTGGTCACCTATGCAAATTGGTGAGGCTTTTTACCAAACCTTGTCCAGGAAGTGGGGTGCAAGGTTTTGGGAAGTATTTTGGGGGGAAGGACGTGTCCAAACAGCTCTTCCCCAGTAACCAGTATTAGTTTGGTGGTGGTAGCGGCCAGTCCAAGGATAACGGATGTAATATTTTGTACCTTGGGGAAGTTTTGACCTAAGCTGGTAAAGATAAGCTTAGGAGGTTTTTCATGCAGGTCCCCACATCTGTACCCTAGAGTTCAGAGTGGGGGAGGAACCGTGACAAGAGTAGAGAGTACGCTTACAAAATTTGCAGATGACACCAAACCGGGAGGTTTGCAAGCACTTTGCAGGACAGGACTAGAATTCAAAAGGACCTTGACAAATTGGAAAATTGGTCTGAAACCAAGATGAAATTCAATAAAGACAAATGCATAGTTCAGTTGGAAAAGAAAAATCAAGTGCACAAATAGAAAATGGGGAATAACTGGCTAGGCAATAATACTGCTGAAAAAGATTTGGGGGCTATAATGGAACACCAATTGAATATGAGCCAACAATGTGATGAACTTGTAAAAAAGGCTAATATCATTCTGGGGTATATTAACAGGAGTGTCTTATGTAAGACACAGGTGGTAATTGTCCTGCTCTACTCGGCACTGGTGAGGCCTCAGCTAGAGTCCTGTGTCCAGTTCTGGGTGCCACACTTTAGGAAAAATGTGGACAAATTGGAGAAAGTTCAAAGGAGAGCAACAAAAGTGATAAAAGGTTTAGAAAATCTGACCTAGGAGGAAAGGTTAAAAAAAAAAACTGAGAAAAGATGACAGGGGGGCACCTGCTAACAGTCTTCAAATATGTTAAGGGCCGTTATAAAAAGAATGGTGATCAATTGTTCTCCACATGCCCTAAAGGTAGGACAAGAAGTAATGGGCTTAATCTATAGCAAGGGAGATTTTGGTTAGATATTAGGAAAAACTTTCTAACTATAAAGGTAGTTAAATTGTGGAACAGGCTTTCAAATGCGGTTGTGGAATCCCCATCACAGTCATCGGGTGATGCTCTGGAACTACTCCCTACGAAGCCAGTCAGGACTCTGGGGGAGCATGCCTCCTCTCTGTGAGCATACTGTCTCCAAAGCAAGAAGCTGATACAGCTTCAACCTTCCTGGGCCTGACCTCGGAGCATTCAGCACCCCTTTTTCACACCGGGCGCTTCCCACAGCGAATCTGCACAGGCGGGGCTCCTGGGGAAGCCAAAGGGCCCTGCACGTCTGACTGCAACTCTGCAGTCAGACGTGACTCTCAGCCAGCCATTAAAACAGAAGGTTTATTAGACAACAGAAACACGGTCTAAAACAGAGCTTGTAGGTACAGAGAACAGGACCCCTTAGTCAGGTCCATCATAGGGGGCTTAGGGAGCCCAGAACCCAGTTCTGGGCCTCCCTCCATTTCCCCAGCCAGCTCTAAACTGAACCTCTTCAGCCCCTCCTCTGGCCTTTGTCTCTTTCCCGGGTCAGGAGGTCACCTGATCTCTTTGTTCTCCAACGCCTTCAGTTGGCACTTGCAGGGGAGGGGCCCAGGCCATCAGTGGCCAGGAGACAGGGTGTCTGCCATTCTCTGTGCAGACAGCCTCACACTGGCCCTCTAAGGCTCTGCAACAATCACACACCCTTATCCCACCATCTGAATACTTAAGAAATGCATAGGGGAAACTGAGGCACCCACACAGTATTCAGAGAAAACATTAAGAACATTCCCACTTTGTCACACCCATCACTGGAGATTTTTAAGAACAGGTTGGACAAACACTTGTCAGGGATGGTCTAAATTACTTGGTCCTGCCTTAGAGCATGGGTCTGGACTTGATGACTTCTCAAGTCCAGCCTTACATTTCTATGATTCTATACGAGGTGGAAATTCCTCCTGGAACTTCAGCACTGTGACAAAGTAGCTTAAAAGGCAGCAGGAGAGAGGTTCCATGTTCTATGGGCAAACAACATCCCTAATATTATAGGGCCCTCAGATACTACTGTCATGATTGCTTTGAAAATGCTTGACCTAATAATAATACATTTCCAATATGAGTGTACCATATGCTCCGGCTAAACTGTCCTATTCTCTACATCATAACGTTTGTAGAGAGGTGAGCCATATGGGCCACATATCTGACCACAGACCCTCAGAAGCCAACTGCTTTTCTTACCCTGTTCCTACAGACCAAACATTTTTCTCTCTAGCTACTTATATGGTGCTTCTATCATCCTAGTGTCTGAGCACCTCACAAACATTAACAGATTTATCTGCCCAACACCCTCATCTTAGTCTTGTTTTATAGAAGGGGAACAAAGGCTCAGAGGAAGGAGTGACATGACTAATGTCACACAAGGAGTCTGTGGCGGATTTGGGAGGTGAATCCACATCTCCTAGTCCAGTGCCTTAGCCACAGACCCAGCTTCCTTCACCCCAATTCCTCACTAGTCAAAAAGCCACATCTTCACTCCTCCCGCCCTCCCATTCACGTAAAAACCACACCTACCTCCTCCTCTCTGCAGATTGGAAATTGTCTGTTTATTATTATTAGTCATATTGCAGTAGCAACTACTGGCCCTAGCCAATACACAGGCCCCACTGCGTTGGGTGTCATACAGACACAGTGAGAGACAACACTGCCCTGCAGAGCTCACAATCTAAACAGAGAATAGACACAGCATCGGAGGGGAACCGATTTGCCCAGGGTCATGCAGCAGGTCAGCAGCTGGAGCCGAGAATAGAACACAGAGTCTATTATTTATACTAAAGTCCCTTTATACCACCTTGCTAGAGCCCCCTTAATGTAAAGGAGACTCAGACCCCAGGTCTCCCAACTTCTAATCCAGAACCCTGTCCAGTAGGCCACACTGCTTCAAAACAGACTCCAACAAGAAGCTGCTGAACTTGAATTAATATGCAAACTAGATACCATTAACTTAGGTTTGAACAGAGACTAGAAATGGCTCGGTCATTACACTAATTGAATCTATTTCCCCATGTTAAGTATCCTCATACCTTCATGTCAACGGTCCGAAGTGGGCCATCTTGATCATCACTTCAAAAGTATTTTTTTCCCCTGCTGATAATAGCTCTTCTTAATTAGCCTCTTACAGTTGGTATGGATACTTCCACCTTTTCATGTTCTCTGTATGTATAAATATCTTCTTACTATATGTTCCATTCTATGCATCCAATGAAGTGGGCTGTAGCCCACGAAAGCTTATGCTCAAATAAATTCGTTAGTCTCTAAGGTGCCACAAGTACTCCTGTTCTTTTTCCTGATTTTCTGTATCTTACTGACCCTTCTGAAGTGGGTCAGACCCACCAACCACATGCACACACAAAAGAGCTTTTAAATGGTAAAAACGACAAGGCCCATTGGAACCACAGTCCTTTATCACTGTCCTTACTGCTACACTTCCTTCTCCTCCATCTGTACTTTGTGATATTCACACTGCAGGCTCTCCAGGGCAGGGACTTGTCTCCCCCTACTTTATCTGTAAAGAGCCTGGCATAGCATGGGCACTATCCAAACAAAAAACATTATTATTTCTGGTTTGTAGTGCCTTGCAGTCAAGATCAGGGCCCCATTTTGCTAGGGGCTGTACACACACATAGTAAGGAACAGTCTTTGCCTCAAAAAGCTTACAGTCTCAATCCCGCATCCCTTGTCTGTCCTGATCATCATGAAGCCCAATGTGTCCACATGTAGCAGACCTATTGTGTGAAGTAGAGTCATTTCATTCCTGCCCAGTCCATTTTTAGTAGATAATGTACCTAAGGCGCCCAGGATGGAAGTTGAACTCAGATCCCCTGAGTCTCCTTTCACTGTTTGAACCACAAGACTATTCTCCTCCAAGGCCAATTCCATCTTCAGCCTTTCTATTCTACAAATATTTAATTTAAGGTCTGTGGTGCCCTTCTTCCATCCTGTTTGATTTTCTTTTTCTGTGTTATGTCCGACACATCAGTCATATCTGCAAAAGAGATACAAAGCCTCAAAAACATGCCTGACGATGAGAGACTTAAGGGCTCGATTTATTTTGCTTATCAAAGAAAAGAGACTGTGATCAAGTAATCTCTTAAATAGGGAACAGACATCTGAAAGTAGGGGCCTTTTTGCTAAAGCAAACACAAGCATAAGAAGATCCAATGGCTCAAAGTCAAAGATAGAAATATACAAATCAGAATTAAGACTTAAATTTTTAACCCTGCACATAATCTGGCTTTAAGATTAAACTCGATAAATTTATGGAAGAGAGGGTATGATGGGTTAACATGGTTTTGGTAATTAAATATTCATGGTAAATAGGCCCAATGGCCTGTGATGGGATATTAGATGGGGTGGGATCTGAGTTACCCAGGAAAGAATTTTCTGTAGTATCTGGCTGGTGAATCTTGCCCATATGCTTAGGGTTTAGCTGATCACCATATTTGGGGTCGGGAAGGAATTTTCCTCCAGGGCAGATTGGAAGAGGACCTGGAGGTTTTTCGCTTTCCTCTGTAGCATGGGACACGGGTCACTTGCTGGAGGATTCTCTGCTCCTTAAAGTCTTTAAACCATGATTTGAGGACTTCAATAGCTCAAACATAGGTGAGAGGTTTTTCGCAGGAGTGGTAGGTGAAATTCTGTGGCCTGCGTTGTGCAGGAGGTCAGACTAGATGATCATAATGGTCCCTTCTGACCTAAATATCTATGAATCTATAATTAACTAATGAAGTAGCTTTCCCAGTGACATGCTGGAGTCTCCATCACTTGGAGTCTGTAATTCTAGATTGGATGTTATTCTAGAGAACACTCTCTAGGTTCAACTATATTATTGGGCTCAATAATGTTCACTTGGGCCTTGTCTGTATTCAAAGTTCACTAGTTTCACTTTCAATCAATTTAGAAATATAGTTAAATATGTGCAACTCCCCGCGTGGACACAGTTTGTTTTAAATCTGGTTTGTACTGATTCAGCTTAACTCAACAATCAATCATATTAGGCCAAATCAGTATAAGCCAGGTGTGACAGCTATTGCAAACACATACAGAACTTTTGGGGACCATATAGTATTTTTTGTCTAAACCATGAAAACCTCCAAATATTAAGATGGGCCAGACCGCATGAGCTTCGGAATATTCACAGTCCTTTGCATCAATGCAGGTGATGTGTATGTGTGTGTTCCTTGCTCAATTCCTGCAGAATCTGGAATCACTAGCATGTGATAAATGCAAATTCTCCATCACCGTTTATGCAAAAAGCCTTTTGAAGATCCCCAAGAGGACCATTGACTAGTGCTCACCTGCTACAGGACTCCAGAGATCAAAGGCCCTAACTGTATAAAGAAATGGCTGCACTGTGCCAAAAGGCTCCAGTTCTTGATCCGAAACCTGACATGACCTGCTAACTAGGAGAGCAAACCTAGCTGAGGGGTTTGAAAGATTGACACCTATCAGAGTCCTCTGGTGGAGTTGGCGGTGAGTCCGGATAAGATTTTATGCACAATGTATGTGCATTGATGTACTGTTGTTTTTTTTCCCCGTAGTAGTTTTGCCCTAGGAATAAGTGCATTTGGCTTTGTGAAGGCTGGTTGGTAACTAGTATGCACTGTTGTAGCCCTTAGAGAAAGGGTACCCAAAAGGTGCTGGACCCCAGTCAGACCTGCTGGGGAAATCACAGTGAGGTGCAGAAAGACTGTTAGTCTAAACCCCCAGTCTGGAGGCAGAGAGACATGGGTCTCTGCCCAAGAAAGGTGACAGCTAGGAAGCCTGAAAGCTTCAGTGGGTGCCTTCAAGGAAGGCCAAGAGGGCGATCAAAGGTGCAGTTAAGCCTGAAACTGTGACGCCAGGTTGAAACTGATTTGTGAGTGTTCACAGCAAGGATTTCTCTAGCTTAAGTAAATCTGCTTAAAAACACCACCTTCAGTTAAACTGGGGCAACTTTGCATGTAGGCAAGGAGTCAAATTTTCCAAAGCCGCTCAGCGACTTAGTCCCATTTTAAAAAGTAACGTAGACACTTAGGAGCCTAAATCTCACTGAAAGACAACGGGACTTAGCCTCCTAAATCTTACAGGTGTTTTTGAAAATTTCATCCAAGGTCTTAGATGGCAGGAGAGAATCAATGCCCCTCCTGTGCTCTCCCACAGCAGGAGGTTTTATGACCTGTGTTACATAGCAGGTCAGACTAGATGATCCTAGTGGGTCCTTCGGGCCTTAAAATCCACAGTCTACAAGGCAGGGATCTTCTGTTTGTAGCTGTCCTGTGAGTCAGTGATCACAATTGTGTGTGCTGTGCAACAACAACAACACGCAGCATGGCTATCACCATAGCCACTGAAGCAACCAATCCCAAAGTACCTTATCCACCATAAATCAGCAGGGCAAGTCATGACATGACCCTACTCATATTGGTTTCATACCAGGGTAAATCAATTGAGTTTGATGGAGACACTCCTGGTCCATGCCAAAGTAAGTGTCAAGAGAATTGGCCTCATATTGCTATGTGTAGTTCATAATTAATTGCTAATAATCCCATCAGACAGCTAGGCAGTTGAAATATTTCTGACAGAGTGGTGGAATAAGGTGGCAGAGTTAAAGGTATTTGCAGAAGATTAACTCCGCCTGTTCTGACCTTCAACAGTTTAGAGCCCAGTTCTCCCTTGCCCTGCAATTTGTTCAAAGGGCACCAGGGCAAAGACTGCAAAATGCTGCATTCTGATGTGCACTGGTAAATGTCTGCACAGATGGCAAGGGAAGGGAGAATCAAGTTATTCATGATTTTAATTATCCAGACCTAATGAGGGATTTTTCACTCACAGCATACAGACAGCCAGATCCTTAGCGGACGTAAATCAGCATAGCCCGGCTGAAACCGAGACAGTTACCATGATGTGCATCAGCATTCCACTCTGAATACTATCTTGCTGAGATTAAAACTAATGTTGCATCTTGCACTAAGAGATCCTCATTCCGACCATTGTCTGATTCACTTCCTCCTCTGGCTGAGAGGCTCCCTGAAGTACTGGGAGAGGAACACGTCTCTTCATCTACCGTAGATGTGATCTTAGGGACTGTCAAGGTTCCTACCCCACTCTGAACTCTAGGGTAGAGATGTGGGGACCTGCATGAAAACCTCCTAAACTTACTTTTACCAGCTTCGGTTAAAACTTCCCCAAGGTACAAACTATTTTCCTTTTTCCCTTGGACTTTATTGCTGCCACCACCAAGCGTCTAACAGATATATAACTGGGAAAGAGCCCGCCTGGAAACGTCTTTCTCCCCAAAATCCTCCCCAAACTCTACACCCCTTTCCTGGGGAAGGCTTGATAAAAATCCTCACCAATTTGCATAGGTGAACACAGACCCAAACCCTTGGATCTTAAGAACAATGAAAAAGCAATCAGGTTCTTAAAAGAAGAATTTTAATAGAAGTAAAAGAATCACCTCGGTAAAATCAGGATGGTAAATATCTTACAGGGTAATTAGATTCAAAACATAGAGAATCCTTCTAGGCAAAACCTTAAGTTACAGAAAGACACAAAAACAGGAATATCCATTCCATTCAGCACAGCTTATTTTCTCAGCCATTTAAACAAACAGAATCTAACGCATATCTAGCTAGATTTCTTACTAAGCTTTAAGACTCCATTCCTTTCTGTTCCCGGCAAAAGCATCACACACAGCCTTTGTTTCTCCCCCCCTCCAGCTTTGAAAGTATCTTGTCTCCTCATTGGTCATTTTGGTCAGGTGCCAGCGAGGTTATCCTAGCTTCTTTAACCCTTTACAGGCAAAAGGGTTTTTCCTCTGGCCAGGAGGGATTTTAAAGGTGTTTACCCTTCCCTTTATTTTTATGACAGGGACATTCTCTTGAACCAAGCCTTGGAGCAATTATAGCTGGCAAGAGTGCTAGGAACCTGTGGATACGCCCCCAGACTTTCTGCTTCGGGTCTGCGTCATCCAGTATGGGTGCATCAGCATGATTGAGATACCTGAGTCTAGCAATTGTAAGCCCAGGTTTACAATGCAGTGTGAACACTCCAGTGTGGACTTGGAGACACCGAGTCCACAGGTGCAGGCTCATAATGCAGTGCAGAAGTACCCTTACAGGGAGAGGAGAGATTCGCTGTCTGGAGAATACTGCTTTGCACATTCAGACTCTAATGCTGACTCAAACGCTAGAAACAGAACCCAAACTTCATGGCTTTCAGTCCTGTATCTTCAACCTAACCAGTGACCTTCTCCTTGCTTTGGAAACTATTTAATAATAATCCTCAGCATTTGTTTAGAGCTTCCCATATTCAAACTAATTTTATAGCGCACACTAACTAATCTCCTTGGCGATATCATCATTTCCATTTTACAGACAAGAACTAAGAGGTGAAGCTGATTTTACTAAGGCCACACAGCAGCTCAGAGGCAGAGCTGAGGACTGAAAGATGTGGTCAACGGATGATCAATTGGAAGTAACTGCATCACTGCCCACTCGCACATATTATGCCCCAGTACATTTCACTTTGCAAGATGTGGCCAATTAAGTCAGGGTGGATGTGGTCCACTCCCAATAATTGATGAGGTGGTGTCAATACCAAGAGAGGCAAAATTACTTTTGTAGTGAGACAGCCACTCCTAGTCCCTATTCAAGCCCAAATTAATGGTGTTAAATTTGTAAATGAATGGTAGCTCTACAGTTTCTCTTTGAAGTCTGTTTTTGAAGGTTTTTTTGGTTGAAGGATGGCTACTTTTAAATCTGTTATTGAGTGTCTAGGGAGATTGAAGTGTTCTGCTACAGTCTTTAGTATGTTACCATTCCTGATGTCTGATTTGTGTCCATTAGATACAGACTAACAGGGCTACCCTTCTGATATCTAGCAAAACAATGTTGCCAACTCTCATGGTATTTGGGAATTTCCTTAAAGCCCCGGCTCTTAGAATCATGTGATTCCATGAGAACCCATGATCTGGGGCAAAAATTGGGGATTGGTCCTGCTTTGAGCAGGGGTTGGACTAGATGACTTCCTGAGGTCCCTTCCAACCCTGATATTCTGTGTGTCCAACCCTTACATCATTTCGAAGCTTGCTTTATTGTGTCAGATACATAGATGAATATTTTCCCCTCACACAGGAGTTCTGACTTGCTCCCTTTCTGACCTGAGCCAGTTCACCCCTCCTTAGGCAACCTGGTGACCCCAAGCTTCCAGGGATCACCATATTGATGTCAAACGTAGAGTGGACACCCGATCTGCATAGCACACTGAAGCCTAGAACTCCTGAGCACAAGCAATTTGCCAGTCTCAGCTTCCCAAGTAGCTGGCATTACAGGCATGCACCACCACACCCGGCAAGTAAGCAGACCACAAAGAGAAGAAGAAGAACTCCTGCCTGAGCTGCCAAACCTATTTGCTCAGAAGGTAAATCACCTCCAACGCCAATGTGCTAAGCCAGAAAGCCATTAATTCAGCATGTTGGAATGGCAATGTATAGGAGGAGCTTTCTGTCCTTTTACCACACTTTTGTTAGCATCACACTCAGTGGGATTGTTAAAGAAGTTACAGTATCTATCTGCTGAACCTTAGCAAGAACAGCCAAAGCAAGGGAACAAACAAATTGAACAGCAAAATGTGAACAGCCCTCCACTCGCTCCCACCAGATTTACACTGGTATAATTCCTTTGGGCCAGATCTTTTAATACACATCGAATCTTGATTTAAAAAATTGCCAGAACCCACCACAACCCTTGGTAAATTATTCCAATGATTAATTACTCTCACAATGAAAAATTTACACATTTGCAGTCTGAATTTTTGTAGCTTCAGCTTGCTGCCATTGGATTGTGTTACACCTTTGTCTACTAGACTGAAGAGCCCATTATCAAATATTTTTCCCAAAGTAGCTTCTTATAGACTGTAATCAAGTCAAAGTGATTGAAAACAGTACTGTTCTGATTTAATAGCATTTACACCTATTTTGCACTCACTTCACACTGTGTAAATGACACTAGAGCAGCTTGGACACTGCAGCTTTCTACAAACAAGTAAATAAAAGCTGTATTAGGGGCTCAGTCCTGCAAAGTGCTGGGCACTCTGGCCTCATCCAACACAGTGCTTTAGCAAGCAAGGGGTCCTGCTAAGTCAGTGGAACTATTTGTGTTCAACGTTAAGCACATTTTCAAGTGCTCTGTTGGCCTGGAGCAGATGGCTTGTCCACCCTTGCAGGACTGCGCCCTAAGGGCTGGTCAACACTTGGTTGAGTAAGTTTACCTGAATCAGCTAGATCAGTTTTAACATATTTATACTGCTCTAACTGCATCCACAAAAGGTGTTGCACCCATGAAACAATACTTAAATCAGTGCAAAAACTGCATGTAGACAGAAGCCTAAGGGACTTCTCTGACCAGTTTTCTTTGCATTGTTGTTCCTAGATGTAGTCATTCCCTTCCTCCACTGCTGTGTAAATGAGATTGAAACACAGGAGGAGCCAGTTGTTTCCCCCTACCCTCCCTCATGTAATACTGAAACTCTGTATGTAGATGGTACATGCAGAAAAACCTGGTTGAATCAACCAAATCCATTCATAAATTAACATCCAATTACTAAGCCACTAATTGTTCATGGGTTCATCATCAGAGGCTGCTAGAGAAGCCAGTTAGGGAAAACTGCTTAGTGGAATATTGATTCCTGGGTTTGAGGTTCTTTTTGTGAAGCCTCTTTCATAGTTTAGGTTACATCAGAGCTGCTGGTCATGCCAGCTAGGATGTTCTCAGGGAAGTACCCAGGGGCCCCAACTCTGACGGAATCCTGGAAACAGATGGAGTGCATCCCCACCCAAGTTGGGTACAAATGTGCAGTGCAAGTTCTCTGATTTTTGGGGGGAGCAAATCAAAGAATCAGCTTGCTATTTCAGTCTAAAACAGTGTGAAAATGGCTCTGGTGAGGAACCAGATTTCAGTTGTTATCCTTCTAGTTTAACAATCAAGCAATATACCATGACACCAACCAACAATATAATCTTACCATAAAGCACTGTCATGAAACTAAAATTGTTGACGCAAAGTGCTGATATGTGTGACAGTTCTGGATGCAACCTTTTGAAAATCTAGCCCAACAGTGTTTAGTGGCAGGCAAAACTGCAGAGAAAGACCTCCTGCAGTTTCTGGTGGAAGGGGATAATGTTCACAGCAAGGACTAAATGAGTCCCTAAATGTTTTTTGTGGGACATTAAATGCTGAAGTGAAGCTATAAGCTCCAACCCATGAACAAGGCTTCCACTGGATGACAAGACTAAAGAAGAATGATGAAACCACAACATAGTAAGGGAAAAATGCTTCTCTTACCTCAAGCATGTCTGAAAGTTCACAGCTGCTACTGCCTTCTTGGGTTTTCCACTGACAGCACTTAGAACAACTACCTCCCAAAGGAGGGCTTGGAAGTAAATTATTGTTTGAGGAAGCGGCTAGTGAGGAAAAGGAATGACATGACTGGACAGGCACTGGGTCAACATTTCAGATCGCCTCCTCTGAAGTGCAAAATTTGCAGACCCAGCTCTTTGTGAGCACACAATGGTCCTAGGCCCGAAGCCTGCAGACACATTATTCTTAACTTCACGTGCCGTGAGCAGTCCCACTGAAGTCACAGAGCATCAAACACAGTACACGAGCACACGTTTGAAGAATATGGGCTCTAAACTGTACTCTTTAGGGCCTGAAACAGGTCTATCTTTGTGTTTGTACAGGACCTAGCCCTTGGTGCCTAATCCATATTGGGACATCTAGGGTTGTGCCATAATATAAGTAACACATGATTATTTTGCATGTGAATTGGGTAGTTAGATGTATTATTACCTAATCTATGCACATCACATGGTACTTCTTAAACCCCATTTTCACAGAAACCAGAAGGGACATGCGGTTTTTATTCCTCCCTGTTTTAAGGAACATGAATTACTGCCCTTTTTGTTCACTGTCAAAGCCCATATTTAAACTCTGTGGCCAGCACAGTCAAGTTTACTGTTTAGAATATTTGAGGTTACTTTAAGTTGTACCTAAGTGGATGTTTTGGAATAGTTGGTTAGTTTTGGCCTCTCTTTCCATAATACATTGTGTGTGGTAGAGCCAGTCACCACATTTTTAGTCAAATATTTTGATGCTTGGATTTGGTTTGTTAAAGGTAGAAAAATCAAAAGATTTAGCAAAAGGGGACAAGGTTTGGCCAGGTTACCTGTTCAAAGAAGCCTGACAAAAACCTTCTGCTTTATAGAGAATCAGAAATGTAAGGCTGGAACGGGCCCCGAGAAGCCATCTAGTCCAACCCCCCTTCTTGAAGCAGGACCGTGTATATCTAGACCATTCCTGATAAGTATTCATCTAATGTCTTAAAAGCCTCCAAATGGGGATTCTGCAGCCTCCCTTGGAAGCCTATTCCAGAGATTAACCACCCTTATAGATAGAAAATTTTTCCTAATATCTAACCTAAATCTCCTTTGCTGCAGATTAAGCCCATAATTTCTCATCTTGCATTCATGGACATGAAGAATCATTGATCACAGTCCTTGTTACAACAGCACTGAACATATTTGAAGACTTATCAGGGCCCCCCTCAGTCTTCTTTTCTCAGGACTAAACATGCTCAGTTTTATTAACCTTTTCTTTGGAGATAGTCAAGAGGAAAGCAACAAAAATTATTGATTTGTCCACATCTTTCCTGAAGTGTGGCACGCAGAACTGGACACTGTACTCCTGCTGAGGCCTCACCAGTACCAAGCAGAGTAGGACAACGACACTCCTGTTAATACACCCCAGACTGGTATTAGCCTTTTTCACATCAGCATCACATTGTTGACTCATATTCAGTTTGTGATCCACTATAATCCCCAAATCCTTTTCAGCAGTACTACCCCACCCCCTTGCCAGTTATAGCCCATTTTGTAGTTGTGCGTTTGATTTTTCCTTCCTAACTCTAGTACTTGCCTTTATTTTGTTTTGTCTTGTTGATTTCAGATCACTTCTCTACTTTCTCAAGGTCAATTTGAATTCTATTCCTGTCCTCCAAAGTGCTTGCAACCCCTCCCATCTTGGGGTCAGCACAAAGTTAGAACTGAGTGACATCATGGAGGCTTTAGTTGGGGATGAGCTTAATTTGTACAGTGACTTTCAAACAAATGATCATCTTCTATGAACTCAGTTCTCACAACTTTATCACAAATCTAATGATATTTGGTGTTTTTTCTTTAACCTTCAGCTCCTGGAGTCCTATGATCATGAGAGACTCTCAGCTTTCATTAAAAACAAAAAGGAGGCTTCTAGCCCTCATTTAAAAAAAAAAAAAAAAAAAAAAAGCTTGAAAACATGATCAGAGTTTACCCAGGTCTCCTGAGTCCCAGTGCAGAGTGCTATCCTTTAGGCCACACTGCCTTCCGTGCCACATAATTAATTATCTACCACTTAAGTGCACAAGCACATAAAAACAAGGAAAAGAATAATTATGGATATTCTAAATCTTGGGCCACCCTTATAACAAGTACATTATTCTGACCAAGTGTAAAGTAATTCATGTTTCATCATTTTCCTACTGCTGACCTTAAAACTGCCACGTATACAAGCCAATCTCAAAATCTTCTTGCATTTCAACTTTTGTGTTGTAGTGTGATTTTAAAGCAATTTGGGACACTGCAGACTCAATAGATGATAAATTATTGATTTGACAAAAGAACTGGGAAAAGGAGGCCCCAATCCTGCATAATCTTTCACACATGTAACTTGACACATGGGAGTTGTCCTTTTGATGTCAATGGGGATATTCATGTGAGTAAACTTAAGCATGTGTGTGTTTGCAGAATTGAGGCTTACCTTGCTTCCTATTCTCGAGCCCATTTTTCCAGTTCTCCATCTTCCTTGTTCAGGGTTATTATTCATTATTTGCTCTGACTGGAGCCTCTAGGGGCTATCACAGTGATCAGGGCCGAGTTGCATTAGATGGTATACAGGGGAAATAAAAAGACAGTCCTTGCCCTACAAGAGCAAAGCATGTGATCAGAGAACAGCTGGAGAAAAATAAATAAACGAGAGAGGACAAGATAGACGTGAAGTAACTGAGTTTGGTCAGAGAAGGGGCAATCACAGCACCCCAAATGACTAGCAGTAGCTGTTAAAAACCTTTGTAGTACAGAACCTCCTTTCAGTTCAATTATTCACTCACTTAGTGGTCTCAATAAGCTAGGCTCCTACTGTACATTCTGGCTAGACTGCATCTGAAATGGTCATTCCAGGAGTAACTGTCCAGCTCCTTCTGTTTCCATTTTAGAACGTCTTTCATCAGTGATTTCAACTGGGTGAAGCAATTTCAATCATTTTCTGGGTTTGCTCTTATTTTGCTTATTCAGCAAGAATCCCAGAATAAAACTATTAAAAAAAAAAAATCATTGTTTGAAACATTGTCATGAACAGCCAAACAGGCTGCACCCATGACAGCAGCTGTCCCAGCAGGTCTGACGTGCAGATTATCTTCAAATCCCTGGCACAGATGATTATAGCCTCTAACCCCTTCCAATCATTTATGCCAGGCTGCATCACATGCTCAGACTCCTTTGATTCTTTGCCAGTGGGGCGATCATCAGGAAGACATGCTGAATTTTTCCCATCCAGGTAGCTGGAGATTTCAGATCTTCATCTTAGGCATCAAGCATGCCCTAACCACTCCATCAAGTGATCATGTAAACACAGGAAGTATGTTGCCATGTTCCCCAGATGGATGCAGGGGCATTGCCCCACTCTGCCTGACCCCATATCCATTTCTGGTTTTTCATTCTTAATAGACCTGGGAAACACAACCAGAACCCAGCTCACTCTCCCGTGGCTATGCTGGCTCTACAATGTAACAAGTATAAAATGCTCAGATTTGCCACTGAACTAAGCAAATCTGACCCTGGACACAAGGAGCAGCTCTGCTGGGTAATCACTGGGCTTTAGGCACTTTCTTTTTAGAGCAGACCAGCAGTTTGAATCTATTTTACCTATTTTAGTTTGGGGAGTATATAGAGGAGATGAGAGGGAGACACCAGGTCTTTTCTTCTGAAAGGGAAACTAGGAACAGAACACGAGAGCTTCACTGCAAAAAGGAAGCCATGTCCTCAGTCAGAGCCAGATCTATCCTGACACCCTGAAATTCCCAAGCCAAGAGCATAGTACTGCTCAGATTTTCAAAGGTTCCCATTAGCACAACCATATTGTCCCTTCCCTCAGAAACTGCAGCAACTCCCTGTTCCTTTGCGGATTCTCTTCATTCGTTCTCAGATCTAGACTGTCTCACAGAGCCTGTCTGTCATAACCAGGGCTGGGGTAGTCAAAGCAGGAGTCAGTAACCCAAGCCTAGGGGGAGAGCCAAAATTAGAGTCAGGAGTCGAGCCAAGGGTCAGAGCCCAAGGGCAGCAGGGATCAGGAACGTCTGGAAAGCATGGTTCAGGAGTCAGGTGAGAAAGCAGAGTGCAATGTAGCAGCCAGCCAGGAATTCACCCAGTTGCACAGACAACTTCCTGTGCCTCCTTCTGGCTTACATAGTGCAGCTGGACCAATCTGTGCTCCTCCAATCAGGGCTCCCCTGGGCAGTGCCTCTGGTGGAATCAGGGTTGCATCAGCCACTGAGCCCACCAGTTACTAACAAGCTGCCAGATGGTGGCCAGGATGTGAAGGCTGCTTGGGGACCCATGGACCTGGGATCCTCACAATGTCCCCCTACTCCCTCCTTTCATCTAGCCAGGGTCTCTCCTCTGTCCGTTCCAGGTCCCTAGGTGAAGTAAGAGGTATGAAGCCCCATCTCCATTCCCATCTGTGGCACTATAAATGATGACTGTATCTGGGGCCTTTGGATGAGCATCTCTCTAAAGTGTCAGCAGCCCCTTCACATGATCTCGCTTCAGTAGCTGCACAAGCCTGCCTTCCACCTGGCTGTGGCTCCATCTGTTTTCACATCCCACTGAAAGCATTCATTGCCTATGGTGCAGCTAACGTGCTTTCCTAGTGTATAACTTAGCTCTGTAGCCTCCATGGTTGTATGCAGTGGTGTTGTAGCCGGGTTGGTCCCAGACCTGAGGAAGAGTTCTGTGTCCCTCGAAAGCTTGTCTCTCTCACCAACAGAAGTTGGTCCAACAAAAGACATTCCCTCCCCTGCCTTGTCTCTACTAGCCCTGTAAAACATTTTGGGGATACAGCTGGGCAGAAAGAGGCTACACAATGCAATCACAAATGCCATTGTATTCCTGCCTGTTGAAGGCCTGTAATGCAGTTGTTTGAAAAGGGAAATTGTCACTGACTTGGCTGAGGAGGTTCTTTCTCCTCCCTCTGTCCCCAATCAGAAGAGTGGGTCTTTAGTTTAATTTGTGTAACAAAGTTTCAGCTGAGCTGAAAAGGATGAGGTAGGACGAGGCAAGGAGCTGTGAGATAACCTATGATCAGTCCCTCAGGTCCACAAAATATACCCAACTGACACTATTATCATCCCTTTAGCTAATATTTGGGGTCTTCCAGGTTGCTTCTGTTAGGAGAAATTGATGGAGTCTCATGTACACATAGCTGCAACCAAATCAATCCCCTGCCTCTGCATCTGTTATCAGACCATTCCTTGGGCCACACAGCCCACCCACTGCCCAGGCTTTCATGCTTCCTAGTCCTCGGGTGATGGTTTTCCACCGTCAGCTATCACTAAACAAAGCACTTTTTAATTGCTCCCTCATTTAGCCTAAAGCTTCAGCATGATGGCTGCCTTCTAACAAGGTGGTGTGATGCCCAACCCCCAGCCTCTTCCTGGAGTGGGCTGTATGGCTGCTTTGATTTATTGGTGGGCTGAGCTAATTCATTATTTGACTGGGATTATTTTTTGCTGTCAGTTAGTAATCATTTGTGATTATAAATCTAGTTAATTGTTAAAGTTCCAAGATTTTTATGTTTGGATGTTTTAAATTGTCATCTAAAGCTATATAGAATGTATTAATTAGCTTAACTAAACTTGTGTTTGTAGGAAACAAAATTAAACCGAAAGACCAAAGCAAAGACCATGATTAGCTGCTAAGCACAAATTGCTGAGGGTGGAACTAGTATTTAGTGTGTGATTTAGCAGGGGAGGGGTCAAAGGAATTGCCAGCAGGGTGGGGACAGGGTGTAAGGAAGGAATCACTACTGAGAGCCCAGTATAATTGTCCCCTGAATTGCTGTTCTCTGCTGATAACAGATAACCAGGCTGAAATTCCATACAGTCTGTTTGGCACTAGACAGCTGTTAGGCAACACCTTTGATTCTTCTGTGTTCCAGTACTCCTGTGGGGTATACTGACCCTGGACATGTGCCCTGGGATAAAAAAATAGGGACTGGAATGGGAGGAAGAGCAAACTGAGAACAACTAGGAACGTGGACAGGATGCTGGGTTGAATGGGCAAAGATTCATGACCAGGGCTGAGTTTATATGACTAGTTTCCTTTTCCAGTCAACCATGTCTCCCTGAAGTCATCTTTCCAGCTTAGCAGAGCTCATCATGAATCAAATCCAAACCAAAGAGAAGCAAATAGAGAGAGGAATTGGGATGGAGAGGCAGAGCATAGCAGGGCTAAATTGGGAAGAACAAGGGAAATGAATGCATTGAAAAAGAATGGAGGTAGGATATGGAGATGAGGAGAATGGTATCCTAGAAAGGGGAAAAGAAGAGGGTATTGGCTATATGCAAATGGCAGTGGAAAGAAGCAGCCACATGGATTAGATTCCCAGGTGGTGTAAATGAGCATCACTTCATTAACACCACTTTCCATCAGTTGCAGATCTGGCCCAGTGACCCTAGACTTCAGGTTAGGCCATATTCATCTCTGGACTGTAAGCCTTCCCCACCCTAAGAAAACAAGCAGCAGCATCTGCTTCCAGAGCTTACTTTAGCCAAATGGAAAAGGTGCCAAACACCTGGAAAGCCATATGTGAGGCTCTTTATGTTTTAAAAAGAAATCCAATTTTACTGCCAAATAAGAGAGTTCCTGCTGCTTTTCTGTAGAGAAATCATGACATCCAGTGGTCAATTTTGTTAATCACAACTGCTTTAGGTTAGCCCTTCCTAGCCCATACCTGCTCTTGGAGAGGTACCAGAAGCTGCCTTCATCCTGATTGCGTGTTCAGCATTATTCCACCCCTTATGGATTTGTGAAGCTGTTCTTGCTACTTTGGCTTCAAGTCAGCTGAGTGCTTCTGCATTTTTCTATCAGTGAAGTTCTGAAGCCCTGCTCTGTGGGACTTTAAGGTGCTAAGGTGGGGTTTAATCTCGTGTGGCAAAGACACGTCCTCTCTTGACTTCCATAGATCAACTGCTTTTCAGCAGTGCCTTAGAGCTGGGCCCCATTCTCCCCCCTGTGAGAATAACCCACACAGAGGAAAGGAAACTCGGGGTATGGCATTTCCTCGGATTTCTCCCATCTCAGGACAGAGTTAAGAGAATGGTTTTGCCCGCTAGGGAAAAAACACTTTCTTAGATCCAGATAGGTTATGTGAAGCAAGGGGAACACATGCAGATGCAGGCTCCTTTCTGTAGGTGCCATGGCTTCCCCCCAAGTCCTTTAAAATGGGAGCTAAAATGATTCCCACTCAGGCTGCATGATGCTCTGCTGTGTGTTGGGAGATTCCAGGGGATCCCTTACAGGTGCCTTGCCATCTCCACTGAACTGGACTTCCATTGCTGGGGCAAGGTGGGAGCACACAGCCAAGGTAGAACCCCACCCCCCACCCCACCCCCACAACAGATGCAGGCTCCATCCACATACGGATGCTAAGGAGAGCATGGGACCTTTACAAAGTTTAAAGCCTGGCTGCTGTCTGTGTAAGCTGATCACAGTATTGCTGCAGATGTGAATTCAGTAAGGCAGGAAGAACCATGTCTGTGGGATGGAGTCATCGAGGAGGAGAAAGCTCCCGTGGGAGCCAATACCTCCACAACTGGGATTGTCTTTGTTCCTATGTTTGTACAGCACCCAGCACAATCTAGGGTACTTACCAAGCCCCCATCACTGGAATATCCGAGTACCTCCCATTCTGTAGTGTCTTTATCCCCACAGCACCCCCATGAGGCAGGGCAGTGGTGTTATCCACACTATACAGATGGGGAGCTGAGGCTGAGAGCCTAAGGGCCAGATTTGTCACAGCCTTCAGGCAGCTGAAGATAAAGATGGTGCTGGGAGGGTAGGGGGGAGGGTATAAAAGCACATAGGCACCTAACTCACTTTGATTTCAAATGGGAATTAGGCACCCAGGCACTTCTGAAAATCCTCCCAAATACCTATCTGCACCTTTAGGTATCTAAATACATTTAAATAGCTGACCCTAAGTGGCTCATCCATGGTCACACAAGAAGTCTGCGGTGGGGTAGGGAAGTGAACCTGAGTTCCTAGCATCTGGCCAAAACCCCAGCTGGGACGCCAGCGCAAACTGGACCACTGCCAGAATATCAATATTTACTCCTAGCAAACAGTTGTTGCAGCAGGGTAATCTAATTATACTAACGCACTTCTTTTGCTATCTACTAAGAAAGCCCCCGGGATCAGACAGCGAAAGAGGGACCAACAGCAAAGCAAACAGCTTCCATTCTCCAGCCCACTACATTAGGGAGCCGTCCTTACAGGCTCCGGGGTTAAGGTTGCCTCATGATTATCATCGTTTGAATTAAGTCTTTGTAACCATTTTGTCACAGTCTGACTTGATCAGTTTAGGACAACGGTAGAGAACATGATAACTCAGAGCATCACTGAATTTTCACAGCACTCTAGGTGCTTATGCTGCAGAGTCACAGAGTGGTTTTTAAAATCCATTTCCTCAAAGGCATTTAGATAGGGTTATTTCTCTGAGTTTTTTATGATTATCTTCACATTTTGTATTGAACACTTTTGATCCCCAAAAATGAGAAGACGATCATAAACCACACAGATAGAGAATTCTCTGATCAGTAAGACATGTTGAAAGTAAAATCCACCCAGAAGCAAAATATTTAGTAGTCCACTAGCTTACAACAGTACAGCAAACATGACAAATTGCTGAGATGAATACGCCTATGTAACATGGACATTTCCCATCTCCACAGTTTCCAGTCCGGTTCTCCAACCTTCAGCCCCAGAGCGTGACCATTTGCCCTGAGAGCAGCCTGGAGTTCTAAAGCAAATAATGAAAGCTAGTGGGCAGAGCACTGGACTGGGAGTCAGGACCTACAGCGTTCTAATTCTAGCTCTGGCAAGGACTCCCTCTGTGGTATCAGCCCAGTCACTCACCTCTGTCTGTCTCTCTCTTTCCCCATCTGTAATTGGGGATAAACAGAACTGTTTAACTCCACTCTTCTTCCAGCAATGATATATGGAGTGGAAAGCTGGTCAACTACGAAAGCAGAGGAAGAAAAATTTGCTGTCACCCAGAGAGCAATGGAAAGGCGAACGTGTAAGATATTGCTCTGCGATCATATACCGAATGAGGAGTTCAGAAAGCGCGCAGAAGTGACCGATGTAGTGCAGGCAATGTATGATGCAAAGCGAAGATTGTCGGGTCATGTAGTCCACAGGCAAGACAATAGGTGGACAACCCGCATCAATGACTGGATCCCCAGAGACCACAAGCAACTACTGGGCAGACTGAAAACACGCTGGTCCGATCCCATGCCAAAACTCTTTGGCCACAAATGGAAAGAACGTGCTCGCAACAAAATAGAATGGTGTAGCATCAACTTGCATTCATGGAGGACAAGCCGGACAAAGGTGAACTGGGGATAATGATACTTCCCAACCTCAGATGAGGGCTGTCTGGGCAGGTTTAATTGAAAATGGTATTGTTTATAAAGCACTGGGAAAATGAATAGTGCAAAATATCATCATTATATTCTCATTAAGGATGAACAGGACAACCGTAGTACAGGTTAACCAGCCAGAGGCTCCTAGAAGCAAGGTCAACCCGCACACCAGCAGGGAATGTACAGGTCAAAAGGTCAAAAACCCTCAAGCAAACCAACTACTGAGTAGATGTCGTCTTTGGCCAAGCGTCTGAGGAGATGTATAAACACACCTCCTTGGTTACGTGCCAGTAAAGGCCCACTGACAACCACAAATAGCTGTGTAACCACTACAAACAGCTGGAGACTGGCAGAAAAAAACAGGCTTGGCAGTTCTCTTTCTAGCCATTAATAATGGCACCCACTGTACAACCCCCCAAAGAGAAATGAAGGAAAAGACCACTTGCAGCTAAGAAGGGCAGCATGGTTTCATGGCTACAGCAGTGGAGTAGGATTAAGAGGTTTCTGCGGTCTGCTATTAGCTTTCTGTGCCCTTAGGCAAGGCACTTAACCTCTCCATGAGCCAGCGCCCCATCTGGAAGCCAGATGACTCTTCTCCACCTTGAGATTCGTAAATGAAAAACCCTATAGACGCGCAAAAGTATCACTGTTATTGATATAGAATTTTGTACCCTGAAGGAAGGAAAAACAATTGGCAGCAATGGCAAAATCTGTATAGATGAGCCAAGTGGGTGAAAACCTATCCTTCTAAAATAGGATGAACGTTACACCAGACTCAGAAGAGAGAACACTGAATCAAAGCATTTGAGCAATGCACAGGACTGCATCCAGTCAGGTACCGATCATTACATACTTTGTGCGATTGCACAGGATCCACAAACCTCAACATGAGCCATGAGGAATTTTTGTAGAGGCAGGAGGAAGGGGGCATGGGGAGTAAAGAAAATAAACATTAGATCATAAAACTGTTCTGGTAGGACCATTCCTGTGTCCTTCTATTGTCTTCTTTCACCGATGACCAGTAGAATCCAAGGTCCACATTCTCAAAAGTCCTTAACATCTATCAGTGGGAGTTAGCCTTTGAAGATCTGAGCCAAAGTGATTTGTCTCTGACTTGACCAATGCTGGATAGATCAGAGGAGAACTTATATAGTGCCATATTGTATCTAATGACACCATAAAGATGGCTGCAATTTTTCCAGCCAGAAGGATTTTTTGATGTTGTTGGAAAATGGCCTTTTTTCAAAAACAAAAAGCTTGAGAGAAATTTAATTTTTTCAATGATTTTCACAACATTAAATTCTCATTTACATAATAGCTAATTTTTTTTCTGGAACTTACTCATCTAACTTATTTACCTCTGTAATATCCTGGGGCACTGAGTTCCACAAGTTAATTATACATTATGTAAAAAACAAAATGGGATTTCAGAGGGATGATGCTACTTCAGGGTGTTTGTGCAGACCCTTGGCACATCCAAGGGTGTGGGGGGGACTGATGAATGCACACCCTTTTCTGTGTTAGGATTATTAATATTTGTATTGTGGTAGTATCTAGAGGCTGGACCAATATCAGGGCCTTGTTGCACTAGGTGCTGTACAAACACACAGTAAGTCTCTATCCTGAAAAGCTTACAATCTAAATAGACAAGGCAGACAAAGCGGAAACAGAGGCATAAGAGAGACTAGACTAAGGGCACATACCAGGTGTCCTAGTTCAGTGCCTTTTCTCCTATATTGCTCCTACCTATTATCTCCTGAGAACACAACTTCTACAGACTGACTGCAGAGTCTGTGATGAAGAATTTCCTTTGTTCCAATTTCATTCATGGCATCTTTCTTAATCTTAAGCACCTCACTTACACCCCCTCTCACTCTTCCCTTTGTCAGGCTAAACAACCATGGAATCATGGAAATGTAAGGTTGGAAGGGACCTCAAAAGGTCAGGTTCAGCCCCCTGCACTGAGGCCAGACCAGGGTACTTCTTCAGCTACTCAGAGTGCCTTGCTGCCTAGCCTAATTCCATGGTTCCTCAGTCACAAACACATCCAAGCTGTTTCCCTTTCACCACATGTACCATTATTCTTCAGTTCTCCATCATGCAGAACATAACACAGGCATTCTGCAGAAGGACCCTTCTACACAGCTCACTCTCTGAGCTCTCCTCCCTGAGCTTCCTGTTTTTCCCCATTATATGTTCCCAACTACCCCTAATCAGTTCATTAGCCCAGTAATTAACACCCAGGTGTTCCCAATCCCCCAACAGAAAATGGTTAATTGCAGCCATACCTGTGCTGCAGTAATGTCAGTGATCAGGGTGCTACAGCTCTGTCACACCAAGGAAACCCAGACCAGCCCTGACAGGTGTTCATCTACCCTATTCTTAAAAACCTCCAGTGACAGGGATCCCACAACCTCCTTTGGAAGCCTTTGCCAGGGCTTAACTCCCCTTCGAATTAGGAAACATTTTCTAATATCTATCCTAAATCTCCCTTGCTGTAGAGCAAGCCCATTACTTCTTGTCCTGTCCTCAGTAGACATGGAGAACAATTGATCACCATCCTCTTTATAACAGCCCTTAACATATTTGAAGACTTATCACGTCCTCCCTCAGTCTTCTTTTCTCAAGACTAAACAGGCCCAGTTTTTTTAACCTTTCCTCATAGGTCAGGTTTTCTAAACTTTTGATCATTTTTTGTTGCTCTCCTCTGGACTCCCACCAGTCTGCCCATATTTTTCCTAAAGTGCAGATCCCAGAGCTAGACACAATACTCCAGCTGAGGCCTCATCATTGTAGAGTGAAGCAGGACAATTTCATCCTGTATCTTGCATACGACACTCCTCTAAATACACCCCAGACTGATGTTTGCCTTTTTCCCAGCTGCATCACATTGTTGATTCAAATTCAATTTGTGATCCATTATAACCCCCAGATCCTTTTCAGCAGTGCTACTGCCTACCCAGTTATTCCCCATTTTGTAGTTGTGCATTTGATTTTTCCTTCCTAAGCAAAGTACTTTGCATTTTTCTACTGAATTTCATCTTGTTGATTTTAAACCAATTCTCTAATTTATCAAGGTTGTTTTGAATTCTCATCCTGTCCTACAAAATTCTTGCAACTCCTCCCAGCTTAGTGTCATCTGAAAATTTTTAAGTGTACTCTCCACTCCGTTATCTGTCATTAATGAAAATATTGAATAGTACTAATAGCAACCAATCCCCAGTTCTGCAATGTTTCCCCAGATGTAAACCCCACCCAGACCTCTAACCAGCTTCTGACAAGCTTTTGAGTGATTTCCAAACCAAAGAGGTTTCCAATCTGAACCTCCAAATGTTTGAGGTTTTCCCATCTCTGCATAGTAATTTCCAAGAGCACACTCCCACTGATTCTGAATGCAGCCTTCCAAAAAAACCCAAGTGCAGTCAGGAACCAGTCTGGTTACTTTTTAACGAGCGCGTATGCTCTTGGGAAGTATCACGCGGTGATGGGTAAACCTCAAACACATTGGAGAGTCTGTGCATAATAAACCTTTTTGATCTGAACGTCTGACCCACTAAGGAGATGGTGAGCATGCCTGCACACACAAACATGCCAGCTCTTATATGAGAGAGCAATTATCACAATGGGCAGATGGCACAGTCCCCTACGCACCCATGCCTGTCAATGGGAATAACATTTCTGGGTTTTTAGTATGCAAAGAAAATGGGGAGAAAAAACAAACAAACCAAAACTATGCAACTAAGTTTACAAATCAGCTTGCCCTACTTTATAAACACCCACATTGCTCTCAGATCTGCAGCTGCATAGGACTCCAGCCAGGACAGGTTCAAATGACAGAATGATCTGTTCTTCTCAGTGCTCCAGAGCCACGTGAAGTGTAAGCAGGTTTGTAAAAACAGAGCTCTCTGGGGAGGACCTGTTTTTTTTTTGCAGTTGCTTTTTCTTGATCCATACTGAAAGTCGTTTGCACATTGGAAGTGCATAGTTTGCTCTTGGAGTACGGGTAACTCACTGATCCATGTGTGTTACAGGTCCCGCTCTGTGATCGATCCACAGAGGATAGGAGTTTGGTACAGCCCCCAGCTTCAGAGCCTGGCTTTTTAGCTGAAGTTGTAGAGACTTGCCTTCACCTCTGAAGGTCCCCAGTTCAATCCATGGCGTTGGCCAACTGGGGGGGCATGACATAAAGAAAAAAAAATTCTGGCAACAAGGTTGGGACTGGAAAACAAAAACAAAAGTCAAGTCTCCATGAAAAAGCCCTCTGTTTCTCTCCCTCCTGTCATGGATTGGCTGCTGACTTCTACAGATGGAGGGCCTGATTTTCATTGACACAAAGACTCTTTTGCTACCACTCTGGCAGGATAAAGGAGCCACCCCTTTGAAGGCCTCATTGTACTGCCAAAGCTAGGTAAAAGTCTTAATGTAAGTAAGAATTAGGCCCAGGGGATTTACAAGGTGCAACAAATGGCATTGTAGTTTCATAGATGCACACTTTGCACTGTGCACCACTGTAGAAACCCCATTAGTGCGAACGAGATGTGACAAGTGATACTAGGATTATTTAGTTGCACTGCGCCCCACAAAAAAGCTGGTCTTAAATATGTTAGTGGGATTTAGAGTGAGTATGAACAACTGCTACTGTTGGACGTCCAACTGGGTAATATCTGATTTCTAATTTTAACTTTCAAGAGGAACTTTTTGTTTGGTCTGGCTGGCCAGAGAGCCATTGGCAGTTGCCTTCAGCTCTAATGCTAATATGTCAGGAATTCAGCCTGGTATCCTGCGTCCCTGTGCACTGATGAGCATTTGTTGTTTCTCAGTGAACTCTCACTTTTCTGTCTGCCTTCGGAGTAGGCCTCTAAGAATGTCACAGAACAGGAGGTTTGCAAGTCGTGTGGCACAACTCCCAACATACTGTAGGCACTTGAATGAATTCAACTGTGTGTGCCTCCTCCTCAGGTGAAACAGAGTTCACAGACAACCAAAGTACCTGGGAACTGTTATCATTTTTAATCTGATGCTCAGTATGATTGGAGAGTCTGGCAAAATGGCTCGGAAACAGGAAGAACTGAACCAAAATGAACCTGCTTATGTTTAAGGCCTGAAAAGGTTTTGTGAACTTTTTTATTATTAATATATAATTTTGTGCAACCACTGCATTTCTGAGCTCCAGGCACTATGGGAACAGAAATGACCAAAATACTATGGCAAAGAATGTTCTCACAATACAGTGATCACACTTCAAGACATTCCAGTTTTGCCTTAGGGCTTCTCTAACACAAGTATTGATAGAGTTCAAGTACTCATGCAGATCTGTCTCCAGCTCCTAAGGGAAGTGCTGCCTGGGCTGCTCCAGGGCCTCCGCTCCCTGACCCAGCTGCCTGATTTCAGCTTTGATTACTGGATAGGCTGCTGCTTTCTGCAGCTTCAGTACATCGCCTCAGCACCATCTGCCACCTTCCAGCTACCTCAGCCTAGCCCACTGCCTCAAAGCCCTCCATTCTCTTGAAGCTGCCTCTGTGGTGAGTCTTGAGAGAAAAATTAGTGGTATATAGGACTCCTAACAGGATCCTTGCCACCCCACAAGCACTCCCAGCAGAAGATAGAAGCCACTTTCTAGTCAACTCATGCTTTGTCCAGACACCATTACCCAACTGGGCCCAACCATGCTGATGATCAGGGTGAAGTCTCACCCCAGGCACATTTGGGGTAGCTCTCTTGTCCTTTCATTTCCAAACAGAGATAATGGCATTTGATTGCCTCCAAACTCACAATTTGACTGTATTTTAACCAAAATGCCCCAAACTGCCATGTAACTGAAATGCAAATGAGGCCTGACCCAGTCAGTCATTTCCCCTTGGTCATTAGCAGCAGAGTTCTCCCCTCATGATGCCCCTGTCCATCCGGAATTCTCAAGCAGCTCTGGGCCACTCGTCTCTCATGTCCCCAAGAGGTGATAATTGCTAGCTTCCTACTCTCTAGGGCTTCAGGCCACAGGGCTTACACATATTTTAACAAGTCATGACAATATTGGCTTTAGGATTCTGCAAGAATCTGATATATGTCCCAGCAGCAGCCACTATGATCAACCTGCAACATACAAAGAAGCCACTTTGATTTTGCTGACATCATTTGGGAGCCAATTACTTTTCCAAGTCAAACGAAGTTTTAGAGGATTTAAGACTGATCGTATTTCAGCTTGAAAAAAATACATTGTCTCAGTGAAAAGCTGGCTTTTGCTCCCAGTGTCTGGGTTCACTTTCTGCCACAGCCACTTAAGATGACTGCTGGCAAAATCAGGGCAGGTAATAATAGAACCTGGTGCTACTCTATTTGAAAGAATTATAACAGCTGTCGTTAGCTCATCTGGGCTCAGGCACCCTGATCTCAGTCACTGCTTCATATTTAAGATTTTATCCACATGGAGGGAGATCTATACTTAGATGGCTTAGCTTCTGCCATCCTCCTGATGGTACTGTTGGGTGAAAGGTTTGGTTGCTATGGCAAAAGGCCCATGCCACCAACAAGGTTGTAGGGAAAGAGATACCTGTATTGTAATTTACTTTGGGGAAAGCATTTTGGTGATGCCATATTTCCAATATGGATTAGTCTAGAAACTTCAGATGGCTTCTTTCATGAACCCTGGACAAGATATGGGCCCAGATTCTTGGCTGGTATTAACTGGCATAGCTCCATTTAAATCAATGATGGTATGCCAATTTACACCAGCTGGGGATCTTTGTACATAAAACCATGTTCGAGAAAATGGGGAACTTATTTTGGGAGCTACATTTGGGGAAAGGAACCAGTGAAAGCTTTGTTAATGTAGAAGAATAATCATCTACATGGACACAGGAATCACCATGCAGTATTAGCCCTGTTCTTCAGTTGATGGGGTCAGAGCTCTCAACCATATGCAGCACCTCACTCTTTGGAACCAATTCTTGCTCCCTGTTTTGTGTTTGGACAGCGTTCCACCATCCACGCTTCCCTGGGAGCAGCCCCCAGTACCTAGCTAGGACCAGAGCCTGTGGTGCATGCACCCATCTGTATGCATCCATGTCTCCATGCACAAGTCACACCCACTCTGTTGCCAGTAAGGGAGGAGCTGTGAGCACTGGCCACTGGCTGCTGCTACCCTTAGCCTGGGACAGCCCAGAACTGCCACATTCCACAACAGCTGAGAGGCCTGTAAGTGACAGAGCAAGGGCAGGAGCATACAGAGGAGAGGAGAGCAAATGGGGAGATGGGGGTGGTGCAAAATGGGGGCAAACCCAGGGACTAGGCAGAGAGCAAATAATCTGCCAGAACAGCCTATTGCCAAAGGTCCTAGGAGACACATTTGCCTCTTTTGGTAGCTGAGCCATCCCTAATGCAGTCCTGGAAAAGCATCCTCACTCCAAGTCTAGAATACAATGGATCCAGGAAATATTAAATCCAACTGCTGTGGAGAAAATGTGTTTTATCAACAAAAAACCCCATTTGATTTATTCTCTAGACACTCAGTCACTGAGCTGTGCTATCTAATGTGGTGAGACGACTTCTAGGGAACTAACCTCTCTCTGCCATGACTCACAGTGTTTGCTTTTCCCTTCTTGCTTTACTCATCTGATTCCTTCCTTCTTATTATGATTCTAGACTAGTTGAAAGGTCGTAATTTATACTAAGAGCTGCGGCTTTCATGCTTTTGTCAGTAACTCGAGCCAGAGAACTGAGTTATTCTTGCCTTTCCCTTGTTTCTCTGTCTCATTCTCTCCTTGGCTGGAGTCTCACCTTGAGCTAGAACCTACAAGGCAGTACCTGAGCAGGCTGTGGGGTCATTTCACTGTCTGGTGAGCTTCCCTCCCATGTTATTTACAGTGTGGGAATTGGCTTGGATACTGTTTGTGCTGGGTTACATATTTCATTTTTACTAATGTCTTACCATGACAGAGCACCATCCCAAAGTGCTTTCCAAACGATATATTTAGACACACATCACTTCAGTTAGCACTGAAATGCAGCCACCTCTGAGTTAGAATGCAGCATTAAGGCCTTGTCTTCACTGCAGAGTTAACTTGAGCTCTTATTCACATGTTGCCCCCAACCCAAGTCCTGTCCATACATAAAAACTGCGAGGCCTTCCACCTACCTGGCCCATACTGGGCTATAGGCTAAAGCCCAGGTTCTGCTTGTACTCAGGCTAGCTACCTTCCTACTTTGCAATGAGGGGACAGGCTAATCTACTCAAGTGTTGGGTGTGCTCCAGTGCCTTCCCACAACTTTCCCAGTGTGCCAAAAAGGATGGACAAGTTCTCCCACAGTGCACTGGGAAAGAATCATAACTCACTGGAATGAACAAAACCATGGGATAGGCCACAAGTTCTTAGAACTGCAGTGGCCAAGCTGCTCTATGATGTTTTCCCACTGAATTGTGGGAGAACTTTGTCCCCTTTGACACTAGCCCTGGTTGCACCTGGCTGTTGCCCAGAGCAGCACAGGTGGCGGAACATGCCCAAATGCCCAACAGGGAGCAAGAGCGAATGCAGTGCCAGCATGGGTGCAGTCAAGTGGACACACTCCAGTGTGGCTTTGCAGCTTTGCAGCTCACCCTGGGCTAGGCTAATCTGTATGCTGAGACCCAAGTGCCAATCACCCGAGTTAACGCTGCAGTGAAGATGTACTCTAGGGTGGCTCAAACTGAGGCCCCAACCAGTCAGAACTGTTGAGCCCCTAATATGCTGCAGTATTTCCCATCCCACACAGGCATGAGTTTACATGTACAGTAGAATACAGTGACAATGTACCTGCTGTACATGCAGGTGCACAGATCCCCCACTTAGCCAAGAGTTAGCTGGTCCCCTAGAAGGGAAAGTTTCCTTCCCTGCCATCCCATCCCCACCCTCATCTTGAAGGAGCTTGTGTTTCCTGTATTACCCATCCCTATGAAGTGCCTCCCAAACCTCTTTGCAAGGATGGAAAATTATCACACTTCTGCACCATCCCTCAGGGGGGGGTCTTTATTGTGCTTTCTTGTTATTTAAGCCCTTCCCTAAAAATGGGGCATTCCACGTATTTATTGCACCCCCTACAATGAGGATTTTGGACCAGCCATGCTCTGTAGCAATACCAGACTCAGGCCTCGTTGGTACTTGCATGAGAACCCTCCAGGGAAAGCTTAAGGGGCCTCATTAAGGTAGTGTTCAAGACTCTCTAGCTGGTACCTGAGTCCATTCCGAGCTGGCTTCCCAGGAGAGGTTAAAAAAAAAGTGCTGCTGGAATTTCTCTCTTTCCAACTGGGCAAAGGTCTTTAGAGCTGCCCTAGCAAATTGCAAGAGAATTGGAGTTCGCTCCAGTGACCTGGACAATTTCAGAGCTGGCCAATTTAAAGTACATTGTACCTGCCTTAAAAATGTTCCCACAGTATTTTGAATTGAAACAGGTATTCTTAATCACGTAACAGCTGTGTGCTGTTGAACAGCTGCAGTGGTCCACCCCAGAGGTGGGCGCACTTTACCTACCACTGAAGCAATTCTTGAATCTCTACTTAGCTATATACTGTCATTTGGAAACCTCTGAGATGAAAGTCTCCATATAAATGTATGATATTAATAATAGTATTCTTCCACACCAGCCTTTTGTCTCACATTCTGGAGTGATCAACAGAACCTGGGTCTTCCTGACTGTCCCCAGTCCTCTAGTTAGTCATGGCTCCTCTCTAACATTGTAGCACTTTGGATCGGATTCTTTTCCCATCATTTCGGTTCACAGGGCTGCAGACTGTGTTTCTGTACTTGGAATAAAACTTCAAAGTATTTTTTCCTGTCTAAAATAAAAGGCCAGGTTATTTGTTAAATGACTGTTTTGAATTTGAATCCAATATTTTCAGTAAAAAAAAGAAAAATGTTTTTTAAACTGGAAGCAATCCAAATGATCCACAACTTTTATAGCCCAGCTTCCTTATGAGTCAGGATATTTACTGCCAGATAAATATTATTTTAACTTTTTTTCTGTGGCGTAGCAGTGACATCTAGCGGTTAGCAGTTAGCTAAATGAATGGGTAAGTGGGAAATAAGTATCAGAGAGGTAGCCATGTTAGTCTGTATCCACAAAACAATGAGGAGTCCGGTGGCATCTTAAAGACTAACAGATTTATTTGGGCATAAGCTTTTGTGGGTTAAAAAACCCACTTCTTCAGATGCATAGAGTGAAAATGACAGATACAGGCATAAATATATATTGGCACATGAAGAGAAGGGAGTTACCTTACAAGTGAAGGCCAATTCAGTCAGGGTGGATGTGGTCCACTCCCAATAACTGATGAGGTGGTGTCAATACAAAGAGAGGGAAAACTGCTTTTGTAGCGAGCCAGCCACTTCCAGTCCCTATTCAAGCCCATACTGATGGTGTTAAGTTTGCAAATGAATTGTAGCTCTGCGATATCTCTTTGAAGTCTGTTTTTGAAGTTTTTTTTGTTGCAGAATGGCTACTTTTAAATCTGTTATTGAGTGTCCAGGGAGATTGAAGTGTTCTCCTACTGGCTTTTGAATGTTACCGTTCCTGATGTCTGATTTGTGTCCATTTATCCTTTTACGTAGAGACTGTCTGGTTTGGCCAATGTACATGGCAAAGGGGTGGGAAATATGACTCTGGGCATTTGGGGACTGCTCCAGTGCCCATTATCCCATTGTTGAAAGTCCATTCGCTTTAATGGAAATTGGATCAGCTCCTTTGAATCCATCAGTATTTGTCATTAGAATTTTCTGATAAATCCTGCATCTTGGCAGGGAGTTAGAATAGGTGACCACTGCGGTGCCTTCTAGCCCTAGGGGGTGATGATTCTATGACAAGCTGTAGTTTTCCTTAAGTCCCCATTTATAGCAAGCAAAGTGAGACACAGCCCGGTCCCTTCCTTGGTCCATTTTAGAGCATCTCAGCAGGAATGTGTATTAGCACTCTGGTGCCTAAATTTTTTTATTAAGGCAGCCCACCAAGTGCATTTTCTCCTTCCCCCTCCCCCCCCCCCCCATAACCCATCATTACATATTTGAACCCTTTACCCTGGCTACGAACGCAGCCCAGTGCAGAGGCAAGGTCCTGGGTGGAGGGAGAGGAGCATGAGCCCACCCACAGCAGCTCCTCCCTTGACCGTGGCCATGTTCTTTGGTCCTCATGACTCAGGGTGGCAGGGCCAAATGTGAGTGGCACTGTGACCCCGTTCACCAGGTCACAATGCTTAAAGTGGAGAGCCGGGGCAGCCACACAGGACAGGAGCTGCCAGGTGAGTGAGGATGGAGGCATACTCTCCCAGCCTCCCTCCCCCTCCACACCAAGCTAGGAAAAAATGTATGTTTGCATAGGGCCCCGCAACCATGACCCGCTGGTGTGTAGGGACCCACCATTTGGGAAACACTGCATTAGCACGTGCTAGCAAGCACCCTCACCTCAAACGAAAACAAGGAGAAGTAAGGTTCTCATTTTTCTACAGCACCATGCCCCCCAAAGCAATTTACACCCTGCAGCCTAAATACCATGGCCATGATCCAGCTCCCATTGAAAGCAGGAGTGGGACCATGTCTTAAATACTAACAGAACAAAGGCTGAAGTCCTTATTGCGGCCCTGCTCCAGCCCACACAAACATGCTTAAATTTAGGCAAGGGAGAAGCAAAGCCCTCAAGTTTTGACCCTATGCTAAATGCAGCATTCAGGCAGCCCAAGTGAAATTGGAAGAGCCAAGAAACAAATAAGTTAAGGTTCCTGCAGCAACATTCGAGTAGCCATTTTTCTCAAGTGTAATATTTTATATTCCTGGTGTGGGAGTTGTTTTTTTAAATATGTAGCTTAACATATTTTTGTTTATTATGGAGTCGCATTAAGATTACATCCTATTTCCATTATAAAGCCCTGGTTTTAGCTTCCCCTTCCTTCCTTTCAGTGTCTTTGGCTTAAAATGTTAGTTGGGCCCAAAAATTGTCAGATTTCCTCTGAAGGCCAAGGAGAATGTGTCAGTAAAGTCTGAAGAAAATTGGTCAACTGGCTCTGCAGTGACAGGTCATTAAAAATGGCTCTGATTTGAAACGTGAACACAGATCTAATATTCTTTTTGTCCCTCTGGCTCAAAAACAGTTGGTCACTTGTTCAGACTTTCCATGTAGTTAAATTGCCAGCCCTGTTCAAAGAAAACAGGTAGTAATTAAACAAAGCTATGAAAGAATTGTTTTGCTTCTAGTTATGGACCTTTTCTCCACTGGTGTTTAACGGGAGGTTTTAGCCACATACTTCAGCAGGAGGAGGAGCAGCAGCAAATTTATGTTTTGGTAAGAACGCTGCCCTGTGTTGGCTGCTTGCTGCTTAGAAAGACCAGAAGGATCTTTCCAGAGCCAATGGCGATCTCTCTTTAGCTTAAGTAAAAGTCTGTGTTATGCAGCTGTAGGACCAGGGTTCTAGTCTTGGCTCTGCAGGTGTGTCTGTTTTACTATGGAGGGATTTACTTTTCCCTTGGGCAGCAGTGCCAAAACTCAAGAGGAAAACATTACTGGGAGGCATCTAACTTAATATTTGCTTTGAGTCTGCTGTTCGCATGATATATTGCCAAGTGCACCGCACCTTCCCGCAAACGCCCAGGCTTGTTAGATTTTTTTTTTTTTTGGTGACTTTCCAAATGATGATCAGTCTTGAAATCCAGACCTAAGAATTGAGACTTTTTCCCCCATGTATGTAGTCAAGCTGCAGCCTTCTTTCACAAATGGCAGGGTAAGGAGCTGAACAGTCAGACTCCACGTTTGACTCAAGCACCAGAGCGGATATCAAATTAAAACCCATGGCTGAGTGTCCCCAATACCTGGTGAAGCTCAGATCCAGAACCAAACTTTGCCTACTTTATTAAGTGCCTACAGTCAGGAGGAACAAAAGCGCAAATTAGGTCCTTAACTCTCATCAACCCAATTTTCCTGAACATACACCAGGCAGAGTCCTTTCCAGGACTAGCTATCACAGTCAGACATCATCTCCAGGAATTACACACTGTTCCTTCACACAAGGCAACATACTGTACATGCTGAAAAGTGGCACATCAAAGCCATCGCCTGGGAGAGACTTCAGATATTCCATCAAACCCAACGGGGATATTTATACACCTGCATTTTCAAACATGCTCTAGCTTCTCCCTGTCTAAATACATGCAGTCCCGTTAAATGCTCAGCTTCCCTGACCCAAACATGCCTCTTTTATCTGACCAACCAGCTGTTTTTCTGACCTGCTCCCATAAACATATTTGCATGTGTTGATTTTGCAATTCAATGGGAAAAAGAAACCAGACAACAGGCTAGGCATGTGACTTTGGTATGTATCCAGCTACCATACAGAAACCTCTCACCCTCTCCATTTATTTGTCTGTTCAGTTTACATGAAGTGAAATGTCCTGTAAAGTTTATACAAACAGGTCCAGAGGATGGGTTATGAATGTTTTCTTTTTTGTATCAATTTTAGCATTTAGTTTTCCATGGGAGAGATACTGTGTTCAGTCTGCAGCCAGATCACCTCAAGCTGTGGTGAGGTCAGTGTTTGGTAGGGAGAACTCCATGCTAAGCCCAGGCAATGGGGATGACTATCCAGTGGATGGTACTTTTTCTTCTCAGTGAGTTAATACCAGTTTTAAGGGTCACTTTGCCACTGGAGCTGTCTGTCACGTGTGGTCATGAAGCATCAATTCAAGGTCTTGACTGCTACTTGGTCATTAAAGATCACATGGCACTTTGCACCCAATACTTGAGGTGCAAATTTCATGAGATGCTGTATCAGCTGCTTTAACACTGTAACTAAGGTTTTTCACAGCCTTGCATACTTGAGACCTAACTCAGAACCTCACTAAGCCTGCTGCTCCTTTTGTGATGCCGCAGCTGCCAACAAATACATGAAGGCAGTGCACATAATGGGGCAACAGGAGCTTAATCTGAGGAGATATGGAACACCCCAATGCTAAATGAAGTCAATAGGAGTTGAAAGCACTCAGTGCTGTAAGGTTTGGGGCCCACAGTTTTCAGAGGAGGAGGTGGAGAAATTCATTCTCCATGAGATGGAACTAGTGGAGTCTATACATTGGATTCCTGAAGATAAATATGACTCAGAAGCCCTAAGATCCAATACCATAGTTAGTGGGAATAGGAAGTCAGGCAGTTCTAATGATCAGAAGAAGCGCAACAAGTTCTTACTGAAGAAGTTATTAAAAAAGCTTCCATCCTGGGCCTTATCAACAGTAGGGTTTTTTGACCATAACCTTCCACCACAGGATCAGCTCCACCACTGGCAACACTACTGTAGGCCTGCCACTGGCAGCCATATTGCTAGGCCTGCTCTGAGCAAGGTTAAATGATAAGGTACTTAAACCCCTTTTGGCTGCCTAGCACCCTTTCTACACTAGTGCACCTACTGATGGGACTGAAACAGTGGTAGCAATAGTGGGAAATTTTTGGCAAAGAAAGTCTAATGTAGATACCACACTGATGTCAAGACTCCACACCCACCTTTCCTGAAATTTCCCCTTTGTGCATAGCCATCATTTACAGTCAGATGTTGCCTCCCAGTCATTTTCATTCCCTTGTTTTGGCTTCTGTAGCCCTTTCCCCCATAGAGGCAAACCAACCTGTCATGAACAACAAAGATTGCAGCTTGATTTTCAAAGGTAGGCACCCTAAATCCCATTGGAATTTTACCAGAGGCAGATGTCTAACTCCCATAGGCTCTTTTGAAGATCCCAACCTGTATATGTAAGTAAAGTCGAAGGCCCATTCACTTATCCATGGGGTTGCAAGCAGGTGAACTGTAAAGAATAGAGCTATGCTCCCTCCCCACCTGGCTTTTGGGATTAAAATGACGTGTCAATCTGAACCTACTCGTAAATTTATAATGGGATGTCAAGGAATTTATTGCCAAGTCTGAAAAAGAAAAACATTTCAACATCCCTACAGCCTCTCCACAGTCCTATAGCCTGCTGAGAAGTAGGCTCTAAAAGTGCTGTCCTCACCAATCATGATGACCTTTGACTTCTATATGGAGGCATTGTTTTTCACTCAGCTATAAATAAGTGCCTGAATTCTGGGCCTTTTCAAAGGGAACGTGCATCTGGAATGTTACGTGGCAAAGCTTGGGTTAATGCTCCAGCAGTTTGTATAGGCAGTAAAAGGTAATTGCATGTAAAACTTGTGCAATCCCCTATGTAAGGAGCTTTGCTCCTCACAAATCATTCAAATTAGACAAGGGGATTGGGCATGTTCCCTTGAGTACCAGACTTGGTCTTCCCAGTTCTATTTTATGTACCTTACCTGAAGTGTGCAATCATGATTTAATATTTTGCTCTAGACCAGATTGTCTTCTGGCCCAAATTTGAGAAACAGAAGCAGCTAGGGCATCATAACATTGTATCTAGGGAAGCCCTCAGAGTTCATCAGTTGGCAAAAACAGTGTTACCATTTAATCAAACTAGTTATTTTTCTATCGTTTAAACTAAAAATATCACTGAATTCCTTATTTTGTGCCATGAGCGAACTCAAAAAAAAAAACCACACTCTTTGTGTGCAACTCAAGGAGATTTTATTCTGCAACTCTTGCAGCCAAGCTAGCAAAGGAAGCACAAGCTAATGAAGAAATCCAACTCCCAAAGCTAGACTTGCTTTATTGACAACATTCAGAAGGATCTGATGACAGGAATGGAAGTACCCAAGGCAAAATCCTAAACGACAAGAGTAGAACTGGTTGCAAAAAGGTAAGGGATATTTCAATAGTTAAAAATCAACAGACATTAACATTTTTTGTTTTGATTGAACTTTTCCGTTAAATTTCTCTTTTCTTCTAAAAAAAGTTTCAAATCAAATTTAAAAAAAAAAAGATTTGTTTTACTGGAGGAGGAAAAAAACCTCTCTCACTTTATTTTTTTCCACTAGGGGAAAAAAGGGGGGAGAGGTTTTATTACCCACAGAAATGGACCACCACATTTTTGAAACAGTCTGAAAAAAATGGAAGTCATTCACTTTGAAATTTTTCATGATAAAATGGTAAATTTTGACCAAAAGTCAAAAATATTAAGTTTGAAAAAATTTGGCCAAAGTTTTTTCTAAGGGAAAATGATTCAACCAGCTCTAGAAGACAGTACAAATAGTTGCCCAATATTAAAGACAAAGCTGGGGAGGGGGGAATTGTGACAACAGTGGTAGAAATAGGAACTAAGTATCTGGGGTGCAAAGGGAGACCTTCCCAGACAGATCCAGTTGTTTGCTGGAGCCGTGTTGGGATAGAACAGAAGCTTCTCCTATTCGTGGACTGTGGGGGCCAATGTAGGGCCCTCTGGGTCACTGCAGGGATACAGAATCACCAGGACACTGGGCTACACCAGCCATGCAGGCTCCCACCTTCAGCCTGCCCCCTGCTCACTCTGTCCTGCCTGATAGTACCCCCTTGTTAGCAGAGCTCCCACAGAGGGAGCCAGAGATGGCGGAACCAGCTGTGCACCTGGTGTATTGGCTCCGTGTGCCAGGGGTATTCCCCAGACAGTGGGGTTCTGTGATCCCTTTGTGGCAGCCAGCTGATGCAACAGGGCCATAGGGCAACCAAGAATTGGGCTCCCAGTGTTAAAAAGGGTTGGGATACGGACCCAGCCCAGGATTTTCCAAAGGCCTAATGGAATTAGGAACCTAAACCACATTGAAAACTAGTGGGATTTGGGAACCTAGATTCTTCAGTCTCCTTTAGTAAGTGGGGAAGTGGGATACTAGGAGGAAACACAAGGAGGAGGGTGCAACAGGGGTGACATCCTGATGCATACTGAAAAAGTAGGTCAATTGGCTAGTTATCTTAGGTGCCTGTACACGAACGCAAGCAGCCTGGGAAACAAGCAGAAAGAATTGGAACAGTCAAGGAACTGTAATGTGATTGGAACAACAGAGACTTGGTGGGATAACTGACATGACTGGAGCACTGTCATTGATGGGTATAAACTGTTGAGGAAGGACTGACGGGGGAGAAAAGGTGGAGGAGTTGCACTGTATGTAAGAGAGCAGTATGATTGCTCAGAACTCTAGTATGAAACTGAAGAAACCGGTTCAGAGTCTTTGGGTTAAGCTTAGAGGTGAGAGCAACAAGGGTGATGTCATGGTGGGTGTCTTCTACCAGACCAGGAGGATGAGGTAGACAAGGCTTTCTTCAGACAACCTATAGAAGTTGCCAGATCACAGGCCCAGGTTCTCGTGGGAGACTTCAATCACCCTGACATCTGCTGGGAGAGCAATACAGCAGTGCACAGACAATCCAGGAAGTTTTTGGAGAGTGCTGGGGACAGTGCAAGTGCTGGAGGAAAAAACTAGGGGCCATACTCCTCTTGACCTGCTGCTCACAAACAGGGAAGAATTGGTAGGGGAAGTAGAAGTAGGTGGCAACCTGAGCAGCAGTGATCATGAGATGGTCATGTTCAGGATCCTGACAAAAGGAAGAAAGGAGAGCAGCAGAATACAGACCCTGGACTTCAGAAAAGCAGACTTTGACTCCCTCAGGGAACTGATGGGCAGGATGCCCTGGGAGGCTAATATGAGAGGGAAAGGAGTCCAGGAGAGCTGACTTTATTTTAAAGAAGCCTTATTGAGGGCTCAGGAACAATCCATCCCAATGTGCAGAAAGAAGAGCAAATATGGTAGGCGACCAACTTGGATTAACAGTGAAATCTTTGGTAATTTTAAACACAAAAAGGAAGTTTACAGGAAGTGGAAACTTGGACAGATGCCTAGGGAGGCCTATAAAAATATTGCTCAAGTATGCAGGGATATAATCAGGAAGGCCAAAGCTCAATTGGAGTTGCAGCTAGCAAGGGATGTGAAGGGTAACAAGAAGGGTTTCTACAGGTATGTTAGCAACAAGAAGGTGGTCAGGGAAAGTGTGGGACCCTTACTGAATGGGGGAGGCAACCTAGTGACAGAGAATGTGGAAAAAGCTGAAGTACCCAGTGCTTTTTTTGCCTCAGTCTTCACAGACAAGGTCAGCTCCCGGACTGCTGCACTGGGCAGCACAGTATGGGGAGGAGGTGAGCAGCCCCCAGTGGTGAAAGAACAGGTTAAGGACTATTTAGAAAAGCTGGACATGCACAAGTCCCTGGGTCCAGATCTAATGCATCCAAGGTTGCTGAGGGAGTTGGCTGATGTGAATTGCAGAGCCATTGGCCATTATCTTTGAAAACTCGTGGTGATCGGGGGAGGTTCCAGATGATTGTAAAAGATAGTACCCATCTTTAAAAAAGGTAAGAAGAAGAATCTGGGGAACTACAGAACAGTCAAGCCTTACCTCAGTCCCTGGAAAAATCATGGAGAAGGTCCTCAAGGAATCCATTTTGAAACATTTGGAGGAGAGGAAGGTGATCAGGAACAGTCAACATGGATTCACCGAGGGCAAGTCATGCCTGACCAACCTGATTGCCTTCTATGATGAGATAACTGGCTCTGTGGATATGAGAAAAGCAGTGGATGTGATATACCTTGACTTTAGCAAAGCTTTTGATATGGTCTCCCACGGTATTCTTGCCAAGTTAAAAAAAGTATGAATTGGATGAATGGACTATAAGGTGAATAGAATGCTGGCTAGATCATTGGGCTCAACAGGTAGCGATCAACAGCTCGATGTCTAGTTGGCAGCCAGTATCTAGCGGAGTGCCCTAAGGGTTGGTCCTGGGGCTGGTTCTGTTCAACATCTTCATTAATGATCTGGATGATGGGATGGATTGCACCCTCAGAAAGTTAATGGAGGACACTAAGCTGGGGGGAGAGGTAGATATGCTGGAGGGTAGGGATAGAGTCCAGAGTGACCTAGACAAATTGGAGGATTGGACCAAAAGAAATCTGATGAGATTCAACAAGGACAAGTGCAGAGTCCTGCACTTAGGACAGAAGAATCCCATGCACTGCTACAGGCTGGGGACTGACTGGCTAACTGGCAGTTCTGCAGAAAAGGACCGAAGGATTGCAGTGGCCAAGAAGCTGGATATGAGTCAACAACGTGCCTTTGTTGCTGAGAAGGCTAACGGTAGATTGAGCTGCATTAGTAGCCGCATTGCCAGCAGATTGAGGGAAGTGATTATTCCCCTCTATTCGGCACTGGTGAGGCCACATCTGGAGTATTGCATCAAGTTTTGTGTCCCCCGCTACAGAAAGAATATGGATAAATTGGAGAGAGTCCAGCAGAGGGCAACGAAAATGATTAGGGGGCTGGGGCACATGACTTATGAGGAGAGGCTGAGGGAACTGGGGTTATTTAGTCTGCAGAAAAGAAGAGTGAGGGGGGATTTGACAGGAGCCTTCAACTACCTGAAGGGGGGTTCCAAAGAGGATGGAGTTAGGCTATTCTCAGTGGTGGCAGATGACAGAACAAGGAGTAATGGTCTTAAGCTGCAGTGGGGGAGGCCTAGGTTGGATATTAGGAAAAACTATTTCATAAGGAGGGTGGTGAAGCACTGGAATGGGTTACCTAGGCAGGTGGTGGAATCTCCATCCTTAGAGGTTTTTAAGGCCTAGCTTGACAAAGCCCTGGCTGGGATGATTTAGTTGGGGTTGGTCCTGCTTTGAGCAGGGGATTAGACTAGATGACCTGCTGAGGTCTCTTCCAACCCTAATTTTCTATGATGAGTCTACGATTCTTTGAACATCCCCTTCCCATAAGGCCTGAATGGAATATTTAAATGCATAGGATTCTCCACTGCCTTGCATCATATATAGTCATGTTTTATACCCACCATGCACTGTCTTTGCATGGTGTAAATGACTGCACAATGCAGGGGCCAAATCAAGCCTGAGTTGTCCAAATGGCAGGAATTCCATTCAGGCATGATAAGCTAAAACAGCCCACTCTGTGTTAGCAAGACAACCCCAGACGGGCTGGCATCAACTAAATAAGGGGATCAACCCACTTACTCAACACCAGAGCCAGGTGGCCAAAAGCATGGGAGGGGAATGATTTCTGAGTTACAAGCCAAGCATGTGTTCATACCATGGGGCTTGAATGAGTTTGGAGAAGATTTAAGACTCTCAGAGTCTTGGGACACTTTGGACAGAAAACACCCTGCTCTTGGCTGGAGGCGCTGCGACACAAAGCTGCTCTTGCTGGAGTTCGGAAAATAGTTCTGCACCTGTTATTTGCTGCAGCTTTGCCAACAAAAATGCCTGTTGGAGGGTGTAAATAACTTGTCAATAAAATAGACGAGGAACAAAGGGTCTGTCTCCACTCCTGTCTCTCCTGTCAAGGAAATAGCCCAGTCCAAGAATCCAAACCCTTGCTGACCACTCAGAAGTCAAGACAATGTGTTACTGAGACAGCGTGTTAAAAAGCGGAGAGTAAAAGAAACCAGACACCATCAAAAACCATGCAATAAAATGTGTTCCCATTACTACTTCTGTGTTAAAAAAAATCTGGTGTCTATTTAAAAAATGAACTAAACCTGTATGTAACTGAATGACTGAAAAGGACAAGTAAGTGACAGTGGGTACATCACCCCACCTCTGTGAGCCTCTCCTGTCTGTTGCCTGTCTTGTTTATTAGAATGTCAGCTGTTTGGGACAAGGACTGTTTCTCACTCTGTCTGTACAGCACCTAGTATAATGGAAACCTGATCTGAGTTGGGGCCTCCAGGCACCACTATGATGCACATAATACGACAATAAAGGGCATCTAATATTATAGAGAAGACTTTCAAAATGACTAGTAATTTCAGGTGTGTCCTTTTGGGGGCGCCCAGCTTGAGATGCCATAAAGGGGCCTGGTTTTCTCAGGGCAGGTGATGGACACCTTCTGGAAATCAGGCCCCTTCTAGTGTGTCTCAGGTTGGGCAACCAGAAAAACTGAGGCTCCAAAAGTCAGTAGGCAAACTTGGCCTATGGTTTTGAAGTGGGGACAGGAAAGTCAGGTCTGTGTTTAATACAAGAACAGAATTAAATGGGCTATGGTTGGAATAGATATGGTGTGATGGGAGACAAAGAACAAAGCTGCTCCCAACATTTTTTGGGGTGATAGGTTTAAAAACAAGAAGGGTATGAGCTGGTGCTGAGAGGAGCGTGGGAGCTGAAGGAGCAAAGCCCAGATAGCAGGAGGTGGTTATCTGTGGAATAGAATCCCAAAGACAGCAGTGGAAGCTGTGATGGTACATCTAGGGGAAGGTTTGCAAAAGTGCTCAGTGTTGACCTAACTCTGCTCCTCCTACTGAAGTTTCCCATTGACTTTTAATGGTAGCAGAGTGAGGTCAGTTTGCGGAAGCCCATCCACAATAGATGAAAAGACAGACTGAAAATGCTGGAGAGAGAACACAGAGCACAAATGCCAGCTGGCTAGCCCTTGAAGCATTCCAGAGACATGGCGATCTAAAGGGCTAACATAAAGCCAGCTCCTCCGGTCTCTTCATCCATCACTCCGAATAGCTCCTACTCCTGTTGCTTAAGGGGAGGCAGACATTCTTACTACACAGCACCTCAACACACGTTGAGCCCAAGGATGAATACCTGGCCATACATTTCACATGCAAAAGATCACTATGCACAACTTTTTGTTGAGTCGGCATAATCTACCAACCAGATTTGAAAAGGGGTCTTACTAATGAGTTAGGGTTACCCATCAGCTAGAAAAACGTCATTGCTACCATGTTAGGCACATAGCTGGTGGTCATCACAAGGGTGGCTGTAGGGGTGGGAAGTGGTGCGGTTTTTCTGTATTACATATTGTTTAAACGTTATCGGGCATCCAATTTGAAAAAAATCATAAAAATCACAAAACGGTCCATAATTTAAAGAAAGTCTGATTTTGACTGAGATTGGCAAAAGTCTGGTACAAACAGTATGAGCTTGTTTGTACCATGTTCCAATGTGGTCATGTGAATTATGCTAGATGAGATTGCATAAATGTAGCAGAAGCCAGACTTCTTGGAGGAGAAGTCAGATATATATCATGCCCTAGTTGGTAGTCAGGAAGCAGTACACTGGACTGCCAGACCCGCCAGTGGCATCTGGCATGAGATGGCCATTGAGCAATTTCTCAACAAGGACTGTGGGAAGCATCAGCATCTTTGCACAAAAGATAAGGCTCTGACCAAACATTACCAGACTGCACATTTTAAGGCAGCTGTAACAGCAATGACAAAACAAATATATGGGATGCACCCTTCAAAAGATCTCTGTAAAGAAGCTACCACAATGTGGATGGCTGCAGAGGAAACTGCTGTCCAAGATATTATAAAAGCTGTGACTGAAAGAATAGCAAATCCTCTGAGCATTGAACCTAGAACGAGCCCAGACAACAAGACAGCCACTTGTGAACATTGCAATGTCTATTGGGCCCCCACCTGAAATTGCAGAAAGTTTGTGCATGATCAGAGAGAATAGCACATAAGAAATGAAGCAGTAGGTTGCAAATCTTTGATCCTATAAAAAGGCTTTATCTCAAATCATTTGGTAATCGCAACAAAACAGTTGAACAAAAGAAGGAGCAGACAGCACAAACTGTAACTATTGGTCATGAGATATTCAACAAGCTGACAATTATTGTCCAGTCCAGATGTTGATAACCAGAGTTTGATGAAATATGAGCTGGCACCTGTCCACTTTCCCTCTTCAACTTGGATGAATTTCTAAGACAGACCGAAAAGAGCAACATGCTGTCTTAGCTGGAGAAAAAAATCTGTCAACTGTTGAGTTACCAGCATCTGACGAGCCAACATTATTGACCTCACAATACATCTGCAGATGGTGTGCACTGAAACTGTCAAGTGCAAAACTTTGGGGGCGCTGTCTGATCAGCTGCTGAACATTAGCCTTGAACGAAAATGACAAAATATACCTGTTGGTGGTGACAATTATGCAAATGAAGAATCAATCAAATCTGCTGAGAGAGCCTACAGGGGAATGTCCGAACACAAGAAGTTCAGAACCCTACTCCATTACCAAAGGAAAACTTAAAGATGAGATCAGCTTCAAAGAATAAATCAGACATTGCCAACTTTCTCCCAAGTGACTGCATTGTGAAATGTAAACTGACATTATCACCTGGTCATGAAGTATACCTGGATGGAGGGTGTAACAACATTGCACGAGCAGTGAAGGTAGTGCCTGGCAAACATTCTTCAGTACCAGACCTCGAGGCAGATAATGAGGCAGCAGAGTCATGCATGTTGCTCATTCAGAGCAAACGCTTGGAGTAAACAGGGTACTAATGTGGAGCTTGGACTCAGATGTTACATCTTTGTGCCCAAGATATTGCTCTATTCTTGGAAATAGATTAATTCTATTTCAAAACTTGGCACTGGCCAAAAGAGAAGAGATTCATTCCCATGCACAGAGTAGCTATGGGGCTGGGAACGAAGTGTCTCATTCTGCCAAACATTCATGCGGTCAGTGGATGTGACTCTACTTCAGCTTTCAGTGGCATGGGAAAGAAAGAGATGAAGACAAAAGCTGAGAATCCCCAGCTCACAGACAGCTTGAAAGGTCTTCGAAGCAATGCATCTCAGATAGAGGAAGGGACAGAGGCAGCCTGGTATTTTTATTGTACTGTGGTAAGAAACCATGGATAATGTGCGCTACAAGTTGTTTTCTAAAAAGAAAACAGTGAGAAACTGCCACCAACGACGGACTCCTTCGGGGAGCATCTGAAACGTGCAAATCATCAGTTGTACATATGGAATCATGCAACAATTCAGCATCTTCAAGCGTCCCTTGTCAACAACGGTTGGCTGATAGTAGCATGGGACAGCTTGGGCCTCCCATGATGGTGCTGCCAATGCTCCAGAAACCCTCCTCGCCTTTGTGCAGCATGGCTGTGAGAATGCCTAGGCAACAAGGAGATGCAAATGCCGGTAGGGAAGATTTGGTATGAGCGCTGATGCCTGCAGCTCTGGCAGTGTGACAACAGAGCATTGAACACGTCAGTCACAGGTTCAGAGGGGGAGGAGAAATGTTTCAATCATCTGCAAATTACCGTGTCTATTTTTGTGAGTAAATATAGCTTGAAGGGGTTGCTGCATTAGACACTCAGTAGCTCAATTATATGTAGGAGGTTACATAAGAGTACATGGTTATAATTTGTAATTCACATGATATATTCATACGAGACATTCTACGGTCCTTCTGCTAAGAGTTATTACTGTTGTATAAGCAGCTTAAATGTATTGTCATAGTTCTCAGTGATAGTAAGACGATAATTATGGTTGTACCATGTGTGCTTTAAACTTATGTCTCCAGCCAAACAGCATCAAAAAGATCTTCTATAATTGGGGAGTAAGGGTCTAACTACCAGTATAACGTCATAAAAATTGCAGACAGAGAAAGTTTCCAAATCAGTCCATTGTACACATAATGACAAATATTTTGATGTGTTATATCAGGGGTGGGCAAACTTTTTGGATCGAGGGCCACATCTGGGTATGGAAATTGTATGGCGGGCCATGAATGATCACGAAATTGGAGTTGGGGTGGAGGGGGTGAGGGTTCTGGCTGGGGGTGCAGGCTCTGGAGAGGGGCCAGAAATTAGGAGTTCAGGGTGAGGGACGGGGCTCTGGGTTGGGGCAAGAATTGGAGTGCGGGGGTGGTGAGGGCTCTGAGGTGGAGCTGGGGATGAGGAGTTTGGGGTGCAGGAGGGTGCTCCAGAGTGGGACCGAGGGGTTCAGAGTGTGGGGGGGCTCCAGGCTGGGGCAGGGAATTGGGAGACGGGGGAGAGGGGGTGCGTGAGGGCTCCAGCTGGGGGTGCAGGCTCTGGCGTGGGGCTGGGATGAGGAGTTTGGGGTGCAGGATGGTGCTCCGAGCTGGGATCGAGGAGTTCAGAGAATAGGAGGCGGCTCTGGGCTGAGGCAGAGGATTGGGGTGCGGGAGGGGCTCAGGGGTGCAGGCTCTGGGTGGTGCTTACCTCAAGTAGCTCCTGGAAGCAGTGGCACGTCCCTCTTCTGGCTCCTACACCAAGGCACGACCAGTTCCTGCCCAATGGGAGCTGCAGGGGCGGCGCTTGGGGCAGGGACAGTATGTGGAGCCCTCTGGGTGCCCCTACACGTTGGAGCCAGAGGGGAGACATGCCACTGCTTCCAGGAGCCGTGCGGAGTTGCATCACACGCACACAGAGCCCCCAAACCCGCTCACCAGCGGGAGCTCGAGGGCCAGATTAAATCGGCTGGTGGGCCAGATGTGACCCGTAGTTTCCCCACCCCTGTGTTACATGATACAAACAAGCTCACATTGTTGTGTGACTACGCTCTTTTGCTTGATCCAAAGGCAAAAAAGGCTGTGGAAAATGCATAATATCTAGCACCTGGGGCTAAATATTTCCCAAACTGTACTATTTTAAGTACATAGATGCATTATCAATTGTATTTAGAAGCTTCCTGACAATGTTGGTCAGAGTTGAACTATATTTCTATGAGTTATGGCCCTTTTTGTGATTTTATGATTTTTTCAAATTGGATGCCCGATAATGTTTAAACATTACATGATACAGAAAACCTGCACGACTTCCCATGTCTACATCCACCCTTGTCAAGACCACTAGATATGTGCCTAACATGTGGTAGCAATGAAATTTTTCTAGCTGATTGGTTACCCCTTATTTCCCAAAATGCGTCTGGGCTGGCAGACTAGCATCTTTAAAGGGAAATCTCATTAGGAGTCCTGTCTCCTTCAGTGCACTGGCTAAGAAAGAGCCTGGCCCAGTCAATTTCTGCACTGGAACGTTTCATGTGGAATAAATTTAAAATGCACTCATGGGTTCAGGAGCTTCCAAACTGTGGAGATGGTGGTGGAAGAAGTAAAACTCCCACCAAGTCTCACGTGAATGTGTGTTTTCACTAACATTCCTACTGGAAGTCTTCACACAGCGAGCTGTGTCACTGATTTCACTGCTGTTTCAGTTATCCAGTCATATAGGAAAAAAAATACCACCCATCTTAAGTCATTAATAGCACACTCTGAATGACCAACAGCAAATAGTCAAAAGCTAATCAAAGCAAACCGTTCATCCACAGCCCATAGGCTGAAACAGTTTCACCTGGAGTATTCAGATAATTCCGAACAACATATTCACACAAATTGGAGTGTTTGCAGGAAACCAACTAACAGTAAAAAGGTCTAAATTTGTCAAATAAATGCTGTATTATAATTTCAAACACTTTAGCCAGCTCCACTCACAGCAAAAATTAGAATCTTAAATCTAGAAGAACATGGTGTGGATGTATTGAAATATATAGATAACTAGCAACAGACATTCACAAGACAACTATTTGTCTCTTTGGAGCTAGTGGACCCACAAGCCACCAGCAGACATTTAGATCAGTTCTTTGGAATCTACACTATTGGGCAGGGTTCCAAGTACTCGGCATCCACAATTAGGCCAGATTGTCAAAAGCACCCAGCAGAACCCAGCATGTAGAGTTCTTTTGAAAATTCAGCCACTTATTTTGGTTCCTAGATGGGAGCTGAGCTCTGTTGAAAACCTGGCCCTCACCACTTGAAAATGACAAACTGGCTTTGGACCCAGCATTGTCTCTCTGTGGGCATAAGATGCAAGAGAAAAATGAAACTGTGAGGGCAAAAGAGATCCTGTCCAAGAACAACAGTCAGAAATTGATGTTCTGCTAACTTGCTTTCTAACTGGGCCTCCCTCCCAGTTCACCCCAAGCAGCACATGGCCTGAACTGCTGATGGATCAGCACCAGCACACATATAGCTGTAAACAGATCCTATACAATGGTATTTCATTTCGTATTTTTCAGCTTGCCAGCAGATATATATATGCCGTGTGTCTGTGAGCGTGAGAGAGAATTTAACCCTGGAATAATAGCTGCAACACTGCCCATATTATTTGTATTATGGTAGCACCTAGAGTCTCCAGTCAGGATCAGGACCCAATTGTGGCATAGCAATTGACTTGCCTATTTTCACACAGCAGATTGATCGCCAAACTGGACACTCCTGACTCTCAGCCCCAGGGTCCAAATCTGCTAGACCGTACTGCCTCTCATAACTGAAAAATTTTACAACTCTCATGACAGGAGGGATACCTTCCCCATCAACTCCAGTTCTTCTCCATCTTTGTGTTTACTACCCCACCATTTCTAGTATCACCTGCTGTCAGGACAGCCAGGTGACCTGCCATGGCTGGAGCAGCAGGGACAGTCTGTCAGAACTGCCAGGCAGCTGGGCATATCCACAACCAGATAGTGACATTGAGCAGACTGGAGTGGCTGTGTTTATTAGGAGCTCATATACCTGCCGTGGGGTCACCTGGTTAAACCCTTGCTTGTGAGCTAGCTGAACCCTTAGGACTCACAGGGAATTACTTCACTTGGTTCATCGGGCTCAGAACATTAAGCCTCAGGGATGACTCAGACTGTAAGGCCAGAAGGGAACATTGTGATCATCTAGTCTGATCTCCTGCACATCTCAGGCCACAGAACCTCATCCACCCACTCCTGTAACCTTTGGCTGATCTACTGACGTTCTCAAATCATGATTTAACAACTTCAAGTTACAGAGAAATTGTCATTTACAGTAGTTCAAACCTGCAAGTGACCCATGCCCCAGGCTGCAGAGGAAGGCAAAAACAAAACAAACAAACCAGGGACTCTGCCAATCTGACCCGGTGGGAAATTCATTCCCAACCCCAAATATGACCATCAGTTGGACCCTGAGCATGTGGCCAAGACCCACCAGGCAAATACTGGGAATGAATTCTCTGTAGTAACGCAGATATTTGTTGCTAGCAGTTGCAGATCAGCTACATGCCATCGCAGGCAGTTCCATCATACCTTCCCCTCCATAAACTTATCAAGCTCAATCTTGAAGCCAGTTAGGTTTTTTGCCCCTTGAAAGGCTGTTCCAGAATTTCACTCCTCTGATGGTTCATCTAATTTCAAGCCTAAACTTGTTGATGGCCAGTTTATATCCATTTGTTCCTGTGTCCACATTGGTGCTTAACTGAAATAAATCCTCTCCCTCCCTAGTATTTCTCCCTCTGATGTATTTATAGCGAGCAATCATATCTCCCCTCAGCCTTCATTTGGTTAGGCTAAATACGTCAAGCTCTTTGAATCTCCCTTCATAAAGTAGGTTTTCCATTCCTCTGATCACCCTAGCCTAGTAGCCCTTTTCTGTACCTGTTCCAGTTTGAATTCCTCTTTCTTAAACATTGGAGACCAGAATTGCATACGATATTCCAGATGAGATATTCTCACCAGTGCCTTGTATAATGGTACTAACACTTCCCTGTTTCTACTGCAAATACCTCGCCTGATACATCCTAGGACTGCATTCGCCTTTTTCATGGACATATGGCATCCAGGTCAGAACACTCACCACACCTCGAAATTTGATCACAGTTCATTTTACACCAAAGAAACACTCTGACAAAGCAAGACTCAGTAAAAGACTTCCATTCATATGCAACAGGCCAATCACGCAAGGGAAGACAAGGGAGCCCAAGCAGTCAGGGGAGCAGAGGCAGAAAGGAGAGTGGGACTGGCACAAAACTTCCAGGTAACAAAGGCCAGACACTAGGTGAAACAGGCAGAGGTAAGAAATTAAAGATTTATCAGCACTGAGCCACGCCTCTCTGCTGCTTTCCAGAGGCATCATTGCTGGAAAAATGGGGCTACTGTAAGGTTTACTGGCTATATACACAGTTTAAATTCATTTTCTTCGTTTCATTCATATAAAGTCATTCTGCAGACACGTGGGGCCTAGCTGGGAATGGTGCAGCCAGATCTTTGCTGGGCTCATTCAATGGCTTTGTGTGGCATTCTGTCCATCGGCCATGTTAACCAATGCCCCATCTCATATGAAATACACCATCTCTGCTGCAAGTGCTCAAGCATGCTAGGTTAACATTTGCTCACCATGAGTATTAGCGACATACCAGGGTACAGTCGAGACCAGTTGGGGGCTATGTCACCTCTGCCCTGCAACCTTGGTAAACAATGCCTTCCTAAAGTAACTCCCACCTGGTCTGCTCACAAATAGCCTTCCAGCATCCAAGCCACACCCTGAGTGTCTGTGTGTAACTGCAGCCTGCCAGCTACATCCTGACTCTCACCAGCCTTGGTTGTACTGCAGGGTGTCCTCAACACACCCCCAGTCTCAGGTTTTCCCCCTGAAACGTATGTCCTGTACTGCCCAGCCCTCTCCTAGACAGTACAAATATATTAAGTCCATTATTCCTTTAAGGGAATAATATGCTGTTTATTACCTTAAATAATTATTCAGACACTTCAATTTAAACACACTGGATTACATAAACGAGCAAAACAAGTTTACTAACTACGAAGAGATAGATTTTAAGTGAGTGCAAGCAATGAGTTATAAAAGTCAGAAATGATTACAAGAAAAATAAAGATATAATGTTTACTAATGCCTAACAAACTATAATACATTCAAGCAGTTTCTCACCACATTCTCCAGCCGATTACTGATCAAATTCTCAGGTCAGGACCCCACCACCAGAGCCCAACAAATACGTCCTTTGTCTCTTTAGGTGCAGTGAATGCGATGGTCAGGGAGTGGGGGAGGGGATGCCTTGGGGTGTTTGTCCCTCATTTTTAGTTTCACTCCGCCTCTGGAAAAACATTTCCAGCTGGGTACTAGGAGACTAAGAGTCTGTGTAGAAGAATGTTCCCTGATGGCTTTCTCTCACCTGTCTGTGCTACCTTTGTTTCCCTTCCTACTTGCTGACGCTGTTTACTGCTTAAATGCCAATTAAGGCAAGCACATATTTCTTCATTTAGGGACAGACCTGTTTGCCACCTTCTGCCTGGGCAGGGCTGTGGGGGTTGGAACATTTGTTAATAACATCATACAGGGGGAACTTAAAACTTCACATGCAATGTTGCCACACATTTTATCAGGACAACACTGACCAGCAAGTTTGAGTTTTTAGATGATACTTTACAAGGCATACTTTGTACAAGGATTATTACAATAGTGTGTAGGGTGTGAATACAGGGGTGTATTCTGGCACAAGTAAAATTCACACTCATTTACTCCCTGTGAATGTACAAAAGAGGCACAAGCCTGGACAAGGCTTGAACCTGCAAACACCCTGCTGAGTTGATGCAATTAACCCAGTGGGACTGCTCACCTGAGTCACATTTTTCACATGCTTAAAGTCTGGAGACATTGGCCCAGAATTTGAATGATTGTTCCTGAATACTTGTCTCCTGCATCCTCCCAGAGTGGTACTTTCCACATCATCAACTAAAATAATTTAGTACAAGGAGAAATATAGAAAAAGCTGGCCAAGAAGTGGTATTGGGAGGGCTGTGCATGTGGATGCTGTTATGCAATTTCCCATTTTGCAGACCCAAGCAGTTTGAATTCTTTAGAAGCAGCATCCAATGTTCCTTGGTGCTTCTCTTACCCACACTCTTAATGCCAAGCCTGTTGTAATTTGCATCTGCAGAGATGAACTAGACCCTGTACGTGGGGGGAAAACTACACACTTCTTTGCCCTTGACAGTGATTTCGAAGGGAAAGCTAATCCATGCTCCACCTAGTCCTTGCCATGAACCTGATTTGTTCTTCCTTTGTTCCAATTTTCTTTCCAATCCTTGTCAAGAGAGCCCTCCTGGAAGTTTATTGCCTTACCATGCTCCATGAAACGTGATCGTATTGGAGCATGGTTGGACATTTCTGCCTTTCTGCCCAGTTCAGTGTTCTCGAGCCATTCCATGCAGCAAGCACAGGCCAGTGGTATCATGCCAGAGGGATATTGTTTTACAGAGCAATAAGCACAGTGACAGCAAAAAGGAGACCTTGCTCTGAACCCAAGTGTAATGAACCTCTGGCTGTATCTCTACATTAACAAGGGATCTCTGGTGGGATGGGGGACAGATCCACAACGGGGCTGCAGCACTGTACCTTAAACGCAGCAAACAACAGAGGCCAAAACCACCTCTCAGAATCCCTTATGAAAACATTCTGTATAAAGAACAGCTACTTCAGACATCGGGCTCCAGGCTGGCATGCTGGCTAACCACATGCCTGGCCTCAAAAACTCAGGAACTCAGCCCTTTCCATGCCAATCGCCTTCCTTTACAATTCCTGGCTCACAAGTGGAAGTGCCCGGTGGAGAGCTCTGCTTTCTCAGGCCTTTCCCCAGCCTGCTTCTCTGAGAATCAGCCCTTTAAATTTGGCAGACACAAGCAGTGGCAGCCTTGAAGTACCCATTTGGCAACTGCCTGCTGCTTTCCCCTGCTTTTCTAGCTGGCAAATATTCCTGTTGTGACCCTTGTTTTTTTCCTGCTCATTGAGGAGATGACACAGCCTCCCAGGGCTCCTCAGCACCAGCCCCCATCACCTGAGCTAGGGAAGCTAGTCTTTGAGCTCAAAAAACAGGCTCTTGACCTCGCTGGGGAGCCCAAGGGCCATGCACTAACCTGCATATTATGCAGGCACTTCACTGTGGGGTTTCCAGTGTCATCTCCCATTTCACTCACCTACAAAGGTATCATGTCCAGGAAACACTCCATCTGGCTAAGAGTTGCTATGAGTCAACCAGTCACTTCAGAGCAATGACCGCGGTTCTCACACCCTTCCACAATACTCAGAGGACCTGGCATCCCAGCGAGGAGCAAAGCTTAGGAACTGGGGGGAGCGCTCACTGGCATGTAATAGACCATTGGCTTGGCTGCCGAGCCACTGAGCAGTGTCAGGCCTGTTGTGCCAGGCTATTCCTGGGGAGAGTGAGGGGAGGGGTTGTGCGTGGGGCTGACCAAGGGGCAGGAGAGGCAGGGGTGGGAGACATAGCTTGGGAAGATACCACAGAAGAGGTATTTTTGCTTCTATGGTCAGTGAGTGCAGGTCAAACACATTAATGCAAAAAAGTCCCCTGCTGCCTGGAGTGGGGGAGTCCCCCTCAGGTGCCAGCCCCTGCCAGCCCTATTCAGGAGCAGCTGAGAGAACGGCTGGAGAAAGCTATCCCTAGCAGGGGAGCAGGGATGCTGTTGGTTCTTAGCATCCCCTTTTGGGCTGCCCTGGGTGGCTGTGAGAGAGGGGAGCCTTCTGCTGCTAGACACTCCCTAAGCTCAGGAAGAGCCAGTCACACTCCAAGGCGAGGAGGAGGTATATCTCAGTGGTTTGAGCATTGGCCTGTTAACCCAGGGTTGTGAGTTCAATCCTTGAGGGGGCCATTTGGGATCTGGGAAAAAAATTGGGGATTGGTCCTGCTTTGAGCAGGGGGTTGGACTAGATGACCTCCTGAGGTCCCTTCCAACCCTGATATTCTATGATTCTAAGTCTGCTCTTCCCAAGACTCCAGAGCTGCTCTTCAGCGCCGTCCTCACCCGTACGCAAACCACGCAGCTGCGCAGGGCATCAAATTTCCTGATGCCCTGCACCGCTGCATACTGCCCCCGGAAGATTGTAGCCAGGCCCGACCCTGCACTCACCGCATGGTAAGTGGAGTGCCCCGGCCCCAGCCTGCTCCGCTCCCCTGGCTCCCACCCCCGGCGCGGCTGGGAGTTGGGGGAGCAGAGCAGGCTGGGGCCGGCCCACTCCACTTCCCACAGGAAGTGGCGAGCCCTCAATGGAGACCTGGGGCCAGCCTGCCCCCCCCCCGTGAAGACCTGGGGGGCTGCGTAGGGCACCAAAATAGCTGGGGATGGCCCTGGAGAGCGGCTCCGAGCCCTGGCTCACAGAGGGCTGCTGATGCTGCTGCAGGGGAAGCGGCCCTTGATCTCTGCTCCGCAGGGAGAACCCGACTCCGACAGCTCAGGGTGAAAAGCGCAGGGCCCACTCAGGGCACATTTCCAATTCATAATCACACGCCAATATGCCTCTCAAGACTGCTGCCTTGGAGGGGTACAAGTGGCGCCTGGGCCACAGGCTATACCCCCTCAGGGCAGGTTGGTCCCACCACATGAGAAGATTGCTTGGGGAGTGGGCAGCAGGAGGGGAAGGGAAAGAGTTGCCAGCTGAGACTGCACTAGGCAGTGCTGTGAGGGGAAGCCTGAACAGAAAGCCAAGGACGGAGAGGGGACAGCCAGCCTGGCATGAGAGGAAGGTTATCTTGGCAGCAGCAGAGATGTGGAGGCAAGAGAGGGACCTGAGCACAGAGCAGCGTTCATGCTATGAGGAGGAGCGAGGAAAGGGCAGATTCTGCATCTGTGATAGCGGACACCACCAGGGGGAATTAGAGAGCCTCGCAAGAGGCGTCAGAAAGGACCCCAGGGAGCGACTTTATGGAACTGTTCCCCACAGCCATATAAAGGATGCAGGAAATGCTCCTGAATCTGCCAACAGTAATGTCACCAGTGCAGACCACAGCACCTATTCCCTTCCTGACACGTCAGCTCGGGGTGAGGAGTCAGGTTACTTACACAAGGATACCTCCCAATTGCTGTTGTCCCAGGACAATTATGTGCTGGCTCCCCCTGGAGGACTGTCATTGGATAATGCAGCCCCACAACATTGCAGCTAAGTTGAGGACAACACCATCACCAATGTAGCAATGTCCTGCTAGCCCAAAATATGGCTCTTCCCACACTCCCAGCAATTCCTGCATCCGGCTCCAAAAAGTGAGTCTGTAAAAAAATGGCATGGTGTGGGGCCCTAGATATTGTTTGTCTGGGTTTTTACAGGTAAAATGGGCTCAATTTGCAATAAAAGTTTCTTTTCTAACTGCCAAACCAACAACCTCAAGGTGAGCTCAGGCAGTAAAATAGGGCTCTTCCATGCATCAAATATCATACAGGTTCCACAGGCCAAATTAGGCCCACAGGGATGCCTGTGCAACCCCATTGCCATCACGCTGCGCCCCCAGGGAGGCCTGTGCAACCCCATTGCCTTTATATTGTGTCCTCAGGGATGCCTGTGCAACCCCATTGCCATCACATTGTGCCCTCAGGGATACATGTGCAACCCTGTTGCCTCCACATTGTGCCTCCAAGGATGCCTGTGCAACCCCCATTGCCTCCACATTGTGCCCTCAGGGATGCCTGTGCAGTTCTGTTGCCTGCAGTGGACTTGCCCAGGTGTGGGTGATTGGAACGTAGTGAACAATTCTTTTGCTGTATGAAATGGAACAGAATCTGCCTCTCTTTAGGGAGAAATTGAGCAGGGGCCTACACCTCATCAGTGTCAAAGCTCCCTCTGGGAATATCCCCAGCCCATACATAAAACTGGTTCTGCCTGTCCCAGCAGGAAGCATTCTGGGGAGGGAGGAAGGGTCATTGCCACCAGGGCCTATGCTACGGTAGCTCTCAGAGAGGCTCTGAGCGGTGCTGGGAGCCAAGCTGGCCCCAGTGGCTTCAGGACAGAAGAGGTGCATGGTGTCTCTCTCAGTCCCTGCACAGGGATGAATTCAGGCCTCAGTCTTAAATGCACTGGCTCTGCAGGGCTACCAGGACGAAAAAGAAGAGGAAATGGGATTTCTGTCACTGAAGTGACAAGTCTGTCTGAATACATCCAGCAAGAGCGTGCAGGTTCGATTGTGAATGCGCTGGCACATACACACATGCCCCGAGCAGGTCTGACTCTGACTGCGACTGCCCACAGAGGACAGGTCTGACTGTGACTGCGACTGCCCACAGAGGACAGGTCTGACTGTGAATGTACACATATCAGACAGGTCTGATTGTAAATGTTAGCGCACATGCGCAGAGGGAAGGTCTGGCTGTGAATTCACACACACGTGTACACACACAGAGGGCCAGTCTGGCTATGAACGCACACACATGTGCGTGCACGCGCACACACACGGGCAGGTTTGCTCAGTAAGAAGGTGCCTTTTTGCGTCATCACTTTTTAGAACACAACCACATTTTAAACCCTAACCTCCATACAGTATAAGGTGAATTGAATCCAGTCATGATATTCCATGTCACTTTTAGGTTTGAAAAAGGCTAGATTTAATATCTGTCTGAAGATGAGGTTTTTTAAAATTTGAATAAAATCCCTTTCACTCCATATGTTGGAGAAGAGGAGGCTCTTTTCCACTTCAAAATCTCTCCAGATGCACTTTCCTCTTGCATTTGAGCATCCAGATGGGCTTGCAGGAAGATTGATTGACTAGCTTAATACAACATCATAGCTCAGATGGCCCAAAGTCATTGAACTCTGAGTCCCACAACAGCAGCACTTCAGACATGCCGCATGTAGAGCATAGAACATTCATTACCATGCACAATAAATGCAAACACTCTACGTATACAAGGGGCACAAGCTGTAGCCTCAGTGGGAGCCATGATTTAATATCTTGGTGTTTGTGCAATTAAAATTTCAACCCTGATCTTGTATTAATACATGTGCAGAGACCAGCTTGGTTTGATGAGGCTGATTAGAAGGGAACATTCTGAGAGATCTCAGGTCTCTTAGAAATACAATTTCAGTCTAATTCAATAAGCACATATTGGCATGGCAAACTGTGCAAGTGCTGGCAACGTATAACCTCCGTATCAGTCATCATCTGTCAGTAAGGTCCACCCAGGACAGGGGTTTGCTCTATGTTTGAGCCAGCATCCACATCAGCAGCGTCTAATTCTGATCCACTGGCAGGTTGCTACATAGTATCGCTTCGTGTACTTAGTCCTGGCTCAGCACAGGAGGATGGACTAAGTGACCTCTTCGGGTCCCGGCCATCCCTCCATTTCTATTTTCCATAGCGTGGTGCCATCTCTCCCAGTGCCAGGCAGCTTTTCCCCATGGTTGTTTATTTTTAACGAGACCCCTTGTATGGTTTCTGACAGAGTCTTCAAGCTTGCTTGCACTTTTCTTAATCCAATGTCTGGAATACAGAGGTGCCTCTCTGTCTCAATCTCTCCTTGGCCACGTTACCTGCCCAGTCTCCCATCTCTGGCTTTGGTCTCGAGGTTGTAAGTCTACAAACCCTAGCACTTCTTGATATCAGAGCGCTTGCTCACTCTCACACACAGACACACACACAAACAGGCACTACAAATAGCATATCATCTATACTAAGACGACACAAAACCATCACTGTATTTCAATCAAGTTCTTCCCCATCTCAGACTGAAATATGCAGGTAATCTTGTTATCCTACTGAGGGCATTAATCTGTCATTAACAATGTCTAGACACCTGTTAGAATGACACAGCTCTTCTCACAAACTTTTATTCAGCTCATCTCATGCAGAATTTGCCAACACAAAAGATGCACTGACTTCAACCAGTGATTGACTCGCCTTGTCCTGCTGCCCTAAAATGATCAGCATAAAGGAAAGATTATTAGTGTAAGGAAGATGGGTGGCCTTGGGGTTAATGCACTAGACTGGGACTCAGGAGATCTGGGCGTCATTCCTGGCTCTGCCATGGGATAGTCCCAGTGAGACCAAGGACAAGTCACTTAATTTCTCTGTGCCTTGGTTCCTTTCTCTCAAATGTTTTCTGTCTTGTCTGTTTAGATCATAAGCTGTTTAGACTAGGAACCATCTGTGTAGGTTTGTACAGCACCTGGCACAATGCTTGTTGCATTATTTTTAATACAGTTTGGCACTTGGGGTTTTGCTCAGATTAAACCAGAAGATCAAGCTAATCCAAGCTTGAAAGAAAGAATCTTCTATTTGTCAATGGATGCTGTGAAAAAAATCAAGTAAAAGCCAGCCGGAAATCTTGGGAGCGGGGAAAATTAGATTTGACCCAAGCAAAACAATTTATTAATTGGATAACCAGCAGCATTTTATTTGACATTAACTACAACTCAAATCTAGCTAGTAGGAAATGGCAGCCTTCCGTTAAAAGATGGAGGGATTTTATATAACACTAAACTACTCTGGAAGCATTTGTTTCATTTCTGATGGAGAGTTTCACCTATAAGAAGCATACGCTGGTACGTGTTTAAAAAAATATTTCCATATGCTAGAGGAATGTGCATGGCTTGCCAAAGAAACTGGTTGTTACAACAGCAGGCCAAGGCCTGTTTTTAAAGGAAAAACTGTTGCAGAAACTAGGTATGCACAGAGGTGCACTAAAGCAACACTAACTGCAGTGACCTTCAGATGACCTCACCCTCCTCATATTACAAAAATGAAAAAGGAGTTAGAAAATCTGAGGCTAATTAAACCTTTTTCTTTTTTTTTCCTGGAGACATGATGAAATTTCCTGAAACAAAAACTTTAGCAAATTCTATAAAATGCTTCTAACTTTGGTGGAAAAATAAATGATTGCCTTTTTATCTCCTCATTCCTGAGGTGCAAAGCTGGCCCACTTCTGTTTGTGCAGATGGATTGGAGGGAAAACACCCAAAGAAGAACCGAGGGGCGAGATTCTTGGCACAAGCCATTAAGTGTGAAGTTATTCTCAGGGCTGCCTGTTTGTTATTGCAGCAGGAATCATTAAGATGATCTGGAAAGCTGCTGTCTGGGAAAACGTGTGAAGGAAGGATTGTGGGTCCTGAAATGTGATTCGGGAGGAAAGCACTGTTTGTCAGGGGTGGGATCCCTAAGACTGAGAGAATGAAAATGGCTTCTACAATGACCGGGCTCAGAACACACCTGGGTCACTTCAACAGATCTTCACCTCTTAGAACTTCAGCTGATCTAGTTTAGAACTTTCTCTTAGAATATTTGTCCAGTCCTTGAGGCAGGGATCAGTTGTTGCACAGAAGAGCATGGGTTCTCACTTCATCCCCTCCCCGATATGCCAGTCTACAGCTGCTGTCCAATAGGATGAATAATCATTACATTAAGGCACAGCTTTCTCAGCTGTGCATCAGCGGAGCCACGGCCAATCAAGCCCTACAGCCAATTGCTGGTATTTCTTTTATATAATGGATCTGATCAACACCTTTTTGTGCAGAATTCTCCTTAATGTCAAGGCAAGCTCCTCAGAGGCGCAGAATGGGGCCCAAGGAGGCGTTATTTGCTGTAACTAGCCATGATCTGACATCTCACTATTTGTAACTCCAATTCAATACACTTGTACGTTTGTGCACACATGCAACCAATCTAAAATAGCACGTGCTATACATTCTTGTGAGCAGCAGACTGGAAAATCAGAACGGGCATACAGTGCTGTTTGTCTGACAAAACAAATATTTAGGATGGGTACAATGAGCCCAGATGGCCTGTTCGAAGGAAGCAGCTGAATTCTCAGTTCAGCTCCCAGTGTCATGTGTTCACACATCACAGTCACCGCTTTCTCTTCACTAATGGCATCAGCACACAGGCTGCTCACCCTTACCCATTCAGGTCAGGGAAAGGCATACGGGCAGGGAATTCTCTATGATGTTATTTCGTATAAAGGATCAAATAACTACTCCAGTCGAGAAAAAGGCCATTGAAAAATTCAAGGCCAGCTTCTGATCTCAGAGTAGCCTAAGTAGAGATTGGTCAGGGTAAAACCAGTCTGAAATCAGCTCGACACGATGGACTAATGAAGAGCTAGTTTGCAGCAAGATTCAGAATTCTCTTTACCCATCCTGTTATCCGCCATTTCCCCATGGCGCACACTGCTGGGCTCCACTATGTCCCACACTAAATAGGCGAAAGGACATTGCCTGTCCTTCTTTGGGTTCAAGTCTGTGGTCTCCGTCTAGCCTGCTTCTGCCCAGCACCGGCCACAAAAGCGTCATCACCCCCAGCCAGCTATTGCATGTGCCAATGACACCTCCCCAGGGAGCTGGGCTGGCAGCAGCCTGGCTTGGGATGACCATATGTGATCGCACAGACAGCTGCACCTCTTGGCTCATCTGCAGAGGCAGATTGATTTATTTTTTATAACACAGGGGAAGTCTAAACTGAGAGAAGGAGTCTGCAGTGATGTAAGCAGAGTAGATATGAATTCTCTCTTTCTACATTGCCGTCACCCTGCATGGATTCTCCAGCCAACACAGGCTCAGGATGGTGCAGCTGAACCCAGGAGGGGTCTCCACTGGGTTAGTTTTCTTAGCAATACACAGAAAAACTATGATACCGAATGTACGATTTGGACGGGCTCTGTCAGGAGTAAGGACTTGCAGCTGTGCCTGCCCAGTCTCCAGGAAGCCTATGAGCATGGCCGAGCCACAGCAGGGCCGCCAGATTGACCACTCCTCCTGACTGGCCAAGGAAGTCAGCAAGCCTGCCCTTAAGCCCAAGGACCAGCACCGAGCTCTGGCTACTCAATGCGCACTCGTACAGCTGCGATACTCCAGTGCCTGCCTTGTTCCCAGCCTCGCTCCAGCCCTACTGGATTCCTGACTCTGGCTCCGACCCCTTGGCTCCAGTTACTGGCTTCCTGACTCCTACCACTAGACCTGACTGCCCAAATCCCAGTTCACAACAGGCTCTACAGACTGGAGAGCCAGTTCACAGAAAATAAAGCAACTTCTCACCCCCAGCACCAAACCTTCCCCCAGATCACAAATTCAGCCTGGGCCTAATGGAAAGGTTCAAAAAGAGTTCAACCAACTTATTTCCCCCAGCTTGTCTACATTTGTACAGCGTGGCTAGGTGCTCCGCTCCTCTGTGGAAGTCTCTCTCACCCCCTTGAGTGTTCTCCAAGTGCCTACATGTTCACTAAAGCAACCATGGAGTTGGGAAGATTGTTCTCCACCCTTCCCTCACATAAAGAAGCCACATTATTGAGGGCTAAGGCAGTTACAGGGAAAGAGCTGATGTAAAGAAACAGGTCCTTGTATCTCGCTGACCATAGAGCTTGTCCCAGTGAATCTACTGCAATGGGGTTCCACAGCCATGGACCAGACGGCAAGACAGCGCAGTCCCCCTGAGCTGATGAACCTCACCTCAGACACAATTAGCTCCAGCATCTTTAATGAACACAGCTGCCATGGTTGACCATGGTCATGGAAAGAGAAGCTGTCACTGAGAGCTGAGACCATGGGCGGCGAGTATCAAAGGCAGGGGAAGGCTAAGCCTACCTAAACTGCCTGCGTGGCCCCACCCACAATCCACCCCCAGACCCTCGCCTGCTTCCCACCACGCTCTGCTGCAGCTCTTCCTTCCCATGTGGTCGGGGCCCCGGGCCAGTGGTGCCCGAACTGAGGGACCCAGGGAGCCATAGTCTGGTCAGGTGAGAACATAGGCCGAGCGCTGCTTGGCTCCCTGCACCACAGGCAAGTAGAGGGTCCACCGTGGCTCCCCACAGCTGCCCACCTGGCTCTTATCATGGCTGGGCTGCTGCTCTGCACCCCCCCCCAGCCAGAGCCGGGTTGGAGAGAGCTAAGCGGGCAGCTATGGGGAGTCTGGGTCCCTCCACCAGCCCTGGGTGGGGGGCCTGGGACAAGGGCAGGGGCTGCTTTCACCTCCACCTCAGTTGCCTCCCCACACACACTTTTGGGAGGGCTCTGGTACCCATGCCCTGGGCTGGGACTAGTGGGGACCAGCCTGCAGCCAGGGACTCTCCAGCCACCCAGCGCTCCAGGGTGGATGGGGGACTGTGCTGCCCACCCGCCTGCCACACTCAGCTGCCTGCCTCCCTGCTGCTCTGGAGGTGGGGCTAGAGGCCATGCTGCCTGTCCACCTGCCCTATGTGGGTTGGGGTGGGTCTGGTGGGGGAAAGGGAGTGAGAGGAGTGGGGCCCCGGACAGACCAGGGCTACCCTCCCTAAGCCCATGGTTCACACACCGCCCATGGCTGAGACACAGTCCATTGTGGGCCGTGAAGTCCAGATCAGCCCTTTACACTGGGGACAGCATTGGCTAGGGAGTCAGTGCAGTAAGCAGAGCACCACAGCGATGTGCTTGCGTCACCCTCTGTACCTCAGATGGGGGTGATGGGGCCCTGCAAGCAGGACAGTTTTAGACAGACAGAAGTTGGTCTGTGGAACCATCTGGAACTTCTTCAGGGTAGTCAGTCACCTTCACCCCCAGGAAGAGCTCTGGGCAAGGCACACTTAGAATTAGAAAGCTTGAGGGTCCCCATGGTCAGTTCTGCCTGGGACAGGAAATGTGCAGTCCCTGGGCCAGCTGCTGATGAAAAAGGCATTTCTGCAAAGCAAACGGTTACCACACGCTCACCACGGAGAACTGCACTCCCGCTTCTTCATACCTCGGTTGTGCCCACCAGATTCCATCTCATTCTCATGACCCATAGCTCCCTTCATTTTGTTTTTGCTCTGATTTTTGATCATCAGCTCCTTGGGCCAGTTGCCCTGGACCAAATTCACAGGGGATGCAAATGGTGGGGAAAGTCACTTATGGGTGAGTGTCTATCGATGCATGTTACACTCAATGGGGCAGAAGCAACAAGCAGCCGGGCTGGAAGGATTAACAAATATAGGTGACCTGCTTTGATGTACCTGAATCAGCCCAGCACTCAATGTTCAGAAGCTCACCTATACAGCTAAGCATGAGACCATCACCATAGTATCGAGGCTCCACAAACAAAAACAATAGAAGTTTTTCTGTCCACAGAACAGAAGGCAGAATGGCAACAGCATCCTGTCCAGTTCCCTGGGTCTTGCTTCCTAACTCCTGACTCAGTGCATTCCCATTCAAGAGAGAAATGTTTGCAGTTCAGGCCAAATCCTGGTGGTTTGGACTTTTCCCCTCACTTCTTAATTATCATGGTGTTTGCTCTACGCTGTAGCAAGGGTGTGTGTCCTGGCCTGGAGTGCATGCCGAGAAGAACCACGGGTGTGTGCACGTCAGGGAGAGGTGGTTAGAATGTGTTTGAATAGAACTGGCCAAACCAATCCAAAGGGATCTGGGATCAACAGTGCACATTTCCAGCAATCCCAACCCCTCCCCTCAACCGGTTTTCCCCATCCCAAGTCTAAAGAACTGCTGAAGTACAGACAATCAGTCTGCAGGATGAAATGCACATACACACATGTCAAACTAATCAGAGACTCACCATAGTTAGAGACAGGAAAGACATGCTAGGTCATCTAGCACATCCACTGACTAGTGTATTCATTGCACTGATATCAGAACCCCATGTACAACAAGATCCTGCATTTTAAACTGGATTCCCCCACCCCCAGGGAAATAGTGTTTTTACAGTGGTGACATTACATTAGGAAAATGATCAACGGGCAGTGGTCAACCTCCAAAATTTTTCAGAGGCCTCTGTAAATAAATATCACCGCCGTATTCAGTGCTCCCTGTAGTAAGGGGAGAGCCTACTTGCCAATGTTAGCTAGTTAGCAAAGAGAAGACCAAGACACGTGTACCTCTGTGTACACCGATTATAAGGCCAAAAGAGTCCACTGTGATCATTTCACCTGACCTCCTGGATAGCACAGGCCTGAATTAATTCCTGCTTGAACATGAATGGAAGGAGGAGAGAATATATACTTAACACCTTGGAGAACCAGGCTGTGAACTTCCATGAATTGACTGAATCTATTCAAGAAAGCTGGTCAAAATGTTTCCAACAGAACTTTATTCCATTGGACAATGCTGATTATAGAAATCGCTGAGATTTCAACTTTTTACCATATTTGACTCCAGCTAGAGAGATTAAGGCAGAAAAACTCCCCTGCTGCTTGCCACAGCTCCCCCAGAAAGAAAGTGTATCACAAAAGTAACAATGACAACGTTTCTCAAAGACAGTACGCTGCTCGCACAATGCTCACAATGGCTTCTTTCCCACTTCTTTTAAATCCCAACTCACTCATTTGGAAGAGGGACTGAATTTCTATAACTTTTTAAAGGCAGGCAGCCCTCAAGAATATTCCCCTTTGTAGCATCTGATGAACTGGCATGAATGAGGAGTTCAAGGACTCCCAGATTAAATCAGCCACTTCTTGCCATGGAGAGCAATAGGAAGCCACCAGCCACCCGCATTTGAGACCCTACACATTCCCCATGGTTTGAAACAGGAGCAAGCGATGCAAGCTAGAGACGAGCTAACTGAAGCACAAGTTGTTGGGCTGAATGTAGGACTCACTGAGTGAAATTCCATGAGCTGTGATATGCAGGTCAGACTAGATGATTGCAATGATCCCTCTTGGCCTTAATAGATATCTATGAAATCTAAAGCACCCCACTGTGATGAGGCACTCAGATCTGGCCCTGCCAGATCCCACTTTGGCCCTTTGCTCTTCCTATCCAATTCTTTCAACTGAGAAAACTTCGTTCATTATCAAATCGCAAAAGCAGGAGAACGTGTTTACATTCAATTCCACCATAATGAGTAGTTCCAGCTCCTGTCTCAACAGAATAATTATAGAAGGAATTCACTTTTATTGTGAGCACTATGTTCCCACAAATTAAAATAAATACCCCAAGCTTTCTCAAAAAAAATTAAAATCTAAAACTCTGGAAAAAATAGACACAAGAGATACAGACGTCTCATTTTATTTGCGCTACACTTTGCCAAGAAAAAGATGAAACTGCAATTCTTCTAAGAGTTCAGACAAGAAAAGCTGTTTCCACTAAGAAACTTCCATCTGAAACCTGTCTGAAGATAAAAGGCCACCCAGTTAGTGGGCAGATTTACCATACTGGCTACTGCAAGGGATCAGAAGATAGTTTATGGAGCTTGGCAGGCAAGCCACCTTGTTTGCACTGCTGTATGAAAGGGAAATTATTAATAGATTGGTACATTTCACATGAACATGCTGGAGCTAAGGAACTTCACCACCTACTAGAAGAATCTATAAACAAGTAGTGGGAACATGTTTTACAGCTTGTTCTCCAAGTCTGGAAGGGAAAACCTTCTACATTCTCTCTCAGTCTTCTTCCCCACATTGGCAAGATCAGCCAATTCTTTCAGTCATTGCTATGGATGGGACCCTAAAATGAGCATCAAGGATAAGCTTCCAATTATACACATCGCTTTCATTTCTCCTTCAAAATTAGTGATTATTGCTCTTCCAGTGGCCATATGTCTGAATTCTTGGCACCAAGAACCTGAACTCTCACTTAAAGAAGCCCTTTAAAGGTGAACTGAAAAGTTAATACAAAGCAAAGTAAGGCACACTGGAAAACATAATCCCAAGTATACATATAAAACAACGGGGTCTAAATTAGCTGTTACCACTCGAGAGAGATCTTGGAGTCATTGTGAATAGTTCTCTGAAAACATCCACTCAATGTGCAGCAGCAGTCAAAAAAGCCAACAGAATGTTGGGAATTATCAAGAAAAGGATAGATAATAAGACAGAGAATACCATATTGCCTCTATATAAATCCATGGTATGCCCACATCTTGAATACTGTGCAAATGTGGTCAGCCCATCTTTAAAAAGATATATTGGAATTGGAAGAGATTCAGAAAAGGGCAACAAAAATTATTAGGGGTATGGAACGGCTGCCGTATGAGGAAAGATTAAAAAGACTGGGACTTTTCAGCTTGGAAAAGAGACGACTAAGGGGGGATCTGATAAAGGTCTGTAAAATCATGACGGGTGTGGAGAAAGTAAATAAGGACGTGTTATTTACTCCTTCTCAGAACACAAGAACTAGGAGGTCACAAAATGAAACTAATAGGCAGCAGGTTTAAAACAAACAAAAAGAAGTATTTCTTCACAGAATGCACAGTCAACCTGTGCTCCTTGACAGAGGATGTTGTGAAGGCCAAGACTATAACAGGGTTCAAAAAAGAACAGGGTGGGTAAAAATCAATGATTTGGGGGAGGTTAAAATTGATTTTTTGATTTAAACCTGATTTTTTTGATAAAATGTTTTTTGAGGAAAAACCTATCTAAAGGTAGTTTTACTTAAGAAATTATAGCTCAAAGATATCTCATCATGGAATAGGGATTATAAATTCTAATTCTGTAGTATGAGACAATATATTCATATAATGTTTAAGAAAAGTTTTATAAAGGAGTTCCAATAGTTCATGGATTAGGGACCCAATCTTCTGGGATTCCAGGGGCTTCTGTATAGATTATTTAGGTTAATCTTTCTAGCTACCCAATGGGACTCAGTGCTCAGTCTAGAAGAAAACACTGCAGTTCTCAAACTGTAGATTTGTGTCTCCGGAGATAACATGCTCATTAACAGCAAAAATGTTTTTAAATAAATAAAATAAATAAATAATGTACAGAGGTGAGAAATAACAGACCTCCACCCTATTGTTCCTCTGCAAATTTGTGAACATAGAGTCAATCCCTTACCTCTCTCTAAAAGTGCAAAGTTTCAAAAAGTTCAACTAATACAAGATTGCTGGGGGCGGAATAGATCTGGACAAGGAGAAGAAGTCAGGAGATAAATGTGAGAAGGGAGGGACAGGCAGCAGAAACAAAAGTGAAACTGTTTGAGCAGCATATTCCAGAAGTCTTGAGGTCTCTCTGAGTGTAGGCTTCATTGATTTGAGATCTTCCATACCATTCTCTCACTAGAAAGGAAAACCTATAATGGCAGCAGGCCATAAAAGAGACCCAGTTTGTGAATAGTTTAATGAAGTTCCTCTACCGGTGGGTAAGACAGGCATGCGTGCAAAACACAAACAGTGCAAGAAAGAAATGCAAGGCCTGGTTGCCTGAATGAAACAACATCAGGAGAAGTGTTCCTTCTCAGGAGGAAGCTGCGTTGAAGGTAATGAAAAGAACATGTCTGAACATGCAGGATCTTCAGGTTTGTAAACTTTTTGATTACATACTGCTTTCTTAAGGGCTGCCTGTCTTCCTTCTGTATTATTCTCAAATTCTCATGTTTGAAGAAAAAATATAGTTGTTACTCTCTGGTACTATCATTTTAGATGCAGTTGTGATAAATAAAGAGCTGAAATAGGCAGATCTTCTTCCTTTTACAATTTCACCTTTAAAGTAGTACCGAGTGTCAGTGAATGCAATGAGTATTATTACCATACTCCTCATTTAGTATTAAACAACTGCATTGACTTATTTTGTTTAGGAGAATCCATCCTCAACATACAGGATTCTGAAGACTATCCACCTTCAAGATCACCATCATTTTCTATAGTGTGTCAGTCACATTGTGTATGTCACATAGCCACAGTACATCACCTGTAGCAAAAAGGAAAACAAATCTCCATCATCTAGAAACAACCATAGATAAGTTTGTGATAAGAACCAGCAGATTACAAAAAGAGGTAACTGATGAAAAAATTGCCCAGTTTGTTTATGCAACAAACTCTCCTTTCTGTATGATTGAGAACCCATGCTTCATTAACATGGTTCAGTCATTAAGGCCAGGATACAGTCCACCCCAGGGGTGGCAGGTTTGTAGAAATTTTGGTGGTGCCCAGAACCTGTCCTCCCCAAACTCCGCCCCACACCTGCCTGAGGCTCTGGGAGGGAGTTTGGGTGGGGGAGGGGGTCTGGGATGCAGGCTCTGGGATGGAGTTTGTATGCTGGGTGCAGGCTCTGGGCTGGGGCAGGGGGTGGGGGTGCAGGAGGAGATGAGGGGTGCAGGCTTTGGGAGGGAGTTTGGGGGCAGGAGGGGGTGTGTGGGAAGGGGGAGGAGGTTCAGGCTCTGGGAGGGAGTTTGGGGATAGGAGAGGGTGCAGGGTGAGGGCTGTGGGGCTTAGGATGAGAGGTTTGGGGTGTGGGAGGTGGCTCAGGGCTAGGGCAGAGGATTAGGGTGTGGGGGATGGGGGCTCAGGGCTGGGGTTGAGGGGTTTGGGGTGTTGGAGAGGCTCAGGGCTAGGGTGGAAGGGCAGGGTAAGGGCAGCCTGCCCTGCCATTAGTGAATGGGGGGCCTAGGACCCTGTGGCAGCAGTTGATTCGGGGAGCCGGCAGAGCAGAGTCAGCGTGAGCTGCAGGCTCTGGGGCCGGGGGACATTCGGGGGAAGTGTGGGGGGGCAGCAGACAGGGCTGGAGGAGAGACCTGGCCCCAAACATTGGTGGAGTCGGGCCCCCGGGCACTAAATATTGCCGGATCCCGGGCACCACGAGTGTATATAACTCACTGCCCCTGGTCCACCCAACAGAGCAGATGTCGCAGGCAATTGCTGGGTAAAGTGTATGAAAAAGAAACTGAGCAGTGTGCAAAAGGTCTAGAGGGTAAAATTGTTAACCTGAGTCTTGATGGGTGGAGCAATGTCCACAGTGATCCTGTTGTGTGTGCTTGTGTGACAACAGAAGAAGGGAATGTCTTCCTTACAGAAACAATTGATACATCAGGAAATGCACACACAGCAGAATACTTACAAGAAGTAGCAGAAAAAGCTATAACAAACGGTGAAAAAAAATTAAAACGTCTAGTATGCAGCTTGGTCACAGACAATGCTGCAAATGTATCCAAGATGAAAAGAAATTATTTAGGAGAGAGTGGAGAGAGTCCCAAGCTAATAACATACGGTTGTAGTGTTCATTTGATGCACCTCCTTCAGACTTCAGTGTTCCAGAAACAAAGGCTAATGTTGAAATTGCAAAATACTTCCGTAACAACCACTTTGCAGCAGCTGCTCTGAAAAAATTGGGAGGAACCAAGCTAACTCTCTCACAAGACGTGCGATGGAACTCAGTAGTGGACTGTTTTGAGCACTAGATCAAGAACTGGCCTAATCTGATGACAGTTTGTGAACAAAATTGTGAAAAAATTAGATGGCACTGTCACAGCCAAAGTTCTCGACATTCGGCTTAAGAAAAATGTTGAACACATGCTGAGTACCCCGAAGCCTATTTCTGTAGCCTTGAACAAAAGGCAGGGAAATCGCTGTTTTATTACTGATGCTGTTGAAATCTTGAAGGAACTGAGTGAGATCCTAAAAAGAGAAATATGCAATGACAGAGTTAAATTACAAGCATTTAAAAAAAAAGAATGAGACAAGCACTTATCTCCAGCTCGTTTTCTTGCAAATATTCTCAATACTCTGTACCCGAGTCAAACCTTAACTGCTGAAGAAGAGCTGGCTATGACATGGACATCCAGCGATCATCCCTCCAGAATGCCAACTATAATAAACTTCAGAGCTAAGGGTGAACCATTCAAGAAATATATGTTTGCTGATGATGTTGTAAAGAAAGTCACACCAGTGAACTGGTGGAAGTCACTTATGCACTTGGATTCAGAGACTGTTGAAGCAATAATCTCACTTTGAACAGCATTAGCTTCTTTTGCAGGTGTAGAAAGAATATTTTCTTCCTTTGAACTAATTCATTCCAAATTGAGAAATCATTTGGGACCTGAAAAAGCAGGAAAGCTTGTTGTTCATAATCTGGAAAAGAAAAAACAGGAAAATGAAGGTGAAGATGACTGAGTTAGCTGCAGAAGCCAATATATTAAGTTTCTCATGTTGACCTGGCTGACATAGTCTATTTAATTTTTGTTTTGTTTTTTTTTAAATTTCATTTAACTATTTTAGTTCAAAACAATTTTAACAAAAACAAACCTGATTTTAAAAAACTTGAATGTTTAACTAAATTTAAAAATTCATATGCTTGTTTTGCTAAAATATTATACGTTTGCTGTTGAAGAAAAAAATCCAGAATACATAATGTCGTTGTTTTAGTTAAATAAAACAATTTAAATGTCTGTCTGGTGATGCTCACCTCCTAATACAGCATGGCAAGAAAATCCTCCATATATTTATTAACCTTTTGAATTGGAGATATTTATTAAGTCATTGGGAGGTGAACTATCTTCTTCAATTACCTTTGGTAAATGAAATAACCAATCATTCATTTTCTGATATAGCTGTAAAACTAATCTGAAAAGTTTTCAAAATAAATCACTTTAAAAATGTATAGTGTGTACCTTCTAAAAATGAAACATATCTCTGAGTTGTGAAGAATATATATTAAGGTTATAACAATCAACAAGAATGTATTTTTATGTAGAAATCCATAATTAAATCAGGTCTTCCTGATGAGTGATTTAAATTATGATTTAAATCAAATCCACCCTGAAAAAGAACTAGATTAATCATTGGCTATTAAGCAGGATGGGCAGGGATGGTGCCCTAGCCTCTCTTTGCCAGAAGCTGGTAATGGGCTACAGGGGATGGATCACTTGATGATTACGTGTTCTGTTCATTCCCTCTGGGGCACCTGGCATTGGCCACTGTCTGAAGACAGGATACTGGGCTAGATGGATGTTTGGTCTGATCCAGTATGGCCATTCTTATGTTGATGTTGCATAGGACATTGATTTTGGCAAGTTGAACCTGTGACTGATAGATCTAAAAAGCATTAACCTCTACTGCTTGAGCTAAACACCCAGACTTCTTACTTTCAAGGCTGTAGCAGATTTAAAAATCTCTAAGTACTCTAGCCAATAGAGGGAGACAAAGAGCCACATTTGGTTCAGAATACAGGATGTTTTTAGGATTTTTGCTCGTACAGTATTTTTATTGTTTAAAAATTTTATGGTTTATTGTTTAAAGGGATCTGATGGATTGGGATTCATCAGCTGAATGAAGAATGAATCATTGAGCATGCAGAGGTGCTGGAGGAAGTGCTTGCAAGTACTGTCGGAAGAGATCCTGGATAGGATGAATAGTAGAGCCTGGCAAAATTCCTGTCACTCAGGAAATTCCAATATTTTGACTTTTTTTGTCCCCAACTGGGACAAAGTTGAAATATAGTTGAAATATTGAACTCTTCTGCAGAAACCTAAGCTCTGAAAAAATTTGATTCCATTTCATTTTGGCTTAGTTCAACATTAATCTGTGTCCCCTTGAGCTGCCACAAAGCCCCATGGGAGGTGTAGTTCAATTGCCTCAAGCCCTCATTTTCTTATGAGTGAGGCTCCTCAGCCAGACTACATCTCCCAAAATGCACTGTGGTCACGACTCCCAGAAAGGAGACTGTGGTGCATCATAGGAGATATAGTCCAAGCAGGGAGTCCCGGTCATAGAGGAGAATGGGGCATGAGACAGCGGAGGAATCACAGTCGAAAGCAAAATAATCCATTTTGATTTTTATCAGTCTAATTTTTTGGCAAAGCTGAAATTTTCCTGCAGAATGTTTTGATATTGTGAAAACTGCATTTTCCATTGAAAAAAATTGACAGAAAATTCCCCACCTGCTGTGACAAACAGGCAGTAGCCTTTATGTCCAGTCATTGTGTATGAACTTGCTGCAATACCCTCCAGCAAAGTAGGGACAAGAGCATTCCTGTTCTGGAGCTAGCTGGCTTTTCTCAGCCAAGCTGCACTTCCCCAGGTGTTTTCCATTAGATCCCTGAAATAGTTTCTAAAGCTTTCCCCACATCTCTTATAAAACTAACTGGCCTGTAATTTCCTGTTTGGAATCTGGCCCTTTTTTCAGAATAGTGTCATTATGTCAGCCAGTTAGCCATGCTTCAGGGTGAGCTCCTAAAGAGTGTGGATTTATGAGAATATGCCTGTCCAATTGTCACTCCTTCCCCTTAGCACTCCTGCCTGTATCAGACAAAGCCGTTTGCCTTGCCCAGTTGTCAAGAGTCCCCAGTGGGGTACCAGTCAATACCTACACTGTGCTTTCTTCCCAGACCTGAAGAGCTCTACAAAGCTCAAAACTTTGTACCTTCCACCTACAGAACTTGGTGCAGTAGAAGATCTTCACTCACCCACCTTGTCTCTTTCATATCCTGGGACCAGCATGGCTACAGCAAAACTTCCAACAATTCCTAAATTGTCCTCTTCCACCCACAGCAAGCAAGCCACAAAATTCATGTTAATACCCATCCTTTGCACCCCCGAGAACTGGAATGGTTGTATCTCTAGTTGCTCACCCTTACCACTGAGACTGGAGACGACTGAACTCTTCATTTCCAGTATTATTTGTTATAAAGTTCTTTTGGGGGCTTGCAGTTTCTTCATAAACTGATCCTGCTTTTCTTTAGTCACATTGACTACTTGTAGGTAGCTGCCAGGGATTTAGAAGAATAGTTTTCAGAACATGGGTCTCTTCACAAATTGTTTGCTTTGACACACTGCCAGCCATCACCTAACTCACCTGGTATTGCTTCTGTTCCCTAATTGGATGTCAGAAACATTTTAAAACAGGCAAATAAAATGGCAAGTCACACACTCTCCAGTATGAATTGTTTCAGAGCAATAATTGTTTTTGCCAAGTATTTGTGAGACAAAAGCTAAGTTAAGATACTATATGATGAAGAAAGGCGAACAATCAAGGGGGCGCATGGTGGAAAGGGTTACAAGTTACAGCAGCAGCAAGCAGTCGATTTGCCTGGTGAGGGACATGTCCTGATGGGTTTGGAACAGTACCATGATGGGGAAGACAAGTGTTCAAAGGCCATGTGGAATGTGTGTGCATTGATGAGGAACTTGGAGATGAGTGGAGATGACTGGGGTTCTCTAGAGCCTGAGGAGAAAAGACAGTTACCTTTTCCGTAACTGGTGTTCTTCGAGATGTGTTGCTTATGTCTATTCCACAATAGGTGTGCATGCTCGCCACGTGCACTGATGCCAGAAGTTTTTCCCCTAGCAGTACCCGTAGGGGAGCGCCCCTGGTGACCCCTGGAGTGGCACCTCCATGGCACAGTATAAGGGGCGCTGCGTGCTCCCCCCATCCTCAGTTCCTTCTTGCCAGACAACTCCAACAGAGGGTAAGGAGGGCGGAATGTGGAATAAACGTGAGCAACATCTTGAAGAACACCAGTTTCATAGATGCTAAGGTCAGAAGGGACCATTATGATCATCTAGTCTGACCTCCTGCACAACGCAGGCCACAGAATCTCACCCACCCACTCCTGTGGAAAAACTCACCTATGTCTGAGCTATTGAAGTCCTCAAATCGTGGTTTAAAGACTTCAAGGAGCAGAGAATCCTCCAGCAAGTGACCCATGCCCCATGCTACAGAGGAAGGCAAAAAACCTCCAGGGCCTCTTCCAATCTACCCTAGAGGAAAATTCCTTCCCGACCCCAAATATGGCGACCAGCTAAACCCTGAGCATATGGGCAAGACTCACCAGCCAGATACTACAGAAAATTCTTTCCTAGGTAACTCAGATCCCACCCCATCTAACATCCCATCACAGGCCATTAGGCCTATTTACCATGAATATTTAAAGATCAATTAATTACCAAAATCATGTTATCCCATCATACCATCTCCTCCATAAACTTATAGAGTTTAATCTTAAAGCCAGATAGATCTTTTGCCCCCACTGCTTCCCTTGGAAGGCTATTCCAAAACTTCACTCCTCTGATGGTTAGAAACCTTCGTCTAATTTCAAGTCTAAACTTCCTGGTGGCCAGTTTATATCCATTTGTTCTTGTGTCCACATTGGTACTGAGCTTAAATAATTCCTCTCCCTCTCTGATATTTATCCCTCTGATATATTTAGAGAGCAATCATAACTCCCCTCAACCTTCTTTTAGTTAAGCTAAACAAGCCAAGCTCCTTGAGTAACTGTCTTTTCTTCTTCGAGCAATTGCTCATGTGTATTCCACAATAGGTGATTCCAAGCTATATCTGTTGGAGGTGGGTAGGAGTTCACAAACTCTCGGGATGGAGTATGGCTCTGACAAACCCGGCATCCTCCCTGGTCTGGGAGACGATCGCATAATGCGAGGTGAATGTGTGAACTGAAGACCATGTGGCAGCCTTCCAAATGTCCTGAATAGGAACGTGGGCCAAAAAGGCAGCCGACAAGGCCTGCACCCTAGTCAAGTGTGCCCTCATAATTGGTGATGGAGGGAGTCCCGCCAGGTCATAACAGGTACAGATGTACAAGGTGATCCAGTTGGAGAGCCGCTGAGTGGAGATCGGCCGACCTTTCATGTGTTTGGCCGAGGCAATGAACAGCTGCGAGGACTTCCTGAACAGTTTAGTCTGCTCCAGGTAAAAAGCCAGAGCCTGTCTCACATCCAGCATGTGGCGGTGGTGCTCCTCACTGGACACGTGGGGCTTGGGGCAGAGGACCGGCAGAAAAATGTCCTGACCCATGTGATAGGCAGAGACCACTTTCAGGAGGAAAGAAGGGTGTGAGCGGAGCTGGACCTTATCTTTATGAAACACTGTGTACGGGGGCTTGGAGGTCAGGGCTCTGAGTTCCGAGACCCGCCTAGCCAATGTGATCACAACCAGGAAGGCCACCTTCCACAAGAGCTCTGACCAGGAGCACATGGCTAGCGGCTCAAACAGGGGCCCTGTGAGTTGGGCCAACACCAGGTTTAGGTCCCATTGCGGGACTGGGGGCCTAACATATGGGAAGAGATGATCCAACCCCTTAAGGAATCGGCCGGTCATAGCATGGGAGAATACCGTTTGGTCTTGCACCAGCAGATGGAAGGCCAATATGGCCGCCAGGTGCACCTTGACTGATGAAGGTGCCAGGCCCTGGGCTCTAAGGTAAAGGAGGTAGTTCAGAATAAGATGGATTGGGGTGGCCACTGGGGAAAATCCCCACTCGTCTGCCCATCTGGAAAAATGAGACCACTTTGCCAAGGATGCTTGGCATGTGGAGGGCCGCCTGCTTTCTGGGACGACATGCTGAACCCCTTCTGAGCACATCCTTTCCTCCCTACCTAACCATTGAGCAGTCATGCCATGAGGTGGAGAGCCACTAGGTTGGGTGGAGGAGGCGGCCCAGGTCCTGGGAGAGCAAGTCCAGGCGGAACGGCAATGACCACGGCAGGGCAACCTCTAGGTGGAGAGACCAGTTGTGCTGAGAGGAGAAGTCCCTGCTTAAGCAATCCGCCCGCGCGTTCTGGGCACCCAGCAGATGGAAGGCTTGCAGGCAGATGTCGTGGGCTATACAAAAGTCCCACAGCCTGAGGGCTTCACAGCAGAGGTCAGAGGATCTGGCTCTGCCTTGCCTGTTGATGTAGAACATCGAGGCCGTGTTGTCCATGAGGACCCTGACCACCCGGCCCTTCAGCTGTGAGCGGAAGGCCATGCACGCCAGCTGTACCGCCCTGAGTTCCTTGACATTTATATGGAGGGTCAGATCCTGGGCTGACCACAGACCTTTGGTCTGAACATTCCCCACATGGGTCCCCCATCCCAGGTCGGATGTGTTGGACCAGTTCCAGCAACGGTGCTCTGCCCCTGAATGGGACCCCTTGGAGCATATTTCTCGGGGAGGACCACCACCTTAGGGAGGTGATCACTGACTTGGGCATTGTGAGGACTTTGTCCCCATTTGGCCCATATACCCATTCAGGACATCTGATTCTCCAGCAGGTGCCGTGGCACCAGACAAAGTGCCAGTGGTGAACAGTGTTGGGAATGTTCCCTCAACCGAGCCCAGTACCGAGCCGTGGACAACTGTGGAAATCCCAGCGGTGGCTTGCCTCTGGAGCGTGGGGCCAACCTCAGCAGTGCTCCTTGTACCGGCATGGACATAACATCCCTGGCTGCCTGCAAGGCCTCCGGCATGGAGGGCATCCGGACATCTGGGGAGGCCTGCTCCAAATGGGCCAGGCTACTCCACTCAACTTGAGTTGGAGGCCGAGAGGCCAGTGGGGATCGAGGGCTGCCTGACATGGGTCTAGCCTCTGTCCCAGGTTTACTTTGGTGCTGCGGCAAAGAAGGCCTCTTCCTAGCCTTCTTGGTGTGTCCTGTGGACGGAGAGTGGTGCCAACTAGTCGACGGCACCGAAGGGTCACTGCACACTGACACCGTGGTGCCTGCTGCCGACTCAGAGCGGCGCGCCGGAGCCAGGGTCAACGCTGACTCCATCAGAATAGCCCGGAACCTAATGTTCCTTTCTCTTGGGCCAACGCTTAAATGACTTGCAAATCTTGCTGAGATGGGTTTCCCCCAAACAGCATAAACAGTCCGCGTGCAGATCACTCACTGGCAAGTGTCTACAAGTCTACAAGCCTACAAGTGTCACACGACTTAAAACCCGAGGCACGGGGCATTCCCTGGCCCAGGCACTCTCGCAAAAATAAACTAACTAAACAACTAACTAACTATAGGTACCAACAATGAATGAACAAGCAGTTCTGGGGACGAGCTACAGCAAGGCTGGAGCAGAGTAGTTCCAATGCACCTTCACTTGTGGCAAGAAGGAACTGAGGGTGGGGGAAGTGCGTAAAGCCCCTTATACCGCGTCATGGAGGCACCACTCCAGGCGTTGCTAGGGGCACTCCCCTACAGGTACTGCTAGGGGAAAAACTTCCGGCACCAGTGCATGTGGTGAGCACGAACACCTATTGTGGAATACGGATGAGCAATCACTCAAAGAAGAATTACAGCCTCTTACTTCCCCTCCAAGCACCTCAGCAAGTCAACAGGCCAAAAATCCCTTCAGCCAGTCACAATTCCAGTCCCTTGGCTCATGTCTGACTCTCTCCTCAGCTTGTATCCAAAGTGGTTCAGGGATTGGGAATGCAGCCTTTACAGCACAGGTCTCTTGGTCCTTGTCAATCAATTGCTGAATGTACAGATCTGTTGCCAGCTTCTTTATACACCCCCAGCTCTGGAGCTTTGATTGGCTCAGCTCTCACATAGTGAATGTGTAGAACCTGCAGGACTGCTTGCATTTAATGGAAACTTTCTGTGTAGCTTGAGGAAAGGTACTCAGCATATCTTGTAATGGCCACAGTCCTCCTTCTAGAAGTCTCTGGGCCCTTCTTACTATGTTGCCTCACCCTGCTCTCTACCTGCACGTGTGCTGGGTGATAGAAGATTCAACTATATTCCATGTCTCCTCCCTACTGCTTCTCTCCTTTTCTTTCGGCTTAAAAACAAATTCAATGCTGCATGATAACATGTGGGTTATATCACCATGCAGCCTCCAAATGGTATTGACCACTCTTGATTTCAACAAACAGAGTGCAGTAGCACACTCAAATCTAGAGCTAAAGGACACTGCATCCCCCATTCTCAGGCCCTGCACTGCAGTTCCCCAGGAAGTCTCATTCTTACCTTAACTTTATTCAGCTTCAGAGCCCTTCGTTTATTTTTGAAAATCCCAGTGATGCCTCTGAACACACATCATGGGCGCGATCGTCAAGAGGATTAGAGAGAGACCATCCTGCCCTGGTACAGGACTATGCTTTGACATCATACAGTCACCATGGCATCTCCACTAATATGCTCATTGCAAGACTAGTGGCTAATGAAGAGATGTGCCTCCAGTTTCTGCAAATACCAAGCAGAGCCCTCCTTTGCCTCACCTCTGGGACATTTTATAAATTGTGTTTTAATTCTAATGTGCAGCTGTGAAGCACCTAGCTCTGGAAGAGCCCTACTGTTCTCCTCTCCAGCACCCCTGTACCAGGAGGTTCTTTTATGAGGTACCAAACTAAGTCTGTTTCCTCACCCCATGTAGTAATGGAATGCATTTGTCAGTGTGAACACACTTACCCTGGTTTAAATATATTGCTTGGCTGTTTCTCATAAATGTTCCTTGTGCCCAAAGTGACAATACCTTGTGTCCAAACGATGCCATACTGCAATCTTCTCCTCCAAGAATCTGTTGTTTGGGCCACTTCTTCAGCACTGACATCCAGCCTAGTAACACAACAATCTTAAAGGGAGAAACATGTAATAGTAGACAGACCATTTTGACAGACACAACATCATGCATTACTTCTCATGAAACCACAAGAGTCACCCTTCGTCAAGCAGCTCACTATGTACCATTTTGGTTCTGAAGCACATACTATTGTTAGAGGTTGCGATACACCTCAGAGAAGCTGGTGGGTAGTTTAATGTGCTAGAAACAGTTGAGCTCCTTTAAGGAATAATTGCGGTCTCCAATCCAAACCAAAAGGTGCAGGTCACTGCCCAAAACAAAGGCACAATTAGGAACTTTAATTATGGGCTTGCCTACACTTAAAATGCTATGGCAGCACAGCTATGCCGATGCTGCTGTAGCACTTCAGTGTGGACACTACCCACACCAATGGAAGAGGTTTCTCCCATCAGCATAGGTAATTCATCTACCCAAGAGATGATAGATAAGTCTATGGAAGAATTGGTCCGTCAACTTAACGCTGGTCCGTCAACTTAACGCTATCTACATGGGGACTTAGGTCCTCTTAACAACGGCCAACATAGTTAAACTGACCTAATTTTCTAGTGTACACCAGGCCTGTGTGTGAAAGAGGCTTGAAAAGGTGAGCAAGGAAACTCTCCTGTTTGATGCTTCCTATGTTCAGGGAAACAGGACTTAGTAAATGTTTTGTTAATAAAACTGCATCAAAGGTACACCTTCCTTCCTCACCAATTTCTCCTCCCAACTGGAACCACATACACCACCCCTCCAACTATGTGGCTAGCTGCTCAGGTCAAAAGAGGAAACACTTGACTCTGGGGTTTCTTACCTGGTTGGCATAAGGGGGAAGACCATGTATGCCAGTGTCCTCTCTACTCCTGGCCCACTCTTAGCATTCCGATTGCCGTGTTTCAACTACTTAGTGCCTGAACAAGGGATCCAGAAGATTGGAGCCCAACAGAAACAACTGAGGTGAAGTCAAACAGCATTTGCCCCCTAATGTGAACCGATTGCAACAGGGATGAGATAAAGCTATCCTGACAAATACACAAAGAGCAACATACAGAGAAAGAGCATAGAGCAGCTTGGACACAGCAGCTTGAGTTTCACACTTAGCGCCGCAAATCTGCGCTGCTTTCTTCCAAACCTGTCATTGTCTATGGGTGCAGCCTCCTCCTGTTTGCAGTATGAATGAAGGGCAGCTGGCTGAACTGGAATCCAGAGCACATGCTGGCAGGGAAAAAGGAAAGCACTTTGAAGAACCTGCCACCTGCATCAAGGCCATTTGCACCTGCAGCGTTCATGGTTTCTGGATAAACAGATAGGCATTGTCCCCAGAAGTGTCCTTATGCCAGACCAGGAGAAAGCACCCCTCCTGCTACAGTCAGACTTGGTCATAGTGATCTGCCCATTCACGACCTCCAGGCTCCATCACTAATACACTGTACCTAGGAATTAAACCTTTGAAAAACAATCTCCAGTTGGTTCAGAACCCAGCAGTTGGCTTGCTGAGTAGGACAGCATGCCAAGACCACATCACCCCAGGATTCAGCTCTCTTCACTGGCTTCCTGTGGAATACTGGGTCAGAGTCCAGGTTTCAGTCCTCATCTGCCAAGCTCTCCATGGGTTTTGCCCAAGTCACCCAAGGGACTGCCTCACTCACTGTGATCACAGCCTCCCACGATCGTCACAACCTGCCAGCCAGGAGAGAGGTAGGCTTGTGCAAGCAGGAGGCAGAACTGTGTAGGAGCAAATGAACTCAGAGTAATGATTGATAAAAAACAGACTACAACCCCTGCCTAGATATTTTCTTATTACTAACACATTCCAAAACGTTTACACTCTGTGTACAGGAGTTAAGGGAGTTCACATTTGCAAGTTACTGAAGGAAATTTGCTCTCAGTCTGACCCTATACATTTTCCTCTCGTCACAGCATTTCCAGAGCTAGGAGTAAAAGGACTGATCTCTGTTTACAAAGGGGGATAGGTTGACAGATAAAAGGAAAGTCCCGTAGATCCTTTCAGCACAGGAGGATTCTGTAATGTTCCCTGTAAGCTTTTTTGCACGCTTCTCTATGCAATTTAGGGAGGAAAAGACAAATAGGTTGTTCCAGATGCTTCCTTAATATAGTTCATGAAATGACTGAGATGTGCTTTTTGACTTTAAGCAGTGTTTGTTCATGAAAGATGGCGACTGCTTCTGAAGTCAGTTTTGCTGTATCTGATCTACTTCAATTGGATTAGGGAACAGTTGTTATTTTTACAGTATCGAATTTGCCTCTGATATGCTGGTTTGGTATGAATGTAAGATGAAAGCCAGATAAAGAATTGATTGATGCCTAAACAACTTTTCTATTCAAGAGTATCTGATATGAACAAAGGAGAAAGGATGAATGAAAAAAACCATCAAGTTATGGCCAAATCTTGCAGTATTTACTCCAGCTGAACTCCCACCAATGTTCATGTGATTTTTGTCTGCATAGTTGGGAAGTGCCGTTCAGTTAAATATAAACGGGGTATCCAGGAAAAGAGAGAAGTCAGCAAAGGTGAAGCCATCTAAGTGGAAAATGGTTAGCTGTAAATTTCTCTTCTCAAATAGCACATCTGGCTAGCAAGGCCTGAAGAAGAGCTAAGCAGCAGATAGAACCTTTGGGCACTGTCTGCTTACACAGAGCGAGAATGGTACTTGCACGGCTGACACACATTAAATAAATATTAACACAATGGCCTACGCACTAGACATCAGAAAAGCTTTGTAGGCTCTGTCACATTCTGGGGTGCAATCCAGGTGATCATGGGGTTGTGTCACCACTTGCCCTTTAGCCCTGGGTGTCTTAAGTTGTACCAATCAAGAAACATCAACAATATTATTATGTATCAAGACTTACGGTATTAGCTTTTCCTCTTTGAGGCACCACTTCTTTTGTATGGCTTTGGAAGTGAGCAACATCAGATGCCAAACTCCACATCAGGGATCCAAGCCTAGCACTATCTGACACAGAATGGAACTCCAAAATGCTGCCCTGAATTCGATGAACAGAGCAGCGCTGCACACTGTGACTCACAGGCTGTGATGAAGGACAACAACGTATATTAAAAAAAATTAAAAATAAACAAAAAACCCTGCAATGAAACATCTGAGCTTGTCTTGATGTTCAGTCTCATTTAATCCTGGGAAGAAATGCTGACAGTGCCACTCTGAGCTCTCATTCCACCATCCTCAGACACGGTTTGTTCTTGATGTAAGTCAGACTTGAAAAAATGTAACTCGCACAGGAATGTTGTTGAAAGGAGTAACAGAATGGAGAAAGCATGGTCAGAGATTACAGGATATTTGTCTGCCACCTTCAACCCAAAAGAGTCCAACAGCGTATCATCAAAGCTTTATTTTCAAAGTGTGGTCCATCCTTAATTCAGCAAGCTGGCCTGGAGCAGTTATTGTAACTTCTTAACACTTTGCATTGTAGAGAAACTCCAAGGATCCCAGAGCCAGTTGAAATCTATATTAATTGAAGGAAAATATTAACTGAATTTTTCTTCCACATTTTTTAAGTTCTCAGAAATTATTTTGACCAAAATACTGCTAGCAGGATCTGCTGCATTTGCCAAGGGGCCCATTTCTATTGTTCCTTTTGCTACTTTTTCATATCAGAGAGGTAATTTAGACCTAAACCCATGCAGTTCATCTGTGCTGGTGAGAACATGCTCATTTCTATCTTGCATTTTCCTGTTCATTTCATTGATGTAGCAGAATATGTCAGCAAGGTAAGCAAGCTTTCCTCACCATGTCATATCAGCGATCAAGTCTATGTACACGATTTCTCCAAAGTTAGGAACATTTTGATCTCCTCTCTCAGCTCATACAAGCATGAGAGAACTTTTCCATGGGAAAGCCAGCATAGTTCAGTGTGCAAAAGTAAACTCCGGTTCTCCGTTTCCTTACACCGAAAGGAGAAAAGGCTTGATTTTAAGGGCCACGATTTTATAAAGTTCCATCTAACATCTTTACTGCTCCATCTAACACTAAAGACAGTTTTTCTGGCAGTGTTTTGGCAATGAGAGCTTCACGGTACAGCAAACAGTGGGTCACCAACATATCTGGGTTTTGTACACTGATCTTGCTTATAAACCCCGTCACTTAGCCAGTTGTGGAGGCTGCCCCATCAATACAAACAGTGAAGTTCTCCTTCCTCAAGGTAGGCTGTTGTCACACTGAAAATTTCCTCTCCAGTCATAGGACCTGGCAGTTCTTTGCAAAACAAAAATTGTCTTTGAAACTGTCTCCATCAACGTACCTGTCATTAGCCAAGTTGAGCCTGGCCACTGATATCCATTGATTCATCAAGCTGCAATGCAAATTTTCTGCTTGATTTTAATTTTTCTCTGTGCACCATCACTTGACATGTCATCAATTAGCCGACTTATGTTATCTGAAAGGGGAACTTTTTCAATTTCTTTGCCTCCACATACACCTAATGTTACTCTCAATTCCTTCGCATGCTAGTAAAATTCACGTCTGTGATCATATGTGGCTTTTTTGCCTTTGCTACAAGCTCAGTAACCACGTAGTTGCTTCCAGCGCTTTGTAAGAAACTTAAATAGTCTATCATCAATCGCACTTCTGAAGAGATAAAATGCCCAGGTTACCACTTTAACTGGAGTTAAAAATCACTAAGTCAAACACAGCACTGGCTTGGTATAAATTAAAAGTAAAACAAACAAAAGAAGGTAGAATTTTAAGCGAGTTCAAGTATAAGGGATAGATTTTGAAATGGTTACAAGTAAATAAAAGTGAAAAATGCTTTCTGGTGGCTAAGACTTAACAAAACAAGCTACAGCCTTGGTTCAAAGCAGTTTCCTTACCAATCTACCTCCGAGCAAGATGGCTGACGCTCTGGTCAGGATCTGCCACAAAGTCAAAAGTGCTAGATTTGTTTTCTTATTTGAGAGATATTTTGGGGCTTTTTGCCCCTCTCTTTATAGTCCAGTGAACCATTGAAATGGATTCTTCTGAAGGTTATCCCCCAAAGAAAGTTCATTCAAGCTGTGAGGAAGGCCACATGGAGTCTCCCAATGAAGGAAATCTCATGCTAGCTTCTTCCCCTGCAGGTATTTGCTAAAATGCAAACTGATCTGTTTCTTGCAATATCGTCCCCTGGTTGGCTTGATGATCCTATTCGCCTTCTATGAAAATATATTCCCATTGTCTCTAAATGTACCTTGGAAATACCTTCAAGGTGGCAGAATCACATTCCTTTGTCTAGAGTGGGTTAATTTTAGCCCTGTCTGGCAGGCACACTAAGAACCTAAAAAAAAGAACACTAAAAAAAAAGGGGGGGGTGAGAAAACCTGGATTTGTGCTGGAAATGGCCCACCTTGATTATCATACACATTGTAAAGAGAGTGGTCACTTTAGATGGGCTATTACCAGCAGGAGAGTGAGTTTGCGGGGGGGGGGGGGGGGGCGGAGGGTGAGAAAACCTGGATTTGTGCTGGAAATGGCCCAACTTGATTATCATACACATTGTAAGGAGAGTGATCACTTTAGATAAGCTATTACCAGCAGGAGAGTGGGGTGGGACGAGGTATTGTTTCATGGTCTCTGTGTATATAATGTCTTCTGCAGTTTCCACTTATGCATCCGATGAAGTGAGCTGTAGCTCACGAAAGTTTATGCTCAAATAAATTGGTTAGTCTCTAAGGTGCCACAAGTACTCCTTTTCTTTTTGCGAATACAGACTAACACGGCTGTTACTCTGAAACTAAGAACCTAACTTTCAATATATTTGTAATTTGAATTTGCACTGTACATATACCACACAATCGTATGAATGATCAGTAGGATATGAGCTTTTTATTAATATATTACATGACACCTTTTAGAACACATTATGGCATTAGAGGGTTGGGATACACCAGGGGTTCTCAAACTAGGGGTCGGGACCCGTCATGAGGTCGTGAGGTTATTACATGGGGGGGGTCGCGAGCTGTCAGCCTCCACCCCAAACCCCGCTTTGCCTCTAGCATTTATAATGGTGTTAAATATATAAAAAAGTGTTTTTAATGTATAAGGGGGGTCACGCTCACAGGCTAGCTATGTGAAAGGGGTCACCAGTACAAAAGTCTGAGAACCCCTGGGATACACTCAACTGGTAAGGCCTGAAACCCATAACAACATACCAGTAAGCTCCTGCTCTTTTACACTGGAATGCTGTCAGGGTCCCAACCACCCTTTTCTGAACTCTCTCTAGAGATTGTCCAGAAATAAGGGTGGGCCTGGGTAGCCAGAAATGGTGAGAATGGATTTGCTACTTTTGCCACATCTGCCAACACAATATTAGTACAATCACCAGTAGGCAGTAGACAACTACATGCATGAGGTGAAAACGATTGTTTCTAACTGGTTATATTCTTGTCACCTCATGGTGTCAAGCACAGTACTGGAAAACGGTCCAGTTTGTCTCAGTTGTCCACCAAGTCGTGGCCTCTTTCCATATAGCAAGTAGTAGTAGAGTTTGTTGAGTGTGCCTTCATCCCCGCTCCCTCAACATTGAATGCTTCAGCAAGACAATTTGCAGTTCCTCCAACAATGAAGTCTCAAACCAAATCCTTCCCTTCACACTCTGCGAGTGTTGGCAATGAAGAGAATTATATTCCTTTTCCTCTCTTTGCATTTCTGCAGTGCTCTCTTACATCTATTTCCATGCCCCTAGTCTGTAGTGAGCCAGATTTGGGCAGAAGGGTATGGGTCTGGTGCCCTGGGAAAGATATCAGATGACACCTTCAGCTGAAATGTCCGGAGCACCCTCATGACTCCATTGTCAATGTAGTCCACGCAGCACTGCTCAGACTGACATTGCACCTAGCTGAGATAACCACCATGCTGACATGACTGATATTGGAAAAGGTTTTTTTTAACGGTGAAAGAAAAAGCAGGACAGAATTGGAGAGGAGCAGCATGGTTGTGCTCAGTGGAAAAACATTTAAAGGCAGTGAAGCAGAAAGGGAGATTTATGAAGAAAATCACACTGCGGTAGTGATGTGGGGGAGATAACTCAGTGAAGACGAAGAACAAAAGTGCTCTGTTCTGCACCTGCCAAGACAAGGAGATGCTCTAGCTCAGTAGTTCCCAAACTGTGCGTCGCAAACCCAAATGAGGTTGCACCACCAGCAGATGGGGTCACAGCAATCCCTAGTGTGGAGGGTGCCATTTTGCTCCACACAGCATGACCTTGTTCAAGATCACGATGCATGGAGGATGCCATTTTGCTCTACAAAATGGCTTCCTCCACACAGTGTGACCTTGCACGCACCATACGTATGGGATCACACTGTGCAGAGGACACCATTTTGTCCTCCATTTGGTGTGACCTATTCAAAATGGAGTCCTCCATGCTGTCTTGGGTCCTGACAGAAAAGATTTAATTGAAATGGGGTCATGCCAAAAAAAGTTTGGAAAACTCCTGCTCTTGCTACATTATACATCAGTGTCCTTAAGTGCCCCACTGATTCTTCAGCTCATACCCATCTCCAGCAACCTAATACACTACCCTACCATGTAGAACAGGATTCTAGACATCCCACTAATTGAGAATGATAGTTAAACCACACATAATTAGATCTAATTAGGACCCATTCCTAGAGTTAAACCCATTGATAGAGCTCTGGTTTGGACAGGGCGACCAACCAAACCAAAATGGTGTGTGATTTAATCTGACCATCTACACGACCAACCTCTTTGGAGAGTGGCTGTTTTTCTAGCTATTGCACATGCTTATGCAGCTGCATTGTGCTTTGAATAACTTGTTTATGTGGACACACACATTAGTGCCTAAGCAGATGTTCCTACCCTCACTCTGCCTTTCCAACACGCTAGTTACACTTCTTTATTTTTGGTTATTTCTCAGCGCACACTCAGTGCCAAAATATCCAAGACATGTTAGCATAAGGACTCTGAGCAAGCAGCTCTCATTCCATATTCTATGCCTCCATGTCTCACCTTCACAAGACAAACAGAGCTCCAATAAAGCAAGACCTGCAGCACCATCATGGTTCTAGGGGAGGGAGTCTCAAGTGCCTTGCCCTTCCCTTATTGTCAAACGAACATGTGTGGGGGGAGGAGAGGGGAAAAGGTTGAGAAGCACCTATTTTAGGGTATAAGGAGGATTCTAATTAAATATGGGAGACTCAAAGCAGTTTCTTACGTGGCATGACAGAGAATCAATGCTGTTTTCTTCAAGTGCTTGCTCATGTAAATTCCATTCTAGGTGACTCACAAGCAGTATCAACAGAGGTGGTCTCAGGGTTCACAGTTTAGTGGCTTGTAGTATTGCCCTACTGAAACCAGCATTGTTCCTGCTGGTAAGTGCATAATGGGATGTAAAAGTGTGGACAGATGACCAGGTGGCCACTCTACAAATGTCCTGGATAGGCACTTGGGCCAGAAAAGCTGCCTTAGAGGCCTGCACCTTGATCAAGTAGGGACAATCGCTTCGCCTGATCATAGCAGAAGCAAATGCAGGTGGTGATCCAAGAAAAAATTATTTGAGCGAACACCGGATGACCTTTCATCCTGTCGGCCACCGAGACAAACAATTGTGTCGACTTGCGGAATGGCTTGGTCCTTTCAATGTAGAAGGCTAGTGCCCTCCTGACATCTAGGGAATGCAGCCTACGCACCTCCTCTGACTTATGTGGCTTTGGGGAAAAGAAAGGTAAGAAAATGTCCTGACTTGTATGAAACTGAGAGACCACATTGGGCAGAAAAGATGGGTGTGGCCGCAGCTTGACCTTGTCTTTGTAAAAGACTGTACACAGTGCAGTTCTGAGGTGAGCACCCTAATCTCAGAGACCCGGCGAGCGGATGTTACTGTGACCAGCAAAGCGACCTTCCAGGACAGAAGGAGAGAGCAGGAAGCCAGAGACTCGACAGCACCAGATTCGGGTCCCACAGAGGAACAGGGTCCTTGACATGTTGGTAGAGGTGCTCAAGGCCCTTGAGGAACCTGGCCATCATGTCCTGGGCAAAAATGGACACCCTCGAGTGGCGGATGGAAGGCCAAATAGCAGCCAAGTGGACCTTGATAGATGAAAGGGACAGGCCTTGGAGCTTGAAATGCAGTAGGTAGTCCAGGATTAACTGCAGCGAGGCCCGCTCAGGCCAAATGCCTTTATCTAAGGTCCAGCAGGCAAACCGCTTCTATTTGGCCAGGTAGATCACTCTGGTGGAGGGCTTTCTGCTGCCCAACAGAACCTGTTCGACATCAGCCGAGCACTGCTGCTCCTGCTCATTCAACCATGCAGCAGCCAGTCCATCAGGTGCAGAATTGCCAGGTTCAGATGCAGAAGACTGCCATGGTTTTGGAACAGCAGGTCCGGCTGGAGCCGGAGCCGTAACGGCACAGCCACCGAGAGGTCCAGCACTGTGCCAAACCAGTGCTGGTGCAGCCAAGCCGGTGCTATGAGGATCACCTTCTCCCTGTCCTGCTTGATCTTCATGAGGACTCTGAATTAATAGTACTGGAAGGAAGGCATAAAACAGAGCCCCCGACCATGGGAGCAGAAAAGCGTCTGACAGAGAGCCTCTGTCGATCCCCCGAATTGAGCAAAAAAAGTGACATTTCCTGTTCTGTCTGGACGCAAACAGGTCCACTTGGGGAGTTCCCCACTTGTGGATGATGAAGCTGACCACTTCCAGATGGAGGGACCACTCATGACCAGATGAGAAGGCGCATGATCAGCTTGTCCTTAGATGCTGGGGTCTTAGCAGAGCCTGCTTCCTGGTGCAGCACCTGTGGTGCTGGTTGGCCTACTTGTTCTTTAGCTGCCAGGGCCGCTTCACGCAATGAGGGCCCTGGGAGAGACCGGGGAACCCTGCCGCTCCCTGGAGTCAGATCCCTGGTCAGGCTAGGGCAGGTGAGGGTCTGACCTCAGCAGTACCCCCGTGAAGCTCTGGGGCAGGCACATGGCCTGACATCAGTCCTTTGCCCAAAGCCCTTTTTCCTTCTGGTGCCAGGGAGCTCCTCTTCTTTTGCTGCTTCTTAGACACCGGTGAGGGGGAACAGTATGGGGCAGAGCCCAGTGCCTGTGGTGCACTCCACACCGAAGCTGAAGTGCTCGGCATGGGGTCCAAGTGGGAGAGCTCCCATGGAGGACAAAGCACAGCCTCCATGAGGCAGGCCCTCAAGTGGATATCCTGCTCCTTTTGGATTCTACATCGAAAGCTTTTAGATTCGACACTTGTCCTTTCTATGGGATTCCCCCCAAACACTTCAAGCAGCTGTCGTGGGGGTCACTGATGTCAAGCATGGTTTGAAGCTGGGAGAGCAAGGCATGCCCCGCTCCAGGACAAGTCCCAGTCGGGACTCACAACTATCAACTAACCTAACACTTAACTTAATGGCTGGCTAAGTACCTACAAACTATACACAAAGAAGATAAAGGCTGAAAGGAACCGCTAATGCTCTTGCGATCTGCAAGACAAGGTGCTCCAACCAACCATCGTGTGCGGTAAGAAGGATCTGAGAAGGCATAGGGTCGGCGGCGCCTAACAAACTGACGCATGAGTGCAGCATTCAAGGGGGCACCACAGCTGACCCTACAGATACCGCTAAGGCAAACGCCTCCAACAACTGTGCATGTGGGCACACACCCTAGAATGGGATTGACTTGTGCAAGCACTTGAAGAAAAATACAGCTCAAACAGAAGTTATGAGCAAAATTACTGGGTGATTACTCAGTGAATCCGTGGCCTATGGGATGCAGGTATGTGATCTCACTGGTCTTTTCTGGCCTCAAAATTTATGAATTTATACGAACACTTGAGATCTTCCATGTACATATGCAACACTAGATCAATTTATTAGACCTAGAAGAGTTTGAGGAGGCAGCCCTGGCTGTGGGTTCCCCCTCTGAAATGTATCGTCTCCCAAAATCCCACATGCAGATGTAGCCTGAGCGCTGGTTTTAGTTTATTTAGTTCTGATAAGAAAGGGGAGTCACATTAAATACATTGATCAAATTCTATATAAAGACTTGATGCTGTTTTAGCACAGATCAAACTGATGGGTTAGGGTCAGGGCCATGTTAATGAGCAGGAAGGACTATCAGGCAGGCACTGAAGAATTTACCCCTTCCCACTTTATAATAAATATTCATACACAACTTGCCCTGAACATCTCACTGGATCCCCAGCTCCTCTCCCGCATGAAAATAAGCACTATAAGTGACCTCCAGATGTGATGGATCTTTTCCTTTGTCTTTGGTCCCAATTGAGCTTCCCTGGGAAATGGACAACATTCTGGGCACTACATTTTTACCCTTAAATAAAAAACAAACCCTAATCAGTCACTGAGACCCCTGACCTATTTAAATCTGCATTACCAGAGTAAGAGAGGTTCATCAAAATCTCTCAAATTGAAATAAATCTAGCTTAGTAAAGATCCTTTTCCTAGCACCTTGCTGGGATGTGCTCTATTATTTAGCTCAAAATTACACTTGTACAGTAGCCAACCTCAGTTTGTGGTGACTTGAAATGAGATTTATGGGAATTAAACTGAAATGAACAATTGGAGCATCGGTCACCAATGCCAAATATTCTTTGTTTGAGATTATAATTGGAAGCCTACAGTTCTAATTCACAACCCCATTAGAGTAGACCGGGGTAGGCAACCTATGGCACACGTGCCAAAGGAGGCGCACGTGCGGATTTTCAGTGGCACTCACATTGCCCAGGTCCTGGCCACCTGTCTGTGGGGGCTCTGCATTTTAAGTTATTTTTAAATGAAGCTTCTTAAAAGTTTTAAAAACCTTATTTACTTTACATGCAACAATAATTTAGTTACATATTAAAGACTTATAGAAAGAGACCTTCTAAAAACGTTAAAATGTATTACTGGCACGCGAAACCTTAAATTAAAGTGAATAAATGAAGACTCAGCACACCACTGCTGAAAGGTTGCTGACCCCTGGACTAGACACTGAGGGCACTAAGTTTTCACCTGCAAGTTTCAAAAATCTCTTAGGTCGCAATACAATTGTAATACAATTCATATATACACAGCACCTTTCATCTCTAAATGCTTTACAAACTATGTACATACACAGCCTCTGAATGCAGCCAACTCCAGGGTGCCTGTCTGCTAATCAGCAGATAAATTAATGCACAGCACACTCAAGGTAGAAAAGAAAATGTTGGTCAAGGAGATCAGGGAAAGCCCCTTGGTCTTCAGGCATCAGATCTTTAATATGTACACACAGCAGATGGGACCTTGTTTTCAAGATTAAACCCACACCATCATCCCAGATCTCTCACAGTAAACCCTTCTTTTCCTCTGTGGAACAATGGTGTTTCTTACATTGGACTAATCAGGAGCTCTGAAAAAACCTTCCAGCAATGAACAGATGGATCTAACAATGATCTAGTTACGAAAACAGATCAACATTTGAGACTTGGTTTTTTCCAGAAGTTATCAAGGGGCAATTATACACAGTGCTCAGTAACACTGAAATTTGACAAAGGAATAAGTGGGGAAGAAGTGGAGGGAGAAGAATTGAGTCCACGTCTACTATGAAGTGTGTGTTTGAATAGACAAGGCTAGTTCAGACCTTGAAACTGGATTATATTCAGTCTCCTTTCCACCCATTTCCAGATGTTCCTAATTTTTGGCTGCAGGATGCCCTGTGCTTTGAGCCCGATTTTTGCTGCTATATTGCTGCATCATGCATAGCACAACATATCACTCTCAATTATGGTAAGAAAAAGGAGTCAAGAGGAATCCTGAGATCATACAAGGGTGTGAGTGTGCCAAGCAAAGAGTATGTCTTGACTAATTTAGTACAAAATTCCACTGGGAACAAGGCAGAAATATCTGATGTAATTTTGTATCACAAATAGTGCTGACTGCTGAGAAAATCAAAGGCCACCCTAGTAAGAACCAGATATAAAACTTTTTGAAGAAGTTTAGTCTGAGTGCATCTACACCTAGAAAGTCTTACATTCTAGGTTTTTTTTAAAAACAAAACAAGAAATCTCACATGCTTAAAAGGCTTAGTCAGGTAAAGTGACTCATTGAGCCTTTCAGACTGATTTAGAAAAATTAGTGTTTTGTAACCTTTTACTTAGAACCTCTAATCTAAAATGAGCAAACACACATTCAAAATTATATACATAGGGATCACTTCCCTTTCATTGAAACACATCCGTATTCAGAGTGAAAGTCAAGTTATTTTGAACAGCATTATCCAACAGTCACCAGGATGGGACATGAAGAATAAAGTTAAAGTTATAGGGGGAAATTTAGGGAGATGGTATGTAATTAGCAAAACTGGCATCTAGCCAGGACACTAGTTTTAGGAAAAGGTTCATGGTACCTTTAATAACCACTGAGGTTATCGCTTCTTGTTTTCAGTCTTACCCAAAAAATGGCACCACCCGCAGAAAAGTGATCCCCAGTACCGAGTGCAAGTATAGGTAGGAAGTTTGTACAGTATTATGCCAACTGCACAGATACCTCTGTCAGTGATGAATTAACTAACACCCAATATTGACCAGCCATACAGGTTAAATTTCCAACTTTCCACAACTTTGTATATAATTTCTTCCAGGTGTCTCTTCTCTCCCCACACCTTTTCACTCACACCAAACCGCATAGCCAATTTACAAGGTTCACAGCAGGACAAGGCTTCTGTGTTGTTTTTGGTCACAGTGCCATCACAAATGGACATTGTGAATTGGAAGCAAGCAAACTCCTCTCTCTACTGATGTCACAGCTTTAGTAGAATGTGGTACAGATTAGAGTCCCTGATTGTCACCACGGATCACCAACTGCTTGGAGAACCCATCAGAACTCAGTTGACAATTCTGTCAATGCATGAGGCAGAGCAGAATCTTACTAAAGCAGATATGTTGAGTCACTTTTCTGATCATGAGCACACTTGAAGCGCTGCTTGTGAAACAATCTGGGCAAGGAATAAACACGTTGAGCTCGGTCAGACGCTGATCTGTAGCTAGTAAACAACTCAAAGGAATTAAGACAAACATTTTAGAAAAGTTTTAACACGTTCCAGGCCATGCAGTTGTGCCCCCCCATAGGAAAGTTTCAAATTCTAAAGTATTTGGCCTTCGGTCTTATGCGTCACACCACTCGCAAGCCAGCACTGAATTACTACACATCATTATACTATTGGTTAGAAGCACTGAAGTGCTAGAAAAGTTTTTATAACATAATACAATAAAGTATGGGAACATTGTATTAAGAGCATTAGCTTTGAATTAGCATTTGAAGGAACTGTGCATTAAGCTTGGATTAACTAATGCATAATACTGACATTGGGTTAGATGATGTTACTTAGCAATTTATTGGACAAATGAAGTTCAATTTTTTTTATTAAGCACATTCCACGGTACAAAGCTTTAGATCATGAACAATATCTGTACAATTTAACAGTTTCAATCAGCTGTTCATACACAAACTTTCCAAACGGGTCATTGGCAAACATAATTACAAGTTAGAATTAGACTATCCCAGTGCTTTGAAACATTAATATAGCAGTAATGTACAATTGCTCAATTATGGTTAGCAAAACAAAGTCCAGAGTGCAGCCAGGAGTCCCAGGAGCCAAGTTCCTTGGGTGCCAATCACAAAGTCCACTGCTATGTTACACAAAGCACAATCAAAGAAGGTGAGACTGCATGTTCAAATACCATTATCTCCCAAGGAAAAACATGAATTTAATCTTACACATGCATAAAAAAGGACTCCATTCTTCATAAACAAATAGCTTTTTCTTCAGGGCTGCAACTGATGTCTTTTTTAAAAACAGTTTAATATTAAAGCTATTAGATGAAAAGGATAAAGTAAGCCACTTTCACAAACTACTGTCAAGCTTACCAAAAGGAGATCTTACAGACGCTTATCAAAACATGATATCTTCTGTACTTCATGAGGTTTGATGATCTCAAAGAAATAAATATCTTTGTAGTAACAAGTTAAAGGGAATTTCTAACAAACACTGATCCCAACAGCTCTCTCTCAATGGAATAGAGGACTAACTGTAAGTTGCACTTTTCTAACAGTTGAGTAACATCTGATGTACACTTCACTCTGAATATGCCTGACAAAGGTGGATGACATCTAACCATAGCTGTTGCACTGGAAGTTTAGTATTAAATCACTGGTCATCTAAAGTGTTACCGACATTCTTTAACTCCCCTTAAACAAAAAAGGGAAAATCTGAAACCAAAAAGTGCTGCCAACAGAAAACGAAATACACAACAAATGTTAGAGAAATGACTGGCTACATATTGGAGACAACATATTTCTCCCCCAGGACAATAGGTATATCTTACACACTCTTGGTTTTAGTGCATTTTCAAACTAAGCATTAAAGAAAACTACTGAAAACTGTAGTCATACATGGCAACTTAATAGGACAACACTATAAAGATGGCATTTATCAGGGTCTTGCTTTCACAAAGAAAAATATGATTAAATAAATGTGACTGTATAAATTAGAGACAGGAGAACCATGACAAAGTAAGAAGGAACTACTAAGACATTTCCTAATAAGGACATGCTAACAAAGAGAAATATTGACCATGGCATCACAACAAGGTCATAGTGTAACAGCTATGGGTAAGTGATCTTAAATTCAACTTTAAGTCTGGTCATCATAGTACTTCCTTGAAGGGGCCTCTACCCCACCTCAATTGTTACAAGTTACATATTTAAATAAATTTAACTTTAGCTGATGGCATTTTTTCCATTGAGCAGCCAAACTAATGCTATGGAAGGACATCTGTAGGCATGTGTGGTAATCTACCAATTTAAAAAAAAAAAAAGATGTTTTGTAAATACTGCGGCACAAAATATAAGATACAGAACATAAATTAAACTTTTTTTTAATTTTTAAAAAGTTTAGAAATTACATTTTAAAATATGTAGTTCCCATTAAAAAAAATCCTAATGAATACTGAAAACTTCCTTTTGCAGAGAAATATTTCTAGGTAATTCATATTAATCCCTTCAGTGCCAGTAGTTAGAATGTCCTGCTGCCAAGTGCTAACACATTTTGTATTAGTGTGTAGTGTCAGGAGATCCTGACTTCTAGCACCTGGAGGTTAAACTGTTTCGTACATTGTATCTACATGCTTATACAGTATTTGAAATTCTGAGGCAAGCACACATGGGAAGATTTTACGGTACCAAACATTAGGAAGGGTAGGACAGTTGTATTACAGGGCACAGTTAAAAGAAAAAAAAACGGTGCGATACAACTAGTTTAGATAATCTAGCCTGATTTACAGGTAATGTTTAAATTAAAAGAAATTATCGGTGCAGAAACAAGTAAACTGTAATCCAAAAATATTACTGATAGATTCAGAAATATTTCTAATAGTCCAATGTACACCCCTATCAAACAAAACAGGCTCTGAATTTGTCAGGAAGTCGAAAGGAGCATGGTGACTTTGAAAGCAAAACTCTGTACATTCTGGGTATGTGTTTGGCACCCAAATTTCACTGGAGAATATTTTTCTTTAAAGTCAGACAAAAGTGCAAAGCAATATAAATTAGGCCAAGTCCTTTCTTGACTTCTGATTTATTTCTGGAAAACAAGCCATCATAGTTCAGTTTATATGGACAATTTACACATGAAGCTTTGGATTTTTCACTGCAGTGAAGGGCAGGCTTCTGATTTTCATCTACTTGAAGTCAGTGAATTTGCAGTAAGTTCCTTAGAGGAGACCACTGGGGATTGAAGGGGAGCAGGAAAGATTAAGAGAGATACAGAATTGTGCTGTTTTGCATCTACACAGCATCTATAACCAATTCTGACTTTAGCTGCGAATCAACATCTTCAGGCATGTAGTAGCCAGATATCCAGTAGTTCAAGATTGTGGAACCCTGAAAAAGATAAAGACAAGCTGAAACAATGGAAACTATAATCAGGCCAAATATAATCTATTATTTGTAGACATATGTCAGAAGCTATTTGGTATCCACCACAGAACAACACCCCTAGG